>NC_140472.1:15078059-16363059 GCF_051167445.1 Perissodus microlepis
AAAACGATTTGCTGGGAGTCCGGTGTTCTCACCGGCTCTAGTGAGCCTTGTACCCCGGCTAACTATCGAGCTAGTGGGTAACAGACGTCTCACGTCAGAGCGCTTTTGAAAATATGTGGTGTCTTGATAAACTGAGCAGATATTTGAGGTTTACACAGCTACATTCAGCCTGAAAACACGTTAAACTTTTTTTTGTGACCCAAAAAGAATAATAAGAGTAATATTAAAACTAACTAGCTGCTGCCATTGTTGACTACTGCGCTGGGCCACGCTATGAATTCTGGGACACAGCTTCTTCTTCTTCTTCTTCGGGGTTTAACGGCAGCTGGCATCCTTGTACATGCAGTGCTGCCATCTTCTGTTTCAGTCCGTTATTACACTCTTAAATACTACTACTTATTCCTGCATCTTTTGGGATCTTACAAAGCTTCAAACGACGCGTCGACTATTAAATTAGTCGTCGACGATTTTAATAGTCAACGTAATCGTGACTAGTTGACTAATCGTGGCAGCCCTACTCTCTATTGTCGTTGTCATGCCGTGCTCATTCACCTCGACTGTATCGGTCCGAAGCTCATACTGTTACGCTATCTTCCACTTAATATGCAGGCGCATGTTATGAAACCTAATTCTGGGTACATTTTGAAGTTATTATTTACATCTATGTGTTTCCTTCTAGAAAAATACTTGTCTCTTGTTTAGAAGTATTACTTTCAGCACCAGCTCTCTGTTTGTAGAAATGTTTAACATAATCCAGGATTTCTTCCTGCTGATTGATTTATAGATGAGTTTAGCTTAGCTCAGAGGGTTAATAATTTACTATTTCATGCAACTACAGTGTAACTGAATATGCACATGTTGTTTGTCCTTGTGTTTTTCTACATTTGGGAGGAGAGGAGCACAGGTGCTGCAAATATTTAATGCATCCTGTATTATTGCAAACTTGACTATTAAGTAGGCCTAAACACTATTACAGGGTGATTAACAGTGTTGTGGCTCTCTCTTTGTAGATAGCTGCAGATGAATTCATCTTGAGGCAGTATGCACTGTGATTGTGGCTTAGGTATTAGTGTGAAGGTTTGCAGTGATTAGTTTTCAGTTTGCAAAGTACAGTGACAGTGACAGAGCTTGACACCACTAGCAACATGCTGTGTTTTGTTTTATTTTAAGTGTCCTTAATTACTTTCTCACCTCCCATGCTATTCTCCTACAAGCCGTGCACGCTCTTCTCTTTGTCTTTCTCTGCTCGTTCAGCTCAGCTGTATGAGTCGGATGCTCATGCTGCTATCTAACCTGTCACTTTGGGCTTTAGTATTAGTGAAGGTTAATATTGGGTACATTTCAGGCCATGGAAGTAAGCTTAAAGCTTACATCAGAAGAGGCGTAGAACGTGTGATTGTGTGCAGTTGCAATGAAGCAGGTTCTCAACCAATATTTCACTATCTCGAGATGAAGTACCTTATGTGGAGTCTCGCCCAGTACAGCCTCTTTCCCAGATTGCATTCTGCCTAATGGGAATCCCCAGAGCTGCAACCATCAGTCAGTCCTGACATTACAGATAGACCAGGATACACACACACACAGTCATATTTGCAGCCACACACAGCTTCTACAACCTAAACGTGAACCCGTTCTGGACGTGCAGCTCGAGCATGACTGAGGGCTTTATGGGAAGTTTTACTGCATTTTTCTCTCCTCCTGTCTCAGATCTCATGAAACACATCAGTGAGCCTCCTCCAGTGTGGTTCTTAATAACAGAGGTTTTGACAGGTAACCTATTGGCTAACTCCGAATAAATCTTCCCACACTGTATTAGTGAGGTTAATAAAGCTGGGCCTTTCAAGGTTAGAACTTTGTACGGTCTCGTTTTCTGAGATTAATCACACTGAATTCCTAAGTGCTACAAATTAGATGTTAGATTGACTTATTTCCAAAGGTAGTCTTTATATATATATTTATTATAGTGTCAAAATTATTGCATTAATATGTATTGTAGTCACATACACTGTGATTTTGGCTTATGATTACCTAATTTTGTTGTATTTGATAATTAAAAAAATACTATTAGTGTCATTGACTGAATAGCAGAGCAGGTGTTTTATTATGACATAATGCATTATTGATGGACTTCTAATGCTGTCAGCAGGTGTTTTGTCATTTATATTCATTCTGCTTTACTCACTGAACATGTTAGCGCTAAGGGCCAGGATCTACAAACCTGACATCAGATTGTTGGTAAATTTTTGCTCAGTGTATTTGCATACCTTTATTTTGGGAAAATAGTTGGCAGGTTTATTGTTGTATGTTTTTGGATTTTGTACTACACTAGTGTATAATCTGTAATATAACACATAGTTTGTATTGCCAGTGCATGGACTTTGGACTCCTTGTGGGTATTTGTGCCAAGCGTAGCATGAAGGAGAGGGGAGTTTCCTGATGTTGGGAGGAGTTCTTGCTTTTAAGCAGTTTGAGCTTCAGCCGTATGAGCTTAAAACAGAAATTGGCCTCTTTTTTTGGCAGCTTGTCCATCGATGTCAAGACAACGACCAAAACTTTTCTTTATGTGATCTCTCATTTATGCCCCCATTTCTTTCACGTGGGCTGATGCAAGCCACTTTACTCTGGTTTCACTCAGTGCTCTCTATGCCGTCTTCAGCTTGTCCATAATGCTGCCATCAGGCTCCTCACAGGCACCCAAAAAACAAGATCATATTACACCTGTTTCAGCTTCTCGCCATTGCTTGGTTGTGAGGTTTAGAATTGATTTATATTTGTCTGTAAAGACCTTCATAGTTTGGCTCCTTATATCACCGACCTTTTACACTCCTACAACATGTTTAGGTGCCTCAGCTCAGCTCATTAGATTTTTTTGGCTGTCCCACACTTTAGATTCACACTTAGAGGAAATCATATGTTCTTCATGCGTGCCCCCAAACTATGGAACAGCATTCCCATCACACTCTAATGTGCTCCCTCCTTTCTCTTCTTTTATTCATATTCATTGGCTTTTGAGTCTGTCTGATGTGTTCAGTGTGTTTCTGTGTTTTTGTCTGCCACATTTGTATATGTTTAGCACCTATCAGCAAATCCAGCCCTCTCGGAACTTTCCTTTCTTTAAAAATCGATTCCCTTGTTTACTTTTGTATCTATTCGGCCTGCTGTGCAGCCGACTCAACTTTTGTGAAGTTAAAAGGAAATAAAAACAAGATTATACTGCTGAACTCTTTAAAGGCCCATTTATTTCCACCTCCACCCTTCAGCCATCCCTCACAGCGAAATTAAAACTCTTCTTATTGAGTGTTATACGTATTTTTAGAGCATACTATTACACTGTCCTATGCTGACACGTGATTAACTGCTCATATATTATCATTTAATAATTCAGACCCGTTTGTCTGCCCTGTACTGACACAGAAAGCTATTGATCATGAATGTATAATGAGCATCTAGTAATTGATGATGAAAATGAGGAAGAAGAATAAGGAATTATTCTGCACAGCAGCGTAAATCAATGTGACAGACACCATTGTTGTCTTATTACACCTTTCACCCTGGAGTCAGAAACAAGCACCTTTCATTAGGTCATTAGAGAGCCTTCATTAAGATAGTGTCATGTGGAGCAGACTATACTAAGCAGACTATACCGGTACTGGAATTGCGCGGTCTGTGCCTTTTGTGGATTGTTTAGGAAGTAAGAAAGAAAGATATGGAGATGTCAGCTGGTTTATATTGAACTATCAAAGGCAGGTCAAGCGATATATCAGTGTTATAGTAGGCATGACATCACCATCTTAACACAATCTTTGGTTTCCAACATTAGTTTAAAACTGTTCTATTTTTTTGCCCCTGCGTGAATAATAAACTAGAGGCGTGTTTGTCCTTAAATGTGTGGCTGTGTCTAACAGAAACACACATCAGCATAGAAATGAGGTAGTCACAAAAAAAGCAAGAAGTGAATATTGTAGTGGGGTTTGAATGACCGCTTCACTGTGAGTGCATGAATGCCACAATCACAAACTTCATTTCCTTCGATGAGTTTTCTCCTAAGACATTAGTGATTGTTAAGGGGTTTGATTGGAGCATTGTTTGGGATACTTGCATCCACTTGGATTGATTTTTAAATGGAAGCATTAGACTTTGATGAACCTTGTCTATATTTTCACTCTGTCCCTGTAATGACTGTGTGGCAGCCTCATTTAACTGGAGCTGGAACTCATAGTTTTTGAAAGTGTCTCAAATTCACAACGAGTACTGCAAAGTCAAATGCAAATGATGAGAAACAAGCTTTTTTCACAAGGTCGGCAGTGTTCCCGTTCATCATTTTGGAAAATTATACGTACAAGTTATTGTCTATAATATTTTCTCATAATACCAGAAACAATGAGCTGAAAAAACAGTGAGATGCTGTACGCTTCATGATTTTTGTCACATTAACCTCCTAAGACCTGAACTCTTTCATGGCATGCATTTTTAATTTTTCCTTGCTATTTGGATTGAATTACCATTTTTTTACCTAATTTTTGTTACTGAGAAAAATGAGATCCATATATGAGGATATTAGTTTTAAATTTTGATAGAACAGTGGCAGTATAATGTCCTAGTAAATGGATATCAGGTCCTTGTAGAGAAAAATTAATTATTTTGGTCTAGACAACCCAAAATGTGATGTCCACAGATGTGGACTCCAGGTCCTAGGAGGTTAAGACTGCAGATCCTGTTTGCATTGTCCCAGGAGGAAAAGCTGGGCTTTTCCACATGATAACATGAGAGGCTGCGTCATTTCTGCCGTGCTGCAAATTATTTTTTCATTCGCTGTGAGAAATGGGAATAGGATTTTTGATAATGTGAGTGTATGTCAAAGCTGTGCATTAATACCAAAAGCAAGAAATCAACTTGAAACTATTTTGGGGAGTTTTAGTGAAGACATTTATTCAAGAGAGACAGAAGGGAGTGAAATAGAGAAGAAAAACACAGGAATGTTGTGCGATCTATGAAGGGGTAATAGACAGAGAGGAAACCGAAGAGGTCATAATGAGAGTGGTTGTCAACATTATACCAAATGTGGAAAATAGCTGCATCAACTGAGCTCAGTCTACTGTGTTTTAATACAAGCACCAGCTACTGCAGATCAAAGGCAAACACTGGCACGTGTTGACTTGAGCGTAACTTTCAAGTATAATGTGCATGTTGCGCACATTGCTATAATTTAACGTTTGGATCCGAACATGTATTGGTGGGAAGAAAACGCATTGAAAGGCTGATCCTATTAAAGGAAAAAATGTTATCTCATTATAGCCCTGATTGGGCTTCTGTGTTAGTTTTCAGCACAGCTGCTGTTTTTCGATCGCTCTGTCTCCTCAAACCTGTGTGCTGCATCGTCTCCACTGTGTCAAAATAGTAATCCTTCAGATTTTTTTAAATTATTTGGGAAATCAACAAAGTTGCAGGGATGAAAATCTGGTTAATGGCGCAGGTGGTGGTGAGTGTAGATGTAGTTGATGTGGCTCTCTGTGGTGTTTCTGGCACGCATCACATTTCAGGCCATTTGAGCTCATTGACCTCTCTCAAAACCTTCAGTTTACTTTACAATAGAGCCATACGCTGACAAATTCAACAGCTTTAATGGTGGAAAAAGAAAGGCCCTAAACTCCAACAAGCGCGGCGCTCCTCACCTGCAGTCGGGCTTTGAGCTGTGGGCTCTTCAACTGAAAACTGCTTAGACTGATACTTTGAACAGTGAGAAGCCACTCTTGATTTAATGTGCACTGTGAACATTCATGAGTACACAGTGGTGGAGTACACTTTAGTTTGTTTCAAGTACAGTCATAGATTTGCCCTCTAAACTTACTCTGCAGTTAATACAGCACTCCAGATAGTGAAATAAAGCATTAAAGGACCATTTAGTAAAGGCTGACATTATTCTCTTAAGGTACGCTCGTGAACTTTAATTGAAGAGTGTGAGTAATACTAATAATGTTTTCTTGTTTTGGAGTGTTTGTTAATCCTTTTTCAAATGACCGTTTAAAGTGAAATTGAAGATTTTGTTGGAGTGGGTGTTTTTATTTATTTATTTATTTATTGGATAGTGGATAGCGTGCTCTTACTGCAGGCCCAGGTGTCCCACATGGCAGTTTGCCTTACTGGCAAAGAGACACAGAGAGCAGCGCTTTTATGGCCAGTGCTCATTAGTTGTTCTGAACAGATAAATGTCTGGTGGATTATGTTCTCAGCTGTCTTTCAAGAAGACAGAGAGCTGCTATCAAAAAGAAGTGTATCATGGGCTTTTAGATGTGTTGATGTTCCACTCCCGGGGCAAATTTACCTGGTCTGTACTCCTCCGAGTCCTCTCTTAAATACATTTATTTCTACTCTCGGATACTGTTACACAGTTTTTGTGGTCGGTTTTAAAAGCATCATACAAAATTAATAGATTAACACTGCGAATGTGAAGCACGCATTAGCTGTTTGTGTTCTTGGTAATTTCTTGTCTCTCAGTCAGATCTCTTTGCTCACTTACCCACTGGTCTGTGGAGCCAAAGATTTGCTTTAGGAAGGAGGATTAGGAGGAAAACCAAATCTTTAATATCTCATTTCGGGGAAATCATGGATTTTCGATTACACCGGCGGCGCTGGAGAAAAGCCCTTGTTCCATATACAGAGTTTAGTGCTTCCGACCTGTTCACTGAAATGAACTGAGACGCACAAACATAGCAACAGTGCTGACACAAGCATCATGTTAGTAGGTGAAGCTTCATGTGAGTCAGCCAATTTTATCATTACTGAATCTGGTCCCAGAAGCCTCCTTTGCTGACTCTTCCACCCATTCAATTCAATGAATTAAACAGCCAAACCAGTTCAGTTAAAATAAGTTACATACATATAAGATGATTTCTTTTTATTTCATTGTTCAATCTTCACAAGTGTAGGCTATCTTAGCAGTATAACTATTAAAGCAAAAAGGCAAAACACACACTTCAGTAGCTGTTTTTTTCTTTCTTTCTTTTTTAATGTCAAGCCAGTATCAACATTGCTCAGATAGCAAGATTTTCCTCGTTCCACTTGCCTAGTCAACCTGATTGTGTCCTGTCCAGGGAAGAGCTTTAGAAATCCCCTTGTGTAAAGCTGAAAGAGCAAATGTGACTCAATGTTGTGCCCAGAAAGCTGGGTTTTGGATTTCCAGATGGTGTATTTAAAGACTTTAGAGTTTAAATTTGCTTGTGATCTTCTCAGTACCTCATATGTTTTGCTCAATATTTATTAGCATAAGTGCAACTTAATGGCAGAAAGACAGAGATACGTAATCACTTTCCCATGGTAGCACTTCAGTACCCAGAGCACCCATTTTTGTGACCTTTGCGTGTTTTTCCTTATACCCGGTGTCCCTCCTGTTCTGTAGCTTTCTGCTCATAAGGTGAACAAATGTCCTGGCAAACCAGTGTCACAGTGTGCGGATGCAGACTGTGTGGAGTGAGGAGGTGGACCCAAGTGCAGATACTCGAAAACTAAACTCAAACTTAACAGAAGGCGAGCCGTTTATTAAGGCTGGTAAAACATTACAAAACAAAAGTCAAAGGCGACACTAAACAATAACCTAAACTGGGAAGAACTAAGTCTAAACATAAACTCTGGAACGTGAACATAGAAACCTGGCATGGAAAACCGGAAACGTGAAGACTTGGCATGGATTCATAGATCTGGAAACATGGCATGACATAGCAGGATAGCAGACGATCGGACGAGGAATGAATGAAAACACACAGACTAAAGGCACACAGGAGGTGACCGGGGAAGTGGAAACACATGGAAAAACAGCTGATTAGAATGAGCATAATGACACTACAGGGTTAGTGAAAGTAAACACAGTGAACATGGGACACCAGACCTCTTCAAAATTAAACGGGAAACATAACGGGACGCAGACATGACAAGAGCTAGACAACATAGGACACGCATACGTGAAACACGCAGACTCAACATGACAAACCGACAAGGGAGACTTAAACACAGGGGGATATGACACAAATGGATCTAAGAAACACTGAACTAAATGGCAACCAAGGCAAAATAGAATGAACTTATATAACCTAATAAACTTAAACATAAACCATAAACATCAAAATATATAAAAACTCAAAACGCTGGGTCAGATGACCCAGGATCGTAACAACCAATCCATGACACCTCTTACAAAACCTATAGCTTATTGATCTATCTACCCAACAGCCCACATTTGAGACATAAATCTCCTAATTTTTATGGGCTTTTCCCAAGTGTGCAGTCTTTTGAAAAATCAGATATGAATGTCATACATAATGGTCGGTTTCCAAGAAAGCATCTCTCTGCTCGCTCTTCTGTGCTGTACCCACTCTCACTCATATTCGGCCACCCACAGCACCAGCCTTTTCTATTTCATACTTTTCAGCCTGCATGTGTTTATGGCCTCATAAAGCTGGCACTGTGGGATGCAGAAGGTCTGAATCAATGATGTGTGTCTGAGGAATATTGACCTGCTGGGATATAGAACGAGAGCGAGATAGAGAAAGAAAGTTGGAGCACTTTTAGAAAATAATGCCTTTAGCTGCACACTGTGTGGTTTGGGACAATTTCAGATAGTTCATAAGTTATCAGCTCATATCAGTGATATAAGATGTTGCAGCGTTTTCTTGATTTTTTTCTTTTTGTTTCTCTGACGTGACTTGCTGTATATGTTTACCTCTCTTCTTCTTCTTATCCTGTCATTTGTGTCCTCCTGCTGCAGCTTCCTTGCAGTAACGTGTCAAGAGCAACGGTGTGTAAAAAGCTACATGTGTGTGTCTCTAGTGGCTCTGCAAGTGAGCTTGAGGGTGTGTGAGTCATTTTAAATGTGAAGAAATAGACATCTTTTCCAGTGTCTTTGCAAAGACACTGGCCTGATGAGAGCAAAGCCTCCTAGCACTGAAAAAACACACCACTTAATATGTTGCATATGTTAAAATATTGAGTATATTATAAAAATTATGCTGACGATAATAGTCAACATAATTACTCATGCTTCATTTTTATTATAGTGACAAAATAACCCAGCCGACAAGTCGTGTCATTACTGTTCTTTACTGCCTCTCATAAGCATCAGCAATGTCGTTATGTAGGAGTCAGATATTCGCTGGTATTGTCATGCTAATGATAGGGAAAGACTCTATCTTGAACTGATGAGACATGTGCAAACACTGAGCAGAGAAGCTTTTATCCACTAGTTCCCGTGCTGTCAGTCAGCAGTTCAAGCTCTTTAAGAGAAAACAGAGCAAATTGTTGGATATAAAAGATATGCTCTGTGGCTGCTATTGATCTCTGTTGCTTGTCAATATTTAGCATATGTTAATGTACAACATATAGCCAACATTCTTCCTTTGACTTTGGAAAGTATCGTTAACGTGCAGTGCATCTGCACATCTCTGTTTGTAGATAAATCAGAATTGCTCGATATTACCATTCCCTCCCTTGGTGTTTTGGTCACAGTGGATGATAGCACAACAGTGATTCAAGTCACGTAGTGTATAAACAGTCACATCAGGGTCCTGTTTCATTGGAAGATATTACACATCATAATTATAGTTACCCAAGTCAAACAGATTTTGTTTAGATATAGCGCAATATCACTAAATTTGCCTCTAGGTCTTTTTTTTTTTTTTTAACAATCTGTATAGAGTACATTACCCTTTACTCTCAGAACATCATGTTAGATAAGCACAGACTTAACAGAGGGGAAATAAGAAAACCTTGGGTAGATATAGAAAATGCTTGAAAACAGATATGCAGTAAATGAAGACAAAAAAAAAATGCAGAGGAACTTTTAAATGACAACAGATGATAACTTTGCAACAATAAAATCGTATTCGTCTTCAAAAACTGCTGGCATTGGGACACATTCAAAATGCACTGTAACTTTGTATATTTGTGGTAAGTCAGGCAGCTGACAGACTAAAGCCACAAGTTAAGAGTCTTGGAGTTATTTTAAACCTTCTTTTTTCAAATCCCACATAATTTAGATTTCATTACCAAGATGTGCTTCTTTCACTGTGGGAAAATCTCCAAAGTGTAATCCTTAATGACTCTCCATGATTCAGAAAAACTTGTTCATACATTTAGTTACAGTAAACTGGATTATTTCTGTTCTGTTGGCTGGATTTTCTAAGAAAAGAAAAACATTAGCAGGCTGTAGCTAATTTAGAGGTTCCAAGGTTAACTAACACAAGTAACCAAGAGGAAGTCACTATAGTTTCTGCACTGGCCTCCAGTATTGTACAGAATCCACTTTAAAAGGCTCTTGTATATAAAGCCCTAGACTGTCTTGGACCATCGAACATTTCTGACAATCTGTCATGTTATGTTCCAGTTCACTCCCTGAGATCCTTCACTGCCAAACTGTTAGGCAGAGAGACAAAATAGTTGAGGATGCAGTTTTGTTTTCATTCCCCAAACTTTGAAACAGCCTCGATTCAGGAAGCACATTTTACCAACAGTTTTTGGAAACTCCTAATGACACACTTCCTTGCTCTTGCATTTAAACTTTGTTTTGACTTAACAGGAATAGAGTCAGCATTGGTGCTTTTCATTGTATCACTGTACTACTCACTGTCAGGTACAGCCACATTAAGAGTGGCTTTACAGAGTAGTTTTTCTTCCTTAAATACTTCTTTGAACAGGATTTTGTGTGTGTGTATATATATAGATATATAGATAGATATAGATAGATATATGGATATATAGATATATTTTTTTTTCAGTGTTGTTGTGTATGTGAAGCCCTTAAACTATAATTGACTAATTGACTGAAGGGGAAGGGTTTACTCAACAATATAGATGCTTGTTGGGGCATCACAGAATCAGTGCTTAAGTAGCTCACATATATGTGGATATATACAAGAAGTTTAACAGCCAGTCATGTATAAATGTGCACATAACCTCTCAGAGTGCTTGTGTTTTAAGTAATGGGATACAGCTGTAAAATAACATTTTATTGATTTGATTTAAATTATTTCTATATGGGTTAAAATTTGATTTATTTGCTTCCATGTAATGTAAGAAAGTTGTCTCTTTGATAAGACAAGATAAGATAAGATAACCTTTATTAGTCCCACACGTGGGAAATTTGCTAGGTTGGTTCGTTGATCCCATTAAAGTTAATTGTTTTTGCATTCATTGTAAGCATCGGTGCCTGTTTGCAGTTTGTGCTCCACAGAATAACACCAATACGAACCAATGCCGTCACCTAGTGGTCATATAAAGCCACTGAAAAAATTTCATATTTGTATCACATGACCGTAACTTTGAGTCACGTGGCCGATTCTCTCCAGACTGCTTCACAGTAGCGTATCAAGCTTTTCATATGTTTGTATTTAAAATTGATCTGAGGGGGTTTGGCATAAATAATACAAAAATAAAAATAGTCCAAAATAATAAATAAAATAGTATGCTAAAAAAAAATACAGTTTTCACGTTAAGAAATTGTGCAGAGGCAGTATTTATTTATTTTTATTTTGACAAAATCCTGTAAGTCCTGATTACTCTATTATCAGTGGGCAGAAGCAAATATTTTTTCACAACAGAGTTGCTGCTCTTCAGTAAATTCCACAAAGTGAAGAAGGTAATGCCAGTTTGACCATTAAAATAATGGGAAAATGAAAAATGCCTTTGTCCAATCAATATTTAGATCGACAGCCTATGTCAGAATTGTATTTTAATCACATATGACTGTGTGTTTTTATGTGTTTGCTTTTCTTCTTCTTAGGGACCAGTGATCCATACGTGAAGTTTAAGATTGCAGGGAAGGAAGTGTTTAGAAGCAAGACCATCCATAAGAACCTCAACCCAGTGTGGGATGAGAGAGTTAGCCTTCTGGTGGAAACCCTGAGGGACCCACTGTATGTCAAGGTACAGCAGATAAGTGCTGAGGCAAAAATGTCACCTAGCTGTAAAGTGTCTTTCTTTAAGTTAATGTTAAATCTTTCTGTAGAAGTTATAAAGGGTAAAAGGTCTTCATTTGTACCATCGCTGTACTTAAAGTAGCTGCTTTATATTTATCCCTTTGTAGGTCTTTGACTATGACTTTGGACTTCAGGATGATTTCATGGGCTCAGCATACCTCTATCTGGAGTCACTGGAACATCAGAGGTCTCTTTCTCTTATTTGACTTATAATATTTTATTACCTGCCTTTTTTTAATGCACTTTTACACCCTTAGTCTTTTTGATTCCCTATTAAGTAAGCAGTCTGATTGACTCTGTATCTATGGATTCAAAGCCTGTACTAGCAAGTAGATATAGTCTTTGACTTCCCTCTAGTGGCAATCTTTGGTACTTCAGCTCATATTTTCATGAAGCTAAACGTTTGCCTGTAAAACCATAGACAGACATACACTGCAACAAATATCCCTGTTATTTAAAGTAATGTACAGACATATTTATTTTTACAGTTTGTTACTGTAAAATTAAATATAATATAGAACATAGAATATAGAACATGACCTTTATAATACAATGAGCTGGTATCATATGGTCATTTTCGTGTTTCCATTATAATCTATATTAAGAGTTTAATACAGTAAAATATATCGAGTAACTGGCTTTATAAGTACTGCACATCTAAATCTAAGCTTACAAAAACAAAAGGAATAATGTACGTTTGTAAAGTAGCTCAGATCCATCAATATTTTTGATAATCTATTCACTCGCACAAAGTGTACTGTGTTTTTACAGCCGTTTGTTACAGTATACAGTATAGTATCTCAAGTGGAAATGATTATTTTGCATTATATAGTGTGAACATCTCAGGGAAAAGGCACATGAATATGATTTTGGTTACCTTGGCTTGTTTTATTTCTAGTCACATAGGGGCTGGGTGAATCTAAACTGGCAACAGCACACATTTACTCTTGCTATATGCAGGTGTTATTTCTGATAATAATGATGAGTCCAGTCTAATCGGTTGCCCTAGTAGGCTATCAGTGTGATGGGAAGTCAGCTTACACAATATACTGTTTTTACAGAGGAGAATATGACCTCATGTAAGAGGTCATAGAGCAAGTATAACTCAGCGCTTTTACACCTATGACAAGTTAAGACACCTGCCTTAAAAACTGTATAAAGACCTTGAAAGCGAATTAGTAAAAGGTTAAATTAGCTTGATAACTTGTTTTTGTTTATGTTGCATGGCTGTGTTGATGTTAACATAAAATTCACTAATAACGTCACAGAGTGAATTTTTTTAATCAGATTTCCACAATGCATTTTACTGCTTGTACACTATATATGTACAGGAAACAACATGTGAATATGGCTTATTGTTTATCTCCAAAGGGCACTGGACGTGACACTGGACCTGAAGGACCCACAGTACCCTGAACATAACCTGGGCAGCCTGGAACTATCCGTTACTCTGACACCAAAGGAGGGAGACGTGAGGGATGCTGTAAGAAATCTGGAAATCTATAATAACTCTGATTATTCATTCATCTCTGTCTTTTCATGCATACACCACAAATCCTCCTTTTTGGGGGGGAATCACTCTTTTATTTTAAAATAAAGAGTATCGCATCCCTACAGTAGATCAACATGGATGAATCATATTCCTAATCCTTCACTTTAGCATCACTTTTCTGAAAGACACTAGAAAGGTCAATAGTTTTAGGACATAAATGAAGTTCAAGTTGTGCTAAAGAACAATGTGCTGGTTTCGTTCAGCCTCATTTAGTAGAAACTCAACTCAGCAAATACATATGCATAAACTAAAGTGTAATGAATATGTTGTGCGGAAAAGTTGCATGTTCAAAGAGCACTGGATCTTCTTTCCTAATTATGTTGGCTCGTGCCTCTGCGGACGTGCAATGGATTTCGGAGTTGCATTTATTTATGTTCAATTATTTGTTTGGTTAATTGGACTCCTGCATGCTCGATTCAGACCAAGGCAGAGTCATGGGGGAAATATTTTATTCCTTTTGATCTGATGTCTTAATTCTGCAGCTTATTTACTACTGTAGTTCAGAGAGTCCACAATTGACAGAACAAATAAACTCTATTTAGGTTAAGCACCAGTTTGGATTTCTCCCACTGTGAAAAATTGAGTACAAGGTTATAGTAATAAATTCTCTCTGTTGCCATCTACTGGTACGAGCCTGTAAGATGGAATATATAACTTTAATTAGCTTTTTGAGATCCTCGAGCAACCGATGACAACTCAGCGTCAACAATGGGACTTTACTCAGTTATATTAAAGTTGATGAGCGTTTGTTTAACACGATGGGATTTATTTCTTCATTTTTTTCTCAAAAACAGAGAAGGCCAAAATCTGTGACATAGTGCGAGGCAGTGAAGAAGACTCGATGCATTTTAAGGAGATTTTTATAGCTTGCCACCACAAAATCTATTTGTGTGTCCAGTGAAGTGAAATACTTAATTAGAATTATTCAAATATGTAAGCAGGTAAGAGCTTTAGGTGCTGCCTTTGCTTGGGTCTACGATGGAAAAGGGCAGGAAGAACAAGTGTATAGAAAATAATTATTAAAATGTGTGAAATGTATCAACAGGCACCAGTGTATATTATACAAATAAATAATTTCTGACTCCATAGAGTGCTTATACTGTACACTCACTTAACTTGCATGATTGTGGCTGCCCTACTCTCCCTGTCCCCCTCACACCCCTATCACTGACCTCCATGCCCTTTAACCTCTGGCCGTTCAGCCTTAAAGGGAGATACTGGGGGGTTTTCTGTAACCGCTTTGTCTCGTTTACAGACCATGCTTTTGAGAAGGAACTGGAAACGATCTAGTAAGGTAAACTAAAACAGCATGTAACTCATGAAACCTCTAACTGTACTGTAACCCCACTACCGACCGCACTGCACCTCACCTGTCCTTCTTCACTGGTGTTCTGGTACATGGATGGAGTCTCCGTGGCCCTTCCCCTCCCTTCCTCTGTTTCCTCCTTCCACAAATGTGGTATTGGCAGTTTTTTTTCTTTAATATTTCTCCAGTTCTCATTGTCACCAGCTTATTTTCCACAAGCTGCAATATACTTTGCATCTGCTGAGGTTATGTCAGCTCATTTTTGGAATGCAAGTGAGCTTAAAGGTGAACTATTCTTCGCACGTGTGAAGGCAAGTCATACAGTCAGGTCCGTAAATATTTGGACAGAGACGACTTTATTCTGACTGTGATTGTGTACATTACCACAATGAATTTTGAACGAAACAACTCAGATGCAGTTGAAGTGCAGACTTTCAGCTTTAATTCAGCGTGTTGAACAAAAACATTGAATAAAAATGTGAGCAACTAAATCATTTTAACACAATTCCATCAGTTCAAGGCCTCAAAAGTAATTGGACAAATTAAATAACTGAAAATAAAATGTTCATTTCTAATACTTTGCTGACAATGACAGCCTGAATGCTTGAACTCGTGGACATCACCAGATGCTGGGTTTCCTCCTTTTTAATGCTCTGCCAGTCCTTTACTGCAGCAGCTTTCAGTTGCTGTTTGTTTGTGGGCCTTTCTGTCCAAAGTTTAGTCTTTAACAAGTGAAATGCTCAACTGGGATAAGATCAGACGACAGACTTGGCCACTCAAGAATATTCTACTTATTTGCTTTAATAAACTCCTGGGTTGCTATGGTTGTGTGTTTCAGTATTATGAAATGCCGCTCAATCAATTTGCCTGCATTTAGCTGGTTTTGAGCAGACAGTACGTATATGAACACCTCAGAATTCATTTGGCTGCTTCTGTCCTGTGACACATCATCAATAAACACTAGTGTCCCAGTGCCACTGGCAGCCAAGCACGCCCAAGCCACCACACTATCTCCGCCATGTTTTACAGATCATGTGGTATACTTTGGATCATGAGCTGTTCCACACCTTCTTCATACTTTTTTCTTGCAATCATTCTGGTAGAGGTTGATCTTGGTTTAACTGTCCAGACAATGTTTTTCCAGAACTGTTATATATATTCTTTTTTAGATTTTTTGGGGGTTTTTTGCAAGCCACTCATAAGCCACAGTCTTATGAGTTGCAAATTGCAGTGAACCCTCTGTATTTACTTTCATGGAGTCTTCTCTTCATGGTAGACTTGGATATCGATACGCCTTCCTCCTGGAGAGTATTGTTCACTTGGTAGGCTTTTGTGAAGGGGCTTCTCTTCTCCATGAAAATAACTCTGCGATCATCCACCACTGTTGTCTTCCATAGATATCCAGGTCTTTTTGCAGCACTGAGTTGCCCAGTGCTTTCTTTTTTTCTCAGGATGTGCCAAACTGTAGATTTTGCTACTCCTAATATTGTAGCAGTTTATCAGATGTTTTTTTTTTCTGTTTTCTCAGCTTAAGGGTGGCTTGTTTGAACTACATGGAGAGCTCCTTTGACCTCATGCTGTCTGTTCACAGAAAAATCTTCCAAATGCAAGCTGCACACCTCAAATCAACTCTAGGCCTTTTATCTGCTTGAATGATAATGACATAACAAAGAATTATCCACCATCTGCCCATGAAATAGCCTTTGAGTCAACTTGTGGTCCCTTTAAAAAGAGGTTGGCAGGAGGAGCTGAAACTCCTAAACCCTTCATCCGATCTGACTGTGGACACCCTCAGATTAAAGCTTAGAGTCTGCACATTATGTCCATGTCCATTATAGAACTATAATTGAAATATGTTTCTGTGAACAGGTATCCAACTATGTATGGACCTAACTATATGTGATATAAATACATTAAGGGTGGAGGAAATACCTTACAGTCAGTAGCATTTTTTTCAAGAGCACTTGCTGTACTAGTTGTAAAGATCAGCAATAATTGTTAGAACTTTTATTAAAAACTTGCTAACTTTGGTGCCAGTTTTGTGAAATCAGTCAGTAATAATGCAGCTTCAGAATTGTCTTTTTTGTGATTCCACTGATTTTTACACTTTGAAGCAGTTTGAATCATGAGATCTCTGTGCTTCTTCCACCCTTGATTTGCAGTGCATTGCAGCTATTATGTGGGAAAATAAGGCAGATTTCTATTCTAGGGTTTTTAAGAAGTCCTCTACAGCAAATATGCTGTGAGATATGAAGTATTGTTGACTTTTGACTTTTTTACTGACTACAGGACACTCCCAGACCCCTTTTGCATCCAGTGAAAAAACATTTTGACGTCATTATGAGTTCCCATCTTGCCGCACATAAGGGGCTGTTATCTTTTGGTTTCATTTTTTGTGATTCTTGTTGGCCGTGAGGTTGAACAGAAAGCATGCTGTTTGATGTTCCGCTTCTTCTTACTGGCTCGTGCATGACGCACATACCTTGTCTGTTCATTCAATTCAGCAATTTTCAAAGGAACAATTTTGAGCTCAAAATTGAGTTTATTCACACTTTTATTTTCTTTGGTTTTTTTTACTCACATTTCACTTTTAGTGTTATTGAGATAGAAACTTTAGGATATCCACCAAGAGACATTTAAAGTATGTTTGGTTGGATATGGGCAGGCGTCCTGCTGTATCGTGCCTCCCCAAACCAAGCCTTTGAAGCCTTCAAACTGTGCCACCCTGCCTGTGACTCGGGAATTCACTGAAACACTAACTATTTGCTTTTGCTACCCCACCAAAAAAGCACTGCTTGCCTCTGTGTTGCATACAGTACATAGTTATTTTTACACCACCGCTTCTTCCTTAAAGAAGCATATATGACTATTGAACCCACTGTAGAAGATGTAAACTTTTCAAACAGCAGTTTAAAATAATAATTAGGAGGCAGAGGCATGTTAATACAGGTCTCTCTAACTTTACCACAGGGAAAAATGCTGATTTTGGGAATATTTTTTATATGTTTTCTGCTTCGAGAGGGCTGGCAAAAGTTTAACCCTGTGCAACACAGTATTAGTTCTTAAACTGTATTAAAAGACTTTCAGCCTGTGAACATCTTTGTGTATGCGCTCCATCCTGCTGTGTTCTGGCAGTGAGATATGGATTCCTAATCCAAATAGCCCATGGTTTTCTATAACAACAAATATGTGGCAACAAAAAAGAAGGATGCAAGGGAAAAGGGATTGTGCTCTAATACAGTAGGACATAACAGCGACCTCTCATCATTAACATATAGCGTGTTGGTAGCAGTGAACGGGAGCCATGGAGGATGTGGGAGTTGCTGTATGGGAGGTTGGCTTTAATGCAGGGAGCTATTCCCAATGTTTAATGTCTGGAGAATGGAAATTAAGAAGCTCCATCTCTAGATCAAAGGCCTGCGCTTGCGAGGCAGGGTTTGTTCAGAGTTTAATGAAATTCACCCTCAAAACAAAAGCTATGCTAATATGTTCTTCCTAACAAGGAAGGAGGCGAGAGCAAGGCAGAGGGAGAAAGTGGAAGTGTATTTGTTTGACAAATAAATAACCCTGCTCTTTGTTTTAGTGAAGGATACTGAAACGATTCAAAGAGAGGTTAAATAGGCCTGTAAGTGCTAAGAAAAGTGTTGAGGGGGGGAAAAAAAGACTTAAAATATGGAGAATAATCAATCTGAATTACAGTAGCTTACAGTAGCCAGATGGAATAATAATGTACTGTACAGAGGAAGACTATAAGTAACTGCGAGGTTTCCCAAGTTTTGGAGTAAAAACTGACAAGTCTGTTCCCTTTTATTCCTTTTTCTAACATAATGTTTAGAATATGTACAATAAAAATGAATATTCACGCTGCTGTACCCTGTTTAAGGATAAAAGGAGGTTATGATACATGTTGTGCATTTTTGCACAAATATGGATGAAATGTTGATACCCACAGTAATAACGCTTTTTAGCATTGCCAAGAAATTGTTCACAGTAAGTTGATAATGCAGTGCTGTAATTTATAGCGAGGCCCTGGCATGTCAGGTGAACTCATACATAGCAAATTACCTTGAATTACCACATTTTATGTTCAAGTATTATCTTGTTTCTTGTGCCTGCTCTTTATGTGTCGTCTATATCGGTTATTTTCCAGTGAATGAAGTGCAAAGTGTATGCAAGCCTTGATAAATTGATGAAGGCTGTAATTTCTTCTATTTTGTGGGTTTGTTTCTATGTGCATGCAAATGTATAAATGTGTGTGTGTGTGTGTGTGTGTGTGTGTGTGTGTGTGTGTGTGTGTGTGTGTGTGTGTGTGTGTGTGTGTGTGTGTGTGTGTGATTGCTGCAGTATCAGAGTATGCGTCTGTCGGATGTACACCGAAAAGCCCAGTTATGGCGAGGTATAGTCAGCATCAGTCTCATAGAGGGCCATGGCCTGCAGCCAATGGATGCCAATGGTCTCAGTGACCCTTACGTCAAATTCAGGATGGGTCACCAAAAGTACAAGAGTAAGGTAAGCCACACGAATGAGATGATGTTAAGATTATAGAATTTTGATAAAACTTTATAATTTTCGAGTCACCAAATATCAGTATCAGTCTTCAAAATCAGCTCTAGTTGTGTGTTATCTTTCTGCAGGCATATTTACATTTTTTTATGCTCTTTATTTTACTTGTTATTTCTTTATACTATTTATTTGACTCTCTTTTTATTTTGATAGCGGTTCCAGCTCGTATATTATCTAACAAATTATAGCTCACATTAACAAATGGACACATGGGCAGAGTGAATGTCCTTGTTTGATTTTTTTTTTTTTTCAGACAATTTCAAAAACGCTGAACCCTCAGTGGAGAGAACAGTTTGATTTCCACTTGTACGATGAGCAGGGAGGCTTTGTGGACATTACAGTCTGGGACAAAGATGCTGGCAAGAAGGACGACTTCATGGGACGGTACGATGGTCTTTACCGGAACTTCTGGATATTTTGTTTTGTTTGCTTTTTGTTTTTTTGTTTTTTTTTAATTGTATGGTTGATTAAGGCTTACTGCTTATTCAGGCTGATAAAAGGTGCATTTTAGTAAGGGTTAGTTTTAGTACACAGTTGTCTTATTTGCCTAATTCTCAGCATAGATTATTGCAGAGCATCTCAATCCTGTGCATATTGAAATACTGCCCTACAGTCTTTCATAGTGAGAATGATTTCTTTCCCTTGTCTTTCATCAGAGTGGATGTACTTGAGCAAACCTTTGCTTTGAACTGTTTGGCCCAAGTAAAGCAATTACTGTTGGCCTGCCTCTGTTTTAGCTGTAGATATATTAAAGGCATGCTAGGAAATCAATTCAATCAAGAGAAGATGCTTTCAAGTGTCTTCTAAAAGGTATTAATGGTGTCAGCTTTGGCTGAATTTCCGTCTGTTGCTTTTATCTTACACAAGATGTTTGCCTATTAAGTGATGCTTAACTTCAGTTAGTGAGGTGATAAAAAATGAACAAAAGAAACCTGAGATTCTCTATATTCTTCTTTTATTTCACGGGCGCTCTGCGGTAATTTAGACACATTTCTTTCTGTAAACACAAACCCCTACCATGACTTTGTTTGTCTCTTTTAGTATATAAGGCCTGCAGTATGTTTCATTGTCAGTTTCATCACAAAGTCTACAATTTTCTCATTTTGTGTCTGTTTATTCTTTTCTCTAGGTGTACCATTGACCTGTCGCTTCTTAGTAAAGAGCACACACACAAATTGGACCTGCCACTGGAAGAAGGTGAAGGTGTTCTGGTGCTGCTGGTTACACTCACTGCTTCTGCTGCTGTTTCCATCTCAGACCTGTCAGTCAACATGTTGGATGACCCGCACGAGCGGCACCAGATAAAGCAGAGATATGTGAGTTAGCATTTGAGCTTACGTTAAGCTGTGATTGTGTTAATAATTTTGTGAGGAAAGTACACAATATGTTAGCGCTTAAGAAAAGAAATTTAATAACCCATTTTGTAGCTTTCAAAAATGACAGTATCAGAGCTGCTCTATATCCATATACTTATAGGTATTTGTATATAGACATATACCTGACAGTGTGGCAAAATGGCGATTCACATTTTGTGAAGAGTAATTTCTCTCATCAAGATGTCTTTTTTCACAAGCCAGTGTGCTTAGATTTGATTTATAATTAGATGATGTGAAAGGCAACAGAGTAGGAGATACAGAAACGGATACGGGGGTTGAGAGGTCAAGAAAGCAGTGCAAGCGGGTTCAGTCGTTTGACTGAAAATGTCCGAGCTCATAAGCCAGTTATCGTTAAGCTAGAGGGAGACAGACAGTGAGGGAGAAAGTGAAGGGCAACGAGCAAGCGGGAGAGAGCCCTAAGGCCCCATCTGCTTCAGAGGCCCTCCACTCAACACAATGGTTTTGTGTCTTTGTCTTAGTCTAGTTAACCCTTCACACCCTGTCATCTTTACATCTTGATGCAAAAACACACACACACGCACACACTTAAATGGATTTGATTCAGTGACAGCTTCCACACAGGGGACATTTGTCTGTCCATCAACAGAATTATGTGTCATGCTATCTCTCAGTGCTGCAGCCAAATTTGTTTCACTGTAAAATGTCATTTTGCCATATGTAGGATATTTGTTTTCTTAATTGGTTAATTTGAGATTCACCCTGATTTATGTATTTATTTTTGGGACCTATTGGATTTAATTGTCTGGGCGAGTTGTTGGAACGTATGTTGACTTAAACAGATCTGCTTGTGTACACGTGGGTGTATCATACGTGTCTGTGTGTTTTCACTCGGGCTGTCTGTACTTGTGAGATTAGACAATTTGTTTGGATTTCTACATCTGAACTGGTACCCAGTAGTACATCCTAGCTGGTGTGTGTATGCCTCTTTCAATGTGTGCCTAAGCTCCAGTTGCCGAACATCGGTGCCACGACCTACATAACCGTGGCGGTGCCTTATTGGCTAGCCACGGGAGGTCGACCGCTCTGCTACGCGTTGCAGAAACCACACAACATCAGAGGGGGGAGCTCGAGGACTGAGACACAAACACGCTGTGCCTCTCCTGACAGTCACAAAATGAGGGCTAGGAGAATGGGTGCGTGTATGTGTGTTTGCCTGAATGTGTGTAATAGGGGGCGAGGGGTAAAGGGTGAGGGTTGCGCCGAAAAGGGAAGGCGTGTAAAATGAAAAGAAAAAGCTATTTCACCTCTCTCACAACTCATGCAGACCCCGTTTTTCTGCTCGGTTGAAGGCGACACATTTTACTTCCCTCACCTACCTCTTTTCCTGCTTCCTTCTCTCTCCTACTCCTCTCTCTCCATTTCTCTCCTGCTCTCCCAGCAACCTCAGTTCTTTGTCTGTTGCCGCTATGGCTCCTGTTAGATGAAGGGATGGCGAGATAGAGGGTGAAGGAAGGTGGTGGGGGGGTTGCAGATGGAGGGGCATGGTGAGGTCGGTTTGGAGACTTGAATGGTCTTTACCTATTAACATATTCCTTTTCCTCAGACTGGCAGTCTTTCAGTTGGAGAATTTAATAAAGATGTACCTTATCAAAGAGCACTGCTAAGACCAAGTACCACCACTAATACATAACAGTGCTGCTCAAAGCCTACTAATCTGCCCAGTGTGTGCATGTGTGGATGTGTGCAAGCGTAGGTGTATGTGTAGGCACATTTTTACCGACTGGTATTATCTGCTTGAAAAATCAGCTGTCCAGCACAAGCCTGCACAAAGCATGCACTACTGCTAGCCATAAACAAGCTCACATGTATGGACATGTGCAAAAAAAAAAGTGTCTACCTGTGTGTAACTAATAAAATGGCAGGGAATCGCAGCTTTGAAAAGCAGATACCTTCATAAGAAAACTCAAAATCGTCCGCTTGTCGCACCCTTCGGCAGCGTAGACACTCTGCTCGTGATGAAAAGGCGCACAAAAGATAACTTTAAGGTTAGGTGTAGCAGTGGATTGCAAACACACCTACATGTAAATCCAGAGTTTTTAAGAAGATATTACTGTCTTCGTTTTAGAGAATCATTGTGTTCCAAACTGGAAATGTCCTTGTCACTTTGTTCCACACAAACGCTATGAGCGCACCTCAAATGGCTGCAATTTGGTTTTTTTTGTTTGTTTGTTTTTTTTTCCCCAATTCAATCTGTGGCCATTGATGAAATACGATAACGGACACCTGAGTGCGGGGACATTTTGATAGCACTGAGCTCATTAATATCTTCTGAATTGTAATAGATTTTTGTGTCTGTGTTTTTGCCAGGTCACTGTGTGCCTGCGTGCGCTTGCTTCTGCATGTGTGCGAGTAAATGAATACACAAGATTTTCTGTGCCAACTAATTTGAATGCATCTGACAATGGAGATATGCAACATGGTGCAATGCACTCACTCATAGGCAGCTACCTTAGACGTTCTATTGCTCACTGTAACCTTTCCTTCATTCCTAATTACTGTTTCCCAGAAGTAGAAAGGGATGAAGGCAGAGAGGGAAAATGAGAGAAAGAGATTTATGCATTATGATGGCAAAGTAGCACACACACTAATGGCTCTTAATGGGCTTGAGTTGGCCACAAGATGGGTGGATGAGAGGAGGAGGACATGGTGACCTCCACTAAAGTGGTGGTACTTCACCATACACCCCCATGTGCTGTGTTGCACGCATGCATACACACGCACACGCACACACACACACACACACACACACACACACACACACGCACACCCTTCGACCCACTTTGGAGCACTTCTCTAAGGTGAAGCAAAAGGACACAACCTGGACAGGAAGTGAAATAAGGGGCTGCGCTAAGTTGTGAGATGAGCAAAGAGCAACTTTGGCAGAGACTCTTAAAATAAAGGAGGTTTTGGGGATGCAGACAGTTTACAGCAGCCTTCGGTTTGTGTAGGTTGTCACAGAAGCACACTTAGAGCTGCTAGAGGTGATGCCAGTTTGAAAAACTCTTGCTATAACCACGCCTCAGGTTGTGTGCAGGCTCTATTAGTTTTAAATAAGAGATGGCAGCCGATTAAAATCCTATGCAGGGAATCTTTGATTGTTCCATATGAATGACAACATCACATCATTTTTACTGTGTCTGTTAACCAACTGACCTATAACTCTATAAATGCTTTAGTATAGTCAGGCAATAGCCTTCCCCTTTTTCAGATGCTTGTCATCATCAGCCACACAAAATTCAGACAAATAAAGTGCATAATATGTCATTCAGTTAGGCTCACATCTAAACCAGTTAGTGTTTAGATTATGTGAGAGCCAAATGTTTACCATTAAGCCCTGAGGATGTGAAGTTAGTGGACAGCTACTGGGGTGCTTGACTCCAAAACCTACAGCTGCCTTGCATGAAATCAGAGCGAATCAGAACCATGTATATATGTTTGCGTGTGTGTGTGTTTGTGAAATGTTATGCAGTGGTGATGAAAGGTGACGTGCTGAAAAGATGACAGTGAGTCATAAGCCTATGCCGGCGCTGATTCACTTTGTGTGTTTATGTGTCTGCGGAGTGCGACCGAGACGGGAAGAAGACATCATAGTGACAGGATGTCAGTCAAAGACAGGGCGGGGGTTTGTCTTATGAAAGCCAACTCTGTGTCCTTTAATTTTCTTCTCCACCCTCCTTTTTCATTTCCTCCTTATCCCCATAATTCCACCTGCGAGCTGATGAGGGTGTGGATGGAGCCATAAGTGGGGCGCTAGGGGTAGGGGAGGGGGTCGGTCTTGGCCTCTTTTCTGTCTTTCTTTCTACCTGTCTATCCAAGCCATCTATTCCTGTCTGTCTTTCTGATGAGGATTTGAATCCTTGTGGAGGTTGGGTGTGTTCTTTCTACCAATCATGGATTGAGGCTGAACTCTAAAGGTCCCCTCAGGGAGTCCGTATGGTGGGAGGAGGGGCTGAATTACATAGGAACGTTTCGGGGGGGTCTCAGCATCAATACATTAAAGAAGTCATTTAGTCTCATACCATTTTTGCATATCTGTGTATTGAGAGGAAAGCACACACGTATTTACAGCATTTGCTTTTGATTGAAATCTGACTTTAACACAATTTTTAATCTGACCAATAACAAAGTCAAAACTGGATACATTACAGAGATTAATGTCCAGACCCCCGTGCCATTTCTTAATACTCCTCGCTATAGGCACACTTTGATCTTTACCAAAAAAGTATTGATCTTCGATCCCCAGCCCAACAGCTGGATCATTCCGATCGCGGCGTGTTTACTGTTTGAACTCTAGCACACAAACTGTTCAGCTATTAGTTTGCCCTTGCCTCTTCCTCTGCCGCCCCCCACATGCCCTCTTGCCGACTCTTTTCTCCCCTCTTTCTCCCCCGCCTTCTTTGCTGCTCACCAATAATCACAACAAGCAGCTGTATCTTCAGAGAAATCGTGCCTTAAAAATCGAGAGTTGTCCCCTCTCTCGCGCTCTCTTTCTGTATGTCTCTCTTTTGCGCACTCTGTTTCTCCCCCCTCTCTTTCTTTCGCACACTCTCCCCTCTCATCTCCTTTAGAGAGCGTTTGGACAATGATATCGCTGGAAACAGGCAGAGTCTGACAGAGTTGGTAATAATGAATTAAGTCTGTAGCCTGGCCCTGACTCTGAAATTTAAATTATAATTACTCCTTTGGGGATGGAAGGGGTTATTGCCAGAGAGAGAGAAATAAATTGAAGTGAAGTGCATTTCCACTCTGCTTTTAAGACACGCCGACATGCTACTCAATTTGGCCCGAGTGTAGGTTTTCTATGCATGTGTTTATACCTGAGAATCTGGGTGTGAACAAAAGCACAACTTTGCGGTTGCGTGTGTGCGCGACTGGTCACGCCTCGTGGTCGCGCCGATGATCTCCACAGGTCTTGCCTTTCTTCGTGAGATTTACAGACTCATTTTTACACAGTCATCCTCGTCCTGGTTATTGAAACTTTGTCCATACAGTGCATCCCTTCTCACTGTAGACTTCATGTGCTCTGTTTGCCTGCAAGTCATTCGTCACCTATTATGTTTCCTCAGCACATTATGTTTTATCATATTTTTCCCTACCTCTCTGTGTGAAGCAAACACAAAAGAGGCACATTAATATCAGTTAGATCTCAGTGTTGTTGTTGTTTCTTTTCACATTATCCATATAGAATAACTTCTTGCTCTGTAAAAAGCTAGTTTTCTTTAAAACAGAGTATAAATGTCTTTGCATTTGAGATAGCAAAAACTGTTGTGCAGTAACAATTTTAACAAACTTCCACAAATTTCCCTTCCAATGCTAAAATCTGTACAACTTTGATGTTATTCTACTTAATAAGATGTTTCTGAAATGAAAGACTCCTATTATTTTTGTTTGCTGTTGTCATTTCAGCACGGCTCCTCTACTTTACCGAAAAATTCGGTAAAATCATAACATTTAAAGGTAAAAAGTTAGGAAACACTTGAAATAGACATGCACAACTATTTCATTAAATTTAAATCCAGCCATTTCTCCACTAGACCCGACTCGATAAATGCCAGCTCTACATTTTCAAATAAAGGCTGGTAAAGGACATAATCTACCCTTTCCTCCCTTTATGAAATGTCAGGCTATTGACATGCCTTTCACTTCGGTGCTAATTTGCCATCCTCTTTGACCTTTCACCCCTGTTTCTGGGATGTTTCAGAGCCTCTGGAGGTCATTCCACAACCTGAAAGATGTCGGCGTGGTCCAAGTTAAGGTTATCAGGGCTGAGGGCTTAATGGCAGCAGATGTCACAGGTAAGACACTGACCTGTAGTCCAAACAACAGTGCTGTGCCCTCTGTAGTCCTCATTTGCTGTACATTTCCATAAATTAGTTTCTATATATAGATTTATTTTTAACTTAGATTCATGCTCATATATTTATACACTTAAAAAGTTTTGCTGATGTTTTGCAATTTCTGTTTCTGCTATCACAGTGAGCACTGCTAGAACATCTGATAGGTGACACTATCAAGACAAATATATATCTTTTGCTCTAAATAACTTTTGCATAATGTTCGCATCTAGACAGCAGTTTCCTCCACCAGCAATCTGCCATAAATCTCACCAAAGATAAAGTCAGGGCGTAATTTTTGTTTAAGGGATGATCTTTTACGAGACTCCTCAGAGAGAGTTAAAGTCTACTTTGTGCAGGACGCTAAATTTGTCTCTGCATTTTTAGAAAAGATGCAGTCTGCTCATTTGAATAATAGAGAAAAAGTACACATTTGAACCAACAAATCACTCTCATCCCTCCTCCCGCGCTCTCTCTGCTTGCTCTCTCTGAATCCTCCATTCTCCATTAATTCTTACTTTTAATTAGGTCTACAGTGGACAGGCCTAGTTTTTCACTCTGTATTATCTAGTAAAGGGAGAAAATATGTGTGTGTGTGTGTGTGTGATGGCGAGAGAGAGAGAAAGAGAGTCTGGAGTTTTATTTGAAACATCCATAGTCCCATTAGCAAACACAGAGCAGAGCTGGTTGATTTTGGGTTATTGCAGGGAGCGGCTGGAGCAGTCAGAGTGCAAGCCAAATGGTTCCCTGGTTCATGTATTTCACTTGGAGCATAAATTTGCTCTGCGACCATATTGGGGAGTTCATCGTTTGTTTGTCTAAGCTTCATGAATTCCTCTCGGAATATAAACAGAGGAAAACTGCGGATTGTTTATTAGCCGTTTGTCTTTCAATTTGTCTTTGCCGGTTTGATACAGTTATTGAAAACATGTTTTTTTTTTTTAGAAGTATCTCTATAGCCTGCAGAGGTTTGAAATTATTGCAACAGACTAACTTCACAGTAAAATATGACATGCCTCGGGAACTAGCGGTAATATTTTACTTAGCATGTGCTCAGGTTGGACTGGTATCTAACATTTGCAATAGTTTGGACGTTATAACATGGGATACATATTAATTAGATTAGCAAAGTAAAAAAAAAAGTTTAAAAGCAATTTAAATAAAAAAAATTTGATTTCACTGGAGAAATGTTTTTACACTCAACATTACAACTTTTTTGTCATAGCCAGAGAGACTTAAAATTAAGACAGCTGAATGTAAAAATGCCTTTAAATTTGTATTGCTCTCGAACTTAAAAGCAAATCTTTTAATTTTGCTCCAGAAGCAGCCTAACCCCACAGTCAGTGGACTGATACTGATAACAGACAAGGCAAAGGGGTTGTTTTTAAATGGCTTGTGCCTGTTTTGAGTCTGATGCTGTGTGTGTGTGTGTGTGTGTGTGTGTGTGTGTGCTTGTGTGCGTGTCACTGGCAGAAACAATAGCTCTGTAAGAGCCACATAAGAGCCCTCACCACATGAACACCCCATTTTAACAACGCAGACCAAGAGAGGGTCAGGAGCAAGGTGAGAGAGAAACAGGAGGACAGACAAACAGACAGAGACAGGAGAGAGAGAGAGAGAGGAGGTCAGCGAGCGAGAAAGAGTTCACCATCTCTCTCCCATTCAGCCAGCCTGTCTCCTCTTCTCTCTCTTTTTTTCTCTCTACTCCTCCCCTCTCTCTCTCTCTCTCTCTCTCTCTCTGGCCATCTCTCTCTCTCTAATTGGAGTGTTTTTGTGGAGTAGCTCCACTCTAGCCCAAGTAGGATAACTGAAAATAGTCTCTAAAACCAACAATCCCTTTTGTCTGCCAGCTCTTGTCCCTCTGAGTGGATGCTATACTCTTAGAACATTTCAATAGTGAGACGCGCACTCACACACACACAAACACACGCATGCGCGTACCTACCGCAGCAGCATCACCATAGACACAGAATGTGTACCCTGCCAGTGAAGTCTACATTTATCAACTTGAATGGTTGGTAAATATTGCAGCTCATATCGAGTGACCTGTTAAAATTAACATGGTAATGCACTGGTTTACATTTTAAAGCATGAATTATAATTAACTGTGATAATTCAGGGGCACGAGAGCGTCGTGCGTTGCCTCTACAACCTTAAACTCCTCACTGACTCTAAGCTTTCTCTGAGGCAATTACAGTATGCTTCCTCATTTTCTATACTGTATCCATTTGCCACTTATCTTAGAGCACTCTGAAATTAATTTGAGCCCACTTCTTGCTGCAAACCCTTCGCCACTGTCACAGAGATGGGACCCCGGTGGTGGCGGTAGTGGTGGTGGTGGTGGGGGAGCTTTACTCAGACATTACCTGGATGATCACTGAGTGGAGCTCAAACCCGAGCGTGTAATTGGTTAAGACAGCTGCCTCTGGTGCTGGTGGCCAGTAAGGTGAAAGTTCACCATCAGTAACAACTGGCTCTCTGCAGCAACACAGCCTGCCGTGTCATTAAAAAAAGAATATTAGAGAGAAAATGGGGGGAAGGGACGGACTTCTGCAGAAATAATTTCCATCTCCTAATTTGGGTGATTGCGTCTAGATTTAATCAGATTTGGTCTGTGGCAATGACATTATAATTGTGAATGATATGGACACTCTGGGATTATTAAGAAAGATTTTCTGCGAAAAAAGAAGTTTTTCACTGGTTTAATCATTTCAACCGTATTTAATTGTGGTTTAAAGAACAATTGCGTTTAAAGAGAGACGGCGAGGTGTAAACAGAGAGGCACTGAGAAGCAGGTGCCCGAGCCTTTTTTCTTTTGTCTATTTTAACGTATCTTGTTTTCTGTAGAAGTCGTAGCTGTCAATATCCACTTGAAACACTCTACATCAATGGAGCGCCACAAACAGATATGAAAGGCAACGCCTCTGCCTCAGCATTGATCACAGTGACATTTACTTTGCACACCCACTAAATGTCCTGCCCTTGTCACAACATTTGGAGAAAATCACACTAATCGATGGCACTCACACACACACACACACACACACACACACAGATACACACACTCATTTCCTATGGCCTACAAACACAGGCGGGCCCACACTTTTCAGGGGCTTTGAACTCAATCTCTGTTTTATCGAGTTTTATTATGCAACAATGCTGCTTTTCAGCGTTCAGTATTCCCAATACTTTCCCTGGAAATTTGCCAGGGAGATTTTTTTTTTCTCGTCTTTTTACTTAATGACCCAGCCTTTTCAAGTGATAGGTTTGAAAAAAACATTCGCAGCGGCTCCCGACAGTTTTTAATAAAACATAATGATCAAAGTCAAAATTAAGAGTTTTGTTGTTTTTTTTAGTTCACTGAAGGTAGGTGGGCTGGCAAACATAGGGAGCCGGTCTCGCTGTTTTCTGTGTACAAAGAATTTGAAGTGTGAGATGTTAGTAAACAAATCGGGAATATATAGGACATTACTGGTTTTGATTATGATAGCACAGTGTGCTATTCTCAGGAGGAGGAAGCAGCTCCTTCTCTGTCTCTCTCACTTTCTCTCTACGCAGTTACATAACTGTAGTAAAGTTTTCTTGGAATTAATTAGCATTTATGAATATTATTTATACTAAACCATATAACAATGATAAGTCTGTTTAAGTTTTAGTTTGGCAGCACTCCTTCATTTGTGATCCTTAATTTTCAGCGTGATTCAGTTCTTATAATAAATCCAAATTTGGATGTATGTTTTTACTTTTAATTACCATAAAATATTACTTGAAAACAGCTTCGCAGCTAGTCCTCAAACTTAATCAATTTCGGTTTTTAATCATTTAAAAAAATCTTTTTAAAACTGCTTTTATTCATCTCTCCATGTAAAAAATGCAGAAATGTTTTCTCTGTTGTTCATTCATCATATAGATTTGACATGATATGCTTGCTTTTACTCGTGTCATCGTGCCGCTGCTCCCCTCACTGCTGTCTTCGGAGGAGCTGCGTTTCTCACGCTCCGTGACTGGCTGCCTTTATGTTCAGCTCAAAAATTCTCGGGCCTTCAGAGCACCTCGACCTCTGTGTTCTCCGCACCACCCATTTTCAAAGTCCTCTCTGGCTTTTCTCTCTCACCCTTTCCTCGCCACTGCCCAAGGCGCAGTCGTCCTGAAGCTTATCTTCTAGTTGTCCATGGAGTCGGGATGCTGATAGAAATGGCTTACAGCTTTTACACTGATATACTGTTGTATAATATTGGGGCTAAAAATGAAAGAATCATTTCATTACAGCTCTGATAAGTTCAGGGTATTGGAACTGTCATGTGACATAAGGGAAGGATGCTACAGTATATGTCTTAACAGTATGAGGTATTTGAGATAAACAAAGCTGTTGGAATTACTTAAGATTCTGAATTTAATTTTATCTTTTCACTAAGAAGGATGTTCTTTCCTTCTCTTTGTTCTCGTTTTATTTAATTTAATTTTTATTTATTTTTGCTTGCCAGGTAAGAGCGACCCATTCTGTGTAGTGGAGCTGAGTAACGATCGGCTGCAGACGCACACCGTCTACAAAAACCTGAACCCAGAGTGGAACAAGGTCTTCACTTTGTGAGTGACTTTAAGAGTGCCCGTATGTCTGCACGTTCATGCATGCAGGCAAAAAAGTGACACGTATCCTTGAGTAAACAGTTTCATTAAAAAAGAAAAAAGTATATAGAAATTATTCAATTTTTCTTGTGACTTTCATCAGCTCATTTGCTACTTTAAAAATATATCCTGGACCATTTTGAGCAGTGAAAAGATCTGATCATCTGACTTCTATGTTTAGATTTATATTTTCATGAATTTTACCAGGAAATCTATTTATAGTTATTATTTTATTTAAGTCTGTTTATATTTTTTTGACAAGTAATGAGGAAATGTGAAGCATTTGCAATATCTTGTGTTTTATTATACAGTTTTTAGCCTGTTTTCTCTGTATTTAGTATTTTCAAAAGCCTATTTGTGATGCTCCTTCAGTATGTGTACCACTGGTGTTTGTCTTTGTGTATTGTCCAGTAATGTGAAGGACATCCACTCGGTACTTGAGGTCACCGTTTACGATGAGGACAGAGACAGAAGTGCAGACTTCCTGGGAAAAGTGGCTATTCCTTTACTAAATGTGAGTCAAAGGCTTGTTTCTGTGTTTCTTTATTTTTCCGCCTCCCTTGGGAAACAAAAACTAAAAATGAAAATGAGACATAAAGAGCAGAGGTTATTTTTTGCAGCTTTTACTTATGACACTGTTACTATTTCGCAAAAGAGAAAGAGATGACAGGAGCGAGAAAAAATGGAAGAGAGTCTGAGACGAAAGAAGAGATTGATAGATGTGAAGAACGGAAGTTAGGGGATGAGAGACGATATGAAAATGACACTGATGGAGACACTGAACAGTGTCATTTGAAAAATAAATGTGTATATATAGACATAAGCATCTGTCTTATATTCATAAAAATAAAGCCTGTGAAGGAACTGTGTGTATAATATACCCGTGCTCTGCTGTACAGTACGATTCCCCAGGATAGTTAATTTCTGTTTGACAGAGCTGAGCTGCAGTGGGTAATGAACAGGTACTTGTCAGAGTTGCCACAGTTGTTTTGGGTTCCCTGTCAGCGCCAGCAGCTGGGGTTCAAAGGTGGCCCGGGGAGCCGATTCAGCCGGGTATTGCCAGACAGACGCCTGTCATGTCCCTCTCCCACAGATCCAAAATGGAGAACGCAAAGCCTACGCCTTGAAAAGCAAGGAGCTGACAGGGCCAACAAAAGGGGTCATCTTTCTCGAAATAGACGTGATTTTTAATGCTGTAAGTCTTTCTTTTGCTTTTTTGAGCCTCCTCCCCGATTTTCTTTTTCTATTTTGCCCCCCACCCCCTATTATCCTCTCTTGTTCTCCCCAGCATCATCCCCCTCTTCTACGCTGCTGTTGTCTTTATTCTCTTTGCCACCCCCCTTCCCTCGCTTCCCGTCTCATCCCTCGTCCCTTGTCCCTCATCCTCGTTTTGGCTTTAATTATCGAAGACTCCCTCTCAGCAGCTTTTGTTCGCCCATTCACCATCGCTGTGTGTGTCCCTTTAGCGGCCATCTTGCAGCTTTCTCTCGCACTCTCTCTAGCCTCTGACATGGGGCACGCTCTATGCTTATGCTGCCATGTTGTGCCAGTACACAGTCTGTTTAAAAAAAAAAGATCTGAAACAATCAAGATACACTAATCTCTCTCTCACCATTTGCGGTTCACGCCGCCGCTTGTGTTTATTCCAGGTGAAGGCTGGTCTCAGGACGCTGATTCCTATTGAGCAAAAGTATATCGAGGAGGAGCCTCGAGTGTCCAAGCAGGTACATCATGAGCCAAACTGTGTCTTCTACCACTCCGCCTTATTTTTATCTGTGTCCACCACCGCACCCCCTATTCTGCTTAACTGTCTGAAGCAAAACCAACAGCCCTGGTGAGTGGCATCTTGTAAAGCACAACAACTGTGTGGGCAAGATACAACAGGATGATTGAAGGAAAAACAGCATTTTGTTTCTCTTTTTTTTTCTCCTCCCTTTCCTCCTCTCCCTCTTCTCTCATCTCTACCCCCTCGCATCCACTCTGAGTGGTGAATAGAAATGTCAAGCTGTCAGCTCTGGGGTGCATAAGTAGATTGGCCATCCTTATAGTTGGCCCTCTTTGCCACTGCTGCTTTGCACTTCATTGTCACGCTGCTCAGTGTGGCGGCACCACAAAGAGATGAATAGTAGGGGCTGGCCCGCATCAGACGTGTCATATGAGTGACCGTTTGGGCTCAGCAGTCAGTGTTGCACCACGCACAGCCGAGCACAGCCCTGCCTAACATAGCACAACACAGACACCAGCTCCCACACCACCCTTTTGTCAGCCCTCCATCTATTCCCTTCTTTTCCTCACTGTTTCTGCCTTTGCTTTTTCTGATGATTCCCATCTTGGCCCACTCTGAGCTTTTTTATCTCCATTTCACCCCTGACACACAGAGATGACCCATGTCAGCGTCTCGCAATGATGATGTCACTCGCTGCTTTGGAGGGATTGCCCCATGAGGACTCTTTTGTGTGATAGCAGCTCCCCTGCTGTTGCTTGCTGCTCAATGAGTAGACACGCACTAAAAATAACATAAAATACACACACACACACATGCTGCGTGACATCAAAGACAAGATTTAATTCTAATTATGGTTTTTAACATAACCGATGACTTATCCACTTTCATAAGTGATTGAATAACTACAGACTGGGATTGACATAATAAAAAATGAATAATCCCTGTCTGGTTTTATAGCAAAGAAAAGTATAACATGTACATGAAGTAAACATGCTGAAGAATGTGCAAATGGATGATTTGAACTCTGAACTCGCTGATGTGGACACAAAGTAACGCTAACCATAGTTTGGCAACAAATATTGACACAGAGTGCAAAAGAGTTCAAATCAGCTAGCATCAATAAATTGAAGCCACCGAACACATGAAAATCCTTATTGTAGTGCTGCAGACACATATTATATACCCACTTTACACACACATTAAAACACACACAATTTCCCAAGGAGTAAAAGAATGCCCTGGAATATTTTTAAGTGCAAACTGAAGCGACAGTTTTTTTCCTGTGGGAGCACTTTCCCCTGTTGGTGACCTGATTGGGTGGTTGGCGTTCTTGCTGTTATGCTATTCCCTGAATGGCTGGCAACCCAGGGGGAGACAGCAGTTAGCCAGTTCTATCTCATCTCTGGCCAAATGCCTGGAGAACGCCCAGGGAGGAGAATCCAGGGACTGCTTTGGATTTTCTTTTTATTTTATTATTGTGCTAAACTTTATCACTAGGATAACAGAGTTAAACAAACACTGTGAGTTAGCAGTGGTGGCCGATCCATGCCAAAATGTATATTGCTGTTTAAGTAGAGACATCACATCGGCATCCTCAGGGTGCTCTTAAGTACTGTGATGTAATAGTGAATCCAAAGTGAGGTCAAAGATGCAACTGTCGAGCTGTATTACGACGGCTTCATTTAATTTTACAAAGACAGTACAATGAGACACTTTAGGGCTAGAAGATCGCTTATTAAGACTTAATAAGAGTATGTTGTTAATCAGCTATGGTGCTGATTAACATAACTTGAAAAAACTTTGGTGTTTTTTGCTAAATGGTGGTAATTTCTCACCTTAACTAAATGTAAACGAGAGAGAAAAGTGACCCCCTATAACAGTACGTCACCTCAAGTGTCTTATCAGCGGGACTCTGACAGCTGTGCTTAGATGGATCGTTTTGCTCCCGTTTTATTTCCAACACATCTACCTGTCACACCGAGCCTCGTTCCCCCATCTGGTTGTTTACATACCGGATATACTATTTTCACAGTGAAGCAATAAATCACGCACAGCATGTTTACAACCCCATGATCCGTTCCTCGGTTTAGCACATTTTTGACCTTTAAACTCTCGCTTGCATCAATGTTTTACTTTTTGTTGTTTCCCTTTTTGTTTTTCGCCCAGTTGCTTTTGCGCAACTTCACCCGAGTTAGACGCTGCATCATGGTCCTGATCAACGCGGGCTGCTACATAAACAGCTGCTTTGAATGGGACTCTCCGCAGAGGAGCATCTGTGCCTTTGTGGTATGTGCATGTCCCATCAAATACACAGTAAATGTGGCATACCACACATAAAGCTGCACATTTACAACATGACAGGTAGATTTGTGTGTGCGCGTGCGTGTGTGTAATATATGTTTATTTCTTACGTGCAGTTGCTTGATTGATGGATCGTGCTGTGTTGTTTCAGATGTAATGTAGGGAGAAATTTGTACCTAAATGTAATTGCTCCTTTCTTTTGGCACTGGAAAAATCACATAACTTGTGCCTATTGATCATTCTAAATGTATAACCATATATTTAACTGGTTGCACTTTGTGCGCGCGATAGAGACGTGCACACACTGCTCACCGAGAATGTAGGACCGTATCTGTTAACAAAGCAAGCATCCTTCACTCATAATTTAACAGTCTAACGCAAGAGACTATTGATGTCTCAAGCACAGTCAAGCGCATCCCAGGCAGACTGTTACTCTCACTCTTAGATGTCACGCTGTGATACACTGGATTAAGTTTTTTTTTCTGTTCTTGTATTAATTGCACACATACACACACATATCGTATACTTTATTTGGCACTATTGGCCTTGAGTCTCACTTACTAGGAGTAAGTGGAGGGTTGGTGTTGCAGCTTAAACACTATTTTATTAGACCCATCAGATGTCCAAATACTGAGAAAATGCAGCTACAATCTACTGAAGGGTGACAAGCTGTTCTTGCAGACAGTAGAAATTGCAGGCTCCTTCTCTCGTCACCCACTGGCCTCGTCTTCATCCTCTCTCTCCCCCCTGTCATCTGTGTCTGGTATTAAAAGGTGAAGTGTAATTGGACAGCAGAGCTATCAGTAAAACGACATTCTCCTGCAGGGCAGCGAGCGGCTGCATGGAGGTTTCTACCCCAAATATGACAGAGCAGGCATTTAATCCTGTCTGGTTTAGTGTCCTGACTTAAGTAGCTACAGGACAGGTGGACCCAACTTGCCCCAGCCCTTTACCATTGGATCACAGAACATCTTCAGCAGCAGACATTAGACATTAGCAGCATTTGGCTGGATGACATCAGTTTAATCTCTCCAGAGGGTGTACGTGTGTGTGCGCGCGTGTGTGTGTTTGCACAGCAGGTCACAGTGTCATCACAAGACACGGGTCGGAAGAGACACGGTATTGATCAGTTAACATTTTCCTCTTTGTGTGAGTGAGCACATTTGTGTGCAAGAGCTGGCGTGTGCATGTATTTTCTCTCATGTAAGACTGAGCTGGGCGGGAGTCCTTGGGTCTTATCTTTTTATAAATAAATGAATGTGTCAGACAAATAAAATGTCAAGGAATTCACCCAAAACAAGGTCACTTTAGAAATACCAATCTACATGGGGAGAGGAGAAAATATAGCCTTGGACAGCACAGCCTCTGTGTCAGCACATCCAAACAGATGTATGTGCTTTGTATAGATCCTCCCAAGTTTATTTTTTAACACAGTGTGTAGTATATCCATTTCTAACAGTTCCTACTATTCAAATTCTGATTGGATTCAGGAGACGAGGAACGATCTATCTGGGCCAAGGACACAGTGTTTTATAGTTTAGAGAAATTCAGAAATTTAGGTGTCATTGTAGTCCACCCACCTATCCCCGGCTCTTTTGGGAGTCTGTTAACGTAGGAGTGAGCACTTAGCTAAAAGCATCAGAGTATTTAGGGCCTCTCCTCTACACAGGTATTCCCTCCCTCCCCTCCATTTCTTCATCCCTGTCTCATTTCTCCCTTACTTTGAGGGGCCTCTTAATCACTTCACTCATCTCTTTAAGTGGGTTTTTATGGGGGGCCATCTGGCCAAGGTGGTGCATTCATGAAGGCGTACTGCTGTGTGTGATTATGGGCATGTGTGTCTGCATACATGTGCACGTGTGTTTCTGTCTGGCTGTCTTTTTTTTTTTAATCCAGATGTTAGACTTAACTTTCCAAACATGGCCATAGCTATAGAGGTGAGAAACTTACCAACGTGTGCACTCCTTAACTGCTAAGTGAGCCCGGGGGGGAGCAAATTTAAGCGTGCTCGTATATATTTTGTGAACGCAAGAGTACATCATTGCAGTTGTCAGACTGTGTCACTGCTCGACACTTCTTCCACAAAAACGATCAAAATTTTCTTCATGGTCTCTTACTCTCCTTCTGCCCAATTCTGAAATACCAGCCGCATGTACACATCATCCATTAGTGCCAGCTGTGTTTAGTGTGTGCATGTGTATTGTGCGTCTAGTGTGTATGTGTGAGAAATAGAGATATTGCATAGTCTCACATGCAGCTTTTCACTCTTTTCTCTCTCACACCCACACTGTTGTCACCCACCCATCCCGACAGTGAATCAGCCACCGTGGCAGCTTTGCCTGAGGCGTTGGCACAATGGACGGGACTGGAGTTACCTCCTGTCCTGCATGATGGGTGGTGTCTGTGTATTTGTGTGTGCGCGTGTGTGTGTCTGTGGGTGGTGTCTCCATTCCCCGTCTCAGGGTTAAGCGTCTGCTTCCTCTCTCCACACCTGCAAGCTGAGTGTCTCTCCGTTCTATCCTTCCATGAATCCCTGTTCTTCTTTATCTCTCCCTCCCCTCGGCTTTTCCCTCCCGGAGAGTTGAGGCCATTGTCGGGCTGAGCGGTGTAGGGTTCTGTTCTCCTGCTGCTGCCAGCTCTCCCCACGGCCCCTGCAAGACAAGGCTGTTATTGCCCCAGGGACCGCAGGCCTCAGCAGCTCTTCCTCCAAACAAATTTGCTGTAACTTTATCTGCAATTGGGCTCTGAATTGGGAGCAAATAGAGGCAGCTTTGTGAAGCTCGGGGAAGGGCGAGGGCAGCGAGCTGGGGGTTGTTGGGGAGGCAGGGGAAATGATACCAGGCTCTTTTATGTCAGGCAAAGTAGGACTCTTATCAGGAAGAGAGCCCAGACAAGGGAGCTACTTCTAGAGGAAACTGGAGCACCTATCACCTGCTTTGCATTTAGATAAAAATTCACCCTGCTGAAATAAAAAAGGGGGGGAAAGCAAAGGCAGGTACAGAAGCAACTATTGGAGTGTATATGTGTGTGTATTTGCACGTCTGGCTGGTGGTTTGATACACAGTGCGAAGACACTATAGTAGTCAGCAGTACACACCACTCCAGGTCTCTTTAAATTGCTCCTTTGACTCCCCTTCAAAGAACCTGTCTAACTTTTAAAAGTTTTAAAGTTAGGGAGTTCGTCTTTGCCCACAGCAAGGGACAGCTTTGAAAGATATGCTTTCACGTTTCACTGTTCTCCTCATTTCCAAAATGAATGATAGTTGAAATGTAGTGGCACGACTAACAGAGAATACCAAGTCAGAGTTTAATCACCAGAGATGGAGACTCAACAGAAAATGCGAGGCCTTTTGATACGAAGTCGCGATACAGCACCTTTATTTCTAATTGGTACCCGTGGGAAGTTGTAGCATTGTGATCACAAATGGCACAGGCTTTATTGTATTGTTGTAACTGTGATGTTGCAAAATGACTGCCTTTGACACAACAGTTTTAGTGATTTTGAGCTTCCTTTTTTATTTCGAATGAACAGCATTAATTGTGCTGTGGATCAATGTTCTGCATGAGAACAGCAGGGGGCAGTCTAGCACCACCGAATGTTGTCGTGGGTCTGGTCAGAAACAGGACACAGTCTCCCTCCCTCTTGTTCCCTCGAACTTAACAGGACTTCTAGTTGCTATCTGGCAACACTTAGTGCCAGCATGGAAATTGATGTAAGAGAGATAAAGGGGAACTCTGAAATCCAAACTTCAGTTTCACTCCACTGAGACAGAGCAGGGGGAAGTTAGCCTGGTGTGTGGTTAATGTAAGCCAAAGCACTGAATATTACCCTCCCACAGTGCTGCGGCAAAGAGCCACAAGGACGCGGGTTGTGTTTTGAAACAAATAAAGCAACTCTCAATGTGCCGCACTAAGTGCTTGAATAAATCATTTTGACTATCTCTTTTGTTAACATTTTTAATATAGCTTATCGTGCTTGAATATTTTAATATTAATAGAAAGCTTTAAACATTACAGCTGGAATGAAATCTTAACTACACAGATGTGTCAAAATAATTTAAGTTCTGTTTAGTGTTTTATTTTCATTTTAGCCAAAATGTTACAAATAATACTGGCGTGATTTTTGCTTTGTTAGTTTTGTAATTGTCTTTTTTAATTACGCATCTCATTTCAGTATCAGCTCATACTCAGACGTGAAGTTAGCCCATTTCAAATTTAGCCTTTAACTATATCTAAGCTGGTTTAGCAGATTTGACAGTGGAAGTCCTGATTTCACTTTGTTTTGTGACAGGTGAATAGTTTTGTTCCTGGAAATTTATCGCATTTCACTGAAGATCACTGAAGCACAAATAATGATTAGAAGAAGAGACGGACTTTTGTTTTGACTAAACGGATTTGTCGTCTAAAAGTAAATTCTTAATTTTGAATTGTTTTCAAGTTGTCACTGCTGACAGTAGTTTTGGTGACACAATCAAATATCCATCACATAAGAAAAAAAAAAGATGTCCACTTATTTCAGTAGGTTTGATAATTACAGAAAATATTTGTTACAGGAGAAGTAAAAACAGGGTCCAACTCACTTTTTATAACAAATAGATGTAATGTATTTATTTACATACTCGCTAAACTAAATCAGAGAGCGTTCATAATATGAATAATACAGAAAAACATAAGCAAAGAAAGACTGTGTTCATATATTTTTAAAAAAAATTACATTACCATGAATGCAGCATTAATAAACAAAGCAAGAACGGGATGAGCATTCCTCGTGTGTAGTGTTCAGATATTCACTGTGAACCATCACCGGCCTCTACATAATGTATCTGTGGCCACAAAGGGTCATTTACAAATTATTCCCGTAGACCACATCTGGAGCTTCATCTAGCTTTTTTCCCCTTTCGATCCAACATGTTTTCGTCCTTTTTTTCCCCCTTTTTTTTCTTTTCCCTCCTCTGCTATTTTCTGGTCACTGACATCCACAGCAGGCTTCTTCCCACTCCCTATTCTCCAGGCGAAAAGCAGCGAGCGACAGGGGGTGACTGTGATCGCCCGGTGGAAAGGTCCAGGCACTGTAGGGCCCCATTGCTGCCTGGCCGGTGGGCACATAGACGGTGCAGGGCCGGCCGCTGCTGAGCCGGGGTGTCCGGTTTCTCTAGCTGCCAGTCAAAACTTCACCCTCAGCCACCTTAACCACCTGGAAGAGGAATAAAGGCAGATAACAGGTTAAATAGCCTCTGACAAATAGAGAAAAGAGCAGGAATTTATTTATTTTTTTGAAAAAGAAGATTTCAATGCTTAAGAACAAACATTCGGACAGTAAAGTACAAGTTAATTTTCTGCTGTGTGATGACAATGTGAGTGAAAAGACTACCACACAGCAAAGATTTTTAAAATGCATTGTTCTGTATTCCTACTGTAAGTGGTATTTATAGTAGAATATAGATCAGAGCGTGTGAAGACGTTTATAAGTATGCAGTTATTAATAGCTTCTACTAGAATAGTTTCAAAGAAATGTGCTGCTCTGTTTGCTCAATTGAAGTCAACTTTCTGCACCTCTGTTGCACAATTTTGCAGTTAGAAATTGTCGGAGTGTTTATCTCCGTTGCAGATCATACAGATTTGTAAATTACAGTAATTTGGAGCAGATGGATAATTTTAGAATAGTTATATTTTGTAGGGAAAACGTGCGCAATGGTGTTATTGTGTTTGTCTGTACGCAAGTTTCTGCTGTCGAGCTTTTTCACGATCCTAACAGCGTTTTCTGATGAGTGAAGGGAAATTGTTATGTTGCTTATTAGTATACAAATATGAATTATTAAAGAGTTTCTTTCCAGTTCTCCTACACAGCTATATCAGAGAGAGACTCTGCGTATGTAACAAAGTAAGTTGAGCCTGAGAGAGATGGAGAAAGACTGCGATCCTTTGGGGAGATTTGCCTGTTTCACCAAGGCCATTCAGGTTTTATTTGAAGAAGAAATTTTGCTGTGAGCATTATGCAAATGTACTGGACATTTCTAATGTTTAATTTATGTCTTATTTTTTTTCTTCCTTTTTTTTGCTTTGTGGATTCAGCGTCTGTTAGTTAATTTTACATGGAGTTATAATTCCGCTCTAAAGTTTGGATACGAGCCTTTCGAACTTTTCCATGAAGTTGGAAAAGTTGAGGATAAAAATTTAATTTGTAAACATGGTTTTATTGCGAGGGGCTTTTTTCCAGCAATACTCACACGCATGTTTTTTTTGTCCGTTGTGACGTAGCAGTAAAGTGCGTCTGTGTTTTTTAATGTTTGACTGGCTTTACTACAATAACAACAGCCTGGAATGCACTATGGTGCTGAGATCTTGAACCTCTCATTCACATTAACCCTGTATTACACACATACAAAGGCAGAAATTAAGCAGTGTCGTTGTTGATAATTGAGCCTGCTCTCACTCTTGCCGGTGTTTGCACAACCAAACAGGATAAATCAGAATTGGTAGACAGACATTATATGAGCTTTATACAGTAATAATCTCAATTTCATCACTTTTAAAAGTTTCTCATCAACACTGATTGTTAAATAAGGTTGTCTTTCCATACACAGACTAATTAATTTAAAATCTGCTATGCCCATATTTGAAATAATGGATTACTTGTACTTGAATTCAGTGGATATGTTTCACAGCGAAAGATTAAGCATTAGGCACGGTTTGCGTTTTCGGCATTTGTTATAATTGCTGCAGTTTTTTTTATTATTATCAGTCGCGACAAATCTCTGTATACTTGAACATGATATTATTCGATAAGATAAATATGCTTTCGCTCTATTTATTTGTGACAGATTTTGTTTCCTGAAAAACGCCCTGTCTCAACCTTTCATTTACAATCGACAATGCTTTCTCACAATCTACACAATGCTGCCAGAAAACATCAGCCTTCCATGATTAGCAATTTTACTTTCCCACACATATCTTCCCAACCACCGCAGTAATCTGTTGTCAGAGGCTAAAGAGTCCTGCCAAAACCAGAATACAAGGTTTTAGGAAAGGTTAATTTTCAGATGGTACTTTTCTTGTTTGGTGATGAGAGGGGAGGTATAGAGGTTATGGTTTTGGCAGATGGGTGCAGAGGAGGTTAGAGATGGGGCGAACGACTCTTTTGGGCCAAGAGAGAGGGTATTGGGTCTTGGAGTGACAGGGTTAGGGACTCGGGTTGTGGGGTGTGCGGGGGTCATCTGCTGGAGTTTGGGGTTGAGTATAGAAGGGTCAGCTTTCACGTGCTGCGGCTGAAACGGTACATGACCTCAGACTCTGAGATGATTGGCATGGACGATAGAGGCTCTGATGGCTCATACTTATCCTCCTCACCGTCCTCCTCCTCCTCAACTTTGAGACCCAGAAAAATGAACCCTTAAGGGGTCATGGCGGCTTCACCCTCTGCTCACTGACACCAGGCCTACTTCTTTGTTAAAGCAAAGACTCATTTAATAGTTTTTACTGCATGGAGTTTATGATTCTGCATATGAATGTGTGTTGTTTTTTGAGTCACACATATGGCACATGTGGCCAGCTTAGCTTCTCAGGAGTTTGTCTCATGAACGCCCGTATGGCGTCTTGAATATATACATTTTTAGCCCGCGTTGATCTCTCGGATTTCTTTTTGCTTTTCTTTCACGAGCAGTTTTCACGTTGTGTCTTTCAACAGCTTTTTGTCGTCGTCGTTTGGAACTTTGAGCTCTACATGATTCCTCTGGCGTTGCTTCTGCCCTTGGCCTGGACCTACATGCTCATTGCGTCGGGGAAGGACACCAGGCAAGATGTGGTGAGTAACCCCATCGCTTCTTGATATCCCTCCGCCTTTCTTTCCTTTCACTGTAAAAGCCCATTTCCATATACAATGCAGGTTAAATTCAACCACAGCTGTTTTGTTGGGACATTGATTTACTGCATTAATCATGCGATGATACATTTCCAGACATATTAAAAACATTAGATATTTGGGACGTAACATTTTGACTGCTGATGAGCATTGATGTACAGATAAGTGAGAAACAGAGGGTTGCAGTTTCCTGTAGAAATGTAGAATATACTTTCAGATTGAACTGCACGCCGCAAACTTTGAACAGATTTTGAATTTCACATGTGAAAACTCTCTGCCGATTTTTTTTTCTTTTTCTTAATAAAAATCTCCGTCTGCCGCATGAGGTGCTGCATTCTCAGTGCAATCTCACATTTCTCACTTTGCCTTCTTTGAGGCAAAGAAAAGGGAGAAATAATAGGCTGTCACCTTGAGCAATGTTACGCCACTTACCTGGTAGTATATTTATTTAATTCATTTATTTTTTATCTCTTATACCAATTAAGTGATGTCAAAGCAATGTCATGGAGAAACAGACATGTTTTAATCATGGCCAGGCACATTTGGAGAGTAGAGAGTGAAAACGAGAGAGCGAGCTGGACTATGGCATGAGCGTGAACAATGAAGTGATTAATTTTAATAAGTGCCTTTTTCTCACTTGGAAATAACCAGTTAACAGACTTCCGATTTCCTTGCAGTCTTTTGCCTTCTATATGTGTATATTTATCTCTTCATAGGGATTCTATGGGTTAGATTGGATTGGATTTGGAAGAGGTATTAAATTCAGTCATTATAATGAACCAAATCTAATAGCTGTGTGTCATTGCAATATTACAGAATTAAATGTGAACTCTACATAGCATATAGCGCAGATTTATTGTTTCGTCTCAAGAGCTAATCTTCTCTATTCATAAGCTTCTATTTCCATATTTGTTCATTTAAAAACATGGCATTAAAATTAGCAAAATGATCCTTGTGTTTCTTGACAATAAACTGGCAGTTATACTCCAGTTTTTGGTTCATGTTTAAAAATCATATTTTCACTGCATGCGCTCAAGTGAAGAATTAAAGGTTTACTATTGTAGGTAAGTTCACAGACAACATAAATCATTTGCGAAGAACACAGACTTTAATTTTAGAGACACTTTTCTCACCTGTAGATGGCGACATTGCTTGCAAAAAAAAAAAAAGAATAGCCACACATGCCTTAAGACAAAACCTGGCATAATTATGTGTCTCTCTACCTGCTGCTTGTATTTATCCAGACCTAATGATATTTTTTTTCTGTGTACTTCCTAAGTAAAATGAGGCAACGATGGTTGCATATCCCCGTAATGTGGCACTCAATTCACATTCCAATAAGTGCATGTAACTCCCACTTCATGTGGAATTGCTTTTCTCTCTTGAAAGGGACTATTGTGTCTCAAGTACCTCAGGACTTGGTTGAAACCTTAAGACATGTTCATACTGTTGATTCTCATATGGCAAGCGCCTTTAAGTATGACAACAATGGTCTGCCCAGTTCTACTTAAAGGTATTACGAGCAAAGACAAAAAATGTCAGATGTTAAAACTCAGTGTTTTAACATCTGGTGCTGTCTTAGTATTTTATTATTGTTGTTATTATATCCTATCCAAAAATCTCCTTTTGGAGATTTACCTGGTCAAGAAACCTGTCCAGCAGATACAATTTAGGATCTATTTGCTTCATTTTCAAAGTAGCATTTCCACACTTGATCGTGATCTTCTGTATTTACAGCATAAATGCAAAACACATAATTTGACTGACTTCAGCTGGGCTTGTTGGGATGAAAGCAGGGCGCCTTAAAATATTTCCCACCAACTAAGAACCATTTTCATTTGAGTTTAATGTCTTGAGGCTTGTCATGTAACTACTCTACTGGATTTATATGCCAAGGGTTAGACCAGACCAGGGAGCGGTTTTGCCTCTGAAGCTTGCTTTAATATCACTGTCTTCAGAGTGTCGTTGAGACTGGAGAGTGTTTGGTTGAATTCAAAGGATCATCAGGATCATCAAGAACGGGGTGTTTTAAGACACGAGAGCACCGCCTTTAACTTTGGTATCTGACCTTCTTCAGTTAAATGTCTTTACTGTCTAATATGAGCAGCATTTGGCAATAGCTTTAACTGAGTGTGTAGTGTAACTCTTACAGTTTGACAGTCTTGATATGTGTGGGTAGGAGTGTCGATGATGGCGCTGGCTTAAGGAGTTTTTGAGGAGGCTGGTGGTGAGATAGTTAGAGGCGCACTAAAAGATCGTGGGATAGCACTAAGGTAAATGTGCTCTAGGTTTGTATGCAGGTGCATCCGTAATGCATGGATACTAAATATTGTGTGTGTATGTCTGATGTCAATTAGTATATTCCCTTTATTCCTAGGACTGCAGTGTACACTCATATACATTTACACAATTCATTCCAGGTGTGTGTTTGCATGGTATGAACACGAGTGTAGACGCGTTAATCTGTGTGTGCAGATACAGATAAAAGTCGTCTGTGTGTGTTTGAATCTGCTGTGCGAGTGAGTCTTTGCAGTGATGCATCTGATGAAAGTTGAAATTGTCAAAGATTGGCTCTATTAATGCCTCTTTCTTGCTGCTCTGGCAGCTGTGCACAGGTGACACAAAGTAAATTCTCTGGCGATCACTGCCCCGCTTGTGTCTCTGTTGCTGTCTCACTGCCTTCGGGTTAGTGCACGCGCAGGACTGTCTCTCCTTGCTTCATTATCAGCTGTGTGCCTCGTCCACTCCTGATATTAATATCTCGTCTCAAATAAGACTAAAAGCAAAAGTAAGGTACGATAGAAGCGTTTGTTATTTTGCTGAAGTGCTGTACACGTAGACAAACGCACACATACACTCGAATACGCACATTTAGACACAAGTATCCCTCGAGTCCTGTCCCTGTTTGTTTTCAGACAGTTTTCCCCCGGTGCAGGGGGTGGGGGTGAGGAGGAGGGTGAGGGGGTCTCGTGGATTCCTCTTCCGAATCTTTATCAAGCTGAAGTCATGGACGACTCACTGTTTCCCTCTTGCACTTGGCAGAGACACTGAAAAGAATAGAAAAGTAAACAGGGGGAAAGGCTTTCTAATTACTTTAAACAACACACCAAATTAAAGCATTGTGCTGAGCTGAGCAAGGGTCAGCATCCGGAGCGCTGCGGTTTTCCAGCAGTCTGGGGTAAGGGTAATGCCAAAGGAATCTCTGCTGAACTCACTCTGAAGGTTGAGAGAGAGAAACAGAGATGGTGAGAGAGAATGAGAGAAAACAGGAAAAAAAAAAAGCCCACACTTGAGTACAGACTTCCTAATGAACTGGCCTTGCTTCATCTGACGGGTTCAGCGTGCTTACCCTTCGACGCTTTTACACCACAACCACAACCCGTATCCCTGTCTATAGCGAATAAACAAACACAGTGTTCTTTACATGCTGTATTTCACCACTCAGGGTCACTGACTGTTGTGCGGTTACATGCTGCTTTGCAAACAGATCCCGGATCAGCTGCTTCTTAGCCTAGCCCCAACCTTGACCGGTACCTGCTAAGCAGTCAGAGCGTCCTTAAGAACAGCGATTAAAGGAGGCACAGCACCAGTAAGGTCCCCGACCTCCTTTCTTATCATGTAGCACTCTGACCCGTGAATGCTGACTCTCCAGCACCGTTGGCTGACCTGTATGTCATGGTGTAACGTGCTCCCTTGCTCTCTGAGCAAACAAGAGGACCCTTTTATGTTTTTGAATATTTGCTGAATATATGAGGATGATGCTCCTTTTATTTGTGCATTCAAATGTATTATTAAGAAAGACTCATACTATTTTTCTGCTTCTCCGTTTGCATCTCAATGAGATGACCTCTCCATCTCACGCTTGTTTGGATACCTGGGACAATTTGGAGGTTATATCTGTCCTCACACTGGGCTTTGGTCAAGCAGAGGACCGGCTGCTCTGCTGGATGAGAGAGATGGCTGCTAGATACATGTGCACGCATGTCATAGCAGCGAGTCGTATTCTTGCGTGTGCCTGCTTGCATGAATAGATGATGGGCACCGAGATTAACAAGCAGGAACACATCCCAAAAGAAATCTTTCCTTGCCGTTCTCTTGGCCCAGAAAAGCCCTTACCAGATGTTTTGAAGGTGTTAATTTCAGTGCTGGCTGTCGGAGAGGATACATATGGAACACGGTGATGTCTCTTTCTACCACAGGATGACGGGCAATTAGGCCTCGTCACACTGGAGCACCATCCTCTTTATCCCATGCTTCAGACCATTACATTGATTCACCCAATGGATCCACCAAACCATTATGGAAGAGAAGACCTTAATGGCCTGAAGATACTTCACACTTACATAGACGCCTCCTGTGGCACGATAGCTGACTATGATAAGTCCGCTCTCGCCACATGGTGATTTGAATCATTTTCACAGAGCTTAGTTATTGAGGTCACAAGGATCTACTAATACTAGTTTAATATTTACTTTTCTCTGCTGTGTGTGACAGCAGCGTATTGTTCGTTAGTGTAAATAAAATCTGGTTTATTTCCAGTCAGAATTGTCACATGTTATTTGAACACTGTATCATTTTTAGAGCGAGTCTTCATTGCGATTTCTATCTGTTCTATTTTCTCCTTGATTTTGCATCTCAAAACAACTTTGCTCGCAACACTGTGCCTTGACATCTGCCCTCATTAAGAGCCACGCGCAACGCAGGTGGAGTAGAAGTAAATATTAGGAAAAGCTGGAAGGAAAAGAGAATGCGCTGCCTATTATACCTCAACTCCTCCAGGAAGTCACACCATTTTTTGCTCATAAAACTGTAACTCTGGAAAGACAAGGGGAATGAGAAAAGGAGATGGAGTGGGAGCAGGAGACAGAAAAAGACAGGGAGGCATTCAGAGAGATGGAGGCAGAGGAAAGCAGCGGTGGATGGCAGGCACTCCTCAGTGTGGAGTCAGACATGGCAGTTGGTGACAGGTGACAAAATCAAAAGGTCATGTCACTTTTAACTGGGAGCGCCTGTGCCCCGCTGATTTCCCCCGTGCCGCCCCGGCATCGCCGTGCTCATCTCTGCTGCTCTCGCTGCCTCTCTGTCTCTGCTAAACTGGCAGATAGGATGGCAGGCTGGCAGGCAGAAAGACAGGCAGCGGGCATAGTTTGAAGCGGGACGGGAGCATCGGGAGCAACAGGGATGCCACTGCAAAATCCTCCCATCCTTTTCATCATATTGCCACCCCCCTCTCCCATCCCACTCCATTTGTCTAACTCCCTTCATCACACTGAACCTTTGTAACTGTCTGTGCTCTTTGCTAACAACACCAGCAGTTCAGGGTGTCTGTCTCAGTGCCTGTTGGTGTTGTTGTTGTTATTTTGTCTTTATAGCATACCCACCCATAGCTGTTTGTTAGTGTTTTTGGTTTAAACCTTGAGCTTAAGTCTACAGATGTATGTGTTTCTGCCATACAAGACATGTAGTATGTTACTTGCTCTAGAACTCGTTAGCACAATTGAATATGAAGAACAATGAGAAAAGCTAGACTTTTTAGATCTGAGAAAGACAAATAATGCTGGTGGAGCTGCTTAATCTCTGGCTGAACACTTGGTGATTTGTCAGTAGCTAAATAGGAAAGGAAGAAGTAGCTGGTGAGTTCGAAATGTCACAAAACAAGCCCAAAAACTCAATATCTTCCAGCGTTCATGAAAATTGGTGTTGCTTTCATGAATATGGAGCTGCCCTTCTCACCCCCACCACCAGCTCCGGTAGCACCCCAGCCTCACCCCTATCTAGCCCCCTGCTGGGTGAGCCCTGGCTTGGGCAGTGCAGATGGAAGGGCCCCCCTCTGAGGGCCACGGCTCTGACAGCTTGTGAAGGGCCCGCGTGGGTCAGCCAGGCTCAGCCTTATCAGCCGCGAAGCTCTTCCCCCAGTCTGCAGAAACTGTGGTGTAGGCAATATGTGCACACATACACATGCACTCATGGACAGTGCATACCAAGCAGGGCCTTGAGATCCCCCAGCCAGCCACTCAGCCAAACCTCAGCAGCTGGAGAGGTTAAAACCCCCTCACGTATCAAAGAGGAAAAGCAGCAGGAGGAAGGAGGGAGGGATAGAGGAATGGGAGAAAAAAAGACGGAAAAAGTATATCTTCATGTTCGCTGGCGATGTCTGCCTCGGCGTCAATTCCCCACGCGGCTGTCATTGGGAAGGTGAGGAGAGGAAATAGTGGAACTCCGTACGGCCAGCAGAGAGAAGGCCGAGTTGAGAGGCAGTTTTCAGGGGAAAGGTGAAAATGATGTAGCTGCTAGTTTAGTAGTAGAATTTTACTTTTCCCCTGTGGAGTGTTTGTGTGCGCTTGTTTCATTGATTCAGACAGTTTCTGTCCATTTTTTTATTCCTGCAAAACCAGGAGGATGGTGGATCATTGACTTGTGAAGTAATATTTGAAATACTGTGCGCAGTGCCTCAGTCGATATAAATATTTAGCTGATTAGTCTTGTATACATTTACCATGTTTCTGTCTTTCCAGTGACCTTAGGTAAATCCTTGATTTGGCCCTTTTCTTTTATGTGAACATACTCATGATTGTCTTATCTTCTCCTATGATTTAACTTATGATCATATTGACTATCAAATTCAGCATAATGCCACAGAGCTGTGTATCCAGCAAGCAGAAGATCACAGTAATAATCCGTCTGACCCTGAGAATATGCTCTCTGTCCTTGAAAACACACTAGGGGTGCTGTTGCACCGCTGATGTTGTGTAAGAAGCTTCTCATAACTGTTCTTGAAAAACTTTTAGATATTTACCTGCACAGCTAATAGAAATAGTCCCCTCCAGCAAGAAAGATCAGATCTTAATGCTCCTAATAATTCTTTCTTGTTTTGTTTTGTTTTTAAGCGCAGGCACCTAAACTGTGCATTTCGCAGGCAACCATATATGCACCAAGAATCTAAAGTTTGGTCTTGTGATGCTAAAGTTCCATATTTTTAGCAATCATGTATCAATTACCAGTTATGTTAAAGTGATGGCACCACAGTTTTCTAGCCACCAAAATAAGGACATAATACACCACTTTTGTGATATGGTTTGGCCTCAAAGATGACTTATCCCTCCACATAAACAGCAGTAGTGTACTTGTTTTCGGATTAAGTAGACGATGCACTGTTGGTTTTAACTCACAGCTGTTTTAATTTGCAGCTGGTATTCTTGCCTTGATGCAAAATACAGTAAAAGAGGCAAAAAATAATTCAGATAAAGCGCGTCGAGCATGCAGAGCATGTGTTGGAAAGGGAATGCAGCAGCAAATTAATTCTTGCAAATTAGCTCTTCGCGTTTAGGCAAAGACCAAACAGATGCATTCACACATCCAAAGCCATTCGAACTCTCAATGTCATTGTGCTCGCTTGCATTCTTTGCGTGTTTTTCATATTATCGCATCTATGTATGTATTTATGGGGCACAATGTAATCTGTAAGAGTAGCCTGCATCATCCCTGTATCATTTGAATGGGTCTGAATATGTTAATCCCCACCTCTGTAGATACTGAATTGACTGGAGCAGCTCTGCAGGCAATGTGAGCCCTGCGCGATCCTGTCGACAGCAAGGCTTTGATGCTGCCGTGCTGTAATGATAGTAATTCAAACAACATGATAATGGGGGGGATAAGCAGACAAATGATATCATACACCAAACAGGTCTTAGAAAGAGGAAAGAATGAGACAAATAGAGGGAGAGGTAGAGCGATGCAGAGAACGAAAGAGGGATGTTTGGAATTCATTGGCTGCACTGAGGTAATTTATATCCTCCCGTACTGAGACAGTAGCTTCAGTGCACGCATTTAGCCGTGGCAATCTTCAGGGCAGATGACATGTTCCGTGTCTTTTTATTTATTAATTTTACACTGTGTCTCATTGTAGGAAACATGACTTCTCTCTGTAACCAGCGGCAATAGAAGGGAGAGAGCAGAGCGGAGAGCAGAGGGAGACAAATGACTCTATCATTCTCTCTGTCTCTCTAGGTCATGCTTCTCCACCTAGCTCATGCTCATTTCTTTGTTTAAAGTTTGGAGCATGTGCCAGGCATGCCCTGCTAATGCCTCTGTGTGGAAGATTCCATTATATTTCTATTTTGGCATGGATGAAAGGATTTGGAGGGAACCATGATGTCTTTATAAACAGTTATAGTTCATTTGTTTAGAGATGCCAGAAGGCTTTCATTTTTACAGTATCTCATCTACATCTTTTCCCTTGACTGAGCACGAGAATTCCCTCTTCGGTATTTGTATAGTGTAGCGCTGGATGTGCTCAGTGTCAATAAAGAGACCGTCAAATGTGAACAGTCGAGCTTATTTGTCTAGACATGGGAGAGTTTCATTGAGCTGGGAATGGCCAGTTGTTACACAGTCAGACAGTTAAAATGAGGAGTTTCACACATACATGCACAGCACTTTGCCCTAGCGATTCACTTATATTGATAGAACAGGGACGCGCACGCACGCACACGCAGTACCCTCTCGACTCCGCTGTTCTGACTGAACTCGTCTTTGTTTGTGTGGGAAGCTGCATTTACATAAGAGGCTTATGTCAGCCGCCACATAGTTTCCCCCCGTATTCCAATGAAAAACAAAAAGGACAAAAGCTATTGTCTTGTTAAGTAATGATTTTTGGATTTCTCCAAACTAGTTTGCACTGTTCTGGATTTGCTGGGGGGGGGGGTTGCGGTAATGTCGGGGATGGGTGAAGGTTTTCGAGGGGGTAGGGGCTGGTAACGCTATCAAACAATGAGAGCAGATCAAATCCGAGGTTGACAGCTGTAGGGCTTATGATACGGCTGTTTGTTTATGTAAATCGTGGGCAACTATATGATTTGTCATATGACTAGCTGTGATGTGTCATTGATAGAGGGTGGATAAGATGCAGCTGTAATGGTTTTCACTTTGGTGGTATCAAGACACAGCCAAGTGTGAACCAAGGTGTTCAGGGATGAACTTCTATGGATATACGTGTGATTATTGCCTTGCTTTCACACATAGAGGTCTCTATGTGATTCCAGTGTGTCTTAAATAATTGTTTAAAATGTGCGCTACTTATTTTGTCCAGTACCCTTTATGTTTGCTGTCGTGAATTTAGACCGAGTGTGAGCAAGCGTCGTAAATCATGCCATTTTTCTTTGTGTTCTACAGTATGTCTTGTGGCTTCAGAGTCAGGTCGGCTCCAGTTTTCTCGGTTGTGGACCACTGAAGCAAATAGTTGCTGTTCTTTGTGACTTGGTCTCTGCACTTCAGGCTTTTCTTCTTTCTTCTCTTACGAAGCGTCACACTCGGTGAGGAAGAAAAAAAAAGCATAGAGAGCTGAATGTATATAAAGCAGTGGTGGAGGTGAGAGACTCATGCAGAGGTTAAGGAGGTCAGAAGAAGAGGAGTTCTGCTGTCTTCTCCCTTTGAACAGTATAAGTCTTACATGCTTTTGTGCAATGCCGTTTGACTGCTTGAATAGACTTTAATCCTCAGCCCGTGGAAATTCAAAGCCAGAGCATTTGCTTGCATTTCCAGAAGTGTCAACATATTTGAACAACAGAATGTTTCTAAAATTAAATTCTAATTGAGAACCATTCTGAAGCTTATGACATATTAGCACTCACAAATCCAATAGTTGTGCTTTCTGCATGTCTTCCATACTCATTAACAAACTCTTGCCAGACATAAGCAGAACCAATCAGCTTTAATATGCCTCTTTGGATGCTCTGATGATTTTAACCCTGTGTTATCTAATGTTTATCTGCACTATAGCTGTTGCATAAACATTTTATTTCTCCTTCTCGTTTTTCTCTTTGCTCTGTTGCAACTGTCAGGAAGCAGTGGAGGACCTGCTGGAGGATGAGGATGAGGATTTTGACAAAGATGACAAGGTAATTATGTCTCGTGTCAGAGATGCATTCACACACACACACACACACTCGCACACTCACACACACACTGCCTCAGGAGGGGTTGACACTGCTTCACAGACCGGAAACACAAACAGACTAACAAAATGACTCCATCTTCCCCTCCCATCTCTTCCCCCTGTTCAGATATTCTCACTGCCTGAGGCACAAACACATGTTCACAGATTGTACAACCTTTTTAACCTTTTCAAAAGTTTTCTCTTTAGGTGTGTACATAACACATTCCTCACCTTTTCTGCTCGGGGTTTCGCTTTGTTTTTGATCTTTTTGACGCGCTTCGGTGCATTATCCCTAAATTTCCCTTCGTACAACAGTGTGCTAACTTTACAGACACTGTGCTTCAGTCTTTCTTCCTGTGAACATACACCCATATAAAGTGCTTAGTTAGCTATTTAGGTCCATTCACTGCTCCTTTATGTCGCAGTAAAACAGCATCTGGGCTTGTCCAGACACTATCAGGTAACAACAGGTGGCTGCTTTACTGCCTCCGCTCGTTTGCACTGTAGGAACAGCTACTGAAACAAATGCCACTGGATGGGATACAGAACCTTGTCAGTGCTCCACCTGGGAATGGTAATTGAAATAGCACAGCGCTTAATCTACCCACTGTGTTGTCTGCTTTTCTTGTGTGTCAGGTTTGAAATGAAAGTAATTTTCTCCTTCAGACTCTAGTGTGTTGAGGTTTCAAGCAGTGTGAAACAAGAGTGGCATTTTAGCTTAGTTTGCACTTGGTTTTATAGTGTGAAAATGAAAATGATTTGACTTGATGCTTGATACTTTTCTGCCTCACACCAGATTGTGATGTGACAATATGGATGGTCTGGTTTGGTAATCTTTTAAAAAAAAACATTTCCAAGAAAGCTGATGTTGGACTCGTAGGCTACATTTACTTATCTAATGCCAACTTTACAACAGACAACAAAAAGGAATGGTTAAAGAAAAAAAACTTTAAAAAAGAAGCAACATTTATCGTGTCATTGGTCAAATAGTCATCCCACTAGAAAGTCAGCAATCAATCAGCCAGGCAGCCAGTTGAGGGATGAGCACACAGCAATATGTGAGCATTACATCCTCTCCCACAGTGCAGAGGCAGAAGGAAAGTTTCTTGGCTGTGACGTTCCAAGGCTGAAATGTACAGGGGGGCACTGACTGAAGATATGCACCAGGCAACCTTGAACCTTTTTTTCCCCCACTCCTTTCCTGTGTCTGTCCTCCTTATTGCATTTCTAACCTCATCTCTGTGGGGTGGGGGAATAAAAAATACAAGTATTTGAAAAGCTGCAGATTATATAAAATACATTTTGGACTTTCATATTGAAATGAGGTGCGGAAGCAGTTTGTGCGGCCTCCGTCAGATTTGGTGGCGAACTGATTATTCCAAATAAGAAGGCCTTGCTCTGTGTTCACACAGGGCTGGGATGCTGGATAGCACAGCTGCCACAAAGGCTACAATTTACCAACTCTGGCTTCATACATTTTGATCTATTGCTCCCCTCAACTGTTAGCATTTCATTTGAGCTGTAGGGAAGTTGAAAGGGGGGCATTTTTCTTTTTTCTTCGCCTACATCTCTCTCCCCTCCCACTCTCCTTCTTCCCCTTTCCACAATCATCCCCTTCCCTGACTTTTTTTTCTGTTTTTTTTCCCCCTTTTGCTGTGACACACACTCTCTTCCCTTTGCTCTCCCTCCAACCTGGTTAAGTGCAGAACAAATGGACTTTCAGGGCTTAGCAAATTTGTCTTTCACATTGGATATGAGGTCTTTTACATTGGATATGAGCTGCAGCTTCAGATTGTATGAGTAAGTATGAAGGACGGGTCAAAGGAGGCCTCTTTAATGGCACAGGCCTATAGGGGAGAGTGGGAAGAAGAGAAAGAGAGCAACAGAGAGAGAGAGAGAGCAAAGGGAGAGGAAAAAAAGATTAATAAATGTGCCAAGGCCTCATTTTAATTGAACTTGAAGCATATGTTGCAAGTATGTACAATCCGTCCCAGATGTTTACTTGGGCCATGTGCACAGCTCTTCCCAGTGCACCACAAGGCAGCTATTAGCTGGATAACCTTTGCTCCAGAGGGTAAATGGGGTATTACATGGCCAAAAACTAGAGCACCTGTTTTTCATTGCATAGAGGACCCCTTGCAGGCTTTTTGCCTTGGATTACCACATGTGTTTTGACTTAACAGATTGTTGGGCAGACGTGAAAAGTGTCTTTCTTGTGAGCAAGCAGTGATATTAGTCACTTAATCTCAATGAAAGTCCAGCATCTAGACTAATTGATGGGGACGGCTGAGTTGTTAAAGCCAAACAGGCAAGCACACGAAGGGTGAAAGAATGTTAGACATAAACTAATTCTTTTTGTCTTCTCCCTTCCTTCACATTGTGTGTGTGTGTGGGTGTGTGTGTGTGTGTGTGTTTGTGTGTGTGTGTGCACTCACCTTAATATGGAATTTTTTTCTTTTTATCCCGAAGTGCATTACTCATGTAACACATAAACGTAAGAGACACATTTATTGAAATTGCGTATCTAGATTTAACAGTTACGGTTATTATTATTTATACTACATATAAGGATGAGTGTTTGAGGGATAAAAAGGTCTACATTTTTTCATCGATTTGAGAGTCCTGTAGTCTAATTTATGATTGAAAAACCTTTAACTCAGCTTGTGCTGTTGATTATAAAATCACGTCTTTGATTTTCTTTTATGAAATGCCAAAATGAATCTCTATATATGATATGGACAGGTATCCGGGCCCAAGTGTCTATGACTTCCTCAATTATCTGTGGCCTTTTACACAAAGCAAATCCATGGTTTTCTTTTAAATCTGTCTTACACTTTTAAAACTGCATCCTGCAGTATCTTTGTAGACCCCTTTCACCATCTTGAAATACAGCTTGAGCAGTGTGAGATAGCAAAAACACGCTGCTCATTCCTGTATTTACAAGCATGTGGCTGCAGGGGCTTAAGCGTATAATGTAGCTTGTGATGTCTCCACTCACCTGTGGGCTCGCTGTCCAGAGCTGGCATGAGCCAGTAGCCTTTAGGCTCTGCACGGGTGTGAGTGTTTGTGTGCGTTAATGTGTTTGTGTGAACGTCTCACGTGGATGTGTGTGCAGCTCAGCTGCCTCCCAGAGGGGGGCTTACTGGAAAAATGGAAAGAGAGAGTGAATGAGAGAGAGACAGACTGAAGGAGTGAGGAGATTACCCTCACACGGTTGACTGGTCACTGAAGCGCTTGTGCTCCGCTCAGCTAGGCTCCACTAGCCTCAGGAGGACCTGACACAGATAAGATACACACTGCAATCATGTCCTGCTCACGGGCTTACTGCTCGGTGCACTCCCTCTCTCTTTCTCCCTCTATGCCTATCTATCAATATCTCGCTCACATACACACAAATGTACACAGACATACCACATGTACCAAATCATCTTTTTGGTTTCTCGATTATTCCGACTCGTTTTTCTCCTCGTAGTAAATATAGAGCAGACGTTATTACTTAGTTTGAACACTGACCTGAAAAAATGTGAATGTTTTGTCTTCGTTTTTTTTAATAGACCCAGTTCTTCAAGGCATCAGATTTGGGGGTCAAACAGTAACCCACCGGCTATTCTATAATTTAGTTTTTTTTTTTAACCTATTGAGGCAGAGGCTTAATATAGTCCTAGTATTTAGGATATCCTCATGTAATGTGTGTACATCCAACCTGACACATCAGTAGTAGATTTTAAAGGTGCTATTGATGAGCTATATAGAATCCCCCGTTTCTTCCTACTGCCACACAGTTTCTCCTTATCCTACTCATCTATAGTGCTGAGACAGCCATTTCACCCTCTGCTGCTGTCCCTGCAGGCATGACTCATGCAACATACAGAACATGTATGCGCGCACACAATTCTGCCCGTGTGTGTGTGTATGTGTTCATCGCTTCTTCTCCTGCAAGCGTATAACTGCTGATGGATGGCTAGTATCAGCACACATATCCAGTGCAGGCCTCACAGCCACTTTCAGCTGTTGATGTTAACACCCAGAATCTCTGTTTCTTTTCAAATGTGGCTGACTGTCGTCTTTCTCTCCACAACTTTTCCTCCACTCAATACTATTAAGCGAGCGCTCCATGAAAAGTTAAATAGGGCACATGCAGCGCTGTTTCCACGACTTGTCTCCAGATAGCACATAGAGCTTCTGTAGCACCTCCCTAAGCCACCGCACTCCTCTCTTAGTCCCAGTCACGGCACTGTGCCGATCACTCAGATAACGGCATGGCATAATGTAATTGGACTAAAGAGCGCACTGGGAATTATATCAATGCTCTGGAAGAGGGGAAAAAAGTGTGACTGAAATGTTGTTCTGGGGAGGCTATTGAGCTTGAGATGCAGGTATCGGGGGGGTTCAGCTGCTGAGGAGAATGGGTGAAAGAGACAGAGCAGGAGAGAAGGGAAGAGAATAAAGTTTGAATGTCTGTCTTTTCTTCTTGCCGCCTGTGAAGGATGAAAAGCGTCACGCTGTAAAAGATGCTTTTGACTTTTCCGCTTCATTTTTCTTCCCATCTCACTGTCTTTTTTTTTTTCTCCCCCGTTGTTCAGCAGAGACGCTGGTAGGAACTGCATTTTAATCATGTTTTGCTAATAGAGGCAGGAATGAAAACAAAAAGGAGGGTGAAAGAGGCAGAGAGGAGTATTGTCTGTCTATGCAAAACACACTGCATTGTTTGTTTGTTTTCCCTCTTTGTCACACACATACATCAGGTGGATCATCTCTCACTATCTCTATTCCCCCCAGATGCATATCTCTTGCTTTGTCTTTCGCTTTCTATCATCACTCCTTCATTCTCAGTCTTTCTAGCCCGATTCAAATGAAAATTGGTTATTTTTTGCACCATGGGTCTTTTTTTTGTTGGTTTGTTTTTTTTTTCTTTGCTTTCGGCACTATTCCTATGCGCTACAGTGCAGTGACCACGGTCTTTGTAGAGATTGCGGACACGGGCGCTCATCCTGATAGATATGCAATAGTCCAGTGGACTCAGGGAGATGCATATTTAGTTTGAATTTTACTACCCAATGCTGTTGTTTCAAAGTTTAAATAAAGATGAGCACTGAAAAAAAGAATCTTTTCTGCATTGCAAGGCTAAAGCTGTTTTGATTGCAGTGCTTTTGCTGTTTTCTTTCCTGCACAGGGTGATAGAAATGTATAAGACCACAGCTGCAAAACATCCACATTTTCTAAACCTTTTGACTTTAATTTCTGTGGGTTGTAAAGAGAACATCTCACTGTAATCTATCCACAAGGACCCTAAACCAGGCCCCTGGGAGGACAGCCGTGATAAAAACCATATCCTTGAGGATATGTTGGCTTCCTGGCACTTTGAATGGATACGAGCAATGGTGGTAAGTTGATCTGTGTGTGGTTCTGGCACCGACTCCCGATGGTGTTTGTTGCTGTCTCCCAGTTCCCTTTTTTAGCTCATCGTCTGTCCAGCGGCCTCTGTGTGCCGTCCTGTCAGGGTTTGTGTACAGTACCTGTCCCCCATGTCTGCGTCTCGATTAACACCCACACACACACTGCACGTTTGACCCTCCAAATCCAAACCCACTGCAAGGGTTCTGCCTGTGCCTGCTTTTTAAGGTAATGGGGGAAGCTACTGAGCTCCAGCATGGAAAGCGGCCCCTGTCTTTGTCTTTGACTTCCCTGTGGCATTGTAGACTTGTTAAACATTGAGGTGAAATGTGTAGACTGAGGTGTGACGGTGTGTTTTGCTGGTGGGGCTTTTGGTTCTGGGGCAATAAAAGGTGACATGCGAGTCACTCGAGTGCTTTTGTGCTTATTTATTTTTGATACAGTTTGCACAGAAACAGGGAGCACAAGGGAATAAAATGTTCTTCTAGGTTAGTGTAGTTTTTTTGGTTTTTTTGGCATGCCAAAAAGTAAGCTTTTAGATTCAAGCTTCTTTGAAAGTACTAATTAGGATTCACTCACACATAAGGACTACTTTCACACCTTATGACCCCCTAAGTCACTGATAATAGACAGCTAACAAACTAATTTTCGAGTGAGTTTCAGTTCCCTGAGTGTGTGTGCATGGGTGTGCGGTGGCTGGTGCGGTGATTTAAATGTTTTTCTCAGCGCTTTTGCTTTAAAGTTGCTACAGGAACTGCAAAATTGTCACGTATTGCTGAAGAAAATCCCAATGCTCATTATGCCTAATGCAACAATGACTACTCCCCCCAACTGTTATTGTTCTGAATCGCATACACACAAGTGGCTGAACCAACTGAACTTTTTGATTGATGAACTATGCATCAAAGGATTACAACGAGCAGCTCCTTGCACTGTAGGTGAGGAGTTCTTGCGTGTTCTTATCCACCCAAAGTAACTCTTATCGAGACTCTCGCCGAATAGGATGTTGGAGATGGCACACACTCAGCCCTCTCGGTCTCTCATTGGACAGAATGTGGAGCACAACACTTGACAGCAGTGTCGTCTGAATTTGAAAGTCAGACATGTAAGAAGGCAGCCGCCACCTTTTCTTTTAACAAGAGTCATAAATCTGTAATGAGCACAGAGAGGATGCATATTTTATTTACTTTTTTGAAGATGTGATCCCTTCACTTCATAGCAATGCACTCTCGTTCTGTTGTTTTTTTTCCCCTTTCCAAAACAAAGTTTAAGACAGTAGATTTTACAGCTTTTTCTATCTCCTGTGTGTCTGAACATGAATGTATAATTAAAAACATGCCAAGGTTAGCCGATTTTTACAGATTGACGTGTAATTTCACCCCAGCAAGATTAAAATATGATGTCATTAATGAGAGTAGTTAAAAATGTGACACGCGTGTCTTTGAGTTTTGTATGTTTCCCTGATTTTAAAAATATGAAAGCTGATTTGTACTCTCATCTTTTAGGCATTTGACAGTACAGTGGGATGCTGTATGTTTTAAGCCAACCCGGACAGAGAGACTTAGACAAACAGACGCACTTAGACAGACTGACAGACTGACGGACGAGGGGAGATGGGCTGGAGCAGCTAAACCAGGCCAACAGAGGACAAGACTAATGTCGTCCCATTCATCACACTCCGCCAGGCTGCTTCCTGGGAAGGACAGGGGAAGGAGAGTGCGGGAGCAGGGGGAGCAGAGGTGAGGTAGGATGGCGGTTCAGGGCGTGGCATGCAGCGGGAGGCCAGGAGAAGGTGATCAAGTGATCAAGAGCAGAAGTTGAGAGGTAGTAGTCATTTATGTTTTTGTGTGCGCACCTGACCTTGAGCCTTGATAGAGTGGCTGGTGTGGTGGAGGTGATGAGAGGCCCCACGGGGATATGGGTAAAGATGATCAGTGGCAAACAACCTCCTGCCAACCAGACACATTAGAGACACGCACACAAACTCACACTCATAATGCCAGAAACCTCTCTCTTTAGGACAGGAAGCAGAGGTCAAACTGAAAATATATTAGCGCCGCCTCCTTTAAAAACTCGCTACTCTCGTTCCCCCCTAACGCTCTCTTTTATATACAGTATGTGTAAACTTATCCGCGCAATGGGACTTGGCTGGGTGAAGAGACTAATTAGCGCTAGAGAGCATTGTGCGTGCGCGGGCCACCTTCAACTGACAGTCTTAACTGGAGCTTGTCTTTGACTGTGTTGAAGCAACCCTCGACACACACAGGTTCTCTCAAACGAGCAATGCAGCACATCATGTGAACGCAGGAAAATACATATACAGTCTTCTGCTCCGGCCTATAGGAGCAGGATTCAGGATGCCCCTTCTCATCTTTACAGGACATGCTGTGCATCTCAACAGCACAGTAACACAAATATTTCTGTATTATGTTTAAAAAAAGAGAGAAAGAGAGGTCAAGATGGAAAAAAATGTATCCCCCCTCACCCATTTGCCCATGGATTAGCTGTTATATGGGATAAATTATTTATTAAAATGGTACCCACCGCTTTAAAAAAAAAAAAAAAAAAAAAAAAAAATCGAACATCTGCCCCTTTCATGTGGCGCTGGCGAGGTGCCAGGTTGCAGGGTGGTATCTGAGGCCATTCACAGGGTCTTTGTCTTGTCCTGTTGTCATTTCCTAACAGAAAAGAGATGGTATTCTAGGCCACTGGGTCCTTTTTTTTCTTCTTTTTTTATTCCCCAGGGGGCCTTTCTTAACTCCCAATTGGTAAAATCTGTGACTCATCTTGTCCCCAGTGGAGTTGGTATTACTTGGAATAGACCTCAGTAACACAATAGCTTTAGAGCAGCTGAACTATTTAAATGGCCAACATAAGAAAAATGGGTTCCATGCTTCATTTGATATTTTTATTACTCTTAAAATTCTAATGAACACATGAAAATGGGAAAAATAAACCACAAAAAATGCTTAGCTCACAAACAGTTAGATTTAATCTTAAAAACAAGAAACAAGGGGAAGGTGCTGATTAACAGAAATTCAGCAGTGAAAATTGGAGTTTATATTTATATAAAATACAATTTTGGAAGCTTTTCTTTTCTATGTTCTCTATGTTTTCCTGCTTTTTCATTTAAGCTGTCTCTATAGTGCTCTGTTTCGACTTGTGGTTCATGTACAGTGCTCGACACATCGCCACTAGAGAGAACAGTATGCCATGGGTGAATGCAAATGAACCAATAAAGGCCTGCTCTCCTTCCAGTGACATGCACTTTCATCAATCATTTTCTTTATTTCCACTAATTAAAAAAAAAATGCACGCCCAAATAACATCTTTATGAACACAAAATCATTGTTTTCTTTTTTGTTCAGTAGATAGCGACACACCTAATTTAAATATACAGTAGATGCTAATCATATGCACTATTTATTATCGTGTCATTGCTAGTTCTTTCGCAGGCTTTGGAAATTGAATTCGTGTCACCCTCTAGCATTCCTCAAGTTGTTCAACTTTTCAGTGGGTTTTTTTTTTTGTTGTTTTTTTTTTTCCTGGGGTGGAAATGGGAGGGATGTCGTCTCTCTCTGCAGTTACAAAATCAACAAGAACGCTTTCAGATGCCCTCTGGGAGCCACATATTAGCATCCTGTCACATTTTATATGACATTTCAATTTTTACTGTGCTGCCAGAGTGAGAGGGGCAAAAAAAAAGGAAAAACAAAGAAAAACAGGTGCAATTTTAGCACAGCGGCAATGAGCTGCAGCCACTTGTGGTTCAGATTCATTTTGCAGTTTGATGGGATATATGCCGCTACATTATAACGGTTAGGTTTATCATTTTTATGGCGTAAATCAGCAGGGAGAACAGTGTGATCAGAGGTTAAAATAGTCTCCAATGGCTCTCTCTTTTCCACCAAGTAGATATAGGACAGATATTTGAGTCCAACCTAATAGGCTAAGTCCTCAGTGACCCCTCTCTTGTTTAGCTCTAGGCCTTGGGTCAGTGAAGAACAAACTGTCTTTGTAAAGTTTACAACTGCTCACTTTGCACTTTTGCATATAGATGTACTTTGCTGTGATGGTGGTGTCTTTCTGAGAGAGAAATGGAACAGTCGAGTGCGCCCGGGCTTTGTGCATCTTCCCTTTGTTAAATATTTAAGTTAGTTTTCAAGGAGTTTACCACATTTGTTTACCACAATTTACCAGCAAGTGCAATGTGGTTAGCCTGACTTGGCTGTTTCTTTGACTGTGTGTGTGTGTGAGAGTGTCCCTGGGCTCTCTCTGGTATCACTGAGGGGTTATTCTTCCTTAACACATATAAACAACTCACATCACTTTTAACGAGCCTTTATTGCTGTTCGGCTGCTGGGCAATAAAGGCTGAGATTTCATACCGCACTTCACACATCCAAACAATGATGCAAACCTTGGACATAGGGATGCATTTATTTTCTTTAAATGGCATCCATGCCATTAAAACATGCAACTCTCACCCAACAAAGGACACCAACTCACTAAATATTTCAGCTACCAACCTGATGATAGTTAATTGATGTCAAGTAATTCCTTCTGCACAAGGAAGCATCTCATTCACCAACTGTCTTTATGGAGCTTCTAATGCACAGTAGTAGAATATTCTGCTGACTTTTCTGTGAAAATATCTGTCTGTCTGTCTATCGATTGTGTATAGATGAAGCTGGCGTGTTTAAAACTAATGATGCTAAACACATTAGGCAAGTTCATGATGTTGCCTGGCTGATTCAAGCCAAGCGGCATCATCCATCACGACCGGGTTGCTGTAGGTGTTGGGATTTGTAGCATGCTTTGAGCATTAAAATGGCTTGCATCTGTGGCCAAGCTAAATCAGAGAGAGGCCTAGCCAGAGTCGATTTTACTAGCCTTGCCTTCACTTCTCCAAACAAACCCACTTAGTCTCCCTGACAGAAACAGGAAGACACAGATGGAAATACAGGCCCTAAGACTCCTGTAAAGCACTCGCTCCTCCTGAGTGAGACAAGAAGCTGGGCAAGAGTGGAAAAACCATGTTCTAATTACTTACCACATGTGAGCTAATTGAAACACACGGTTCTTGCAAACTACGTGTGCCCAAAGCATGAAAAACAAGTCTTTTATTTAAAAAACTTGTAATGGATCTGCTCTTGAGGAGCGCAGATTTTATTTTGATATGAGTACTTTCTCTATTAGTCATGACACTGTAGTGCGAACATGCTCAGTAGAAAAAGAAACCGCCTTTTGAAATCAAGGACCCCTATCATCTAATCTCTGTTGGGATATTGTTTGTAGAGTCACGCAGCAAGACCAGGTGTGCAGATCAACCTTATCTAATAGCTGTAGGGTGTGTGTGTTTGTGTGCATATTAGGTTCCATTATAAGAACAGGTTGCCTGACTCCATATGTGCGCAGTGTGCAGGGAAGCTGGGAAAACAAGGTTCTCCGTGGCCCTCGGTGTTATTGCTACCTCCCACCTCCCCAAGCCGTGTTTGAAGACAGGAAATAGGAGTCAGACCGCAGTCCGAAGGGCATGTGGCAATGGTTTATACTCAAATGACCTCTGACTTATCCTCTCCACCCCCGCCCGGTCTCTCACACCACTCCTGTGGCCCTCAAACACTCTCCCCTGAGCCCAGGACCGAAAATAAAACGTCCTGACCCGGCCCAGCCTGGCTCGGCTCGGCCTCACCAAGCCCAGCACAATAGACCCTGCGTTCTGAGATTTGTTTGACTCAGCAATGAAAAACAGATGGACTTTGAGGAAAGGCCTTAGAAGAGGAGGACAGCGGGTGGAGGAAAGAAAGGGAGTCTTGTAAAATATTTGCGAAGAAAAATAACCCAGAGACGCTGTCTAATTATATCTATTTGTCTTGTGTGGTTTTGCTGGGGAGGCCATGTGGTCTCCCTGACTGCTCCATGGTTCATTTTTCACATTATCTGATCCTGGACGGAGAGCAAAAAGACGAGGGTGGGTTTGGGGGGCAGTTTGGGTCTCAGTGGGAGGGTTGTGGTGAGGTGGCTGGCCTCAAGATGGAAATGTGGTAAAGGCCTTTGAGGTCCTGAAGGTTTCAGGTCTTTGACTGCTTCACTGTCGTCTTTGGCGATGGTAGTTATAATTACTTAGAGCTTTACTTCTCTAATCTAGCAACGTCCATCAATCTTCATCAGTAACATAGTCTTTCCTACACACAGAGAGAAATACTAGGCACTTCATACTAGGAAACTTTTCTTGATTAAGATTTGAGGGTTTTTTTTGTTTTACTGTGTAAAATATTTACTTTCTTCAGCTTATTCCATTCAAACCATTTCTTATCTCACGGTTTCTGGCATCTGTAATTTATTTTCTTCTATTACAGGTGTTTACGCCATTGATGTGGTAGAGAACTTTCACATGATCATCCTGTAATTACAGCCTTCTCCTCCTTCACCAATTTGTTTAAAAATCACCTCCTCCTGCCACATTATGAACAGGTCACCCACGATAGTGCACATAATACTCGTATGACTTTCTCCTGGATAGTTCTTTTCTACCCTTTTGTCTTCCGAGCATGTCCACCATTCACATATTGCAACAACCAGTCTGCGTGTCGATGTCCTCACTCAGCCAATGGCGTTTAATTGCTCTCTGTCACCTCATTTTGTCCAGATCCGTCGTGCCCCTGCCTGTCAGTCAGCAGCTCGTTGACTGTTGCATGACTTTTTAAATTCTTCACTTTGTTTCGGTAAGAAGGGCAGGGGTTGTCGACTTCAGATTGCCTGCCTATTTTGTGACTCCCCCCGACCCCTCCCACTCTGAAGTCTTGGTGGTGAGTGACAGTGTTAATAAGGATGATAATGATGTCACGGCTGGTGACATCATCACACTGTGCCAGCCAGGAGGACAAAAGAGAGCTCTGCCTGGTCTTCCAAGCTGTGTTGGCAGCAGCAGCAGAGAGAGAGAGCGAGCCCAAAGATTGATCTATCCATTCGGCTTTCAGTTTAATTCTGCTCCTCTCTCTGCCTATTCACATATTCAGATTTTGCCTGTGTGAGGATTCGTAAGGAGGAAAACATTTTGATTTGTTCTGCCAACTTTATATCTCTATTACTGCCTGGAATGAAAGCACTCTGTCACTTTATGCAGGATATCCGGTGATTTGGCTCCCCACTCCAAATCTTTGACGCTATTTAAAATGTATTGTTTTCACAAAGACGCCTGTGCCCAGCCTCTCTCTTCTCTCTCTCCTCCTGTCTCTTCTCTGTTTCCCTCCATGTCTTCCTCCCTCATCCTCGCTTTCTCTCTGTCTCTCTGTCTCTCGCCTACATCTCTATCTGTCCTCTTGCAGGACTCAGAAAGAAAGGGCTTCATGAACAAGCTTTATGCCATTCAGGATGTGTGCATCAGTGTGCAGAATGCGCTAGATGAAGTGGCCTCCTATGGCGAGAGGATAAAGAAGTGAGTCGTAAGCCTGCTCCTCGGCACCCGGCCCGCTCTGCTCTGCTCCGCACGTCCCTGTGTTGTTGTTTTGGTTGTGTTTTCTTTTTTTTTCTGCCACTCTGGCCGGTTCCCTTTGCCAGCATAACTGAGTATAACTTAGTGCCGCTCTCAAGAATTAATGCCAGTGTGACACCCAACCCTGGGGAACAAATAGAAAGACTGCTTGTCTTTATGTCCACCATATCTTACTTGACCTTGCATTACCTTTTGTCATGCAGATATTAGATTAAATACACTGCATGCACTTACACAAAAGCATTTATTTATTAATTTTTTACATCCCTGTATTTACTGACAGCCTTTTTTTAACATACGGTTCATACACAGAAAGTTTTGTTTGTTTTGTTTCATTAAAAGTTATAGTTGAAGATACAAGTAAAAAAAACTGGTTCTCAAAAAGTGCTTTTCTACATCTAAGTGCTTTCTATCATTCACACTCTAATGAATTCAAAAAGGTGTAAAATTTTCTCCCTGCAACCTGTTAAACTTTGCTGACCCATTCCTACATTATTTCTCAGCATGTTTTTATTATATCTGGAGTGAGCATTGCTGCTTATATTACTCTCCTTCTCCTCTCTTTGCAGCACATTTAACTGGACTGTGCCTTTCTTAAGTTGGTTAGCTATCGTGGCTCTCGGAGTGGCCACCATCATCCTCTATTTCATCCCTCTCCGATATATTGTGCTGGCCTGGGGTGAGCTAATGTTGTATTTTTTATTACATCATATAGTATATAAGAACATTCGGATACTCTATCTAAATAAATCTGTGTGCCATGATGTTTTTTGTGTGAGCACACAGAGACAGTACAACAAATGTCTTTCCTTCTTTCAATTCTTACCCGTCTGCCCCCACTTTTCTCTCTGCAGGAGTGAATAAATTTACAAAGAAGCTACGAGACCCCTACACCATTGATAACAACGAGCTGCTAGACTTTCTGTCCAGAGTGCCCTCAGATGTACAAGTGGTGGGTGAAATTTTATATGTTTCATTTTTTATATCTTTTTTGAGATGACTATCATCATCTGTCAGTTCCGGGCTTGGACAAGGGCTAGGGCTTCTTTTATTATCTCCTCTGTCTCCTCTGTTTTCTTTCCCCCTCTTCCTCGCGGTCTCTGACTCCTCACTGTTGTGCTTTCATGTAGGCTGAACTGACTATTCATTGTTTTAGCCATACAGACATCTAATCTAATTATTTCAAAGCTGTTTCTGTGTTTTCCTATTAAAAGCTTCCAAGTCTAATTCAATTTCCACATACATGGCTGGAGCTGTGTAGTAAGATAACAAGGTTAAGTGAGTTTAGTGGCCAGCATATAACTAGGTTGATTGACTCCATACACGTACACTCACACACAATTACAGTTAGATGCTGTCTCACAGCTTTGCTAGTAATTGAAACAGAGTGTAAACCAAGACTTAACCAGCCCCATGCGGTTTTGCTTCTACATTAACCGTGAGATCAGATTAACTTTGTGGCTGATGACTACAGATGCTTTCTCAGGTAAAATATAGGTGTGTGCGCGTGTGTGTGTGTCTATGCTAACAGTAACATGCTGTGCTGCCCAGGACCTAGTGCAGTTTAAACTGCAATTAAGCGGCAGCTTGTGAAAGTTGTTGTGTTATCCAGCACCAATGGTTTCCATTGTGGCTGTTAGGCCCCGCTGAGCTGAGTTCAGTACGCACACACAAACGCACACAGATGGAGGCTGAGACTGAACGACCTGGGGCCTCTGATATGACCAATTCCCTGCCATATCATTGCTGACACACTTCCTCTTTGATCGCTTGTTGCCCGCAACTTCTTTCATCTTTACAGGGTCATAATCCTTGCTCCCCTACGCACCCCTGCCAGCCCCCCGTACCCCACTCCCCCTCTCTGCCCCCGTGCAGTTTTACAGTTTTGTAGTTTACAGGGGCCTGCTGCAGCAGCAGGCACAGGGCAAGTAGCCATCGAGTTAAATGAGCCCAAGCTGTCCCCTCTGGTGAAGTGCAGCCACCTTACACACCTGGAGCTTGGAGGAGTTGAAGGGTGAAGGGGCCCTTGCCTGGCAGGTATGAGGCCTTTACAAGGCCCCTAATGAGGGCCTGCTGGCTAGGGAAAGAGGGGGCAGACACAGTGCTCTGGTCTGGTGCCCATGCTGCTGGAGTTGTGCCTACTGTATAAGTAATACTGTAAGTGCTACTGTAATGGTTATTGCTGCAGCTGTTGGAATGGTAATTGTTGCCAGGTTTCACTGAGAGTTTGGAGGCGCTGAGAGCAACGAGGGTGAATGAAGGGGTGAGAAGGGTAAAAATAGAGAAAAGATGAAGGCAAAAATAGAAAAGCACGAGGGGCGATGAGAGCAGAAAGCAAGAGTAAAACTTTGTTTTATGTGCCCGTTAAGCCAGTGCCAATGTTTATTTCTGCAAATAGGAACAGGTCAGTGAAATGCAGCTAGTCAAACCCGTGATGGTCACGGAAAAATTAGTTTTCTGAGAAGGCACCCTGCTCTGCGGTCATTGGCTAAAAACAGACCGGAACGTTCTGCTCTGCAGTGCGTCCGGTCGCTGCCTCCGGTGGTGGGTTCACCTCATTGCCTGCCCCCGTCTCGCTGGGTCAAAGACGTCTGTGGGGATTGAGCCCTTGAGGCTTTCAAATGATGCACAGAGGTGCTGGGGTCTAAATGGAGTGTCCCCTCACGGGCACGTGTCTATGGCACCCAGTAGTACTGGTGCAGGGGCCCACTATGCTTGACATCCTGGATGACTAATGAATACTATTTCTGGGCCTCAGTGTGACCTCACACACATATATAATCACACACACACACACTCTCACACACAGAGTTTTCCCAGCCGTTGTGCATGTTAGGTGGGTTGCGGTATTTCAGTGTACTGTTCCGCATCATTTGAAGGTGCTTCAGTGCTGCCAGAACTGATGAGGTTCTAATGACTTTCTATACAAAGGGCAGCCACACTGGTCTACAGTTCATACGCTGCATATACTGAGGATATACATTAGAGCAAGGCAGAAGCTGTGGGACATAGCCTTAGTCTTCCCTAATTTTTAATTTTTCTTTATATTGTGCGTAGCATGGAAATGACTTTGCAGTAACATTTGTTTGTCAGCATTCGTACAGTAAATGGAAGGCACTTTACCAAAGGAAGCCTCTCAAAATACTGATACTAGGCCCCTAACAGCTTTGCCAGACACCCTGTAAAAGCTAAATCACCAGCGGAGCCTGGGAGCTGCAGTTTCTTTTTACCACTTCAACAGTTTACTTAAATCATTATCTCACTCTGTGAGCACCCATGTTTAAAGGCTGGCATGATGTTTAGCACACGTGTGTTTAAAGGAGCCAACCGTCTCTCTTTGGATTACAGTTTCTTGTGTCTGGTTTGGATCTTTTGCTGGTGATAACGGATGATACCGGGGAATCCTTCATACCCTCTTAAACGAGGCCATGCTCAGGACCTTAATAGCGCCAAGTATTCCCTACCTGGTGTTTGGGAGGTGTCAGCGCACTAGTATGTTTTACGACACCATTAGCCATGCGAGCCAGGGAGTGCGTAAATGGGGGGCAAGGCAATTAGCATGCCAAGTGGCCCTTTATGATCGGTGTAAAGGAGCTGGATCAAATCCCCAATACAAAAATAAGCATGAATTCCAATTTAGCGGCTAATGAACAGCGGGCAGTCGGGTTAATATTTTTAGACAACATTTATGTTGGGGATGAAACCTCATTGGACGTGCAGGGGACAAAGGCAGGATAGTTAAAGGCTGAAACGGTGCCAAATGCCATCACTCACATCTACTAGAGGTCTCTCTCTCCTTCGCTGTGCCCTTCCCACTTTTGCAAGAGGTTTAAACATTTCATTGCAAGAGGGCAATTAGTCACTATTCAGTCTATGTCTTGTCACAATAGCTAACAGGCAAAAGTTTTCCTTACTTTTGTTTTTTCTCACTTACTGGTTTACGTCACCTTGGAATGCCTTTTCTCCAACACAACAATAGACACGATTGCTGAATCTTCCAATCTGCAGATGTCTGAACTGTACACAGCAGTGCTTCCCTGGAAACATTTAATAACCCTTATGCTCGTTTAGGTGTCACACGAGATGAAACCCGGCGAGTTTCGTGCTTTGCGCGAAAAAGGACTGAAAGGGAGAATGACATAGTGTCGTTAAAATATAGCTCGCTCAGGTTTTTTGAATCAATTTATTTACTCGCCTATTTGCGTTTTTTTCCCCCCACCTTTTTTTTTGTTTTTTTTTTTTGCTCACTATCAGCCACCTTGGTTTCGCCTTGTCTGTCTGCCCACACTGGCAACATCAAAACACTGTCAAAGGTTCAGTGTGAAAGGGGGGTGAGAGAACATGAGAGGAGGTGAGGGAAGAGCAGGTCCTGGGATGCTTTGTGGGTAACACGGTTAAACGAAGCACTATGCATGGTACACGCTCCCCTTCAGCGGAGCACACTTCAAAGCCTGTTTTGCACTTGTACTGTCAACATTTGGGAAAGGAGAGGAGCGAGGGTGGAGCAGCCTTTGAGCAGTGCTGGGTCTTTACCCGCCGCTTCTCTTGTCGATGTTCCCTTTAAGTTCCCCGCTTGTGTACCAAATTGCTTGTGTGCTTGCTGCATTACCTCACTTTTTACTTTCTCCCCAATTTTGGTTCTTTTTATTTTACTAACGTCCCACTTTCTCCTCGCCTCCTCTGTGTTTTCTTTTTCTTCTTCCTTTTTGTTTTTTTTTGTTTTTTTTTACTTTAACTAGCTCTTGCCTCCACTGGTTTTGGCGCCTGTGTGGGTGCTTTTGCGTGTGTGCTATTAGGTGAGGTGAGTGGGGAGCCAAGGGTGTAACATCAGGCGGGCCTGTCACCTGCGAGCTGGAATTGAACCTGTGATGCATGAGCCCCCATTTCTCCCGGCTGGCAGCTCTTCACAGTGAAAGCTCTTGTTTTGATTGAAATATTGTTGTTGTTGTTGTTTTTTTTGGCACTATTTCTTTTTGTTGATCCCCTTCGCAACTCTTCATGAGAAACAAAACCTTACTTTCTACTGACAACCAAACTTTTCTTTGTTTGCATTCACTCACAAACAGGAATTGTTTGGACAGGAATGTCAACGCACGGAATTAAATTGCCGTGTATCTTCTTTGCTCCTGTAGGCGTTTGGCCATTCAGTGATCACGCACAATACCTGTCCTACTTTTTGGATTCATACTGCTTGTTTAAAACTAACAGCGAAAGATGCGAATGAGCTACATATGGAGAAACACTTTATTAAAGTTGGATCTTTTTAATTTGCTTTTAGTTATTTGATGATGAGTATAATAGATGTCCGCGCTGACGTGCTGTTATTCCTTTGCTCACGAGTGAATTCAATCATTCAGCAATTCACCCACTTCTTCTACAGATGCACCACTGTCATTGATTGCAGTCAATGTGGGCACTCAGCCAGCACTGTCATGGTCCCCTAACAGAACTACCACTGCATAAACACACATACATACACACACACACACACACACACACACACACACACACACAGGGCCATACAAACCCGTCTCTGTCCCCTGGGTTTTTGTTCTGTTGTCTGCTTTAGTTGGCATGGCTATAAAAGGATCCCCACCCACATATCTGTCATCACCCGAGCATCCACAGATATCCCTCTGTCTCACTGTCTCACCCAGTCTCTTCTTTCCTCTCATTGTTTTCTCTCCTTCTCCCTTTGTTGATTTGTTCTTTTTTTGTTGTCTATTTCTGTCCCTTCTTTATCTTGCTCCTCATCATTCTCCTTTCCTCTACCTGGATTGCCTTTTGGCGTGCAGTCTTACTTCTTTCCTGACTGTGTCCAACAAACAGACTGTATTTGTACAGCTGTATGTTACCTTGTATAAATACAAGTATGTTGTTAGCTTGCCTTGTGGACAGTGTGGAGTATCCAGATCGGAATCAGAGCAGTCTGGCTGCTTAGTGAGGCGTAGAGAGCAACACATGCTGGCCTAACCACTCTGTAAGCACTGGTGACCAGCACTGTGAGACAGAGGAAGCAAAATAACCCACTGTAGGTGTGTGTGTGTGTGTGTGTGTGTGTGTGTGTTTGTTTGTTTATATGATTTGATAATGATAAAAAAGTGCCTAGGTTTTCTTTATGTGGGCGTCTGTGCATTCTTTGTCTTTGCTGGTGTTCATTTGTATATGAGTGTGTCTGCATTTTGAAGCACATACACACATGTGGACATGTGTTTGGGCTTTGCAGGCACAGGACTGGAAGGCTTCATTGAAGCGACAGTGGGAACCAGTAAAAGATGGATGATAAAGGCTTGTTCCCAGTCGGTGCTGAAAGATGCTGCTGTTCCTGTCCACAGTAGACAGAACTACCATGAGACAGAACAGAGAAACCATATTGATGTCGGTTTGTTGTCTTCCTGGAGAATCAGAGAGAGTGTCAGTCAGTCAGCCAGGCAGAGTAGCCTATAGTACATCAACTTAGGAGGGAATCCTCAGACGATTCTGGCTCTTTGGTGCAGTCACTGTTCAGTCTATTTTTTTTTCTATTAGTATTCCGATTCAGTGGCTAGTGCTTGTCGCTTCCTTGAGTTTGTCTAGACTAGCAACTGCATTTGTGCGCGCATGCACGGATGTGCACATTTGAAAGCGAGTGTGACAGCCTCTGTTTGTTGATACTCAGCCACTGTGATGCCGTTTGCATCTGACTGTCCATCACTTCCACGTAAGAGCAGTTTCTAGGATCGGCTCACCATCTTTGGAAAGGATTCTGTCAAGAGTGAATCAATTCTTGTTGCTGAGACATACTGTGACACTCCCTGAGTGATGACGCTAAGCATCTTATGAAGTGATGAAGTGAGGCAATACGCAACTAAAATGTCTGTTTAAAGTGGTTTAGCGATGCAGTGCAGATACAAAAATAATGTCCTGGTAATTTATAGGATTAAGGAGTAGTTTAACATTTTAGAAAAGCTTTGTTTTTCCCTTTCTTGCTGTGAAAAAAAAGTGACGAGACTGATACCATTCTCATATGTGTCCATTAACTGGCACGGACATATGATTTGCACAGCTCAGTTTGGTATAAAACTATTGTTTTATACCAAACTGTGCAACAGCTTAGAGCTTGCCAAAGGTAACAAAATGTGCCTGCCAGCACCTCCAAAGTACACAATGAAGACATTATATCTCGTTGACTTCATTTGTACAAAAAAACAAATTTTAAAACGGTGACAACAAGACTCCAGGAGGTCACTGCTCCCGATCAAGAAATGATCCACAGCAAAACCAGCTGTAAAATCTTATCTGTTCACTACGTGAATTTTATTAGCTTTGGGCAGAACCGGACTAGCTGTTTCTCTCTTTCTCTCAGCTGAGCTAACCAGATGCTGGCTACAACTCCTTATTTAGCTGACATATGTGACAGCCGTATCGCTCTTCTCGTGTAACTCTCAGCAAGAAAGCAAATAAATTTATATCCCAAAATATAAAACAGCTTCTTCCAGCTGTGGCCTAATAGGGTCATGATGTATACAGATGTGCAACAGATTGGGGCTTTACTTAAAGTAAAATCGTTCTTTTGCCTTCTTAGTCGTGTTATTAGACGATGTCGCTGTTCTGCACTTAACAGCTGACGTGGGATAAGCGTAGGGCTGGAAAGCCCATCCAGAAGCAGGAGCCTCATCAGGTAGGTGTCATCCGTACTGTCCACTCATTCCCGAGAAGGAGGAAAGCTCTCCATGTCAGATGTCTGGCTGTGACTGATACAGCTTTGATTATAGAGTGAAACATGGAGAAGAGATTGTATTTTGTCCCACGAAAATCTCCAGTGTGCTCATTTATCTCTCAGCCAAGAAAAGGATACAGCAAAGAGTCAAAATTTGGTCAGAGAATTTAGTTTCCTGATATTTTTAATTGGCTCCTTTTGATCAAAATGTAACTTTATCCCTAAATTAGTAGCAAGTCATATAATCCTTCTGATATAAAAGCAGTATGTATCAAGCTACGTATGATGAGGAGTGTATTAATATTGCCAACAGTTATTAAAACCTTGGTTCTGAACGGGTTATGGTGCATTTTTTCCTTCGTTCTGTCTCGTTCCCATATTCCTGCCCTTTCACTCCTCGCCATCTTGCTATACCAAAATGACTCTGTTGTCTCTCCAAGCTTTCCCATGAGCCCTTGCCCTGTTCTTTGTTTGTTTGTGTGATCCCTTCCCCTAGGCCACTGTAGCACATCTGTGAAAGTACGTGTGTATTTGTGTGCATCTGCGAGCGAGCACGCAGTTGGAGCTTTGAACAGCGCACACGTATCGTGTCAGTGTGTGCGCGTGTGAGCGTCCGCATCTGTGTGTGTGTGCGCTGTAATCAGTGTGTAATCTCTTCCCTGAGGCCACTGTTCCACACAGCTGGACTAGAGCCTCTGGAGGGTTTCTGTGCTATTCAAGCATCCTTTGCTCTTTCCACCTGACCGGGTGGTGTGTGTGCGTGCGTGTTTTAACAGGTGCAGTACCGAGAGCTGAAATTGGATCCCAATCCCAGTCCAAATAAAAGGAAGAAAAACAACCCCGGGTAGATGACTGCGTCCACCCACCAACTCCTCTCTTCTCCACTTTTCCTCACTCGGTCTATTACTGGACACCGAGGAACAAGAGGACGACTCCTCTGGAGCAGCTCGGCTCAGCTATCCTTTAACATTTTTGTTTTTATTTCCTGTTTAATTCTCTTCAACTCTTTTTTCCTATTTAATTACTCATGGTGTACAGTCGTTTCCCAAAATGTCCTTTTTTGTATGAAACAAAATGAGTGCGAGAAACCTCTTAAATTATTACTGTAACCATAATGCTTTAGATTTCTTTTAAAGGCAAGTGGAAAGGATGGATGAAATGACCTTTACATCAGCCGTGTGAGCCACTCTCCTTGCTGCTTCTCTCCATCACTCTGACAGCTTCCCACAAGTGTCACACAATAAGTAAAATTAGTTTAACATTTATTCTCGCTGTTCCAAAAAAAGAAAATGACACTTATCAAGGGAGAAGCCTTATACCGCATTCAATTTTCTTTCTTTCTTTCTTTCTTTAAGCTCCTGTTTTAAGTTATTGAATGATTTTGTTAATATGTTTATATTTTGTAATTGTTTTTCTACTGAAGTGTGTTTTGTTTTCTCTCCTCTCCCTCTTGGATGTGGCAGTGTTACTTTCACTGGCAGTAATTTGGACTGTCTCCACTTAACTCAGCCAGCCAAGTTGATTAGCAATTACGGTGGTAGCCTCCAGATATCTCCTTTTACACAAACACAAACCTGGATCAACAGGCTGAAGGCTTGTTTGTGCTTTAATACAATGGCCAGATTAACTTCCTTTTTTTTTTAGGTCTGAGTCTGTAGTAAACAATTAGTGTTACACCTGAAAACTTTATCAGTAGCTGTTGCCTTGTTCGACTCATTTGAACCATGTCAAAATCCTCTGTCATTCAATGAGTCGCCTCCTCTCTCTGTCAGGCGGCACGGCAGACTGGGCCCGCCGTCGTGGTGTTAATATAGATGTCACCCAGTTTATGCAGAGTGTCGTCAGGCAGCCGGGCCTTGAGGCAGCCGCAGCTCTAATCTTGTTTGAAAGGCTGGTCTCCTTCCCTCTCATCTCCCCCATGTGTTTTCCTCGGTGGCCACACGCGAGCGCGTTCACGGCCACACGCACACATGCTTCTGCGCTTAAGCATCTTGTGTTTCAGAGGCACAAACATCCTCCTCTCGCGTAAACGCGCAGTTCCTCTCAGAGATCTCGAACACGCACGCACGCCTTACTGTACCTGCACGCTGACAGATGAAAAACATTGTATTGGAACAGGAACATTCTCCCCGCTCTCAGGCACACGCGCACCAACAACTGACACACAAATGCAAACATGCTTTCTGTGATGCTGTGCCCCAGGCTGGCCGCCCTCTCCATCTGCCCCACCTCCTGTGCCCAAAGCTCAACTTTGATCAGTCTTTCCAGAGACAGAGGCTTGTATATGTGAACTGTGTATGTAAGAGTGTTTGCGTATACGCATTTATGCAATCAAAGACAAGTTGCTTTTCTTAGTGTCGATGTGCGTTACAGTTGTATCTCCCCTCCAGCTGTAGACTGACGCCTAGATCCAGTCGCTGTGTGTGTCTGTGTGTGTGTGTATGTGTGCGTTGCAGCAGAAGTGCCAGCTGTTACTTGGTGTAGAGTTTGCTTAGATGCTAGATGAGCAGCAAGTCATTGTGTGACAAGGCTCCAAGGGGACTTAGGCCTGAGATGTCAGGGAAGGAGGAGTGTATGTGTGTATGTGTGTGTTTTATGCTATTTCAGATCCTTCTTCCCGTCATGCTTCCCTCCATTTGCTCTCTCTGCGGTTCCCTCATTCGTCAGTGAGCGGGGTTGCGACCCTGTCTTAAGGGATGGTCTCCTGGGCTTCTCGCTGAGCATCTCTTGAAAGATCACAGCACAGGCTACATTTGAGGAGGTCTGCTCTCATCCTATTGATCCCTGCCTCCATCTCTCAGCCTCTACTTCTTTAGCTTTGCTTGCCCCCCACCCCCCTGTGTCTGTCTGTGTCTCTGCCTTTATACTCTAAACTCTCTTCCCACCGCAACTAGCTCTCTTCTGCCATTTTGTCACCCTCTCACTTCGTCTGTCTACTCTCTCCGCTCCCTCCTTCCTTGCCCATCCATCTCCATGCTTAAATATCAACAGGCTCAGATCTGTCACTCCAGAGGACCACTGCTTTTCTTTTTCTTTTTTTTGTTAAGGGAATCCACTTGAAAGACAATAACAGACTATCCCCTAAGAGCGACGTCGCTAACTGATTACAGCCTCCTCAGCAAACCCACTCTGTGACTCGTGAGGGATGGCTTTGTATAATGCCTAAAGGGATTGCTAGAATACCTGATGTGTATGTGTCTACTACTATATGTAGTCATTTTACAGCAAATTGTGGTGACTATTGTGCGGCATTGCATCCAAAAACTGTCTCTCACTCCTTTTCTCGTCATTATATTTCGTTTGGGCTCTGTTTTAAAGCAAACCAAAGTGTTTTTATTTTGTATGATGTCAAGAAGATGAGTTATAGAAAAGGAATGTATCAGACTGACAGTTTTAAAGAGAAAAAAAAAAAGCACTTTTATTTGCACCAAGTTGAAATGAGACTATTTATTTTTTAAACCGTACTGTACATAGCTAATTACTTATTAATTTATGGTTGTATTTTATACAGTATGCCTGTCAATGATCTGGTGATGATGCTGTAAAGTAGGTGTATGCCTGCCTCATTTTCTAAGGTCTGTCTTTTTCCGCCTGCAATGTTGCCTGCCTGTGACATCATCTTTATGTGCCCAGTTCTGACCAATAAGAGTTTCAGACAGCAACGCTGTAGAAGCCAAGACAGGGTTGGGTCAAATGAAAATGTGGTATATATTTCTGATATGAGTAATGGAATGCATCTGATGTATTTTACTCATTTAAAAAAAACTAATGAAATTAAAATATTTTTTATCATCTTGTTTTTCCTGATTTATTGCAACCCCTTTTTCTGTACTGACGAGCTTTGTTTCGAAGGTGCTTGTAGAAAGAAATGAATGAAATGTGGACTGTTGCTCTCAGTTTTAGCTTGAAGTTGCCTCCTTTGCACCGCTCACTCAACTCACACCAACACATGGGCCCCTCTGCTCGGTTCAGCTTTGCGAAGCTCCTCATTCTTCACTGGTGCCTGCGTGGCTGAAACCCAGAGCGTACATCACTGAGACCATTTGAGAGCACAACTGCTGGATAACTGTTTTTTACGTGGCCAACATATAAACACCTCCATCTCCAGAGCACCTTTCAGCTGACTTGCTCTTTACAAAGGAAAAAAAAAAGACATATCTATATATTGTTAAGATATCTGATATATTGCTGCCAGAATTGTTATATGAAGTAATGAAATAATCAAAGAATATATTTCACTTTTATTTATAAACATGCAAAAAAATAAGAAAAAAGAAAACATGAGGTAGCAACACTCGACACTGAAATGAAACAGTGCTATCATACAAAAACATGCATCTTGAAATATTAAAAATAAATAACATTTAAATTCAAGAAATATTTGCAAAACACAGAACTTGTAAAACTCCCGAAAATATACAATATAAACAGACCAAGCCAATGAACATTAGATATTAGTAGGTATAAAATTGTAGCACTTCAGAAATGAACAGCTTTGAACTTGCATGCTTGCTTTAGAGGCAGATATCCACAGGAAGACTTTTTTTTGCCCTGTGGACCTATTTTAAGGCCCTGGCAAATTTTAGGACCATGTAAAAAAAAAGTTACATTTTTGTTCACTTTCACTCACAGGTTATGCATTTAAGTCAGCTTCAGTGTGGTGTAAAGTGATCCTTTAACCTTACAGATCACCTACTAGTGCTTCTCCTCGCGACCTAAGATCCTCTAATATCTTCATCAGGAACTGTGTGTTCTCTCCTTTGCACTCTATTACACCCTGAGACACCTGTCCCTGGTACTTCCCTTGGCTGAGCTCCCACAATGTCTCTACATCTTCTACCAGCCTAACTGCCCGCTGGTCTGCCCAGCCCTGAGTCACTTTTTGGAAGGAGTGCCTCTCCAGTGCCCTGACCAGCCGGTAGCCCAGGCTGTGGTGCTTGTCGCTGGTTGGTGTGTGGTGAGGAATGCCCGTTTCCCTGAGGTAGGAGAAAATGAGTAGGGACAGCAGAGATGATCCAGCCTCCAAGAGGGGAAGGTTAACTTCAGTTGCTTTATTTCTCAAACACTTTGTGTCTCCAAGCTGTGCACTATGGAGGAGCTCTTCCCTCTGACTTGGCTCAGAGACTAGATCCAGCGGGACCCGACCGTGGCCATCCATCTGGCGTAGAAGAACAGATCCTAAGATGGGACAGAGATGTACAGGATCAGATCACACAAACTATTTTTTTTTTTAATCACAAATTAAAACTACTTGTTCTGATACGACAAAACATTACTCCATAGTCTTCAAAGTGACAATGACAACAGTCAGGGAGGCACTACTGTCATAAGTCTCCATATGTGAAAGTGCTTTCGTAAAAATTAAGGCAGAACATTAGAAACACAGAGGTTAACATGTACTTGAAGCTACGGTGCAGTAGAAAAAAATCGGATTTTAAATATTTTTAAGTGGCAGTTTGGTCTGAGACTTTGGTGTTAATGAGTGTAATGTAAACAGAAGCATCAGTGACAACAGTAGCACAGATAAAACTGAAATGCAGCCAAAGCTACCTTCGACTGCAGCGTCATTATCAAATAAGGCGGAAGAGACAACACGGGTCACCAGCAGGACACAGCAACCGATCTAAATTGTGCATTTCTGTGTGTGCGCACTAACAGTACACAGATACAGTGACGGAGAGTCCCCAACCCCAAACAAAAAACAGTGTGTGAAGCAGAGAGTTTAAATGAACAGCTGTTGTCCCAGTGGCACTCACTGCCAGCTGAGGCTTTTAGCTCACTTCAGCAGTAACATCAGCTGACACCTTGTCTCAACTCTCTGACTGGCGGGTCACTTTGTGTTTGTGTAAGGGTTAGTGACCTGATGAAGGGTCTGCTTTTCCTTCCTTTTATGTGCTCCTGTGAGTGAGCTCATCAGAGAACAGGGTGCTACTGGGGGGGGATGACTAACAAGTGACTGTGACATCAGCAAATTGATCTGTTAAGCTTGTGATACAAAAAATAAAAAAGTGGCTTGTAACAATAACGTCACTCAAGTTACGCATTAATCCATAACATCTGTTGTTGTGCTGCAAACACTCCATCTAGGCTTGTAGCTTCTGGGAATTTCTATACATTCAAAAACACCTCCAATAACCCTGACATGGCCCTTTCAGACATGCTTCACTACATTCAAACTGAAGATGACAGTCTCTGCTTGAATGTAACACTTTTTCCGTCTCCTTTTAGAAAGCCAGCAAAGTTATAATGGTGACATTCACCCCCCCTCCCTCCACCTTCCTCTATGCTCTACTCTTCTGCTTCTCTGTTCAGGCTGAAAGCCATTTTCCAGTGTCAGACAGGCCCCTGTGCATTTAGCCTACGTGGAGCGGGTCGAGTCAAGTGTGAGCCCTTTGTTTGCTTTCACACAGACCCATTTCTGTGGCAAACTGCTTTTGATGGCACTTGACTGTTCAACCTCGGCAATGCTGGTGCCACTTGTGAGCAAGTTTACGGCTCTGTGGAGGCTCGGAATGACACACAGACAGCTGAAAGACTGCTCGATACCACTGCTGGCAGTTGTTTCTGTTTGACAGACACTGTGGGGCTGCAGGAAGCATGATGTTTTAAAGGAGGGACGATCATGTGCGTGTGTTGCATTGTGACATAAACCGCACTTAGATTCCATTTTTATAAAAAACCATCCTTTTTTTCTCTCTCCTCTAAGCGACACTTAAAAAAAAAAGTTTAAAAATGAAACATTATGAAATTTGAAATTGCTCTTCATTCCTCTGTCTGCTACACTGTTTGTAGCAGTTATGAGATAATCGATGAGAGCTCACGTAGCCGTTAGTGGGGAAGGTCAACGCTCATCTACCTTTTAGTGCTTCAAGTCTGAGTGGCAAAAACTCAATCTGCATAAATTGTGGCATTAATCTACATAAACTTTTACATAAGCGAGCAAATTTCGAATGCTGGGGTCAGGCGTCGGGGGCAGCAGTCAAGGACGTAAGAGCGCAGATTTGATCAAAGTGGCCACAGGAGAAAGGTGGAGGGTGGGGGGAGGCGAGCGAGGAGAAGAGGCAGAGCGGTGTATGTGAAACAGAGTGAGATTGTTCACAGCAGGTCATAATCACCAGGTTTCTATAACAAGCTGTCTTCGCCATTACACTCATCCACTGTAATGTGTGAAGTCAACCCTGGCCTGACACATTGTAGAAAGTTTCAGGTTGACGTTCAAGTGTTAGCTGAAGAAGGGGTGGGGATCTTTTGTCTTTTCTGTATTTTCTATATTATCTCTTAAAAAATAAAATAAAATAAAATGAAAAATAGGGGACGTCTTTCTAAGTAGTACTTTTTTCCTTTTTCACAATATACCCTGTTGTGTGTTCCTTTGAGAAACTCAGTGCTTAATAGAGCTCCACAAGTGGGCTGTAAGTTTGTGCCATGAACCCAAGCACTTTGTAGAGTGTTTTCAACTTAAAGTGGAAATAAGTAAAGAGGAAATACAAGGTTCAATTCAATCACTCCTACTTAATTCTTCTCTTTTCATCGAATATGAAAGCAGCAGTCCTCTTTAGCTGCAATGCAATGACCTTTAAGCTGCTATTGAGCAAAGAAAACATAAAAACAAACAAGAGAGGGCAAAAATCATATTAGAAATAGTGCAAGAAATGCACACTGGATGAAAAAGGACATGTGGGGACAATAACCATACAAAGCATCACTTGCATTATAAGACAATACATTTGTAATTTACAATCAGACAAAAGAAATCTTGCACTAGAATAAAAAAAAATAAAGTGATACGCGTGTGCTTTTTTCCCCCGGTGTTCTCCACCGTCATCACATTAAACCCCACTGACAGACAGGCTTCAACCAAAGTGATGACACTGGTGATGGGGAGGAAGGGGCCACCCTAGCACGGGCTTGGGCTCGGCTTGCCAGAAAGCCCGCGAGGCTGACTGTTTGAAGGCTGCATGTTTGTTTGTAGAACACACAACTGACTGTGTGACAGTGTCTGCAGTTTGTCACATTTGCATGATAACCTGCCTTATTTCCATTAAGCGTCAGCTCATGTCTTTCACCTTTTCATATTTGTTTTTACTCGTTCCATCGACTGAACAGAAGAATCAGTCGCTCCTTATTATCCATCATAGGACATAAGACACCCTCTAATGTTCCACCACACAACTCTACTGCACTCGATACAGATGTCAATGGTCATATCCAATGCTAAATTACATATTTCAACATAACAGAAGACACGGAAATAGCATCACGTGCTGCTTATAATGTAATACATGTATACAACACAGTGTTATGAGACTACCGCCTGAGGAATGGTTTTGGTGCAGGGACTGTGACTGAAGTGAATCCAGGTATTGGCGCTGGGTGTCAGATATGCTGCAGTGGAGATAAATACTGCACCTGGGGGATTACATGAGAGCATAGGGTAATTACACCAACCTCTGTGTGTGTGTTTGTGCGTGTGTGTTTGATGCAAAAATACCCCACTATAACCTAAGCTCTGAAGCTACTAGCGGAGGGAGGAAATTCACATGCTGAGTGAAAGCCACTGCCTGATGCACCAGCCAGATGCAGTCTGGCTGTTTCACACCACACAGGCATTTACATACAGAGCGCAAAGCCCTTTGGCCTTTAGAGGGCAGGCGAAGACAAGAAATATAAAAGCAAGAGTGGAGGAAGGGAAAATCGGCACTAAAAGAGGGAGGGAGGATAGGAGGGAAGGAAAGAAAGATGCCGTGCTCCCTCCCCCTATGTCTCTCCCTCTCTCTGTCTCTGGTCTGAGGCTGGGGCTCAGGCAGACAAGCTGGGAAGCAGGCAGCTCCACAGCATGGTAAACATCCTCTCGCTCTCTCTCCCTCCCCCCACCCCCCTCTTGCTGCCTGAAAAAGAGAGGCAGGGTGAGTGTGTGAACTGCAGCCAGGGGCACGGCATCACTTATCCACAGGGAGCTGCTAGCTAGCAACTAGAAACCACAGCGAAAACAACAAGGCCAACCAAGTGACGCACCAAAGCAGCCAGCGGAGAGGCATCAGATGTGGAACAACCAGACAGACGAGTATGCTAAAATCCCCGTCTGTAACAGCAGTGTCTGAACACTCAGTGATATTTCGTTTACCGATATTAATGGAGGAGTAACTGCACTAGTTTGGATATATTATTGTTACCTTGTTAATTCACATTAAAATATTGCTGGCATTGTAAACAGTTGCTATGAACAGAAATCTGTGTTTTTCAGTCACGGGCGAGCATCCTTTCAATGTATTCCTATGCTCTTCACTCAAACACAGTCAGCTGTAGTTCTTTGTGAACATCCCACACAGGTAGTCTTCCAGGGGTCCAGACAAAGGCACAAATAAGGTAGGATAAAAGGTATAGACAGCAGCTACGAGCTTTGTGTAATCCAACACCACTACAGTCACTTCTAGTTATAATGGGCATCAAATATGCTTTGACTTACTGGATGCTGGCCTTTAGCACCTTAACTCTTTCCCACCTACTAGGTATCTTTTCTGAACTGAGCAGTTTCTGTCACATTTCAAGCCTGCTTCCCGAATAATAATAATAATAATAATAATAATAATAATAATAATAATAATAATAATAACAACAACAACGACTGGGTGTACATCAGAGGTTATTAAGGATGACCTTTGCCTATGCCGCTTACTGCCCTTGCTATTCTTCAAAAAAGACTGGAACCTGTTCAAATGGTCATCAAACCACATTTTTATTGCGATATACTCATAAAACTCATCATCATCATTATGGGTGCTGGGGAGACTGTCAGACTGGAGCTCTAAATGAATCCTTAACTGGTCCTGAATCTATCTATTAATCTAATTAATTGTGTCTTATTTCCCAGTCAGTAAATCCCCCAAAAAGTTAAATTTGATGACATCACTTAGACGAATCAACTCTTCATTTCTGTTTTTGTTTTCCGGGACAGGCTGGAATAGGACACGAGCAAAGACGAATCGCTTTCACTTCCACCTCAAATACAGTCCTCATATACAGTCCTAAAACAAGGACTTTTCAGTTTTTTTATTGTGTGGGAAAAGCTTGAGTTGAGAAACTTCAAATCACTTTACATCCCAATTGTTTAAAGACTTTAATGACTTCCACTACATACAATATTTTCTCTTCTCCAAAAACAGCTTCAGAGGTGAGCTAGAGGTGTCCTTAAGTACTTTAATTACAACACTCCATTCATGCTGCTGTATTCAGCTCGTCATTGAAAGAACGGTTTAAGCAAACACACTAAACTGCTGTTGAATGCATGAGCTTTCACTACGACTCATTCCTCCCAAGTTCAAACATCAGCCACTGTTGCCTTCTTGTTAATGAATTTCAAATATGTTAAAAAAAAGTCTCTTGCATGTACTTTTTATTACCATAACTTTTAATATACCATTGAATTCCTCGCAGAGAAGTCACTCAACGTTTTAATTTAAGCTTCAGAAGAAAAAAAACATTCTAAAATTTTCATTCTTGTGGACCGTGTGATGATTTAAGTTCACAGTTGGAACACAGGGACAGACAGGAATCTTCATGGCCAATAATAAATAAATAAAGATCTCCTAGTCCTGTGACCATGCTGTTTTCTTTACCCCCCTTTTCAGTCAACCTGGAAACAAAAGAAATGAACTAAACCTTGAATCTCAGCCTTGTTTGCGGTTGAGAAAAGCACGCTTTCAACACCTACAAATTCATCGTCCATCCCTTTATGTAGTCCTTTTAAATAAACCCTGAACCTTGTAGGTGAAAGAGGACAGCAAAGTAAATAAAAAAAACAGAAAGTTTAATATTCCTTGACCTCTGCCCTCTCTTTTTACAGAAGGTAGCTCTCAGTGGCCTTCATGCTCACTGAATACTGCAGCTGTTTAAAAGGGAAACAGAAAGGGCAAAACGTGCCTTTGTATATTATAAGTGGTGCTGGGCATAAATAACAGGCAAGAAACACTTGCTAGCAAATCTCAAAATCACCACATTCATTTTTGGAACATCTTTGGCCCTCATCTACATAAAAACATACAGATTTTCTCTGAAAAGGGGTCACACCTTTATCTTGGAGAACAGCGAAGAGTAATCAGGAACACCACTGGAAAGAGGCCCCAGATTTAATCCACGGCAACTGCCCCCCCTAAAAAACAAACAAAAAACCCCCACCCCAAAAACCCTACAGAAATACAGGTATGTGGTGAGTCTGCGTATATTTCAGGGGTAATAAGAGACAGGCAGGAAGAGAGAAAGAAGACTCTAGTCAGAATTCCCAGTGAGGAAAGTCCTTGAACTACAGCCTGGAGAAACCTGCAGTTGAAACATCCAACACTCCGGAGTGAAGCCGAGGGCTCCAAACACAGCTTCACCTCTAATAGTACAAGAGCTCAGCTCCTCACCGTTGCCAGTTCAGGACCCACGGGGAAATAAGTGCTGAGCAGAATGAACTTTATTTATTTCTTTACCATGCTGACAGTGAAAAGGCCCAAGTGTGTCTAAACAACTACCTGTGTGTAGTGTGTGTGCGCGCAGATCTATGACAGAGAAAGACAGAGACGAACCACGTTGACTACAGCTGTCCAAGGGGACTGTGTGTTTCTTGTGCCACTGAGCAAATGACATCTTTCTGCTCCACAAACACTAGTTTGCGTTAATATCTGCCGGGATCACAGAATCTAGCGTGCGTGTTTGTGTGTGCGTGCATCCAAGACATGCACAAATGCACAAAAACTGAAAGAGGAATTGAAGAAGTAGTCATGCAGCAACTTCTCTGGGGTCTCTGAACCCAACTTAAGGCAAATAATTGAAGTAGAAACATCTTAAAACACTTAAACCTGAACAGTTATTTCCAACTTTTATATTCTTTCCTCTTCAAGCATCTTTAATCTCTTCGTGAGAATCCCTTCGTGTTTACAAGTTGAGGTGGACTAGCCGCGCTTACTAACGTGGTGGGGAGTACTTAGAGGACGGCATCAGTGATTACGGTCACGAGGCTGTGTGGTGACAGCTTAAAAGCTCTTTTCTTTATTTTTCTCCACCCTCTTTGCTGACTGACACGCCTCCTCTATGCGCGTGCCAGGTCTGAACTGCACAACTAAAGGCTCCGGGTCATTTTCCATTCCAATCAGGAGTACCGGCTGCCATGGCCACCCTGCAAAACGTATAACATTTCTACCAGCTGAGAAAGGAAGGGACACGAGGAGCAACAGCAAACATACATTCATTAAAGCATTTGAGACTCATGAAAACAATTTTGCGTATGTAGACACATACACGAAAATATATAGCCAAGGACACTTCAATGCTGTGTTTAAAAACAAGCCAAACACACGCAAGCAGGGTCATGTGGGGCGGCCTTGGGCAACGGGAGGAGGAGGGGGAGAAAGCAGTGTCAGCCTTGCCCTCAGCCATGGCATCCTTTCATTGCCAGCTCCATAAGCCTGGAGGGACTGAGGTAGAGTGGGTAGGGGGTGGGATCTAGCCCTTCCTCCCCCATACAATTCATCCTTTAAAAAACACACACACACACACACACACACACACACACACACACACACACACACACACACACACCTCCAAGCAGACAGGCTTACAAAGGGGTGAGATCACTCCCAAGTAAAGGCTTTGTTGGTGTGCCAGTGTCAGTATTGCCCTCTCTGGCCTACCAAAACCTTGGCAGCTAGGTTCAGCTTGTCTGCTGGAAACAACTAGGACAACAGGGTGAATGGCTCGATAAAAAAAAAAAAAAAAATAGTTTCGGGAAATGCAGCATGCGCTCATGAGAATAAAACCCACAGGAATATAATAAATAGAGATGCATCTGGCCCACTAGCCTGTTTCCCTATCATGGGACGGTGAAACAAGTGTACCTGGCCAAAATTTTAAAAGCAGTCTGATGTATGGGTGTTAGAAATGCAGCCACAAGCACAAAAGTCCTGCTTGAGTTTAGAGTGAAAAATTGGAATGAAGAACAATATAAAGATGGTTATGGTAACTAAGCAGGATGCAGGCCCCAAAGCCAAAACTTTCCACGTTTAACAGCCTGGACGTAAGAATCTAAAAAAGAAGAGCAAGAGAAAAAAAAGAAAAAGAAAAAAAGCCTAGGCCTACTGATGGTGTCCATGGCAACAAGATGGAGATCATGGAAAAGAGACCCTGAAAGACAGTACAGCCTGAAGTCAAGAGGACCACCTCCTCACCAACTCCCCGCTGTAGCCTTTAGACAACCCGCCATCAAGGTGTGAGGAAATAGCAAACAGTCGGGAGGGACTGAGTGAGGAAAGAAGTATAATGTAGGAGCCTCCAGGTGTTTCAAATTGAGAGAATTTTCATTCCTGTTGTTCTGTTTGGTCCCTGCAAAAAGACCTGGCCTAGACAGTGAAGCCAGACGTCTGCTACACACACACACGCACGCACAGACACACGCACGCACGCAGACACCCGCTTCCAATTTTATAGATACAGATAGCTGCTTCGTCTGACCTCTTTTAATTTGCTCTCTCTGCTGTTACTGAGGAAGGAAGGAAAAAAAAAAAAGATCGGGGGGGAGCGCTCTCTTGTTTCCTCTCCGGGACTAAACAATCCCAGTCTAATTTATTTTTTGAGGACAGAATATGTACATGTGTTAATGGGAAAGTCGAATCAAATTAACTATAATTAGTCAAACTGAGAAGTGAGTTGAAGCAGAGGTATGTTACATGGGGGACTGGTTCAATGCTGGCAAATATCACTCCTCCCCCCAAAAAACACACACACAGTAACACACACACACACACACACAGACATTTTCCCAAGTCACCTGCTGCCATACCACCAGCAATGCCACCCTCTCCTGAACTCCGACACGCGTCATACTCACCTCAACCCAACTGAGCTCCGACTGCATGTGGCACGCAAACACGCAGACACACAAACTACTTTTGTTGTGGCACATTTCCGCAAAAACCCGCATGTGAATTTTGCAAGCGGCGCACCCTGACTCCTCTAATCTTGTCAAAAAGACGTTAACAGACATCTTACGAGGCGGTGCTGTAATCTCTTTGGACAGACACTGCAGCGCCGGATTGCATGTGAATTATGAAGGTTAGCAGTGGGGGCAGAGAGAGGGAGATGGTATATATGATCTAGAATTCATACAGTGAAGAAGCAGACAACTGCTACAGCTTCTGGGTCGCAATGTCAATCCTGTTTCTGTACCAAACAAGATTTGCCATTTGCTGCATATTAGAAAACATCAAAATTCTTGCCGCGTTTTTATCGAATGGCTTAAACTATGACCAGTGTAAACATTTATAGGGTGGTCCAAATTAATGGCACCTTTTGGTTTGTCCCTCCATGATGGAGGGACAAAGCAGATAAAATGCCCAAATGGGCTGGCCCATCATGAGGTCAGTTTTCCCACCCAAAACTTTTCAAACTGGAGAATAAATAGCATCACATGTGATGGACAAACTCAAATCGATGTGGAACATTGGTGGAGTGCCGCTTTAAAAGCGTTCTCATCAACAAGGTCCTATTCTTCCAGCAGGGTAATTAAGATAAAACTGTGGCCTTGTAAATAAGGTCAAACACGACATTCAATTGCTTGATACGCTTGACTACATTTGTTTGCTTTGTTGGACTCAAAGTTTATCTTGGCTACAGCAGCAGCGACACTGTGTATAAATTGTGCAAGTTTATTCACATGAAATGCTAGAGTAAAAAAAGTCCTAAGGCTAATCCTGTGACGTTAACAATAAAAAAACAATAATCCATTAATACTAATAAAAATAACATCAATAATGTGGTCTTGTGCTGATTAGCAGAGTCTGTTTCAAAGCATTGGCCATACCTAACATATATTCACCTGTATACATAAATAAGTTTATCATTGCTTTAATATATTTATACATTATTTAATATGAGAGCTGCTATAAGGCCAAATGCATTTCCATTTATTGCTTTATCCATCTACAGTGGCCCTATATACTCTGAAGCCTGTTACGCTGCTGCTGTCATTTATAGAATAATTGTGAACTTCAATTAAACAAGTTCAGAACTTATACATATGCACAAGAATATTGTAATTTTTTGATTAAATGAATGTGTGAAATTTTCTTACTGTTATGTTTTACTCTATAGACACAGTAAATCACTCAAACATGTTAGAATTCAATCACCTTCCCACCATTTCAATATTTGTGATGTAACTGCAATATTTTAGATAAAATAATCTCAAATTTCAACACAAAATGCTGTCAATTTAAAAAAAAAAAAATACAATAAACATTCTGCTACAGTAGATTCTTACATATCAGACTTGGAAAGCAGACTTTTCTGTTCCTGCAGAGAGTCATCGGCAGCCTTTTTTATCCAAATCTGCAAATCTCTATATAGGGAAGGATGTTATATATACAAAGCTCTGCAACATCAACTGTCAAGAGTCAAGAAATATATGATAATGACTTAGTTGTTGTAGAACACGTTGCAGAGCTAAGTCTTCTTGAGACTGAAGACTTGGATGAGTGACGAAATGTTTCTCCCACTGATCTTTCTCTGGTCATTTCTATATGTTGACACACTTGTAAGAATCATAGTTGGAAGTCAAGTTATGAGGCTCTTTGTCAGTTTCCGACCAATGGATCACTAAGTGGACTTTGAAGATGTGGATGTAGGGCGAATTGTAATGGATTGTTAACATGATCCCATTCTACAGCCATACAGGATTTTATCAGAATTCACGCAAAAGCTTTCGAGCTATTGTGGCTACATAGAGAAAAACATAGACACGCCAACTCTATGCAAAGCATGAGCTCTTCGGAGGGGGTGGGGGGTAAGTATTGTTTGTTCAACCCTGGATCAAATGGTCATTTGAGTTGGTTTAACTTCGTCTTTTCAATTTGTTGTTTGCACCACAGAGTTTGAGAACCATTCACCAAACTATCAATGTGTTACCAACCTTACTTCGAGAACATTTGAGTATTGTTTAATTATTATAAAGCCAACATATGCTATATTGCATAAGCTCCCGCCACAGACTGACGCTGAAGCAGTCAGTCTGTGCATGTACTGCAAGAGTTTACTTGCCTGCATGTTCCAGCAGCATTTTGGCAATGTCCATGTGTCCATTTAGCAGGGCATCGTGCAGTGGACTCACTCCATCCACCTGATTATTAAGCACAGGGGAAGGGTGGTGGTGCAGCAAAGCTTCCACACACTTGGTGCTGCCGTGGTTGCATGCCTCGTGCAGAGGTGTCCAGCCTGCATGGTCTATGTGATCAACAAAACGGAAACAGAGGCACAAACAATGCTGACTCAAAATGAAAGTCAAATGAAATGGGGAAGCAATGTTAATCACAGTTTAGAATATCCACCTGTTGTTCACCTCACCAAACAACCTGTGAAACACTGTCTGGGCTCTGGACTCAAATGGATCTATCCAAAATTTTAATTTCTTTTCTTTGTTTGTTTGTGTATGTTTATTTGTTTTTCCTCAGGGTTGATTCAACACATACAACAACATTCTCTGACAAGCTTTGCATGTGGTAAAATACTTTTATATAGCTATTATGCATGCCAAGATCAAGTTTAAGGCATGTGCCATTATGATTTCAACCTTCATTCATCTGTTGCTTATACACACAAGTTTCTGTTTTGGTCTAGTAATGCTTCTGTTGTCTAGTTATTGGTTGCAAGACGTATTGTCACTCGACGTGTCAATCAATCAGCACATGCTAGGACAATACTATCTAATAACTTTTGTACAATGGGGCAAACTAATAGGAAGTGAAATGGCTCTGGTAGATCAGCTCTGCACATACACATCATCTACACATAATGGCAGGATACATGCAATATGCCTGAAACACAAATGACAACTAATGTTTTAGTAGTGTAAATATAAAGCAATGCAATGGAGGCACAGCATTCAAACATCATAAATGCTCACAACGCATAGGCTATGATAATACACAGCTACAAATCAAGAGTAAAAAAAATTATTTTTTAAAGAAACATTAAAATAGTTGCAGCATCTTTTCATGTTTTAATCCAGGATTAAAACACAGAAAGACAGACACATTCTAAAGACTAATAATAAAAAAGTAAAAAAAAAAAAAAAAAAAAAAATGACAGACAGATAATCTGCTGTAGTTGAGAAAAGAAAATCCTCTGAAAACCAAACATGCTCTGACTCAATTAGCATCAGGCCTTTTTTGGAGAAATCTGTAATGTGGCAGCAGTTATTTTACCATTTTGCCCCGTAGTTCTACTTGATCGCATTTTAGACTTAAGAATCCCCCATAACCCCCACCAAGATGCAAGTCAATTTAGTCTACTATTAAGGGGTGATTACAAAATCAGAGAAACCTTTGAAAACGGCACATTTCCATAAAAGGAGGGCAAGTCATTATATTTGACCTAAAGGGACTAAAGAAAGTCACTCTGAAATATCAAAAGGGATTCAATTCACTTAGCAAAGTGGCCATAAATCTATAAATCTGACACTCCAAACCCATCCTGCTCTTACTAGACACACCCTTTACATTTTAGCTAAAGGTTAAAGGCAATGATGATGACGCGCACACGCTCCTATTTCTTCTCTCCCCCCTTTTTTTTTTTTCCTCCAGTGTTAATCGCTCTCCAAAACCCCAGAGCAAACAGTGGGAGTGAAGTGAGATGACAGTGAGACAGAGGTTATGGAAAAAAGGGAAAGTGAGAGAAGTCTTACCTTTAACATTGATGTCTATGCCAGGAAGCGCCAAGATCTGAAGCACCGTTTCCACTTGGTTCCTCTTGCAAGCTCTGTGGAGGAGGGTCTCTCCTTCGACCAGGACGAACACAACGGACAAACACACCCAAAAGAAAGAAGAGGCGGAAGAGAGAAATCAAAAATCAGGGTGTGCCTGATGTCCTTCCCATTGTCCCCGTCCATATGGTGAATACGCCAATTAAATACCACAGAAATGTCACCAAACACACACACGGAAAAAAAAAAAATCCCTGACCTAAAAAGAGTACGACCCGCCAATGAGGTTGCGATTAAAGAGGAGTGATGAGAAAAAAGGGGGGAGATCTTTCAAGGGAGAGAAAAAAAAGAAAAAAAAAAACACGGAAGGGAAAAAAAAATTAAAGATTGAGAGTTGGGCTAATTCGCCTCGCTCTTTCCCTCTTTTATAGAGGGAGATTTTCCACTTACACCCCATGCCCAACAAAGTTAATATCAGGGCAGTTGGTGAGTAAATGAATGTAGTGGTGAAAAAGTAGTCTCGCTTCCTGTTCACTCATCCCTATATTGTTACTTAAGAGGAAGTTATGGTAGACAGCCCTCGCACAAAGCCTCGAAAACGATTCTTCACAGATCCTAGGTTCAAAAGCTCTGCTGGGCATTGCCAGTGTCACCACGTGATATTTAATCAGCAAACTACTAGCGGGGGAGAAAAAAAAAAAAAAAAAAACAAAACCTCTCAAAAGACTCCATTTACATTTTTGTACACAATTTTATTCCACCCATTTCTTTTTTCCTCATTTATACTGCATTCCTCACTTTTTCAAATACAATATTAAATCAGGAATAAATTAGTGGGCCAGAGCCCCCTCTTTTCATGTATGGCTGAACTTCAGAGAGAAGTTAAAGGCCAAGCATGAGTGGCTCTGTGCTTGCCAGTATAACACAGAACTGCAAAGGCTGTAATAAATGCTTTACTAGCTCTCCCCAGGACGCCATCCCTGTACAGGGGCTCCACTCCAACGCACACAGAGCAAAGAGTGGGGCAAAAAGAAAAAATAAAATAAAATAGGTGGAGATTGGGGAGAGGGAGGGAGAGGAAGCGGTTCCTGCATTTCAAAGCATGCAGGCAAAATATTGAGAATGCTGGTTCGTATTCATTCTGAAGAATTCCTTTCCTCCAGGAAATGTCTTTGAGGCTGCAAAGATGTATTAAATGCCATCCACAATAGTTGAAAGGTTGAAAAATGGAATGGAGGAGAAAAAAAAAAAAGAAAGAAAAAAGAACATATGTTAAACGTAGGGATTCCAGTTCAGTTCAAATCCAGTTCAGACCACCATGGTTGGCACAGACAAATATTGCACATTTTCTTCATACAGGTCCACAAGTATTTGGACAATGACACAACCTTTGTACCAGCACAGATCATTTTGAGTCAATCGGCCATGATGTGACTCAAATGCAGACTTCCAGCTTTAATTCAAGAGGTTTAACATATTTTATTTGCATTAAGTATTTTGGAATCAAATTAATTTCTTTCTTTTTTTTCTTAAAAAACACACATTGGTACAAAATAACATTTTTAATATGTTATCTTTAATACTTGAATTCAGTGAATACCTGAAGTCTACAATCCATGGACATCACCAAATACTGCATTCCATTCCTTGAGATGCTCTACCAGGTTTTTTCCTGCAGCCACATTCACTTGGTGCTCATTTGTGGGTCTTGCTGCCTTCAGTTATATCCTAGTAACTGAAAAGCATGCTCTATTGGGTTGAGATCCGCTGATTGGCTTGGCCATTGAAGAATATCTCATTCCTTTGGTTTTAGAAACTCTTGGGTTACTGTTCCAATATGCTTTGGATCATTATTCATATGCACTGTGAAGCACTATCCAAACAGTTTTGCAGCATTTGGCTTAATCTGAGCAAAGTGCGACCTTGATCACTTCATGATTCATCCTGCTACATCGATCAGCTGTCATGTCATCAATAAACAGTAGTGACCATGTTCTACGGGCAGCCACACAAGCCCGTGCCATAACATTGGGTCCACCATGTTTGACAGATGTGCTATGCGTCAAATCATGAGATGTTTTTCTTTTTCTCTATACTTTTTTTCTTATCGTCGTTCTAATACAAGTTCTTCTTGATTTCATCTTTCCTAAGAAATTTTCCAGAGCAGTGCAGCGAGTCCTTTAGATCTTTTCTGGTATAGCCTAATTTGGCCTTCATGTTCTTGAGTATAACCATTGTTTTGGACCTTGGTGTAAACCCTCTGTATTTCCATTCATGAAGGGTTCTCTTGATTGTAGACTAACTATTTTTTGCCTTTCCAGCTAGGTGAAAATGTCCTCCTCTACTTGCATCAACATCTCTTTGGACTTCGTGTTAAGCTTTCCAGTGGGTAGCTGCCTAATGCTAGTTCAACACTTGGAATCAACTCCAGGTATTTTATCTTCTTAATTTGTAGTGAAATAACAAGGGAACAGGCATCACCTGGCCATGAAACCGCTTCCATAAGAGTAGCTGTAATTATTAAACAGTTAATGCATTACTTTTATTAAATTCCTTGAATTACAGCTGGAAATCTGCACCTTCACTCGCATGTTTGTTTGAAATAAAACCCACACTGGTGGTGTAGAGAGGAAAATTACAAAAATTGTGTGGCTATCCAAACACTTATGGACCTAACTGTAGATTATTTGAGAAGTAGTGAAGGAAATAGAGGATGGAGTGATCTGTAGGTTGTCCCTGGAACAATGCGTATCAGCCAAACTGGCTTGCCCATCAAAGAAAACCAATGTAAGCAAATATCTAATCAGCCAATCACATGGCAGTAACTCAATGCATTTAGGCATGTAGACATGGTTAAGATGAACTGCAGAAGTTCAAACCAGGTATCAGAAGGGGGAAGAAAGTTGATTTAAGTGAATATGAAGACAGTTTGGTTTGATCCGGTGACAGATGGGCTGGGATTTTCCCCAAGAAAATGTCCTGTGAGCAGCAGTTGATGTCAGTGTTGTTGAGTGTTGATGTCAGAGGTCAGGAGTGCCAGGTGTCATGCCTGTCAACTAAGAACAGGAAACTGAGGATGGAATTCACACAGGCTCACCGAAATTGGACTATAGAAAAGTGAAAAAACTTTGCCCGGTGTAATGACTCTCAGTCTTTGCTCCAACTTTTAGACAGAATTTGTCATGAACAACATGAAAGCACAGATCCATTCTGATGGCTGCTTCCAGTAAGATAACACACAGTATCATACCGTTCAAATCATCTCAAAGTGGTTTCCTGAATATGACATTGAGTTCAGTAAACTCAAATGGGCTCCACAGTCACCAGATCTCAACCTAATAGAGCACCTTTAGGATTTGGTGGGACAAGAGATTAACCTCATAGATGTGCAGCCGGCAAATCTGCAGTAACTGTGTGACGTTGTCATCTCAATGTGGACAAAAAAACAAAAAAAAACAACAACCCATGAGCAATGTTTCCAGCACCTTCTTGAATTTATGCAACCCAGAACTATTAAGGTGTACCTAATAAGCTGCTTAATTTGTTTTTATGTTTGTTTTTTCTAAAGATGCGCCATAAAGTTTAATACAATAATTATGTGTCAGTGGTCATTTACAGTGCACAGTTGGGCATTAAAGACAGTGACATAATTGTTCGAAATTTTCTCTATTTGTTTCTGGCACGATGGAAGAGGCTTTTGGTAATGAGCAAAAGTACCCAGGTCACTAATTAATGTCGACGATGGAGATGAAATCAGAAATGCATAGATGAAAACAAATAAATAAATAAATAGATTTTTGGAGGAGGCAAAGGTCTGGCAGAGCACCCAAGGTGAGGAAACACAGTAACTGGTGAGATTCGTGGGTTCTGGACCTGAAGCAGTCATTAACTGCAAAGGATTTACAACCAAGTACTTGCAACCCGCCTTCCCCCACATTACTTTTGATTCTGTGAAAATATCAGGACTATTTAGTAAAATGTCTCAGAATTGCTCAGAATTTTTAATTCAACTACAAATCCACTGAAATGAAATGAAAGATCTACGTTATTTCCACCTCTTACCTGCTTCATACACCTCTGTGGAGGTGTTCAGAGAGAATTACACAGTCTGCTTTTGGACTTGAATGCTGCTCAAAAATCATTGCAATCATGAGATAAATCAGTTCATTAAGAACTGCATCAGAAAACAGCAGGTAATAAACTATTCAGACAAGTCAGATTAGAGTGTGCTATGATATGCTGCAATAATGTGCAATAATCTTTATTTTGCACTGCATATTAAACCTCAGTTATTTGATGGCATGACATCATAAAGAAGTTAGTCTGGTTGTTACAGTTTCAGCATCAGTAACGAGACCAATCAGTCGAGCAAACCAATATTTCCAAGCTAAAAATCAAAAACACCCAAACTACAGTACCTAATGAGTAAGCTATACTTTGTGGCACATCAGTGTTCTACATGGGCTGCTCTGCTATTACCGAGCACTAAAACGCAGTGATTAAACACCCATTCCACTACACCCCATGTGTACACATCCTAGCAAATGCCAGGGCCAATCCACGCACTGTTAAATCACTTTAATGGTTCCAATTTGGACACAACGCCTCTATTATAGGGGTAATTGCATGCTCAGCATTTACAAGCACGGAAAGGATAAATCCGCCTGTCCTTTTCTATAAATCCCCTGTTTCACACTTTAATAGAAAAGTTAAATGTATGTGTTGCTCTTTATATCCCTCAGTCTGCTTGCTACACTCCTGTAAAGCACTGCTTGGCCTGCTGATCCCTGGACCAAAAAGCCGCTCAAAGCCTGTAACAATGCTATTTGTAAGGAATGTGTTTGAAGTGTATTCTGTGCCAGTTACTGGATATATTTAAAACTATTTGAAGACTTCTACTATTGCTACCTCTGAAAGCAACGGCAGGAAAATAATTCCCCAAGTGAACATTACTGCTTCTTAAACTGTGCCTCAGATGCATTTACTGGCAATAAACATTTCAAAATTCCAATGGTGAATGATAACTCCATTAAAATCAGTCAAAAACAACACTGGTCAGCAACATCTATGTCACCCTCTCTGCCAACAGGAAACATTCAGACAGAAATACAGTGGCTCTAATAAGAGCAAGCAAAGATCTATATACTTGCATATTATGCAACATAATATTCCTAAAATACAACTCTATAGGTGGTAGGAATGATCCCTGTAAAGCACTGTAAGCAGTGATGAACTTTCATCAAACTGCTGCTGAATAAACGTTAAGTAGCAACTCTTAAGCCAACACACAGGTCATTAAAGCACTGATAACATTACCATATGACCGCTCAATAAACTGCACTTCTGTGTGATAAAATCGAAAGCTACAAAATGAGTAATAAAAACTTGTGTAACTCTTTAAGCCGATAAATGTCTTTTTGTTTGAATTAATGCTTTTATGTTTCCATGTTAAAATGCCCAGCTTTACAGCAGGAATAAACATGTTTACAATGTGGAGCAAAAAACAGTTCAGGTATAACGCAAATCAGAGTTTATACAATATTAACCAACTTGAAAGTCAATATTTGGCATTACCAACTTTATTCTTTTGAGCCGAGCTGTAAGTAGACTTCAGAAATAGTTCTCCTTGGTTCCTGAAGCACATCAAGATCATCTTATGTAGTTATAATAATACTGAGGTCCGAGCTCTGACCGATTCTGTTTCATCGTGTACTTTTCTATCCAGGCTTTAACTGGATTAGTAGATTGATTCAACTCATGTCCTCATTCAGGTCTTTCCTGAATTTGTTTCTATTTCTTAAAGACAAGACTTTCAGACAGTGTTTATCTCAATTCTAAATTGTCCACTTGTCCAGTTCTTCCATTTTATTAAGGACGCACACAGAATGGCTGGGTTTTTGGCTTCGGGAATCACTTTGTTAGTGCAAACATACAATTTGATGCCTTTCAGATTGTGTTCCATTTGGTTGTTGTTGTTTGTTGGGTTTTTAAATAAATGGGATCAAATTCTGTGATTTTACCATGACCTGCTAGTATCAAAGTACCTAAAGACACCATTTAAAACCGATTCTTTGCACAGTTCTTTGTTATGTGTATACACAATAACTGGTTAGTCTACTGAATTAGGTATCCTTTGATGCCTGAATGATTCATAGGCCAGTGTTAAGTGGCTTAACAAACAAAAAAACCCCAAAAACAATTCAACTGAAAATGATCGGGTACAAAGACCGGAATGAAAATGAGTGAAAAAGCAGGGAGTGTCCAGAGAAAAACTTTGAAAGACCTTCAGAAAGTCTGGAGAACTATTGCTCAAGTGCAATTTAAAAAGCTACAATAAAGTCTGGATCTCCTTGGAAGCCAAATATAATAAAATGAAGGGTGGTGCATGATGTTTGCACAGTTGCACAGTTTGCACAGTAAGTAACTTGGCAACCGCTATAGTTGTCTAATACCTCCCCATGCTATGGGGTATACCTGGGTTTTTTTTTTTTTTAAACCAATGGCAATCTTCGTCCCTTTTCAATACTTATTTCTGGTGGGTAAAGCTGTGTAGCAAGAATACCGAACGCAGCTTTTGAACTACGCTCTGTAGATGTTGACCTTAATGGTTTGTTTCAGAAATGATGTGCCGCTAAACGCAAACAGATTTTAAACAATGAAAACTCAGCAGTTCTTGTTTGACAGTCTACATACAGTATATTAGGGCTGATTAAAATGGAAATCTCTACTGAGCTTCCACAAGCAAATGCGGGACTACAAAAGAGAAGTTCATCCCAAATCCCTCAACCCCTCTCAGCTACTGTGACAAAGATACAGAGGTTCCAGAAGGCGAGACAGATGCTCCAAAGCAAAGATGTGCAGAATATAAGAAAGCAAGTTTACATATGTGGGTGAAAAGCCTGTAACGGAAAGAGAGGAAGGAAGGGAGGGAGAGAATGGGATGAGTCGAGAAGGGATGAGAGGGCGAGAGGGAAGTATGCTGTGCCGATGGTTCATCAAAAATTAATGCCAACCACATCGGTATAGAGATCACGTAGTGGAAAAACAACACATGCCAACAGCCTTGAGTCTCCTGCCTCAGCCTTCACCCCCCCTAACCCCACACCCACTCCCTTTCCTTTACCCTCCACCCCTCCTTTGCACCAGCACAGGGCCTTTCTGATCAGGTGGAGGGGGGAGATATGAGCTTTGACACCTATGAGAGTTCACACAGAGTGCCATGCCTCTAATTGCAGGAAGTTCCACCAGTGCAGCCGCTGTATATTTAAAAGTGCTACCCTAATTGCTGCATTTAATGTCTCCAAAACGGAGATCTGAGCCACACTGTGCGTACTAATATCTGTTATTGTTTTGTGTGTGTGCCCCCCATTATTTCTGTCCCTGCGATTTATCCATTTATCTGTTAGGGTTTTGGTTTTTTTGTTCAGTTTTTTTAAGGTGAAAAAGACATGACGAAAAAGCAAAACAAAACAAAAAGCGCAGTCTAGAATTTCAACGCAGATATAACAAGTAGAGAAGGCACAGCACTGAGGCGTTATTATGGTCCAAAGTCTGCCACAAACATACATGGCGGGCCCGCTTATGCAGTCAAGCTGCTCATAAAGCTGACTAGAAGGAAGTGTGGTTCGATGCAAATCAATCACTTTTGCCATGCATTATGTGCTCTTCATTAAACCGAAAGTGATGACAGCGCTATCATGTTCCTGATGACCTACTGTAGTGCATCAGTCCATTAAAAGTCCACTCCTTGCAAATGTGAAGCTATGCTGTCGAACAATGGGTGCATGCACATGCTGTACCTGCTGCGTTGACTCTGTTCAAACCTCTGGGGATGTTCTCTTTCTCCGAGCAGGTTTCATTCTCCAAAGAGTTTTGAGGTCTGTATGGAGACAAAGAATGTGGCCCAGAAGGGTTAATGAGAAAATACACACATGCTCTATTTATAAATTTCTTCAAATTAAAAAAAAAAGAAAAAAAAAAAGTGATTACCCATGATTCATGTAAACAAGAGCAATTGACCATTTGAGCATGACTGCAGGGAGACCCAGTGGTGGAGAAAGTGGAACCAGCATCACTGTACTGTGAAAACTGCCATTAGCAAATGAATCCCTCATGGCACGATATCATCTTATATGAAATCTGACAATATCTGTCAAACCCCTACTGTGTTGGCCACACACACACTTCACACAACTAATCCTCTATTCCTGTCTCCAAAACACTTTTCCTCCCACTTAACGCCTCAAACGCAGAGACGAAGAATTCAATGTGAGCAAGCACATTAGGAGGAATAACTAGTAAAAGAAAGTGAAGCCTCTTCAAAGTAGTGGCGTGCTAATAGCTGTGGGCTGTCACTAGTCCTGTGTGTAGGTATGGAAGATCTGCCTGCGTGAAGCCTGACAGGTGTCTTGTGTGTATATGTATGTGCACATGCGCATGCGTTGCATTGAAGTCGAGTGCCATCCGTATTACAGGGAAGAGGCTTGTTCCCTGGTAATTGGGTTGTTCAGAAGCCAGGAAGGAGCTCCCAGCAGTGAGGAGGAAACACACGTCCTGTCACGTTGCTTGTTATTAGCAAGGACAAGGCTGAGAAGAGATGAGACAAGCTCTGTGTGCATGTGTGAGAGAGTGCGCGCGAGAAAGTGACTCCATAACAGTGTCTATGTTGAGGGTGTCTCACATTTAACCACTTCACCCAAGTGTCCCCTGCCCATACAGGCAGTGGAAGTTGACAGTACTTGGCTTGTATACACCCCGGTCTCTTCTTTCCTCATGGTCTACTTTAGGAGGCCAGTCTGCTGACAGCAGCCCAGCTATCAATCAAGAGCCTGCAGCAGCGTGTGCCCTTGGAGGCTATCACCAAAGAAACGTATGAGCAGTCATTGAAATAATGCAGAAATGCTGGTCAAGTGCTGAAAGAAAGCAATTTATGGGATTTTTCTTACTAATCATAGCAAAAGAAATCCTTCCCCCCGACTTTTTATCTGTCTTCACTATAAAAATCTTATTGAATCTAGCTGATCCTTTTATAGGTTTTTCTTAAAACCCTAGCTGATATTTGGAAGTTGGGACTCGTAGAGAGGTCTGGTCAGAGAAAGAAAGAAAACACTATAGTCAAGTGGGCTGAAACGATTACAGCAACGGAAAGAGTATGACTAAGCCAGCACAAAGAAAACCACAGTTTAATTACAGCTTCCCTTCTGCTAACAGCACTCCATGCCATGCAACCAGCCACCTGGCAAATCAAATGGCCCTCTAAGCAGTCGGTCAATCAGCCACCCTGTCAGCTTGGTGTAACTTGGACACATGCCCTGTTGCTGGCCTGTCTGTTGATGCGGAAGAAACACACTCACAATATCTCAAATAGAACTACAACATCTTTGAGTCAATCAAAAACAGCCTAATGCATTCTGAAAGTGAGAGGTGACTGATAGCAGGGAGGAGAGCTGGCAACTCACCCGGTCGACCACGAACCAACCAGTCCTTCCTGTCTTACGACTGAGCACTCTCACAACAAACATAGCTGATTTTTTATATCATCTATAATGTCTTTTTCCTTTTGTTTTTTACTTCTTAGCAGTTTTTCATCATGTAGGCTATTGTATAGAATATGCAGTGTGTCATATGCATAAATGCTTTAACATAAAATGTGTTAATTGATTAAGATTGTCAAGATCACTGCAGCTATGTACAATATCATGAATTTAACCATGAAAACCAGAAAACAAGCTTCCCGTCTTGGTTTCTGTTCTCAGCTCATCACAGGCTTTGTCATTTTGATTTCATTCTTTCTTTTAGGGTCAAATGATTTTACATGCCCTTTGGCATTTCTTTATCTCATCCACACAGATTCCTTCCCTTGTTTCATTTATTTCTTCACATGCCTATGTCAAAATAAAGTAAATCCCTTGCAAATACAGGGAAAGCAGAAAGTAGAAACGGAGTAGGGATGGAGGGGAAGAGAAGATCTGGTCTGTGCATGAACCAGTAGCCTTCACATGAACCTGCTCCCTGGTGACTCCTGCCCTTTTCCAGGCCAACTACCTGCTGGTGAAACAGCAGATGTCTGATATGGGGTATGGATAAAGTGTGTGCATGTGTGCATTTGCAGTTAGAGAGGGATTTAATATGCAAGAGTAGACCAAGAGAGATGGGGGGGTGGGGTGGGGGGGCTTGAGAGCTGGTGGTCATGGTGGTCGTATGGGAAGACACAAAGGCCTGATGGGATACCCAAGTCTATCTGCGGCTCCCTCCCTCTCCATATCAGTGTGTGTGTGTGTGTGTGTGTGTGTGTTTAACTTCCCCGTGCACCCCTCCTGTCAGGCAGCACACACTGATAGGATCAGACCTGGGCACGACCCATCACATGCCAACTCCTCTCGCTCCGTATGACCTCTATTTGTCTGTCTCCAGCTTTACCTTAGTCCATTCATGCATCTCTGCTCCTCACCTCCACACACTTCTCCTTTCACCAGGTGTTCCTTTGTTCCTTTTCGCTCACATTTCTCAAAGGATCTGTTCATTTTCACTTGTTTGGCCTAATGCTATGCTGTCTACCGTGAACTATGTGAGAAGAATCCAGACAATGGAGGCACAGAAAACTGCTGGTCGACTACATCAGCTATTTTAGACACAGACAAGCCAACAAACATGGTACAATAACCAACTTTACAGGGTGGCAGCTTGTCATGTGTATTTTTTGCTAAAAGATTACTAGCAACATGCTTTCTGCTATAGGCATTTGACTATATCTTTAGTAGATATGCAGGCTCTAAACAAGGTTAGACAACTAGACATTGATATGATTGATAGTCACAATTTTCTGCAGTCAAAAAAATAAAAAAGTTAACTAAACACACTGCCACTGGGAATCTCTAAGCTCATCTTCAAAAATTTATAGATTTCAAGAAGTTTGGCAAATGTAAATGTAATAGAAGACATTGAAGTGCTATAGCTTATGCAAAGTTAAACATTTGAACATCACACTGGAATTTTAAACCAGACATTTGTGCAGCCTCCACCTCTGTGTGTAAGCCCCTCCATTTTGGCTCTTGTGAGAATGCACAATGTGGACTTAACGGTAGCACAGACAGACAGCTGCGTGTAACTGACCTGCAGTCGGTCCCCTGACTAGTGCAGCTGTGTGAGCTGGGCTCAGTCCTGAGGCGAGTACCACTGGGACTCAGAGCCAAACTTCCCAGAGCAGGCAGGTAGAAAAGCACCTGTCAGAAGTCACACAGATATACACAAGGTCAGACAGTGCCTTTACACTGCAAGTTGATATGTGCGTCCTTGGGGAATTGAGGAAGCACAAAGCCACCAATGGAGAGTGAGAAAGCCAGATGTTCTAGTGCAATATAATATTCTGGTTAGATGACATCAGAAATCATTTCATGGCACATAAGGGCAAATATAATCTATACCAGTTTTCAAAACTGTCATTAACTAATGCAGACCAACTGTGTGTTTTGCTTCTAACACTAACTTAAAGTGGGGGAAAAGAGAGAGAAAAGCATTATTTTTTTGTGTACAATTATATCAGATGCTCAAGAAACCACTGTGAATCCAAAAAGGAATTCCAGAGTTTCAGGTAAAAATGGAAGATGATCACAAATGTACCAGAAGTAGAAATGACAAAATCTGCCAAAGGGAATAAGGAATAAAGGACAGGGAAACATGGGAACAAGAAACGCACCATTTTCTTGAGTGACAGAGGTTCATCTCCCATAGTGCATCCATTTCTGCAGCAGAGATTCCTGAATATGGCATCAGCCACCATCAACTTAAGCCTGGTAGAGCGAACCCTGATAACCAGTTCTACCAAAATATTCGGAGATAAATCTATAGGGAAAAAACACAGAGGAAAATCAGGTAAGAGAGCATCTTTTTAGAAGAGATTTTTGTTTTAGAATAAAGAAAACTGACCCCTTCGTGTCAAACTGTACGAATAAAAAAAAAAAAAAAAAAGAGAGACAATTCTGCTAAATAAAGTTTTTAAACTGCTTAAACTACTTCTACCACTTTTTAAGTAAAAGAAAATGAAATTCAGAAACCAAACTTTGAACTTAGGACAGAATTTACATAACAGAAGTTTTGTTTTTCTGAATATGCTTCCTGTTCTCAAGTTTCAGTTTTTAATCACTTACCCTGGCTAATGACAGCAAGATATTCTGACAAGTCTTTCAGGCCTTTATCCACTAGTGTCTGGTTTAATTTGAAATGCTGCTGACACCAAAACTCCACCAACACAGACAGGAAATCCAGTAGGGTGTCTGCCAAGTGCAACTTCTGCTTCTCATCCCTCTCGGCGTACTCCTTTAGAAAAGATAAACAACATTTTGAACCTAGCGAGCTCCATGAGCAATAGTAACTTTATTCATGAGGTCAGACTACAAATCTGCTGTCAATTATGGATCAAAATAAAACATTCTGAATGACTGAGCACATTATCCAATAAGAATAAGAATATCAAAGTAAATTACAGTCATGGCAGCCTGTATCAAAAGCTGCATTAGTTGTTTTACAGCACTGGACAAGAGGGTGGAGCGCTCCCACACAGTCCAGAAGGTTCTATAGAGCAAAGATCCTGATGCTGATGCTGGAGGGGCTCCCTGGAGCTGCACAAACTCTCTAAGGAAGAATAAGAAATTATTAAAATAGAGACTTTCAGCTTTTATTCATGGGGGGTACAACCAAAGTACTTAATTATCTGAATAAGAACTACAATCATTTTTATACATAGCCCCCTGGTATTAAAAGTAACTGGACGACTGAGTGGCAAGCAGTTTCAAGGTCACATGACACCTGTTGCCCGTTCCCTCGTTATTCAATGACCTAACCCTTCTGTCACCTAACCCCAGCAGGTGACAGAAGTCTACATTAAGCAGGAAAAAAAATCTTAGAGGGAGCAAAAACATTACGTGTAGTACATTTTTAAAAACAAGCTCAGAAGCACCAAAGGTCCTAAAAGACCACAGAAGACAGCTAAGGTAGATGATTGCATAATCCTTTCCTTGGTTAAGAAAAACAGTAAAGACCTGGCAGAACATGTCATGGGAGGAAACACAACATTTGGTGAAGTTCATGGGTTCAAGACTTCAGGCGGTCGTTGTTTACATAGGATTTCCATCCAAGTATTAAAAAAAAACAATAATTAATAAAAACAACATCAATTTGAAATTAAGCTAGTTTGTTCAATTTCTTTTGAGCCTCTGGGAAAAAAAAACTAACAACTAAAAAAACAAAAGGAAGCTATGAATAAAAAAAGGAAAAAGGCTGTAATTACTAAACAGCTAATAGAATTCAATTGCTGAACACCTTGAATTAAATCTGAAAGTCTGGACTTTAATCACATGTAGATTCATTTGTGGCAGCATGAAGCAAAATTGCAAAAATATGTGTAATTTTCCAAATACATAAAAACCTTACTGTATCAACTCCAGCTAAACTACAGTGATTGTTAAGAATTTCTACACGTATGTCCTTGCAATACAGATTATGAGCTTTGTGGACTAACAGAATAGGAGAAATCAACTCTAAAGCTGTTTTCACACATGCACTGCAACCCTGAACTTTACTAGACATTACCCATAGGAGCTGCGTGTGAGAACACAAATGTCCTAATCATTTGTATCAGACATTAAACAGACTTTACCCTGCCAGCTATCTAGCACAAAGTCTTTATAATGTTCGACAGAGTCCTTGTAAGAGTAAGGCAGCTCTGCCTCCTGCATGATGTGTGAGTGCCCAACCAATCATTTAAATTCTAATTATATTGAGATATAATAATGAGAACACGGTCGAAGTGGACATGTCAGAAAGGGCAACTTCAAGCAATGATTCTCCCGACATGTGTGATGATTTAAAGTGATTGATTTAAAATAAATAAATAAAAAATGGTTCTTTCTCCAACTGAGTTTATTTAAACTGTTACCCGGCAGTGACTGAGTGGAGCTCCCCCTGGAAGATCTTCAGGAAGAGAGTCAGGATGTAACAGTGGAAGTGTAACAATGTTGGAAGGCCAGGTCCAGGAAGTGCGTGACAGGTCTCTTCACTAGACATAGAATATCTGGAAGATTAAATATTTGTAAGATTACCACAACTGCTACCCACTAGAGTGTTTGTTCACTACACATCACATGGTTACTCTTCATTTTTGCAGTATAAAATTATTAGCAGGAATAATTACCTGATGGCTGTCTCTAGAAAAGACCACAAGCCCTTCTTACACCGAGGACACTGCAGCACTTGAGTAAAATACTGTTTCACTGACTTGGGAGCCATCCAGGGAGGGTTGGTAATAAGCAGTTTATCAAGGACCTGCTGGAAATTTCTCATGAAGACAGATGTGGCGTTACCCTGTGACATAATCAGCACACAACAACTGAGTTCCAGTTGGTTTGAATGCGGGGATGTACATACAGACTTAAAATTCAGTGAAGCTACAATTTATTTATTTTCTTAAATAATGGATGTGACGATGCCAAGAATGTAATCAGAGCCAAACAATAATTTAAGTTTTTGTTTTGTTCTTTTTAAATAAGTAAATAAGTAAAAGTTAAGTAAAGTAATTAGTAAAACTTATTTCCAGCTGGTCCAGGATGATGCAGCGTAAATACAGTATGTTTGTTTGCTATCACTGTGCACACTCTTGTTCTGATTTTGAACTGTTGGTCACATAAAGTTAAATATTTGATGGAAATGTGAGGATGTGATGAGATCTGATATTTCACAGACTAAATTACTTATCAAAAAAAAGGTACAATAACTAAATGAATTATGAGTTACATCTCTAAATTACAGTTTAATCAAAAGACAGTAAAACCAATAAAAAGACCTCTCAAAGCCAGCTATCCACACTCAAAAATGTGGAGCAAGTTATACTTTTGTGCAGCCCCTGAGGATATTGCACTAGCAGTAGGTGGGAGTTTCTGCAGTATGGTAATGCCTACCTGCTGAGCGTATTCTAAGAGGGAGATCAGGTGCGGCGCCGGTGGCAGGAGGCCTGGGTACACACCGCTTCTGATTGAGTCCAAGGCTTCAGTGAAGAGGCCACACTCTATCATGCAGCCAACATTGCTGAAGTCCATTTTTGTTGCCTGGAGAAATACAAGAACAATGATAAAATGCAAGAGGTATATGGAAAGCAGAAGGAAACACAGCACTCAAAGAGACGGATGGCAGAAAGACGAGGGGAAAAAAGTTGAGGGCAGAAGGGTAATGGAAATAGGAAGTGAATGGGCTTTAAAAGTTCTTGGGGTCATTTCTGACTGTCTGTTATGGGTAAATGGCATATGGAAAAACATGAGCACTTCTATTAGCAATATCCACTTGGGTAAGGTATGGACAGGACAGTGGAGAGTATTGTTAATAGACCTGCCAATCAAAACTCTCAGATCAGCTGACAGTGGTGGTTAAATTGTGACCTGGGTATGATGCGCCCTTGCTCTAGATGTCACTTTCCATTGAAATGCATGACATAAAGGAAATTAAATGACCTGATCCTCTTGATGAAACACATAGTTATTGTAGAGATGTACAGTAGTGATCAAGGGTGGGGGTTGATATGTCTGCACATCTACCTGAGCCAGGGGACTATAGGGGTCATGGTAGCCCAAATATTCAAGGAAGCACAGTCTTGGCTGGCCCTAGAAGCAACAAAAAGAAAGAAAAGAAAATGATAACAATGTCAAGAAAACACAAAACCACTCATAAAAAAAACAAAGCAAAAAAAAAACAAATACACACCACTTGTTTGATATATGTCTTAAGCTCCGCCTCCAGAGTAGAGAAATTGTCCTTCACATCTGCTGGATGAGCCTCTTGCTCTTCTGTTATGTTGAAATTCATATCCACACGATTGCTTTGACCCCCAAACAATAGGCTTTCAGTCTACAAGATAATTTTTTTTAACATGAACTGTTTAATAAAGATCAGACTAGTAATAATCAGTTTTAAATATGTTGCTTAAATTATTATTATTATTATTTTTTATATGTTTTTAAAACATGCATTCTTCTGACTTACCCCAAAGAGGTGCTGGACTATGTGGCTTACAGGGTAACAAGGAGCACTGTGGGATTTTGAGGATTCTGTAACAGGTTTCGCCATGACATGAGTGATAGAGGCATAAGAGGGGGGAGGGCAGTGATATACCTCAGCCCTGCCTGCTTTTAGGAGTCTGTGAATGAATAAAAAAAACCAAAAATGTATTAATTAACCAGACACTCGTTTTATTTGAACATGGGTTAAAAGAGAACAAGGGCTTGTAACCGTTTGAACATTGCTCTGCGTGTGGACCCTTGGACCATAAGGAGCACCCTCCAGCCCTGAAAGGCCCCTTTCAGTCTCCCACTGGCCACTTTCTCTCTCCACTGTTTGACAGGGTAGAAGGCAGTGGAGGAACCTGTGGAAATGGCCACCTCATAGGGTTCCTCTGCGAGCCAGGAGCCATTCTTAACACTGTCCAGCACGTAGTTGGGAGTTACAACCCACTTTCCTAGCAAGAGATGAGCAGCAAGAGGGAAGAAATTCAATAAAATGTGTTATGTTACCTCTAGGACTTAAAAAACTTAAGAAACAATGAAGCATTTTATGGCTACGTTAAATGTATGTAGGCTAAAATAGCAACGAAAACAAAGATCCACTGACATGAAATTCACAGCCATCATGACTCACCTGCAGCACAAGCTGCCAAAAACTTCTCGCTGGACAACACCTGAGGGATTATGAGATGGGTGCAAGCGTGCTGATATACCTATAAGAAGGCAGTTTAAGGTGGTTATATGTAATCATCACAAGACAGTTTTGTAAGTGGAGCTTGTCAATAACGCAACAGTTGCAGTTTGAAATCAACAACAGATGTTCAGTGCAACTAACAGTGTTCCACTTTTAGGTGGATCCCCAGTTCATTTATTCACATTTATCATGTAAGGATGCTAGGTTGTACCATCTGATTTAGCTGCAAATCAGGGCAAAGTAATCAGCTCCCCTTTGACATTTATAGTTTTTGTCTGAAACTTCCCTAGTGCTTCTTTAACAGCATTTCTACACTAGCTTTGCTCAAATGCTCAAAATTTGTAAAATCATGTGAAAACCGAGAGCTACCTTCCAACTTACACACAGTATAAAAACTTCAGCAAGAGTTTGAGCTGTCACAGGAGAAAGCTTCATGACAAAAACAGAGAAAAAGAATTGTTGATGCACAAAGTAGGAGATGGATACAAAGTTATCACAGAGTTTCCATGTTTCTAAAGACCCCAGAACAACTTCCAAGAGACTAGTGAATGACTTAGCCAAGTTGTAAATTGTATACTCAAAGAAGGCAATCATTAGACACCTGCACAAGAATGGACTGCGAGGTTGCAGATTAAGAAAAACTCCACTTTTGCAGAAAGACTGCACATGCTGAAAGCACATCTTTTGGTCAGATGAGACAAAACCAGGGCTCTCAGGCCAAAGAGACCCTGCTTATCCTTGGAGAAAGAAGGGTGAGGCATACAACCCAAAGAACACTATCCCCAAAGTGAAACACGGTGGTGGGAGTATTATGCTGTGTGCTTCAGTGCATCCTGAAGTGGGAATCTCATCTCCGTGAAAGGAATCATGAAAAAAAAAGGATATGAAGATTTTGAAAGAAAACCTTAAGCAGTCAGCAGCAGAACTGGGTCTGGTTTGCTGCTTCGTCTTTCAACACAACGACGACGCAAACCAAAGGTCAAAGTTAGCGCTATTGACTGACCTGCACAAAGGTCTAATAATTTTAACCCTGATAGTTTTGGGGTTTTGTGCAATAATTTTGGTTCTGTGTGTGAAATAAGATCCAAAATAAAACTAGGATGCTTGAAAAAGCTGTATTAAAAAAAAGATCCTTGCTGTTTAACAACACTTGAATTGAAATTCTACATATACACTAATAGTTTTGTTCTCATTTGTGTAGAGGGATAATCAAAGCAATATATAAATATAAAAATACAATTGAAAACTTTACTTGGACTGTCAAGATAAAGACACAGAACACAGACTTCCACAGAACTAATTAATGATTGACAGCAAGCACAGCAAGTAATTCATTCAGTCAGCTACTTTAGGAACAAGTGCATTTCCTTTTTGATTGTTGTCTAAACACTTTCATCATTACTTTAGTCTATGATTAGTCTCTAACTATTATGTTTTCTTACATCGCATAGGCTGAATAAAGACTAAACGCATCAGGAAGAAAAATGAAATTATTCACAAGCTGCAACCCTTCAGCTTGGGCACAAGTGCACGTGGCATTTCCCTAAAATCTACTGAGGGATCTCAATCTTACTCACTGAGCCACCAATGTATTTCCCACCCAGCTGCTGAATTCCCTGGATCAGAACTCTCTTCTCATCGCGGATTTTGATCCCAGAAATCTGGAAGACGTGTGTGCAGGTCTCCATCTTCGCGAAGAAACTGAAGAAGAGCCAAAATGAAGTACTTCGTTAAACTGTAGGAGACAATAAGTTAAGATAGATCGCATCATTCATTGGCCAATCTAATGTTGCAGTTCTTGTTTGACTAGATGACTTAGATTGTTTTCACGATAAGCTTTCACTCTTAGTACATCAGGAAGAACAATGTACTGTTCAAACTGCATGCACATCAAGGATATTAGCGTTTACAAAATTCATCAAACAAAGTCAATACTTACACAGATCGTGACAAAATTTTATTCAGTTGATAATTAACTAAGGCTTGCTGGCATATCATTTGCTTTGCAGCGTCAGAGTAGACTAACTAACAAGAAAAAATATCGTTTCTTTTCTATTCAATAAGCAATGTCAACTGTTTTAACGGCACAGCTGATCAAGTACCTCGGTCATACCACCAATGGTAACTTCCAATTACACCCGGGCGCGCCAAACTCTTGTCACTGACAAAAACATCCAACAAAGTGAATAAACTTCGACCAGTGTGTGGCTACTTTATCCGAAGCTACATTAACCGTCCCAAACAAAAATCCATGGCGCATTCGCTCTTTAGTGTGGATAAATGTTCAACATAACGGCCAAACGATAAGTTTAATGAGAAAAATTACACGCGAGTACACCACCCAACTTGCAAGGTTGAGCAGCTTTATGAAATCCAATTGTTTTGGAAAGACAGGGGGGGGATCTCTCATATCGTAACATTTTTAACATGCATTCTCAATAACACACGGCTATATACTTGATTTAAAAAAGACGTCAGAATATATTAAATATATGTTTTAAATAAAATATCATCTTTGATATGTAAAAATTATGCTATTAATTCCCGAAGGCGAAAGCGTTTCCCTACCATTTGATTCGTCCGTTGGAATTTCCCACCGAGCGGAAGTTTTCATAGAGCTACTTCCGGGTTGTTGTCACGGACGCTTTCAGTCCCCGGAAATCACCAAAAAATAACTAGATGTTGTGCAGCAGCGGTTGAGTAACGGGGATATTTTATCGATAGATAACAAATAAAAGTGACATGCGACTTCTGCCATATCGGCTGCCCGGGAAACTGTGTACATAAACTGCTTAGTGCAATATTTGGTGACAGCGGTAGATATCCTGTCATAGTAATGCAATATCATATTTTTATTGGCTGTTGAATTGTCTCGGTTTTTGTTATTAGCTACAAATAGTTGTCGCAGACAGATATCAGCATGAAGTGACTACAAATGATGTCGGTCACATTTTCCCCGCCGGTAATGGATTAACACCGGATGGATTAAGTAAGAGCTTTTGTAAGGTAGGACACGCATAACATGCAACGCTGAGTGAGTCGAGTGGTTTCATTCGGGTTTCTTTTGTTTTATACGACACACGAAACGGCTTTTTTAAAGATACAGATGAACTGTCAAAATAAGCAAACGCAGTACCACTTCCTTGCATGCTGTGAGCTTAGAGGTCTGTGTGTGGCTGTATGGCAGGAACTACGACAAGCAGGTAAAAGTCAACAGTCTCAGCAGGGCCTGTCTGTATTCTTTGTGGTTTTCTTTCATTATCAAAACAACAATATGGCTAAGTCTTTGCTTTGTAATCATAAAATTATCATAGCGAGGGGAAGAATCATTAATTGATAAATGTTTTGGCACAGTTTGGTTTTAGTGTGTTAACTGGTTACAGTTGCTTATTTTGCTTTTAGATGAGGTTTTATAAATATGATAGGCAGTGTTTATCCTTTTCTTTTGTTGTATGGATGAAATTATTAGGATGTAAAAAAAAAAAAAAAAAAAAAAGTCTGATCTGGAAGGTCAGAATGTGTCAGTGCTTGGCCAAACACCCCCCATAAAGAGCAAGTGACAGTAACCAGCTCAACTCTTTCGGTGATAAGCTTTTATCTGTTGAATCCTGGAAATGAGTCTTGTAACATTTACAAACCCAATCTGAACAATCGGAAAACTGTGTGAAATGTCAATAAAAAACAGAATGGAAAGATTTGTAAATCACATAAACCCACATTTTTGTTTTATGAAAGAGCATAGAAAACATATCAAATGTGAAACTGAGAAATGTATCATTTAAAGAAGAACGAAAAGGTCAGTTTGAATTTGATGACATCAACACATTTCAAACAAATTTGGTACATGGTCATGTTCATGTGTAGCATCCCCTCTTCTTTTAACAACAGTCCATAAATGTTTGGGAAATGATGAGAGATGCTGGACTTTTGGGAGAGGAATGTTGTCCCATTCTTATCTGACAGAGAATTCTGGCTCAACAGTCTTCTTTGTTGTATTTTTTTATTTCATTATATGCCAAATGTTTTCAGTTGCTGAAAGACCTGGTCTGCAGGCAGTTCGGCACCCAGATTCTTCTATTATGAAGTCATGTTGTTGATGTCATAGCTGCAGTATGTGGTTTTCTTGGGGTTAGGGTTTGGGACATATGTTGGTCTAAAATGTGTATATACCTTTCAGAATTAATGGTGCCTTTCTAGATGTGTAAGCTGCCAATTCTATAGGTACTAATGCACCTCCATAACAGCAGACATACAGGCCTTTGCAGTTAACATTGTTCTTTTTTGGGCATTAAAAAAATTATTGGATTGTGGAGCAGTGAAGATAAACAGGAAAGTAGAGAGAGAGAGAGAGGGTTAGGACACGGTGCACAGGTTGGACTCAAACTTGGACCTGTGCCCAGCACTCCAGTGAGTTGGCATGTGGTCACGTGCTCACCCACTGAGCTAAAGTGGCATCCGAGGAACAGTTCTCTGAAACTTCACAATTTGTACACAGAGTTCTTTGCAGATTGGTGAATTTCTGCTCATCTTCTGAGAAACTCTGCTTCTCTCCGATGTTCATTTTATGCCCATCCATGTTACTGAACTGTCGCCAGTTAACCAAGCTGGTTGCAAATTTTCCTTTTTAGTATCATTTACTTTGCTAGCCTTTTGTTGCCCCCATCCCAACTTTTTTTTTAAAGAGATTTTTGCCATCAAATTCAAAATTAACTTATATTTTTCTTGAAATTGTACATTAGACCAGTTTAAACACGTGTTATTTCCTGTTTTCTACTGGGAATAAAATATGCTTTATATGATTTATAATGCACTGAAGAGAGTTTTTGTTGGGATCCAGAACAGCAATTATTATTATTATTATTATTATTATTATTATTATTATCAGAGGTCAAATGTGACATGATATTGAATGCAAACTATAATGTGATATTCAGTATCATTTCCTAAATGTTGCCAATACCCACAAAGACAGCAGAATTTTAAGCATGATTATAAAGATAAAAGACATTGAAAGTTTGACCTTATTTGATGTTGAAGAAGAGGTCAGAGGTCCAAAGTAACTTGATATTTAGAATCCCCATATATCATTCCCTAAATTTTTTTTTATATTATGTTGTCAATTCAATCAATGGCACTAAGAAACCATTTTAAATAGCTCTGTATAGCAATATAACGTTTACCTTCAGATCCGTCTATTGACCTTGAAGGAGAGGTCAGCAGTCAAATGTAACGTGATATTTTAAATCTTTATGTTGTAATTTCTATAGATTTACGATACACACAACACTTGTAAGGATTATAGTTTATATAAGGCCTTATATAAGTTATAAGGCTTTTTGTCAATTTTCAACCAGTGAATCATTAAGTTGACCTTGAGGACTTTGGTGGATGTAAGCCAAATTTTAATAGATTGTTAACATGACTCAACTCTACACCGCTACAAAGTTTAATCAGGATTCATTCAAAACTTTTCAAACTGCCGTGTTTATAGACAGAATGACCTGGGCTTGCAAATGCTACCAAAAAAATAACCTCTTTAGGGGAGGTAATAGTAATAATCATCATCATCATTTTTTCAGTTCATTTTCTCCGTCTGAAGATTGTCATTACATGCCTTTTTTTCTTAAGTCTGACAGCCACTTTTCTGAGTTGCTTCCAGACCTTTTAAAGGAGGAAGCTGGCCCAGTGGGTTTCATCTTTTACTACTCTTCTCTCAGCTTTTGAGGTGGGACCCAGTTTATTAGGGATTTACAGATGTGCGACCCTGGGTATGTTTAAGGGAGTAAACCATGATGATCCAGCTTATATCAGTTAGAACCAGGTTTTATTGGAGCCCCAGTTGACAAACTGACATTGGAAAACGTAATCAACAATAATTCTGATAAATGATCATTTATCTATGAGTTAAAAAGTGGTGTAAAAGCAAAAGCAATTACTAGTACTAACCTCTCAAAGGAAATGATTTTCCATGTTTGTTTGGTTTTTTTACTGCAACATATATCAACCAGTTTTAATCATTTGCATTCATCCAGTTTAAATCATATTAATTTATTTACTTTTGTCTCATTTTTATCCTCTGTACAGTAATCATTTTCCAACATTCAGTCTTTTTGTGCATGTGCACTAAATGCATCTTTAGGATCGGAGTATTTAAGTTTGCTGAACTCATGGCATTTGCAATAAGCTAAGATATATGATCTGCTCCAGTGTCACAATATTGTCTGTTTTTTTTAAAGGGTTGTAATTGACTCATTGCTCAGGGTACTTTAATACTGTTGAATGATGGTAACTACTCAACAAAACAACAACAAAAACAAGTAATATTTGGTCGTCGAGGAGATTGGGAAGTCATGTATTATTCATTCCCTCTGTGTAGGCTAATCACATAGGCATTTTTTAGGTTGAGGAAAAAGTTGTTGCGTTCTGAAATCTGGATGGTTTAACACAGCATATTTTAGGAAGATATTATATCCACATATTTCCCTATAGCAAAGACAAAAGTGACCGATACATTTTTACAAGAGTTGTGCCTCTTACAAAGCCAGTGATAAAGTAGACAGTCAAGATCATGAGTCAAAATCCAAGTAATGTAGAGGGCCACTTGGTTGCACTGTAACAGTGAAGCAGTGGCCTCCTCTGGGTATTAATGAGATAGTTCTCAGCACTAGTGTGATCTTAGATTATGCACCTGTTTAATTTATTATGTTTCCTTTAAAGCAGACTGTTAGGTACCCTCTTTAAAATAATGTTGACTTTAACTTGACATGCTCTAAGTGGTTTTAAAGCGGCAGCCTGGGGGATACACTGCTAAATATTTCAGGACAAACTCATTACTGTAAATGGGCCTGTGTGTTAGCCTAGCTGGGTTAGACAGGCAGCAACAAGAGAGATTGGACAGTGATGTGTGTGAGAGAGAGAGAGAGAAAGAGAGCGAGAGGGAGAGTGTGTTTCCTATCCTGGTCTAATAGCTGTGGATTTGATGTCTCGAGCAGGCAGCATTTCATTGCTTGGCCCTGTTGTCCCTGTTGCAATGCTGCGAAACACACAGGGGCTCCTCCAACATCTGCTTTCTAAGGAGCTAATGACAAGACAATGGAGACTGGATGATTTAAAGTATAGTACTAATGAGGCCCTGTGTGATGCCTGGTGAATCCTAACACACACACACACACACACCTACATGTACACACTCACGCTTAAGATAACAGATGATATTATGGCAGAACAGGAGGTAGACACCCAGCAGACATAAAGTGAGGACATTCAGACCCTCTGTCCATCTGTCTGTCTATCCTTTTAGCACCTGAAAGGAAGCACAGTAGTGTAGAAAGCGCAAACACACAAAGAAACGATTCAAATTCACTCACATACACACACTATCTTGCTCAGTCTATATAATTACAATGTTGAGTTCCTAATCCGTGGATTGAAAATCCTTTTCTCTTTTAGCAGTGACTGGGCATAGACCCCCCTCTCAGTCAGTGGCACAGAGGGAGCGTGATGATGAGGGGAAGCAGTAAGAGAGAAGAAGAGAGGGAGAAATAATAAAGGACAAGCTTAACTGGTGAGGCTGTCAGCAGAGGAAAATAATATTTGTCCAGCTGGACAGGCCTCCCTTTGTGCAGGCTAAATGAATGTTGAGCTTCCTGTCTACTCTGTCAGGGAGAGTGGCATAGACTGTACGCAGCAGCGAAGACGCAGAGCGGAGTGCAGGGAGCTGTTTGGAGTTTGACAGGGATTATTAAAATCAGAGCAGATGACGAGGACGGGGCGAGAGGCGGAGTGTGAGAAAGCCAAATTGACACAGACACTCTCCATTACCTTCCACTTGACTCGTGCTGATGACAATGTTGATATGAGACCCAGCAGTGCGGCACTGCCGTGGGATTGGCTGTTAGCATGAGCATTAAGCACCACAGGGTGGGGGTGGGGGGGTGGGAGGGTGGCCCCGCAGTTCTAGGAGAGACCATAGGAGATGAGTTGTTTATTTAAAGCCTTGACTGAAGAGCATCTCACCTCATTGTTTATTTATTTGTTCTTTTTTTCCTCTGCTAACTTACTGTAGTGTCAGTAGGTGGAAATGGTTAGAGGCTCAGGCAATGCATTTTGATCAGGAGCCCTCCAACTGCAAATGATTTTTCTGAGAAAAAAGGGAGGGGGGGGGCTGTTTCTTGTTGATAACAGACTTCCCCTTGTTTCAGGTGTTTCAGGTGAAATTGATTTGAGCCTCTTAATAAGACTTCTGTTTGAGGAAATTTCAAATTAGATCACATGAGAGTCTGTGCTGGGTGTACAGAATGTGTGCGCCGCTTCTCAAACAGCTGCATTGATACAACACTCTAGATCATGCGGTTGATTGATGTCAATCTACACTGCTGATTCAATCCTGACACCAGTGAAGCCTTGTGCCTTATTTTGTTTTATAACCTGGTACAGATCTTTTTCTTTTTTTACGTAACCTGTCCTATGGGACAGTTTATCAAGCAGAATCATAGTCTGAATGTTTTGTCGACTCCCTATAGGCCCTTTTGTTAGTCTTTTAAAATTTTATTTATTTATTTATTTATTAAAATTATTCTCCAAGTGAGTATGATGCCGGGTAAAGGCCAGGTTGCTGAAAGACAGGAGAAGAAGGCAGAGGAATAGAAAGAGAAAAGGGACAGAAAGAAAGTGGGGTGTGTACACTGGTAAACATATAATGTGGTGATAAAGAACGCTGTCCCCATCTTACAGAGCACTATGGAGTGGCCAGAGGACTTTGCTGAAGACCATGCCTTTGTGGAGCTGCTGGTTCCAGGTGTTTCCAGTGATCTGGACTTTGAACAGCTTATGAAAGACACAGAGGAGAAGCTCAATCTCAATGCCAACAGGTGAGTCAGAGTCGCAGAGGGCTAGACTTGATATAGTTTCCTGATCTTTATCACCGCAAACATATGTTGTGAATTTCACATCACCCAGACACTTTACACCCCTTTTTGTCACCCCAGATAATAATAACAGTGACATTTTAAGTTGGTTTATTTGTGATGGGTTATTTTCTGTGAAGCGTTCCTTTTCTTTCTGTGGATGGCAGGTGAAGTGCAGGAAACCCAGTGCTATATAGTGGTCAGATTAGTATTACAATAAAAAAAAAGCACCGCAGTAAAGTGTTTTTTGTGAAGTTTTGATTGATAACAGTACTTCAGACATTGGATGTTTTTCACATATATTCATGTGAAAAACAACGTTTTCACAAGGCTCTATACAGTTCTGTGACAAAATGCTACAACAGTATGAATTAAGTAAGTAGCGGCAGGTGCCTCTAGTTAAGGGTGTTCGATAATTTTATAAAAGCTGAGGTTTTGTAAGGTGTGTATTAAAACAATGCCAAAGTCTTCCCAGAACTTAGTGTCCCCGCAAATTGCCGTGTTCAGATGATGCAATGCTCAGAAGAACTACAAAGAACCCAAAGCTATATCTCAGACTCTACAGTCCTCAGTTAGCATGTTTAATGTTAAAGTTCATGATACTACAATAAAAAAAAAAAAAAGACCTAACAAGTATGGCTCGTTTGGAAAGATCACCAAGAGAAAGACTCTTCTCTCTAAAGAGAACATGCTAGCACACCTTAGGTTGCAAAGTTGCAACTGAACAAACCGCAAGACTTCTGGAGCAATGGCCTTTGACATAACACAGTGCCACGTTTGGGAAAAACACCAACAGAGCATGTCAGTACAAACACATCATACCAACTGGCTTGTTTTGTAGTCATGTCTGGGCACCTTGCAGTTATTGAGTCAACAGTGAATTTCCCTGTATACCAAAATATTCTTGAGTCACATTTGAGGCCATCTGTCTGACAGCTAAGGCTTGGCCCAAATTGGGTCATACAACAGGACAATGTTCCCAAGCACACCAGCAAGTCTACTACAGAATGGCTGAAAAACAAAAGAATCAACATGTTGCAATGGCTCAAGCCCAGACCTCAACCTGACTCGAACACTGTTATGAACAAAAGCAACGCTGTAAAGGAATGCAAGTCTAAATGACTGAAAATGACACAAAAGGATTACTTGACATTAACGCTGCTCAAGTTGGTTTGGTTTTAAGCTACTGAACTATAAGGTGTACTTACTTTTCATAGGATTATATGTAGAAGTTGATCTCTCAAATCTCTAATGTTCAGTTATTAATGACTGCCTCTTACTTAAGGTGGGATTGTTTTTTTCTGATTGCATGCATGTTGGCTGCACAAATTAGAAAGCAGTAGTGGAGACTCAAACTGGTTATGGGCACAACTCAACATCACATGGCTTATGACAGTGTTTCCTATGATGGTGTTTTTTTCTTCATCTTATTACACTCTAACCTGTCTGTTTCATATTTTTACTAGACATTTTACACCGTTTAATACTTGAAGGGGGGATGGTAAAAGGATTCAGTGGCTGCGTGCTAATGCAGAAATCTCTGCCTCTAAAATACCTCCCATTAAAAGATCACAGTTGTGTGCGTGTTTGTGTCTGTGCTTGTCTGTGTGTATGTTTTAGCTGGTTGCAACAAAATCAGATTTTGTGGTTATATACACAGATGTATAACGCAGCATCTGTTGCAAGATTGGTAAACAGTGGCAGCCGTGTGGAGGAGTTAAATGACAGATTATCAGTGTGGCTGCGTGTTCTCGAATCTTAAATACAGTAATTAAATCCACACTCTGATTACAACTGTGAAACTAAAGTAAATAATTCACACAACAGAACAGGAAAAAAACGAGAGCTGATAATGATTGTCTTATTACTTTGTAGTCGGGAATTAAATCTGACCAAGATGCACCACTGTATTGTAACTTGCTTTCTGATTCAGTTTTAATTAGATGCTCTAATAACACATGTAAAAGTGGTTTGTGACTACTGGATGTGATGTCTTTGTCAACTTAAATGATATAGTTTCTAACATTTTAATTCTGTCTCTGTTCATTATTGAGGGGATTATTGTATTAAGGGACACCTTACAAAGTTTATATCTTCTCCAAAAATTCAGGGTTGATTTATAAATTCTTCTTAATTATACAGTAAGAGCAGTCTGGTCATCATATATGGCAGAAATGCATTCCCAGGTTGTTTTTTTCTTTTATGCACTGAGGACTGAAATATAGGTATCAGTCATTTATTACAGATCCGTATAGTTAGGGAGTACAAGTAGATTGTTAAAAAGTGAGACACGGGGAAGAGAAAAATAAGAGAAATCTATATTTCAGGTCTTTTATTCGTTTGAGGTGTTGTGAGGCTGAGGGCAGATGATGAAGGACAGGCTAAATGTAGCAAGTGAACAAAGCCTCACTCTGGCATCATTAGTGTCTGGGACTCATCCCTTCTTCACTCTCTCTCGCTGCCTCCCTCCCCTTTTCTCTTTTTCTTTCCTTCCTCCTTCTAAATGGGAACATAATAATTGAAGATTCCACATCTTGAAACGAAAACCCTTGGGTAGGTAATTCAAGGCTTATTACAGAAGGCCGGGCCATTTTTCTGCTTTCTAAGCATTAAAGGGTTATTTTGTGTTCCTGCAGATGGGAGAGGGATAACCATTATGAGAACAAAGCGTCCAGATAATGGAGAATGGGGCTAAAAATAAGGCAATCCTCCTCTCGCCGTGGGGGACCACTGGTCAGTATCTCTGCAAGACTGCAGCCAACTTCCTCCGAGACTACTCGTTTTCTGCCGGGACGCATCCAGGCAAATAAAATCTCGCAAGGCCTCTCGTTTTCCTTTAACCTGGGTGGGCTGCAGACATATACACACCTACACATACATCCAAAGCTCACTCACCTGCTGCCTAATTGATTTAGCAGTGTCTGAGACAAATTGCGGAAGTGGAGGAAAGGAAAGGAAAATTGGGAGGCAGAGGAAACAGAGCTGCCTTCACCCTTGAAGGACTTCAGCCCATGTATGGGTCAGAATGACTGGCTTGTTCCCAGTTCTCAGATGTCAGAGATTTGCCTAAGAGCTGCTGTTTAATTGAAGGAGAGTAAGATAGGCTGACAACAGAGCTGGCTCCCCCAAATTGAAATGCTGTAATCCATTAGTTTTCATCAGATGGGACAGTGCAGGGGTGGGTGTGTGTTGCCGGATGGAGCAGGCCACCAGGAAAAGACCTCTAATGAAGTGTCAGCACAACCACTGAGACTCCAGACAGGCCTCTAGTTTCACACGGGCAAGGCAAATGACTCTCACTAATCGCTTGCCAATCTTGATCAGGGTAGAGTATCAATACTTTTACATTTAATTCTTGGTGTGTGTGTGATTTTCAATGCGTGTGCATACCAAAGGAACTGAAAACGTGCCACAGTAGAATATCGTGCAACGTTCCTTTTCAGTGAACAAAAATACTAGTCCTCAATGTATGTCGTTGATTTTGTGTTAAGCTCTGTGTGACACGTGTGTTAAGTTAGTATATCACCTATATCAGTTCTCCGGTATCATGGGTAGGCTGTGTGTCTTGGGGGATGACGGCTGAAAACACTAAGTGGGCAACAGACTGGGCCAAGACGGGATTCGTTTTCAGCCTGTTCATTCAAGCTCATTCACTCCTTTTCCCCTTACAGAATAGGCTCCTTTGATGGGGGAGATATTTAGTTCTCAGGCGGCTGGTTTGGCACTGACTGGAGCTGGGGCTTATTTGAAAGGGATCTTCCTGCCCCCGTTGTCTCCATCCCCCACCTCCTGTAGGCAAACGGAGGGGAGCGGAGCACGACAGACAGACGGCCCCACAGCAGCCCACCCACACTAAATTAATTCTGACAAGAAACTTAAGATAACGTCAAAGCGCTGACTAATCGCAGGATTGGGTTTCTGTAAGTCACGGAGCTGTGAAATGTGCCATCATATCTAATAAAAGACCTCCAGTTGCTCCCTTTCTCTCTCAGCGGTGGTGAAGGTTGGCGGGTGTTGATCTCCCTGAACTAGACTGAAAAACAATTAAATTTCACTTCAGCAGTAACAGTGCAAGTGTGTGTGTCTGTGTGTGTGTGTTTGTCAGTTAGGGTAAGATGATTGACATATTTGTCAAGAGGCCTAAAGAATTCTTTCCTCCTAGTTTCCTCTGCCTCCTTTCTCATTCTCAGGGTCTTTTGTTGAGTTCTGCTCTGGCGTTTTTGCCATTAAGGGTTCGTCCATTGTTGTCTTTACACAGATGGTTGAGTGGTTTTATTTTCTGTGACTTCTCTGTTTTCTACCCATTTCTGCCTTCCTCTTCTCTCATACTCTTTCTGTCTCTTTCCTCACCGTCCAAGCTGCCGGCAGTGGAAGTCATCAGGTTTGGAGCTAATCCTGCCAAGTTGATTAGGCTGCAGGTAGCATTCACACCAGCGGCCAAAAGGTCATCACATTGTAGAAAGCTGGATGGACTTCTTGACACAGACCATCCACATTGACTTTAGGACTTAGAGCACAAGGCCTTAAGGAGGGGTAATTGAAAGGCGAAAGTAAAGAAAAAAAAAATTAGGAAAGTAAGAGTGTTGAGGGGAGAGAAAAGAAAAAGTAGAAATGGAGAGAGAAAAAGTCTATGGAGTCAAGCCTTGAAAATGTACCCGGAGAGCAGGTGTTTTTGCTGTAGCTATTAGAGCATGCTTTTCTTGGGTGAAGGCAAGAGTGAGGTGATGAAGAGTGGAACTGGGGAAAAACTTGAAGCCTTAGAGCAATTCCCCCCCTGTCTCAGTCTATGACCTTATATTGGTCAAACATGTCTGTCAATCGCACTGATATATACTGCATGTGTATAGCAAGAACGAGTCCAAGGCTATGTAAGTAGAAAGTTCAGTCTACTTACATTTTTGTGTTACATGAACTGGAGAGTTGGTGAGCAGCGAGCTACAGATGGACAGCCATTTGAAACCTTCTGTCTATGTTGAAGTCCTGATGGGGAGCCCTGAATGAACATCCATGTTTATGACTTACCATAAACACACATACAATGCTCTCTGAAGCCATTTAATCTACAGCAACTGTTCCGAGAGTTATTTAAAACAGAGAAAAGTAAAGGGTTGTTATTTGGAGTCCACTGTATCCAGAGCTGCTGCTTATCAGGAACTCACTGCTATATTTTCCCTTGAGAAAGAAAAGCCAGAGGTCTCGCACAAACAAACCAGCATTTCAGCACTCCATTGTGTTGTTTAAAGTGATGTATACTAATTTTACACACAGCGCCATGGGCAGTTCGGAGTTTTGCTCGGACCTTGCTGAAGCTGTGTTTTACAACCAGTGAGCTTTGGGCAAATGTAGTGAAGAATTGCAGCACTCACAATCTGTCACAAGGCAATGTTTTTCCTATGGAGTAAGCGTACCTAGAAAGGCAGAAATAGAAAATCACACATACCGACACATGGTAAGGTGAAAGACTTGCTACACATATGTAGAACTGACAGTTCTACATATGTGTAGCAAGTATTTTCTGATATCAAATCTCTATAAACATACAAAAACGGCACTTTATAATCAGGGTTTCTGTCAGTGGGCACATTGGTGTCAAGAGAATAAAGTGAAATGCATCATCTGGCCTGCCTAAAGACGAAAAGAATGCGAGAGGAAGGTAGTTAACGAGAGCGAGAACAGTATCATCAGGCAGCTTTCAATCTACAGGATGGCAGTTTGTAACAGTCTATAACATTTTATCCCCTTGCGTTTTTCCCCTCTGAAACGAAAATGTGTCAGATTGAACGGTTATTTAATGTGTTGCCATTGTAAGACATCTGGATGTGTTCATGGCCCAGGAGCGGGCAGGAGGCACTTTATAGTCCCCGGTAGGGGATGAGCTGAGCTGTCTGATGGGGAAATTGCACTTTGGCTTTGTGTCATGTATACTAACACACATACAAGCATATGTGCACATGTCTGAGAGACAGAAGTATAGGTGTGCAAAAAATATATATATTTTTTACTTGTTTCACTATTTGAATATTTATCTTTTATGGCACGGGAAGTACTAGATCACATAGTCATGCATTTCAAATTTACCTCTCAAAAGTCCCAAAGCAATTACATTGACACCAAGATATGCCATTATTTAATCATCAACCCTGTGATTCATACTTTTTTTTCTTTATATGAATTTCTTACTTGATTTTTTTTTTCGTCAGCTAGTGGATTTCCAGATGATTTGTTCAAGCTCTACTATCACTATATGCACTACTACATACATTCACAAAGCCTTGAGCACAAGCTCAACTATGAATACACAATCAAAAATGAACACAATAGTGGCATTCACAACAGCATACATGCTTAATTATGCAGGTATGTAGTTGTACGCACACACATGCACACACATGCACACACATGCATGCACCGTCTTACATACCCAGATATATATGCATTGATTTGCATGGAAATGACTAAACATGTCGAGCCCAAAAATGTCATTTCTAATCCGTCACATTAAAGAGGAAACTGAATAGCTGATGCCGTCTGTTAAAATCAAAAGAGCGATGTGTGTGTGTGTTTGTCTGTGTGTGTGTGTGTGTGTGTGTGTTTGTGTATGTGTGTGTGTCAAGGGAACAAGTAAGACATGAGATTGCAAGAACTGTGTGCCTCAGATGCCTGCCAATGTCTGTAATGCCACTTCACACCAGATGCTTAGCACACACTTGCACACTGATATATCGATGTCTGTGTTCATTACTGTTGATGCTTCTGTATGTGTCTTCTCACAGCAGAGACACTGAATAGGAGTGAGGGAGAGCCAAATGTGACGTGCTGTGTAGGTCCGTGTGTATTTTTATCACCGAGTCTTTTTGTTTGTATCACTGCTGCGTTGACATATTTTATGCATTGTTCCTGTGTGCTTATGGTGTAGCACCAGCTTTTGAGTATGGTTCAATGATTGTTTTTGTTTAAATGTCTCAAAAGTCACCTGTGAAATTGAAGGCTCCTTCCCAGATGATCTTGACTGTAACATTTTGTCCAGTCACAAATTTGAGACAAAATTGAATTTATGAGGTTGCGTTTTTAAAAATCTATTTCATTTCTTTCTGTTTTGCTGGTTAAAATCTATTTTCCATCCAATGTCTTAAATTTAAGGTTACTTTGGTATGTGTTTTATTCTTGTACTTGGAACCTCTGTATGGTTTTATAGTCCTTAGCTCTCTGATTTCTGTAATATATCTTTTTTTGTGCTCAGCATTGAACAGCAGCTGAAGGAACTCCAGGCTAAAATAGGAGACTCCCGCACAGCAGAGCGTCCACTCAGTCCCACAGAGTGGCTGCAGTGGTTCTCCCTCAAAACACAACAGAGTGTGAGGCCTGTTACCCAAGGACATCAAGAGCTTATGGACTTCTTCAGAGCTCTGGTAATGCATCAAAATCCTAATGACTCGTTATTATCGTCATCATCGTCTCCAGCTATTCTTTGTAAACATTTCACCAACACTCTGTAACACATAATTTCTCTCTATAATGAGAAAGCTGGATGTCTGATAACTTATCGTGATCATAATCATTTCATCGTTTGTGATCTCAAATCCCACTTAACTCTTTTCTGTTATGAAATATCCAGCTATCTGGTAAGCAGCAGCTTTGTTTATGAATAAGCGGTTAAGATTAGAAGACGCTCATACTGCACTGCCCTGTCTTCAGGTATTTTTCCTCTTTCTCTTGTGAAATTAAAATCTTAAATGATCTGCTCCTTTCAGCAACAGTACCTGAGATCTGAAGAAGAGTCGAAAGAAGAGGTGACGCTTCAGCTACTGCTGAATCTGTCGTCCCAGTGCGGTATTTGCTTCCCCTGTAACCACTCTTCTTCATCCCCACTTTCGTCTCTTCATTCTCAACTGACTGCCTCCTCCATCCAGCTGGTACATACAGTCAGAGAAGACGCTTCATTAGAGGTAATGCACCATTTATTATCCATTTCGCTGTTTCTGTACAGACTAATTTAATGTCTTATGGGCTGACTTGTACTTACTGTTTTTTCTTGTAATCTTTAATCTTTACTTAAGATCCAGGTGGTGTGGGATGATGTGCGACTCCGACTCCGACGCTACCTGATGGACCAACTGTTTTCCCGTAGTCCAGAGCTTCCTGGACCTCGACAAACAACCGCTCTGTCCATCCTTGAACGGGTTCAGTGTCTGCAGCAGATGTTCTTTCTTTATCCCGAGTCAGAGGTGCTGCAATTTTACCAGGTACACTAAAATAGGAAACGATTTCAATTTTTCAGTTCATATAAATTCCAGATGAGTAGAGGGTGTTCACTTTACATGCATGTCAAAGGCACTGCTAATCTTACACAGACATAATATTTTGTTTTTTTGTATCCAGGGCCTAAAACGGCAATACGTGCTGGGTATTGTGCACTCCACCCTGTCCACCAGTCAAATTGGTGAGACTGGTTTTGACAGGCTGGCTATGGGTTTCTGCAGCATGGTGCCGATTCTGACTCAAGCCCTCAAAGAGGAGCTCCACGTCCTTTCAGGACTAGCAGAACCACACACGATCCTTGGTTTTATTAATGAAGCCTACCTCAATACAGTGGCCACAGAGTTTGCCTCCGTGATGGAGAGAGAATGTGAGACAGCTCACAGAGACAACACTGCCCCGAGCGTCAAGACAAAAAAGTATTCAGTCAAATCCCGGGCAACTGTAGGTAAGCATAATTTTTTTTCTAAATGTTTTTACATTCATTTATTCTTTGTCCTCTTTCTGTCGGTAGCAGAGTACATTTAGTTTATTTAGCCTTGTTGCTGTTTCTTTCGCATCTGCCTTGTTTCCACCTGCTTCTCATTGTAACCCAGCAGAGGTGAGTGATTCTCTCACTTGCTCCTCTCCGTCTTTGCTCTCCAGTGGTAGTGATCTGAGCTAGAACCAAGGCCTCTGTAAGTGGCTGTCAATAACTGCTGTTCCCATTATAAATGCTTTCTTTTTACTGCACTGTTTTCTGTGTTTGCGTTCTTTGCTGCCTGCCAACAGGATAAAGAGAGGTTTACTTCCAGGACAAATATACTTTTAAACACTATTTACTCATACTGCATTTATGACAGCAATAAGCCCTGATCTCAGAATAGTTAAGGCTTGGTCAAGGTGTGTTTAACCACTTCAATCTTTTGAACCTAAGAGAATATATGCAGTGTAACATTTGCAAAGCGCTTGATGACGGTTAAGAGCAGAATAAGAGCAGAGTTTAACATTCTCTCGATCTTTTTACACATGCCATGGTATTTTAGAGAGAAAAGAAACCTCAAGAAGTATCTTTTAATATTTGCCACTAATATAAAATGTGTCACGTTGGACGAAGAAGTAGTATTATACACAAAGACCAGAGAAGGGCAGACCTTCGCTCCCTGTGTCACCCTCTGATACTTTTCCCCTTCTTCAGCGTTCTCGTTGTTTTCCTCATCTTGGCCTATTTACAGCTCGCTGATGGCAAACATTCACAATAAAAACAAGTGTGCGAGCCATTGTTTACTTTTCACAAAAAATGGTGCACATGTCAGCTTCCCTGTGGAACAGGGGAGAAGTACTTTTGCATCTGCGATTCTTCGACAAACACACCACCAGCTTTGCTCCCCCCACCCCCCCCATCTCTCTCTTTCCATCTCCCTCTTTGGTTTTTACTTTCCCTCTCCTTAAACGTGAGATGAGAGGAGGGAGCCAGGATAATTGGCCATGCGTCAGTTGGGCTGTTTGATCACGTAACGCTGTGGAGGCTACACACCTACGTGCCGCTCAACAAACCGTCAAATGTAGCACCGGAGGCAGAACATGGCTCCAAAGGGAGCGAGGGACCCGTGCTGTGTAATGATGGTAAAATGGAGCAGTTTTGCCTGTGCTGGCTTTACTTATGCGTTTGTGTGTGTGTTCAACTATCAGCTGCAAGAGAGCTTTGAGGGCTACAACTGGGATTACATTTTCCTGTTGTTCATTTTTTTAAGTCGTCCCCCCACTACAAAAAAAAAAAAAAGCTCAGGAAACCACATATTGTCTATCCAAATGCCCATGGCTTAAACATTAACACATAATCTGCTTTCACACTTTACTGTCTATACTGTATGCTACACCCATAATTGTCAAGACAATTATGACAGCAGTAAAAAAAAAAGGCATTCTATTTTCATAGGCATCCAATGACTCCTTAGATCTTTCCCTCTTCCCCTGCTGTGTTATTGTTTATTTCTGAAGAAGAGGCAGGCGGTAGGTATATTTTGATAAGAGCCATGCCTGGGAGAATCTGCGGACTCCCAGGGGAGTAGCGCTGTCTGTAGCATCAGCCACTGTCAAACCACTGAACCATTTAACAACGTTCACAGCGAGATCTGCCTCCTCTTTTAACCCCACCGACTCAAAGGCAGACTTTGACATTGTACCTAGACAGATTTAAAGGGTCTGAGCACCTCCACCTCACTGCTTTTCCTTTACTTCGTCTCTTCCATGTCCATTTTCTCACCCTTTTTCTTCTCCCATTTTCCTCCTAGTTTTCCAGGTGTAATGGGGTGAACAGTGGGACCGGGGCAAGTGCGAGACAGGTTGGTTGGTCAGGAACAATACGGGCTTTAGACCTTACTAACACACCTCACTGAGTCTGTAGGGAAGTGGGTGGGCCAAGTTTAGGTGTGTGTGTGTGTGTGTGTGTGTGTGTGTGTGTGTGTGTGTGTGTGTGTGTGTGTGTGTGTGTGTGTGTGTGTCATTTTGCCAAAACAAGGCAAGTAATATTTTTTACATTTGGGAACCATTATCTACAGTTTTGATACTTTAAAAGCATTTTTCTAGGACCTTAATGATATGATTTCCAAAAGTATAAGTTGGATTGCAAATGCAGACATTTACAGTTGCCACACTGTATTAGCTAAAAATTGCAACTGAAAAACTGGCAGTGTTACCAAAAGTGTTTTTGTGCAATATATTTTCACCTGTTGATTTTCATTTTAAGGTGTATGTGTGACTTTGTAAGTCAACATGTGTTCATACAAACTCTGTTTTCAGTGACCTTTCTGGGTTGTTTCTGATGTGTGTGCGAGCATACTAATTTCAGGCCTACTTTAAAAAAACATTATCACGAGTCATTTAATACCTCCTTTTTAAAAATGCATCATTAAATTTCCATATATGGCATCAGTAATTTACATATGTATGCATAGGAGATACATGTTTTTTAGGACATCAAAAGCATTCATTCTAACTTCGCTGCACGCACACTCACAATTTTCTTCCCTAACAATCGACCACAGGGGTGAAGTCGAGGTTGTGAATTTCTGTTCAAACACTCTGCAACCCCATTCCGATAACACTGATTTAAATTCCACTTCCACTAATTTCCCCATATGACTACGTTGGCAGCTCCCTATAGATAAAAAAGGATTGAGTTAGAACATGTATAGCAAGCACATTCACCATCACTGCAACTCCCCCCTCGTCACCCTTTCTGGCTCTTTGAACTCTTTCTTAGAGAAAGCACAGCAGCCTATTCAGCAGGGAGAGAGGTTCTGTAGTGACTCGAGATAGCTAGGCTGAGGCTAAGACTGGCATTGGAGGTGCTTGTGGGGATTGAGGCTACTTGGGAATGGCGTTTGTTAATATTTAATAAAAGCAGCTCCTCACTAGATCATATCTCTGCCTGAGTTTATATACACTGTCAGCCTGGGACGTGCACACGCATGCCTCCATGTAATTATGGGCTAGGTAGAGGGGTTTGTGTGTGTCACCGAGTACACGTGTGCACATGTCTTTGTGTGATGCTTGGAGTTTATGGATGCTGTTGTTTTTTTTCTTCTTTTTTTTTTGTCGCTTTGTGGTTTTTTGTTTTGTTTTTGTGTTTTTTTTTAATACTCTCTTACTATCCTTGCACGTGATGAGAAGCCCTTGGTTAAGAAAGTTACCAAACAGTGCAAGTGGTTGTTTACTAATCTTAATGAGAAGATCAGGGTCTTTACTCTGCGGTTGTGTTTATGTGTGTGTCTGTCATCTTCTTCATCTTCTCTAAATCATGGCTCCAGTGAAATGGCAGAAAAGAATATGTTTCATGGCCCTTGAGAATGTGTCATATGCGTGCCATTTATTTTTTTTTTCCCCCATTTCCTCAGAGTGGCCACAATGGCTTTTGTGTATCACTCTTGAACAGCTCAAGGATATGAACATTTTCCTGGCACCTTCTATTGAGGAAGCACAGACAAAAATGGCTGGCTTATTGAGAGCAGCCAGCGCTTCGTGATGAAGAGTCAGTGTGATTCGCTGAGGGCTTGAAAACAATGATGCGAACAAGGGCACTAAGCAAGTGGGATTTAATGAAATGCTCCCATCAGGACAATACATTCTTTCGTGTTCTTCATCCAGCCCTCTCGGTTCAAGTATGCAGAGGGAGCCAGAGAAATCCTCTATCTCACTGTCACTGCAGTGCTCATCACAAAGAGAGAAACAAAATAAGACACACAAAAAGGACACAAAAATACATTCAAATCGAAAGAAAAAGTTTGTATCTTTGTAACCACAAAAAACACCACCTCCGCCGTCACAACTACACATTCTTCCTTGCAGAGCAACTTAATTGAGATATCAAACATTGCTACTTTCTCTTTATGTGAAGTGCCCGGTGGCCCCTGCTGTGCCCTGGTTGGACAGCACCCATGGAAAGGGCCACAAGAGATCACAGTGTATGTGTGTGTGTTCATGTTCGTGCTTGTGTCAGAGTATATATTGGTAAATCACGGCAGGAGGCCTCCCATAATAAGGCTGTCTGGGTGAGCAGTGGGCCGCAACTGACGAAGAGGACCCCAGCTGTCACAGGGCCTAGCAGCCGGTCCACAGTGACTTCATACTCTCCTTCTACCCAAATACACACTGAAAAGTACACAGACGTACCCCAAGGCACCCATATGACCCTGCTTGACACCCTGTGAGATGAGCACACTAGGAGGCACGGGTACACAGAAAACACAAGCAGGAAGAGAAAGTATAGCATGGCAATAGCTCCATGTTAACAGTGAAGTGGAGCACTAACAGACTCATGCAGCTATACACCTATGACCACTGCAGGAAAAACTAACAAGGGAGTGTGACAAGTCAGGTGTAGTCAGTGCTTTACTTGTACTGTTTGTTCTGCATTTAGAAGTACAATATGTGTTAACTGTGTGTTCAGGAACTGTAAACTGGGAAATGTTAACGGGTTACCACAAAGGTCAATGCAGGTATATAAAGGATTTTCTTGCTACAAAGAACAGTGCTACAAAAACAAATCATGAGTCATCATTTGACTCATGATTTGCATGGAACAAAAGAAAATGTTTGCATTTTGCTTAATTCATGGCCTTTGAATACACTGAATGTGGAGTGAAATGTTGATCTGTTCTGATAACAGCGGTTAAAATACCTATCCTTCAAAATTAGAGTTAGAGGATTCACGTAGACAAGGCTCTTGAATCATATCCCTGTTTTTATTTAGGTGACTTTCAGGATATTAATAAAAACAAATAAAAAAAATAGCCTCATTGAACAAGAGGACATCTGTGTAATTTAGTATTATTCATTTTATGAACTATGTAAAGCACTTTGATTTTCCAATATGTAAGATGTACTAAAATTCCTTGTCTTCTAAAATTACTTTTTCCTTATCTGGCGAGATTTAATGAAACCACATGTTTACATTACCTGTAGAGGGTATTGTACGACACAGGCATCTGCACAAACATGGAAAAGTTGCCTTCACATATTGCAATGACATGATAAGAGCCTATAGTCCAGTTGGACAGCGTGGCATCGCATAGGCAGACCACCCTCAGACGGTCGGATTTACTACAGAGAGACAGAGCAAAAGAAAGAAGAGGAATAGAGGGACAGGAGGATGAAAAAGGAAGGGAATGCTGTGCTGGAGAGAAATTAAATCAGTGGCTAAATTATTGCATGATTGCCCATTCCCCAAAGACTTGGGCATCATTTGGTAGAAAGTGTCTAATAATTGGTTTTCGGCCATGTCAGACACATGCAATTCCCCCTGCTAATGGCTCTGTTAGGAAGAACTGGGCCTCCTGGGTTAGAGAAGGACAGAAAATAGCCAGGCGGCAAAAAAGCCACCTACACCCTCATCCTTTTTTTTTCTTCTTTTCCCTCAGATAAACGAGGGAATGAGAGAGAAAGAGAAAGATGCAGAGAAGGGGCGAGATGACAAGAAGGAGAGAATGTGTATGTGAGCAAAGAGGAAATGAAGTGGCAATAAGTGCAGCCAAAGGGGAAATGCTCTTCACCGTGAGTTTAATACATCAGACTGGGGATTTGGCAGCCCGCCACACAGCAATTGTTTACCTTTTTGCTCACTGGCTGCATCTGTTCTGTTTTGTAAACGGCACTAAACTATTCGCCCGTAAACACCGGAATCAATAACAACTGCTAAGGGAATTCCCTTATCCCGCCCCTCCCTCTCTTTCCCTCCCTCTCTTCCCCATGTTTTCATCCCTAACCACCACCCCTTTTCCTTCCCCTAGATCTCCTCCTCTCTCCCTTCTCTCTCTGTTCTCTGCCAGTCATGAGCAGTGTTTGTGTGCACACGTGTGTGCGTATGTGAGAGAGAGGACTGTGGAGATGGTGGAACCCACAGAGAAAAGTAGAAGAATGATGGCTTGCCAAAAATACCTGCTCTGTTTTTTTCCTCCCCCTTTTGTGTTATATTGTTGTCATTATTAAAAGATACAAACTAAAAACTGGCCACTGTAGACCTGCGGTGTTTGATTTTTCCTGGACATTTTTTCAACAATGGCACTGTTTTCGCATGAAACATAAAGATGAATAACGCGCTACTTGCCTTGAGGGCTTTTTGATAAGATGCCAACTGCTTTAATGGTTATCAGAGAATATGGCTTAACATTTGTCTTTTTGTTTATAGGAGCATCCTCACTCATAAGCTCCGTCCATAATGTTATATGGAAGGAGCTGTTATACTATATAAACATATAATTTTTGCCCTGCTTTCACCACCGGCTCCTCCTTTATTGATTCTCACTACATTGACCTTTGGTTGAACTCTTCTGGCTGCTAGTGCCCTTCCTCATTCTGCTCTATAAGACATGCCATGTACTATGCTATATGACACACCTGGGTGCTTTTAAGCACACCCTCTCCATCAAGTGGCTATGGGAGCCTTCATTTGGCCTCACTGTTGTGACAAAGGTATAATGAGGTTTAGATGGCTATGTACTAGACTGCTATGGCTATAGGGCTATTTGGCTAGGGAGACGACTATAAATACCTATATAAGCTGCGCTGCAGACCCCAATGAAAGGCTGAGGCACAGCATTGCTGAACATCAAGGTCATGCGTGCGACTATTTAGGGTGTGACTTAGTGAGCAAGTGGAGCTGTCAAAGGGTCACAGGTTGAGGGAATGAACAGAATGAATGGTAAAGAGGAGAAAGAAGCTCTGGAAAAGGTGATACTTAGAATGAAGTGGGGGTTAATGGTTGCTGTATGCCACAGAGAAGGTTAAAATGGGGCAACAGGGTGGGGATATAGTGGCAGCTTTTTAGTAGAGATGCACCGGCTGGGAATTGAATTGGCCAAATTAACCAGTGTTACTGTTACTCTTAATTATACTATCGATTTTATTTATTTTGTTTTTGAGGTTGTTGATCCCTGTTTTTGTGCAAGCAAAACAGAGAACTCGGTATAGATATAGATAAATAGTATAGATAGTATATAGCTATTTCATGCCGAGCATAAATTCATACATGGATCGTAGATTTGTGTACCACAAAATAAACCCTCTTTAAAAATGGATACAGTTTTGAGAGTATTCAGACAGACAGACACACGGATAATGCACAGATATAGATATTCAGTAATTAAGAAGACACGCTAATGGCAATGTGACTATCAGCCACAGCCGATGTTTGGCTGATAAATTAATGCATCCCTACTTTTTAGATAATCCGGTGCAGTAACTGTGTGGTTATATCAACAACATTTCCTGGCTTGTCCGGTTGATTGTTTACTCTTGAGTTGTTGACAGCTTTAGCTCTTGATTTGCTGGTGACTTCAGAAATAGACAAGATTGGTGGTGCGTGCGTGAATGTGCAAGCTGGAGAACGAGACAGGCACATGGGTGTCAGCCAGGTCACGCGTGTACACATGCAGCATGATGTAGTCTCTCTAGCACAGACTCCCACTGGACCCCATTACAGAGGAGCTGCTAAGCTGCAGACCCATGCAGCTTAATTACACACACATGCACGCGCTCACACATATACATGAACGTAAGCAAACACACCAAATTACACATCTGTTCACTTGCGATTTCACACAGCCGCGCACACGCACACACACACGCACGCACATAAATATATGTATAGACGTAGACTTGCAAAAACAAAAAAACTTGAGGTCAGAATTTTTATTCCATGGTGGCCATAGAAATCCGGTTGGTGTGTGACAATTGTCTTGCACGACTGACATGTGCAAATGTGCATTCGAGCACCTCCTGCAAATCAAGTTATTCATAATGGCCTGCGTTACATGCTCGTAAACAAGTGTGCGCACACCCAACAGATACGAAAACACACAAAAACTCATCGACTCTCATTTATTAACACTCATATAAACATACACAAGTACCCACACACAGCACACTGAGTCAAACCTCATGCATGATTAAACCAGGCATCCTTGGGGACAATGTGTTTTCATATTGTCAGATTTTGTTTAACAATATGGCAAAATTTCATTAGGATTCAGAGGCAATAATGTTACAATTATTGGAAAAGGACCCCCCTCTTCTTTCCGTCTCAACGCTCAATCATCTCCAAGCTTTCAGAGTCAAGGCTAATACCGAGCTCTTCCATTCCCAAATGCCTTTGCAGTGGAGGAGCTCATTTAAGCGGACACACAAAAGTATTTGTGCATGTGTCTGGGAGTATGGCAACGCATCTCCTAGCCGCCCATTCTCCAGCTTAATGCGGAACATCCCCTGGGTGATGGCTTTGGCAGCCTCCAAAATGGGAAATCCATATTTGCCAAGGGGGTCATCGGCGGGTTATGGGGAGAAAAGTTTTGTGCTGAGAGAGAGGGATGTGCATGTGTGACTTCTCTGGGAGCAAAGTTTTGCATATTTTTTTTGCTGTCTCTTTGTTTGTGCCGTGTTTTGGGAAAACATGAATGGGTCGATATTTATAAGAGGTGTTGTGCGAGGCAAGACTTGTGGAGGGTGGTGTTTTCCGATGAGTGCATGTAGGCGGGGAGGTTGGGTTGAAAACCCATTTTCATGAAAATGTTTATTCCTTTACTGAACTGTAAACTGTAGTGCATCTCTTTGCTAGTCATGCATTCCTAAGCATGCACACTGTTTATTTGATCTCTTCTCTTTTCCCCCCTTGACAGCACCACTGGAGCTTCCCACGAAAAGTCGGAGCTTTAGTTTGACCTCCCACCAGTTGAGGGCGTTAACCCAGCTGGCTTGCACCCTGCTGGGATTTGAGAGCGATGTGAAGGAGCTGGTCACTAACACGATCTTCATTGACTGTACAGGAGACACTCCTCCTATAAAAGGTAATCAGTTACTCAAAAATGCACACATGTATCTATCTATAAATGAGAGACAAAAGTAAAAAAAAAAAAAAAAAAAAAAGAACTCTTGACCTGAACTGTGAGGGGATTTGGTGGCTCTTTCATGCCAAGGGCAACATTTTGCTAGAACGGTTTATGTCTACATGTCTCCACAGTATGGAGGGTCACAGCAAATCAAAACAATGATCACAGTTGGCCTCTCCCAAGATAACAGTGCTCCAATTCATAGGGCATGAGGTTTCAGTCAGGGGTTTACTAAGTATTAAAGCATGATGTAAGAATGACTGAACACCTGCAGTATGGGGATTTTGGATTTTGAACTGACTTTTTAGACAGTGTCTCCTTCACCATCATCAAACCTAATATCATGCAATATAAAGTGCTTTGATACAACAGAACTGATATATAAATGCCAATCCATTTCCATTTTTGTAAGTTTTGCTTGATTTGTTGTTTTTTATCTTTGAAAATTATTATTGGTCTTGTGTGTTCTTGTTAAAACAAATATCTATCAGCCAATCACTAGACAGCAGTGCATATAAGGCACGTGACTTCCTGAAATTCATAATGAGCTTCAGAATGGTGGAAAAAAGGCGATTTAAGTGACTTGAAATGGTTGTTGGAGCCAGGCAGGATGGTCCAAGTACTTCAGAAACTGCCGCTTATACTATCTAAACAGCCTACCTGAGTATTGTTGCTGATCATGTCCATCCATTTATCTTCTGACCGCTACTTCCAGACGAATAATGCACCAAGTGATGTTTTGCCAAAGCTCAATTAATCTCAAACATTTTTCTTGAATATAATAATGAGTTGACTATGGTCAAATGGCCTCCACAGTCACCTGTGGGATATTGTGGAACAGGAGATTTGCATCATGAATTTTCAGCCAAGAAGTCTGCAACAGCCATGTGACGCTGTCAGTCAATGTGGACCGAAAGAGGAGGAATGTTTCCAGCACACTGTGAAATCTGTGCAACGTAGAATTAAGCCACAATTAAGGCAAAAGAAGGGTTAGGCATCTGGTACTAGCAAGGTGCACCTAATTAAGTGTAAGTGTCTGGTGAGTGTACAAGATTATGTATCTAAAAATAAAATCCTCTCTTTAAATCAGTGGTCAAACAAGGACAACATAATTCCTTTTAATACCTTTAAATTCATAGAATTCACAGAAATTTGAAATAAATACACACACACACACACACACACACACACACACACACACACACACACACTGTTACTTACTTGTTCTTTCCAAAAGTCTCGAGTTGTGTCTGAAGAAATATGTTATTTTAGTTGGGAATTATCTGGGGTGTTATATAAGCCTTTAGTATCCCTTTCCTCTCTCCCCTTTGAACTGCTGCTGCGGAAATGTTAAATGAAAGCTTTTGGTGCATGGAGTAATTTCCATAAAGGTTACATTTACAAAAACAAGACTTGCAGAAAGGCTCAATTTACAGAGAGGTAAACAGCCTTTAAAGGGCAGTTATCCAAATCATTAATTCCAGGCAATCAAACAGCTTAATTACCAGAAATTCATCAGATGGGCTTAAAGGTCAAAAAGTGATGCGCTTGCTGCTTCCTTCTTCTTCCATTGCATGCGGTCTTGTTCAGCTAAATTGCCTCGCCTGGGGTCTTACTCTTCGCCTTCTGATTAGGAAACTGTGGCCTTGATGTTCAGGCTTTTTAATTGCAAACCTAACCCAACATCCTGTACGCTTGTCTTCATGTCAGCCCCTCCTACACTCCCCCTTCTTCCCACACAGGCTCCCTTCATGGAATTACCCCATTTAAGGCTCATACTATCTGGGTTCAAATCAAATTTAAACCCCAAATTTAGACTTTTAAAGCAAATGCCAGTGGCAATTTTTTTCTGCTCCATTTGAGGCATGTGCATTTATACTTCTCATGTTGGCCAATAGGGAAATAACAGTATACTTAATATAGACGTAGTCATTCTAAATAATCCATAGCCTTGAAAGATATTACAGATTATCACGATTCATTTTCATTTTCCAAACCAGGATTTTTCTGAAGTTTCATTGTCATTGTTGATAACTTGTAAGTTTGACTGATCTGTTTCCTAGTCACACTGTAAAATAAATCTCTTTAAATTGATCAAAACGTTATCGTGTTTTTAGGCATCTTGAAAAAGAGCAAAAAGGATTCAGACAACACAACTGAGAGCAAGAAATCCACCACAGAAACAACAAAGGTACGACTTTTATATGTTTCTTTATCGTTACAACTATTTCATATCATGCGGGCATATTAACTTTTTTTTAGGATTGCAAACAAGCAGTGTTTTATAGCAGTGAAATGAACAGGTAAAGTATTCCCTTCACCATTCAGACATTAATTGGCTGTTGGCTCATTCCCTGTTTGCCAGGCAAAGGTTCTGGAGTTCAACTGGAGGTCAGCGTTCAAGGGACTAGTCCCTCAAATGGAGCATTGCGTAAAGGTGGTGCTGGATAATGTCTGTGCTAAGAATCTACAACAAGAAGAGGAATTGCATTCTTCTGGACATCTCTCTGTCTCCCTGAGCCTGATTACTAGACCCACCTTCACCACTGCCAGCAACACACATCTCAGAGAAGACACTTTCTCCTCCTACTCAGAGACAGAGACTCCCAGAATGATAGCCAAGGTACTCTTGCACATAGTGTCGAGTAAACCGATGTTTAATTGTAATTTGATTTAAGTACATTTGCTTCAGGGCAGTCCTTAAGTAGCTCTAGTTATTAGTATGTAGTTATCCAATGATTCTTGTCACACAAGCCGTGCTGGAGGAATGTTTGGTTTTACTGTAGATCAAATTAGCCCACTAATACAGTGCAGGGCCTTAATCAAGCAAAAGTAGAATTTCTCCTGTGGTTACTCCTGTTGTCTTTAAGAATAATTTAAAAAAGAAAATAGAGGTGCAGACAGGCTGGAATTTAACTTCTGAATTCTCCTATTGTTAAATACCCCCATTGCTCTCATTATAGAGATAGATTCCTCTTATTAACCTTTCCTTATATCAAGTCCTTTCTATCATTCAGTACCAAATAGCACTAATTCAGAACCTTATTCTCTCTCCTTCAGTCAATTATTTTGTGTACTAAATGTGTAAAACTCAGCTGTTGTCAAACGTGCAAAAAAGGAAGACACACATGAGTCTAATGCGTAGGTTTATTCTATGAACAATATCTGTACAAGGCCCTCATTGTCGTGCAGTCTTGTGTGCTAGTTCCTTTTGCCATACACAGTGGACTCACTGTCCTCTTCACCCAGAACAATGCAAGTCTCCAAACAATACCTAGACCCAGGGAGAATAATGTTTTTTGTTACCCTAGCAGAAAGGTCTCTGAGAGCCCGAATGATTTGGGCATGACACCTTGAAAAGTTTCCTCGGAAAAAGTCATCAGTATTACCACAGTTCTCTAAAGAGAAAAAATAAACAAACAAAAAAAAACATTTAACCACTATGTAGGTTAGATGGGATGTAGAGAAAGGTGTTGAAAGTGGAAAGTGGAGGGTATATGGTGCACTAATGATCTAGGGATGTATTATGAAGGCAAAGAGGCTTGGTTAGTGAACAGAATAAAGCAGGATAAGCAGAAGGGGTGAGAAAGGGCCTGAGAAATGGTAGGGAGAGGTGAAGCAGAAACCAGAGATTGACTTTTCTCCAAAGGTAAGGCTGGTGTCTAATGTGAGACAAGATTTAGAATTTAACTCTCTACAAAAGGATCTCCAGTGTGGCCAGCCGCATACACACTGTCACTATGCTGTTTTTTTCCTCTTTTTTTTCACTTGCGCTTTTCTTCATTTTCTCTGCAGTTTTAAATTTTTCCGAACAACTTTTCAGGGAGTTCTACCTGAAACTTTCCCCAACTCACATTCATCTTCCTCTCAACTACCCACCACTCTCCTCTACACTGAGCACTATTCAGACTCTTATCATTACTGCCTCACCTCTCTTCCCTCCTCCCACTTTCTCCTCCCCTAACCCTTTTACACTGACAGTATTTGTGGCTCTCACTGCTAACGAGTGTCAGAATTTGTCTGTACTCAGGACCTGTACAGCGTATTTATGTGTAGGTCAACGTTTCAAAGATGAGAGTCTTTCAGCCCAAAGGTTATACATGCATGCATTTGAATTCAATAACACTGAGCTAAAAAGATATTCAAGACAAATACGTGTGTGTGTGTGTGTGTGTGTGTGTGTGTGTGTGTGGGAGGGGTGGTATATGTGTTTATACACACATACTCTATGTGTTTGCTCGAATATGCTTGAACATGCTCTAGTGTCTGAGAAGAGCAAATTTACTTTTTACAAGACAAAACCTTCAAAATTGCCGGTAGAAAGACATTATGATGGATCAATATTTCTCACATTTATATTCATTTGTTCATACCTCAGTCCTCGCTTTTTTATCTGAACCCACTTTCCACTGTCTATATTACCATAAATATGCAGGTTGCAATGATACTGTTCATCCATCACAGTACTTGATGATGTACTTTTATTATTGGCAGATAGATGAATTACAAACAGCCTGCTTTCAACAGCTGTAACTCACCCTCCTGTCAGAACCTGGGATTGAACTCTCCTTGTTTTACTAGACCCTTCTAACCTTCATGCCAGCTTTCTATTATAGCAGCAGAAGTGCCTTTTCTGTATTCAGACTTTAGCGAAGCCCTCACCTGCGTGTTCATTTCTTCACTTGTCTGTCTACTCCACATTCTGCACACACATAAACAGGGCTCGCTAGCACTTTATAAAATCTCTTTCACCTTGCTGCAATAGTCCTGGTGGGATCACACGCTTTGATCTTAGCTAGTTAAGGTTTCAGACTGACTTCAACTGGCTTCAGTATGTGAGTGTTTATATGTGTGCGAATACTGTATTTGTATGCTTCTTCAGGATCTTTCCATTATGCTCCTTTTTTCTCCCATCAAAGATAAGCTCCTAATGACAACATTCAGTCCTGTATTGACTTAATTGTCCAAGCGGTCATTGTTTGCCGGCCCCACTGAAAGCTTTTATCGAGAAAATTGTTTGAAGAGATTGTGAGATTGTCAGCTGCAGCTGTAACAGAAATAGAAATGCTGAACTTCTCAGTCCTCTCCAACAGCTAGTCAAGTAATCCCGTGACTGTAGAAGCAGGTGATTCACACTATGACTGACTGATTGATTAAACTGCAATAGTCTTCTGAGTGTTATTTTCTTTCTTCAGTGTGACCTAGATAAATAGATCCAGCAGATATGGGCCTTGTGCTATGTTTTAAGGCTTTTACTGATCCACCTGACTCATAACTCAAGCATATGCATATTTTAGGTCTATACATTTGGATTCACAAATACAGCTGTGTAAGAAGTTTTCACAGTAATGTAAAAAATGGACATTTGATTAATTTATTATCAGCAAATGTGAGCGATTCCATAAAAGCAGAAGTTTTGCTGGTTTGATTCGTACAATGCCAAGAAGGAAAGATATCGACAATGATCTTAGAGAGGCAGTCCTTTCTGCCCATCAATCTGGGAAGGGTTATAAGGTCATTTCCAAACGATTTGAAGCCCATCATTCTGCAGCGAGAAAAACTATTCACAAGTGGAAAACATTCAAGACAGTTGCCAGGATCTTTCCAGGTGTGGAACTCCCAGCAAATTCACCCCAAGGTCAGACTGTGCAATGCTCAGAGAAACTGCAAAAAAATCTCAAGAGCTACATCTCATGTTAAATGTTAAAGTTCAAGAAAGTACACTAAGAAGAAAACAGAGTTTTTCTTGTTTGGAAGCGCTACCAGGAGAAAGAATCTTTTCTCTGAAAAGAAGTGGCGCCACATCTTAAGTCAAATGCAGAGTTGTATTTGAACAAACCGCAGCACTCCTGGAACAATGATAGACAAGACCAAGACAATTGACCATAATGCACAGTACCACATTTAGTATAAACTATGTACAGAATATGAGCACAAACTTCTTGTACCATGTGTCATACATAATGGTGGAGGTGTAATACCTTGGGCTTGTTTTGCAGCTACAGGACCTGGACACAATATAATCATTGATATACATAGGACTTCATGGTCAACTCAAAATTTTCTAGAGTCAAATGTGAGGCCATCTGTCCAACCAATAAAGCTTGGCCGAATTTGGGTCATGCATCAGGACAATGATCCTAAGCCCAGCCACAAATCTCCAACAGAATGGCTGAAAAAGAAACTATCAGTGTGTTGCAATGGCCCCAATGAAAGATCAGAAGTCAACCTGATTGAAATGCTGTGGTGCGTCTTTATTGGGCCAAGCTTCTTTCCTGTAAGGCTGTCTGACTTCCACCTCCTCCAGTGTGTTGTAAAATTTGTATTAGATTGTGACTACGGTGATTAACAATGTTATAAAATATGACTGATGTTTTTTTGTTTGACCTAATGTTGTGAATTTTTAACAGCAAAGTTGATGCCGAGTGCATGTCCTCAGATATTTGTACTCATCGTTTGCACTTGTCACTGTTTTCAGTAGTAGGCAAACAAGATAAATGCCTGTGTAATACTCAGCTCAGTCTTGAATCCTTGTCATTCTGATCACTTCTCACAAATGTTCCATTATTTACATTTAATGAGGTCTCTTTTTACAGTTTTTTTTTTTTTTTTGTTTTGTTTCCTCTTACTGACAGATTTTCCCTCTGTTACTGAAATCATCTTGCCTCATGTTTGCGATCTCTCTCCCCCCTCAGTTTTGCGGCGCAATCATGACTGAAATGGATGCCTTACTACCACTGGCAGCAGCCTGCAACGAGAGCTCTCTTCTGCAGGTGCGATCAAGCTTTATAGAGTCATGTGGCAGAGCAGCATTTGCCATGTTGGGTCGTTTGCAGGAGAGGGCCCTGGAGATACCATCCTCTGCTCCCCTGAAGAACTTGCATGCTCTACTGGCCACTTGCATTTATGTGCACCAGCGACTAGAGCACTACAGTGCCAGGCTGAAGGATTCCAGTACTGCTGCAGCTAAAATGTAAGAAGTGTGTTTCCAGATGTTTATGGACATTTACAGTTATTTTGTTTAAACTTCACACAGCTGAATTATTTATTTGTCTTGCTCCCATGCTTTGTCTTTTTCCCAACTTTTTTAGACCTGGTGACTGCCACGGCCCGTGACATTATGTCTCCTGGTTGCCATTTAATTCCTGTTCTCATGAATGCTATATCTGTGGAATGCTTTGAGGGCTTTTATTTTAATTTGGCACAGACAATTACTTGGGCTAAAGGAAGAGCTGATAAGAGTTTGTTGGTCAAAGGTCGCTTGCAACTTCAAATCTGTACCATTTTTATGATTTCTAGACCTTTAGGAAATTTGACAATATCTGGCACAAACACTCACTTGGACTCAAGGCTGAACTCATTAGAATATGTTGGTCAAAGGTCAAGAGTCAAGGTCACTGTAAACTCACAAAACATGCTAATTATGACTTTCACATGAAATTTCACACATTGGTCTAACAGGATAAACTGATGAAATGATGGCCTTTTGCATTTAAAAGGTCAAATGTCAGCTTAACTGTGGCACCGTAATGTTCCACAAAAAGACTTTACTAGTCATTATTCAACTGCATAACTCAGGAACACATGGGGAGAATGTGATTATATTTTACTTCTGATTTGATCCTAAACTTGTCACAGTTATCTTTGGTGATTCCTTAGTGGATTGCTTAAAAACTAAACATACTGAAACTTCACTTATAGACACAGGTAATGCTTTACTTTACTGTAATTCTAAAACTACTCTCAAAATATCCAGTGTTGATTCTAGAAACCTATGGGCCCTAGGCCCACCCAACCAAGTGTTCATCACCATTATATTAAAGGAAGTATATTTATACACTAACACATTAATAATGTAATTTTCATAGCTTTCATGTTACAGAATTAGCATTACTCAAATTCAACTTTTGAATGTTGTTCTTGGACGTACACATTACATTTGATAGCCTTGACTGTCTACTCAAGTTTTTACATAATGAAAATATGCCTTTTTCATTTTCAGAAAACCATTAAACCTACATAACAGATTTGGAAACTACAACAAAATGCACACACCACACTGCACATACATTCAATTATATTGGTGTAATTATTGTGCTATAGACTGATCTACCGAGGGAAATAAATATCACCTGCATGACCCATCTTAAGTATTCGGGCTGAGGTACTTGTGTGAGATTTAATGGTACATGGCCCTGTGCATTGGCCTCTTAATGCGGTGAAGTCGTCCTGTACCATTAGCAGGAAAAACAGCCCCAAAGAGTAATGTTTCCACCTCTGTCCTTAACTGTGGGGATGGTGTTCTTTGGGTCGTGCTCAGCATTTCTTTTCTTCCAAACATGGCAGGTTGAGTTGATGCAAAAGAGCTTCAATTTGGTTTTCTCCCAAGCCTTCTCTAAATCAGTTTATAACTTTTATGTAATGCATTTTTTTCTGGATTTTTGGTTGATATTCTTGTCTTTCTCCATTAAAATGAAACTAGCGTAACAATTACACACTGTTCATTCCTTTGTAATCGAGCAAAGTTACAAATTCAGCAGGGAATTAAATAATAATTTCCCTCAGTGTATAGCACAATAATTACACTAATATAATGTAGTAATTTAGAGTACACTTGGCTCTAAATTTCATAACTTATCATCCATAGCTCAGGTGGAGACAGCGTTTAACAAAGAAAAGTGGCAGAGACCATGTTTATTTCAATAACAATGTCTAAAGCAAAGCTGACTGGTGATAAAGTATCTATTCTGTAACTACTAGATTCTAATATCTGGTTGCTATGCTAATAAGTCAATTCTGACCCCTGGCCATGCGCAATCTGCCCCGCTCTGCTGGCTAAATAAACCAATATTAAAACAAAGTAAACAAAGAAATAATGTGCATTTAGCTCTTTAGCATTGTATTTGATGACTATCTGCTCCACTTACCACTGCCTTATTTTTTTCTTTTCTTTCTCCTTTTTCTTCTTTCTGTTTTCCACTCTTAGAAGTATAAAATCATATCATTGATCGTAATAGCTCTTCTTCATTTTCCTTGTGATTACATTTCTTCAAACAGAATCGTGCATGCCACTTGCAACAGGAGTGGAGTTAGGTGGGGGTCCCTTTAGAGAGGTCAGGTTTCTCCTATACTGCCATTCCCAACTTTGCACATTGCTATCGTTGTAGTTAATTGTCTGTCAGCCCTGAGGGGCCCCCCACCGGTCTGGGGCCTGCCTTACCTAGCAGTTGCCTGTCTTGCCTAGTTGCAAGGAGCATCTCTTAAAGTATCAGCAGTAACCATTAGCAGCTGACAGGCAGCTTTGCAGATCTATATTACAAGAATTTGCACCAGAAACATAAATCACATAGCACTACTTGCTCCAGCTACCTTATGTAAAATACATTTTCATTTTTTTTACCCTAATTTGAAATAAAAGATAAATATTTAGTATGTTAATCAACTGAAGCAGTGGATGAAGATGATTTCTTCCAAATTTAGAAACTAGGAAATTTAAAATGATTCTTGAAAGTCAAAGAAATTCTAGATTAACAGGGGGTTATCAGAGATAACGACAGAGGGTAACAACACCCACAGTATCTGCACCTGCTAAGTTTTTCCATCCATTTTCTTCAACATTTTCATGCCCCTTATCACCCCCTTAAACTGCTCTCCACAGATCTCCTTTAAAAACATCCTTGGTGCTGTTTGTGCTCCTGTTTTCCCACCCTTGGCCCTTTACCCCTGCACTCCACCTGCACTTGCATGGTACCCCATTTGGTCATAAACCGCTTTCCTCTCTTTACACCATTAACTCCCCCCTGGTTTTAAGTCCCCTCTCTGGAAAGTATAAAGGCAGGTAGATTTAAAGGGTATGAAATGTCACACTGAACTTTTATAATAAATCATCTATTCTTTCATCTAATCATTTCACCCGTGCCATTGATAGCTCCCAGTACATACAAGACAGCTCTTAATTATCCATATGCATTACAGGATTCTGCACTGTTGAACTTTTTTACCCTAGTAAACCTGTTTTGTTTTTTTTGGGTTTTTTTTTTCATTTAATATGCTGTGTGTATTATATTATGTGTTTTCTGACGTTACCTTTAAAGATATGTTTCTTCCCTCTGTGCCTAGAACCCTGACCCCACTACCTGTGCAGAAATACAAAGATACAGTCGAGGCCATGAGAGAGCAGTTGACCAGCTACTGTATCCAGGCTTGTTATACATGCATTCTTCAGGATGCAGAGAGCCACCACTGGGCTGACCCCAAACCTTTCTATGAGGTAAAATTGCTATATGATTAAAAACAAACAAACAACTAAACAAAACAAATGTGTTGTGACACACTTCTGTGAGTTTTATTAATTAAGTGCATGTTCGGTGTCTATAATATTGCACACAACCCAATTAAAAAAAAGTGTAAAACAGCTCTAGTGTTGTGTGTTGATTTGATTTCTTTTTTTGCAAAAATTTCAATGCCAGTGTCTTAGGAGGCTTGTTGGATAGATTTTGAGGAACTCTAGGAATTACACCCTAGAGCTTTCTTGTTTCTTCGTTTCATTCCCACAATACACCTTTACCTCCCACTCTCCCACTTCTAACTCAGTCTTCTACTCTGAGCTCCCTGAGAACATCTGTGGCTTCCATGCTGCCCTGGGGGCTCCAGGGATTCAGCTGTCTGAAGTCTGCAGTCTACACTGGGACTGTCTGGAAACAGCAGAGGGCCCCTGGAACTCCCCTACCTTTATGCCCTTAAACAAATCTAAACCTCCCCTCTCTCTTTTTGCTTTTGACTTTTTTTTCCCTTTGTTCCTCCCTCCCTCCCTGGGTCACTGGTGTCAGACAGGCCTGCTGTGTGCAGGTGTGTGCTTTTGTTCAGCCATCACTTTGTGCATCCGTACCAATGAATGTATGTGTAGGTGTACAGCAGCATCTCAGGATGTAAGTGTCATTTGGTATGTCTATGTATGTACCTATATTTTTGATGTTTTACGTATAGGTTTCATCTCCTGGATCACCAGCTTCTGTAGTTACTCATTCGCAGGTCATTATAGCCTCAGAGATACCCTTTGCCAGATCAATTGGTTCTTTTTTTTCATTTTAGATTAGTATGGACAAAAGGAATAATTGTTATTAGCAGAAAATATTTGTAATATTTATACTACAGTTTAAAAAAAAAGAAAAGAATATATGCGATAAAGCAGTTGTACCACAGACATAAAGGTTGTGGGTCCATGTGCTGAATTTCATTCTAAAAAAAGCTTATTTCCTCCTCCTGGCTTCAGACTGCACTTTTGCCAGGATGCGGTCTTTAAAAAGGAATTATTTCATAGTTGACCTGGCTGGTTTAATAAAGCTTGGGGCTACCTCTGGTTTGGATCCAGCTCCTGTCTGTGTAACCTTGAGTGAGTCTATAGGCAGAAGATGGCAACTCCGTTCAGGACATAAAGCTTGGACTTATTTCCTGTTTGTGACCAATACATACAGGGGAAAAGAAGGAAGAAGAAGGGAAGTAAACAAGAGATTGGGTGAAGTGGGAGAAAATGGATTGAAGAGTTTGGTAGTGTTAATGTGTATGCGTTGTGCAAAATGACCTTATAATAGGATAAATATGAAGATTTAGGACGTGTATAGCAAAGTTAAAATGGTTAATGAAAACGAAACCAAAAATTTAGAAAAAAATTTAAACTAATTGGAATTATTTAATGAACCTCGAAAACCAATTAAAATAAGATAAAAATGTAGAGAAGCTTCAAGTATTTGTAAGTTTGGTTAAAAAAAAAATAAATAATTTTTTATTACATCTTGGCTGATGAGACATTGATGGACATGTTTATTAAGACTCTGGATGTCTACAACACCGTGAGCCAGCTGCTTTCAAAAAGTTATCTGTTTTTATTGAAGTTTTTTTTCTTTCACAAATCTTGCCTTTGATATCTCTCTGGCCTCTATACAATAAAAAAGATAAAAAAAATAATTAAAAACACTAAAGCGAAAAATTGAAAATAATTAAAACTAAACTGAAACTAAACTGATTTTTTTAAGTCAAAATGAGACAAAAAGCAAAACTAGTTAGAAATGACGTATAACTATAGTAACTCTGGTGTACAGGTGGAGGAAAGAATGCATCCTCCTATATATTTTACAAGAGAGCTGCAAGATGGCAGGATAGTAATTCTTTTTAATCTGTCCTGTTTTTTTCCCTCTTCTCACTTTCTTGTGAAACATTCTTGATTTTTGCTCTTCCTTCTTTCACTCTTTTTATGTGTGAGAGTGGATGTGGAAGTGTGTGCTGGTTGTGATGTGTTTGCCAGTCCAGGACTTTAAAGCAGTCTAAAATCCCAGTGGGAAAAGAAACCCAGGTGCAGAGTGCAGGTGGCATGGCCACTGAGACATCCTGGTGTTGACAGACCTGCCTGCGTCTCTGCCTCTCTCTTTCTTCTCCTTCAGGGTTTTTCTCTCACTCTCTCTTTTTTCCCTTTTTTAACTCCTCTCTCTGTTTTTACTTCACTGTCAGTTTCCATATGATAACATGTCTTCATCTACAGTCCCCCCTCCCTCAAATCTATCACTTTCTTCCACAGGGCGAGAGGTGTTCCTTCTCAGTGCAGATGTGGTTCTACTTCCTGTGCGGGCTTCGCAGCGACCTGTGGGCGGTCCTTCCGGCAGAGCTGGCCAGGGATGTCCTTGGCCAGGTTCTAACAGACACTTTACAACTGCTAGTGCGAAGATATGCCAGAGCGCGGGCTTCATATAAGAGGCACCTGCAAATCAGGTATTTTATCATGCATATTACTGATAATATATACATATAAATATAACAATGGATTCTAAAACAGTAATACACCAAGCAAAGACCTACACTCCATTTTGTTTTGTTTTTTAACATTTAAATAAATATGTCGCAATCGTTTTCATTTGTCTAATTGTGGATGGACTAACTGCTGAGAAATGCTGTGATGGAAGTTAGTCAAAGTTGATAAACAACTGACTTTTAATAAGTTGAGCACGTCAAAAAAATGCAAGACGCTTATACAGTTGGAATTTTGTGCATGTCTATCCTTTAATGCAAATGTAAAAGGCAGAATCTGAGTTTGAGGAGTGGAGGCACCACCCACACATTCTAGCCCCATGCAGCACACATAGACTTTTTCCATCACGGGAACTTTTATCCAAAGGCTAGGAGCTATTGGAGGAACTCAGTTTGCTTCCACTCCAGAGTCTCTACTCTGGGAGTCTGAAACTTTGACAGTAAGGCTTTTCTTTGGCCATCATTTCAAAAAACCTTTAGTATTTGTTTGTTCAATACATCAGTTGGAGTTACAGGATAAACCATGCTTCAAAAATGCCACATAAAGTGAACTCTGTATTAACAAAGATTGAGTGCAATATACATGAGATGTCAACGGGAAACCTGGTTTATGATTCTGGGAGATTTGTGTGTTTCTGGAAGGACAGTTATAAAGTGTGAGCATAGGCTAAACAGATGCCTTTCCAAAGCTTTTCCAGGTCTCCCTCTTGCTATAGTGTTCACATGGGTACTCCTATGCTCCATCATCTCTATTTTATCAGTCCTTTCCCTTTTGTTGTAAGAATTTAGATCAAAGGGAAGCAAAAAAGAGGTGATGATAGATGAGCAGCATTCCATAACCATTTAAGAAAGCAGATTTACTGGCATATAAGTAAAAGCAGTGGGTTGATGTAACATAGCACTAAGTTTTAGGGTGATCGCATCCAAAGTTGGGACGCTTCAGATCTCAACGGTAAATTCAGAAGAAGTTCCTGTTATCTAGCTGGCTGTGAAATGAGACTCATAGTAGATAATCTTTAGGTGTTCTCAGCTTTTCAATCACATCCATTCTGTTTTTCTCTTTAAATTCACTCTTTCTGTTTCCCTCGTCCTGGAGATGTGACATTACAGCAATGTTGCTGTATGTGGAGCACCTTATGTGGAGTCTGTGTGAAAGTCCTGAGGCCTTGGTGTGCTACAATCCTTCTTCAGTGATTACCATAATAGCAGGTGGTTCAGACTGGCCATACCAAATCCACAACCTGTGTGACCAGCTCCTGACAGTCCTCGTCATTGTCACAGCACCTCTATCTTTGCTACATAGGTTGGTACAGTATGGTCATTTTTGTTATTTAATTTAAAATTTGGTAAGATGATAAAAAGATACTGCAATGTTTTCATACTTTCCATCTTACACTGTTTGAACAGAGTGAGTCAGATGGCTGTTTCCACTGATTCTGGAAACATTTGTGTGGTGTGGTGTTTATTTTATTTTTTTTGTAAATGTAAACATGCTGCCATATGCAACAGGACATTTATGATAGATGCTGCGAAGGAGACCTCACCAGACCCACCGACCATTCCTGTCATACGCTGGCTAAATGCTATTAACCCCGAGGTCTTCACAGAGCAAGCCATAAGGTATACAAAATAGACCCATCTAACCATCTATCACCCATCATACAGCAGGCACACAGACAATATACATGTTCACTCTCAAATGCACATACACACTCTGGTATGCCAAGCAATCACAATCCCTTCCATCCTCCTCGTGTGTAGAGAAACATATGTGATTGTGTTTGGAGTTACAGCTGCATACTGTATGTGTGGATATATAACCTGCCACTCAAGCGTCAAGCTGCAGTTGTTGTGGTAATATAACACAGATGCAAGGTAAGAAATACCAAATGAATGAACTACCGTTGACGCTGACAGTGAGTTTGTTGATGCTCATGGTTGCTAAGAGCTTTACACATGATGCATTGATAGCATACACACCTGAATGTACACAATTATATACATGTGTGTACATTTGTGTCCAGTTACTGTTGTGACCTCCACTGTGCAGTCAATCATGCTTTCCCCTCACCCTTGTCTCCACCTTACTCCCCTCTCATCTGCTTCACAGCCAGAGGTGATGTCATTGTACGCTGATGGAGCACAAATCAAACTAACCCCTGCTCCTAAGTATCAGAGAACTGAAATGAGTTTATTTTTATGACCTCTTTATTTCTTTGCTCCCACCTCCTGCCTTCATGCGAAGGCGCCAGCAGCCTGCCAGTGGCTCGTGGCCAGAACCACAGGTCCTCAACCTTTCTGGCCAAATCTCTCCCCAGTCCATTAAAATAAAGCCCATTGTTATGGTTATTAAATAAAGCAATGATAAAATCACAAAAGATCTCAATAAATCATCCAGCTGTACAGGCGAAAAAATATTTTCTGTATGTGCACATTTATACCCTGCGTTATTTATCTTGCCTTTGTGTGTGTGTGTGTATACATCTATATCTGTGTGTCTTGGTTTAGTAAGATGACCCGGTGCTGTAGCTGGATAGATTCATCAGAGCAGTTAAAAGAGGATTTCTTCTGGATTTGCGGTCTCAGTGACATCATAAATTGTGCTGTCAGACCGAGGCATAGTTTTCCTCAGTCAAGCAGCAGGGTGCACCCTGCTCTAGCCGTTTGGCTCAAATAGAATGGTTAATTTCTGGGCAGACACCCCCTGTGCTGCCTCCCGCCTCCTTGCTCTTCAGACAAACTCTGTCCATTCCTTCCATTAGATTTTATTGAGATGTATAAAGTAACATGGAGGCACACACATGTCAGCATGCTCCCACACTCGCACACATACATAACGACAAGCATAGGCTCTGAAGAGTGCACACGCACACACGCATTCACACACACCAAGGATACGGCTCATTACCCACAGCTGGCTGCAGCCTCTTGGTTATACAAAAGATGAAGGGGTGGGTACTGCTGTATATTCATGTATTTGGCTGTCTCCCAAATGTTAATTTGCTTTTAGCTGGCCAAGATTAGAGCTAATTCCTTCCCGGTGCACACTATAAGTAAGCGAGAATGAAGGCATTTGGAGACTTGGCTTGTATATGGAGTGAGTGACACTGAAGGAAGTTACCAGAGTTACCAAATATTCCCTCCAAAGCGTCATCAAAGACTTCTTTATCTTTCACTTGTGAAGCTTTTTCCTTCTATGTTGTCTCTCACTAAGCAGACTTCTACCTCACCTGACACTGCAGAACTGTCAACTTTGTTTTCCTTCCTTCTCTCCTCCATCTCTCCCAGAGATGGCCTTATGGGCCAGGCATCCTTGGCATGTCAACTGAGGCTACTGACATCTGACCCTGGATGCAATCCCAAGTTGCTACTTCAAATGCTGCTTTACAGAGACTGTCACCTGCCCAGAATACTCCTGGAAAATTCTTGTAAGTCTGTCGTTTTTGCATGCATACGTGGATTGTTACATGTTACTGGATAAGGGCTATAGTGTGTGTGTGTTGTGGACATACCTGGCTGTCTGTCTTTTCGGGGACAATTAAAGCCACTTTCTTTCATTCTTTAAAATTACATTTTTTTAATAACTCTCTGATCCCAAAGAGAACATGACAGGGAAGTGTTTACCTCTGTTTTAATTGCAGCGCTCTAATATCTTAAGTAAGTTTTACAGACCTTGGGTAAGCTCTATCCATTTTATGAAGTTATAATCAGCATCTTTGCCTTCATCATCATTTTCACCTTGGTCATCATCATCACTAAATCAATAGAGTGCAGTAATAAACACTCAACAGGCACAGGCGAAGCACACGGCCTGACCTTTAAAGATTTTCCCTTCCTTCCTTTCTCCACAGTCTTCTCAACAGTCTAACCTTTAAAGACTGTTGTGCACTCGCACATTAATTCACATTATAGCGACCTCATTAATAACAACTCTCACTGTCTTGTTCTCTTGCTCGGTCTGAGTCTGACTCAGAGGCTCCGCAATGCTTCTTTCTGCATGCTGCCGTAAATCAACGCTAGGAGCGCTGACTCTCATGTGTTATCACGGTGACGTGGTAATTAACCAGGAAGCAGACAGACAGAAGGAACAGCCTGACTGAATGCCTACACTACTGTGTTGCCTCTGCACTTCCACATACATGTACATATTAGCGTGTGTTTTGAAGCACTGTTGATGAAAAAATTCTAGTGTGACTAATAGATGGTTTGGTGAATCCACGCTGTTTCAGTTCAGACTTTATTATAGCTAATTCAAGGCTCTTTTTTTGTTGATGGTTCATTTTCTAACTCTTTGTACCTGCCTTATCAAAGCACACTAACTTATGAGAAAGCTGACCAGCCAACTAACAGACCTTCGCACTGTGTAATAATTTGAAAACATACCTTCTCTACATCTACAGTATCACTTTTCACATTTGTACAGCTTACCCTAAATTAGAGGTGTACAGATGCGCACACACACACGCTCACAAACACACACACACACACACACACATGGCCTTTTTATTATCTTCAGCGTGTCTGCTTCCAATTACAGAGGTCTACAAAGAGGGCCCTTGTGACTGGTTGACTGGCTGTCCGGAAGATAAACAGGTGTATGCATTGGCTACGTATCAAGGTTGGATAAGCTTAGAGACAGAGAGGAAGGGGGGGAAAAGCATTTGAGAAATCAGCATAGAAACAAAAACACATTGGAATTATTGTGTGCTGCAGGAGTAGTGGAAACTCCACAGAGATGTGCCAGCACACTGACATGTTTTTCTGAAGTCATCTGCTGCTCCATAATGGGATCATTATTATAAAGCACCTAGTTAACCTGCCATGTTATCCAGCACCCCAAGTGGAAATTAATGTTAGTCACCCCTGTTTCCTGGACCACTGCAGCCACAGCAGTGAGATCCAGAACACTCTCTCCTCAAGGACCAATTACTAGACAGGCAGTGAATAAGATGATGTTGTAATCCACACAATGCCACCTAATAGACTGATTGGAGGTCAGGCTGTTTGACCACTTTGGAGTCTACGTGTTAGATTTGTTATTGTGAATGAAAATAGGCATGAGGGATGCAAAGGGAGTCTTGGCTAGAGGGACAGAAGAAATCAGCTTCCATGAACAGTTTGAGCACTTCCTACCTGCATGTTATTAAGGTGGCTAATGTTACTGTCACTGGGATGCTGCAGCTAATTTAGCCCTGTCATTTTAAAATAGTTCAGCATTAGTCAGAAGGAAGCCATGCTGCCCTTCATCACAGCGCCCCCTCATTGACTGCTGCGTTACATACTCTCTCCTATTCAAATGGCTGTCATCTCCCACACAGCTGACTGACAGACTGCTGGATGTCTGCCACCTCTGGAGCAATGGGCTTTTCCTCAGCAACCCCTGTCAACTTAACACACACACACACACTTACTTGTAAGCACATAGAACACATATATAGACATCCATATGGGTTACACACACACGCACATATACACACCTCGATCCTCAGCCCTATTCTCAGACAGCAAACCCCACAAGGACACCCTGTCAAAACCCCTTCCTTTTCACTTCCTGTCTCCGTGTACTGTGGATACCACAGCCAGGGGCTTTGAAATCTGTTTCTTTTTCTGTTTTTTTATTGTCTTTTTTCCTCCATCTAACACAGATGTGGATTTTTCTTCCCCTTCTACTCCACAGTGCCTTTTGTTCACCCGTTCTGTTAACATGTGTCAGGTTGGGAAGCCTTGACATTTTCCAATGTGCTTTTGTTCACGGAAATCAAAATGCTGCTTCACAGAATTGGGTTTTGTATCTTTCTAAACCTACATCCATAAGAGTGATATTTTCTGAACTATAGTTTGTAAAAAAAAAAAACGCTGTACACTCGCCTACACACCCTTGGATGTATGTGTGGGCACGAGTGTTAATCTTTTTGTGCATCCAGTTGTTTGTGCCAAGTGGACCAGAATATCAAGATTTCATTAATCCGCACATTAATTTGTACTGTTCACAGATGTGTGTCACCAAAATGACGCTTAATTTTTCAGATTTTTGCCAGGAGAACAGCTCAGAAATGTCTACAGAGAGCTGCAAGGCGGGAGATGACTTCATGATGTCATTGTTCAACCTTTTCTCTTGCCTGAATAATGTTCCTAAGGCCTTGACTCAGGCCCTTCAACCATACCTGGAACGTGCACACATATGGGAACATCTCTACACTCTGGCAGGTAAAGTAACAACCTTGCTGCTGTGTCCTAATATTTAGCAATTGCTGCCACATTTTGGCATTGCACTGATTTCGGAATGAGCAGTTGTACAATCTCTAGTTTGTGTGCTCTAGTACTGTGACCCTGGATTCCTTTTACTTTGGAAATCAGGTGTCAGAGCTGGGAGTGACTTCATTCCAGAGTTGTGTTCTAGTAGTAGCAGTTGGAAAAGAACAAAAACGGCTGCAGATGTTCATACGTAGAACCTGGTTAGTGCTCTATGTACGGCCTATTTAGTCAGTCACAAATACACAAAAGTGGTAGTACAGAGTACATGCTTTACAGTTTTACAACTTTAGATGCACTACTGTTTTAAAGTTGGGGTTTGTAGGGCTTCTCTGACTTTCTGAGTGGGAAATCTGATTTGAGGGGGCGCTACAGTTGAAAGTTTCAACTAGGAACTCCTAGGATTTTCTACTTCCTACTTCAGAAGTGTGTAAAACACACTGTACCTAAAGTATGTGTGTAACGTTGGACCCAAGAAACATAAGCTGGAGCGAATTTGACGACAGCAGAACTTTTATTTAACACTGTGGTTTACTGGGACACAGACACTCCAGCTCTCTCTCTGCTGTCACGTCCGCTCTCCTCCTCCGACTGTCACTGCCAACATATAAAGAGACACAATCACTGTCAGATCCCAGCACACCTGTTCACCCCGCCCCTGCGCCGCCCCGGGAGCTCACTGCGTCACCCCTCCTCTGCAGCTGGCCAGAGACCACACCCACGCCACAATGTGTTAAAATACAGCACTGTAAATCAGGTTAGTTTTAAAATTAACAGTTCGTGATAAACTGGAGAACATGACAAATAATCATTACAGGAATTTCCGAGTAGTGAATTGAAGTAAATAAATTAAAGATTTTCCTGATTTGTTTCTCTGATTTGTTGCATTTTTTAAGAAAGCCCCAACATTAAAATTGCATATATTTCATATTGTGTTGGCTGCCCTCCTCCTGGTCTCTTCTGGTGTCTGGCAGTGGCTCTTTTGGGCCCTGTTTGTTGTAGGGTACTGACACTGTGGATCACGGTTTGTTCCAGCAGGTCCTCCAGATGTTCAATCGTTTTGGGATCTGGAGAGTTTAAAGGCCGAATGAACACCTTGGGCTGTTATTGTTCCTTACGCCTCCATAAACAGTTTGTGCAGTTTGGCAGGGTGCTTTTGTCCTGCTGCCGTGGGGTTGTGTGCTTGGCCTGGAGCAACATTTTAGGCAGGTGCTACCGGTCAAAGTGAGAGCTACAAAACCTGATGTCTCTCAGAATATTGCATTGTAATGCGATTCAATGTTATTCAGTGCACCTTGCCAGATTTTATGTTGAGTCTAATTGGTGAATTTTTAAATACTATGGTAAATCTGCCCTCAAAGAATATCTCAATTTTATTTTCTCTAAAGGCCAGTGTTGACACTGCATAAACATGAGCTAAAGCATAAGTATACTTTTACACAGACTATAGTTATTCCCCAACTCTCTCTGCCTCTTTCTAGTGCAAGTTTTAATACAGAGCTTAATCTGAGCTCCTGTGGAGTGTGAAGCTCTTTTTAGTGGTGATTCTTATATCCTGGGTAAGTGGTAATTATTGTAGCATAAATTAGGGTGATTGGAGAAGAGTATTTAGATGGATACTGAGCAAGGGAGGGGTCGACAGAGTGAATGAAGGGGAAGAGAGCTAGAGTGTGCCGCAGAAAAATTCTCAATGTCATCCAATCAGCATTTATCCTCACAGGGTAATTAGTTTAATTATTGGACCGTTCCAAATCTTTGTATTATAATTTTGGTTACAGGATACCCCCAGTGCCCCCATTTCTATTTAAACTGTTCTCCGAGTTAACTCATAGATTACATTGAGAGCTTCACTATTTCTCCGCTTTCATTGACGTTTCATCACACTGTACCAGGTTGCTTGAGATCAATACACAAGTCAATACAGTTGCAGGTGGTATAAAGTCTGAGAATCAAGTGACTTTGAAAAATAGGTCTAGGTCTCACCTGCAACAGAGCGCTTGTCCTTCGAAAAGCTATATCTTTTTTGTTCCGTTCTCCTCTTTTTCTGCGGCTAAGGTTACTTATTTTGTTAGGCGTCCTTTGAGATTTCAGTGCGCTTTTAGTGCCGCTTCAGTACTGTTTCTCCCGATTGTAGCCTTTGGTTTTACAGCCGGGGCTGTAGGAAGTTTATGAGTGCCATACAACTTCATACTGTAGTTACTCTGCCAACAATATGAGCGAGATATAAAAGGGCAAACCGATGCAAAACGGTAAACCTGGAGAACGTAGCAAGATTCGTGCTATCAGGCCACCTGGATTTGATCGAGAGCATCTGATTTTAGTTTGAACTTGAGTACTCACATTTGGTGCAGATATTTTAAGAGAATACCTTAACACTATATGGATTCATATAAATGATTTATGTCTCTGTTTTTTGTCATTCTTTGAAAAGTAGAGTTATTTCTTGACTTTTGAATTGTTGCTTAACTATAACATGAAATGTCAACTGATCTAATGTGTAAGCATCCACTCTCCATTTATATATCAGTACAGGGAGTGCAGAATTATTAGGCAAGTTGTATTTTTGAGGAATAATTTTATTATTGAACAACAACCATGTTTTCAATGAATCCAAAAAACTCATTAATATCAAAGCTGAATGTTTTTGGAAGTAGTTTTTAGTTTGTTTTTAGTTTTAGCTATTTTAGGGGGATATCTGTGTGTGCAGGTGACTATTACTGTGCATAATTATTAGGCAACTTAACAAAAAACAAATATATACCCATTTCAATTATTTTATATTAATTTTTTACCAGTGAAACCAATATAACATCTCCACATTCACAAATATACATTTCTGGCATTCAAAAACAAAACAAAAACAAATCAGCGACCAATATAGCCACCTTTCTTTGCAAGGACACTCAAAAGCCTGCCATCCATGGATTCTGTCAGTGTTTTGATCTGTTCACCATCAACATTGCGTGCAGCAGCAACCACAGCCTCCCAGACACTGTTCAGAGAGGTGTACTGTTTTCCCTCCTTGTAAATCTCACATTTGATGATGGACCACAGGTTCTCAATGGGGTCCAGATCAGGTGAACAAGGTGGCCATGTCATTAGTTTTTCTTCTTTTATACCCTTTCTTGCCAGCCACGCTGTGGAGTACTTGGACGCGTGTGATGGAGCATTGTCCTGCATGAAAATCATGTTTTTCTTGAAGGATGCAGACTTCTTCCTGTACCACTGCTTGAAGAAGGTGTCTTCCAGAAACTGGCAGTAGGACTGGGAGTTGAGCTTGACTCCATCCTCAACCCGAAAAGGCCCCACAAGCTCATCTTTGATGATACCTTTGATGAACCCAAACCAGTACTCCACCTCCACCTTGCTGGCGTCTGAGTCGGACTGGAACTCTCTGCCCTTTACCAATCCAGCCACGGGCCCATCCATCTGGCCCATCAAGACTCACTCTCATTTCATCAGTCCATAAAACCTTAGAAAAATCAGCCTTGAGATATTTCTTGGCCCAGTCTTGACGTTTCAGCTTGTGTGTCTTGTTCAGTGGTGGTCGTCTTTCAGCCTTTCTTACCTTGGCCATGTCTCTGAGTATTGCACACCTTGTGCTTTTGGGCACTCCAGTGATGTTGCAGCTCTGAAATATGGCCAAACTGGTGGCAAGTGGCATCTTGGCAACTGCACGCTTGACTTTTCTCAGTTCATGGGCAGTTATTTTGCGCCTTGGTTTTTCCACACGCTTCTTGCGACCCTGTTGACTATTTTGAATGAAACGCTTGATTGTTCGATGATCACGCTTCAGAAGCTTTGCAATTTTGAGACTGCTGCATCCCTCTGCAAGATATCTCACTATTTTTGACTTTTCTGAGCCTGACAAGTCCTTCTTTTGACCCATTTTGCCAAAGGAAAGGAAGTTGCCTAATAATTATGCACACCTGATATAGGGTGTTGATGTCATTAGACCACACCCCTTCTCACTACAGAGATGCACATCACCTAATATGCTTAATTGGTAGTAGGCTTTCGAGCCCATACAGCTTGGAGTAAGACAACATGCATGAAGAGGATGATGTGGACAAAATACTCATTTGCCTAATAATTCTGCACTCCCTGTATACAGAAACATGTTCATATTCCTAGTGCAGGGATAATTAGAACAGTATAAGGAGGTTTTCTCTAAAGAAACTTATCATTCGTATCATTTTGAAAGGTTTTGACAACATATCCGCCTTTTTCTGACATAGCTAAAAATTCAGATTAAACACAAAGTATTGATTTCAAATTTAACATTTTTAGTGCAAAGTATGTGAATTCAGTAACCTAACAAACCTAACAGTTTGTTTCTGTAACACTAACCTTGTACTTTATCTTATGCAGTTTACCAATATTTTCTTTCCCAACTCTTAAAATTAAATAATAATTACGGTCTGGAGTCATTTATCTGATCTTCTTTAGCTGACCCTTGTTATAAAAAAAATCTGCTTCCTTTGTTTATTATTGTCAGACACCACACGGACAGTACCTACAGTTGTCAGCTGTGTCCGGGACATAGTCACAAAATCCACCAATAGCCTTCTGCAACACCTCGTCTCCATGGTTTTGGGTTGGCAGGCCACAGAGGAGCCTGGTGCAGCCTTGTTCAAGCGTACTGTGCCAGAGAATGTCCTGGCTAAAATACCCAAGGACTGGAACTACACACCACTGGATGTAAAGGGAAAGGACACTGTTGCTAAAAGTATGCACAGACTGAGTTTTGCACATTCAAGATAAAATTCAAGGAATTTTACTAACATTTCCTTCTTCTTCTAGCTATCATATCCTTAGCAATTCAAGCATTGTCCTTCATTTTCACCAACCTGCCCATGGCTGTAGCATCCTTGCCACTCCCGATCCGCTTTCTATTCCAAGTGGCAGAGAAGCACCTTTCTCAGCATGCCCGGCAGCTTCGGTTAGTGGGCCTGTTGATCTGGGCCTTGCTGGGCTGCCTGATCCAGGGCCTAGAAGACCCAGACACACTAGAACAGATCAGTGGTCTGGCTCTGGACCGCTCAGCAAAAGACCGCCTGTCCCTGCTGGCAGAGTGCGTACAGGCGGCCATAGGCATTCAGCAAAAGGTAATGGCTGAAATTTATGTGGTAGCCACAACAGGTAGAGGGTTTAGTTAGAAATTACAAATAGTAGTGGGTTGTACCAGACCTTTTATATCTCATTGTATGTTTATATGTTTGTCTATATCATTTTTGTATATGATGACTGGCTTAATGTCTGTCATATTTTTATTCATTTGCCTTGTTAGGGTGTTCCCAAACCTTCAGTGCATAAAGTTATACAGGCCTTGGAGGAAAAAAGACCAAAGTGGACACAACTGCAGCTGCAGAAGGCCCGCAAACTCTGCTCAGACAGGTAGGAGGATATGGAAAGAGGTCAACATTAGAATGGTGCCAACAGTAGCTTAAGTGCTATTTTTTTCTTAGTCCATCTTCACTCTCATTTAGTATAGACTACTGATGTCAGCCTCAAAATCTTTTCATAAAATTTATTTCCCCGAATGTAATTTTGTGATTGTCAAAAAATAAGGGCTGACTGTGTGCTGAAGGAGGAGGTTCAAATGCATCAAACTGACTGATGGTATGTTTCGCTACTTGCCATAAGAATTACCTAGAAAAACACTAAACAAATGCAACTTAGACATGCATTTCTAATTGAGCATTCAAATTTTGATGTATCATGTAACCAAGATAATTTTTTACTGACAATCTGTATGAGTAAAATCAATGAATCTCAGATTTGTTTGTTGTGCTAAATGATGCACATGCCTGACTGAATGAACTGCGGTGTGGAATGATGGGAAAACAGCTTTCGTTTTTGGCTGATCTGTGACCTTTGGCGTTGCATTTTGCTGCTTGTTCCCAGAAATGTTGTCTTCTGGTCGCTCAATTAATCATAGCGAACTCCGGACACATTCATCCTCATATAAAGTTGATTCAGTAGCGTAACCATTAAAAAAAAATGAAATAAATAAGGACACTGAATAGATTATGACCAGTTCTAGGAAATGCTGTCTGTTACAGTGACAGGAAGAGGGGGTAAGTGCAGAGAAAAAAAAGGCAAGAGACGAGGCGGCTGAGGGGTGGTGAGGGGGTGGAAAAGTGAAAGAAGAGTGATTATGTATCACCTGTCGGAGGCATTCAGTGGGATCATTACTATTCATTAAACTAACCTTCACAGGGAAGTGACGCCTGGCTTGTAAACAATCAGAATACAGTGTCAGAGAGAGAGCGAGGAAGAGAGAGAGGAAGGTTGTAATAACTCCAAAAACAACTGGCACTTCTCTTACTGGCATCCCGTGCGCACACACATTCAGAGTAAACACCTTCACAAAAAACATTTGGCCCTACACGATCCCTCTTCAGTTCCTTCATCTTTACCTTCCTCTTTTCCTTTCCTAACTGTAAACCACTACCACCACCCCCTCCCCAACAGCACCCACCTTGTCTTTGCAAAGTAATTTGTAGAGGGGAAGATTATTGTTCTCCATCATGGTGACCCTGGCTGGGCTGACGGGATGCATACACAGATGAAGATGAATGCAGTTATTCCTTGGCGGAGGTCTGCCTCTTTCAGGGCACATTGGCCCTAATGACATGATTGATAGGCTGTCCCAAATCCAGAGGGGCCCTCATTAATCACCCTGCTGACTGAATCCAATCATCTGCTTCACCTGCACAGTGATGGACAGGAAAGGATACAGCGCAGGTGCTGACACGGATGCACAGCCACCATCACCAACAACACCACCGCCAGGGCGCCGGGCAAAAGAATGAGGCGATGTATATGGACGAGACGGGACTCCTCTTCTTTTGCAACTCTCAATGTCAAACAGCCAATGGCTGGCTGACAGGCGACACCGTTTCTGCCACTTTATAATTACAAACGTGAGGAGAGAGAGAGAGAACAATGACAGGGAGTGTATGTGAAAGAGAAGATTTGATGGACGGTAGTGTGATACCCATCCATACAGGAAGGGCAGGAAAACGGTGCCGGCATTCACCTGGGTTGGGAAAATACAAGCCTATGGACCTTGACATACAATTACATACAAGCTTCATACACACACGCACTCCAGTCCAGTGCAACGGCATCCTTTGGTTAAAATGTCTCATGTATCTCATGAATTATAATGAAAATAGTGAAAATGATTTTGGTATTTCTTGGTCATTTTCACCACAGAAGATTTGACTGGTCTGATTGGTTTTCAGATACTAGAGCAAAATGTAATTTTTTTTCTTTGCCAAGACTTACATTTTGAAGTTCTTTTGCCTTGTGAAGTAACTGAATAAAAAAAAACAACTTTAATTTTAATACAGTTAATTTTCCAGTCATAGCAATTTCTAAATTGTAGCCCAAATTCCTCTCCAAACTCGAAGATACTTCCTTAGCCAGAGGTGGTATTCAAATATAAGCCGACACCCTGCCTCCTTCTGCTCCTCTCATCTTCTATGTTCTTCACTCTGGGTTTTTTCTTTGTGTTGTCTTTACTAAGTTCTCCTCTTCCCATCTCTGTTTCACTCACAGTGTATTTGAACAAGGAAGCGAGAGAGGAGTTGCTGCAGCTGAACTGACTGAGCAGAAAATAGGCCTGATGCTGCTGGAGGTCTGCCACAAAGCAGGTGGCAGCAGCTACCTGAGGCAGATCTATCACATCATCCAAGGCAATGAGGTAGGGAAGTACTCGCTCTCCCCAGCAATTAGGTGGCTGCTGGCCTGAGGCCGCAGGCTGTTCAGGAGGGGGAGACAGAGGGAAGAGGGCTGCTGCTTGTGTGCAGTCTGCTTGTTCTGATCGTCTTTTGTTCAAGTGACCTCAAGGGTGCAAACCTACAGTGATTTCCAGTGTAATACACTCACCTCATATAGAGCAGAGGAAGCCTCGTGGAGTTACTAGACTCTGTGGAAAGCTTTTTGGAAGAGATTTCAATGAGGAAGAAAAGCCCTTTAAAACTCAAGTGGAAGTTATTTTATGAAATTTACTTCAAAAACTATTCTTCTAAAAGTCCCCAAATCGATTAGATTTTATTAGCCTATTGTAGCTAAATTCTTATGATGTCTAAAAAAGATCTTTGGTGGTTGTTGAAAAGCTAAAAATCATATTAAGTTGTTTTAACTGGTTTTGTAACACTTTTTTGGAATGTTGCCGTTTCCTGTCCAATGAAAATCAAGTTGAAAAAGCAAAACATTAAAGGTACAGTAAATATTTTTTTTGAGATGACTTAATAGAAAAAGAGAAGACTTGACTCATAAATAGTTAGTGTTAGTCCAACAAACTGATGCATTCTCATACACTTACGCCATGTTGCCATGCCATCTTGAAAACTTGGACGTCCTTCCACCTAATTGTATTTTATGGATGTTGCTAACTGAAGTTGGGGCTCTATAACGCACAACAGCAGTTGTTGATGTGTAAACATCAACAATTGCTGGTTATAAGTTAACATTATAAGCTGGTTATAAGTTAACATCGAGCTTGGCTCAAGTGTCCTAAAATGTACATAAACAGTTTGATTGCATTCTCACATCATATGTGAATTTTGTGTCTGATTCCATTCATTTTTAAATGAATACTGGACAGTATTCAAAAGTTTGCAATGTTATTAACAAGCCTATCACAAGACACAAATGCTATTTTTGTGGTTTTTTTCCTTCTTCTTTTTTGTCTTTTGGTCTCTGAAGTCGCTTGTGTATTTCTGTAATGAGCACACCATCCCAGAGAGTTCGTAGTGCTGCTGGGAAGACTGTTAACCCTCTCCAATCTTCTGAATGCAAACATGTTAGTTTTTCTAGCATGAAACAAGGACATGACATACTACAACTAAATCTTAAAAACTTTATTGTTCATGCTAAATGAAAAGGATATTAATTTCTTTAGTTTTAATTTATTTTTAATGCAACACTTCTTTGACATTTAGTCTTAAGACTAATATAATTAATATAACTACCTAAATGAGCCTGGTTATTTATTTTTTACATTTTAGCCTGGGTTGTAGGCTAAACTGCATTATCGGACCTCTTTACCTTTCTCTGTCTAGTTGGAGTTCATAATCTGTATCTAATAGGATCCAGCATGGACATATAGAGTATGTGTTTTTGATGTTTTTGAAGTGTTAACACATATAACGCTGCTCGGCAATTTGAGAGAATGTGAATGGGAACCTCAAGAATCAAGAGTTATCCTTCTGGCAGCTCCAGCGTCTCTACCCAGCCAAGGTCGAGGCAAGAACATGCAGGTCAGGGACAGACTGGGTTGGTGGTGAGGAGAGGGAGGAGGAGGTCCAGAGGCCATGTCAAGCTGACGGATGGGAATATACCGAATTCACACCAGGATGCCTATGTGTGCATGAACACACACATCGAGTCATAGTGTACAAAGACTCATTACTATATGCTGGACCTATTGTGAGACACATGCATTATAACTACAGCAAAGGTTACAGAAACAGCACCAGAAAGTGCACTAGTGTAAAAAAACCTGTGTTTCTCTTTTGTTCCATCTGTACATATTTTGTTTTGATATGTGTTTTTCATTGCTTTATTCATTCACTGAAATATAGCTCAGGTTGGAGCCATACACGTGGCGTGTAAGTAGACTCTAAAACTCCACTAGACTCTTTATTTGTTTGGTCTGTTTGATCGACTTTGAGTTTAGTTATTTTACTTATACAAAACCTTTTGGCCTCACTCTAGCTGTCAGACTTTTTCTTTACAGCTTATTTATTATCAGTCTTATCAATCATATTGCATCCGTCTCCTGTGTTTCTCTTCTTCCATCCCACCCTCATAACCTGCTTACAGGAACTGCTGATGTCTAAACTGAGTGGAAGCTCAGACTTGCCAAATGATCCTCCTCTTTTTGTGAAGTTTGATCTTGGCCCCGAGAGTCATGTTGGAGGTGACCGTTTCAATCCTCTCCACCAGTTTGACCACATTGGCAAGAAGAAGCTGGATCAGGTGTGTTAGGCCTTTTAAGGTTAACATTATATTATATTCTGGTAGCAAATAAGTGTTTAAAACTTGTTTTAGTTGTGTGAAACATCTTTGATATTCATGTGAACTTTTTCCAGTTTTCAGACTTTGTACTGTGTGGGTGTACTTGTGACATACAGCGTGGTGTCATTATAACTTTCACCGAGGCCGGAAGCTTAATGTTGAAGGTTAGAAGCTCTTTGAGTCTCTAGTGAACTGGATACTGTGGTAGTCTCTGAAGTTGTCAGGTCTTTCTGGGGCTTGGCTTTCCTATTCCCCTTAGGTTGCTGTCTTTTTCTGAGCAGGAGTTAGGCTGGCAGGAAGAAAAGAACGCAGAAGAGGTGAAAAGATGAGAGAAGTTTTTTTTTTTTTTCTTTTGTAAAGAAGTGAGTAATGTTAAAGGAGAGTGCAGTCTTAAAGTGCACTTCTTTGGGGCTTTGAACCATGTAGCCTCTTATCCTGAACTTATCCCCAGGAGTGTCACCATGATGTTCATTTAATTGTTAGGTTTTTTGTTCTCCATATCAGGGTTGAGTCTACCTACAGGTAGCTCACTGTAAGAGTTGCTCGCTTTCCCCCTCATTTCCCCTCTATTACCACGATATCCCCCACTGTTAGGAGAGATACAATGGTACTTATAACACTTACAGCAGTAAGTATTTTCTCAAGACAGGCTTGTGTGTGTTTCTGCTTTCTTTTTTTAAGGATTAGAATTATAACTTTAATATTTATATTATTAGAGTTGAATACAATTCAGTTTTATTTTTTTACAGAACTTATTCAGTCAACAGTCACATCAAGGTATTTCATATTGAAAGGGAAAGACCCTACAATATTAGAAACCTCCAGTAATCAGACAATCTGCTATGGGTAACCACTCAGCAACAGTGGGAAAGAAAAACTCCTTTTTAACAGGAAGAGCCCTGCAACAGAGCCGGGATCAGGAAGGACCAGCCATCTGCTAAGATCAGTTGAGGGTGATTAGAAAGAGAAGAAACAAAAAGGGAAACATAGAGTGATAAATACAAAAAATAAGCTATGAAAAAGATAAAGATTTGTATTTGTGACTCTTATATTTGTCCCTTATAGCAGCTTCAGTTCTTCCTGTGGCTTTTCAAGAACATTAGTCCCATTTAATTTCTAAGACTTGGCCTGTTTTCGGCTTATCACAGGAGGCTGCATAGCTTTGCATAGAAACACCCTATTAAGAGAATGATTAAAATGCCTTCTCCGCTTCAGGTGCCTGTGTTGTTTGTCAAATAAAATGGAGGGAGGAGGAAAAAGTTACACCCATCAATCACAGATGAGGAAGAAGCAGAGGGGGGATCGGATGGATGGATGGAACGAGTAGAGTTCTCCTCCTTTTGTCAATAAAACTCAGCCTGGAGTTAAGAGTGACATTTTACAATCAAAGCAATCTGATTTTTATTTGCTTTCCCAATATGGTGATGGTGCCAGGTGTGTGTGTTCCCTGTTCACATCCACGCGTGAGTGTGTATGTGTGTATTTTTAAAAAAGAGTGAGAGTTAGCAATAGAGGGAAAGAAAAGGAGAAGGGAAGGTGGGGGGTTGGCAGAGTGCCATTGAAGATGGAAAGAGGAAAAAAAAAGGCATAGCAAGAAGAGTAACGACTCCCTCCAAAAATTGATTTATCTTTCTATAAATGATGGCTACATCCCCCAAATGGATTTATAAATTAATTGCTGTCTTATTGGAATAAAAACCTTCTTGTGCGGACATGATTGATCGTCTGATGTCGGTGGCCTGCGCTGGAGACCCCCCTCCTCTTTTGTTAGTGGGTCCCAGCTGGAGCGGTAATGCACTGATGGTATTAACCCTGATTAATAACTAACAAACGCTATCCTCATACATCAACAGAGTGCTGTGGTCGACTGGGCATGGGACTGGGCAAGGCTGCTCCCAGCTTATCAGGGCATGAGTCGGGTCACCTTCAGAGCTCTGCTGGCCAACAGGTACAACATTTCTGTTGCAATATATGTATTTTTATGTGTCTTTTTGTGTTTCATTTGTGCAGTCATTTTGTGAATTACTCGCCTCGGTACAGACCTCAGATGGTTTTTATCAGCATATAAAGTTTCATTTTCCCGATTGTGTCTTCTATAATGCGGGCTGTGCTGTGGAAAGAAATCTTTGGAAAGAGGATATTGGAGTGCTATCATATACCGTGTGCGCTGAATGGAGTGGATCAATGAAATCCTCTCTGTGAATGCATGTGTCACTGACTGCACAGACACAATTTTTGGTAATTGAGTAATGCCTGCTTATTAGGTACTTTTGAGATCTTGGGGTTGGTACATAAAGATGGATAAAAAACAGGCTGGTTCGGATTTTTGTGTCATCTGATTGAAGTTTTTCGCCCAAGTCCACCACTCCTGTCCCATCCTCTCCTCCCCCTCCCCTCCTGTTTTACTCTGCAACAGGCATAAATATTTATGCAGGTATGTGACACATATTAGATTGCAATACTTCAGGCTGTTCCCTGTTCTCCATTCACAGCTGTCACGCTGCCAGCTATCAGGGAGCTATGGGGCTACTGCACCTTGTCTCCACACCTACGCCCAATCCATTCTAAATCACTGCCATTGTAACACACACACACACCTTTCTAACAAAGGGCAAGCTCTGCATCTGCCAAGGACACGGGCCTAATAAGGGTGAAGTACTCAGCTCTGTGCTACGCTGTGACGAGCTTTGTCGCCTCCATGCCTCTACCCCTTCTTCCCACACCCACATACACATACTCTATTCTTCCGCCCCTTATACGCTGCTTTGTTGCATGCTAAAACAGATACTGTCATTGCTTGACTGAGCCAAATTAGTGTTTCAGCATTCATGAATAGAAACTGAAAGAAGAGGATATGAAGTCCGATAGGAAGAGACATAGATAAAGAGGGTCTGGACTTGAAGTTTGAGATTGTGAGCGACACGGAGAAAAAGCACATCACTTCTGACAAGGACTCAAAAAGTGTGAGGATGGGAGTGGGAGGGGTTAAAGGTTATATAATTCACCCTAATCTCACAGTATCAAAGTGTCTGAGATTCTGTCATCTGCCTCATTAGCCTGTCTTTGTTGGGCCAGAGGAACAGATTTCATGGAGGATTTGGAGAATGGCTTTGGTTCAGCACAAGTTGCTCGCACAGAGCAGGAAGTTAGTTTCATGGACTGGCGACATGTAAGCTGTCAAAGTTTTTCTCAGATCAATCTGTGACTCAGAAATATCCTTCAAGCTATAGAAGGCCGTTCATGGGATAAGCACACTGATGTCTCATCCACTGATCCATTTGTTAGTGTAGATAAGGAACACTTTCTGCGTAACCACAGGCCGAAGCGCCTTCGGCTGTTTTCACTTCACAACAATTACTCTTTCACTGCTTCCAGTTGCTGAAAAAGCCACAGCATATCTCACCCTCTTGATGATTTTAATAGTAATGTTTCTACCCCGTACAGTATAAAAAGTCCTCTTATTGTGACCTTGTTGTGAATTTCTACCTTCTAACTTTTAGTCTCCTTGAATGACTTTCTCTTCCTGTACACAGTCAATATTTTTTTTCTGCTCCCGGGCTGTGTGACTTAGCAGTGTGGCCCATTGGCCTCCTATATATTGTGATAGTGGCAGGACAGTTATTGTGCCCAGGGTTTATATCACATTCTAATGGAGCAAGGCTATGAGTTAAGGGGCGGTAGGCTTTTAAACCAGGGCTGTTAAATCACTGTTCAGATGACTTCATTAGCAGAGCGGGACACATGCTGAGACACTTATGTCGGCACACACACGTACACACACATGCATATACATACACTTTCACCCTGCTACCTTGACGGCGTAACGCTTGGGCCAGACAGGAGGGAGAGTGGATTTATACAGATATGTGTGTCCTTCTTTGTCACCTGTCACTTCAGTTCCCTTGGCATGATGGCTCATCCATCATCTACAGATTGAGCTTTTCAGCAGAAACCAGACTGATTAATACTACTGAAGGACCCCCAGGGTTGACTATATGACCTGGCTTCCTGGCAGACTTGATACATTAATGGGCAGATGGATTACTTATGTAAAAAAACACTTGTTTTCTGACTAAATGGTGGGTTGGCTTTGTTAAATACGTTGTTACTGTTAAAAACAATGTAAGAAGCAGTGATTAGTGGATGTGTTTGATGGAGTACTGCCTGGCAGGGTCAAATTTTGATTGTTTGTCTGGGAAACTGACCAACCTGTTGGTTCTTGGCCAGCTGTGATAAATGATAGGCCTCAAAAACCTATTAAGGAAGGCTAACTGCTTTGCTAAATAGATATTTTTTTTACTTTACTTGCCTTATTTTCCCCCTTATTATTGGATGGATGGGTGGCTCTGAATTCTACATTTGCAAAATCAAAAGATCCCTGTTTTAGCTCCAGGAGGAGACACAAATCCCTTGTTGGATGCATCAGGAAGGACATCAGACATAAAAATCAAACATGAGGAGCTACCTGCTGTGGCAACCCTTTGTGAGCAGCTGAAAGTACCTCTATTACATGGATGGACATCTTTATAGACACTGATGTGCAGCTGACTTATGATAGGCTTATACCAGAGAAACAACACATACTCTGTTTGTGAATCAAGGTCTAACAGCAGAGCTAACTAGTAAAATTCAGCCACCCTAAAGTTTTCAGTGTCTTCCTTTATCTCTAACAGATTTTAAGTTTTTGCATATGAAAAAAAAAGTATCTTCCTTACATGCTCATATATACTTAACATTTCACCTTGAACAAACTGTACTGAATGCATTTATATTAATTTCCATGCATTACGAATTGAAATTTGTCTAGGTTGTCTCATTCCTTGACTTCAAGTTATGAACCGCTCTTTGTTACAGAAGCGTTGAGTCAAAGCACTAAGTGCTTCAACTGATGCTGAAGTTTCTCTTCAGCGAATGGATTGCAAATGGATAAGTCAACTGCTTTGTCCTTGGTCGCACTTTCAAGTCCCCCTTTCTTTAGTGAACACTTGTAACTCTGTCTGAGCGTACTTTTGTACAAAACAATTAAAAAAAACACACAGCTCAGGCCCTTTGTAGGTTGGAAATAATGCCAGGAGTGCTGACCCTTCTCTTTCTTCTGTGACTCTGATTGTGTCCCAAGGCCTTCGAATGCTACGGTCTTTTATGTCATTTTTCTTTTCCATCCATGGAAAAATGAAACAAGTCTGAAAAAGTGTCATGTGTTGCAACAGACAAAAGTCACATTTTAGCTGTCATCTGCTAAGGTGACTTTTTGAAACTGTTTCCTTGCACCTATATGTCAGAGAAGGTCCCCTGACCTGGTTGTTAAGGGGTAGCCAAGTATGAGAGATGAAGCCTCATGTGTCACTTGGCACTCTTCCACTCCATCATAAGGATCTAATATCGTCCAAGGACATTCATGCTTAGATCTGCTAGTTCTACTGCTCCCGGTACACGGTCTTAAAATCAGCGTGGAGCAACAGAAAGACGTCATGCGTTGGCCCGCAGTAAATTCAGAGTTAGATATACTGTAGCTGTGCTATATTTAGACCTTATTTTCTGAGTAAGCACTGCTCGGTACGATTTTATTACACACGCATTGACAGTAAAAGGGTACTAGTAGTATTGACCTCTAGATTTGCTGGCTTAATATAGTTAGCTACAGTATAACTACTGAACACTAAACCATTTTCTCTGAATTGTCTCATTGTTTCTGTTACCCCTCTGGTCTATAACAATAGCAGTTTGTGGAAAAATGCCAGTCTGTGGCATTCTCTTGCTTGAGCGGCTCCTTAAATTGCGGCGATAGACGCTTGTGCTTTCAGGAAGTGGGCAATCGCCATCTGTTCCTTGGCGCTGCCATATGGCGGGCCTTTTTCTCAGGGAATAAAATAAAAACAAATATGTCAGAACGTTCGTCTTTCTCCACGGACGCTGATCAACCTGGGGAGAAGCTGGATCTCAGTGTGTCTGGATTAATGGTCTTACTTTACGCTTCAGGGAATGAGTGAGTGTGCGCTCGTCTTTGTGCATTTGTGTGAGCACGTGTGCATCTTTTTGTGAGGGCATGCACGCACTAAAGCACATTTGTGTACCTGGAAGTATTTCTCAAAGCATTTATCTGACTTTAAGGGTGATGCTACCGTACCGTTTTGAGCAGTTGGTTGCCCTAGTCTTGGAAGCATTAAACAACGCAGGAGAAAAGAGCTTCAAGGTTAGCCAGAGTGACATTTCACGGCTGCCGCTGCCAAAGAAACAAGAAGAAATGCTCTCAAGCCATCATCAGACTCTCCATCTTGCGAGGCCACGAATTCAAAAGACTTGTCACTTTTGAAAATCAGGAGAGTGTGAGGTGTCATTGAGGAAGGGCTTCTTTCTTCTCTCGTAGATCTCCTTGGGTGTCCTCTCTACTGACTGACAGCTTGGGCTGGGAGTTTGTGTTGGTGGAGACAGAATACATCTTTTGTCTGCTTGGTTATACATGGCGTGTTTTGTCTTCGCTACCCCTGGACAGCACTGACACATTGAGGTTTTCATTAGCCGTAAGCAGGTGGTGAAAAAGAGGGACGAGCTTATGCGCATCACTCTGTTCCCATCCCTGCTTGTGTGCATCTGCACTGCACCAGCTTGTATACTGTAAGCATATCACAGAGGGCGTACATGTGTCGGGCCGCGTGTGTTTGAATGTTCAACATTACATTTTTAGCATGTGTGATACTTGGAGGTTTGCTCCAAAGGCGAATAAATCAGTGATGCCTGGGATAAGGCCGTGGCCCCTCCTCAAACTGCACAGACAGGCTGAGAGGCTCATTAATCAAACGGCCAGTCACAGATGTGATGGCTTCCACACAAACCGCCAGCAGACTGTGAAAGTCACATCCAACAGAGTCAACTGTCAGCCAGGCAGGCAGGCTGCACTTTTCTGCTCTCTCTCTCTCTCTTTCCCCCTCTGTTGTATTAATCTCTCACTCTCCCTTTACCTCCTCTCACCTCCAGCATGATGCCTCAGTGTGATACATCTGAAATATTTGTCTTGTCCCTCTAAAAACCATCTCGAGGGTCGAGAAAAATCCATCTTCTCAGAGAGTGGTCATGGTCAAACCATTTTGGGGACACAAGACATCAGTCATTACTGCACAATGCTCTGTTCTCGGAAATTACTTGCAGCATAGGTAAACACTGACCACACCACTTCAGATTATCTCCTAAATTACATGAATCCTTGTTCATTCCCTGAATAAAAGTTGATAATCGCGTAGAATATTATGGAATATGGTGCAATTTGTTAGGCGAGTCTGTGTATTCCTTTTAGTATTTTGTCAGTATCTGGAAATTCCAGGTACACTCAGGACTATCATGTGTACCCTCTTCATGGAAATGCTGGCATGTGCAAAATATGTCTTCCCATTTCTTTTGGGTTATTATGTCACAAAACCTTTCTGCAATCCCAACTCCAAATGGGTTTAAATTAGTTACAGTTATTACCAGTAATTCCTATAATATTGCTACTCATCATCATAACCCTCGCTTCACGTTGGTTATTCCACACAGCAAGCTTCTGAACTAGATTATCCTGTTATCCTTTGTCAACTTACTGTACCTGACCTTGCTTAAAAAAATGCATTTTTTATGTAATTTAATTGTATAAATAGCAATCTCTGTGACTGTTCCAGCTTCAGACTTTGGATGGATAAATAGTTGGAGTGACTCTAACACCAGAGCTAAATGAAAATGCTGCTTAATCTACTGAAAAGCCCTCCCAGCACAGATAGAAATGCTGGATGGAACAAGGACAAGACAAAGCCACCCTCTCCTGATTAAAAATGGCAACTCCCAAGGCTCCTCAAACACACTGGGGTATTTGATGCTGCAAATAAAGACTGTATTCCACATGCTTTTGCTGTCAGAATGGGAAATGGTGCAGAAGGGAAGGAAATTCTCTTGTTATGATGCCAGGTTTTTGGAGAATGACACCATCATAGTTGGAGCCCTGCAAGATTTAAGTACATCTTACTACACAAGGTCTATAGGCAGCTTTTTAAACAAAGTTTGACTGAACAGAGAAACAGCCATTTATCAGCAATGCGGCTTTTTTATCAAGTTTTCCAATTTTACTTTTTTCCGGTGTAAAAAAATAAAAGAGAAATGTTTAAGCATGTGAAAGCAGGCTTATATTAGCGTTACTAAAATGAGATCTGCACGATATCTCATGTCATGTCAATGCCAGCTGAGCTTTTTCACATTGCATTGAGATCAAATGTCCTCAGACAGTGTGATCTTTGCACAGCCGTAAAAAATGCTGTCATTAACTGAAAAATAAATACTTCTACAATACCAAAACAAAAGTAGTAACATGCTGCAGTTGTCACTGGATACTTTATCACGCTTGCAGCCACCATGCATTTTGTTACTGCACCTGACTTTGCCAGCTTTGGATCAAGTTTGTCTTTGGATTTCTAGCATGTCCACTGGGTATTTGTTTTGGTGAGCTCTGTCAGCGAAATAACTCCATGTTTTGCCCTTGGAACCAGTTTTGTCAACCAGTTTAGATGAACTGGGACTCGGTTCAAGACGTGGTGGACTGTTTGACACTGTTGCCATGTTTCCTGCTGATTTACTGAAATGACTTTTTAGCTGACTGCAGCAGTCCATTGTCAAGAGCCAGTTTGTGACCGTCTGTTCCAGTCCATCATTGTATGCGCTTCCATCCTTTTTACTATTCCATGTGCCATCTTTATTCAAATCCTCTGGAATTGATACCGAGTTAGCCTCTAAGCTTGCAGAATGTGTTTGGTTGTGTGGTTAGTGTATTGGAGGATACATGGTAAAATTAAAGTTGAAATGAAAAATGTTTGGCATTTTGTCTTTTATGCACAAGTATGTCAACTAAGAAAGGATATGCACTAGTGGTGGTCTTGTACTTGTTAATGATTACTGTACTGTAAGGCACAACATAAACATGCAGTGTATACACATTTCTAGATCTGGATATATATTTTATCATTATGTATGTGCGCAGAGACCATTTACTTAGAAAAGTGTAAGAGAAGACCCCGGGCCTCTCTAAAGCCAGTGCAAGATAGAAAATAAAAGAGCATCATCTAAATGCTTGAACAGGTTTGTGCAAGTTTGTGTGCCCTCCTGTGTGAGGCTATGTAGTGAGGCGGTGAGAGGTTTTTTTCATTTTTTGGGGGGTGCATCACGAGGTTGTATCCTGTCGCCAGGCTCATTAGTCCATCAGAGGCGCCCAACCAGCCCCAGCCAATCGTTGCTCTCGACTTGGCTCTGCCATTTGCATGTGGTCTAGGAAGAGATAATTAGAGGGATCTCTGCCTGTCACTGTTAATCTGGGACTTAGTGAAGGGCTGTGACGCCGACACGCTGATGGACTGACACACACACACACACACACACACGGTGTCATATGAATTTGCACACACACTCAGATTCACAGAAATTCTACGTGGAAACACAGTGCCTACCTCCACACGCTAACATGATTTGCACAGGTAAACACTGTTAAGCTGTGGATAGGACTGTTAGTTTTTTTTAATGCTCTCTTTTTGATTTGTGACTAGTAGAGTGGTCTTTTTGTTGTATTTCTTATCTCTATTAATACTGCGCATTACACTAAAGTACATCAGAGTTCCTTCCCCATTGGTGTGATATGATAGCATGTTGACTCAGTGACTGTTTACACCAGTTGTACTATGCTGTTGACACAGGGTTTAGATCCCTGTTCAGATAGACTGTGCTTGTTGCTTCCCAAACAGACAGAATGCTCAGTAAGTCTTTTGAACAAGCCCAGCTGTCAGCCCTATATACAGTACGTTTACACACACACACACACACACATCAATACACTCACATCCTAACAAACATGTACATGCGCTCATGCACTGGCAGGTCCCCAGCTACACGCACACTGAGAACACACACACGTCGCTGATTGGCAGGCCTCCTGTTTCCCCATAATTCCGACTGATTTATCCAATCAATCTCACTCGGGGAGCTGCTAAAGCGTTGACTAATATTAAGAGTAGAACATGCGACAATTAAAACATCCTTCAGGTAATTACAGAGCTGGTTTAGCAGCAAACAACTGAAGCATTTTATACATTCAGCATGTTGCCTGTGTGTTTTATTTGTACCTGTTTGGTAGTTAATCGGGGGAAATGAGGTACATCTGTGAATGTTACCGCTTTTTAATGCACGTGCCGCATAACATCGCATCGTTAGCTGAACGAGTCTATGCAAATATCGACGCTCTTCACCTAATTAAGTGCCATTTTATCCTGCACAAGAAAATCTTGCGTAAAAAAGACTGGATAGATGTGCTTATTACCACAAAGCCTATTTCCAAACCAAGTGACAGCAAGTCTTTTTCGAGCACTGGGGGACTGCTAAGCTAAATGGTGGATGTTGAGGAAGAGCGTGAGTACCATTGCTGACCTCATCCGTCCTGCTCTGTGACCTTTTGTCACCACTGATGGCACATAATAGTTGACACTTGACTTTAGGGGCTCTTTAAGTGCCAAGAGTGGCCTGGGCCCTGGATACATATTCTAATGCCATCATCTCTGTACTCTGTGAGAATACCCTTTGTACAGGAGTCCTCGCTACACATGTTTTCACTTTTTCTTTCTGAGCTTTCTTCGCCATTCTCCCTCCCTCCCTCCTTCCCTCTTTTTTCTCTTGTTTCCAAAAAAAGACACATGCGGTCACACACACAGCAACACTCAGACCCACTCAGACATGCTTTCGCTGAATTGAAATAGTCTGTCCCGCCCTTCTGCCCCTCTGCCATTTAAGGCAAGCACAGAGGTGCACTTGTCTTGACACTTGTCTCAACAAATCTATAGACAGCCAAAAGGACTATTCCAGCTGTTATCAAACCACTCTCTTCATGCCTCTCCTCTCCTCTTTTCTACTCTGTGTCATATTTAGATACAGCACCATTTTCCCACCTTCACCACCTGGACTCTATACTGTACGTATGGAAAATTACAGTTACGGGTGGGTACTGTGTATATTAATATCACTGACTCAGAGGTTATTTATTGAATCCTTCTGCTCCATTCTAATTTGGGAATGTAGTATATTATATAGGTCACCTGAAAACTGTAACTGTACATATACTAACACTTGCTTTCAGGAGATTTGGGCAACCATTTCGCAGCTATTGTAGGTTTAGACTTTTGACAGCATCAGCTAATACGCATATGACAAAGGTTATAAAAGCCTTTGCATTCTTACAGCTTTCTGTTCTAAATACCTTTTTATATCAAACATAATTTCCTATCTTAGAAGATATTTTTTTTTACATTTTGTGTAAATTTTGCATAAAATGTCAAATGTCCCTGCTGTCTACTGCAAGAATAGCCACACATCTCAACTAGTACATTGGTAAACATTAAAATATACAAATATATTTATGTATTTGTCTCCTGCGATGTATATTGGTGTACAGAAGGTCCAAGCACCCTAATCAATAAGAGGAATCAAATAGCAAATAAGCAGTTATTATAGATTTAAAATCACTTCCAGCTCAGAACAAGGTGTTGATATCCACTGCTTGTTATGGGTCAGTCTGCACTGTAAATATGGCATGCTGTGGCAAATGGCAAATATGATTGCACTCTCCCACTCTGTGTTTCCCCACCTTTGCAGCTTTTTACTTTGTGTTTCTTTCAACTCTTTCTCCTTTTACCTGCTTTGGCTCCCTCTCTCTGCAATCTTCTCAGAGAAACCATCATGGGTCATGTTTTTCTGAGTCTTTGATCATTGAGTAGTCTTTCAGCATGTTGACTACAAGGCCTCTCACCTCCCCAGTGGTTGTTGCAAAAGAGGGGGCACACTTATCTAGCTTCTATGATGTTGATGGTTGAAAGCATTTGCTGATGTTGAAAGTGCGTGTGCACCTTTGTGCGTTTGTGTGTGTCCATTCAGACATGATGAAAGACTCTGTTATAGCACTGGGGTTGTGATCGGTTGCAACTACAGTGTAGCTATGGTTGATAAGCATGGCATTCGTATCTGACAGATAATGATCATGTGACAATGCAGTCATTTAGGAGAATAATACCCTCGGCACAAATTCTTACATTTTTTTCTTCTTAAATAGCCTAAAAGGTTGGAGTTTACATCCCTGAGCTTTTCATCCATGCCTATTTGTTCTGTTATTCCATGGAAAACTTCCTTCACTGTTTCATAATGGGTTTCTCCTGAGGGCACAAACTCTGGCTGAAATAGAAAAAGCTTTTTTTTCCCCCCTTAGTCTTTACACCTCCTGTGAGTAAACGATGGCTCGGTGTCTGAGAGGTTTGCAGCTCCATCCAGCTGCAGAATTCTCTCTTTTGTAAGATGCAGGGGATGGCCTTGATGTGACAGCTTGCGATGTTAGCCCAAGTTGTTTTTGACAGAAGACAAAGAAAAAGGAAAGAAGGCAAAGAAAAAAAAAGAAATATAAAGGCAAACCGATGGAATTTATCTTCTCAGGTGAATTGCTTGTGCAGGAATCAATTCTTTCTCTGCGTCATTTTCTTTTAAAAACATCTTTGTTTTCCTCCCCATGTTTGCTTTGTCATGACTGTTAAGAACAGTCGGTTTGATTGAATTTGCCACTGGAGACATTTAGTGATCTTGATGCATTCTTTGGATGCAGGGCTTAGGCTTGCTGGAAGCATCTTTTTTAGATGTCCCCCTCCCGCCCATGACATTACGGAAACAGGTCTACCCTTTACAGCAGACTGAATGGTGAGTGGTATTATTTGATATATTGTGCTGATACATGCCAGTCTATAAGAATGCCAATGACAATCATAGGAAAGGACATTTAGATTACTGTCGAGGCTCCCTGTCCTGTCTCTTCCTATCTGGCCTGCTATCACTCCATCTGTTTTGTAATCTGTCTTCTCTTCATCTTGAGTTTGACTTGTAATGATGAAGAGCTGGTCAGAGGGGTATAGAGCATTTTGTGTGTGAGGTGTGTGTGTGCGCATGTGTGTGTGAACTTTGAAGTTGCTGTTTTTTATGTGAATGAGTGGGAGCCTTGTATGTGTGTCCAGCCTGTGTCTGCCTTTACTAAGAGTGAGCGTGACCCTTGGGCTGTACCCCACAATCAGTCAGCCTGCCTAGCCCATTCTGACTGAGTGTTCCTCTCTTAGTCCTCTGAAAGAGTCCTTCTTGTCAGTGTGTGCCAGACCTTCCCTCTGCCCCTCACTGTTGTCAAGGTTAGCCCGGCTGCACCTTTTCCATTTTGACTATCCTTCAGAAACAACCTTCTTCATATGTGTCTCTGAAAAGAGTAAAAAGTTTGAAGTTTTCCACTCTTTTCTAGGTCTTCCACTCAAGGTTAGACTTCCCCAGTGCTCTTCATATAGCCTTCTAGCAGCACTCTATCCAGTACTTATGTGCATCTGAGAAAGGAGGAAGTTTAAAGGAGGTTAAATTCTCTCTTCCTGTTCATTCTCACTTTCTCTGAAGGTGAGTCTCTTGTTAATCTCTGATTTCATGTTTCACTTCTCTGTCTTGTTAGCACACACAAGGAAAAATATGGTACTGTGGCACAACATATATGTGTGTGTGTGTGTGTGTGTATATCTGTGAATAGCTGTTTGATTAGAACTTCCTCCTCTTTCTCTTTCTATGGTTTTGTCTTAGATGCTTAGATGATATATTCAGGCCATTACTAAGACAAAACACGTTTTAATAGGTGTCAAAGAAAACTATAGTAAATGGACTGAAATATTTCTTCTTGTTTTACGAATTTATGGTGATTGGTTGATTGAAAGTTAGTCTTGCTTCACTGTGTTGTTGTTGTTATTTTGGCTATGATGCATTTGTGAAAACAAATCTGAGTAGTTTTGAAAAACTGAGATGATATAAAATGATTTTTGCTCAACTCAAGTACAAATACAGAACAGCAGGGCTTTTTAGACAGTTAAAAATATCCTGCTCATGTCTTCCACCTCAGAAAAGCAACGTATCACTGAGCCGGGGGGATAGTCAGTCATCAGAGTCTGCGCTGGTCTGCTCTTTCACATTTCTGGTTGCATTCATTTTCAACCCTGCATGTCTCCTCAAAATCACGTTTATGCCCCACTCTTTTGTTTTTGCTGCAGTCTTTAAAGTCTTAACTGCACTTCTTCACTGAATTACTTTAAAAGCTTAATCGTGTTAAGGTGCTACTAGAGGATACAGCAAGGATGGGTAATGTAAAGGAAAATAAAATGAAATAAAAGATCAATCCATCAATCCATTTTCCGCTTATCCAGCTTAGGTCACGGGGGGTTGGAGCCTATCCCAACTTTCACAGAGTCCGAGTTGGGCACAGGTCAGCATTCATTCACAGGGCTTACAAGTTAAGATGTCAGTGAAGGTTTACAGATGAATTTAATATCAACTTTATAGTAGTAGTATCAGTAGCATTAGTAGTGGGGGTTCTCCTTGCATTACTAATGTAATTGTAAATATTGCAGCTAACATAAGACAGTGGCAGCTGGCAGCTAAATACATAATACATAACCATAAATGTGCTTTAAAGGAATATTATTGATCAGTGTAGCACATCAGTCTTTTAAAATTTTGCAATTGAGTAACTGCTTTTTATATTATAACTAATTTAGTTGCTTGTTACCCTTATATACAGTATATACACACAGTATCACCCCAAAAAGCAGATTTACCCATTATTTTGCAAACATTTTTAAAATTTAGTTCATGATGTGGGGGAAAAAACAGCACAGCAGAGTTGACGAGCTGACAACACACACCATAAGAAAACCATTAAATGAGATAACTTGTATCTTGATAAAATCATTGTGTTACACGTACACGAAACATGTCATTTGATACACACTGTACCGGATGCTGTTGGCGCATCATTTCTTCTTGAGGAGGTGGCGTCCACGTAGTGGGAGGCCAATGTGGGTTGATATATGTCTCTCTGTATCTTTATCACTGAGAACAGATATGGCTGATATCTCTGTCATCTCAGCATCTTAGACCTGACAGCACCGATCATAATCATTCCCCCTTCGGCTCTCCCTCTCGCTATTTCTTTCTTTTTTTTTTTGTTATCACAACCTAACTCGTGTATTGGCATATCTGTATTTGTCTTTCTCTTGTTTCGTGTTGCGCCTTACTCTTCATATCTTAACAACAACTCTCTTTCTTACTCTTTTTCCATGCAGTAATGGTGCACTTTGGGAATACACTTTATATGCAAAAGGAGTTAGTGTTGGGAGTGATTCTGCCGTTATTTCCGTACAGGGTTGTGTTTGCGTGCCTGCGTGGGTGTGTGTGTGTGTGTGTGTGTGTGTGTGTGTGTGTGTGTGTGTGTGTGTGTGTGTGTGTGTGTGTGTGTGTGTGTGTGTGCACGCGTGTTACCATGTGTTTGTTTGTGTGTGTGTATGTGGGTAGGTGGGTTTGCGTCAGAGATCATTTACAAAGGGATCAGCCCTGGGGGTGTAGAGGCATCGCTGCAGTGGAGGGAGAGCAAAGGGGGTGGAGGCAAAGTAGTTCACAGTAAATGTAGCGAAGAGACAACTGGCTTGAAAACCTTTTCCGCACTTGACTTTGCACTGCACAGTTAACTACTTATTTATTTATTTGGTTGGAAGGCCAAATATATGTTCAATGGCATTGGATATCAGTGACAGGAAGGATCTAAGAGTGACACCACAAATGAAGCTGTCAGAGTGGCCTGACAGCCGGGTCCCGAGGCGAACATCCCTCTCCTGCACATTTTATTATGATCGCAGCGAAACCTCACAGCAAGAAGGAAAGTGAGTAAAAAGGGGGGAAAAAGAAAACCATCATCTTCCCAACCGGAGAGAAGGAAAAGAGACAAAACGAGCGCTGCTGTATCATTGCCGCCCATGATAGAATGAATTATAAATGTGCGAAGGGGATTAGGGAACAATGGTTGAAGTCACTAGGATCCTCGCCTAGTTTCCTCACCCTCAACCCGGCAACTAATTAGCACTTTCAACACTAGTGTATGATCTCATTAATGTGATTTCTGCTTATGTAACGTGCATACGCTTGCTCACATGCACGCATAGAGATTGCAGAATTATTACATAAAGCAAATAAACATGGAAAATTTATTGTTTATTGCCAACTGTGATAAAATACACAAATAATAAGCCCATACAGTTAAGGTGATGGATCAAATGTTGCAGTAAAGGTTTAGTCAACAGTGCCATTCAGTGTTCAGCATTTAGAGCGGGCTTTCCCCTTATGTCTGGCAATTATCTGAGCAATTTGATAATGTGTGATGAATGTCAGTCATAGTATCATCGTTTTGACTGGTGCACCAAAAAGACAGTTGCTGCTGGGGGGGGGGTTTCTGTACTGCCTCAACAGATGAAAGAAACATTTAAGGATCACAAGGGTTGTACAGATATGTAATGTTTTTAAAAAGGCAGGACTATATTTTTATTTTTTTTTTCACATAATTGTGCACGCTATTTGTATAGTAGATGCATTTCACGTCAGCTAATTAGTATCCACACACTCAGATATAGGGAGAGGGAGAAAAAAGAGGGGGAGGAAGCTGGGAGAGGGTAAGGGTAGATAATTAGACAGAATTAAGCCATCGCTTTTAATCTAGCTACTGAAAGGAAGAGAGAGAGAGAGAAAAGAGATGTGGGTGAAAGGGTGGGGGATCTAGGGGTGAGGCCTACATATTTACCCCTCTGCTCTCTCGCTCTTTCCCTCTTTCACCGCCTGACACAGGGTGTGAATGTGTGGGAAAAGAGGGGCCTGAAGCCTTAGCTCAGCAGAATGGATCAGCTTGTGTTTCGAGGCCCTAGAAGTGTCCCATTGTCATGATGTCACTGCAACTCAAGAAGCCTGACCTCTGACCCTGATGGATTCATAGCAACCCCCCCCCCCCCCCCCCAGCACCAGCACCACCACACACAAACCCAAAACGCCCCAATTGCCACCAGGCGCCCACTAGGGGGTACCCAAGCCTTTTTGCTGTGGAGTTTTGAGGTGCTTGTGGCTCTACAGCTCACGAGGGATTTGCCAATGGATCCGTCCGTCTATGTCCCCCTGATTCCCTCACTCTACCCTGCTCTTTTTTTCCCCTTTTCTTTCCCTCTGTTGCTTTGCCATCCCAGGCAGCCATAGCTTTTTCTCTCTCTCTAGCACTCTCCCTCTCTCTCCCTCCTACAAGCGTTGTATCGCAGTGCCCATGAATATAGCGAGTGCCGCCAGATGTCGCAAATACATCATCTGAGGGATACGGCGGTGATGGAAAAAAGTCAAGGCACGTACGAGTGGGGGATGTGAGCTGACTTGAGCTCTCTGAGCGTTTGTGTGTGTGCGTGTCACTGTATGCCAGCATCTGTGTGTGTGTGTGTCTCTGTTTTCCAGAGTGTGTGTGTGTGTGTTTGCGCGTCTGTGTGCAAATGGGTGGGTGTGTTGCTTTTGTGCATGTGTGCATGTGTGGAGGTCAAAGCAGGTCAGCATATTGTCCCTCAGATGTTTGATATTTTATGTATAAGAGGGTGGCTAGAGCGAAAGGATAAGCACGTTCCTGACAGAGGCATCTCTCTGCCACAATCCGCCACCTCAGCAATGTAGATCCCAGAGTCAGATCAACAATGGAGAGTAGCTGCCTTATACCCAGAGAGGACTGATGGGAAAAAGCAAAGGGTGTGTGTGCGTGTGTTTTTGGGGGGGCTGCTGCGGCTGTTGGGGGCCAAAGACTGCAGTGTGACCTGATTGCAATAAAACAACTGTGATTATGCACAATATTGTGTTTACATATGCAATGTGCTGCACTGCAAGTCACCTTAACAATACATTAAGGTCCCCTTGCTTATTCATCTGGAGTAAATAATATAAGCTCGTAACCACACCAAACCCACGCAGACCTTCGTACTGCTGCAGGTGTGTCCATGTTTGAAGGCTTGGTGAGGGCAGAGGAGGGCTAGTGTGACCCTTAGATCAGCCCGTGTTGGGTAAGAGATTCCCTCAGAGTAGAGCTATCCCAAACAGCACTTCTCTCTTTCTCCTTCAGGGGGAAAAGTTTACTACCAGCTTGCTTTTGTAGTCTGCCTCAAAAGATTTGCGGCAGTCAGCATTAAAAGGCACAGATCTGAGGAGACACCTCCAACTGAAATACGTACAGATGAAGGAGGAGGAGGAGGAGGAGGAGAATGAGAGCGGGGCAAACTGATAAAAACATTAAAGACAGACGCTAAACGTTCCTCTTTATGCTGCCTTTGTACCCCAACAACAACGAAAATAACAACAAAACTACCAAACATCATCTCAGGGTGCTTTTCTTTTTTCCTGGTAATGCTTTGATTCATTGGTCTTTTTGTTTGTTTGTTTTTCGGGGAGTTTACCCTTTTTTATATCCTCCTGTTTGTGCTCTGTTGTTCTTTATTCCCTTCCGCATGTAGGCTGGTTACCAGGGTGATGATATAGCATATGACATCATGCCCTGGCTGTATTGTATAGTGGGTCGCATTCTGGCAGAGTTCAAGGAATGGTGGCGTGGGCTGGTGCCGCACTCCTTACAGTGCTCCCTCCATCTTTGCTTCTGTTTCTCTCCCTCTCCCTCTGTGTCTCTCTAGGCTCTAAGCATTGGCTTGTCCAGTGTGCCTTGTGTTCCCTGGGAAAAGGATTAATTATTCAACACATAGCCTCAATTAAATTTGAATTCGGCAGTTCAAGTAACCTTTTAGCATGGCACATTTATTATTAAGGCAGATGCTTTGGCCCTGTTTAGATTTGCAGCTTATCGGATTCTTTCAGCTCCTTATCACATGGGGATTTTACTTTTGATGGCTATAAGGCCTGGCCTTGCCCTGGCTGCAATGCACTGGGATGTATTTTCTCAAAGAGTTTCTTGTAAACATTTCTAGCTATACATTTCAGCTACTGAATGTTTTACCTTGTAATTGGACCAAGCAGTAAAAGTTTTTCATGCGTCTCACGCGGAGGATGTGTGAGGGGTAGTTCATTTCCAGTTCCACCGTTTCAGTTAGGACAGGACAGGATGTCTTTCTGATATGTATTTTCTGGTATAATGAGTACTTGGAAACTTGAGAGTCTTCATCACTTGGAAATGCTTTCTTCTATTTTTCCCCTTTATGTTTCTCTTCCCAATTCCTCCACTGAATAGAATGAGGTGCCAGGACAAAATGAGGACTAATAGTAACAGGGATGTCCAGCATTAGACATTCACAGAAAAAAAATGAATCAGTTTTCATTTTTAGAACACGTCGTCTCATAAGACATGTACTCGCTGCTGTTACGTATTTAACAAAAGCTCAGTGAGGGCTGTATGACTACAAATGTTTTATATCGCCAAAGACTGATCCACGAAAACATAAATGCTTACATTTACGCCTGCACACAACAGCAACACGGAGCGCAACATAACAAGAAATGAGAAGAAACAGCCTTGACGGCCCCTTTCAATGATCCCCCTCCCCCAGTTCCTGTCTCCCCATTTCTCTCTTCCTCCATCAGAGGAGGTGGTGCCTTTGTCAAGCAGGAGCACAGAGACCTCACAAAGCGAGGGAGGATGTCACAACAAACAAAAACAGCATAGTAACCCCCCAAAATCTAATCAGGAGCCATTGATTCATTCGCTGAATGGAGACTGAGTACCTTGAGAGTGGCTCATCCAATAAGGCCATAGACAGCATGACTGGAGCCTTCACAATTCGGCTGTACAGTTCCGTATCATTCTGTTCTCACCTTTAGACTCGACTCTATCAACTCAAAGATGATACAATCATCACTCCACTCCAACATTTTGTGCCCTTTTTTTCTAGGTCCACTAATTCATCTGTCCTCTATATCCCTAAATCAATGACTCTCTCCCCACCCTGATTTTATGTATTCTTTGAGTACTAATAGGTTTACTTTGTGGATCCAGGGAAAGAGTCTTTGGTGCCTTGGTTAGTCTCATTGTGCTTTCAAATGATACTCCAATCGAACAATTACAGTAACTATAAGGTAAACCTTTACACAACAGTTTTGTTAAAACTTAAATTGGGAAAAAAGTGTTTGGCAAAGAGTAGGTACTTATTATATTTGTATTCATTGCGTTATCATTAACATTGTGTTGCTTTTTCTTTCTGTGTCATAGAACCAAAAGAGAGAGAAAAAGTGCATTAACACTGTAACTCCATTAACACTTATGGTGGGAATCTGTGACATTTCAAATGAAATTATTTAATCTATATTACGTGCATGCCCTTCTGAGTTTTTTTAAATGCTCAATATAATGCAACAACTTTGCTCTTATTACTTGTAATGATACTTTGGCATTATAGGATAGAGATATTGATTTTGGAACCCAAAGCATTTATTGTGGAGGTAAATGTTATTATTTTAATATTGGAGTCATGCTAATTTAATAGAGCGTAACATACACACCAAGTGTGAGCCGCAGGGGTCTCTCTGTCTTTCCCACTTGTGCTCACTCGCTCTTCCACTGAGATTTATACAATACACAGGCATTTCATGTAATATCAAAGACCAGCCACGGCTACTCCAAGTTTTCATTTGGCGGGCCTTGCTTCAGCAAACACAGGTGACATGTTTGGAAACATACTTTTGAATGATCTTGCTTATTAGTTGGTAAAGTTATTAATAGGCATTAATAATGCCATGTGAGCATTTATGTGAATTATCTTCAGTCTGTAAAGTGTCAAAAATATTACACTGTATGGATCAGGGAGTTTAAAAAAAACCCAACAAATATACCCAGCGTATTCACAATCTTGGTTTGTGTCCCTCCTAAAGCCCATCTGACAGAGCTTCCCTTCATTACTTGCTCACTTCAGCCTCATCCTTTACTTCCTCTTCTCGTAATCCCAGTATAATATATGAATATTTTATTGGTGTTTGAAATATTAAAGGAATTGCACCATAAGCAAGGGTGCCTCTGCAGTACAGTAGAGCATAGTGGTCAGGTGCCCGGTAGTCTGCTGAGGAGGTCAAGTCACAATCTTTGGAGAAACTTTTCCAAAAACTTGCTTAGAAAAATTGTAAATGTTATCATCATTAAGCAAATATGTCCAATGCATCTTGAGAACTGACACCTTATTTTCCTATTTTTAAAGAAGATGTAGAGTAGGCCAGCAAGTGACCTGGATTGTAAAAGACATTTGTAACTGTCACAGTTTTGTAAAAGTAATACTAAAGAACTTGGTCTAAATTTGTGGTGTTTTAAGTTGTTTTTTAAGGTGTTCAGGGACAAACAAGTAATGAATTCTACACCTGCCCCAATCAATGAAATAAATAAAATTGAGCTTCTTTCTACAGCAGGCTCTTCCCCACATTAAAAACTAACAAAACTAACATTAATGAAATAAAAGACAGAGAGCCCAAGTATTGAGCCATCTCTAACCTGCTGGTCCCGATGTGATCAAACATCCACAAGGTCAACAAAAAAGGCCTTATTCACAGAGGCCTCTCCAGGGCCAAAAGGATTCACTGTTCAAGCTTGATTGCCTCACGCTGCCGGACACCACCAGAGGATCAATGTCCAGCCACATAGGCAGTTGATTTCCATGAGGTTACAGAACCATTTGTACATAGATGTATATGTCATGAGGTAACTCAACTAAGGCCCAGTCCCACAAGCTTAGCCAATTTGGTCAATTTTTTTTATATTTCTCTACTGTTTGGCTAGTAGTTGGAGAATGTTTGCAGACAACTCAGTTTGTTCCATGCAAACTATGAGGAACGGCATAAATCTGATGGGAATCAATTACAAGGATGTTTCTAGTACAGCACCCTGTTTGTGAATACCAGTGGTGGCAAAAGTACACAAATTCTTCACCTAAACAGAAGTACAGATAAAAATACAGATAAAGCCACCTAGAGTCACATGAGGTGTATGCCTGATTTCTAAACCCTACTGTAGCATTAATTAGAAGTAAAATTTTGTCTCAAGAATACACTTAAATAATGCACAGATACCTGAAAATTCTACTTAAGTACTTGTACTTAAGGAACACACATTTTTCCGTATAGACCAGAGGTTGCCAGAGGATCCTCAGCCAACGTCTGTGGTCTGTGTTACTAAAGCCTGACACACTTCACTGCATTGTTCAGCTTGATGAGCATATATACGTGTGTTTTGGGGGACATCTTTGCCACTTTTCTTAATAGACTGGCCGTGTGCGTGTTACAGTAGCAGCTGACTCATTTGTCTGGGTTAGGTTAGGGCAGAGGACTTTAAAGGTAAGTGTAGGTCACACAGATGGGCAGATAGACAGGTGTAGTTGTAAAAATTCAGGAAAGTCCTTTTACACTGCTTGCTGCTCTTCGTCACTATCTCCATTACTGCCTTGCTCTCTGTCACTCTCACTCTTTCGTCCTGTGTCTCTTTCAGCCATCTGATCAGCTGTATTAACACAGGGACGCTTGCTGAGTAGGGTTAAAAAGGGCATCTATTCACTCAGCTCAGACACCCTTCACTGCTCTCTCAGTGCATTTGTCCGTGTGTGAGTTTGTGAGTGTGTGTGAATGTGTGCCCTTGCATGTTATTGAGTGGGTGTGTAAAAACTTATTAGAGCGGGATCTAGGTGTGTATGCATGTCTATATGTGTGCGTGTGTGTGTGTGTGTGTGTGCGCCTAACCATGCTTGGACAAAGAGGCGGGGCCTTTTTTTTTTTTTTTTAGCACCCTGTCAAAGGCGTTACCAGTAGAAAGGAGGATTTTGGGGTGGCCTCCCCCAACTCACAGATATGAAGCTGTCATGGGAAGAATAGCTGCATTCATTGAGTGACACTTATTTTCTCCCACTTTACACAAGTGCAGCGAACAAAACAGGCAGGAGAGCAGCTGAGGAAGACATTTTCTTCGCCTTCGCTGGCAATGACAGACATGCAGCAATTACTTTAAGCCTAAGCAGACACCAAGAAAACTGGCATTACTGCTTAGCTTTGTTACTGCATTCTTGCAAGCTGCCTTAGGCTTCTTTTTTTTTTAAATTTACTGTTGGTGTGACTTGGGTTTGTGTGTGCTCAGGTTTGTGTGAGGGTGTATGTGCAGTTGGATTACTAACTTTGTGAGGACATGAATCTGTTCACACGTTCATATTATGGGGACCTGCTTTATTTTTTGAGACAAAAAGCAAGTGTTCATAAAATAAAAGGATAAAGGAATGAATCATAAGGATATAATATCAGTTTAATGTTTTGTGGACAATATATTCTGTGCTGGCTTTGATAGTAAAGACTGTGCCAGCTGGATGTAATAAACTAATGTCTTTAATGCACAAATTGATTTTTTTTCTGCTTCCTACGAGCTTGCATGTATGTGTTCAACCAATATATCTATTTGTGTGATGTCACATTTGCCTACTCTGTGTTATCTAATAGCTTGGCACCAATATGTCCCCATATCCATGCCATGTGGCATAGGTGGTCTAATCTGACCGTGACTAAATTAAAAATCCTTTTGGCGCGGAAGTGGATAATAGTGTTTCCCTGTTGCTCACCTTGCCTCCCTTCTGCCTCCCCCGTCTTTCTTTCTTTGCCTACCCTCTTGCCCTTGTGGCCCACGGCCCATTTTCCCACTAAGACCAGGTGTCCCATCCCACTAGAGAAGAGTGTGTCTTAATCAGTCCCACAGACGTGCACATGCAAGAATACACACAAACATTCACACACACACTCAGGTTAATACGGAGCCGTGCGTTCATTCATGCAAAGATAAATTGAACACACACATACACACACACGCACAAATGCACACAATCACAAACGCCCTGCAAGCGACGCCCCACTGTCAACCTGCCTTATGTCTAGGAGTGACACTTGGATGACACCAGCAGCAGGATTATAAGTGTATATTTATTAGCCTTAGCACTGGCCGTGTGTAATGCAGGGGCAGGAGTGTGCACACAGGTACTAAAGTACATTGACTAAGGGAAGCCAGGGACAGAAACTAAAAGATGAGAGTTAATCTCTATTAATTATGCAATGGGTAGATGTAGACAGTGGCAAATTTTCAGGTGCAGGTCAAATTCTTAAAAATCTGCACAGATATTACACTATCAGCGTATGTAATTTTAACAGAGGACAAGTTAAATAACAATTAAACTATTAACTAGAAGAATACTATCACTCATAACCTACATGTACAATGCCTTAAAATCCTGAGGTGGTAAACACAATGCACATAATATTAAAAGGAATGACGGTGAGTCATGGTTTAAATTGAAATACTTTCTCAGGAGCAATTTTATTTTCCTTATCTGCACTACATTGTGCTAGTAGACAGGTTTTCCCTGCATGAACCTTGACACTGGAACATATTAAACAGTGTCTTATTCTAAAACTTAGTGACAAGAAGGAGATAGGGATGAAAGGACTTTGGTATTTTAAAGGGGACGATTGTTAAAGAGAAGCAAAAACAAAGATATGACTTGCTTTTACCATTTCCCTCTTCCTCCTGTCTTATTATCCTGTTTTGATGCTTTAGGGAGACAAATGAACTTCAGGTGCCTTTAAATCCCTTAATGAACTCTCTCTCACCCCTCAGCCTGTCCTGCCTGCACCACAATGAAACAACATAGTGTGAAAGTGGCTACATAGACTCAAGGTTCAGACTTACCCACTTCACCAGTGTGTGAATGCGAGAGTGAATGAATAGTGGCATTGTAAAGCACTTTGGGTGCCTTGAAAAGCGCTATATAAATCCAATCCATTATTATTATTATTATTATTATTATTAAACAGCAGCAACTCCATGAGCGGGCTTCTTTCACCAGGCACACTAACTTGCACATCTGCATGTGTATACTGGTGCACACCCAAGTGAAACACACACACATGCACATCCCACCTGTCTGCCGCCATAACCAAACCGTATGCACATTCTGGTTCAATAAACATACAATGCATCACTTAATGTGAAGGTGAAAAAAAAAAAGCTGCGCTGTTGCTTTCCATGTGTTGACATCATTACAGACAGGCGCCATATGAGCCTCTGTGCTCTCTTGCATTAAATAATCACTCTGATTATCTCACTCAATAGAAAGACAAGCATGAAACAAATAGCGTGAGGTTTCTCCTCCACAAATAATCCAACAGTTTCCTATTTAGTCTTTTCAAGGACCATTTTTTGCCCGTCTTTGTGTCCGTTTTCATATGCGTATAGCTTCAAAACTAACTCAAATGAATTGCGCGTATGTTATAATGATATTCTTTCTCCTCCTTTCCCTAATTAATTAATGTTGCTTCCTTGTTCTGTCAATGCGAAATGCAAAAATAAGACTGGACAAAAGTGGCTGTTCAGATTAAATGTTAATGTCGTGTAAGAGCCAGTTTAACGCTGCCAAGTCATAGAGAGAAGAGAGAGAGAAAGAGGCTATATCATTACAACAAATGCAGACACAAGAATGTGGGGAATGAGGGAGCCACCGAGATCAAGGAAGAGGAACAGGCAAATGAGGAGTGACATGGATTGGAATATAACATATGTTGGGCTCAGGCTGCATGGCTAGCTTTCTTGCTTCCTTAAGCTCTTTTCACAGCTATGGATGTATATGGAGTTGGCTGGCTGGCTAGCTGGCTGTCACTGTTGGCTGCTCAGTGGTCTTGAACCAGCCTATTTGAAAAGCCTGATGTGTTTTATTTGGGCCTGCTTCGCACTGTCATATGCGTTTGGAGAAAGACTGTAATTGACAGTCAACTCTAATCTGCATAGAGACAGGCTGAGGAAAGCCTGGTAGGTAAAGAAAAAAAATGACTTCCCCGAATCTCTGAATGTAAATCTGATGCAGTGGTGTTTTACAAGAACCTGAAAATTATTGATCAGCTAATTAAAATGTTTTCTTCTTGTGCTTACCCCCGTATCATCCACGGGGCTGTAACACATGCATTCATTTCAGTTCAACTTTACCTCAATGGAGAAGGCTGTACTCAAGGTCGGCATTGATGGTTACCTGTTTCACCCCTCCCCTTTCCATCTCTGTTTCTATCCCTCTTTTTCTCCTCTCCTTTCCTTTCACACAGGTATGATCTCTATCTTTGGTGTCCTTGTATTTAAGCAGCACAACTCCTTTTTATGTCTAACAAAACTAAATGGACAGTATGAGCACTAATACTGTATGTGTGTGTCTGTGTGAACATGCTCACACGTTATTAAGTATTTTCTGGTGAAAAAGCCCTATCCATATGAACCTTGGGAAGCCAGTAATAGCTCAGAGGAACACTGTACTTGGAAGGCCGGCCCCCAGCCTCTAATGGTACCATCTGAGATGATTCAGACGTATCAAAGAAGAGCTCTGTGTGGGTGTGCGTTAGTGTGTGCAAGTGTGGGGGTTGTATGTATTTTAAGTTAGTTGTGGGAGTGGTAGTTTGTATGAGTGTGTATCTGTATGACCGTATGCATGTGACATGTAGAAGGTTACACTTTGTGGTGTGTGTATGAGAAGAAGAGGGAGAGCAGGGGAAACTCACACTACCAGACAGCTACTGAGGGTATGGAGATGCAGCATGGCTCTGGGGTTAGGTAGGGAGCTGTACAGTATGTGTGGGGGCAGGAAGCAGCTCAGCAAGGCAAAGCCCTTCTGTCTCCTTGTCTTCTCCTAGTGCCACTGGGGGTTGAAAGTGCCAGTGTGTGTATGTGTGTGAGTGATGCAGTGATGCGGGTGGGCACAAAGCCGAACGGGCACTTGACTGGCGCTGTGGCACTTAGCTAGCAAGTAGCTGCTGGCTTGGCGATGCTCCAGGTTAACTCGGCGTGCTGTGAGGTTTTTTGTATCCATGTGCGTTGGGTGATGTGGCACCAGATGCCACTCCATGTGCCCAAATCCTGTTGACATTTGGAGCGTGGGCAAGCGGGCACACAGGAAGGAAGCAGAAATTAGGAGGGAAATTTAATTACGATGAAACGGCAACCCCGGTCGTTGTTGCCTTGAGTGTTGTAGTTCACATTGTCAAACATTCAGACACAGACAACCGAGTCTGGAAAGTTGGCAGAGAGCAAATGGAACAAGGTTAAGCAACAGAGAAGACGAGGGGTCAGAACGCGAGCGTAGAGAGGGAAGCTGATTGAGAAATGAGATTCTGTGTGCATACGTGAGGGGGGGTTATTTGATTAAGCAGGCTAGCAGAAGGAGGAAGTAGGGATGATAGGGTGACAGGTTGATGCCAACTTTTCCTGGCATGGCCTTCACCCTTCTTCCCGACTGTGAGGAGAAAATGTTGGAGCAGGAAGGGAAGGGCAATCACGGTAAAGGAGTATGAAAATGATCATATTCAGATAGAGGAGATAGAGGGTGACAGTAGGTGCCAAGGAGCTGAGGAAAAAGGGGTAAGAAGGAGAATGATATAGGGATTCAAAGAAACAGAGGTGAGATGGAAATGTGATTATGTGAGAAGATGGCATGGGGGGGAAAGAGTAGGAGGTGTGAGGGGCAAATTACAGAGCAGAACCCCTCTGTAAGTTTTAATCCAACTTTCACACAGTCAGCTTTCAAAATATATATATATTTTTTTAAAACTTGGGAAAATAAAACTTCTTAATCAATATATTGTGCTGATGGAATTCTGAAAAAGTCATGTTTAATCAGCAGCTCTGTCACACACTAGGTTAACATTATCATCAACAGGGCATTGTCAATCACTATGCAGAATTGATAGTGCATTTTTCTTGTATTCACCCACTCCTTGATATATATATACATTTTTTTGGGGGGGTTTTGTTGTACGTTTTATTCACCTTCCACACCCCATGTAAAAGTGAGCTACCTGTCAAAGAAACTCATAAGTTGTGACGAGCCTGTGAATTTTGGATGAATGCCCACTGATTTGCAGTGTCATTATCATGATGAGCACACGTACATGTAAAACAGTGAGACAAATATGTGATATTGTACTTCCGCTTAAATTTATTGTTTTGACGGTTGATGTCACCACTCCACGAGACATCACTGTAATTTTTGTAAAACTGCAGTGTTTCCGCTGTCAAGCTAGTATTTCCAGTTTTTAAGGCCATTGTAGTGGAAATATCAGAGTTTTGAATGGTGTTAAGCATAACAACAACAGAGGATCAGGAGGATTTGGAGGGCAGTTTGTTCTGTTCCCATCATAAGTAAGTAACACTAAAATGCAGGCGAGCACACCTGCACACGCGCTTAAACACACAGCCTCATTTTAATGCAGAAGGCTAGGGCTGAAGTCTAGCGTCAGGTCTCATAATAATTATTTTAAATTGCTAAAAGGAACGCCGGTCCTGGTGGGATATATTACCTGTACTCTAACAGAGATGAATTTCAGCCTGTACCATCATATGTACAACCTTCTGGCTTTCTATATACTTCCTCCACTAAGGTGGAAGGATAAGGTGTGCTTCCCCTGCTGCCATTTGTCTGTTTGTCTTTCTGTCAGTGAGATTATGTAGAAACTGAGGAACTGCATGAAACTTGATGGAAAGGTGCAGCACGGGCGAAGAAAGAAACCATTAAAATTTTGTGCGGCTCCGGATCACTGTCGTTAAAATTTAGAGACTGAGCTTTGTGGAAGGCTGCACTCTTTGAGAGCCCTGCCTGTCTTTTGAGATGTATTGGTGAGCATGCGTGTGTGTGCTTGCATATGAATTCATAAACACACATGCATGTGTATTTAAGCCTACACGCTTGTGGCTGTTCTTCTTCTGTCTCTTTGTGTAGTGCATATATTTCAGCGGTGTCCGGCATTAATGTTGAGACAAGGTCATACGGCTGCATCTTTATGCTTATTTATGTATATATGTACGAGTGTGGGTGTGCTGTGACTGCTCATCTATGTAAGTGGTTATTTTGATCAGGTGTCTTGAGTGTGGATCACCCTTATTCCATGCAGACCTGAGCATCTACAACTATATGAAGTACAGACATAAACACACATATACACACAAAATCATTGCTTGACAGAAAGTAGATTCTCTGTTTTTGCTGCATTGAATCCTTGTACCTGTGTCCTTAGACTACACCCTATTTGATTAGGTTAAATGGTATAAGCATCTTTGTGTGCACTTTTGCATGTCTTTCAGAATCAGCGTTAAAACACGCAGTACAAAGATATTTTGCGGGCAGCGATTCTGCTTAACAAGTGATGGGTCAATCCCCGTGTTTTTGTTTTTAAAGAAAAAGCATACGTTAATTTGCCGATCTACTCCAATGTGAACTACTTCCTGTTACTGAAACAGAAAATAAATCTGAATATGTGGAGTTTTAATGCCTAGAAATCCATTCTGTTCATGTTTTTTTAATATCCTTTTTTTATTATCTGTAACTTAAACTCAGGATTCTCATTTAGTATGCAAGTGACATCCTTATGATAAAGGTGGCATACTGCCGTGGTTAGAGCCTGCTGGAGCTAATGGTGTGAGGTATATACAGATTTAACAGTCATGTGCCATATGAGAGAGAAGGCAGAGGTTCATAAACTCAGCTCAACAGGAAGAGAGCAGGAATTACAGAGCAAGGAGCTCAGGTGCACTCCTTCCCTATCTGTGCATTTTCCCATCCTTTCCTCCATCCCTCTCTTTTTCTCCCTACTTTAACCCACACCTGAACCTGTCAGCTCTGTATTGCAGAGAATTTTCCAGCAGCTCTTCGACATCTCACTCTCGCCCTGCCTGTCAAAGATCGCTGAGGGCAGAGAGAGATAGTGAAAGAGGGAGACAGACCGAGAGAGAGAGAGTGAGAGCAAGAGCGAGAGGATGTACTGATGAATCCTCTCATAGCAGAGAGTTCACCTCTCAGGTAATCCTATAAAAAGCCAAGGTGAGATGCTCCTCTGCCTCCCACTCATTATAGCATCTTTACCCTGCACCGTAGCCACTGCTTTCCTCCTAGAAGTATATTGGGATTGTGGTGCACGAGGGGTGGGGAGCTGGGCAGGTAGGGGCAAGGAGAAAAGGGAGAGGGAGACCTTCTCACTATGCACACAGCGCTTGCACGTTGCACCCACATGCGCCACATCTGTTAGACTTTTTGTACCTCTCCTCGTCTTCCTCTTCTCCTTCTCTCTCTCTCCCCCCCTCTCTCTCTCCCCTTCTCTTTCTTTTGCTCTTGCTCTGTCCCTCCTTTCCCTCCACTCCCCTCTCAGTTCCTTTTTTAATCTTTTATTCATAGCTTAGCAGGTGATGAAAAATTTATGCCCTGAGTCTGGCATTGAAATAAATGCAAAACGAAAACAGAAGCAGTTTATACTGACAGTCTGAATATCTCTATCTAGAACAAGGCTGCTCGCTGCAAATCAGGAAGCCTGGTGCTCTCCTGTTAACTCCGCTGTGTAAATGATGCTTTGTGGCTTCCTGTGAAGCCAGAAGATTAGTGTGTTTTGTTTTTCCCTCTACTCTCCTCTTGTCATCTTACCAGAGGGGAGGGAAGTGGGCAATTTTATTTATTTTTTTGTGGCGGGAGGTGGGGGGGCTACGATATCTTGAATCTGTTCTGTAGTTCTCTGCCCATATCCACCCCCCACCCTAGCACTCCAGGCCCACCTTTCAACACCCCCCACCCCCCCAGCTGACTTGTTTTCAGGTAGCCGATCAAAGTGGGCAAAGTGTTTGATTTGTTGTTTTAGTAGATGGTTGTGTGTATTCACAGGGATGTGTGTGTGTGCACATATAGTTCACTTTAGCTGAAGCTTTAAAGTTCCTAGCCTGGCTTTAAAGAAACACATCCACCCACACAGGCATACACACATACTAGTTGCCCCTTACAGCTTATAAGAGGGGACTATTCCTCTCCTTGGAAGTATTATACAGAGGCTAACTCCTCCCACCCGCACTGGTAATATTGCTGCTGTTGGTTTTGGAAGTGGCATCCCCCACCTCCCACTTCTCCACACTTCATTTTAAATCGCAGTTTATTAAACCTTTCCAAGCAATCTATATAAAAAATAAAAAACTCAATAAAAAAACAGCTGTGTTAGTGAATGCATCATGCAGAAAAGTTGTACAGTCTTTATAGTGCGACTGTGATCAAATGTGTGGAGAAGTCACACTTTGTAACAGTAGGTTTGTGTTTGTGTGAGACCAACAGGGCGAAGAAGAACACGCACATAAACGTAACCAGGCGTGTGTGTGTGTGTGTATGTGTGTGTGTATCAACACTTTCATGTGTGTGTGTGCATATTCGGTGCATTGTGAAGTCCTGCTGTCAGCTGTAATGATGTGTTGTGGTAGAGTGCTGAGAGCGAAGAGGCCAGCTTGGCCTCAGCAATGGATCTAACTACCGATCTGATATTCTCTGACAGCCAGGGAGTGGGAGAGAGGGCGAGAGAGAGGGAGAGGGAGACAGGGAGTGAGGGAGACTAGGAAGGGAGAGAGAAGAGAGAGACCTGATTTTGGCCAGAGAGGAGAGGAGAGATAGCAAGACGTTAGGCCCTAAAGAGAGGAAAGAGGCAGCAAACGAGGAGAGAGGGATGAAGGACAAGACAGGGCTGGCATTTCCCTGCAAATCTCTTCATCTTTGTATCGCACAGTTTGTTACACTGTACATGTTTTCATTTTGGCCACTGATATCAAAGCAGGAGAATGTTGCTTCTTATTAAGTTAAAATAGTTCATTTACTGGAAGACATTTTCCTCTGGGAAATATCAGGGAATTTTTGCAGTAGTGTACACATGTATCTACAAAGAGTGTGCTCATGAACATATGCGTGTGTGTGTTTGTGTGCGCATGTGTGTTTGTGTGTGTGTGTGTGTGTGTGTGTCCTTGGCCTTGCCCCAGTGCTACAGCGCTAGTCTTTGGCAGAGTGTGGCGGTGTGTAGCAAGGACGAGTCGCCCAGCAATTAAATAAAGATATCTAATTGGCTGCTTCATATTAGGGTCAGCAGCTGGAAAGAGAAGAGAGGTTTGTAGCACGCACATTAACACTGTCATGACACGCACCTGTGTATACATGTGTCGCGCGCCTGTGCTCACACTCATATACTCTCGTACACAAACGCGCACGACTCCCGAACAAAATTCAATTATTAATGGACTGATTGCTCAAGTGGAGCTTCTCTGGGAATCTGAACCTGCCACACTGAATAAAATAAAACCACTGCTTTACATTTTCATTATACCAAATCGTGTTTTAAATTGCAAATGCATCTCGGAAACCCACCATCGCCCCTCCCTCCTCTGCTCCCTCACTCTCCCCCCTTCCTTGCTGTCTCACTACAGCAACCCTCTCCACTTTTCACACTCCTCCTCTTTGTCCCCTTCCTTGCCAGTTACATGTATCCATGGATGTGCACACACACACACACACACACACACCAACCATAAATACGTTGGCACACGTGTGGACACGCAGACACACATGCACATGTTTTACTGTTTTGGTGTGTGAGTGTATGTGTGTGTGTTTGTACAACCACCATTAAGCAGTCTTATTAAAGGGAAAGGGTGTGTGTGTTCGTGAGAAAGACGAGTTGTGTGCATGAGGAAGTGCTTCTGGGGCACGGCGGAGCTCCTTGCTTATTTGCAATCAGGTCAGACAGACAGCACAGCCACATACACCACTGTCACCTCCCTCTAGACTTCCCTCTCTCTTCTTTTCTCTTCTTTCACCATCCCTCACTTCTATCTCTTCTTCCCCACACACACCCCACTATCCCCTCCTCCCCGCCCTTCTTCTGTGTTTTCCCCAGCACCAGTGAAATAGCACATTTTGTCAGGAGTTGGATATCTCAATTATCTCCCTCGTAATACTGAGTACATTCCTCTTTGCTTCGCCAGCTCACTCAGTCTTTCTTTCTCCTGTGCTCCCTTTTTTTTCTACCTCTGTTCACCTGCTTCTTACATTTCCATTTTTAATTTACCTCTGAATATATCGTCCTCACCTCGGTTGCCCTCATTCTTGAACGTGTTGACTTACAGCCGAAATACTGATTCCACAATTCTCACACGTGTGCTCAGATGACAGTATTTTGTAGTTTTTACATCTGCTTTTTTATGCGAGTGTGTCCTTGTGCGATTATTTTTAACCCACAAAGCGCTAGTTTTACTTCCCAGTGCAGTTATTTTTGGTCGGTAATTTTTTGTCTGTCTTACAGCCGTGCTGTTAATTCTAACGTCCATTTCCTATTTATTCCAAAGAAACTGATGGAAATTTAATTTTCATGTCCTCCTCTGCACAAAACTGATTTTTTTTATACCACAAAGTACACACCTGGGACCAGATGTTTACAAAAGCACAAGTGAAACAAGTGTGGCCAATGTGATGTGGTCCTAAACATCTTTATTATGCTGTTATGTCAGACTGCAAATTAATTTAAAAAATTTTTAATTAATTGGTGAAGGGCATTTACTTACTTGTGCTTGGTGCATCTCAGTTTTGTCTCAATGATATAAGTCAGCACTTGCTGTACAATCACACCGGTGTAATCTTTGAGTACATGTACAGCAGGTATCCTCTGATATCGAGAGGTAATCTCACCAAGGGACCCCACACAGCTGCTTCTCTTATGTTCCTGAATGTTGTTTGTGCCTGTGTGTGTTTATTTATATGTTTGTGTGCACTCAGTACCCACCTATCTTTGCGCTTGTTTGTCAGTGAACATGAATGTGTGTGTGTGTCTGTGTGTGTATGCATGCTACATTTTTATGCATGTGTCCCTCGCTCCTTCTCATTATATTCTCATATATTCTTACTGTTCGTGTGTGTGGTTGTGTGTGTGTGTGGAGGAGAGTGTGTAAGTGAAAGTGAAAGAGAGAGAGTGATAGAGAGAGGCTTGTGGTGGTTATGGAGGGGGCAGAGAGGCTCATGGGAGTTGTGCTAAGGGCCATAGTATCACTCCACTGTCTCTCAGGGCACATTGTTTATGCATGGGGCCACGTATGCAGCAGGCTCAGGCGCTCGCTGCATACTCCCAGAGACACTGTGAGGCTGTGTGTGTGAGCACGCACTCATGCCTGTGTGCATATAACAGTGTGTAGAGTTTGTGTGTATGGAGGCATGCATTCTTGCCTATATATATTTTCAACTGCATGCACAAGTTTGTGTGTGTGTGCATGTATACAAGAAAGGTTCTGCCACAATTACAGCCCACAAGCGGGACAGTGATGTCATCTTCTGGTCTCCGTCTCTAATGTGTCAGCACCCTGCCAGCCATGTTGTTTGCACTAACACGCTTTCCCTCAGCTCTCTAGGAACCTGTTTCCACAAAAACAGTGCATGTTTGTATATGTATGCGGTTGTTCTGTAGTGCATATGCACATGTTTGTTAGACTTTTGTTCCTGTACATTTGGGTTTGTGCAGTCAGACAAGTGGAAGGTCAAGTACTTATGCCTGCTATCTCCTCCTTCCTCCTGCCTTCTCCCAGAGAGAAACAAGCTTGTGTCAGATGTCCTGTTAACAATCACCCCTCAGTCCTTCCTGACTTCTCCTCCATTTGTCTGTCTTTTCATCCTCCATTTGCTCATTTAATTAACTTCTTCATCCAGTAAAAAAAGTGACTGAGGCAGGAACTGTTGCCTGTATTCTGGTTTCTCACACATTAGCAAAGACATTGTCGGCCCAGCGTGCAGTTACACTACATTCTCACTTGTTCCTTGTTACAGGAAGAAGGTTTTGCAATGCACATATGCACACGTATGCACTCCTGTTTCATTTGTGCAGCAATCCTTTAGATAATGTTACACTGATGACTCCGTGTGACCATATCATTTTCTTAATTAACTCTTGGAATGTAAACTGAAGCTATAGCTAGCTTTTTCAAAATTCTGTCTTTTACATAATTACCATATTGTTATTAGAATCAAAGATCCTCATTTCGTGGTACTTACATCTCTTTTATTTTGTCAGTCATTGTGTTTAAAAATCGACAAGCACAACCAGAAGTCCTAGGTCAGATCAAAAATTATCTGGCGTTGACACTGACAACTGCATTCAACATTTTCTGAAAAAGTCGAGCCATTTCGAGCTTAAAGAAATAAACAACATTTAAACGTAATGGCTAAAGCATGGGTAATGAGGTGTACAACAGCCAATGCATGCGTTTATATGTATGCATTCTTTAAAATATTAGCCTGATTCGTCAGAACAGGATCCTAAGTCATGAAAGCCACAGATGTCACAAATGATGTAAAAGTAATTCATGTCTAAACTACTATACACCTGTCATAACGTGTCTGCCTCCTGGCCAATCCACATCCTGCCTTTTTATTCCAATAGAGGTTGTAGAAATTATCTATGGATGTGCTGTACTGATGTTACAATGTATTGTGAAATGACGTTTCCTTTCTGTGAGTATCTGTCAGGAATGGCTTTGAAAGAAATGTGTCATTGCAGTCTTGACAACAAGGTGGCACTCTGCACTAAGACAAATCCCCTGAGGCTTTTCTATCCCCCAGAGGACACCTTTACCCAGTGTTCTTCTGTGTCAGTGTACATTGTTTGAATGTGATGCTACAAAGAGGCTCTCTTTTCCGACTCTTTACGGTTGTGAATTGGCTCATGACTTCGAGGCTCTGCCCCTAACCTGTGCGATGCACGTTTGCTGGTGTTCATGTATTTTTGCATCAAATTTATCATAAAATGAAACGCATACAATTCCAGTGAATATTATCTGTGTAGGGAAAGTCAGAATTAGCAGCTTTTTTTAGCAGCTTTGCAGATCAAAGACATGCCAGTTAGAAATTTGCTTTTGTTTAGGGGGGCTTGAAAAAGGTTTAAAGCTCAGGCCGAGTGAAGCATCTTTTTGTCTCAGTGTGGTTTGAAACAGAAAGGAAACAATTAAATCTGACCTTTTTATAGCACACACCTCCTGAACTGAAGTTTAAAGATGTGTTTTATGAAGAAGTGGAAAAAGTATAACGTTTGTGTGCTGTGTGTTTTATTTTGTGCGTTTGTGGTGTTATGTGTGAGTTCCCCTGGTGGTTGGTTGGCGTTTTGCTAAATGTCTTAGACTGCTGAGCAATGTCACCTAAAATCAATATCATGACACATATTTTAATTCACTTGTCCAGCAAATTAATTTTAGAAAATCTACAAATGTTTACATATTTTAACTGCACATTAAATATGAAAATCATGAATTTGGACCCAAGTAAATTTGTTTACATTCAATAGTAAGAGCACTTCAAAACACCCCCTGCTCCCATCTCTACCTTATCCCATGTCAGTGGTACCAAACTTTGAGACCAGTGGTTTTGTTCTGGCAGTGATACTGCTACCATTTACTGGAAAGGTGGGACCAAAGTAGCATTTAAATAATTTTCTTATCCCTTGTTGCTTTAGGAAATCTGAAATCAAATGGTGTAAAAATTTCTCCCACTTCTGCTTTTGCATTTTCAAACAAAGATGCTTACAAAATGTTCACAATTTTAGCCTATGGATTCATGTTTGCAAATATTACGTAACGGCATGCTGGTTATCCACCGGCTACGGATGTGGTTTTGTGAAATGAGCTTTTTCTCCATCATGCTCTTGGAATATTTTGTGACATGGTTGTTCAAAACAACAAACGAATTAGTCGTATTTTCCTTGGAAATGTTGCAGTATTTGCACATAGCAATCATTTCTGTATCATGTTTACTGAAACTCACACAACTAACACAGCTTTTTTCTGCTTTCCCACGTTGGCAGACATGACTGCTTCTGCTTCTCAAGCATTAGGCTGATTTAACTTGTTCTTGTTTTCCCTAATAGTTGAGTTAGATCGCTTATATCTGCCAGCTGCTGAGACGTCGAGCACATGCTAGCTGACAGCAGGTATTTATCAGTAAGAGAAACTTTGCTTCCTTGTTGTTATTCTTATCGGGTCAATTAGAAAGTCGTAATCAATTTATTAGCCATATATCTGTGTGTGTGTGTGTGTGTGTGTGTGCACAGCATGTCATTTCATATCCTCTAAGCAGAGCCCAGGTAGCAATGTGTGAGGGTGCTGTTCTTACTGGAAGGGTATCACTGGCAAATGTGCCCAGAGCCATCTGCACCAGACCTCAGACTGCAACATCTGTGATTCTCGCACGCACACGCACACACGCACACACACACTGCCCCTCACAATCCCTAGAGGAGTATACACTTCTGTGTTGTCACACTGCTGTTATGTAGCTGTCATAAACTGAGCATATGGTGCTAACCCTTCCCCCCAAACCTTAAGGCCCAGCGTCAGATGTGACAAGCTATGTAGAATTAGTCTCAATTCTTCTTCGTAATAAAGGGTAGTTATTCACATTATGTTGAGGTCACTCTCATAGCAACTGTCAAATTAGGGCGCATTTTGATTTGATTGCTCGTAGTACGTGCAGGGAGAGGCAATGGTGAGTGATTTTCAGCCTGCACTTCAATAAAGGCTGATTCGTAATGGCTATGTTGAGTTTATTCGATGGCTGAGGTCATCTAAAACTTGCTCTCCCACACATACACACTGTGTGATGATTGTATATTAGAGCATGCAGCTGATAACAGATGTGTACAGTCATTTCTATCTTATTTAAAATGCAGTCACTTTAACTCAGTTGTGTATCACTGACTGATGTGAGACATGAATTAGGTAATGCGCATGTGTTCTTTGCTTTTAGTACAAAGTTTGTATTTCAGTGCTTGTTTTATGAGCAAGTCATGATAAGAATGGGACCTAAACTATACACAAGCCTCCTCTAACGCATTCAGTTTCCCTTTGACTGTTTATTTTTTGAGCCTTTAGAATTGGAGCTCTGTTGAAAAGTTACGCTAAAATAACGGTGTTGTACACGATTTTCATAACACTGGGAAATTTATTTTTCTTATTGTCAGGTTGTTGGCATAAGACACCTGGATTGCCCCCTGAAATATCAAAAGCCTTCTTTCTGTTCCACTTGTAAATATTATATATATTTCAGTCAGCATTAATAGTATTTGTTTGTGTGCCTGTGAGGTGGCTGAGGGCACGCAGTAGATTGTCAAACACAAATCACTTTGCTGTTGTGGTGATTACATATTTGAGGGTTAACTTCTGTGTTGATTTAAAGAGAAGCTAACTCTTGTCTATAAACAATACCCAGTTAGATGTTTCCACCATTATAAGATATTTATTAGTATTGAATCAAGCTTAGCGATAGCTGTAGGAGTTGTTGCCACTGGTCTACTTTAAAGCTTTAATTTCACCGTACTAGAGCTTACTTTCCCTGTTTTACTTTTAGTTTCCTGGCTGATTTAAGTGGTTGTGAGAATTTAATAACTCTTCCTTATCCCTCTATTGCATACTCACCAGCAATCTTTCATTATCAGTCCTTTAGAATCAGGGGGGAAAAAGTCTCTACTGAGCATGTTTAAATCTTTTTTTCTCCTACTGATCTCTTTCCCAGTCATTTTATATTGAGAATCTATTAAGTCCCAATATGATATACTTCCCTATATAAAACAGGCATCACACTGCAAAGTTAAACTCATAGACGATATAAAAGATGGATGTGATGTCACCCACTGGTTTCTGAATTTCCGTTCTGAAGCCTGCAGATTAGCGTTTCGGCTGTCGCCATCTTGGTTCCTAAAAAAAACGGATGTGACAAGGAGGGACGGGTGCATGCTGATTGGCTAATGACTTGTGATCAACAAGCTGTTACACAATAATCGTGCAGTTTCATACTACAGATAATCCTCCATTTGGAAACATAGTGCAATCAAGATTTACAGTATATAATTTTACAAAACATATTTTATTCTGTATGAGCCAAAATGAACAACAGAGCCCATAAACTCAGCAGGAAAGCCTTCGCAGTTTTTCCATGAACTACTTTTGGACCAGAAGTCCAAAAGTAGTCCAAATCGCAGTTATTGCCGTCTGTTGGGCTACAGATAAAATGTATGTGTAAGATATTTCCACATTGGCTCAGTTTCTCTGACCCAGGCTCTACATCCATGTTTTCTAATGTCAGTAATGGTTAAAAGGAAGTTAAATTACATGAAAATTTCTAAAATTGGCCCGGCTTTGGTATGATATGTTTAGTGACTATGTGGTCATTTAGTCACTACAGCTTCCATCGCAGCTCAGGTTGCTTCGTGTGTTTTTGATTAAAAGTGGAACGTTCAGTAGGATGGTGGTATAATGAACATCATGGTTGGCTCGTGGCAAAAAAAATCTGGTTAAATATTACAGCACAAAATCTCTGCCTTAACTTGAGTAGGTGATAATTGAAAGAACTGAGAGATAATGTGAAGTACTGTCAAAAACCCTTGAGCCACCCCTCATTTCTTAATGTTTTGCTTCCAGGGATCCAGATTTTCTTGTAACTATGAAAAGTGACCTTGAGCAGTATTTCTCCAGGCTTTCTGAAGGTCTTTTACAGTTTTTTTTCTGAAATATTTAGATATTGGCTTTTCTTGCTTGTCTACATGTAATGGACAACTTAGCAAAGAACAAATTTTAGGCTCAAGTAATTTGTTCCCAGTCATCCTAGTTACAAAGCATCTAACTGGGAACAGCTTAATTATTTAACATCACAATGTTTCAAAATGCAGTAAAAACATGGCTGGATAGAAAAGCACACAGTGAAACACTATCAGTCATGATTGGTCTCCCCAGAGTCTGGACCTCAACATTACTGAAGTAGCGTGGGATCGTCTTGACAAAGAATGGAGCAAATTTGATTGAGATTGCTAGATCTCCACAAAGTTCAGCTTCTGAGTTACTTTGCTAACTGCATGTTGATCACGGAAGGCTATGTTTCAGTTGTTTCCACACTCATCTAAAAGCAATCTGAATCAAAGCGGGGTATACAGAGAATATGCTACCTGTTATTTCATTTTAAATTGTTCGTGCTCGATTATAGAGTCAAAAAGAGCAAAAATAGAAATACATTTATTAATAGATCAATTTAATAAATATCCACCGTGCTTCTTACTGATTTTTCCCGCCATCTGCACGTTTGATAAGAATCCAATCCTGACTCAGTGTTTACCTCTTTACACCCCCACCCCAATCCCTCCTTTTCCTCCCTCTCCCCTCGCTCCTTACACCCCCTTCTTCAACCCCAACCCACTCTAAAAGTGAAACTGCTGATTGCTTTAAAAGACCATACAGACATGTTGGCAGCCATTATCTATGGTTAGAGAGGACTAAGTAGAGAGCCAGGCTTTTTATCCCTACGACTCTGCTCCCTCGTACCCTCCCCCCCTGCTGGTTTGTGTATGTCAGAGCTGCGTAATTTGGCCCAACGTATGGCCCAGCGTGCCACAGTTAATGAGGGGCTGTTTGAGAGTTAAATGCACATGAATAATCATTGGGGAGGGGGTTAGTTGAATATCAACACATGCAGAGTGGGTTGGGGGACTGAGTGATCAGAGAAAGACAGCATATAGACATATGTAACAGGCCAGATATCAGTATTAAAGGCCTAGTAAGGGTGTTTTGTGCAACCACCCCAGCATATACATGTTTCTTCATGCTTGTAAAATTTCTCTAATAAATATATGAATACATGCCTGAAGTAATTATTAACGTTCAAGTTCAGTAAACAGAACTAAATTGCCAATGCGGTTTATGCTTAACAAGGGAAGGTATTCATGTGCTTTTCCTCTGAGGATGAGCACTTGGATTTAAAATGGACTTTGAGGGAAAAATCTGTTCATCGGTGATGCCCTTGGATATTAGAATCTCTAGCAGTAGCAGTTAGCCATGCTGAAAAGTTGGCACGATGGATTTAGCTGTTGTTGACAGGTTTGTGGGCTAGTTAGGTGTTTGCACGGCTTTTGAAGAGTTTTGGTGTAATTTATTTTCTATGCGAAATATCTATCATGGTTCTTGTACTAGAAACCAGTAAGAATACACAATATGCAGTGACTGCAGAAATTAATGGCATCTGTTTCAGTTCTTTTTTATGTCAAAGTCGGTATTATATATATGGTATATAGCTATTTGTAGCAATACATGTTAAAATCGGCTTTAGGTTTAGTTGTATTCCAATTGCAACAAGCTGCATTAAATAGAACTAAAGAATCTAAAGAATCAGGGGCTGTGTGTTGAATCCAGATATTATCCAAGCGCTGATTTAACACACTAATTAGACCATAGTGCAAGGGTGTTTAAACACGCATGGAACCCTGTGCTCCAACAAAGACCCACTCTGCCCAGCACCAGCTATCAGGGAGAAGGAGTGTAATGGTAGAAGTCAAAACAGGGCCATTCATTTGCTCTTGTTGAGCTAAGTGCATTCTTGGCTCACAGTCGGGGGGCATCACACCAAACTGTGCGGCTAAAGCCAGAGAGCCCATTTGCAGAGGCAAATGTCACCATGTCACACCGCCCTGCATCTCTGCATCTTTCTCTCTCTGGCTGGTACCCTGCCGTGCCCTTCAGCTGTAACTCTTTCACTGTATGTTTACATCTGTTTCTGATTTCTCCAGTTCCAGCCCCGTGTCTCACTCTGAGCCCCTTCATCATGTCCATCTTTCTGTCTTTCAAATCAGATACTACTTACACAGAAGCTTTCTTTTTCCACATTGCATCCACTCGAACAGAGCTCCAAATGTTTAGAGCTTAGCTTGTTTTGTCTATGTCTTTCCATTTTTCTTCCCATGCCACAGTACTTTTTTTTTTTTGCCAGTCATCATTCAGCCTGAGCTGAACTCTTGAAGTGGGTAGCTTGTTCATAATGTTGCACTCTCTGTCACCCTCAGTGTATTCATCCATTTTGTCTCCTTTGTTTACCTCCCGCCTCCCCCAACGGTGTCACCTATATTGGGCATTCCTGGTGTGTTCAGAAGGCAGAAACTGAAGCTTAACTGAAGACAAAGATGGAGCGTGATCTCCTTTATCATTTCCATTCCCCCATTCCTTCTCTCCTCCCTCACACACTCTTGTGCCATAGAGACTGTTTCATCTTTTTGGTGTCAGTCTGCACTGCAACCAGAGGGTGCCACATGGTTTGTACGTTGCCACTCTCTCAGAACCAAACAGTGGTGCATGTGCTCTCAGCCCAGCAAAATGTATAAGGTAGTAACCGCATGTGTGGAGCTGCCAAGATAATGAATAGGCGACGCAGCTCATGCATGCTAATGTTATGTTGTAAGCAGTTTTGTTGACAAGTGCTAATACTTCTTTCATACTATCATCAAAAGCAGCTAATACAACAGCCATTACTCCACAACACCCCATGCAAGACATGATGGATTGTGACCTTAATATAGGTTAGCTGAGTTTTGAAAGTTAAACAACCTGCAATAAATCACAGAATTATTACAATGCGCTTTAATTGGTTAAGGACTGTTTATTTCCTAAAGAGGTAGGAAAAATTGGGTTTCTGCACTTTTTAATTTGCAAAGTGCATTTTCATTACAAATGGCAGTTTAATATTACCCTCCTTTGTCATGCAAAATACGCAACACACTGGCAATCTATTAATTGGACAAAAAATGCGGTGCCAGCGTAAATCCTCCTCCTCTCTCACTCTGTCTCTTTGTCTCTCTCCACTCTCTCTCTCTCCACACCTCTTCGGTGGTAAGAGGTGGTAACATCGATCAGAAATGAGAGACTAGGGAGACCAAGTTTAAACGGCCTCTCCACACTCCATGCCAGTCCTTATCTGCTGATGAAAATACAACAGCTAAACAGAGTAAAAATACACACAAAATAAAGCTGACAGACCATTGTCTGCTCTATGTCAGCAGCTCATTAAGAGATAGTAAATACGAGGGACATGCTGGTAATTATGCCTGCCCCCTGTTGGTTTTGGATTTCAGTTCTTCCTTTTAGAAGTGCGTATGATTCATAAAGTCAAGGATGAAGCTGCTGCAGCTTCTTTCTTTTTTTACATTCAAAAACAAAGCATAAAACACTCATTCAGTGTAGTGTAGGGTGGTTATTATGATATTATATACAATCTATAATACCTCATTGCTAAATTATTATGTACAATTAATTAATTATTTTTCTTAGCTTAATTTGTTAATGTTCTTTTTTAGTCTCTCACATGAATGTGAGCAAGATTGTGTTCACTGATGCAAAATTTAAATGAAGATGGCAATGGTCACCATCTAAAACATGACTGGTTACATTTTGCTGTCATTATGAATTAAAGGGCAAATCTTCCCATGTAAACATAAGATTTTGCTTTTCTGATGGCTTTTTTCCAGAACAAACACATGCGCACACATAGTCTCATAATCTCATACATACAGGGGTAACCCCATCTAAAATTCAGATATATAGTATCTATTTCTACAGTGATGGCTGGTTTTCTGGGCAGAAAAATTGAAGCCAATACTGAAAGGCCAAAAAAATCAGATGCCTCAAATGGCACTTGAAGCTGTGTCCAAAAGCAATGCATTCCCAGTAGACTGTCTATAGCTAATTTCCCAAATCATGACTTCTGTATTGGGATTTTAATTACTTACCTCATTTACAGGAAGGTGACAAGCAGGTTGGTAGCTGTCTGCTAAGCCTTAGCCTTACCTTAGCTAATTTGAGTCATTTTACTAGACTACTTGTGATGGAGGTGCACTTTGAAGCATATGTGGGACAAATAATATGGCCATCTTCTCTCCAGTTTTTATTGATAAAATTCTAATGTTTTAAGTATTACTTATCAGTAATTAACAGGCATCTGTGTCTGTTCAGGCAATAATACAGATCATGGATGCTAACCTAGCTTGCTAGTATTAGCTGATAAGCTAACTCTCTACCCTGTCAGCCACATATGACGAAACCCTCAATGATAAAACAACAGTCACCTCAATTTGTATTGTAAAGGCCCTACAATAATAGAGAGAAACCCCTAGCAATTAGATGACCCCGTGTGAGCAAGCGCTTGGCAATAGTGGAAAGGAAAAACTCCCTTTTAACAGGAAGAAACATCTGGCAGAACCAGGCTTAGGGAAGGGCAGCCATATGCCCCTACCAGTTGGAGGTGAAGGGAGGGAGACAGGATAAAAGACACACAAACTTGTAAATCATATCTGAGGTACAGTAAAAGAAGATAGAAAACAAATAAATATAAATAATGAACATGACACAGTAATGATTGTTAAGTTAATGGAATAAGTTTCTTTTTAGTCTAGTTTAATCTTTAGTACTTTCTTTGTATGCATGTGTTGCATGCATATCATTTTAATATCTTTGGCCTCACCAATCACAATATAAACAATCAATGGTGGGTTTTAAATCAGATTTTTTTCTCTTTATTGGAATGAAAATCACACATGGGAAAACAAAGTGAATCTTAAAAACTGAGACTAGAGTGCAGTACGACTCCCTGATGGCAGCATTACGACATGTTGCCAGCTGGCTATGACAGGGTGCCACCCAGACATGTCACAGTGCTGTCCTGTGTCTCTAACCCCAGCCAAGACACACACGCAACACTTAACACAAGACACACACACACACACGCACTATATCCCCTCGAGGCCATCACTCACCCGTCATTCTTTGATGCCTTGTAGACCAATCAGGCACTGTCTCATGAGACGCAGTGTCACACATTTAAGGATGCATGACAAAGTGCTCCTTGATTTCCCAGTGGCCACAGTCTGCAGCCTGCTCACGGTTCTGAACACGCACGAACATGCGCGCACAACCGCAGTGTGCTCGCACACCGCAACATGCTTTCATATGTGATAGAGGATATATGTCAAAGGGCATTACGTCAGCAGTAGGTGGCATGCTTGGAGTTTGGACTCGAAGGCAGTGTCTTGAATCCATTCAAAGCTGTTAAAGATGGAGGGAGACAAGCAGACTTGTCAATACGTGAAGCCAGATGACAGGATGCTTGTCATTTAAATACTGATTTAAATCAAGTTACCTAAGAAAGTAATTTCTTATGCAAACTTCTGGGCCAGTTGGAAACTGAAGTGCTTTTCTCATGTGCTGTACATCCTAGCTTTAATGTAGCAAACAAAGATATTCGATCATAGAGAAAATAATGCAGCTTTATGCCTGTATAAGGCCATATGCTCTCATCCAGCTGTTTTGGATTGGACCCCAATTCATCTGGCAGCAGGGGAACAGCCACAGGCCACCAGCACAACCATGTAATGTAGTGAAGCCTTCTTTTATTTTGGCATTAAAATAAGGAAAAACTCTGTCGTTGACCTGTGTTCTCTCTCCTTCTCCTTTGTGTTTTTCTCTGTCTTCCTCTTACTTTATTCTCCTGTGTATATTGCATCGAGCCAGACTAAATGATGGGGCCTGTGAGGTATCGCTGAATGGTTTCCCTATTAGAATATAGACAGAGAAAGAAATTAGTAATAGCAGTAGTCTGTTTGAGCTGTGTGGGTCTCAAAGTTCTCTCCGCATGACCCATAAAAAACAGTGATTTTGTTCAGGGAAAAAAGCATTTTGGACCCATTACTCAAGCCATTGTGGTTGTGCACTCATATGAAACAAGACATAGAGGGTGGGGGTAAAGGCAAGGAAAGGTATAGCACCAAAGCTCAATTGCAAACATAGCTTTTATGCTGGATGAAAGCCGAACTTCAATTGGTGAGAGCTTTCAGGGCCCTGCGTATGGGTTGCATTGAAGGAAGGCATACAGTAATGTTACAAAGCCATTTGTGCCACACTTTTGCACAATTACAGCCTTTTCTCTAAAAATGTGTTGTTTATAATAGGTGACCGTGGCAACAATTGCATCGGAGTAGCTTTGAAGATGGGAGCACCGTAGAGAGTCAAGGCACAATGTGACGCACGCGACAGCGAAGAAGAGCTTAATCTTTATAAACCCAAAAGCGAATCAACATTTAACCTGCACTGTGTCGTGTTCATGAAAATACTAAATACTGCATGTTAATGGCTTTTGTTTTTCAATCGTGAAATGTGTATGTGCATGTGTGTTTGAGGGAGGCTATCACATGGTCTGGCCATTTTAAAACGAGCGTAAAGCGCAGATAAGCAAAGCCCTCTATTAATCACAACCAATTACCGTGTTCTTACGCTAACGGGGGCCACGATAGTCTGACGTTTTGACGTTATCTGCTGTCAATTTACCCCTCTTTTTGGGGCAGCTCTATAAAATAAGAATTGTTTGTAAGGACATAAATCACTTTATCAAACTGTATGTTTTGGGATTGGTTTGGAAAACCAGGTGTATTTTGGTATCCTTTTTAATCGAAAATACACACATCCACGATTTTCCTTTTTGAAGAGTTTGATGGATTAGCTTTTCTGCTGAATTCCATGGATGACATCCTGGAGTAGAAATCCAGGTGTGCAGATCCTTTTATATGGGCCCCCCCCTACTTTTTCTTTCTCTGGAATCTGGTGGTGACTCGGTGGGTAATATCCCATGAAAATGGTGTGTATAAGAAAGAAGGAGAGAGGGAGAGGAGAGGGAACAGGGGTGCATGATTGTTTTTAAACAACAGTGGTTCAAATGGGGCTTTGCTGGTATTTGGGATATTGCATAAACTGAATATTTGTCTCCTCAACTTTATGTTGCTTTTTTCAGAAGGTTTTGATAGTTATTTCTGTACAGTAGCTATTGTAACCCTTTATTTATTATATTTAATAGACTACTCTTAGTCACCTAGTAGCTAAAATAAAATATTCTGCCACTCTTAACATGATGACTTCTGCTACCAATTGGCCAGGGAGGTGAAAAGTTCAAGTGGCATCGATTGGCCTAAAGCCACAGGGCCATATGTCCACCAAGTCTTTGTAGGTCTCCAACTGGCTGTTATATATGTCTAATGATGACCTTAATGAAGGCACATACGGACAGCAATAAAATTGTTTTAAATACTAAAAGTGCTTTTAGAATTTTGAACTTTTTAAGTTGAAATGGTTGACAGCATCTTCCTCCAAATACAGGATTCATCACCTCCTGGCTATCCATCCTTCAGTCACCTCATCTTTCTCTCTCTGCTTTGATTTCTTTTTACCATCTCATCCTCTCTTTAATGGGTTTCCATCCACAGGTGGGGGTCAGACATATGCTCAGGTGCACTGCAGACAAAGCCGAAGGGAGAGTGAGCGGAGATGCTATGACTACATCTATTTATCTGCTGTCTGTGGGCATTCAGCAAACTCTGTGCTTTTTTTTTTTTCTTACATGCAAGGCATGACCACTGAAAGTGAAAGTACCTGCAGCCGTGTTCCGCCTGACCTCAGGTGTGATGGCCTGTCAGGAAGCGGCATGGAACACCTGGATAGGAGCCCCAGGCAGCCAAAACTACTATCTCTCCCATGTCTTACTGCTGTCTGAATCAGCTATTTGTTGTTTTGTCTTTTCACTCTGGATTAGAGCCAGCAGAGAACACACGAATGGTTTGAACTCCATTTCTGAGTTCGTCTCTTTGTGTGGCACCTCCTGCATTCTGGGGCTGACTTACAACTCGCTTGTGTCCTCCAGTACATTATCATTAGATATATTTGAAAGCGCGCACATACATATACATCATAAATATGTAGGAATCTCTGCTGACTTAACTTCTGTTTCTAACACAGCTGCCCACAAATATACCTTTTCACACACTTTACACCTAGAGAAGATCACTATCCTGAGGATTTATAGATAGCAATAGACATTTCTTGCATTGCCCTGGATGAGATGTCAGAATTGATGGCATGCAGACTTTTATTACCTGGTATGGTGTATGTAATTAGTTTAAATATATGGGGTTGGACACGCATGGTAAAGGCTACATTTCTCACCCCGGCTGGATTTATTGGCCACACTCCGCTCTCTAAGGTCTCCTCTAATGCACTCATTTGCATGGGGGCATATGTAGCTGATGGGTGGGTTACTGTTACATCAACTGCTAAGCACAATGACTTGGGCCAGCTCATGAATAGCTTGGTTCAGTGGCTGGCAGCGGCCTGGCTCACCAACTGCCTATTAGCTATGATATGAAAGCTGCCTGGCAAGTGTGAGATTGATACTTGACACTTCGAACAAAGCTCATTGTCATTGTAATTACTATATGTTGAGTCTTAATTTCATGGTCGTCCATATTGCCAGCATGATAGGGCTGTCTGTTACTTACATCTTCAGTAACAGCTGTCTATTCAGCTAGTGTATCCATCCGCCTTTCATATGTTCAACAGTCTCAGAAACAACGACTTCATAATGACTATAATCACTTCAGATGTAATTATAATGCATTGCCATTTGTTCAATTAAACAGTATTTTTTTTTTTGAAGAAACATACCACTTTTTTTTCCTCCTCCAGATGTCCAATCAAGTGTAAATCACAGATAAACTAATACCAGGGGACTATATGTGTTATGACCCGTTCACTGAATAGTCTTTAAAAGGAATCACTTTATACCAGTTACTCTGTCATTTGCTGGAGGGTCCATCCCATCTGTCTGTTAAGGACAAGCTGATAATGAAGTGCACTTGATGAAGTAAGTTGATAACGAGAGTGAGGCGGCCAGCAGTAATGACAGTGTAGAAGTTGAGACAGTGGCAGTAGCCTGCAGTGTTGGATGTTACTGTTCAGACTTTACTGACCTTCACAGATTCCAGTTTCCCATCCGACGCCCATAATCAGATTGAATTACTGAGGTGTGCGTGCTTGTGCATTTTGTGTAAGTGCGTGTGCTTGCAAATATGGCAGGATGATCTCATTCACCAAGGTCTCCCCCTTCCTCCTTTAGGGGGGAACAAAAATAATCTTGCAAAGAGGGCTGTTCACTTTCACATGCATTCACGCACGCATCCCCGCCTCCGACTCCGAGGCCAGGCAATTGGCTTGGAGCAGCCGAACCATGTTACTCTGCACACACGGAAACACATAAAGCCTCACACTCCCATTTACTTGAACCTGGCTACTTGCCTGTGCATCGGGACGAATGCTGTAAAGCCTCCACTGAGATGTGGGATGAATAGCAAAGCTATTTGTCTGGTATCTACTCATCCTCTCTCTCTCTCTCCCTTTCTCTCTTTCCATCTGCCTGTCTTTTTTCTTTCTTTTTTAAACACGTGCAGTTTGTTCTTCTCGTAATCTTTTTTTTTTTCCCCTACCATCGTCATACCCAACTACTACATGCTCACCAACCGCCTGTTCCACCCTTCTTCCACCCCATCCAGGCTAGGACACACCATAGAGGGGTCTGCTGAAGACAGGGCCCATTGACAGGCTAGAGTGGCAGTAACTTATTGTCTATTGATGGAGTGTGACAAATCATGTGGGAACGCAGGGGTGCATGGCAGTGAGAGCCGGGGTGTTGAGTATGTGAGCGTGCCTGCATGTGTACTTCATTTCAGATGTGTGTGTGTACCCGCATGTGCTTAGGCGTTTTTGTGTCTATGGCTCCGTGTGTGTTTGTGCGTAACGTCTTAGTGTGGGGCAGGCGGGCATAGCCGGGACCCTTCACAGCTCATTTAGCCCAAATGGGGCCACCTGGGTGGTGAGGGAGCTCAGCAGGGCGGCCCTGGCTTCTGGAGCCCCGCTGACAGCCCCCAAATATAGGGGCTTCGTCGGCCTATTAATCAACACAGCCACTCTGACAAATCACCACAACTGTGACCTAATGAGAGGGGAGACTGGAATGAGGAAAAGTAAAGAGGTTGAGACATGATGGAGGAGGTGGAGGGGGCACCACCAGGAATACATGCACAAAGGTAGAGAGGCTCTGAGCATGGAGGCTAAAATGTGACAGAGAAAGTGGAGAGTTAATGAAAAGGAAATGAAAGAAGGAGTAGGTTGATATTACGACTCTATGCACAGGCCATGGGGTAAGTTATGAGGTAATAAGGGTAGAATACTAACACAGTTGTCATCCGTGGCTGATCTTCAGCTTCAGCTCTCCAGCCATACCCACAAGAAACCAGCTGATTCGTTATGAAAGCCCAAATCATGCACTTCAAAATGTAGCAGAGTGGATTAGCAAGCACCCCCTCAGCTCCACCAATTCTCTGTCACTGGAAAACAAATTAGGCCTCGAATGCTTCCTAGACACTTTTTTCCTTTGCAGATGCTTCAGAGCAAATTAGAGGTGAGAAGAAGACGTTTGATTTTGAAAGCAAACAACATTGATGTATGTCTTCTTCTCCAGTTCCCACCCTGAGGTGAGCTAGCATCTAATCTCTCCACTACCAATCTCAGGTCCAAATCACATTAGCCGGGATCAGAGGTGAAACTGGAGCTTTTCAACAGCAGCCTGTTCTCACTAATGAACCCCCATGGCCATCCACTGCATATTACAGCCACACTGAGTGAGGGGGAGAAAGTTTTGCAATAATCATTATGTAATTGCACAATGCCTCGGTTTCCATTGCCCTGACATTTCGAAAGCTCGATAGCAATATCTTTATGCTTTTCTGTAGGGAATATGTTTGAAATGGCTGAAGTGTATATGATTGATGGTTTTCTGAGGCTAAACAATCTACTTATTGTAATTATATAGTGCAGTGTCTGTCTGTAGTTTATACTATACAATATTACTTTATTTGCAATGAATTTTTGTACTGTGGTCCCAGAATGACTCGGCTGACATCGGTTGCATTGCTTCAAGTGACCCAGCAGTTAAATCACTCAATGGAGGAAATAGAAAGAGAGAAACACCGCTCACCTACAGGCAACACCAACATCACTGTGCGCACACACACACACACACACACACACACACACACACACACACACACACACACACACACACACACACACACACCATACTACTTCTTCCTTTCTCTCACATTGTAGAAAATCCATGTCAAACCTACATTAAGGACTAAGCTCAACTTTTTTCCTTTTTTTCTGTTCATTAATATGCTGCCTGACACTGAACACTTAAGTGAATATTCAAAAGCAGCACCCTCTTATTGACTTGTATCTGTCTGTTGTGCTGTCCAGCTATGGGATCTATGTGATATACTAAGCCTCAACCTGTCTGATCCATTGACTGGCCCAGGATGGAAGGGCTGTAGAAAGAATGCACAACTGCATGCTCCTCCCATCCATTACCTAGGTTTGTTGTGTTACTGCTACTACTGTTAAGTCTGTAGAACAGATAGAGCCATCTTGTTAGGTATGGACATACCATTTGCTCTCAGTTCACCTCTTTTAAGGTGTTATAAATTGTGTGTAAATACTTTTTTTCTGCTAGAGGTGACTAGATAAGGAACTTTTCCAATTGATAAGGTCCATTAGTTGTGTATTGTATGTGTTTTTTTCTTTTCTAAAGAAATAACAAGATTAGATGCCACATAAGTGTGTAGCTTAATTATAGATGTTTAAATTTAATTGTATAGAAACCAATGTATGCAGTTTATAACAGCATTTCTAGTCTGTGCTGGCTTGCATGGGCTGTTTCTAGGTGGATCTAAACACATTAAATGCCACAATGAAAAACTGGAGATTTTCTTTCTGCTTTTAAATCAGTAATAGCTGGAGCTTGTACTTGTTTTCATAACTGGCGGATGCTGTTTCAGATGTTTCCTTTGTTTGCTTTTTTAAATTACTGCTTTATTTGTTATACTTAGTTGAAAGATAAATATGCTTATGAATCAAAATCCACTGATTATAAGGATTACATCTGTTTTCTGATCGAGAGTGCTGCTGGACAATCACTGTACCACCACCCTCAGCAGCTGCAGCTATGTAATGCACAATGCTCATTGAATGCAAATGTATGAATGTATGGTGAAATGTGTACTCTCGCACTAACTTCTTAACTTTATTTACTGCCTGTCTGGTATTTTTACTTGTCTCTTGTTTGACTCTATATTAATATTGCCCTAAATAACATTATCTAATGTTAGCTAATGTTATCTTTGATCAAAACATTCATAACAAAAACAAGTATAACTGCAAGTAGCAATTTGGGGTCCAAGCAGTTAATTCACCATAATAACTCGCTGGGATCATGTTTGCACTGATAGGAAACACATAGTTTTTGGTTATTACTTCGTATGTAAGTGGTTAATAATATATTGGTCAACCTTAGAAAGTGCTGCTGAGTCCGTATGCTGTTGCCAGAAAAACAGGAAGTTGCAATATGATTTCCCTTGCTAACCAGGTCTTTAAAAAGATAAAATTGATAAAAATCCAACATGGCAGTTGCGTGAATTATATAGTCAGTGGGCCGACATGAAAAGCTTGCATTGGAAAAGCCCATGTTACCAGACATGAGGATTATTTGTTTAAGACAAACAAATCATCAGCCAAGACACATTTTATACTCTCTAGCTGTCAAAGACGCAACATTTTGTTCCAAATGAAGTCATAGTACCAACTTGGCTTGTGAACCCATTGACAAATATAAGTAAAATGCACAGTAAACAAATTAAAAATTGTGCATGTTGCTTAAAATTACTACAAATTGGCTTGAAAGGTTCTGACCCACTGCCCTAATAGCCTTAATCTAACAAAGAGTCTCATTTAAGCCATTTTCATATAAGAATATTGCAGAAATAGGTAAATCCTTTTTTTTTTTTTTTTCAAAAGTAGCATACAACAAATGATTCTCAGGGTCAGTTGTGTTTACAATCAGTTTTATTTTGAAAGGGAAATCTGGACATTCACTGGACAGTTATCTTTTATCAATTGGGCTCAATTGGACCTTGCATAGACTTTGTTATAAGGGGCTGGCAAGGTTCAAGGTCTGATCTGACTGATTCAAACATTTGTGTTTTCATCCACAGGGCTCAGTGCTGCAGAGCGCATGTGAACACGGCTTAAATTGTGGGGAACATTGCTGGAGACAGAACTTTTATCTGCATTTATGACAAAAGAGAAACAGCAGCTGATGCTGATAACATATGGTGTTATTGAAGGCCACTTTCATAAAGTAACATACATATCAGTGCCTTTCCACCTCCCTTTATGACACTTACTGTGGCACTGATGTGCTTAGTGCTTTTTTTTAGTGCACATTAGATCTTTAAATAACATTGGACTATGTAATACGTGTCAATAACATAAACTTCTAAATATGATACAGGAAAAGGTTTTTAAAAAAAGTACTAATCAACATGTCATGCTTGTGTTCTACCTTTTTTGTTGGATGTGTGCCTTCAACCAGATCATGAGCGATGATGTTACCCTGCTCTTTTCATAGAATTTGACAATGTTTGTATTTTGTTTGTAAGAAAAGCAACACTGCCAGAGGGCTGTGTGTATGTATGCTCTCCTGAGCTGACAATAGACCTTTACAGCATCAAATCCCTACAAGGTGAGGAACAACTTAAAAACGTCTTTATCTCTTTCACACTGCTGTTGGCAGCAAGAAAGAGAAAGAAAAAACCGAGAGAGGGAGCATTATAATTTTATTATAAGGATAGACGGGGTAAAATAGAGCACATGCGATAAGGATCTGGAGATTAGGATGGAACCGAACAATAAATTATGCAAAGTGTTTGAAAAACATACAGCTGTAATTAAGTGGCATTTGATTTTAAATGAGGTGACAGCGAGGATTTATTTATCTCTTTAACCCCCTAAAACTGCCATTAGCATGGTGGAAAATGAACTGTTTGAAATGGTAAGAGAACAAGGCCCTGATCTGATAGACAATGGCAGAGCACCCCCAGCCAAAGACTAATACGTACACACACACACACACACACACACACACACACACACACACACACACACACACACACACCATAGGAAAGTGAGATCAGTGTTTGCCTGGACTAATCGGTTCACTGCAGGCCCAGTGAAACCACAGGAGTCCATATCTAATAATGTCATTATGAATGCAGCCTGGATACCTGTATTTACAGTATGGCCTTTAGTGAGAATTTACACCTACACCTAATTTCCCCACACTTAAAAGCAAAGGTATCATATTTGCTGACACAAGGACGGATGATTTATTTTGTGCTTTTTCAGTTGTTTCTCAGAATAACCTGTTCCCTGGTAAAAATTCACTAAATCTTACACTTAGACTGTTTATACAGTCAAAAAAAGGAAAGTACACTTTTACTACTTAAAATTAAGATTAAAATTAAGAGTGTAAGTAGCAGATAAGTGCTGGTGCACTTGATTAATTGATCATCAACAAGTGTGACCACTTCTATAAAAGCAGAGGTTTTGGCAGTTTGCAGGTATGTGCTAACACAATGGCATATTCTTCCCAGGAATGGATGTCCCAGGAAATTTCCCAGTAAAGGTCAGACCTTGTAGTGCCCAGAGAAATTGCAAAAAAAAAACCCAAGCACTACTTATCAGACATACATCTCAGGTCATGACAGTGCACATAGGAAAAAAAAACTAAAAAGTGTGGCAAGTTTGGAAGCGCTGCCAAGAGGAAGCCTCTTCTCTCTAAAAAGAACATGGCAGCACAGTTTAGCTTTGCAAAGGTGCATCTAAACAAACCAAAAGACTTCTGGGACAACATGCTTTGGACAGACGAGACCAGAGTGGAGATGTTTGATGGAGACCAAGCTAAGAATATCAGCACAAATACCTCATATCAACTGTCATGCGAGGTGACGGAGGGGTGATGAGTTTGTTTGCAGCCAAAGAACCTGGGCATCTTATAAGCATAGGGCTGACCATGAACTCCTCTGTATATTAGCATATTTTAGAATCAGTGTGAGGCTGTTTGTCTGACAGCTACAGCTTGGCTGAAACTTGGTTGTGCAACAGCAACAATGAACCCAAGAAAGAGCACCAGAAAATCTACAACAGAATGGGTATAAAAAAAAAAAGCTGCAATGGTCCAGTTAAAGTCCAGACCTTAACCGGATTGAAAGGTGGCAGAAGCTTAAGAGTGTTGCGCATAAATGGATGCCTCCAAACTTGAATGAACTGAAGCAACATTGTAAACAAAACCAGGCCAAAATTCCTCCACAACAGTGTGAGAGACTGATAAAGTCATACAAAAAACAACTACTGCATAGAGTCCTGTGAAAAGGTTCTTTTTCACATTAAGCAGAGGGTGGCTCCTGCTGTTTCAAAAAGAAGCTCAATTATGGAAGTCTACATTATCTATGATCTCAGTGGTTTCACTAGTTTATGTCTTACTGATTTTATAAATGAATGTCCCTATTTAAGCAAAAGACGATAAACCTATTTTTAAAGTCTACTTTAGGGTGTTACAATATGAGTATGCGATGACTTTTGGTCTCTGGTCACATCCACCCTTCGCTCATCTTGTCTAGTTTCAAAACACAAAGACATTTTTATTTAACCTTCATTTATACAGGTAGTCCCATTGAGACGCAATGACTCAATGAAATATTGATCTCTCTATATAGAAATGATATATCATTGCATGAAAAAAAATAAATGTGAAGTAACACTGATGGGTTTTGGTGTTCTTCAGTACATTTTTAAAAGGCTCAGTTAGAGGCTCGACTATGAATAGGTAACATTTTTAGGTACCTTTGTTATATTGTATCTCCTTTATTATCCTTGAAGTTGTACTTGATTCTAATGTGCTTCCAGAAACTTTTGTTTTATTCCAGTGTTTCTTCCTTTTTTGTGACTCTGTGTCTCACCATTAAATCACTTATACTAACAACTTGACAGCCATGACACAGTCTTTCAACAGTATAATATGCTGAAATGTGCAATTCACATATGGCTGTAAAAATTATGTATGTATGTATGTATGTATTGGTGGGTTTGAACAGAAGTTTTGCCACATCAGTGTTTGAGAACGAGGCCTTTATATGTAAGCAAGCTGCAGTTTCACAACCCTCAACGCTCCTTTGTAGATTTTGCAGTTCATATATGCAAAAGTGACAGCGTATTGAATAAGTAATATAGTGTTTCCTGGTAACACACTGGGGTGAAATAACAACAGACAACATTTTTTTTTCTTTCCTCTGTAGACTGTTCAGTGGGGGCTTCAGTGTGAGTGAGTGCTTGATTTCTGTGTTTGTGCCTGCGTGTGATGAGGGTAAAAACTACTGACTTTTTATCTGAATCATCTTCTGTTCATTAATTTATGGATCATATTTTATGCATTTGGTGACGAGGTTTAACGGAGCAGACCCAAATCCAGACTCGTGACACTGAAGCAGATTGCGTGCTTTGATAATTACTCTCGAACGGAATCAAAGAGTGGCAGATTTTGTGGTGACAGAGAAGTTTGGACTGGAGCACCAAAGGTTCAAGTGGACTGTAGAGAAAGACTGATGGTGCCAGTAAGAGTGGCGTGTTTGTTGTGGTGGGCTGCAATGGCAAGGCAGAGAATGGAGGACATTGTGATTCTTTGTATGCAACAGGTGCACTAAGACTGAAACGAATGAACTTGTTACATGATTTTCCAGGGGAATAGACACTGCTTTAAATACAATGTAACTATTAAGAACTTTAAAAGACAATAATCACGGAAAGCAGCTAAGAGGAGTCTGGAGCTGACATCTGCACAGGCATGTGCTAGAACTTTTGCATGGTGTTTTACCATTATCGTAATGCACATTTTCTTTTTGGATTTCTTTTTGACTGTTGTTGTTGTTACATTAGTTAAGTGTCCATTGATTTGTGTGTGCTGTGTGTTATCAAATGCCTATCTTTGTCTATCATCCTTCTACTTGTCGTTTTTTTTATCTCCCTGATCATGTTTACATCATGTCTCGCTTTGCCTCATTAAAGCAGACACATTTTTGATCCAAGAGACACATTGACACCATGGAGCTGTTAACAGGTACCTGCATATCTGTCACGCTGAATGGATGCCTCACTGACCTACCATATGACTTTGTCTCCCTTTGTTTCGGCAGTAACATGCAAGAGGATAGGATGTGGCCATGAGGTGTATGAGGCAGATATGGATACGCTGTCTTTAATCCATTTACTGACAACTCTTAACAATGTGAAATTACGATCAAGTAAAAAGGGAGCGCTGTATTTGGAGTCAGTTTTCAGTTCATCGTTGAAATAATACCCCATGTGGTGGGAAGTTTGAGAAGCTGTGTCAGAAAGTCAGACACATGACATCGGCGAAAGGAGCCCAGGTGGTTGGCTTCCCTAATGAAGGGCCTTGCTGTAATGATTTACTGTGGCAAGTATGAGAGGTCTCACACACACACACACACACACACAAAGGCATATACACATGCTCACACTTCTCAGTGTTACAACTTCCTCTGGGGTGCTGTTTAAGTGAAAGGTGCCAGCCTGCTCAGCCAAGCTCCTAACAAGAGCCAAACAGTTGGGAGACTAAGGAGGAAGAAAAGAAGTTAGAGGCAAGGTACTGTTAAAAAAAGGAAAAGGTGTGGGTCAGAATGGAAGATAAGAGGAGCAAAGAGCTGTCAACCTTCTGGGACACATGCAGAGCTCAGTGTCTGTGTGAAGCAGTCAGCTAGTGGTTGCACTGACCAGCAGACACTTGTGTAGACTTGGCTGGTGCTTGCTTATTTGCTGTTGTCCTTGCTGTATATAATAATGCATTTGCAAGGAGCAAGAATTCTAACTTGGACATCACTCCGCAGAGCACAAACAAGGTCCCTCACCCTTTGTCTCCTGGAGCAAAATAGATCTTACCCACAGAGGCACAGTGAGCCTGTTTGACGAAGGTACCAAACTGTACATTTAGACTAGCACTCACAGTCACAGTGTGGTGGACAAGCAGCCTAATGATGTCTGAAATACCAGAACAACTGCTATGATATGCTGTGATAATTGCTACCCTCCTGTCCGCAGTACAAATAACTGTGGAATCGGTAGGCAAACACATTAATATGGAAATGTCTACATTAATTTGGAGCATGGTCTAAATTATTCAGTAATTAAGCCACTGCAAATTTACTCAAACTTTCCCCTGGATAACTGGAGAGAACAGAGCTTGAAACTGCCATGCAGTGGGGATTTGAAATATGTGGTCACATGATGTATAGTCTTATTTCTCCAAATAATAAAGTGGTGTCGTGCAGGAACACAAAATAGGCCATTAAACACACACGCGGTGATGTATACACAACCCAAACCATAAGAATTATTTTACTAAACAAATATTGTTGGTCATTACTATACATTGTTCTTATAGCAAATACAGACGCCTCTGCCGCCACAATAATCGCCACCAGCACTGCACGTTTGAACTAAGTAACTTTCCTGTAATAGACACTTTTTTTTACAACTCAGCAGCACGCAAAAGCAGTTTAAAAAACATTTTCTTAATCATTGAACTGATATTGGGGAAATATGGAGGCCGCTCTGTTCAATCTGTTCGTTGAGTGTGAAACTGGAGCAGTTAGTTCAGTCTAACACAAACACCGAACACAGTAGGCAGTAGCTACCCTGAGTTTGTGCAAAGATAACAAAATCTGCCTGGAAGCAGCTCGAAAACTCATTAATAATCATTTCATATCTAATTTGTTTAACACAGAACTTAGATTTAAAAATAGAAAATCGTTGGGAAGATTTGTGTGGCTCGTCCCCCGAGGGCGAGTGAGATTCACCCCGAGTTCTTTCGGGCTCTGGAAGTTTTAAGGCTGATCTGGTTGATACGGCTTTGCTTTTTACAAATGGTCCTGTTAGCTTCATCAACTTCAAGCTCACTTTAGGTTTCCAGGTGAATCTGAAGAGGCGGGGATGAGAATTAGCACCTCCCAATCTTAGGCTGCGGTTCTCAACAAAGTTTGATTGCCAACTCTAGGTTGGGGAATAGTGGCTTCCTCAAGTGGCGGAGTTCAAGTAACTTGTAGATACAAGTGAAAGATATGAGCTCTGAAAGCTGTTTGGGTTGAACTCTAGAGATAGGGTCACCCAGGCCCAGGTCATTTTGAAGAGGTATTATGTCTCTTGACTGTGTAGAAACACTTCAAGGTCTCAGCAGAAGAAGTGGAGGAGATGGTTAGTGAAGGAGATCTGCGCAACCATGGATGGATGGATGCATGTATGCAAGCAGAACTCGTCAGAAAATATCATAAAATAAAAGTACTTGATCTCTTCTGCTCTATATTTAGAAACTTCAATTTGAGAAAAATACTTTTTTATGCTGATCTTATTTGTGTTTTGATTTGGAGCTGTAGACGATCGTGTGTTTGAAATGTCATATATGTGTGTTCCTGTATGTGTGTATCCATGCCCTTGAGTCTGGGTGTGTGTCTGTGCTTGTCATCTTGTGTGGATGAGGGCCTTCACAGATCTGCCCAAAGCCCTGTTGTCTGTGACCATCAAATGCAAGGTGTGTAGAGGGTGAAAGACACGGTTTGACATGCCGTGACTGTGTTTGAACTACATGTTCATATAGTCATACACGTATAAACACACACATTTAAAAATGTAAAAAAGTCTAAACATTAAAAAAAGAAAGTTATTCAAATTTGAGTCATTCTCTCTTTTACTTTTAAATGTCTGAACTCAAAATTGTCCTCACAAGGCTAGAAAGTACACTAACTAAATTAAGTTGAGTTTTGAGTTAGATGAGATTTACAGGCCATCTTCCAAAGTATTATAATGTAAAGACTGTTTATATTTTTGGTCTGTATTATGTAGAGCGTCTGAAAAGTACAGTCTGCTATTTCGTGTTTACTTGGAAATGGATTCGTTTTGATATTTTTATTCTTTGGTATTTTTGTCCTTGTTGCATTAGTGAGCATCTTGTAGCTTTTGAATGGACATCACTTTGTATTGAGATGGATCTCAGGTAGGGTCTAATACTGAGTGGCATCACCGCACCATGCGGACATACTGTAGATCTGACACTAAGTTGATCTGACAATAGAATGGATCAGTGTAGTGGCTAGTAAGTCAGATGGTAGAGCATAATCCTTTCTGTCAAGTCTCTGTCTCGTCAATATTCAAATGCTGCCAGCTGTCCAATGGCTGTCAGTTACAATCTCCCTCTGGCTTATGGCCTAGCTAAGGCACATATCTAAATTGAATTGGATGTTTGCTTCTCAATGGAAATCGAGTCAAAGAAACGACCCCCCTGGCCTGTATTGTGAACTTGCCAGTTACACCCGCTGATCTAGTTTTCTTATGTACAACGTCCATTACCAACTACTAACATGTCTTTGTTGTTATACCTCTATGGCCTTGCTCTTAGTTTCCATACAGTGGCTGTTTGTCTTCTCTCAGGTTGTGTTTTTTTTTTTTTTACTTTGTGTCCAGGAACAGTTTCATTGAGTGTGATCTAAGGGAATAAAACACTCTAACACTTCTTGTCACCCCTTAGAAGTACTCTGTGTTCTCTTCCATAATGATGTGTTCCCATCCACTCTACTTCCCAAACACCATCACGCACTGCAGTGCTGTCTTTGGAGCTACAAAAATGAAACCAGGTTCAAGAGAATAACATGAGATGACATGGACTTTACTTGGCTGCACTGGATCCAAATAAGTCGCACACTCTGTTGTATACATCCTTATGTGCTGTACATTTCATCCACTGACCTCACCTCTACCCCTAACGTTTGAAAACCTCACCTTAAGCTCTGACATCAACAAGAAGTAGCAACTTGAATTTCGAAATCCTGTTCTGGTCAGGTAGATAGAAAGGTTCATCCATCTTTGCTGACTTCAGCTTACACTTGGCAGACGATTCACTCGCAGCTGCCTGGGAGCTTGATTTTTAGTTCTTTCTCAGGTTTTGAAAGATCATTATTTCTAATTTTTCAAGAGACATTAGGTGAAGCTGAGTCTTTTGTTGTGACTGCCAGAGTGTAGCTCACAACCTGACTACAAAGATCCAAAGAGAAGATATAACAGGTCAGCAGGATATTACAAGGATATTACAAGGATGGTACAAGTTTTCTGAAATGTTATGTTTACATATGCAAATCAGGTATTATCTATCTAACTTTGCACCCTGTCTGTTTTTTTAGAATAGAAATTTGGATGAAAGTAGATTCAAAAGTCGTTTTCTGTTTTGTGGCTACATGAAAGGTTTTTACAGAGAGGATTTTGGATGTCTGTTTTTATCACTCCAGCATGCCAACAGCCAAAAAAGTCATTTTTTTGCCATGTTTTTCACAATTAAACAATTCTATTAACGAAGCTTTGAATAATGTAGGAATAAACCCCTCAGAATACAGAAATGAATAAAAATAAAGAGACTGATATTTGTAAATTCTACTGGTTGTAGGGATTTGGGGTTCAGACGATGAGAGATTTTAAAAAAATTTCTTTTTTTGACAAATAAAATTCACAAGTAACTAAAAAACAAACTAGATATTAGCATTAAAATGTGTAAGTTGGTTACTTACATTAAGATTTTTTTTTGGTATTGCAAATTTTCATATTTGTTACAAATTAGTTCTCGTCTCGATAAAGATGCTCTAATTTGTATAAATTTATAAAATAATTACCTAAATGAGTCCTAAATTCTGCATAGTTTCTTTCCACCAGTCTGCACGAAACCAAAATCTCAACATTAACCAAGACTTTAAAAAAGAACGAAAAAATAAAAGTGGTGTTTGCCTCTGATTTCTTCCCTAAAATGAATGCAGAGTTCACAAGAATAAAAATAAAAGAGGAAGAGAAATGAAGGACATTAACCATAGCCTCTCTCCCCATGTCTTTGTTTCTCTCTCTTGTTCAGTGCCTCTCTTCCTACTTCTGACACATGTCGCCCTGGCATGCATGGAAAGGCCTGACCTTTGGAAAGTTTAGCACTTTAAATATTTAGGCTTGGGTTATGATGGATCCTCCAGGCCCTGCAGCAATGTGCAAAGCCTCTGATTAGGGCTGCTGTCAGAGTCATTTAGCTGAGTGTCTGGCTCTCGGTGGCGCTCTCTGTTTGACAGGCAAGCCTTTTAAACAAACAGAGGTCCCAGTGGCAAAGCAGACAAGGCACCCTGTGCAGCACAAACACCCAACGCTCTGAGAGAAACCACTCAGCCCGCTGACAGCTGCAAAAGAAACCACTGCCCACTGTCTGTTGTGATCTTTAAGGCACGCTGTCTTTTTGCTCACTCACTTTCTTTCAAATAGTCTGCACTTGTAGCCCTGCCTCTATTATCCTGTTGCTGATCATTTCTTCTTCCTTGCTTTTTTCCCCTCCGCTCTTTCCTCCACAGCGATATTTTTTTCCTGACAGTTTACATCTGTTTTTTGTTATCCGCTCTAGAAGGCAGAGCCTTGCTGGAGTCGAACATCAAAGTTTCATCTGCGTTGTGTTTTGAGTAAGATTTATTAAGTTGATCGCCTGATGATCTCTGGGAAAGGCTTATGCTCTTAATTTGTTGAACATCACTACTCATTATCAGCTGAAATTTAGAATAGATGCTTTCTGTCTTGTGCCTGCATCATCCCGTGATTAGGACAGCTTACATCGATGTTCACATTGAAATATATCTGAGCCAGCCTTTTCATCTCACTCTGAGGCAATCTCCCGTGGCATCAATCCTGTAAATATATGAGTCTTAATATGTGTGTCCTATTCTGTATTCAGAGGAAGAGCCAAGTCAGCAGCTCCAGTATTAATACATGAGAAATGAGCAGAGCCCATAAGAATTAAAGGGTAAGACTCCCCTTATTAAGATGTAAATTCCGGGGGAAAACTTGCCGAAATGAGGATACAGAGAAGTTACTGTCAACTTTAGCCTACTTATGCATTTCTAAGAGGAATTGTTGTGTTGTAGTTGAAATTAGATACACACAGCAAAGCACCTTGTGCGTTTTTTTCACTCATTTTCAGCACAAGATCAACCCGCCTCAACTAATATCCGACCAATACTTTATGGAACAATTTACACTTTTGGCAACATTATCTAGTGACAGTTTACATGGCAACTAACACGGTAATGCCGTGCGTGTGTGTTTATGTGCATGCGGGTGTACGTGTGTTTTTCTTTCTTTTTTTTTATACCTCTCTCTACCTCTGCTTCTCTCTCATTTCAAATTTGCACTTAACACCTTGCTGGGGAAAGGCTTCTCATTCATCAACAGTGTTTGTCCCAGTGACAAGCAGGGCGCCTCCTGCATATCAATATCAGCTAAGACAATGCTGAGCCTGTAACCTTCAGCTAAATGTCATTCTGCTTAATCCTATTTGAAAATTAAACATTGAAAAACCTTTAGCGTACCTTCCTGTCTTCCTTCCTCCCTCGCTCCCTCCTTTATTGGCTGCCATTCCTCCAGCTTTCCGTTTCCCCCCTCTCACTCCCGTGCTGCTTTTGTTTTGCACACTATGTGACATTTGCATTGTTTTGTTTGTGCGTTTGTATCTTATGAGTGTTATTCGGTGGAGCTGATTTTAATTTGGTGTCAGCAAAAAAAAAAAAAAATGCAGGGATAACTTACCCATTTGTTCTGTTTTCATATACGTTCCACTAGCCCTGCGAAGACTGCAAAGAGAGATTGAGGGAAAAATTACATGGGAACAGAGGAATCCGTGACCAAAGTTGTACATGGAGGGACTACACCGCCGTTGAGCGGAAATGTTTCTGCCAAAGCATATTTGCATAAACAGATCGTCTCCTTACAGACGGTAAATATTACGCTGACAGCGGCTGCAACGTCTGAATTGTCCAGTCTGTACAACAGAGGCTGAAACTTCATCAAAGTGCACCCAGAGACTCATCTTTTGCTATCTATGTAATGAACATAGTATGTTTTACCCCCTCTTCTTCTTCACACGCATGCACAGAGCACAGCTTTATATAGCATATGATATAGTACACGTTTGATGATATCGTGAGAATTCGAAAAGATGGGAAGGATGAAAGGAGACTCTAAGATTGCAATGAAAATGCAATCATTTGCAGTTAGACAGATATTCTTGTTTGGATGGAGTGTGATGCGGCAGCTCAAAGGCAGCCCTTCAGCCAGCTCTCCATATGGATTTGATTGACCACAGTCACTTGTCAAGGGATTCAATTGAAATACTGCGAGTGAATTACAAAGTGACTGCCCTTGATGTCTTCATATTGAAGCTCTCCACTCTGTAGCTTGAAGAATTATAAAAATGCAATGAGGAGACATACTGTATAAGCAATAAAACAAAATCGAGAATAAACATGATACATCAAGTAATCTCTCCCGCTAAAAATTAGTCACCCAAACAAGGAAGGTTTGGCAGATGTAATGCTAGCGCTTAGCCACAGTAAGAATCCAACTTACAGAAAGGGAAAAAAAACCAACAGAAAATCTGAAGCAAAGCAAAAGCTGTTCTCTTTTATTTCCTTTTTACACACACACACACACACACACACACACACACACACACACACACACACACACACACACACACACACACACACACACACATATGTGTGTGTGTGTGTATGTATATATATATATGTATATGTATATATTTATGTATATGTATATATTTATATATATGTATATGTATACTTGAGTATTTCTTACAGTGTCCTCTGAGTTTTCATTCTCTTTGCGTGGATACCCAAGAGTGTATGTTTACACAAGTGCAAAAGTGTATGTCTAACAGCGTGTCACAGTAGCAGAAACTGCCGTGATACAGACCCACACAGCATGAAAAAAGAATGAGAAGAAGGCTCCCATGTGAGAAGCTAAAGCATGAAAGTGTGGTTTGTAGATCCTTGGTGGTGTGCAGCATGCACGCGAAATCAACCGATTTGCAGGCATGGTCCAGACTTGCATAAAAATAAACAATTCAACAAACACTTGTTGAAAAGATGCTGAAGATGACTTTGTCAGATGTCTACACAAAAGTTGTTTTGCTTGAAACATACAAAAGACACACTTTTATATCTAAATTTAGTTCAAGGGTGAAACTTTTAACACCACTGGAAACTCCATAGACGACCAACAGATTTGAAGACCTCATTCAGCAAAGTAAAACGATTCCCATGGAAAGCAATATTTGCATGCAGATATATGTAAATCATGTCAACATTTTTACAAATATAAGAAGAAAAAATCTAAACTTTAACATTTCAAGAAAGCTTAACATCAGCTTAATATTTGTATCTCTAAATTGCTCAGTAGGTAAACCTAAACCGATCAATTGTTTATATTGGGTTGAATTCAAGCCTTTGTTACAGCACAAGTGTTTACCTCTCATTTTTCAATTTAGACTCAAAAGGATGTTTTGTTTTGTTTTTTAAAGGCCATCATCGGTCAGCCAGGTTGAGCTCAGAAAACAGGGTTCATGGTCCTCGGAGAGCACATTCAGCAGGTTTTAATGTTTGTTTGTTTTAACTTTTACAAGTATTAAAATGGCTGATGTTGTGCGCTTTGGTGCTCTTCAGGTGGGAGATGCAGGAGGGTGCGCAGCTGGAAGATGGAGAGAAAGCGATGGTAGAGGAACTTGAGAAAGCTTTTTTGGGTTGCTGCTGCACCCCAGGACCAGAGAACCCCCCTGAAGCTGATGAGACACCCGGGAAGCAGGCCCAGGGGAAAACACAACCATCTGCATCTGATGAAGGTTCTACCCCGTAACAGCCCACGCCGATGGATTTTTATTATTGTTATTTTTTTTATCACGTTGTAAAATGTTTTTCTTGTAATATGCACTTGGAGCTCTCAAGGTATTACAGTGTGTATATATGTGGGGATGTGTGTTTGCACATTTGTAGGTGTAATTGGGTTTGCACATGTACTGAATGCTGCAAATTTGCATATGTGTGTGCATGAGAAAATGAGAGAGAGAGAGAGAGAGAGAGGGAGAGGGCAAGAAACAAAAAAGTGTGTGAGAGATGGTGCCTCCCTCTTTATACACATACCTCAGACAAACTCTCTGTGCTTTTCTGTGCTGCATCAGATGCATTTCATCTTTTTAGAGCACGCCAACAGAAATCAGTTCTGGGGAAATGGAGAGCCTGGATTTGTTTGCCTGGGACAAGATGGGACTGTGTGATCATTGTAGGTAGTTGAAGATTTTTTTTTCCTTCCTTTTTTTTGAGACAGTGAGTGTAAAGACACTGATGTCAGCATACTTTCTCCTGGTTCCTGAAAGAAAACATCAATTTATTATGGTTGGGAAGCGAGATGAAGTATGTTTTGATAACAATGTGTCCTTCAAATCTGTCTATGAAATATCTGTCAGTATTTTCCCCATAAACTGCGTAACACAATTGTTCACTGTTTTTTTTCCCATATATGTCCATATTTTGTTACTTATGAGATGGAGACAGATTTTTTTAGAATTAAAAATGAAAATAAAGGCATAATCCTACCTCACCTGTGAATATTCTCCTTCTTTACATACAACCTGTATATAATATGTGATCTCTTTGAATCAGTGATTTATAATCTTTGTGATTATGATATTAGTATTATGTGTTGGAGTACATATGTGTCCCCAATTATGCCTGATGTTAAAAAAAAAAGAGATTTATCAACTCAAATTCTGTTCTTTTCATCTATAAGAGTGCAATTTCAGCTCACAAAGACTGCTACACACCACAGTGTCTTTGAAACAGGAGGAAACCATTTCCTGTTGCAAAAAAACACGTTTCTTTTTACCCTTAACTAGATTATTGATGCAAATGTAGCAGGGTTACAATCATCAAACCACTTAGAGAATACAAGACAACAAAATCTTCAGCAATTTATTTCTGCTTTTGTCACACACAAAAAAGGGCTAAACAAGAAGAAAACAACATTCTTCTTTCCTTTTTTTTAATTTACTGTATTTAATGCGACAACAAAACAGTTTTATTATTGTTTTGCAGAAAAAAGAATATATATTTAGCTAGCCAAATACATTTTTTTTTGATAACTGCTTTCTGCTCTGTTTTTAGAGCGCCTGTTCACTTATTAAATATGTATTTCCACTAGATTCAAGTGATAGACTCAAAAGACAAGTCTCAATGAAAGTGACAGTTAATTCACAACAAAGTATTATGAAAAAACAAAACATGTTTTATAATGCATATTTAGTTGGGGATTACCACACCTACATAATCCTTTTAGAATCCCTGATGTCTTGATTGCATGTGTAGAAAGAATGAGCCGTTGCAGCATTTTTAGTTTTGAATTGATTACTCTCAGTCTCGTGCATTTTCCACTGTAAATGCTCACCGTAGAATCTTTGTTTGCATGCTCATCCGTGTGTTTTCATCAACATGTGGTGAGCAACATGAAGAATATCTTTGAGCTAGAGCCATACTATATATGTTTGTTCCTTATGTCAACTCCCAGCTCCTCTTTGGCTTTCAATTTCTAAACTGATGATGCATTTGTTAGACATTTCCGTCCCTCATGCCCATACGTGTGGTCTACTGCAAGCACAGACTGTCCATCTCCCTTGCCCTGTCACACTGAGTGATTATCCGTGCCACTTTTAGTTGTTATTTAGATCTCTCTGCGGTACTGCCATTGCTCTACTTGAGAAAAAAGATGAACTGCGACTCCCCAGAGAGACTGTTTCAATTCAAAGCCAATAAAAAGTAGGACACCAGTAGGACATCTGCAGCAAAAAGTGTGAAGTAAAGCTGCAGGCACCTGATTCAGGTGAGCAGTATGTGGCAGATATAGTAGTTTTTTAGTAAATCACCTGTGGCATAGTATCAGTATCAGTCTGGCAAGTCTAGTTTCAATCAAGTTACCCTCCTTTCCCTTTGGATATACTGTAACAGGCTCTAAACAATGTCACTCTCTCATGTTTTGTGAGAACAGTCCTGTGTCCGAGTGCATCAAGGAGTCAGACTAAACTAGAAAAATGCTCGAGAACTGCCAGTCCATTTGATATTACACATTTCCAACAGCTTTTTCCTACAGGACACCGATGCCTATGGGTACGAGGTGAAGAATCAAAAAAGGGTTAGTTCATTATGTTAAACAGAACAAAAGGTAAGATGTAACACATTAGCAAAACAATTGTGTCATTCTGAGAGCTGCCCACTGCTGCCCTGAGCCTTTATTATTGTTATTATTATTAGTAGTAGTAATATTTTATTTTATTCTTTTTACTTTTTGTTGTTAAAATGTTTCTAATCACACTTTACATCAATTTTAAGTAAAGTAAAGGTTAAGTTATTCTGATACAATGGCCCAACATTCACCATAAACTAACATCTCTTAGAGTATTATCCTCCTGCTTCTATAATTATATACACTACTGTGCAAAAGTCTTGAGCTACTCTTCACTTGTTTGTTTGTTTCTTGATTGTTTGTTTTTGTTACATACTGCTAGTAATAAATCTCAAAAGTAACAAATGCCAAAAGATACAACTGAGTTAGATCCCTTTATATGATTAAATGATTCATAGGTCAGTGTTAAGTGGCTTAAAGAAACCCATTCCTCTGAAAATAGTCAGGTACAAAGACTGGAATGACAATGACTGGAAAGGCAAAAAATGTCCATAGAACTTTGAAAGTCCTTTTCCTGTTGCTCAAGACCACTTAATTCTGCAAAAAAAAAAAAAGTAAGAATCTGGTTCCTTGGAGCAAAATATATAGAAACGAGATGTGACTCAGAACGTTTGCACAGTACTATATGGTGACAGACCTGAAACAAGTTCATTGGAGTTATATATTACCAAAACTATCTTTAGCATCCATGCAATACTGAAACTGTGACAGTTAAAAAGACACCTAAGCATTTTTATGTTATTATCCTATCAGTTTAAACACATTGCAATCATTGTGTCACTACATGTGTTTAAAATTTAATAAAGAATGCATTTTATGTACCCCAAAGACACAAAAGCACACATTCAGTCAGCCCGTTAGTTTATGCAGAGTTTTGAGGACAAACTCTTAGGCATCACACAATACCATCAGGAAGGTGTTGACTGGTCCACAGGTATCCTCTCTCTTTTTTCAGTAAGACTGCAGCAGACATTATGGCCCACACAGAGTTACTGTGTACACAGATACAAGTACTTAACAGGTAGCACGACCACTACATATCATGACTTGACTATTGCTTGTTTATCTGCATACAGATCCTTATATGACTTTACTGATGAATATGCTTTTAATAATAATGGATGCATTTATATAACGCTTTTCGAGAACCTCAAAGCGCTTAACAATTCCACTATTCATTCATTCTCACATTCACACACTGGTGGAGGCAAGCTACAGTTGTAGCCACAGCTGCGCTGGGGCAGACTGACAGAAGCGAGGCTGCCATATCGCGCCATCGGCCCCTCTGGCCATCACCAGTAGGCAGTAGGTGAAGTGTCTTGGCCAAGGACAAAACGACCGAGACTGTCCGAGCCGGGGCTCGAACCGGCAACCTTCCGATTACAAGACGAGCGGCCAACTCTTGAGCCACGATCGCCACACTGTTATGGAAATAGTGTATTATATTTTTGTACTATTGTATATTTTGCGAACTATAGTTGATTTATTAAATATAAATCAACACAGGGTTGCATATTTGCTCGAGCAACTATGCTCCTATCACCGAGCAATACAGAGTTAGGATCAGAGAACTGATGGCAATCACACGCCAGAGAACATCTGTACAAGTTCCTGCAGCTGCTGTGCTACTGTCTCTTTAAATGGATCTTCCAGTCCGTTGCCCCGGTAACCCGGAAGCCTCACGCGCTCCATGCAGCATTGCTGAGAGTCCTTCCTGTTTTACAAAATTACAAGGAAGCAGCAACAACTGGATAGTCGCATACCCTGCTAATGGTGCGTGAGTCGAAATGAAAGTATGCATGCATCCGCTGTAAATAGCGGTTCCCTGCTCGATCCTCTCTGCTTCGTTTGGTTAAAATAAACGTCTAATAAAAACACGAATATCCTGCTGTACCCGCTCGCAGTGGTCCATCTAGGGGGCTGGCTCTTTTTCAGGGGATTTCTTTCTCACAGAGCATAAACAGATGTTTTCTGTTGTGGAGAAAATGACGGAGGAGTCAGAGAGAGTTATACGTGTGAAAATGAATGCCGCTTTTGTAGTAACTTCAGCGCAGTTTTAAAGGAAGAAGAATTTCGCTGTGTTTGCATATTTAACTCAGCTGTTGCACGTGTGCTAAGTGGGCAACACGACTTCCTCCATGTTTTATGGTATTATGGCTGACAGATAGCTGCAGTGTTGTGTTATTATAGAGTAACGAATCACTAATTCATTCTCTTTAAGAAACTGGGAGATTGTAGTGTTTACAGGAGAGCAGGACGGAGCAGTAACATCCCTAATGTTATGGCCTGCTGCAACCTTACAGGTGCAGCATGCTGTGACCCAATTGCTATTGTGGTCTTACAGAGGGTTGTAGTCCCTGATACTGAGAAATATTTTTATATGTGGTACTAACTCAACTCATGCCCAATTCTTGGTTTTATTCTTTTTATTGCGTCACTTGACAGGATTCACCTCAGTGATCACTGGGAGGAAAGGACCCATGCTCTCTCATTTTTGTGCTGCAACACCAGCCCTGTTCATATTGTGGATCATCATGGCCCAGGTTGCTGGCCAGGAAGATAGAGAGAAAACTACTGCACTCAAAGGTGAATTATTATTAATAATGATAACACTAATAAATAATCATTTAAGGAGAATTAGTAAAACAGAGGGAAACAGGCTTTACTTTTCTGAACCAAATTAAGGTCTTTTTCTTCTATTTTGACCTAACGGCAGGCACACCATCATTTCAGACTCAATACCACACAAATCAATAAGATTATGAGCTGTAATAAAATGTCTTTAACATATATATATATATATATATATATATATATATATATATATATATATATATATATAATTAAATTATATATATATATATATATATATATATATATATATATAAATATATTTATATATATATAATTCTTAATTAAAAAAGAACAAATAAAAAGCTTTCTTAAATGATGGAAATAGTTTAAAAGCGTGGTTTAAAACAGTGGTTCTTTAAATGTAAGAAAGAGAGCCACTGCATTTAGGATGAGGACAGCTAGGGAGAAATATACAACTTAACATGCTATATTCTTTCTTTAGGGAAAATTAAAAACTTGCTGATGCTGTTATGCTGACCTTTACTGACTGACTCCATTTACTAAAAGTGATTAATTTTAGTAAATGAACCAAAACTATGAAAGTATGAATCAACTATAAAAATATATTCAAACTATAAAAATATGAATTGACTTGAAAGGACCAAAAGGTTTGGGCATCTGATTAGGATGCCTCCTGGACAGTTCCTAAGTGAGTTATAGCCTACTGGGAGGAGGCCCAGGAGAAGTCCCCCAGGATGAGGTGGAGGAGGTGACTGGGGTGAGGGAAGTCTGGGCTTCTCTGCTCAGACTGCTGCCCCCACGACCTGAACCTGGATAAGCATCAGAAAATGGATGGATGGTTGGATGGATCAACCTTGATTAATTTTATTGTTCAAGATTAATAAAAATCATGGTGTATTCAGTGTGAACCTTTACCTTGCCAGTCATGTCAGAAGTAGTTTGAGAGCCCTTACAGTGTAACAGTACCTGATCACCTTTATACTACGATGAAACCTTTTTATTCTGACTGGAGCCACCCTTCGCAGGGGTCAAGGGGTCACTTAATGGTTTTATAAAACTGCTGTGTAATGACACAGTGGTTCTTTGTTGAGTGTGCATGCTTGGCCCCTTCTCCCTGGGTTGGTCATTCTAAATTGGCCATACATTTGGCCTAGAGTGTCTTAATTCTATGTTAGTCCTCTTAGCAATTGTCCAGAGTGTACCCCGCTTCTTACGACAGTTGGGATAGGCTCTGGTCCAACCGTGATTTTGAACTGGATAAGTGGAAGAAAATGGCTGGATGGTTATACATCACCCCAGTAGACTGCTGAATAACCACATGTCAGTTTTACACCTTACCAAGACATTTTATGGTATCTCTCTGTTAGGATATGTTAAACATTTGTCTCTTGAACTTAAAACTATACTTAATGTATATATTGCATGTATTGTATGTGAATGCTCTCTTTTCTACCCACTATACATCTTAATGATGATTTAAGAAGACCTTTTAGTTTAAACAAGCATCTGTTGCTTCGTCATATGGGGATAATGAAAGTAAAATGTACATAGTGATTTCAACATTGTGGGAGAGAAACAGAGATTACAAAATGAATGTGTGGATTTTGTATAATGCAGATAAGTGGAAAAAACGGATGGATGGATGGAGTTTGTGTCATTGAAATAAAATCATTTGCTTTTTTTCCACAGATTTGCTGTCAAGAATAGACTTGGATGAACTGATGAAGAAAGATGAACCTCCTTTCACTTTCCCCAAAACCTTGGAGGAGTTTGAATATGCCTTTAATGAATGTGAGTGCATAGATTTACTTTTTAAAACAAAAGCCAAAAGTGTCATGATGAGCTCCACAGTTTGACCAGTTACACAAAGCCTGCTGCCGTAACAAAAAACACCAAATCCCATGACATCTAGAGATGTCAAAGATGACAAAGATTAGATGAGTTATGCTATTTTTTTCTAGTCTACTCGTAGCCTTCTTTGCTGACACGTGCACAGTTCTGTAGTGTCATAGCGTCATGGATGAATCTGCATGGTCACAACAAATTGAATGGTACACTGACTTTCACACAGATCCCGATAAGAAAATTTAGATCACTCAAACCCAAGGGAGAGAGATACAGAAAGTTTCTCATTGCCATAAGTAACACTGCAGACAGCATAGACATAATTCTTTAACTGAGGTGAATGTGTTACATTTTGTCTGGATTGAGGAAAAAACTCTGTAAGGTCTGGAAGTAAATTCCAGGGAAATATACAAGGCTCTGTCTTTTACGTGTCAGCTGTAGTGGTTTCCAATGACGCCTTAAAATAAAGCAATGTGTGCTTGTAACTTTTTGTTGCAAACTGATGAAATCCACCAGTAAGCAAATTTTGTAAAAGTCAGGTCAGATTTGTGTTAAAAAAAAAAAAGGTAATACTTTTTTCTGCCTTGATTTACTTCTTTTGTCGTCTTGTGATCCGTGAGATTACACCTTAGAGTGCTAGATGGGTCATGGTCCTCAGGTTGGGGAACTGGAATCATTACCGTTCGCTTTTGTGTTATGTCAGCATTTTATATTTAATGACAATGTCTCTTTGAGCAAGTAAAGGTGCATGTCATTCAACATTAGAGTAAGGAGCAGAGCTGAAGCCAAAGTGGTGTGGGTGTAAATGATATGAAAGTCTCTTTAGGATTCTCTTGGCTTGCTTTAATCAAACCAGGTGGAGAAAAGGGGAAGAGCTGGAAAGGTAGTAGTGCTCGGGATTTTGGCTTAGTATTCCTTTGTAGCCTTTTCCTCTCTCTCTCTCACCCTCTCTCTGTTCTCTGTCAGTGTCTCTACTGGCTGTCTGTCTGGCTGAGTGGGGGACATGTTGTGTACTCTACGGCCCGTCAGTAACCTACTCAGCCTTGCCCTCTGCCTGACGGAGCATTTGCATAACCTCGCTGTGCCTAAGAACAGAGACATGGAGACTTAGCCCCCACCGGCTATTATGCCAACACCCGCCAACCACTCTAACCCACCCGCAAGTCCCAGCTCAGTCTACCATGGAGGCAGAAACACATTCAGAGACTCTCCATCTCCTCTTCCTCCTCCTTCTGTCTCCTTTCATCCCTTTTATATCCCTTCCTCTGTATTTCTCTATTTTCACATCCTGTGTAAAATCTCCAGCTGAAGAAGAGCTTGCTCTCTCTCACACACACACAGACACACACACACTGCGCAGCCCTACCAATCTGTATGTCTTGTCAGTTTCTACTCAGGCCTGTTTTTGAAGGATAGCATTTCTATTAAAGCTATGGTGGCCCTCAGGCAATGTCTCTAGTATGTCGACACACAGTCGCTCTGGCTTGCAGGCATTTATATAGCTGCTCTCGGGCTACTTTAGCCAGAGACAGGTGGAACAAAAATGTTAATTTGACCATGTAATGATGTGAATACAGAAGAGGCTGTGTACAATAGTTTGCAGGTATCTTAATCACTGAAGATGATGGCTTCATCTTGCTAGCCCTGCGGTTTTCCATTACTGGAAATCCAAGGTTATGTACACCTAATTAAGCGGCCAAATTGAGAACAGAATGCTAATTATGACAGAAAAAGAGGAGAAAAGTTGAGAAAATGTTATTCCTTTGAGAGGATGTGATGTGGGAGACGGTGGAGCTGATCACCCCCAGCCCATGCATGCACACACACAGACACACACGCACCTACACAGAGACACACACACCTTTGCTACTGTAGGATTTCATTATAGCTCCTCTTTTAGGCAGTAGTGTTTAGATCCTCACACCTCCACGAATGCATAATTGATTTTTTTTTTCAAAGTACTTTTTGTGCACACTGCTTTATCCTAACTTCTTGTGTACCTCTCAGGCACAAATCTATTTTTTAATGCAAAGCGACACCGAACCTGCATTCAGGATTACAGGTTGTCTAACAAGTAACTATGAAAGCGAATGTTGTTATATACAGTGAGCTAGCAATGTACGATTTATCACATTGATAGAGGTGTGAAAATGGTGGCAATTTAGAAGGAAATGAAAAAAATGCGCATTCTTTTATCTTGCAAAGATTTATTTATTTATATCTTAGATGGTTTTTACGTTTTGCAATAATTGAGAAAATATGAGAGCCCCCTGGCTATTTGGGTTAAGTATGTGTACTTTTTGTGGCTTAGCTCTTACAATTTTTGCAGTCATAAAGGTCAAAATTAAATTTAACACTGTTTAGTGTTTTATTGTGTTGTAGTGTCAACTGGAGGATCGATGGGCTCATTGCTAAGGTGGGGGTTCCACAGCCACATGAGGGTAATTGCTGAAAAAAGTAGATCCATTTCTGAACACTGTTTTTGTATCTTAGGACTGTTTTGCATTAAATATATCTTGAGTATACTAAAAGCTCCCCTCGTTTCCTTGAATTATAATAAATCACTTAAACATCGTTCCAAAGACTTTTCGTTTTCTCTGTCAATTCTTTTGTGTAGTAATGGCAGTGTGGCTTACTTGTAGCAATTTACGGAAGCGCAGATACTTAAGTGACACCTACTGTATTCCCACACCTGGTCCTCCTGGCTGGAGCTTCTGATCTGTGTGGGTTTTTGTGTGTGTGTAAGCTCTACTGCTTAGGGTGATTGGCTGATGCCCAGACAACATCCTCAAAGGAACTACGAGGAGCAGTTGTCGTTGTGCCTAATGCTTGCCAGCCGAACTTTCTCCCTTCATGCTCACACGCATACACAAAACATACTGAGAACCTTTCCCACACCCACTTTAGTCTTTGCTCTTGGAGATTTCAGGTGGAAAAGGCAGGGACAGAACTGTGGCCTGTCGCCAGAGTGAGCACTGAAGGAGAGGGAGAGGGAGATGGGCACTGTTAAAGAGGAAGGGGAGAGGCTTTTTAGATGAGTGAAGAGACAGAGAGAGGGAAAGAGAATTTTTACCATACCAGCTGTCCAGCTCTGGCCTGCCAGACAACCCAGAAGGCTGTTGGAGTCGTGACTGGAAGAATGCTGCTGCATCCATGGGCCTTGTACCTGCCAGATTGGGGGGGGGGGATAAAAAATAAGCAGTAAAAAAAGTCAAGTTTAGTTTGGCAGGCAGATGTACGTTTTGATGTGCTGTCAAGAGCAGGGATTCGCCTACTTTACTTGCACGCTGTAATAGAAATAATAGAAAGGTATTGTTTATTATTATTACACGTGTCTTTTTGTCCCATTACATTTTTTTCCCACAGATGGCCAGCTCCGCCATATAAAAACGGGTGAACCCTTTGTGTTCAATGCCAGGGAGGATCTCCACCGCTGGAACCAGAAACGCTATGAAGCTCTTGGAGAGGTAACACGCTGCTTTTTCTGCTGGCCTGCCAGTTCATAGTATGCTTTATTATACTTCACTTGGGCCATATTGATCAAGTTTGGCTTCAGCTGCTGAGCTTATTAGGATTATCTGTCTTGACTGGTGAGAAGATGTTGCACTGGTTGTTGTCTGTTTGGACAGCAAATAGGCTCAGACTGACACACAAAGCTATAGGCAACTAAAATACAGAATTAAGTAAGCACTTTGAACTTGCTCTACAAAGACAGGCAATAGAATCTACAGCCACTGAGTATAATAAGTTTTTTGTTCACTTAACATTAAAAACATACACAGGGTGTATCAAAAAGCATAATCTAATTTTTAAAAAAGCTCATTTTATTAGCCATAAAAGCTTGTGGTAAATTTAAAAATTCTTCCTGAATATAAAGTTTTACATGTAAAACTTGTAGTGTTCAGAAGTGCTCAATGTGCCCCCTCCAGACACATGGCACAGGTCCATATAATAGTCAAACCCGTCCCATACGTTTGTGAGCATGTCTAGAGTCCCTGCTGTTGGGATCCCACCTATCTGCAAACATGTGAAATTTACGAGTCCCCTGTTTTGATCTCCACCGGTAAACAGCTGTGCAATTAAAGCACTTTGAAATCGGGAAATTCTTTTTGATACACTCTGTATATTAACAGTGAATCTTAGCCTTTTTAAACCAACGCTAATGTTATCTCGTTTAAGCTAAAACAAAAATCTCACAATAGCATACTTTCACAACTTTCAGTCTGAAGCTGTTTTTTGTGGCTAATTTAGTACCGGGAATCATGAAATTTTGGTATTTGTAGGGATCGTTGGCGGTGTGACATTACTACTTTAGGGAAATAATACTTTTAAGTTCAGTTTTTGTTGCTCAGTTAATGTTGGAGCTTGTTTTTCTAGCATTACGTAGTGAGGGACTCACATCATGATGTAAGCTTTCTGCCAAAAATTTTAAGCTGAACTTTGAGAAGCAACTTGAAAAAGGTATAGGTAGTCTCATTTTCTTCAGCTGATAATCATCCTTCTTTTTATGACTTTATTATTTCCTCTGACCTGAAAACATTATGCTTTGGTCCCTTTTAGGATATTACTTTACACTACTCGCTGTAAAAAAAGTTATTTGGTTCGAAACATAGAGGTCTGGCACCCTGTAGATTCACACTCCTTTTACTGCTTTTCATGATCTTGTACAAATGAATTCATATTTTTATTATATTTCTCAGCATGACTAAAGACCTGTCTTTAAGTTGAATCAATTGTATTTATTTTTAAGAATCTTGATTTTATAACTGTGATGAACCCTTTGTGATGATATTTTTTATTTTTTCATTTTCTCTGATCATTGCACGGTTTCACCTTGGAGTGAATTTGCTGGTGTATTGACTCCTGGAAAGATTGTGGTATTGTGTTAACAGACATCCGAATGCTCCACACCAGCAAACTGGCCACACTTCTCCATTTAAAGACGTGGTCACACTTCCTGATAATCAGTTCATCAAGTGCATTTGATTAGTGGCACCTGGCTCCTACTTAAACTCTTAATTGGGGTGGCTGTGGCTCAGGAGGTAGAGCAGGTCCTCTTCTAATTGGAAGGTTGGTAGGTTCGATCCCTAGCTGCTCCAGTCTACATGCCAGAGTGTCCTTGGGCAAGATACTGAATGCCGAGTTGTGCCCAATGGATTCAGAGTATAAATGTATACAAATAGATAGGAGCAGGTAGTGTTAAATACTGCTTGTGTGAATGTGTATGTAAATATGTGGTGTGTTGGATAAAGCACTTTGAGTGCTCAAGCAGAGTACGAAATCATTATATAAGAACCAGTCCATTTATTTCTTATGGGTGTACTTTTTTCACCGACCTCCATAGTATCCTATGAAAACTTTCTTTTTCATATGACTGCGTATAAATGTTAAGTGATCATTAAAAATGCTCTCAAGTATGATTTGTTACCCAGACCTTCCAAACAACACTGTGCATATCTGTGCAAGTAGATCACAGCCTCTCACTCAACTGCGTAGCCACAGACAGCAGTTTGTTTATGGTGGAAGAGAAGACTTTACACTCATCTGTAGGTTTTGGTAACTGTTTGTCCAAAAAGTCACTAGATGTGTCACTAGGTACTTAAAGGCACCTTTTGTAAAATCTCACCACTAGATGTGAGCAGATTGCAGATTGCAGTCAGCTGAATTCTGTTTTCTCACCCCTCCCAATTCAAAATACAAAATACATCTGTACTGTGTAGACTGTCAGTCTGCTGTTTATCTCAGCTGTCATTACGTGTCCACGTCTATTTACTTCGGGGGAAGCTATAAAACTTTGTGAATGGAGTTCGATACAAGTTGACGAGTCAGTAAAGTTCATGGCTGTTCAATGACAGCAATACTGAGGTGAGTTGTTGAAGATATCCTGAGCTTTTTTATCGGCAACTGTTGAGCTGTTAGCTGCTATTAGCCTTTGTTAGCTGCTGTTAGCTTGACACTGTTGGGCTCGGACAGTTAGCAAAGAGGAGGAAGAGAATGACATGATATGTCAGTCGCGTTGTCTATTTCTGTTTTCACTTCTTTGGTGAAGGAGACCTCTTCTCAGATGTTAAAACATCGATATGATCCTTCATATCGTAGAGTCTGATGATGCAGACCCGAATTAAAATGAATGTTCTCTTCTCCTCTGTCTGTGGCCTATTATGCATGTGGCCAGTCTCTAGCCACATACATAAAATGCAGAGAGGTGTAATGATAGTGTCCATCTCAGTCACTGTATTTTCAGATGGTTTGGCAACATGGTGGCTTTCACAAACTGGTGTCTGCTCCTATGCATTTCTAAGATACATAGGAGTATTTCTAATTACACACTAATAATTGTATATTTATGAATACAATTTTATTTTTTTCTGTTAAATAAACTAAAAAAAACTGACTGTACCTTTGAAAAAATTTTGCTTTAACGAAATGCATTATTTAAGCAGCGCTCAATATTTTCTGTGGAGCTCTTTGATGCACCTTTTTTTTAGATATACAGAATTTTTTTCTGTATATCCAAACATACACCATTATAAAGTTCACCTCTAATTCACTCCCACAGTTCCACAACATACAATATGCATTAAGATAATGAGACAAATGTTCTTTTGTAATGTTTTCCTTTTTTTTTCCTTTTTGTAATTTGCATTCCCTACTATGTTGCTTTTAATTGTTGTGAACATTCTTTGAAGTTCAAAGCAAAGTGATAGACCTGTTTGTGGGATTACCTGTTTTTTTTTTTAATGCTGTATACAGTAGCTCCTTTGAGAGCCGTCTGTAAATCCCCCCCCCCCCCCCCCCCCCCCCTTTCTTTTGAATGCTTGGGCGCTATCTACCAGCATCTAAAGAGGATGTAGAAACAAACATTTGGTAGCAGGAAAGCAAAGGCCCAGAAAGAACACACAGATATTTAAACCAGCTGAACTCGAGCATCTGAGGGGGGCCAAGCATTCAGATGAAGCAAATAATCATCAAGCACAATGTATGCAAATTTTATTCATCCTGTGATTAAAAAAAATTGACAGTTATATCTTCTTCAGAGTAGGAGAAAGGAAATAGTGTCAATCCCTGTTGATGTGAGCTTGTGTAATGAGAACAAATACTGTATGAGTTGTGCTTCGGGAGATTAACTGGCTAAGAAGAAAGGAGCACTACCTGAATAAGCAATATTATCTGTCTGTTGTTTTTAGGCCACAGATGATTCAAGAAAATGAATACTGTACCTCTCATACAGCTTTGCAAGTACAAATGCATTGATTTTGCTGGGAAGAAATATGCTCCATTATAAATAGACACAACTACTGAATTGTATGCCTTTGGTTGTAAAAGTAGGTTATGGTGCTTAGTCAGCCTCTTTATGTGCGGGTTTAAGGATGTGCGTGTGTGTATGTGTGTGTGTACAAAGCCATACCTGTATGCTTATTTATGCAACTGTATAGCCAATGCATGCAAATGTATTTCTCCTTGAATTCTTACTGCATGCTGTTGTTTGTTTGTGTAGTCGTTTCTTTCAACACTATCATCCTGTTCTTTATGTCAGACAGAAGACTTTTTGCAGATGTCATGAGGGTAAATGTGGAACAACACTCTATGCAGACAGCTCTGTTATAAGCCAACTCCACTCCACAACACACCCTAATGCCCTCTATCAGCCAGCCACCTGAGACGGTCTGAGAACTAGCTACATTCAGCCCAAGAGCTGTGTAAGATGGCACAAGGACATGGGTGCATGTGTTTGCCCCTGGCAGTGTGAATAGAATAGCTTCATCATTGCCCCCTAATGTTCAATCAAATTCCTTTCTCTCCCTCCCTTTCTCCATGCCTCTGTCCATTTCTCCCTCTCTCCTTCCTTTCTTCCTTTTACCATCACTGTATGCTCACAGTTCTGCATTTTGCGTGGAGGACTCCTTGTATGTGCACGTGCATTCGTGTGTCTGTGTGCGCGGAGGCGGGAGGGTGGCGGCTGTATTGTCAGACACATCACAGCACCAGATGTCCAATTTGCACTTCAGCCTCGTCTGAATGGAGGGACAGATAGAAAGAGGGAGAACGAGAATGTTGGTGTGATGGCCTCCAAGCAAAAGAAAGAGATGGGAACAAAATTTTGGTTGAGCACAAGAGCAGCAAATAATTTTTTATGTATAAAAAAAATCATTCCGAATTTCTGCCATATAATCATGGTATTATGTAGAGAGATTTGCAGATGGTATGTGAGAGAAGTTCCACCAGTCCACTTTGTTCGGAGACCATTGGTCATATTTCTCTGCATATAAGTGAGGGGGGGAAATACGTGCCTGGGCTGTGGTTCCAAAATCAAGAAATGCTACATAAGGTTAGATAGCGCCCTGATTTTTAGATCTAGTAAAATAAACGAAATACTTATAGTACGCTATATAGCAGACTTATAGTAGAAGGTTATTCCTCAGATCCATAAATTGAAAACCTTTAAATGTACTCAAGAAGCATCTGTTTATTAATAATATGAACTATGTTTTGTAAGGGAAGCTAGGTTATTCTGTACAGATAGGACTGGAGAAACCCACCTGAAAACCCCACACACTACTGGTATAGTGACATTTCCCATTTTTGGCTCTCAGTGTTATCATTATGGCATATTACAGCTTAATAAAGAGTGGGCTATCTGTGCAATGTTATTCAATGCAGCAGGGTCACCTCAGCCTGTGTAGGTGTCAGTTGTAGTCTAATTCCAGTGATTTGGTGATGAATCTCTCTGATAGGAGACAAGCATAGGGTCTGGCCCAGATGGAGCTCTATTAAGCTGTTAATAAATGAGGATTCTTCTCTGCTCTGTCTGCATCTGTCGAATGGAAGGCAGTCACAAATTTGTAAACACACACACACACAGTCAGAATATTATAATGAAGTAAAGCTAGCCAGATGGCTGAATTAGAGAGCTGTCTCTCTCTCCCTCTCCCCCTCTCTCGCTCTTTCTCATTTTCTCACTGTCTCTTTATCTCTCTCTCTCTTGTCTCATACAATATCTACAGTCCCTCTGTTATCTTTTTTTCTCCTCCTGTCTCACTCTGTTTCCACATTATGGATATTGGTTGTCATATTGGCGACTTGCTAGCCAAGGTTTCGGGCACTGGTGCTAGAACAAGTGAAGGGTATAAAATGTGTGGTACAAAAGTCTGAGACCAAATGTGAAGATACTTTTAAATGGCATTAATTATTTATAATTAGAAATCATGATATGAGCTGTGATCTGAAATTAAAATTCAATCTTTGAAAAAATGTCTTAGTATTTAATTACATAATGTGCTTGAGATAGGCCTGTGTGCAAAATCCATGTTTTCCAGCTTTTTGTGGTGTCAGGAAAGCTCGCTGTCCCTGTATATTTTCCCTTGTGTTGAGCTCAGGTGTGTGTAAATGCCTCTTTTGTTTTTTCTCTTTGTTTTCTTTTTGGCCTTCAGATACTTCTTGAAAACCTGCGAGGTTTGTTTTGGGTTATTATCCTGCATCATTATAAATCCCGCTGCGCAAATATTCAATAAGAAGGTATAACAGGTTTCTAACAAAAAACTGTAGTCAGCCAAAAGAAAATCTTTGGTGATTATAATTGTACCTAGTCTTAATCCAATGAAATTGTTCGGTGGGTGGGTTAATATCTGGATTAATTTAATCTAACACAGTGTGTGAATTGCACTGTACATACTGTCTTGGGTCTGTGAACTTGTAACTTTGGCTACCGTAATAATATTAAAGAAACAAATACAGCGTGGTTGTGTTCAGCACTGACATCCTAACACTAGCAAATTAACCTGCTGTTTTAAATCATGTTGACTACTGAACTGTTATTTGCAAACTTTTATATAGTGTAAAAGTTTGCAAATAAGCGTAAAAGTGTAAAATAGTGTAAAAGTGTTTTTGCCTCTAAATTTTAACGAGACAATTTCTGTGACACAGTGTGACATAATAATGTTTAAAAAAACAAAGGAAGGAGACAAAAATTGTGGAGGTGTTCAAAGAACAGAGCTTGAATATTACTCATACAATAAATCTGAAATGATGAATCTGTGCTCAACAATGTGGAATGTTTTCCCCCACGTCTCCTTTATATATGTTTTAGCCTGCTTGAAGTGTTTGGCCTTTGATTTTACTGCTTGTCCTTTGAGAGTAATGGTAGATGCCCCTTATCTTAAAGTACTTTTGCCGATGAAAGTTATGATTAAATTGCTGTACCTTTAATAACTGGCTGTCAGTCTAGAGTGTAGCCTGCCTCTTTCTCAGTGTCAGTCCTCCCAGAAAATAGGCATTATTCCCAAATTGTTGAGCTATGCTCTGCTGGAGTTACTGTATACCCAGTCATGTTGCTGACCTGTTGCCAGTTAAACAAGTTTCCTGTGAGATATTGCATCTTTGTTTTTTAACACTACCCAACCTTTGTAATCAAACTCTTTGACAGTGTTTTGGAAAATACACTGAGAAACATCAGTGTACTACTCTTTTAGTTTTACTCTAGTCTTCAAAGAGTATCCAAAGAAAAAAACAGTCATATACGTGACTTATTTTGAGAAGTAGGGAAGTAGTGGTGTAATAAGAAATATTATTTACTAATAACTGGATTCACAGGCTATTCAATCAGATGTTTTATTTTACATTTTTGTTCTGTTAAACAAACTTTGAAGCATTTTTCCCCCATTTTGAACAAGAAATGGATTATGTTCTTTGCTTTTAGAGGTTCTTTGAGTTACCCATAAAAAGTCATTGAGCAGTCATTAAGTGTTGCATCTAGCCAATGATGGAAACCCTGGAGATAGGCTTCCATACTGTACTTAAAGCACCAGGAGGCCCCATAACAGTTGTGGACCATTTTGTTGGGAAGCTAATGGGATCTCTCTAAAGAGGAACTATAAATGACAGCTGTCTGCCCTGAGCCACCGACTGCCATCACGTATCCATTCCCAAAACACTTTAAAACTGCTGCTGCAGCTTTTGCGAGAGCACGAAGGAGGAAGCAGACACATCCAGACAAAAAAATGGTTGCAAGGAGTGGGTGAGGTGGATTTGAGTTGATGAAAGAAAAGGGAATTGGGCAGGGGATGGGGGTGGGGGTGGAAGGGCTGTTGGGGAAAAGACAGGAGAGCTGGTAGTTACAGCAAAGACATCTGTCGCTGCTGCCGACACCCACCGAGGCATACAATACCTTAGTTTGAATTAGCCCTCTGCCGGCTTCTCAGTTAACACCTGAGGAGGTCATTATGATGCCATTAGGATGAGCAGTGCAGGGAGGGCAGAGAGGGAGTGAGAGAGAGGGATATCCACGCTAAGTGTAAACAGTCTGTCTGTCTGTGTCTGAGAACTTTCTCTTCCCCTGGAGAGCCCTCTCTCCTCTGACAGAAGAATGACAGAGACCTCATGGGAATTACAGCATTCTCCCTCTCTGTCTCTCTCTCCCTCTGTCTCTCTCTCTTTGTTTCCCACGCGGACTGACAGATCACAAATTCACAGCAATAGGGCCTATTTTAATACATTTTCTGTTGGTACATGAGGCTGACTTAAAATAAACAACCTTTCTATTGCCTCACGCTCACTCTCATTTTCACAGTATCTCTCTTTCTGAGTATGCTTTGCTGTTGTTGCCGCTGTTGTTGTGCTGCATTGTTCAGGGGGATTTTCTTCTTTTTTTTTCTCCCCTCTTTTTCTTCCTTTCCTCTATTCTCTGGAGAAGAAGGAATGCTTTTCTGGGTGCAGTCAGTGATACGGCACGGAGCAGCTCTTTCAGTTTCATTATATAAACAGCTTTGATGCCTCTTCTTGCTCTCTGGTTTCTATGGCTAAGTGGCTTTGGGAGAGGGCTCTGGACTAGAGAGACAAGAGGCGTGTGTGCTTCTGCTTTGGTTTCATGTGTATGTGTGTATACAGTATGTGTCTCTGTCTTTACTATGTCCTCACACGTGCCTTCTTCCACCTAAATATAGTTTTGCAGATGAAGAGGTGTGGCCTCAGTGGCCCCAGTAAGTGTTAAAAATGTTTCTGATTACATTGTTTTAACTTCCTGAAACTGGCTCTCAAACTTAAACTCTGAATTATTTAAACGTTGAGACTAAAAAACAGCTGAAAATATGTTATTAAAAAAATAATTAATACATACAAACAAATTGTATTTTTATGATTTTGTCTGTGGGCTAATTTTAGATTATGACATTCTTTTGCTTCCTTGTTATAACCCCAGTTTTTGTTCCCTTTGCACTGAGCATCAAAACCATTTCCTGCTTAATCACTGTCATCCTCTCGCTCCGATCCTTCTTTTCTCTTAATATTTTCTTTGCTTTCCCTTATTCCTGTTCCTCCTCTTCCTGTCTTGGTTCTCTTACTCCCAATATTTGTTATTTTGTGTTTCTGGGAAGATTGAGCTGCTTATTGCCCCAGGTGCGGTCAGCCAAACCAGGCATGACTGTTGCAATCAGTGGGAGAACACACACACACACACACACACACACTTAATGTGGGAGGTCTTCTTCTCTGTGAGGAGTTTAAGAGTATATCTACTTGCAGCCACGATGGTCTTCATTAAGACCTTGGCGTGGTGTTTGTTTGTGAGTGATGAAGAGACTGTTATGGGGATGACCAGGAGTTTGCGAGGAGCTGATGTCACTGCCCACCCACTTAAGGGCCTCTTATCAAGGCCATGCACTGCACTGTTCTCTCTCTCTCCCACATCCCCTCTTCAATTACCCCTTCTCCTCTCAGCTGTTCACCGCTGTGGGAGCTGGCATGAGACTATGTGTCCTGGGGATTTCTTCACATCCCTCCCTTCATGTCTTCTTTCTTTCCTCCTGCTGAGCTTCCTTCTAAGTCCCTTCCTTCCTCTCTGATCCCCCTCTTCATGGTTCATCACCGCAATGCTTCCTCTACACAAACCACAGACATAGAGGCGACCTCGTACTCCAAAGATTGTCCCAGGATCTGCGTATATTTATCACAGGCATGTGGAAAGTTTGTTTTATTAGTACAATTTATCATCATTTACATTCTGTCTGAGTTTGTTTCTCTGAAGGCTGAAAAAACCCCAGTAAAGGGTGCAGATACAAATGTTTTGCAAACTGACACACTTGTGTGTGTCCCTGAAGATAACATCATGTAGTGTGGGACTTTGACCTCAACCTTTTACAATAGTCTAAACTAATGTAATTTGAACCTGCGCTGACATTTAAAATAATGCTGTGCCTGTGTCTTGTTAGCCTGATAATACAAGCGAATTGCAGATAAAAAGATCATGGTAGCATTTGTGGCAGTGAAACCTATTGATTTCACTCCTATAAACATGCTTCTGTGTTTCTCCATCTCATTCCCTTGCTTCCCCTCTCTTTGTGTGTCTTAATATTACTTGCCAAATCAGTTCCTCGTGCTTGTCTTATCGTCTGATGCTGACAATGTAGACACTCAGAGTTGCATCCTGCAGGCATTTTCATTAAAGCACTAATACACATTGGTAATTAGGTGACAAAGAGGCCTCTCTTATTGTACTGATCAGCTGCTGAGGCGTAGTCCTCGGAGGCCGGCACAGAAGTAGGTTGCCTGTGTATGTGCGTGTTTCAGTGTGTATCCAGTCTGTGCCATTGTTACTAAGGAATTCGGATGTTGTGTGGTGGCACTGTCCCTCTTTAGCTCTTATTGGATCTTGACATTATAAACTAAAGAGAATTGATACGATGACCCAGCAGTCCATTGAATATTATTTTCCTATTTATAATCTACATTATCTTTTATGAGTGGAAACATATTCATGCAGTGAAACTCTTGCATTTCCCCGCACACACATTTTTTCTCCTTTCCCTATTCCCCATCACTCTCTCTTCTTATTTTATATCAGATGTTTCTTGAGCCACCTGAGGCACAGAACAAATAACATGCTGCAAATGAAATTTCCTGTGAAGCTTATTGATGTCATTAAACACTAGCATACTGAGGCCCAGAATCATTTTAGTCTTCATCAGACCAGCTGACATTTTAGTGAATTAGCTGTGAGGTTCTGTGGGGGTGAGGTGGGCTTGTTTTAGCTCCTCTACCACCACCCTCCCATAGGGTCAAATGGTAGAATCAATGATTTCATTTGGTCTGTCTGCTGGCCTTTGATTGGCTGGCATAAGGCCAATATGTGTCTGATTCATAATGTAATTCTTGTGTTTTGCTCTTTAAGGAGTATCCTATGTTAGCACTGAGTTTATTTTGGGTATAACGTTACAGTTTTGTGATTATCATTAAATTCATGTTTGACGCGAAAGCTGCTCTTTGTATTATTTATTTATTTGTGAGTTCGTAATTTGCATTTGACCTTGCTGTTCCAAAGATCTATTAAGTAAGTTTGGTACATGCAATTTTAGAACTATGCATAATTTCATTGTTCCATGGTTGACATAAAACAATGAAATGTGGTCTAAAGAATTAGAGAATATTTATTTATTTGTTTATTTTTGTGCCAAAAGTTGCAAAAGCTGAACACCTCATGTCCCTTAAATGTTGCGTTACTGTTGTTTGTTTGTTTGTTTGCTTTTCTTCTAAGTTTTCTGTACTGATTCAGAACATTTTTGCACTTGGCATTGTAGCACTGAGCAGTGATCCTTTCCCTTCTCTAAATAAGTAATTTCATTAGTACACACAGGAAGTTTGCTGGGTTCTGCAAAACACCGGCAGCTTGTGAAGGTCAATTTGTATGATTTGACATTGTTTGGATTTATAAATGGATATATATTTTTAACTTGTTAACCAAACATTTCATTTAGTAAAAAAATGCAATGACCAATCCCTGTTCCGCTTGTTGTGTGCATGTCTGCTTTCTGGTGTTTTTTAAGTCTCAGCACAGGTTTTCTCCTTTCCAAACATTAATGTCATTTGGGCATCATCCCGCTCTGTGCGGCGAGACATAACAGTGTCTGGTTGTTGCTTGTTTGTGTTTGGGGGTCGATGGGTTCAGCATGACTCGAGCTCGGGTGCGCTGCGTAGCTGTGGCACCACGGCTGGCCTTTGGTTTCCTGATTTAGTAAGACTAACACTTCTAAAACAAACCAATGTGAGCCTCCATAGCAGCAGCAGCTCTCTCTGTGGTCCATCAACCAAACACAATTGTTGTGACATGTACAGGACAGAGAGTTTGTCATAGCATGCGTTGAGACATCATAACAGCGTCAATAGCTCTACTACATCTTACTGCTAGCGGTGGCGTGCCTTGCCATCTATTATCACTGTTAACTCCTCTGTCTCTCTCTCACACCTGATCAAAAATTGAAATCTGTTCCGAGTGCTTCTCTGTGTTCTCAGCTGAGCAGGACAGGGGGAGAAGAAGAAAAAAAATAAGGAAAATGGAAAAGAACGTTGTTAATGTCACTGAACCATGAAAGGCTTGGCCCGCGGTTGGAATGACTCGGTATATAAGGTTCTTTAGTGCTGTGGCTGCGGGGATAAACATAACTTACATCAGCCCTTCGCTTGTACAGGAGATTTCCTCTCCTGGCACTTACAACCTCAACACTCTCACTACACTGTGATTCACACACACGTACACACACTACACATAGTACAATCCAGACCCTTTCAAGTTGCTCGTGCTCACACACACACACACACACACACACACACACACACAGACCAGAGGGCAAACGAGGGCTGTGAATAGTATTTTTTATTCTGTTTGTAAGCTTGACAGTGGGTGCTATTACTTGCTCACACATGCACACAGTTTAGTTGACTTTTGTGGGATGGATTTGTATCAACAGCAATATAAAATTATTAATTGCTTTAAGACTGTATTATCAGTGTAATGTCTCACTGTGTGTTTTCTGTGTCTTTTTTTTCCTCTGCAGATCATCACTCAGTATGTTTATGAGCTGTTGGAGAAAAAGTGCAACATGACTAAAGAAATCCTGCCAGTAAGTACCCATACTGAAAAGAGGCATTTTCTTCTTTGATTTATGCCACTGAAGATTAAAGGGAGTATTAAATATTAAAATGGACGTAAATGCTTAGGCTTCAGAGTGTGATTATGATATTGAGTGTTCTGTTTAAAAAACTAAAGAAAAGGGGATTGTGAGGAGTCAGCTCTCCCAATTCATTCTTTGTCTTTCTTTTTCTATCTCACTCAGTTTCTCTCTTACTCCCTGTCTTTCTTACCCTCCTCCTCTGCCCACATCCTTTGTGCAAAAGTGTCTCCTCAACAAATTAACTGTATTGTGACGTTTCATTTCAAAGGCACAGAGGCACAGCATGCTGATGCTTAATCTGTTTTGCATTCAATTGCGCTGAAGGGGACTTTCTCTTCTGCCATCGTGGAGTTATTCTTTGCCCAGCTCATCCAGGCTCAGAGCGCACACTTAATTCCTTTTATTTGTTGTTGGAAGCATGTTTGTCTCTTTTTCCCCCTCTTTACCTCGCCATTCCTGCTCTTTTTTCTGTGTATAAAAGTAGTGATCATTTTTCAGTGCGCGTTTATGGGGATGTTAGGCAGCGCCAGTGTTTAGAAACATGCCAAAGTTAGCTCCAGCACTAACAGTGTCCATAAATCACCTAGCCAGAGTCAGCGGCTTTCATTAGCCCCCATACACTTTTACTGGTTTATCTGCCTGGCCTATTTATCTCATTATTCCCCTGGAAAATTGCTCTGTTATGCTTTTCTGCTGCCCACCCGCCCACACGTATACGGCGTGTGTGTGTGTTGGTGGTGGGTCCGTCCACCTGCATGGCATTGAACTTGTGACCGCAGATTTTAAGAAGATTAACCGAAGCCAAGTATAGGGAGAAGGAATGAGGGCGCACAAGAGAATAAAGGGTAAGATTTTCTCCCCCACTTGGCTCCCTTTGTCTGTTTGGATTAAGTTCTTGCAGCTGCCACCCATGGCTTTTATGGACAGTGTTTGTCTCCTTAGCGGTTATTCTAGGCATACTTGGGAAGGATGCAAAGAAGCACTGGATGTGGAGCACAACGGCACACACTTTCTCTCTCTCTCTGTTTTACTCTCTGTTATAGGGACTGTTAACTGAGTGGTTAATGTATCGATGCATGTGAGCTTTTTTAGAGTACACACAAGAGAACTCATGCACTTTACATATGGAAAATATCTTTTTTTTTCAGGTGTTTTTTTCATCTAAAGCAATAGAATTCAGAGATGTACATATAAAATCACAACAAGATTGTTTTAAAGCATTGTATTTGAAATGAATTACATTTCGCTGACATGTGGTAACCTGCATTTTTCTGGACGTTCAGGTGGATGCCACAGAAGATGAACCCACCGGTTTTATCTACCTCAGCCCAGATGCCTTATCCAACCCATCTAAGCTGCTGGTGCTGATCCAGGGCAGTGGTGTGGTGCGGGCTGGTCAGTGGGCCCGTAGGCTAATCATCAACCAGGACTTGAACTCAGGGACACAGATCCCCTTCATTGAAAGAGCCATGCAGGTAGAGGTCACAACAAAGAATTTCAAGCTATTTTATTATCTGTTGAACTAATGTTCTGGTCTTTGACCTGTTTCTTTTTTTCTTTTTTTCCCCCTTTTTTTTGCAAAACTGGGAGTCAGCTTTGGTTTGGTGGTTTTTGTAGGACTTGTACGATTTTGGTGTGATGGGTGCAGCACGCAGTTTATTTGAAACGCAGGCCTGAATGTTTGGGGCTGTTGAGCAGTTGTGGCAAAGTTAGACACAGTGTGGAATCATATTTTAGATGTTATGTACTTCACTCGGTGTTCGAATGGGATTGCAGGCATGCTTTTTGGTTTATTAGTTTAGACTCTTGATTTACTGTATCGACTCACTTCAGTTTAACTTCATTGTACAGCTTACGCAAGCGTAGGGAAAGAAAACAAAACTTCGCCCTGGGGTCATAAGAGAAATTATGATGCTGAACACTTTGAACATTTCACATTTCATATGATCACAGAGGCAAATAATGAGCAGGCATACAGTCACAGGTGCAAACTCCTACCATCAAATGATATCACGCACTGAATTTTGGCTTCATTTGTATTGTTAATAAACCGAAGGACTTTCTTCACTTTCCCTTTTCACAGAATTCTTGTGTAGCGTTCATGTGTTCATGGATGACTGAGATGCGAGAGGGAACAATGTAGAGTTTCTAGCCTTTTAGTTTTACAGGTGCACATAAAAACTGGAGGTTACGCCAAGTGCTTGCTTGTAGGGGGTCATCTGATTGTTGGGGTTTTCACTATTATTGTGGGGTTTTTGCCTTACAATTTAAAGTGCCTGAGGTGACTGTTGTGATTTAGTGCTATACAAATAAAATGGAATTAAATTGAATTTCTAGAAACCTAATGGTGGATGCTGGGGGGACTGGTTGAAACAGCAGACAGCGATGCAAGGGAACAGCAGCACTTATTCGAGAGGGAGAGATGGTAAAAATCAGCAGCTTAAACAGACTGCCAAATTGGGAATGCGTGTTTGATATATAATGTGAAAAGAGTGAGGCATGTTATTGTGTGCATGCCTAAACCAGCTCACAGGCTGCTTCACAAATGTATGTGTCAGCAACCAAAAGGTACCTCTTTCTGTCTAATTATTTTCACCCGCTTCTCTATCCTCACTACCACTTCATGTATAATGACCTACTCTTCCAGATGACACAGACTAGATTCTTCCTCCCGCATTCCTTCGTTTTGCCCATCTGATTAACATAAAAACTCTGCTGTGTAAATCCCTCTCCTATTGTGTACAACAACCGGAGAAGTTAGAGTAGCGCATGTGTGTCCATGTGCGCTAACGGATGAATCAGGTACCCCTAGACTGTCTAATACAGTTACCCCGGCTGGTGTTACAGTTGGAGAAGGCAGGGTTGTGCTGTGGAGAGCCAAAGTGACAGCTTCAATATAGAGAACATGGTGTGTGTGTGGTGCGAGTGTTGCCCATTCATCATAGTAAACAAGAAATCGTGTTCTTGCACCCTGACAAATCATCATCCAGACATTTACTGCACAAGGGCCTTGTACTGTGAGCGCACTGGAGAAAAAGCCACACACATTTACAGTCAATTCATGCTGCTGGCATCCATTATGGACATGTTTGTACTATATTATGTTATACCACACAGTGTCTCTCGATGTCTTATGTACTGGAGTTACAGCTACTGTACCATCTTAAAAAAAGATTCACTTTATCGCGATTTTGGTGTCAACTTTACAAATTTGATAAGATTTGTCTTTTTCCTTTTTGGTCTTACAGTATGTACTGTATGATTTTATTTTAGATTTTACTTTATATTTATTGTAAGAGTTTTGCATGAAAGCAGGTACTGAGGAGAGAGGAAAAATTAAAAAGGGATATGAATTTAAATGTTTTTTTTTGTGCCTCCAGCACAGAAGGAGAAACTCAGTAGCTACCCTACACTACCAGCCAACGTTATAAAAAGGCACCCATGTTTATTTAATAATACGTAGTGGTATCAATATTTCTTTGAGCATACACAGGCCATATTATATCAGGTATTTGACATGTAATTGTATGATGTTATTACTCCCCTTTTATGTGCTTCCCCTTAAACATTTTATCTGGCTAGCTCACATACCTGTGCAAACTACTAATTCATCATAATGACAGATGAATCCCATCTTACTCTTTAAAGATACAGCCTTTCCCCAGTAAACCAGCACAAAGACAAACACTCACAGCGGCATGACATGAGTAATACGTTATTTTAAATTTATCTTCTGTGTCAGTATTTATAATGAATGCCTAATTGGTCGGCCAAGGGGACTTCTTAATCCAAACATGTGGGAAGAGAGGTACAGCAAAAATTGTGATGACTAGGTGAGATCTGAAACCTGACAAGTAGCCCCTATCCCTCCCTGGGCAAAAGAGATGACTGTTTGTGAAGTTGTTGCTACATGTGTTTATGTTGGATTGCAGTCCAAATCTTTCCTTACTACATCTGCTTCTATGTTATTTGTCAGCAGTTCAATCTGTGGCTATCAAATGTTGCTCTCTCTACCTACCGGATATGTTCTGCTGCTAAACACAATGCTCCTGACTTGTCAGAAGTCATTTTGGAAAATTAAGGAATTGTGTTGATTGACTGATTGATTTTGACAAAACAATCAAAGAAAATAGTGTATATATCCACTTAATTAAAGTCATTTAATTGAAAATGAGCTGTGTGAAAGTAACCAACCCATCATCAGGAGTGCAGACCTAAAAAAAAATAGGTGTCTGGACTTAAACTGTTCATTAGAACAGGCTTATTCTGTGTGACTGTGTGAAAGCAACACACATGCCATTATTTTATTTATAACTTTGTTAAGTGTGGTTTTGGGTCAGAATGTCACATTTTCTCAGTATAATTTTTAATTATGTTTAGATTAGGGTCCGTTTTGTGGGAACAATCTGTTGTCTCGAGTGTAGCTCATGTGATGTTACTCATGGGAAACTGATTGGAAATTCAAAGCTTGCAGCAAAGGGTCAACTAGAGTGCATTCAAGAAAATCTGGGGGAGCTTGTGGCTTGGCAAAACACAGAATCACTACTCACACGCACATACAGATAAAACTGTTAATTCACAGCGCTGTTGTAATGTGTGTGGATGTAGTGCGAGCACACTCTGGAATTCTTCGCCATGTTCCTCAGAAGCTCGAGTCAGCTTTTCCTCTCTTCCGATGGGATCACCTCTGCCAATCAGGCGATTGTAGGAAAAATTGCTGATTGGGCTAGTTAATCAGCCCCTTCATGCAACACACACGCATACACACATGCACACACAATCACATTGTTGGGTGAATCTCAGGGCAGTCTGTCTCTTACGCCGCAATTTACTTCCCATCACCTGTCTCTTTCTCCCATATTCATCCCATGTCTTTTTCACGCTGCTGTATGATGGTGACACATTAATAACCTGGCAAAAACATATACATTAAATACAAGTCACATAGACACGTGCACACAGAGAAAACACACATACATAGACGCAAACACATCACACTTGGATGCAGGGTATACTCGCGACTATTTGGCGCAGTGCACATTAATGCTGGGTTGAGGGAAAATTTTTGTGCCATCTGTGTAGGCCTCATGCATCTTGTCTTTATGTGCATGTGTGCACATCTAAGTGATGCTATTCCCAAAGTGTAGAAGTAAAATGACAGGTGAGAGGAGAAGGAGAAAAGGTTGCTCCAGCAACAAACACAAAGTGGTGGAAGAGGTGGAAAAGAGGAATCTGAGAAAAAGCCGAGTTGATGGCAAGGGAAACAGGTTATGATTGGTTGGAAGAGGGCAGAAGTGGAAAGAAGGAGAGGAGTGTGGAAAGGATTGATGCAGAAAGAGAGAAATAAGAGGAGGACGAGGGAGTGACTGCAAATGGGTTGGGACTGGCAGAGGAGAGACGGGAGTATAGAGAGAGAGTAGGCAGAAGGCAGGCATCTGACAGCTCCACTACGGGGAGAGGGCCTCTTAATGACAGCTTATTCCTTCATGATTTCAATTCCTGACAGTCGACAGGTCTGCTTGTTGCATCATGGCAGCTGTATCATTACCTTCTGGCCCTGTCAATGCTCTGCATCCTGAGACTGAGATGGTGGAGGTGTAGGGTGCGTGCCATGGGGTTTGGAGTGGATTAGGAGGTGGGAAAGAGAGTTTAGACTGTGAGGTTACAGTCGGAATATTTGAGGGAGGAGGGATATTGAATATTGAAAGGTGGGATCATAAGTTATATGGTAGGTGTTGGAGTTAGGAGTAGGACTTTCAACTAGTTTGCATCCATATAAAAAGAATGTACATGAATGCTGTTTTGAGGTGGTAGCTGTTTGGTATTGTACGATCAAGATGCAGCAAAGTTTATCCTTTTATTTTACATCGCTTCCTAACTTTTTTCTCCCTCATCCTTTTTATTCAGCTGCCTTTTTTTGCATTTTGCATTTTGCCGGTGATACTAGTTGCTACTAGTAGAGAAATTCCAAAATTTTCTGTATTCTGCTGCGGTCCTGTAAAACCTAATTTCCTTTTTAGTATTTCTGAATGCTTGTAACTTTTGTCAGCCACCGAGTTTCAATTTACGTTTTTGTCAGATTGTCAGAAGTCTTCAGCATGAGAAAATAGTTTATGAATTTAAACTCCTTCTCATTGCTTTTTAGATCATTTACATATGAATTAATACATTTACAATACCAAGTCTCTCAACCCTCCAGTTTGTTAGCTGCGTATACATGTGCGCACACAGCTCCACACGAACCACGAGCGTTATGCAAGGTCTTCGCGAACGACTCAATTTAATTTGAAAGTTGCTCATACAAAACAGATCTATAGCCGCTGTCGCCCCCCCTTCCTTGTCTCCATCTCACTCTTGCTCGCTCACTAACTCTCTTGATAGTGAGTCAGGCTCGACACTGGAGATTCTCTGGAAAGAAAGAGGGGGTGTGGTGTTTTCGAAAGTGTGTCAAAAGCCTAGGGGTTTGTATCTGCCCAGAATTTCAATGGCAGGCTGAAAGGGGGCAGCGAGGCAGACACACTCAAACACAGGAATCCTCTTCTAATTTCTGTCATGACCCCCGCTCTCTTTTTTTTCTTTTTTTTTTTTGCTGGATGATGTCTTCTTCAGAATTGGCTGCGCACTCTCACACTCTATCATCTGTCTGGCTTGTGTCATGGCCTCATGTGTTAAGAGGATATCTCTCTGTCTCTTGTCTCTGCAGCCACCATTCTTCTTCCTCCTCTCTCATTAGTTCTTCTAATTCCCCCTAAGCTGTGAGTTAACTTGTTTGTGTGTGTGTAGCTCAGTGATAACATTGTATGCATAGTGTGTGCACAGTCTATCTTGGGGCATCAAGTGGTTACAGAGGCCAGACAGGTATCTATCCAGCTTGCCAGCCTTAGCCAGAGGACAGTTTGTGTGTGTGTGAGGTCAAAAGATGCTCCGCCTTGCTGTGGCCTTGTAATAGTTGCCCTGCAAGCAACACACACACACACACACACAAACAACACACACCTCCAGGTGGGAAGGTCCCAGCGCATCCCGCAGCTCAGATCAATGCACTTGACACCTTCAAAGGCGGGTGTGGGGCCTGGACTTGCTCTGGGGTTAAACCTCTTTTAAATAGCCTCCCGCGGGAAGGCAGCTGTCAATAACCCACCATAATTACCGGGGCCTGGCCCGCCAAGGGCTCGGCTGCACGGGCCAAATTAAAAATTGATCAGAGGGAGAGAAAACATTATTTTGTGGTGGTATTCCCTGTCCTAACAGCACTGCTGCTGCCGTATGAGAAATTTCATCAATTGACGTCCAAGCTAGATATCTAGAGACCTATTTATCTATCTATCTGCTCCCCCTTTCGTCCAGATGAACAGTGGAGCGGTGTCCCTGTTGTAAAAAAAAAAATTATTTGCATATTAAGTGCCTTGCAGTGTGCATGTATGTGTGTGTGAATTGCATGCGAGTGTGTGTTTGTGCACGGTGGATGAGCATGCAGCTGATTGTTATGTGCTCCAGGTAATCGTACATCATCCTGTATCTGTGTAGTGTGTGCACACCTTGTAGCAGTATATTGATTGTGGTCTCATTGAGTTTCTCTTGGCGGGGAGCCTATATTTGTTAGTCAGAGAATGATACAAAGAAGATATGTTCATCCTCAGGCTTCCTCTAGGAAAACACACCCACCGTTGTTTCACAAGACATTGATGAATGAGAATGACAGTTTACAGTGGGTTTAAGGTCATTTATAAACATGCACCACAGGTAAAAGATCATATCAATGTTTTGTTTGAATCATTAGCGTAGGACATGCTCTTTGGGTTGTATTAAGATGTGAGAAACCCTTCTTAAAATACATTTTCATGTGGGAGTTACTATTTTCTAGAACTGGCATTGGTAATTTGCACCCAAAGTAAATCTGCTAAATAGCTCATTCGCACACGTGTGTGACGTTATGACATTTAACTTTTGGGCTAAGAGCAAGAATTCAAGGAACAACTGTAAATGTTTTGGACTTAATAAGTGTTGATTGGCCTCTATAAACACAGGAAGTGTTAATTTAAACACTTTCAGCGTTAAAGTAAATTAACTGTGGTAATTTTACTGTGCAGAGATCACTTATTTTGTATTTAGTACCTCAGGATTTGCACACATAGCACATGCAAATTGTATTAGAGGATTTCTCGTCTAAGCATAATCCAATTTGAATAGTGTGGCTTTAAACCTAGCACTTTAGATCAGTCATTGTGAGAGCTGCAAAACCCCCCCGTGCCATAAAAGCCGGGGCAGGGATCTGTCAGGATTGTGTCCACTTTCTGTTGCTTCCCTTTAAATTAAAAGAAATGTAATTATTCCACAATAAGTTGACCTCAAAGAAATGCTGCTAATAGATATGATGAAATTCTTAGCTTTAAGGCATGTGTTGTGCTGCAATGTTGTCTTTTGCAAACAGAGCAATTTCAGCAGAAACTGAATATGTACAGATGTTAGATATAAACCGAAGAAATCCATAACTTGGATGAGAGCGTTATTCATAAAGGCACTCTCATGTTGCCGAGGTTCTCTTATGGTATGAGCTTAGAAAGAAAAAGAAAGAAATGGTTATCAAATTGTAAACATTATTTGTAGGTATTCATTAAGCTATGTTTGATAGTTGACCATTTTTTTTCTCTTGAAATTAAATTATATTATCAAAAAGGCTTTGTCTCAGTGTGTACGTGCATGATTGAGTGTGTTTATGTCTGTGTGCGCGTGAGGTGGGTAGTAGGTCATTTGCAGCTTCAGGCTGTGTATGTGTGTCCCAGTGGGAAGGTCTTGTTTAGTCTCTCTTCCAGAGGCCCCCAGGCAGTGTGTGGTGGATACCTCTTCACTCTCTCACAGGGAACACTCTTCTACTGCCAGTACAAACATATTCCCGTACTCTGGAAGTCACAAACGCACCGAAAAATTCTCCACATTCACAGCTGGAGCGTAGCACCTTTTTAAAATCCATATGTGGTTGTATCAATTTATATTGCATGTACTCATCCATGTACACATACATACATTTAAAGGCTGTTTCACCCTCTTGTTTATTTTACATTAGGTTTGCAGGGGTTAAACGTGCTCAGCTGTGTACTTTAAAGGCAGAAATCGAGCTTTGAGAGGAGCCAGTGTTGTGCTCGTAGCTCTCACTACGCCGCACACACTTACAGAACACTCAAACAGTCATAAAAACACATATTCAGACTGAGATTCAGGCTCACTGAGAATCTCTCGGAATCAAAGCTGAAACTTGCTCTAAGCTCACAAGTGCCTGTGTCATACTCCTCGACAGTCGGCACCATATTTTGATCAATGAAGGCAAACTTAGTGTTTAAGTAGGGGTTTCCAGGGTCCGGTGGGGTACTTGACGGCTAGAGGCAAAGTCTTTTTGTTTCTAGTTATTGCTGACTCTGTGGTTAGAAATAAAGTAGATACTGCAGGAGGGCTTTTGTAGATTGTTGCAAGTGGGGAGAAATATCTTTTGTTGAGTTGCTTTTTTAAAATGTATTTTTCTACGTTTACGTTTTTATCACATTTTGTCTTTTGATAATCTTAGACTAGAGAGACAGAAAAGAGAGCATGCAGAAAATGGTTCAGCTAGTTGCGAACTGGTACATGCACCACTTAATTATCTGCTATCCCTTTAGTTGAACGTTACAATAAACACAGAGTGTCGTGCATTATATCTACCAGTTTTCCCCCCAATATTTATGTAAGAGTGCGGTTTTATCTTTGCTTAGCTGTGTGTGTGTTAATGTCGTGCAGCTGCCTGCGTTTGCCTGATGCTGGACTGAGACTGATATATTCCTACATGTGAAATGTGCATTTCAGTACATCAGATCATGGCAGTAATGGTGTCTGAGTGTTTCAAGAGATATGTGCTAAAGAAGAAAGACAGGCAAGGACGAGATACGGCAACAGCGATCAGATTTGTCTGCAGCTCTTTTGCCTTCTGCAGCTCAGTGGGTTAGTGGAGGACAGAAGTTTTTGCCACATCTCTGGTCCTCATACTTAGTGAATCAACATGTATCATGGCATTAAAATGTACAAAATACATGCATGTGTTTGTAGTTATCCATATCACTTTTGGAATTAGTCAGAGACACATTTGATCTGGTTTGAAAATGCAGTGCATTTTCATTCATAAAAGCGCTACAGACTGAGAGCAATACAGACACGCGAGCATCACCAGCAGACTGCTCACATTGTAGCTTACTTTTCAAAATGCGTTGTCAGCTTGCTCAAGGATAAGAAACGAGCTAGATGGGATATTTACTGTCACTTTCTATATAACCATTATGCAAGAAACTGACATGTGTGGCAGTCTGTTTTTTGAAAAGCAAAGATAAGTCAAATTTCACTATAAATACCGAAGTGGCGTGTCAAAGTCAGGTGAGATGATCTAGGTACTTCAGATTTAATCGGGTTTTCAATGTGAGAGTCTTGTTAATGTCAGGTGTGAGGCACTCATCTCTGTATGAAAGTTCCTCTTTGGCTTTCTGTTATGTGTAATGCTACAAAATGGTGAGATCATGATCTGAATTTGAGCGCACAACAACACGCAACACATGTTTCAGTTTGTTAGAATTTGTTCCTTGCTTTACGGTGGAACTTGTCAATATTTTCATCTGAATTGGCATCAACTTGTGTGTTTGGTCTGGCTCCCTCCCCTTTATCTAGTATTATGGTCCTCGTAGTAGGTGTTATTATCCCACCGTATGTTGACAGCCTATCTCTTAACCCTCTTAGGAGCACACTATGCTACGCTTGGCTGACTTGTTTGCACTAATGTCAAGTTTTAGCGGTTAGCAGGCGGTTACCATATGCTACTGTGCTGCTGTCGCCCCCGATGTCAGTCAAACGAATGTCAACCTAAGCTCACAACACAGTACACAACAGCATGCACTCAGAAACACAGTGACAGAGTACACACACACACACACACACACACACACACACACACACACACACACACACACACACACACACACACACACACACACACAAAGTCATACACACATATACCCATACTGTAGGCAAGTCAAATGCAGACATTGAAAAAGGAATAAAAGACCACATCCTGTTGGGATGCTATGAGAGGACAGTGTAGCTTGTTTCCAGGAAAACCCTGGTGTCTTGCTCTTTATCAGCTGACTGAAGGAAACAAAAGCATCTGCAGTGATCCTTACTTGTAAACACAGATCCATATTACACATAAGTAAGCATTAGTTACACTCTTGGTTTAAAGTCTAAAAATGTATCATTTTGTTAGAGAGAGTTGTTTGGACTAATCTGAAATCCTCTAATGTGTGCACTATGTGATATGTAGTGCCAACTCTGTTTTTAGCAGCACAAGTCTGCATCTTTTAGGCACAGTTTTTGTAGCCAGTGATTGATATACAGGATTGTGCAAAAGTCTTGAGCCATCCCTCATTTAAAAAAAAAAACTGCTTTATATGCTTTCAAGCAGCCAGACTTTCTTTTTTTTTTTTTAAAGAGGCTTGAGCAATAGTTCTCCAGATTTTGGTCTGTCAGAGTTTTTCTATGGACATTTTGGCATTCTGGGATTTTTTTGTTTTTGTTTTTGTGTGTTTGTGTTTGTATTTTACCAGTTAGCACTGAGCTATGACTCCAGGGATGAACCAGTGTTGCATCTATAGAAAAACAGACAAATTAGCAAAGATCCCATTTTAAATTTTGTCTTGACACTTTATTGCTGGCAGTCTGTTGCAAAAATGAATTTTTCCCTGATTTCTTTAGTTGAATCTAAAAAATGCTGCCAAAAATAACACAGCTTGACTTTTACGCCAACAAGATGATTCCAGATACCAATTTGCTGAAAGCTTGGCTTATCATGGCATGGTGTGCAGTGTGCCCATAAAACAATTGAGGAAAATTGACAAGTGGATTAAAAAAGAAGTGACAAGCATCCAAAAATCCAAATTGTTTATGGTATATAGTATATGTGGAGAGGAGGGAGGTCCAACAGTGAGTCATCTTTAAAACATGGTGGAGGCTTTGTCATGGTTTGGGACGCATTTCACCCAGTGGTGTTGGGGATCTTGTCAAACTAGATGGAATTTTGAATACAGACTCTACAATAAGATTTTGATCCAGAATTAAATCCTTCTGGAAAGTGTCTGATTGGCAGGTTCATTTTTCAGCATTACAACGATCCCAGACACACTGCAGTAAACATGCGATAAAAGCATATCTGGATAGAAAAACACACACTGGAGCACTCTCAGTCATAAATTGCCTGAACATTAATGAACCAGTATGGGATCCAAAGAAGAGCTTTGACTGTCCTTCAGGAAGCCTGGAGAACTATTCCAGAAGACTACTTAAATAAATTACAAGGAAGCTTGTCTAAGAGAGTTTAGGCTGTGTTGAAGATACTAAAATCTTTTCCTTATGCACTTTCTATTTGTTTGCACCTTTCACTAAACCACTGCATCTATTTCTGCATCTATCCACTGTGTGTTAAGTGCCACTGATGTCTCCACCTAAACTAAGATCTGCTGTAAGGGACCAGACTATGAAACAGAAATATTTAGTCTCGAGGACAGCTGCCTCCTGCTCGCAACTTGAACTTCAGGCATTATTGAAAGTGTACCTTCCCCGGTTGTTCAGCAATCCCTTCTTGCTTCCTCTCCCATCTGTCCAAGTTAGATGTTGGTGGCAGTTTTCTAATGTTAACAGAGTTGTGTTTTGCTCAGTGTTCAGAGTAGCAACAGCCCTGCAGCTCTATGTTCATATTGACCTTCTTCACACTCGCCCTTTCTCTCTCCCTCATGAGTTTTCCTCCCTCTTTCATTTCTTTCTTTGCTTTCTAAGGTTCTTACTTCCTGGTCACTCTCTCGGGCTGCCTATGTGGCTGTTTAATCCAAACTGCAAAAAGTAGCCTTTGGAGTCAGTCTCTTTGGCCTTTGACAGATCAGGATGGCAGTGTGTGACCATGGAGGATTGGGCTGTTTCTGCATTCAGCTTGGTGTTCCACTCTTGTTTCCTGCATCTGCCTTCTCTCGCCGTCTCTCTGCTCCTCCATTTTTCTTGCTTGCTGTCTAACTTAACACATTCGTTAAACTGCTGAGCACCAGCAACGATGGACAGTGATAAAGAAATAACATTATAGTAACAGTAACATGACATGGTGCTGTACAACCCCAGGGAATGACAAGAGAAAAAGGCGCCATAATCCATTTTAATTTGACTGATATCATTGTACTGGGGGAGAGAAAGAGCAAGAGAGTGAGAAGCAGTTATTAGCAGAGCGGAGAGCGAGAGAGTGATTAGCAGAGTGAGGGAGACAGGGATGGAGCAAAGGGGGGAGAGGGAGAGAAGTGAGATGTCTCAGGCCAGAGACTGCACTCTAGCTGACTGCAGTGTCTTGTGGTGACCTAGTTGCAACCTCTTTGAAGTCCACAGGCTGATCACGCTCTATAGGCTGCAGAGGAGATCTCCTGCGCACGGCTTTATTAGACCGGGATAGAAAAAAAGAGCAAGAGGTGATTTAAATTCCCGGGATCCTGAGGTTGCTCTAAACCTCTTTAACCCCAGATATATATACACATGTCTTGGTTATGCATGCTCTATTGTACTTGTGTTATCTGTCATTTCATGTTTTAGAATATGCCTTTGGCTCTGACTGTTAAGTAGAGCCTGACCAATGCTGTTCAAGCCTTTACCTATTTTTAGGGTGTGGAAAAAATGATGTTGCACATGTTGCCAATTGTTTCTATTCATATACAGTAAATACCTACAGTGTGTTCATTATAGTGAAAAGGGTCAAATTAAGGGGTCATTGTTTTTAACTTTCCAGCAATATTGTCCTGCTACGTGTTGCAGAAAGAGATGATCATTTTGCTACAGTGGAGTCGGAGCTTCTCTGGTGGACAAACTAGCAGATAATCTCTATATGTGATGACCTATTTTATGACGAAATATCGGCTCATATTGGATTACATGTGTCAGTGATAGGTCAGTATAAACAGATGTGTGCTTCTGGACAGTCTGAAGTTCTGTGCTGTGTGTTTCTGTGTGCGTGTGTCTATGTGCATGCATAGCAGATACTCCTGCTCTCTGGAAAGTGTAGCTGTAATTTCAGGCCAAATGCAGCCGTTATCCTTTAGCCCACCACATTAGGAGACAGTGGTGCATTGTCAGGAGAGCTGACCTAGAATAGTCCAATCACTCTACATTCAGCCCCCTGCTTGCCCTCTCCTGTGATCACCACGCTGCCAGTGCTGCAGTCTATACTATGTGTGTATGTACTGTATGTGTGTGAGTGTGTGTGACCCAATTCAGTCACTGGTGTTGCCAGGCTTGCCCCCGGTGAGGGCATGGATGTTAGGGCACAAAACCTTCAGATGTGTGTTCTGTTCAGTCAGAGCTGTAGATTTCTTATGTTGTCATCTGTGGTTGTAGAAATGAGGCAAAACTAATGCTCGACTCCCACTGCTGCCCGTAAGTTTCCATTAACTGCGTGTATGCCTGTGATTGTATCCATTCACTACAGTATGTGTCTAGCAAGAGACAGAGCATGTACACACAGGTGTGTATGTGTGTGTTTGAATATGCCAGTGAGGGATAGGGAGTTCATGGACACATGCTCGCTCACACTCTATGACTTGGCCGCTCAGTGAACTCTCTCAATTATCTTGAGCCTTTCTCCTGCACCCCTCCATCTCTCCATCCCAGTATCTTCCCACCTGCTCCCCATTGGGAGTCTGTATGTGCAGACACACTCTGCTGGGGGCATGCTTAACCTTTTTTCCTGCTGCAAAACATAAGGAGACAGAGACACACGTGCTCTTCTTCAAGTTGGGCTTCAATTAAAAAATCCACTTCACTTTTTTACCCCCTTCCTTTCTCCTTTCCTTTTTTTCTTTCATTCCCTTCCTCTGCCTTCTTTTTGAAGTTAGCCTGGGGCCTCACAGAGCCTCATCAACCCTTTGCCTTGGCTAGATTGCATACAGGTACCCTCTGTGGCTATTTCAAATGACTTAATTAGCTTCTGAGTGCAGCGGGCTGGTAGAAGACTTCTCTCTCTCCCTGTTCCTCCGTCTCTCTATCTCTGTCTCTGTCTCTCTCTTTCTCTGAAGACAGAGAGAGAGAAAATGATTGAGCCCATATGACACATTTAGTGCCTTGCCGTGTGGTTTCACTTTCTAGGTCATGCTCTGTAAAGCTGGCTGCCTGTTACCTTTTAGAATAAGACAACACACACTGGTACATGCATTTAGGCACACACACTCAGACATGTCTCATTCTAGATTAGCTTTGATTGAGTTTTCTTTAGGCTCCATCCAAACACTATCCTTTGTAATTGATCTCTGTTTCAGTTATGCAATATTTATGAATCCCGTAGCCAAACGGCATGTGAGCCAGATGAGTAGAAATTTGGTGGCTTTTTGCTTAGCTCATTTGGCATATGTTTGTTTGTTTTGGCGGCTCAGACATAATCCAACACTGTTTTGTTGTGTTGAGTCCCTAGGCGTGAATTCCCATACACCTCAGTGATCAAGGTGTGTGTTTCGTCCTCAGTTTTTGCTGTGCCTGTGTGTTTTTTAAAATCAGTGACAGCAGCGTCGAGGGCATGCCCCACTGCATAAAAAAAAGAAAGAAAATCCGCATCCATCTCAGTCCCGATGTACCGACACACACACACACACATAAACAAAGTGGCATATCTTATCAGCTTTTTCCTTGGGACACGTAGGAAACAGAAGCCTGTTGGATCTTGCCGTCTGCTTCTGCTACATGGCTTTAAATCTGAGTCCCTCAGACTGTATGTAGGTAAAAGTCTCGTGGAATGTCACTTTCATGAAGAATCACAAACAGTATCAGAAGTTTGACAATGCTTCTTTTTGCATTGTCAAGGTCTTCTTGTGGGGTTGTATCTCCATAATACTTTATTTAATGAAGTGCCTGATGAAAAAATATGACCACAAGGATGTGAACAGTGATGGTCATCAATGACTAAATGAGTTCTCTCACCCCTTAGGGTGGGAACAAGATCTCAAGGGCTTAAGAGAGCAATGTGCCTGTTAACTTCTGGCCTTCTGGTCTAGCAATAGTTTGCTGGCTAGCTTCAGGCATGTGCTAAAAACCTGGGCCTGCTAAATTAAGTTTGGCTGTGTGCACAGCCTGTGGCATCGCACACATGCACACATAAGAGCAAGCCGCTTGAAGTCAGGCATTCATCCATACTAGACACACACACATGCACACACACACACATTCATCCTCCCATTACCCAGTCTTAATTGGCTACCTTCCGTCTTTCTCTCTTCCTCTCTTTCTCTCTCTTGGATAGGCCTACAGGCCTGTTGGTACGCTGGCACACAGCAGCACAGTTTGGGCATACCAGCAGGTCTGGGGGCAAGGAAGAAATTGGAAAGAGAGAAGCAATACAGATGGGTGTTAGGATGAGGTTCAGAGCACAACCAGTAGATGAGAGACAGTAAATTGTAGCTGTTCCTCAACACAGAGTTGTATTTCACATGAAATATTTTCATTGTATTAGAAAATACTACATTATTTTCACCAGCGTATATTCACGGTACTTGAAGCTGCTCAGAAAGTAGAGTAGGAGATGCCTCGTTCCTTTCCACTAGTTGAAGAGTTGTCATGTGCTGTCAGCCAGCTTGTTCTCCATGTGCCTGTCACTGCTCTGGATAGGAGCTCTGGGTCCCAGCATCCTGCCAATTGGTGAACTGTGTGTGATTGTGTGGGAGACTGTGTGTGTGTATGCGTGCGCGTTGCCCTCAGAGCACTTTGTTGATTCTACTCTGCAGTGTCAGTGACACATTGAGCGGGTTCGGTGGGAGTCCCCTGGTTTCCCTCGTGCTGTGTTTACTCCATCTGTTTACTCCCCAAAAACACTCTCAAATCTATTATCCGCCTCTCTCTCTTTTTCTCTATTTTTCACTCTCTGTCGATCTCTCTTATTTACTCCTGACTTCTCTTGACTTGTCGTTTCAAATCAGTAGCTGTGTGGTAGTCAGGTGGTGTGCCTGTCGACAGCCAGCACTCGTCTCTTCCTCAGCAGGAGACAGGATTGAGTTTCTCTCTCAGCCATCCAGCCAGCCATCTTTTTTTTTTCCTGAAAATCCAGAGCACATTCCTTTCTTGGTTGGATATTCCATCATTTCAGTGTTCTTGATTAAGAGAATAGTTGAATAAAAAACCTAGGATTACACACACATAGCTTTCAGCTATTACTTGTAATCAGTTTCCGTGCTGTACTTTGTATCATTAATATGCGATGGGTGTCGTCTTCGATAACGTATAAAACCCCCCAAAACGAAAAGTGTTTGAATCTGATCGTATTATTGCTGAGGTATTGATTGACAAAATGATTTTAAAGAGAACAGTATAGTAGTATATTTTTAAAGATTCATCATCACCATCATCGTCGTCAAAGTCTCGCTTGGACGACTGACGACTCGCTTGGAATTCAGGTTAAATAAAATGCGTCTTAAAATTATGAAGCAGTATTTTGCTCGTCTTTTTCGTACCGCATTGCCTCTGATACAACTTTAGTATACTAATGTGGTCATTATGCAATCCGTAGCATGGATTTATAATGCCAGTCCAGACTCAGCTTATGATGTGTAAAATAATAGTTTACATACTCAATTCCAAGGGCAGCACCAAGGGCTCATGAATGAGAGATAAAAAGAAGTGAAAGCAGAATGCGGGAAGAAGAGAGAGGTGTCTCTCTTTTTTTTTCTCATCCCGGTGACCAGCTAATTAGCTACACTGCTGATCTTCAGCTGCAGGGACAGAGTTCAATAGTTCATCTAACTACCACTGAGCTACAATGGTTGTAAACCTGGATTACCTGCTTTACCAGCTACCAACCTCAGTATTACAAGTAGATGTCTTGTTCAGCAACCTGGACATGAAATGAGTCCAAACAGCTGGCCAGGTGGATTTACTTGAAAGCTGAAAAGAGGCACGCTTACTCCATAATCTCTGCAATCACAAGTTTGAATGGCCTGGACTCTGAGAAGCAAGTATTCACAGGAATACAACCAAGGATTTATTAAGGGAGTCAGATATAAGATTACTGTCATTTCAAATGAGGTATTTTAAAGCTTTGTCCTAGATGTGTCAATATGCCTGTAAAAGATGAAAAGCTATTGATGATATGGACCATCAGCGACCGTCAATCAGTTTTCCTGGTTAGAAACTCAAGCATAGGTAAGAGGCTCTTGCTTTGATATTGATATTTCAAGCATAGCCATCGAATTAGACATCTATCGATTTCTTATTTATACATTTACTTTATTTTAAAACATGGAGCATGCTCCAAAAAGAGAAAGTTGAGAAATAAAATAAGTGCAATATCCTCCTGAGAACTGAGGAAAAAAGAACCTTCCCATTGAACTTTTTTTTATGATTTCCTGCCTCTGTGGAGCTGAAAAAAAAAAAAAAAAGCCACCCGAACACATTAGAACTCAATGGAAAGCCCAGGATGTCCTCTATTTAGTACATCAGGACTTAGCAAAAGATAAAGACCAAAATCAAATGTCCATTACAGAGGACATAAATGAATAGGCAGGCTCTTACTTCGTACAGTAGCAGTTGTTAAGCAATGCAGAACCCTAAAAGCAGTTTACTATACACAGAACAAAAACCCGATGTTCTCCTGATCTCACCTGTGAATCACATAGAGGAGTAAGGATTACAGAACAATACTTCTTCTATTTAAGCAAAAGTCTAACAGCAGAAATTGCACATGCACGCATACACACCTACACCCTGTGTTCTCATGCTCTCACATCTTTATCTAAGCTTCAAATAGTGCATATTGTTGACCAATGTGTGAAGAGCAAGCAATACTGGAAATATTTTCGCAAGCAAAATGCTTGTGAAAGACAGCGAAACAGAGTACGATGAAGAGACTGACTACATCAGAATAGCATATAATAGGAGACAACATATTAAAATTTAATTCCTCTTTCTTTGCCCATTTTTTCGTCGTCCCATCATCAGATTAAAGAAAAATCATCCTATTAGTCTGTTAATAAGGGTGTAGTGCCCCTCACTGAATGTAACATTGCAGCACAAAGCACAAGAATACAAAAACTGTGAGCCTTTGTGAATTTTAGACTTGGGGGAAAAATGTCGCTGAAAAATGATCTTCTTATTAACTGTTGCCTTCAATCTAACGTGTGAGTCTATTTGGCTTTTTTCCTCTTGGTGTTACCTTTTTTATTGGTGTAAAAGACTTTCCTGGACTAATCTGGTTGTGTGCCAGTTGTACCAGCGCTCGCTTCCTGTCGCTGGCAAAGCCGAGTATAGCAAAGGGTCGAATTATGCTAATGAAGTTGTCAGAGGCGTGTAGCATCAAGGCTGATGGGAGGGCCTGCCAAGCAGCCAATAGTGAGGCTGAGACTGTGATCAGCCGAGCATGATGGGAGACCACCCTGCACAGCGAGTACTGAGGCCCGGCACAGCCCCTAGATCAAAGAGCTGTCCCTCTAATACACCGGCAGTTAGGGCGATACTGCCGCTTAACACACAGACACACACACACACACACATCTCATAGACACACATAAATAACACCTGGATGCACGCAACATGAACAAATACAGTTGAAGACATTCCTGAGTGAACCAAAGTACACGACCAGAAAAATGTAGGACTACATACTTGAATACATACAAAACAAATCTTAACTCAAAAATAACTCTTGCACAGTAAGAATTCAAATTGAAAATGTAAAAAAAAAGATCCTAATTTTGTGTAGATTTTTGTAGCTTTTTATTAACTTCAGCCGCTCTCTCACTCCCTACGAACAGTTCTGTTTCCCCTTTCGAAGACCGTCTCTACTTTTTCTTCATCCATGTCATGTCTTTCTCTTTTTGGCCCTTCTTTAGTTACAATATCTCATTAATAACCACTTCTCTTGCCTGCCTCCTGTTAGCCTCCAGTGTTAGCCTGCTGCTCGTTCTCTCGCCCCGCCGCCTCTCTGTCTTTCCTCCCTTTCCACTCCTCTGCTCTCTCCTCTGCCCAGGGTTCTTGTTTGAAATTCAAGAGTGGTGCAGTGAGACTGCAATAACCTACATACAGATCTTTCTTGCTCATTCTTATTTTCTCTGTCTTCTTTCCTTCTCATTTGCTTACTAATGCCATTCACAGATGCAGTGTTTTTGAAATAAATATGACTGAGGGAATAATCTGTGTGCATATAAGGTATTAAATATAATTAATATTTTTTTGTCCTTCATCCTCATGTACAAACTCCTCTGACAGTCTGACAGACTCTTTTATTTTCACTGTTCCGTCCTTTATGTTTGTCACTGCTATGGGAAGACATCGGAAGGATTGTGTGTGTGTGTTTTTGTGTGGGTTGGTGGGTGTCATAATATCATAACAATTCTTTATTTACTGTTGTTTCATTTAAAGTGCTGATGAATCCTACCTCCACCTTACCTTGGATCTCAGTCCACATCCTCTTCCTGTGCTTCTCTGTAGCTTTGCAAGTGCCTGCACGCATGCACACATGCAAGTGTGGGATGGTGGAGATGCAACTCCTGTATGTCCTGCTGACTTCTTGGTGAACTTCTCTTATGCAGATTAAAATAAATACTGGAAGAGGAGGAGGCCAGATGAGAAGAACAAAGTGTGTGTGTGTGTGTGTGTGTGTGTGTGCATGCTTGTGTGTGTGTATGTGAGAATTCAGAAACAGGTGGTGGTGTCTGTGCGTTTGTTAGAGAGATGGGTGTGTACGCAAGTGTATGAATGCGCAGACAGTATGTGCTTGTGTGGTGCATGCGTGTGTGTAGCTTTTGTGAACTTTCTCATGCTTTCACTTGTGTATGGAAGTGGCATATGTTGGCAGTGGGTGGCAGTGCAGGAAAAGCAAGCTGGCTTGCTGGTGGGGAACCTTAGTCAGAGCATTCAGAAAAAAACCCTCCTCCTTATGCTGTGCGTGGAAAACAGTTATGCACGTTCCCCCACCACCTCCCAAGAAAAAGGGTGACTTTTTCTTTTTAAAGAACTTCAGTTGCCTTTTATTGCTCGTTTTTTGTTCTGTATTTGTCACCTTTTGCTGGCGATTATTACTTTTCTTACTTTCTAACTCATTGGATTTTTTTTATTAACAATGCTGGTGCTTTTTTGACATATACACATTTTGAATAAGTCAAACTCAGTAGCTTCCTGATTTCTGCTCTAATTTGGTGTGCTGATCCTGCAAAATCCATAGTAAAAGTCCTTTAGTATTGCTTTTGGTGTGAAATGCCTATTCCCATGCTCATATTTGTCTGTTTAATGCACACGAATTAATAATACATGTGGTATCCCTGCAGATGTGGTGATTTTAAATATTCCTACTTAATTTTGCAGCTTGATCCTCAAAGTTAGTGAAATGAGATAATTAAAGGTTCAAAGCTTAGGGCAGTGTGCTTTTTTGTAGCCGGGGAGGTGCTGCAAAGTGAGAATGAAAGACAAATTATTACTTGGCATGGATCTACGCATAGGGTCAGAACATGGGTTTAAATGCTGCAGCACCAACTCTCCAGTGGAGTCTTGTGTTTGTGTTAAAAAGAGAGCGAACGAGTGAGGGAGGGAGAAGGGTTATATTGATGGCACGCCGCACTTCTCTCTCTGTCCTGAATAATCATGATCCTGGGCTGATGGGATGCTTCTTCAAAAAGATGAGACTATGCATGAACTGTGGATGAACTGGAACCTGCATATGAGCCTGGGTGGTAGCCCAACCCACCAGCCATGCCTGTTCCCCAGCCGGGTAATTCCAAACCTAGACTGACACTTTTATCGACAAGAGGAGGAGCGCGTGTGTGTGTGTATTTGTTCTTAAATGCAAGTGCAGGTATGACTTTGATGATTTGACGTTAATTAAATAAACACTGATCATTTGCTTTTGTGTGCATTTGGCAGTTTGCGTGTTTGATGCGGGCAAAGGCCATAAAGAGAGGGATAAAGAGAGGGAGAGATTTGGTCTGACTGGGCTGGCAGGTGAGCAGACGTTTGCTCCAGGCTGCTATGCTACCTTTTGATACAGCTGGCTTTGTGGAACAGGCATGATTTTTCTCTTTTTTCCTCTCTCCATCTCTCTGTCCTTCCCTCTCTAAAACTGTCACTGTCTGCATGTAATCTCTTTAGGGCTTTTATCATTTCACTGCCTCAGATGTAGCCTTTCTTATGGTTGTGTTTTTCTGAATAATTTCAAACTTGAGTGACAGATCCTGGGACAGATATGTGAAGAACAGAGGCTGTTGTACCAGATCAGACACATAGGTGGCAGTATGCTGTCAGGCTAGATCAACACACTCTTCCTCTTTTCCTCTTGGACTGCTCTCTTGATCTATCTACCTACCAACCTACACCTTATTTAGAGAAGCAGGATATTATATGCCCACATATATGATACAATATTTTCAAATTATCATATCAAGTCGTCTATATTTTTATGGTCACTGTTTTCATCTTTCACTGCCTTTCCTCGAGGCTGTCTTTCCATTTCTCCAGACACTTCTCTCCTCTTCCCCCTGCAGATATCTGCCTAAAAGCGAAATGCAGTGATCTTAACTGTATGTTAGCATAAATGTGGCTATTTATTCCTCTGTGTCTGATGTAGGGTCTATAAAAAAAGCAGATGGATAAGAAATTATAGTGCTACACGCTATTGAAGATTGAGTACTGTCGATGTAGGAAGAATAGAAGCAGATACATGCAGTCCAACACACATACAGACACACAATGTTTCCCCGGATTAAATCTGTGGCTCTGAGGGACTAAAGGGAGATCGGGAGCTGAGGGCCTATGGAAATAGATGATTTTGTCATCAAAACACCCACCACTCCTCCCTGGAGGTGTCCTCAACTCTCAGATTTACTTGTTATCTTTTTCAGTTCTCGTGTTCTCCGGCCTATATCTGACACACCAAAAGCACGCGTACACCTGGCTGGTCTCCTTGCTTTCCTGTCCTAACTTCAGTATTCAGTACTACAGTATTGCTGTTGATTTTCAGGCTCAGTTAAACCTGTTTCTGGACTCTTTTTATGAGTTAATCTCTCAAATGCCAGTCTACTACTCACTACTATTGTCACTGTTAAAAAAAATTAGTTGACTGTAAATTGGGGGGAAAATTTGCAAGATATGATTCATTAGCCTGATCTATCTACATTTACTGTACTTTATGTGACATGCCATAATGAGAGATGTGAACACTGTGGAACACTGATTCTGCTTAAAAAAGGTTTCCATGGTTAGTTTGACAGCTGACAGTATAGGCAGATACTCGAGGCTGCTGTATCAATATTGGTATCAGACATGAAAAAGTGGTTCTGAGCCATTGCTCAATTCACTGTCAATAAATGACAAGTGGGCAGGAATTTGGCCATATTAACTGTTGTTGCCTGTCTTTCTGTCTGTCTGTCAGTGAAATAATCACCCATCACACAATTCAATGAGCAACAAAACAAAAGTTCATCTTTTTTTATTATTTATTTATTTATTTATTTATTTATTTTTGTTTAGACTTGTTTACACAGTATTTGCTTCAAATCGCTAAAATCTGTGGTTTTGACAGTTATTTTCTTTCCCTAACCACCTTGTCTTTATTTGTTTCTTTATTTTCCTGCAATCCTGGGTGGAAATACGTTGTGTGAAGTGTTTAATTCTCAGTGTGTGGTAATTTAAACCAAGTCACCACTTCTACTTGACACCTGGAGACCGTCCTTTGCGTCTTTAAATCTCTTACTCCGGTATTCCTGTTAACGTTAGTGAAACCCCCGTAGGGCTGCATCATAAGCAGATTGTAAGCGTGTATGTTTTTATTTTTTCCAAGGGTGTGATGCTAGGGCTGGGCAATTAATCAAATTTTATTTTCAATTACAATTTTGGCTTCCAGCAAAAACAAAATAGTCAGGATAAAATTATTACTGTTTTGTGTTCATTTTTGCTGCAAATCTATTGTTTGTTATAAATCAAGCACACCTCTTTCCTTCCCCCCCCCCCACCACCACCACCCACCCAAAAAAAGCTTAAAGTCACTTACTGTTTAGTGCAGCTTGAATCTAAATAAGAGGCTTTAGTCAAAAAGATCTAGAAGCAGAATTCACGAGTTTTCCATTGATGAACTTGTGGAAGTATCATTAACAGTTGCCTGCAGCTGCCTTTGTCTCTTGATTGCACAGGGTCTCTCACCTGGTCTGCTTTAGCGCAACAGTTGACAGTGAGTTTTCCATCGCTCATCCTGTAGCTGCCTTACACGTCTCCTGAGGCATGTGCATCTGCTGCTGCTTGTGGGTTTCTCCATCCATGGTGGAGTCACAGGCAGGGACCGGTGGATGCCTATTTGAGTCGACCTTTATGGTCAGAAAGCACAGTTCATTCCCCCCTACCGGACACTAGGGACACTATCTGCCACTCCCACCTCTTTTTTTTTATTGATTTATTTTAGTTTTGAATATATATATCTATACATATCTAAAAAGCAAATTTTAAGGTTCAATAACTGGATGATGTTTGCATTATAGACAATCCTCTTAAATAATCGTGTTTACAATATTGATCAGTAATATATTAATTATCATTTTGACTATAATCTTGCAGCCTTAAGTGGTGCACGAGTGAAAGGAAAGTGTCCCTTCCCCCATGAAATAGCAGGGTTTTGATTCTGGTAGCGCTGGTTCAGATCAAACTTATGGTCCACACAGGGTGGCAGTAATGCATCTGATTTGCTGGCTTCCAAGTGCCGTTACAGTCCAAAGAAGAATCATTTTGGCAGTGACAATTCAGTGAGAGAGAAACACTTTCCCCCTGTTGCAGCTCATCCCTTTTAGATGTATAGCTAGGTCCATAAGTTACTGGACATTTTTTGTTCTTTTGCCTCAGTACCACTACAGTGGGTTTTAATTTAAACAACCAATAAATTATGATGATTTTCAGCTATAATTTAAGCGGTTTTAACCAAAGTACTGCATTACAGCCATTTTTATATGCAGTCACACATTTTCTAAAGGTTTAAAAGTAATTCAACAGTTGACTGGCGACCAGTTTCATGGCCAAGTGTTGCCTTTCTAGTTATTTCAGGAAAAAAAATTAAGCTGATAAAAGATCTGGAGTTTTGAACTTGCATTTGGTGAATGCTCACAGGAACTTTCAATATGAGGTCCAAAGAGATGTCTGTGTCATCATTCAGCCATCATTAAGCTGAACAGGTAAAATAAACTTATCAGAGAGATGGCAAAAACTGTAGGAGTGGCTATATATGAACTGTCTGGTACAGTCTTAAAAGGAAGTAATGCACTGGCCAGCTCAAAAACACCAAAATGCCTGGAAGCCAATAGAAGACAACTAAAATGGAAGATTGCACAATTTTTTCTTGGTTTAGCCAAACCCTTCACAATATCTAGTCAAGTCAAGAGGACTCTTGAGGAGGTAGGGTATCATTGTAAAAGTCTACAATCAAGAGACGCCTGAATATAAACATAGGTGGTTTACAACAAGGTGCAAACTATTGGTTACACTCAAGATAAAGAAGAGCACATTAGACTTCGCCAGAACAAGAGTTCTGGGGTGGGGGGGAAGTATCTTTGGACAGATGAAACCGAAGAAGCAGTATGGAGAAGGAAAGAAACAGCTCATGATCCTAGGCATACAACAGCATCTGTTAATCATGATGGAGGCAATGTAATGCCACAGGCATGTATGACTGCCAATAGAACTGGTTCACTAGTGTTTATTGATGATGGGACTGCTGATAGAAGTAGCAGGATAAATTCTGATGTGAACATGGCTATACTGTCTGCTCAGATTCAGCTAAATGCTGCAAAACTGGTTGGAAAGCAAACAGTCCAAATGATGCAAAAAGTAATTTATGAGTGTTACATGACAAAGTGATTGGATATTATTAAGTGGCTAAATCAGTCAAATACAAAACTGGATGTAAAGAGACCCACAAACAAGCAGAAACGGAGGATGGTTGCAGTAAACATCAAACAGAACTTCTCAAGGGTGGAGATGCAGCATTTAATGATGTCCATGGGTTTCCATCCCATCAGGATTAAAAACAGTTCTTGTAAATACATTTGTGTGAGCTTGTCCAATAAATTCTGAGCCTCTGAGCTACAACATAAGTATTTAAACTCAGTATGGCAGAAGACGTATGTAGAGCCTAGCAAATTACTTTATCTGTTATTAGCATTTAGGTTTTTACTGTAGAAATCAAGTTTTTGTGCTAGTCTCATGTCCTCTTTCTCCTCTTTCCCCTCTTTTCCATCTTTCCATCACCACACCTGAGAGTGGAGCGTCTGCCATGCCCAAGTTGACCACATGTTCGCAGGGTCAGCCAGAGTAGCTGGGTCAGAGCCAGCCTGCTGAGAGAGCCAGGGCCAGTGCAGACCTGGAGTGCGTGCAGACTGAGATGGAGGTGGGGTTGGGACTGCAGAGCTTGTATCCTGCAGATTAGAGCGATACAGCGTCTATACACACAGGATGGGCTTTTCAACATACCACTAACCCTGCCATGACTCCCTGAACTAGGGAGGTGTGTGTACGTGTTGCATTTGTGTCAGAACGAGGCATGCACCCTTTTATTTTTATTTTTTAATGGGTAATGTCAGCATAAACTTTTCACCCCGCTTTCTCATGTGATCCGACTAAAACTGCAAACTGCATTCCACAGAAAACGCATGCGCCTTCCACCTGTGTGAATCTGTGTGTATGTGTTCCCAAATTAATAGCAATAAGAGCGGTGGACTGTGGATTACATCTAGTTCAGACAATTATTTTTCTACCAGTCAATTCAAGGTCAGTTTTACAAACCCATTTACTTCCCAGCAAATATGCTTCAGTGAAGTGTGTCTGAATGAAAGCACCATTTCAAAGATCTCAGTATACGTGTGGTATTTTGTTGCTGTTGTTCTTACCTCACAGTTTTTTTTTTTGGGTTAATTTTTGGCGTTTGTAATTATCTGCGTCCTGTGTATTTTTCTGGAGTACCAGTAATGAAGAAGAAGCAGTGTTTATTGATTTTGTTGCTTTGCCTAATAACCCCGGCAAATGAATGAGGCCCAGTGTTAGAAAGATATTTTATAGGCAGTACGTGTGCATGTGTCTGTGCTTGTGTGTGCTCAGTCTTTAGCAGTGTGCCACATCTCAAGCCCCTTATTCTTGGATAATTGTGCTGCAAGTCCTCAAGCTCCCCTTTAGCCTGAAAACCAAGCTCATTGCGGCCCCCAAAGAGCCCCCCTACACGGCAGAGGAAAAAAAAATCCCAAGTTGTCCTTGTGCATAAAAGTAGATTCTACTCTCCAACACCTTTTCAAATTAATATTTGTGATGGGCGCCATTCTGCCAGCCCCAGTTTCTGTTCCCCGCCTTTGTTCCTGCGTTTGATGTAATGGAGGCAAGGACAAAGAGGAGAGCAGGCAGAGTGTGTGAAAATGGTAGTTAAGTGGGCTTAAGGGTTCCTTCAGTACCTACTGAAAGGCCTGCACCCTGAATAGGACCCTCGCACTGCTAAGCTGTAGTGCAGTAAACAAGACAGGTCCAGCACAAAGGTGCGTCTCAAATGAGCACAGACACCCTCCTTCTCTTTTTCCTCACCCTGTCTCACCCTAACCTCCCACCCAACTCTGACATCTGGCCAATCCCAAGATCTGTCTGAGTCCTTAGTCATCCCCTCCTCTTTTATTCCCCCTCATTTTTTACACTCCTTCATATCTTTTCTCTTGTTCTTTAGTGTTTCTCTGCACTCTCTTTCTGGTATATGTGTGTTTGTATTTTGTTGTAGTGGTCCTGGCTGGAAAGCTTGCTCCCCCTAGCCAGTCTTGTCCCTAGTGCTTGGGCGGTTCGGCTCTTTTGTTTAGTTAATTGCAATGAGTATAATGTACTAGTCTCTCAGAGGTCCACGAAAGACAATTAGACAATCCCAAGAATTTAATGAGACACCACTAGCCCCAGTCCCCCCATCCTCTGCTTTGAGAAACACCCTGCTCTCCGTTGGCACTGACTGTGATGTAGTAAGGAGGGGGTTGTGATGCAGGTCTCCTCTCTGTGTCTGTTTGTGTGTTTACCAGATTGTTGGTCTGCCCATCAGAGAACTCACCAGAGAGAAAAGACCCAAGGAGATAAAATACAAAGAGAAAAAAAACAAAACAAAATAAAGAGAGATTTTAATTTTACGTTTATTTGGCACTTTTCCAGGCTGGCCTCTTACACTACGGGATTCTCTTGCTCGACAGGGAAGACTTCCCGGGAATATCTGTGTAATTATTAAGAGTGATTATCCTGTTCAGGCAGTGAAGGGACAGAGCACTTGACAGTGTCATCCCCAAAAGGAAGAGGGATGGCTGGAGGCCTGGGTGATGGACGAAACCCTGGGTGGCCTTTTTAAGGACTTCTCCCCACTTCTCTCTTTCATTATCAGTTGCTGTCTTTTTGTCTGTCTTTATTATTTCTCCCTTGGCATTCCCTTTCTCAGTATTTCTGTTTTTTTTGTTATTTTTTTTCTCCTGTAATACATTCCATCATCAATGCTCAAGACCTCTCTGAATCATACCAAGATAAATCCTGCCTTAAAACAGAGGAAATATCCATAAGTGATTCATTATATCCCTCTTCACCCCGCATTGAGATTAATTAATGATATTGCTCTACTATTGTCAAGTGCTTGTAATTCACAACCTTAAAACCTACCTTTGTACAATGTCAAGGAAAGAGGTTTTTTTCTCGTATTCCTTTTGTTTTCATCTCCTCTCCTCCTTTCTTCTTCTCATTCTGTCATTCCTCTGCTTTTTTTTTCTTTTTTCCCGTCCCTGGCTAATCACGGTGTTACAACAAAAGACGGGGCTCCATTATTGCATGTGTCCATCCCAGAAGAAAGGAAATGAGAACGGGACAGAGGGTGGCCGTGCCCTGACATCGCACTATTAATCTTCCAGTAAAGCCTTGTCAGGCAGAAACGGACACAAATGGATCACTCCCATTAACTGGGAGAGTGTAGGTAAGGGCTTTAACAAGCGTTTACCAGAGTCCATTTTCTCACTAATGAAGAGGGGGAATACACGACCTCCCAGCCAAACCTGCCAGACCACACTTAAAGGTCTGGATGGAGGAGAAAAAGAGGGAGGAAGAAGAGCCAGAAGAGGATAGAAGAAGAGAAAATATGGACATGGATAAAAAAGCTGTGCTCTCAGTGTTGACATGTTGTATCAACCATGGTGAGAGGTTAAGGCTGGGGCCGTAGCCTAAAAAGTCTCTGCCACTGGACAGCCATATTCTTGTGACGGAGAGCAATGAGTTCTGTTTTTTTGGCTTTTATTTCAGCGCTGACTATGATGTGGGCAGGGGGTCTTTTTCCATGCGGAACTGTAATATTTAAATTGGGGGAAAAACAGTAGTGATTTGCAAATCAAATAAACCTTATATTTCCTTGACAATTTGATGCCACTGGCTCCTTTTGATAAAGGTGACACTGGGCAATCAAAAGACTTGAACAGTTGTTTAAAGGTAACAGAAACACCTGATGGAACATATCACAACTAATTAGGTGAACTGAATGCATATTAGTATCATAAGTGGCTATCAAAAGAGCATGCTATCTTTACTTTGAAGTAAAGATAAAGAAATGCATGGGCAAATAGTTAGGTATAATGTTAGGGACAGTGTTTCTTTATTTTAAATATTAGATTTTAGGCTTTTAGTCTTTATTATGATAGGAAAGCTGGGAGAAAGAGCAAAGGGAAGACAAGCAGTAAATTCACACGGGTCGCCCCCTCAACCCAGTGAGCTATATGGGCGCCCCAGGAATGTTTCTCAATGTGAATAATGTGGGGATTTCATCATTTACATTATCATTAAAAGATTTAGAGAGTATAGATAAGTTTCTACACAATCTACTACATCAAAAACCAGGACTTTATTGTGGTTCTCTTTGTTCTTCAGATAGCACTGCATTAAAAGCTTTAATGTGGGTTTAGAACATTTTAAAACTACTGACAGTGTGTGTGTGCAACTTAAAATTGTAAATAAAATGTACTGTATATTGTATACTGTAGCTCAGTTAAATTGGGCTAATGCAAAGTGGAAAACTGTCAGCTAAGTTTGAAATTCTTTAGCAATAATGGTTTCCACATCCTCGAGGATAGAGAGGAGAGGAAGCTAGCTTGTTATCTGGGTACAGCCTTTTAGCAGCATCATATGCGTAAGCCTTGCTTATTTCAGTAAGACGTTGCCAAACTATAATATAAAAATGATAAAGCAGGCCCTGCAGAATTGGACAGTATTTTTTCAAAGCTGCACCAATCGGTCTCCTCAGTTTCCAAACACTTACAGTGTATCATTGAAAGAAAAGGTGTTGCAACACAGTGGTAAACATACCCCGATTGTATTTTATTCCTCACATTAGATTCTGAATTTAAATATATTTAGTCTTTGCTGTTTCTTTTTTTCCTATTACCTGTGATAGATATTTACACTTAGGGCCACAAAGGTGCCGCATTCTTCAACGCCTTAATTTTGGGAGGTCAGAGGGCCAAAACTGTAGGTATTATTTCATACCTTAAGGAATTTGCATTTATGTGTAATGTTTTAAACATGTGTCTGACACTCTCTGGAGCTTTCATGTCTAAGGAGGGAGCTCCATCCATACAGCCCTGAAACCTGCTGGCACGGTGGCACGGCTCTCTGGGATGTCTCAGCATCGCAATGGCGCTTCCACAGGCGCGTGTGCGGTTTCGTATGAGTGTGTGTGTGTGTATATGTGTGCCGGATATGGGTAGTATCTGTATGTGTGAGGATTTGCATGTTGAATTTCAAATGCACGATGTCCCTTTTCCCTTGACACAAGTTGGATGGGCAAGTGATGCTTTTTGAAAAGCCACATGATAATAAGAGATGTGCTGGAAATATATCAAGGATCAAGCTGCGGTGGCACAGTGTAATTCATCACCGCCCCTCCAGATGTCAAACTGTTTTAGTTTAAGTCAGCGAACATGCAAACAGATAATTAAATAATCACACAATTCCAGTAGTACAAAGTATTTGTTTCTAATTTATTTTTATTTATTTATCTACTGAAACAGAGTTCATAAATGATGCCCCACGTTGGCATGAGAGCCATGTATAAAACATTAGTTGTCTATCAGATTGTTAAGGCTCGCTTCATAAATGCATTTAGTTGTTGTTTTCCTTTGTGTCAGGTAGCTGTTAACAAGGAGACAAGTTTCCCGGACCACAGCCAGATCAGTGGAACTAGTGTCATTAAGAGATATGGTGACACGCTGACCTCTGTGATACTAGAAAGTGAGGAAGAAAGGCACAGCCAGGCCCGTTTGTCTGTTATCAGTGGCTTTGTGTTCCACGGGCTCCCAGGGGAAAGCATGAGACGAGAGGGAAGACTTCACCTTCCTCCTCCCAGACACCACTCCGCCCCGTCTTTCCTAGCACTCTCGCTCTCTGCAGCAGCCATCCCCTTCTGCCCCCCACACCCCAAACATTTTTAATTATATCTTCTCCCAAGTATTGCGGCTCAGTAACCAAGGAGCTGACATTGATGCATGTGCTGATAAATCCGCAAACACTGGAAACAAGATTAACAAAGATTTTGAGGAAAGGGTGACAGCTAATTTTGCGCAATGGTCGGTGCCTCATTCAAGAGTGATGTTTTTGATAGCGCAAGCCACGCCTGAGAATTCATGCTTGACGCAGGGAAGGGGGACTCAAACATAGTGTGAAGAGTTCCACGGCATTTGCACTTTAAAATTCTTCCTTTCTTCTTTCCTTTCTCGTTGTTTGTAGGAAAGACAGTACATTCGTGTTTGTTTGGGATTTCTTGTGGTCATTTTGTGGGTATTTACTGTATTCATGTGTGTGTCTGTGTGTGTGTGTGTGTGTACCTTCCTAATCAGTATGATCTAATCAGCAGTGTGAATTGTGGAATCGGTGACATGCCACTCCAGGCCCATGGTCCTTTCTCTGAACTGACTCTCAACACGCTGAGACACCGATACATGCTCCTCTGAGAAAGATATCAGTCTGCCTCATCACCTATACGTGTACACACACACATACACGCGCGGGCACACACATGCGCGCACACACACACGCACTAGGAAAAAGGACGAGATAACAATCATACTTCGACAGCTGATTTCTTATTTTCTCATCGAGGAAGGCACATCGCCCTACCTCCTTCTTTTCTCTTTCTTCTCTCTGCAGCCAATTTCAGGTCTATACAGTAGAAACATTTTGCAGATTTCTTTTGTTCTTTTTTCATGCCTCTTCCCTTTTTTCCACCTCTTCATGTGATGTCTCCCTTCTCAGAATCGCCTCCCCTGTCTTCATCTGTAGGCAGCTGACAGCTTCTTTCACTTTTCTTTGTCAATTTCTCCCCTCTCTCTCTCTTTCTCTCACTCTCACCGTCTCCCTAGCTCTCTTTTTCATCTGCCCCCCCCACCCCCCCACCCCCCATCTGCTTTCGCTTTTGTTTGCCTAGCCCCTATCCCGTCCCAACTTAAAGATGAGGAATGTGGTGTGACCCTGACCTCCATCGGCCCTGTAACCACCTCCGACCCCTTCAGGTGACCTTCGGTCACTGTTTTGACAGCTTGATTAATTACCCAGTGTTATGATTTATGAGAAAAGCTGTATGTAAAAATAATAGACAACAGGTGGTCTTAAAAAAAAAGTAGTAGAATTGAAAGGGCTTCTAGTAAGGATTGTGGCGGTGGTGGGGTTGAGGGTGGTCTGTGTGTGAGAAAGCTCTGAGGAGAAAGGGGATTTTTTTGATTTTCTATAGTTAATTGCTTTCAACCGCTTCTGAAGGTTGCGTCAGGTTAATGTACGGTTTACTTTGTTACCACAGCATGTATATCTCCATGTGTATTTGGCTGCGTGGTGAGAGGATGACGGGGATTGCGTAGCTCCATGTGTGTGCTGTGAAGCATAAACCCTGCCATGTGGTAATGACACCATGGAAAATGTGCTGGAACACAGATATAGATGCATACACACACACACACGCTCACAGATATGCTATATTCTCTGCAACCGCTTTTCTAGGTTACATGCTGTGAAAATAAGCAGAGTAAATGGCAGGACAGGCCAGCCATAGTGTTTACCCTTCACACTTCAAATACAGCTTGTGATTGGCTGTAGCGACCTCCCGTGACTCCTGGACCTGTGGTGCAGCTCCACTTAGAGAGAGGTCAGACTTTTGAGCGGTTGGAGTGTGTCACTATAGTTGTGGGTCCATGTGCTAATACTGTGGCCTTTATTGCTGATGGGTACCCTGTTATAATCCATGGCGTACAGTATCACCGCAAATAGAAATGAATATTTTACACATATAGAATTGAAAATTTAATCCCACAAAAGGTCACACTTAACATGAAATATCTAACACAGCTCACATAGCAACATCGCCAGGACCACCAGTTCTCTCTGCAGCTCTTCTTTGGCCTTTTACTAGATCACAGTAAAAGTCCAGGGGTGTCGGGAATGTTCTTCGACCTTTGACCCACCAAGATCATAGTGGTTCTGTGATGTTCAGTGAGATTGCTATTAGTAAGTCTCACACTGCTGATTATTGGTATGTGGCACCTAGTGAAGGACTCTTACACATTTTTTCAAAACCGCTGATCAGTCAAAATCTGAATTCAGGGTCGAATATTTTGCTGTTACATGATTTGCAGGTGACCCTGATGAGGATAAAGGGGAAGAATATAGTTTGATGGATGATTTGCATGTGTTTGTGTAAAGGCTGTGTGCCTAGGTCTGTGCATGCGCATGCGTGCATACATGTGTTACATGTGTCTAAAATGTTTAGATCTGTCCTGCCATTGACCCCAGTTGGCTCAGTCTGTACATATGGCCATGCGTCTCGCACCCACTGCGTGTGTGTTCATGTATCAACTACCTGTCCAGATGGTAAAGTAGAAACATTCACTGACAGTGTGTGTCTTTTGGAATTCACATGGCTGGGGAATTTCTTTACTTTAGTTAAACTGAAAGACAGAAATTGATGTTTCATTGTAATCGCAGATTGTTGGGGTTGTTTTTTGTACTTTTTATAAGCATCAGGATTATAAATATCTCTGTTTAATTTGTCATTACATTCTTTCCTTTCTTAGCCTGTTGAACTCAAGCTTTGGCTTTCTTCTTTTTATTGTTAGTGGCCTTCAGGACAATAACTTCAGGGTTGCTCCAGGGACACTTCCACTCCTCCTGTCTTCTGTTTTTGTAGCCTCACAGCTCTTCCCGCTATCCTTACCTCTCCCCCTGATTTATACATTAAATAGTTAGGTGGGTGGAAAGGGAGGCACCTATCATTCCATGATCTATATCTCTCTGTGCCCTCATTAAAAATACATGTGTATGCTTAGGGGAGACAATATAGAATATATAAATCAAAATGCTAACAGCATCAGAGTAAGCCTGCTGTATTTATTTCCCCATAGCTTTCCCTCTGCGGGTTGAGGACTCTTCCTGCTTACTGTATTTCCTTTTCAGTGGCAAACACATGTGTGTTGGTCTAATCTTAACAGATTCTGGAAATATTAATTTCTGTTGCAGCTGGTTTAACATTTAAAGTAGCAGAGATTGCAAAAACTCTTTTCGTTATTATAGATTATATTTTTATGGTCAAGTAAACAAATAAACCAAAATTAAATCAAACTTTTCAAAAGCATAGTCATTATCACATCTAGTGAGATGGTCTCGGTGAATTTACACGCTATCAGTGTCTTGACCAATGGCGTGCTCTTCTTTAAAGAAAGAAGAAGAAAAAAAAGGGAAAAAGTTGACAAATGACTTGTGTAACATTTACTTGCACAATCGATAGCTCTGACAATTTCCACCTGGACGGTGATTAATGCTACATCCACCCCCAATCTAGCAACCCCCACCCCCAGCTCTACACCTCCTTCTGCGTGTCGTGCTGAGAGCAGATGAAGCAGGCCTCTGAAATCTGTGTGTGTGTGTGTGTGTTTTATGTGTCAGAGTTTCTGCCTAGCCATTCCGATGTTTGATCAACCATTGAGCATGGATATTGGCTGGATAAATTCAGATTGAGTGTGGTAAATAACCGACACATAAACCGGCTTTTCAGCGAGTGAGTTACCCAACAGTTTCTGCGTGTTTTTATATCTGTTCTTTCACAAAGGTGCTGAAAATAGTCGGGTCGGGAGGAACGAGACAGGAAGAGTGAAACGGAGAGAAAGAAATGTAAATTTGAGCATAAAAAGAAGCAAAGGCATGAGGGATCAGAAGCTGCACTATTCTCTTCGCTTCCTCCACCCCACTGCTCCACTTTGAACTCATTTATAAATATTCAACTCCACATATAAACAATATCCAAATGAACCCAGACATCCAAGCCAAGGTTAAAAACCCTGCTGCTTATTACAGACACAACTACTTGACTAGCTCAAAAGGTTAGCTTCTTATTCTGACCTAAACTATTTGTGCTCATTAAGATCAAGAAAAAGATAATCATTACCACAGACTTATTTACTTTGGCTGAATTAGTGTACGACTACATTAGCAGAAGCGAGTCTTTGAACTTGAAGTGAAAAGTTGAATTTAGGGAAACTTAATTAAATGTGTACTCTTTTTATGAGAGGAGAAACCCATGCAGTAGGTGATTTGTTCAAAATTAACTCGGGAGGGCAGATGGTGAGATGAAGCTCCAGTTTGTCTTACTTTTTCTGTACACATTTATGTGTGCTGTTCACTTGATTTCTTAAACATGCAAGGATGTGGGCTTAAACAGATGATCTAAGAAGAAGCAAGTCAAACACTAAATCATATTTATTTCTTGTAATTTAGGTAACTTTAGGTCAATGACATCTTGACAACCTGTGACACAATTTTTCTACTATCGTTCTGCTTGGCCTTTTTTAGAAAGACCCTATAAAATAATATTTAAGGACATTAGGTCTCCCCAGCAAACGCTTACATGACGGTCTGGTTATCTCGTCTAATCAAGAGCTTGATTGATTTCGGCTGACAAGCTGATGACAATCCCGTCTCATCCCCTCTCACATCCCCTCTAAGATCCACATGTTTTCATAGCCCCTGTGGTACAGTAAGTACTCTCCCACCCTTCTGTTCTCAGAAAAAAAACTATAGCTGTGTGATTTGTGGGTATGGGGAGGGGTGGGCTGGGGGTCTCAGACGGGTGCTGTGTTAAATGAGAAAGGGGCACCGTGACTTAATCTGACAGTACTGTGCGAAGTGTGTGGTATCTCGACCTCAGGGAGAGGGGGAGTGGGAAAAGCGAGAGAGAAAAAAAACGAGGGGATCCAATGGATAAAGAGGCCCTGCATGCAAAGCTTGTGCACGTAGAGACTGAGACAGACAAGGTCACGCAGAGCAGGGTGGCCCTGACAGAGAGGTAGAGCAAACGACTGCGTACTTGTTATTACCATCTCGCTCAGCTGCTGTGTACCTCTTCATTGAGAAACTGTTCATTTTTCTCTGTCTTCATCCTTCCAAAAAGCTGTTTTTTCACACGTGTTTGTCAGCCACTCCAGCCGCTAGTAAGTGAAATGTGAACGGATTGTGATACCAAAGCTTTGCTTATGCTTATTTTCCAACGTATCCTTTCACCTCAGACAGCCTGTTACACTCAAACCTGACTGTGGCCTGCAGTCATCCCTCCCCTTGTTCTCATCTTATTGGGTATGCCACGCTGGTTGACCCTTTCCCTCTTGTCAGTCAAGCCACAGTAGCGAATCGGGGGGCTGCATATTGCTGGAACAAGGAAGTGGAGAGAAGGCTGTTGAGCCACTTGATTGTAAGAGCCCTGATCCTAACAGCCACCTGACAGAAAACTAATAATGTAAGCTGCCTAAGGGCCAATTTCGCTGGACACCATAGATTGCAGACTGATTCTTGAGATGTAATTTGCATTCACACGCACACATCAGTGCATTAATATACAAGTGCAACAGGAAGAAGAACATTTATTTGCTCCTGTTCACCAAACAATACACCTACAACACATAGACCCTCCAATTCACACAACCATACCATCCACTTTCCCTCACTGCATGCACCCATGACCGCTATCAGCCATGCTTTGTACCTGTCAAGTGCTGTCCTTTTCCTTGTGCCCAGAGCCCTGCTCACTACATGAGAGCTCTCACATCAAAGCTTCGTGGAGCCCCACACGCACAGATGAAACACCCTCTCATTCCAGCCGCCTCTGTCCCCGCTCCTGCACATTAGACACATTTCATTTCATTACAACGCCACTGGAAAAATAGAGGTGCCGCTGTCTTAAAGGGACACCTTATTTACTCTCACTCGCGCTCGCCCACATGTCGACACGCACGCACGCACACAAACACACACACACACAAACACTATCCACTTTCTTTTTAAATAATGTGACTAGAGGGAAAGAGTGGACAGGAGGCACAACTATTTTTCTATAGAGGCATCATAAGATGCTATTGGATAATTTTTCATCAGAAATTACAATCACATCCTCTACACACACACACACACACACACACACACACACACACACACACACACACACACACACATATATATATGATAAATGTATTGATTTTACTTTTATATTATTATTACTTATTCTTAATACCTTGCACACGAAACTGAGTTTTTTTTTGCATTTAAAGCAGTTTACATTGCTTTGTTTGATGAGATGATGGAGGTTTCATCATGATGATGAGTCGAGCCCTGGTTTCCGTAGCAGCGGCAGCCTTTGTTGTGCTATCTGGTGTGGGACAGGCCGACAAAGGAGAGCTAAGGAGCATCCAGAGCGAGGTGATGAGGTCGGGGTGCCCCCCCTCTCACAGGGGTCGGGGTGATCCTCTTGACCGCTGGCCCCAGGGCAGGGGCTCAGTGTGGTGGTGGCACAGGGGCACCTGCGGGGCATGGGAAGAGACTTAGGCTGCATACTACAGCAGAAAGGCAAGACTGACCGAATTCTAGAGGAGCGTACGAGTCTCTGTCTGTTTTCTTCGAGACAGTGTGTGCTCGTGTAGGACAAAGGGAGTGACCTAGTGTTAGCAATGTGTGTGAGAGAGATTTAGTGATAAAAAGGCAGGGTGACCCAAGGTTTGGCAATGTGCATTTGTGTAAGATTCACACTTTGACAGCACATCACAATACAAAGATCAGTTTTTCCACGGCCGGGTGTTGTGTGAATGATGGGGAGTAGTTGGACTTAGCGGTAGCTAAGAAGCTGCGAAAAGACAGAAAGACATATCTCCATATATTCGGTTTTCACAAAAAAAGCTGCACACATTTAGATGATAAACAGCTTTTTATGAAAAACTAATCCTGTGATACATGAGGACATCATTGATACTCTGCTTTTTAATTTGAATACCCTATTTTTCTTACAAAACATGTATTTTCTAGGGAAGTGAATTTATTATATCCAGTCATAGGGTCACAGTAATTAGTTGTATGTGGAAGTTAAAGAAAGAAAAGAAGTAGAATCAAACCTAAAATTAATTCTATTAAAGTAAAATAAGCACAAAAAAATCTACTTGTCCTCTCCACCCGCAGAGCTCAGAGTCATATATTTTGTTGATGGAGACAACAATAAGAGGAGGAAATGACTGGACAGGGAAAGCACTGTTGCCCTGACATCAAAGCAGACCTCTTAGTGTTCAAATGAATGATGGTTTCCGACATAGAGGTGAACTTGGCGGCCCAGCTCCTCCAGACTAAGAACGCCAACGACACTGGTCGCCTTTACAGCAATGTTCTTCTGGGTGACTGGCCAACTGAAAGGGGTTAGTAATGTTAGGTTGGGTAGGTGTTGTTACCTCTCCAAAGCAAAGGCTACAGGGCACTCGGGGTTACCATAAGGACACTAAAGGCTCAGAACTGGGCTACTTGAGGTTGACATTTGTGTGTTTAAGTCTGGGGAGCATTATTGACCAGTAAGAGTTGGGGTAAGAGCACTGAAGACTAAAAAGGGTTATAAGCCACAGGGCTACCATTAGAACACGTGCGCCACTGTTGCTAAACCATTAACTTTTGGCCTTGTGAACTGGGATTTAGGTAAGAGAAAAATGGGCAGCCCCATTGGACTCATGTTGTTTTATACACTTCAAATGTTATATATCTTTCAGTCTAGATTTGTATTCTTCTCCTTCAGCCTTGTTATACTTTATAAGAGACACCTGTTAACCATCATCCAGTCTAATCCAATAACACTGCCATAAATTTTAAAGTTTACAGAGCTTGCACATTCTTGGTTGTATTTTAAAGATGATAATATGATAAAGACTGATCTTTTTATTTCATGTATATTGTTCAGATTCTATTAGGTGAGTTTGATGTACTGCAGTGTATTACCCTGAAAATTGTTCATAATATAATTAGTATTAGTTTTTAGTAATGAAATTGCTCCAATAGGCTGAACTGGTCTTGTCAGTTATTTTATCAGACTACCACCAGTGGGCAGTGGCACAAAGCTGGTGTCTATCGGCCTAGAGTACATCTCTCTGTTTCTCCTTCCTTCTCTGTCTATTTCGGTCTTATCCTTTTATAATCCATCTGTATATCTCTCTGTCTTCACTGCTCTCTTTTACCCTCACCGGCTTCTGTTGTTTTTTTCATCTGGTAATTCATCTGCTTGAATGTTCTGGTCTGTCAAAAATTCTTGCGTGCAGATGTCTCTGTGATGTCTGAAGCCTAAATTTAATCTTGCTAATAGAAACTCATTTATTACCTCTTAAACTTTACTCATGCTGTACATGCATATACGCACACATAGAAAGTGATTAAATACAGATTTGGAAGCATCATCTATATATTTTTTTTAATATAAACCACTTCCTACATTAATGTCAGACTTGTTATGCCTTGTAGTAAAAAGCAAAACTGAACTGAAGTTTTTACCGTAGAAGAAAATTTATGTTTAGCAGAAATTAAATTTTCTAAATATATTTACTGTGGTTTTTAAAATGTAAAAGCTAATAAGTTTAAAAATGTATATACATAATATATAATAATTAATTATTTAATACTGTCTGGCTTTCTTCACGCAATGTTTTTTCTATTAAAAATATGTATAGAAGAGAAGAACCTTTGAATTTGAATAAGAGTGAGCGTAAGATAAATTTTAATAATCAGAAGACGTGAGAAAGTATCAGTCGCCATTGTCAACACATGGTAAGTGCTAAGGGAAAGGGTGTGTGGCAGGTTTGATGTCAATATGCACAGGAGGGACACACACATGCTGCGTCAACAAAAGACATGCACATTGCAATAACACTTATTAAGGAATAGACGACATGTCGCTGCGAGGAGGCAGTGTGTGTGACGGCGATTTGTGGGGAAGCCCGGTGAAGTTGCCTCTCTTAGAACTCCTAAAGGTCTTTTTGTCACACACATATCTTTCGTGTCCCACAGTTTAGTGTTCATGTCTGTATTGGTGTGGAGTTAGAAAGTCCTGCACCCATAAGTTTAAGCCTTGGGGTGCGTGCGTGTGTGTGTGTGTGTGTGTGTGTATGTGTGTGTGTTCACAATGGGGGTTGTGTGTGAAAAGCCAGCCCAAAGTGAAACAGGAATCCATCCATTTCCTGCTTTAGTTTCAGAGTGCTTAGGACAATAAACACAGTTAATTAAAATGGCTTCAAAGTTGAAGAAGTCACTAGGCTACAAAAAAAAGCTTCCTTTCCTCTACAGTGTGCATATAGCAGCACATCCCTTCTGTTATTCTATTTTTTAATAACTACATAGGCTCTTTCTTCTCCTTTTCCCAGTCTTTTTAAGCCCTTATTATGGTGGCATTTTATGTAAATCAAATATTTTCTTTTCACGTGAAAACCGTAATTCTTTCTTAAGGTCTTTTTCTTAATGCAACTTTTATCTGCGGTGCTGCCTGCAGAAGTTTCGAGTCATATTTACATTTGTAGCTAAGCCTTTCACTGAGTGATGGTATGATCGATTGGGTCTGATATTAAGTGACACATGGCCTTTGGAGTCACTAAATGCTACTCACTTACTGAAACCACCATCACTGAATTCCAATCCCCTAGCTACTCCTCAGGCTTGTCCCTGCAGTGACATTCTCTCCTCTATCTCTTTCGCTGCCATTTCTTTCAGTCTGGATTTGCATCTTTTCACCGAGTCATGTCACAATCTGTGTCTTTTAAGTGTCATGTTGGTATTATTTGCTCATAAAGATCCACTGCTGGGCTCTTTGTTAAAGACTACGAACCACTACCAGACCAAGATTACACAGAAATGTTTGTGAGCTTCTTTTTCTTGTGGTTTACTCTGCATTGTTACATTTATATTGCTGTTTACTTACCTAGTCGGTCTGACAAAGGGACTATCAGATTTTTCTCAAGAAAAAAAAGAAAAGAAAAGAAACATGTTCTAAAAAGCATTAAATTCTCATCACTTTTTAATTCAGTTCATAATTGTATCATGGAGACAAAACAAAACTAAATAACCGAAACACCTCAACATATTGGAAACTAAAAATCTGGAAATTAAACTAAGAAAAAAGAGGAAACAAAAATCTGCACCCCTATCACACATATGTTTCTGTATATACATGTCTACAAAGATGCATCTATTTATTGATATATTATAGAAATAAATGCAGATTAAAGGTTATCGCCTCTATTTGTATTTCTATTTTTTCTTTTACAAATATTTTATTTTAAAAAGGTTTACGTAAATCGGAAATAGTCAAATACCATATAGTTATAGTGTTAATGGATAAAATATCCAACACTTTTAACACTTTAAGGTAACTATCTCACGATGGTCGTGCCTTGGATTTAACACACAAATGTATGTTTCCTATTTGTTTTAGGAGGGCTATGGCGTGATGGTGCTCAACCCCAATGAGAACTATTTGGAAGTGGAAAAACCGACAAAGTCTCCCCTGCCCTCTCCGACGGAGACCTCCGACGAACCTGCTGAAAAGAGGGAGCGCAAAGACGATAAAGAGGGCAAAAAGAAGAAGGAATTTTATGAGAAATACCGTAACCCACAAAGAGAGACTGAGACAGAACGGATTCCTATACGAGTAAGTCCAAAAAAGGGAACGATGAAGAAATAGAAGGAAGGCAGGAAGGACGTGTTTGCAGAGCCAGGGCTAGATGAAAAGATGATAGATGCTGATGAAATGTAGACATGATGGTGGAGGTGGACAGAGTGACAGTTCTAGGGTCGTAGGAGGAGGTAGGAGGCAAGACATAGGTGAGAAAATGGATAGCAGGAATTTGGCTAAGTTTCGAAAGACAAATGTGGCAAGGGGGAGCGGGGAGGAGGAAGCTAGCTAAGGAAGTGAGGGAAGGATATGTTAGGTAACAAGGGATGAAGGGAGGATGGAAGGCAGAGGGAGAAAGAGAGGCTCTTGTGTGGTCAGCCTGTGTGTGAAGAGGTTGGCTGTTCTCCAGTCGCCTCTCAGTGAGCAAGTGTTAACCACATGGCTACCTCCCTTTCTCCTTCTTCCTCCCCCTCTTCCCCTCACTTTTTTTCCCCTCTCAGATGGTGGGCTGGTCAGTGCAGCTCTGGCCCTTCACTCTTGTTGACTGCTGGGATTATTATCTCCCTAACACACACTGTGCAAACACACTGCAACATTCTTATCGTGCAACACTGACTGTGCACCCCTTAATCATACACATACGCATATGCATACACATACAAATACACATAAACACACACATGCTCATATGCAGCACTCGAGGCGCCTAGCTTGGCCAGTTTACCTTGTTGTCAAACAAAGGAAGTGACCCATTGCATAAAGCTTCTGATGTCTTCTGTTTGACCCCTGCCGACAAATTTAATATTCATTGGCCACTTGAACAGGGTCCAGCCCAATTATCTTTTTCTTTTTTTAAATTTGTCATTGCGTAAAATCTTAAAAATTAAGGTCATGCTCCATGGCTGGGTCTCATATAGGCAAAGCGCCCTCAATGATTATATGAGTCTTCATTTGGTTGATGGCAGTAGCATCGCAGCAATGGATGTACATTTGTGTATGTGGGTGGTGTTTGTACATGTGTGTAAGTGTATGTGCATGTGTCTGCGTGTGAAAGACGTCACTCTCTGGTGTCTGACAAGAGTTAGGGCTGCTGTGGGACTAGCGGGCGGTGTGTGAGCTGTCATCACGGGCTTCTTTTTCTCACCCCCCACCCTTCCAGCAGTACCTTTATACACGCTCCAATAAGGTATAATTAGCTGCTGTCCTCTCTGACTCTATCAGACTTTGCATGTGTGCTGCTTTCCTCATCATACAAGCGGTGAACTCACTCACTGACATGAAGATCTTTGTAAATGATCCATCGTGTCATTTCTAATAATGGTGCCAAACAAACCCGCATCTACTGTCAGCTCTATATTGATTTATTTTATAGCTGTATACCACGTGTATCTGCTGAGGCTTGAATGATTTTCATATCATGAACTGATCTCTTGCTTTTGCCATTTCAATTTTTTTGTATCTACTTGTATGTATCTTCTTTTTCTGTTGTCATCCTCTTGCCTGAGATCTTTACCGCTAAGTAATGTTAGCAGAGTTAGATCAAAACTACACTCCCAACTTAGTTTTCCTTTTACTACAAGTAAGCTGCAGTATTATTTCTGTGTCCTTATATTCAGCTTTTCTTGCTTACCCAGTGACGCATGCTGGTCACAGTCAGATATATTGAGGGGAGGCAGTATGAAGCAGTGGACAGTCTTCACATTCCCCATCCCAACAAGATGAAAGCAAGGACAGACGACATAATTAATGACCGAAAAAAAGGAAAAGAAAACCTTCCATTTAAACTAAGCACAATGTTGACTTCCTTTTTTATTCAACTATTAAACTTTCGGCAACTGAAGTATATTGCTAATTGATTTAGCACTTCACAAAACAATATCATACTCACTCACTCACCTTGAGCAGGACTTAGATTTTGCTGCTAAATATACTTGTCTTTGCACGATTAACGAGTGAGCAGTTAGGATCTGTGTTGGTGCCTCTTGAATTTTGACCTTTGACCCAGAAGTGAGCAGGATGTTAGCGTGTATGACCTCGCCTTTATTGTCCACCCCCTCCCTTCGCCGCATCGCTACTCCACTGCTCATCCTCTATCCGTCCAAGAGCAAGCTGTCACATGCACACATGGAGATATGTAAAGGCTCACACATACCAGCAGACAAAAGAGTAAAGAAGGTGAAAAGAGAACTGATAGTGTGTTTGTGTGTGTTTGTGTGTGCTTGTGTGCGCTTTTTTCCTTCAACTCTGTTGGTCAAGGTGGGTGGTGGATCAAATCAAACCTCTTTAGCAGGGCTGTTTTCATCTTTTTTTTATACAGCACCCACCCAAGACACACTCACTCACCAACCTTTGTATTCGCTACACCTCACAGTCTTACTCCCGCTGGGCTGGCAGACCACCTGCACACAGCCATTCAGAAAGACACATATTCAAACTATAAACCTCTAGTCCTGGCAATATCACGACACCCAACAAGACAGAAGAAGCACCTTAAGCTTGAAATAACACCTGTCTCGCTCTGAGTTTATATTTGTGACGCTTCTGAAATTACAGTTTATCATCTCTTTTTTTCCTTCCAGTTGACTCACAAAGATTGACAGATACACACAAATACACAGCAGCCCACTGATAGAGTTGAGTTGATTAATACGCTTCCTTACACACATTGGTAAGCTCTTAACTGCTTTTAGGATTCTTACTTTTTAGCCTTGGGTTCATAGTGTGCAACCTCTCAACCTTATCTAATCCTTCTCTTCTCTGCTCCTCTAGATCACACACCAATGGGCCATGTTTAGGGGGATATTGGTAGAGGAGAAAGAAAAAGAGAGAGGGCGCAGGGAGGCATGGAGGGATAGAAAGTCTGATCGGAGGGATGCTGATGAGGATACTGGAGGGGAAGCGGGTGGGGGGTACTTTTTTAGCACTTAACCATATAGAAGTTTGGGAGTTCACTTTACTCTGAATTTTAGCAGTAATCCAGTTAGCTATTTTCTGTCAGCCAAGCGGAGGAATGACAGGAACAAAAGGCACATTCATGGGCTTAAGAAGCTTCCAAAGAGTTCACCCAAGGCTGGCTGGCTGGGATTAGGCAAGCAGGCCCTGGAAAGAAGAAGGGGAAAAAAGAGCAAAGAGGACAAAAAACAGAGCTTCGCCTTTCTTTAAGCACCACTTATTTTTATAAATGACTTGAATGCTTTTCCTTCTTTCTGTTTTCGTGTTTTTATGTTTCTCCTTTCAACGCTGTGCATTTCTTAAATATTGAGAAAGAGAGGGAAAAAGAGAGGCCCTCACTCCTAGAGGAATTTAGGGTTTCAGATTGAGGCTATCCCTTCTTTTCCTTTACTTTTGCTATATAAGATTCACTGCAACTTCAGTTGTCACCATGATATCTTTGTGCTCTTCTCTAATATTTTTCACTCGTTATCGACTTGCCATAGTGGCAACTGGAGGTTTGTTTGTTTGTTTTGTTAATAACATTTTTATCTTTTATTTTTTGGTGATATCTTTTACATAACCTAGGGGTCTTCTACTACTGATCTTTTTGGATGCACGTAGTGTGTTGTGTATGTCAGTACATTTACTTTTTAGGTTTTGCTTCTGAAGGCCCATTATTTCCAGTTGTAGCTGTCCACACCAATCAGCTGAGGTCATTGTTTGTATCTAGGAGCTTAATTAATGAATTGCAATATATGCTACTGTAATAGTTGGCATAGCTCAAAACATTTAAAAACAAAGAAATATTCTATTTTGAGTGATGCATTGTGATAATATCATATGGTGGGATGTCTGGTGATTCCCGCCTCTAATTTTGTGCCTTAATACAATTTAGTTAGGTTATATAAAAATGACACTTTACAGAGTTGTCACATGTTTATTTCAGTTGTAAAGTTGGATGATTTGCGCATTGAAGTCTATGGGGTTAGACTTGTTTTAGGAGCCAGTGGTTTTGAACTGAAGTTTTGGCATTTTGGTTGGCTCCCTTCTTTAGCTCAGGAAGTTGCTGTTCGTGCTGTACTACAAATTCTCTAAGGTACATGCACGCAGATCTACACACAAACACACCAAAACTCGATCATAAACATTAAGACGTGAACACGTAAGTGCACAGTCTGACATTTGTATTGCGACACGGTACTACCATGTTTCTCTGTGGATTTTTGCTCTTTGTCACCTTCACCTATTTGCCCCATTTTGTGGTCCACAAGCAGTCATACAGACATAGTTTACCTGACCTTTGATCTGTAGCCTTGCCAAGAAGTGAGGCTCAGCATTTCTAAGGACAGGTAGGGACTTGATTAACCTCTGAACTTAGTCAGAGGAGAGGTCAATGACCCGGGCAAGAGGGCAGCTCACAAGCTTGCTGCAGAGAGCAAATTGGCTGGATGCCACTTTTGCATTTGGGTGTGTATGTCCGTGTAAATGTGGCAGTGAAGGAGCTTTGATGTGTGTGCTTGTGTATCTGTTTTTATGAGCCAAGTCTTTTAGGTATGCTGCGTGTGGCATTTTTAATTTTAACTTTATTTTATATTAGAGTTGTTTACGGCAGTTTAGCTTTAACTTCTCAAAGTTTTAAAAGGGAAGGTCTGTTGGATTCAGTGCTGTTGGTTTGTGTGTGTGTGTGCAATTCTGAGCACACTTATTTAGTACACAGCATATGTGCATGCATGCATACCTGTGTGTTTGTGAGTTCGCTTGGGGCAGAACAAGTGTAGCTGGTCTCAGATCCCTGCTCCCAATCTTCTACTCAGGTCAACCATCAAACACATCCATCCTGCCCTCGCTCACACCTCCCCACCCACTGAGCTCCCTGTCTCTGTTTCTTTCCCTCTTTGCACACAACCCTGTTGTGGATACTGGCTGACCCGAATGAAGATATAGTCAGACACACACACACTCACATACGCACACACACACAGCACCTCAGGGTCATCCTGGAACAAACACAGCCTTGTCTGCCTGCCCGCTTTCCTTTGCCTTATGTCAATTAATGACTCGCAGTAATTTCACCTGACAATCCTGGCGGCAGCACGAGGCTAGCCAAGATGTCACAGTGATGACCTTTCTGGCCCGCAGACGCTCTTTTCTAATAAAGAATCTCACAAACCCACAGCAACTTCCTTTGTACTTTGTTAATGAGTTATTGATTTGAAACAATGCCCTGGCAAATATTGTCAGAGCAGACTGACCCTACCAAGGTCATGCTATTTTATTGTATACAGTCTCTGCACGCTAATCTGAACGTGGGATGACATGTACGCCGTAGTTTTGCTCCTTTCTCTGGCATCCCCCTCTCTCTTTCTCGCTCTCTGACTCTTTCTCTTCCCCCGTACACTGTATATCCCCTCATTGCAAAGTCAAGTAACACACCTACACATATATTTCTCTCTCTGTCTTTCTCTCTCTTCCCCCCCTTGTTAGTCTTGCACATGTTTTTCACCTCATTCTCCCTTTTCTCCGTCTCTTTCTCGCATCATTATATTCCCAACTCGCCATAGGTAGTATACCTGCTAATTACCTACAATGCCACAGTCATTATTTTCCCATCTCTGCCGCTAATTTGCTCCATACCTTCTTTTCCCCCCACTCTAGCAGACCCATCAGCTCCCAGACAGCTTCCAGCTCGCCTGAGCTCTCTGTCTGCCTTTAAAGGGAGAAAAGCATGAAACAAATACAGGAGGGGAAGAAAAAACAGGAAAACGATGGCAAAGGACTGCACGTCCCAGGCATTGATTAGAATGCAATTGCAAACAGGTGTCGTAGAGGTCCGCTATTTAATTGTGTGCGCAGAGACATGTACAGAATCATGCACGCAGTCATTCACAAACAAACACAAACTAACTGATTCTAATAACCTCTTTGCTAATACCAAACATGTAATTACCTACATTGCTTATTTAATATTTAGTCATTAGCCCAAATGAAAACAATCCTGTTCTGCACTGAGCTGGACATATTAAAGACTGTAATGACTAGGGCTGCAGGTTGGTTTACTCAGTGTGTGGCCTGAGAGCATGAGGGGACTGAGAGATTGGTCAGCCAGTCTTTACTGTGTTTCTGCTTGTCAGTGATAGAGCAAAAGTGAGTACGAGAGTCCTGTGTAATTTCACTAATTTGTTTTTTCTTCTTCCTTTGCAGAAAGACATTGTTGTGTGACCTGTGCGTTCTGTTGCGTTTAAATAATTCTTCAGCTTTCTCTGTGCTCTGTCTTTCCCTATACTTTTTTTTTGGGACTGGAACCGTATCTGCCCAAGCAAAAGAGTCTAAACCCAATGAAGTTGTTTAGAGATCCCCGTGACACTGTCCTGACACTTCTGGCTTCCGCTGAAAGGTTTCTGAGTGTAAAAAGTAGAATGGCTCTTATCCACTAGATTCCTTCCAGCCCACACTGCTCACCGTCTCCCACCTTGAAATTTCAGCTTCCTCAGACATCCGCTATCTTTTTGGACGACTGGAGAGGAGGAGCAGAAGGGAGGAGCAGGGAGGTCTGCAGTGGTTGTTTGTCAGAGTGTGTTGATGTTGTTAGATTCATTGTTTCCTGTGTTGGTCAGACACTAGGTTTGTGTTGGCGTTGAGGCTGTTATTCTGGCTGCAGTGCACTCCTCTCTTCTGCTCTCCTCTCCCTGCTTCTCATTACATTGAATAAACACAGGGCAAGTACTGGACCGGACAAACTTTTGAAGAAACCGGTGTGTGCCTACGCGAGTTTCAATCTGTGTGAATGTACTGGAGCATGCCTGTTTGTGTGTGTTTGTGGTACATGTGTGTGTTGTGTGCACACTCTTGGGTGCCTGCAATTAAGTATGGCTTTTGACTGGAGAGTAAGTCTTTATTGTGTAAGTAATGGAAAGAGCTAAATTGAACAATTTCTTGAAACTAGACAATTGGAAGGCACACTTTCAACAAAGGGCTAACAGTTGGAACCACTTATGGACTGAAAGTGGGATAGATCTTCATGCATAATGTTACTCTAATTTATTACTCGAAATCAGTGTTCTGCTGATTGCATAGCAGGATCTTGGCTAAAACCACATTTTGTTTCGCTGACTCATTGAAGTCATTTGTATTTTTTTTAAACGTGTGTGAATAGTTTGCACACAGTATGTTTTAAGCATGGAGTTCCCTAAATGTTTCTCAAAGTCTTTGTTGTGTCACTACCTACATTGCACTTTATTCACATGATTGATGTAGGTGCATTTGGATGAATGTTGGCGTGGTTAAAGGTTTATAATTTCCAAGTTTGAAGCTGGAAGTACACGTCAAACTCTTCTCACTGAGTAATTCTGCTAGACACACAATTGTACTCCTGTTATGTATCTCTCTCTCTCACTCCCTTTCTCACTCTCTATAACTTTCTGATAAAAAGCTGTCTTTCAGCATCTGGAGACTGTTTTGTCCTGGGTGTCTAGAGTTCGGATTTGTACTTTATATTCACTGAGGGGACAGTATGGATTCCTATATATGTGGTAAACACATAGTACACACTCTCAAATGTCCCTTGACAGCTATGGTTGAAGTGTGCTGGCAACAGGTGTGCAGTGGGGAGGCTGTTCTGACAGTACTGGCAGATGCACACAGATATACGAATGCGCACACATACACACACTCAAAGGCAGAGGAAAAAAATCTCTGGAAAATAAATAAACTAAGATACCGTGTGAGAGCTGGTGACGGGAAGCTAGTCTCACAGGGCAGCAGACTCCACTGCAGCAAATTAACTCTAGGAGATAATTGCAACAATATGCAAATGTTGTTTAGATAATTCAATACAATGTCATGTCAGGTAGTCAGTCACAGTTGCCTGATGCTAAGGCAAAGACTGTATGTGCAAATTTGTGTGTGCGTGAGGTTAGGTGAAGGAGTCAGGAACACACCACCGCATGTTAAATCCTGCAGTGTTTTCCAAAATTATGAGTCATAGTATAGGAACAAATAAAGACATTTATCTTGTCCTCACATGGGCAAAAAACTAATATCGTGTCAGTTTTACTCATAGCCAGGTTTTGCCCCAGTGATAACAGCACTTTTGGACTTGTATAGGCGTTGGTATGTGTGCTACATAGAACAGCAAGCCATGTCTAATGTCTCTATGTCAGTGAACCTTGGGTGGAGAAGTGATAAAATAGGAGACAAATGAGTGTGAAGAAGAACAGGTGGCATCAGTGAAGGAGAAAAGGTAGAAGAGAAGAGTGAAAAAAGGAGGCAGGCTAATAAAATGGGCTTCATAGATGAAGGGCGACATGGTGGAGAAGAGAAGAGGGAGACTTCAAAGGGCTTTGATGTCACAGCCTTTCAGACAGACAACTCTTCTTCAGCCAGCCGCCGCGTACATGCCGGAGACCACATACACATGAATGCGTGAAAAGTAAAGGCATAGCCCTGATGGCAGAAGGGCAGGGCAGAGCGAAGTTGCCTGCTCTTGCATCACGCTCTGTGAATGGAGGTTGGTGCTGACACTACAACCCCCCTCATGCTAATCTAGCGCAAACACAAACACTCTGACAGGTTAATTTACCTCTAGACAAACACGGCAACAAAAACACACATCAGCACATCATCAAATACTACAACCGCACACAGACTTGCACACACTGATGCACGTGAGTGAAACCATCGAATCAAATCACAAGCTCGATTACTTTGTACTAAAACTAAACTTTAAACCACATCTTTGTCTGCAGTGTGTGTGTATGAGTTGTGTGTTGAGCACGTTCTTCTCAGTTACCACCTTGAATATTGAAGTAATTATCTGTCTGACATAATACAGTGTCCTCACACAATGAAAGCAGAATTGCGTTAAGTAAAAGGATGGTCTCTTAAGATATCTCCTCTGTCCTTTACCATAAAATTGCTAATTACTTTTTTGAGTTTGATTGAACAGTTTGACTCTCAATTAACAGATGCGGATTTCTTCTCCAACAAGCCGTGTGTTTGTTTACTTTAGGATATTATTTCTGTATGCGTAAGCGTGCCAATTAAGAGAAGTATGCGTGTAAATAATCAGGTTTGCGTTTCGTATGGCTACAGTTTCTCGTGTTGTTGAATCGCAGGATACAGGTGTCTTCAGTTAACACAGTTTCATGTGCAGTGTAACCTCTTGTGCGAATGCGCTGTTGATTTCTGTTGTGAACCAGACAGCCTGATAGAAAATCAAAGTCTGGAATCAATGTCACAAGTTCATTAATGGTTGCCCTTTTCGCAGCTGTACACTTGCTATTGTTCTTTCCAGTCCCAGATAAGCACTTACGTCTCAGGTTAATTAAACATGTCTTCTGGTTTCGTGTTACTGCACACGTGTGTGTGTGTGTGTGCGCACAACTGTATACATGCAGATGAGATTGAGAAAAGATGTAGGGGAATTTATTTGTGGTACAGCATTGTGCTTGAGTGTGTGTTTTGTGTGTACGTGCATATGTCTCCTCTCTGTCGTCTTTTTTTTTTTTGACCTTGCCCTGGTATCTTCCCATTATGCCTCTACTGGTGTTTAGATGGGCCATTGATTCAGCAACGGGGTACAAATTAAGATTTAAATGTTACGTCATCCTGCCTATTGAGTTTTACATTTAGGGCATTTGCAATATGCAAGACTTATTGATCTGTGGAAGTGGGGCTCTTTGTAGAAATCACCTCAGGCTACATCCACTTTTCTTTTGAATTTCTCTCTTTTTGGCTGGGCCTAGAGGGGCAGGTTTTGATGCTGTAGCATTAAAGCATCAATAGAGTTTAATAACTCTATTGATGCTTCATTGTCATTGGCTAGACCCTTCTTAAATGTTTTGTAGTTGCACAACTGGAGTTTGTCGGTAGCCTTCAAGCGTCAAGGATTTCTTTGAATTGTCTTTGTTATGGATATGACAAAGCATATTTTTTGTCTTGCAGGAAAACGGCTCCTCAGAGGAACATGTGCTGTACGTGTGGGACCACTTTGTGTCCAAAGCCGCAGCCAAGAATGTCTTCATCATGGCCCATAGCTATGGAGGACTGTCTTTCGTTGAGCTGGTGAGTGTTTTAGTTTTCCGCTTGTCTTTTCTACCTCCTACCAACAAAAGCATGCACTGAAATGGACAATACACTCCTGTTAACACAAACACTATTGTACGTGTTCATGGAGAAAGACCCTTACACTACTTATTCTCGAACACACACACAATAATACAGTGCTGTGAAAATGTATTTCCTGCTCTTCCTGATTTCTTTTTTGAAGATTTTTCACATAGTTATCCAAAACCTATCTAACTCCATGTAAAAAAGTACCTTTATTTTTTATTTCACTAGCCACACCCAGGTCTGATTACTTACTGCCCTTTTGAATTAAAAAAAACACTTAAATAGAACCTGTCTGACAAAATAAAATTGGCTAGAAGATCTGAAAAAGCAACACATCCCGAGAAACAAAGTCAAACAGAATCCTTGACATCTGTTATTCTGAGAGGGTTACAAGGCCATTTCTGAGGCTTTGGGACTCCACTGAACCATGATGAGAGCCATTGTTCACAAATAGAGACAACGGTGGTGAACCCAAGAGCGTATTGACGACTTATCCAGGAGTTCCCAAAAGAACCCAGAACATCTAAATAACTGCAGGCCTCACTTGCCTCAGTTAATTTCAGAGTTCATGATTCGACAATAAGGAAGAGACTGGGCAAAAATGGCATCCATGAGAGAGTTCTATAGTAAAAACCACCGCTGATCAAAAAGAACATAAAGGCTCATCTCACGTTTGCCAAAAAAAGCATCTTAATGATCCTCAAGACTTTTGGGAAAATATTCTCTGGACTGACGAGACAAATGCTGAACCTTCTGAAAGGTTTGAGTCACCATTACGTTCCGTTGTAACATTCAGACATGGTAGTCTGATGGTCTGGGACTGCTTTGCTCCTTCAAGACCTGGACAACTTGCAGTAATATATTTAACCACGAATTCTGCTCTCTACCGGAAATTGCCGAAGGAGAATGTCAGTTTGTGCCCTGAAGAAAAGAAAAAAGAAGGTTTTGGAAGGTTATTTAAAGTCCACACAGAAATACAATTGAAATGCTTTGGCATGAACGGACAGGGGAAAACCTTCCAATGTGGCTGAATTAAACAACTTTGCAAAGAAGATGGGGTGAAATTTCAAATGCTGTATATTATTGCAGATGCTTGATTGCAGTTCTTGGCACAACCAGTTTAGGGGGCATTTGCGTTTTCATATAGGGCCACTTAGGTTTGCATAACTTTTTTCGGTTAATAAATAAAATCATAATTTAAAAACTGCATTTTGTATTTGTCATCTTTGTCTACTATTAAAGTTTCTTTAGTGATCTGATATGTTTAATTGTTACAACTATGCAAAAAACTAAGATATAAAAAAGGGGGTAAATACTTGTTCACAGCACTGTAAAGACAAATACACAGTGATACTAGCATTGGCCACTGCAGGAATACAGTCACCAGGCTGACGATGTGTGAAGCTTGGTCAAAAGATTAAGAATAAAAGTGTGTAGTCTCTTTGAGAAAGAAACTACTACAACTATTTACTTCGTTTTGCCTTTTTAGACAATCTGCTTCATCCCTATCTTTGGGTACTTCTCTGCACATCAAGAACAGGAGGGAAAGAAGGGAAAGGGAAAGTTGTCTTGATAAGGAAAGAATAGCAGTCCAACAAAAGTGTTGCTGAGATCTGCTGTGCAGCATGTAGATCTCTCCACCTTAAGAGTGACCTTAAGAGTGACAGTAGATAGATCAAAAGATGGTGGGAGGGAAGAGAATTTGACAGAATGAATGATTCAAAGGAGAGGTTGAAAATAAACGTTTGGCTAGCTTCTTACCTTTATAACCCGGCCCTTCAGCTAAATGGGCCTACAATGTGTCTTTTGAGGTTTAGACTAAGGCCTCTGAGGTTAATGTTTTATTTTCTAGTCTTAAATTTACTATGGATTGTGCATCACATAATAATGATCCAACTCTTTTGTAAGTGTTTTAGTGAGAGTTACCAACTGCAATAATGAAGGTTATGTGCAGATAATAAATGCAATATTAGTGGGTTATCCTTCCCATGCCATAATAGCATTTAAGAGCCAAGCTTAGGTACTATTTCTTTTTTGGTTTTCATCCCAGAGAAATCAAAAAGTGCCTTTACTAATATTTGAGTAATACACTGTTTTCATCATAAGAGCATACTATTATTAGTACCTGTATCATTACTTGAGTACTTCTTAAGTACTAATCATTTAAGTTGTTGGAAAGTTGTCTACTAGGGTATAATCTTCCTGAGGTGGGCTACAGGATGACTATTTCTGACTATTCCTGTACTCAAAGCAGTCTTTCTAGCGTATAGAAAGACTCAGAGTTGCAGTGCATGTGTAAATATGGCTTTATTCTTAGAAACAGTGATTAGTTGCATTAACTGTCAAAATATGATTATGGTTAGTTTGGACTGCAATTTAAGAAGCTTGCTAACTAACACATTGCGCTAATTGTGTTTGCAGGCCTTTCTATGATCTGAGAGCAGGGTTTATTTTGCTTGTCTGCAGGTTTCTTGATCTGTGGAATCTGCTGTTAGTCTCAGTACAACCAATATTATTATATCTCTCCTTTTTACTCAGGAAGGAGAGGAGGAAAGAAGCTAAGAGGATAGGGCCTTTCATGGGGGGATGAAAGGTGGGCACTTGTCCCACTGGTGTTTTCAGGGATGTTTTATTTTCTTTGTTTTCCTTTCACCTACTCTTTTTTTGTTTTGTATTTTGTAATTTTAATTTGGCTGCTAAATATTCATGCACTGTTTTGTCTGTGACAGCTTCACAATCTCTTGGGCTTTTTCACTGTGTGACGAACACTAGCTTCTCTCTCGATTTGAATCTTTCTGTCTTTCTGTGTTTCTTTCACTCAGACACTCTTTGCGAGGCTGTGTGCTTTTGTGATGTACAAAACATGCATATATATTATGTGCATATACAGTATGAATAAGTAGCATATACCAGATGCAGTATGGGGGAAAACAACATTAAAACAGACACTTGAAAGATTCTTGTGTTCCCTTTTTGTGTCAGGGTATTCAGATATGTTCTTATCAAGTTTCTGCTGAGGCCATCGTAGTTTATGCCTTTAAATGTCAAATGCTCTTGACCTCATCTCGACACTAATACAAACACGTCAAATCAAGTCCAGATTTTATTTGGACCTCCACCATGTTTGACATTGGCCATTTTCACACATGCAGTGCAGACTTTAACTTTCTAGACATTACGTGATGGAGGTGCATGTGACCACAAATGCCTGATCCAGCTGTTTCAGACATTTGTCTTTAACAGGCCAGCTACACAAAAACCTGTGTGATGTTCGATTGCAGCCATTTGTAGTGAAGTGAGAATCACGTAGGTAATGCTTTAGTAAGTTCACAGTAAGTAGGCATTGCGTGTCTTCTATAGTGTACTAAACCGTATTACCAGTAATAAAAACATAACCGTTGTTTGCAGTGTTCCAGCATGGTTCATGACATTTTCCAGACTTCATGTTTGAAAACAGCTATGAAAACTCTTATCCTTACCTCAATCTGTTGTGCGATCACCTTGGTTTCACCTGTCCAAAAGTTTTTATTCCAATATTAGACAGTATTTTCTAGTGAGATTGGACTTTTCTTATATTGTCCATATTTACATTCACAGAGGCATCTTTTGATCAGAGATCAAAACAGAATTCTGCTGTCATCCAGTTGAGTTAAATCTTGTGGATTTCTGTTATGGGTGTGTTAGCTCAAAACATGTTTATATTTTAGACTCTTTAAAATAGCCACGCTTTGCTCTGCTTTGCACACTCTTGGCATTCTCTTGATGAGCTTCATGGCGTAGTCCTTGAAGGAGTTCCCAGAGATGCCGAAGCACTTGTTGGAACTTTGCCTTTACTTTGTGGTCCATCTCATCCCAAACCATCGCGATTGGGTTTAAGTCAAGTGACTGTGGGGACTATGTTATCTGGCGCACCACTCCATCACTCTTCTTCTTGGTCAGATAGCTGGGAGGTTTGTTTGGGGTCATTGTCCTGTTGAAAAATAAATGATGTGGACTATCATTTATAAAGGCAAACCGGATGGGACGGCATGCTGTGGTAGCCATGCTGGTTCAGTGTGCCTTCAATTTTGAATAAATCCCCAACAGTGTCACCAGCAAAGCACCCCCACACCATCACACATCCTCCTTGCTTCACGGTGGGAACCATGCATGTAGAGACCATCCGTTCACCTTTTCTGCATTGCACAAAGACACAGTGGGTTGAAGATCTCAAATTTGGACTCATGAGCCCAAAGCACAGATTTCCACTGCTCTAATGTCCATTCCTTGTGCTTCTTGGCCAAAAACTCTCTTTTGCTTGTTGCTTTTCCTTAATAGTGGTTTCTTAGCAGCTATTTGACCATAAAGACCTGATTCACACAGTCTCCCCTGAACAGTTGATGTACAGACGTGTCTGCTACTTAAACTCTGTGTGGCATTTAACTGGGCTCTAATCTGAGGTGCTGTTAACTTGCGATTTCTGAGGCTGGTGTCTTAGAGGAATTTATCCTCAGCAGCCGAGGTGATTCTTGGTCTTTCCTGGGGCGGCTTTCCAGACTGACTGACCTTCAGTTCTTAAAGTAATGATGGACTGTCGTTTCTCTTTACTTAGCTGATTGGTTCTTGCCATAATATGAATTCTAACAGTTGTCAAATAGGGCTGTCAGCTGTGTACCAGCCTGACTTCATAACACAACTGATTGCCGCAACCCCATTAAGAAGGCAAGAAACTCCACAAATGAACCCTGACAAGGCACACCTGTGAAGTGAAAACCATTTCAGGAGACTGCATCATGAAGCTCACTGAGATATAATACATAATTCCATATATCTTGCTTCATATATTTGATGTCTTCAGTATGTATCTACAATATAGATAGAAGTAAAAATAAAGACAAACCATTAAATGAGAAACTTTTGACTGGTAGTGTATATATATATTCAATTCAGTGCCCCATTGGGCCTGGAGCCTATGCCAGCTGTCATGGGTGAAAGGCGGGGTACACTCTGGGCAGGTTACCAGTCTATCACAGGGCTAACACAGAGAAACAGACAACCGTTCACGCTTGCATTCACACCTTTGGCCAATTTAGAATTGCTAATTAATCTAATCCATGCATGTCTTTGGACTGTGGGAGGAAGCTGGAGTACCCGGAGAGAACCCACGCAAGTCCAAGGAGAGCATGCAAAGTCCACATAGAATGGGACCAGCTGGTCGGTGGATTCAAACCCAGGACTTTTCTGCTGTCAGGCAACAGTTCTAACCACTATATACACACAAACACACACGCAGAGTGCATATACAGTACAGAGCACTGTTGTGATTTTTTTTCTAGACTTTTCTCTGCTTCAAGGAATGTACTACAGAAATAACATAAAAATATACACATGGGATTTAAATCAGCCACTATGTATTTCTTACTTGTTATTGCAATCTCTTACCCACAAGCATGCACACACATACATGTACATGCTTGCACACAGTCTGCTTAATTGAAGTGAAAGTAGTCCAGTGGGATGTGATGGGAGGTGTGCGCGTGTGTGCGTGTGTGTGTGTGTGTGTGTGTCTGTGTGTGTGTGAGCTGGCAAGTGGAGACTGGGGCATTGTGGGAAGAACCATTTGACACATGAGAAGACCAAGAGAAAACAAGTTGTCTGTGGGTTAATTACTATTCCCCTTTGCAGTTAATAAATACATTTCAGATCAAGCACTTCAAAAAGGCCTGCCATTAATTTCTCCCGCTCGCTCCCTGTGTAGCCAAGAATGTTAGCCCCTGTTTAGAGCACGCAAGTGTTTCACTGCAATTCAATTCTTTTAAAACCTTTCACAGTGTGTGCTGACCAATTATAGATATATCAAACAGTAAGTAACTGCCTCTGATTGAGAGACAGAGAAGCTTGTGCTACAGGGAGGAACATAGTTGCTCTTTCTGCACTTTGCCCTACCGTTTTCACTCTGTGTCCTTAAGCGATCACAGAATCCATCCATCCATCTCTGTTCACTGCTCCTCAGTTTCTCTTTCAGAGTCCCTAGGCTCTGACACTTGCTGTGATGCTTGGCCAGCCTGTTCCACCCTGCTCCACCCTGCCCCTTCTTGTTGTCTGTCAGCTGTATAGTTTTAAAGAAATATGGATCGTGTTCCCTCAGCTGCTGTCCTAAATTCCTTGTCCTTAGTCCAGCTCTTCTTCAGTAACTACATAATAGAAGTTTTTAGCCCAGCTGTGGAGTACTATTTCTTTCTCTCCGTCTCCATGTCATGCACACACATAGAAACACACACGACCCTGCTTGTTTGGGTTCCACATTTCCATTGTGATTAGGACATTATCTCACACCAAACCAGAAAAAAAGGAATGGACAGAGGAGATAGAGCCATACAGGATGTGAAGGACCTGCATCCATCTCTCCCTCCGCTCGGCTTGTTTTTTTCATTATTTTTCGTTGCCAGGAGTTAGGGGGGTGGATGTGTAAGTGTAAGTGGCGGTGGTTCTGTTGAGGAAGGGTTGTCTAACCCACACTAACCTTCCTGCTCACAGAGTGAAAAAGGAGCACTCTTATTGGATAGGACAGGGCATCATTATATAAGGTCTTATGTAAGAATGCATCTGTCTCCTAGTACACAAATGTGTGGGTGCCAACCAGACAACCAGCCAGCCACCACAACAGCCCCTCAAAAACATGGTTACAGATTTTAAGTGCCCTCTTTGAATACAGCACATACATACATTACATGCTTGCAGAATATCTTCGAGTACACTTTCTGTTTACAGCCACCTGTTTCCATCTGCAGTAAATATACATAATATACAAATATATTTAAGTTCTCTCTCTGGGTGGTAATTGTTTGTGCAGTTGTATATAAGTTGTGGCTGGGTGTCAGATGTGGGAAGGGTTGCTTGAGGGTTTTTTTTATCCCCTCCTTATGGACCTAATTTTTATACCACAGTAAGCATTGTTTGCTGCACATCGTGGTATAGAGATTTGAATTTATAAGTTGGAAGTATGATTAAGAGTACTTGCATTCTCAGGCTTTAGGTTTCTTGCTTCTTTTTTGATATCTTTGAACTTGTACGCAATCATCTTTACAATACTATATTTGACATGTCAGGTCCTGCCCTGCCTGTGGCAATCAGCAGGGCTGGACCCAGACAGGTGTCTGGAATGTGGTAACAGGTGTTTTGCAAACAATCCTGTTTCCTGTTGTTACCCATTTTAAAACTCTGGAATAGATAATAATGATACTTTTGTTTTTACATGAGTGTATTCAAATGATACATTATAATATCAGCATGCAGTTTGAATGAAAAGTTGGCTCATGTACATTTAGAATGTCTTAATATTCAGTGCCCCTAAAGCATTTTTGTGCAAAAGATGGTCCATGTTTTTTCAGCCAGATTTTTGTGTGTTCCTAAAAGCTTTTTGTCATGTCACAAATTCTTGGCGTTCTCAGTTTTTGTACTTTTAAAACTGTTCAGTGGGTTGAGGTGACCATGCTAGAAAATCCATCACAGTTGCCAAGTTTGGATTCTTTGTGGTCCTCGAACAGTTTTTGTAATGTTTGGAGGTATGCTTAGGTTCATTGTGTTGCTGCAGAATTAATCTTACTCAACTAAGATGCTAAAGAGAGGAAATTTTTTTTGAGAATGAAGTGTTATTTTTCCTTGGCCAGGATGGAGTCATTTCAGTAAAAATATCCAGTGCCAACCTTCCAAGGCTTTAGTATTTCCCCCATTGTGTTTTATTGCCAGTTCTGTTACTTCCATAAATCTAAAATTGTGTTCATCAGTAAATGTGATTTTTTTTCCAGTTAGCCACTTCAAAATTCTTATCTTAGCCCATCCAAAGTATTTGGTCTTGCTTTACTTTCCCAAGCAGCGGTTCGGAAACCACTTTTTGTCCTTCTGAAACACTACTAGATTCAATTTTGAAGAATACTTTTATGATTTGAAACTTGTGTGAAAATTCAATATTTTTTTCACCTGCTGCAAAACAAAACAATATATTGGTATGATTGATGGTATGGTCACTTTTGCTCTGCCTTGGAAACAACTGATGTAATTTCCACAAAGTGTTTAAGTGTCCTTCACTGCCTTTCTCATAAACAGTCACATGAGCCACTATCTGACGCTGAGGAAGCCCCTCTATTCTTTTTGTGATGCATTTAATTAGTTCTCATGCCATGTTTCTCACTACTCCAGTGCTACTTTGGTGGCATTGTTCTGCTGGAAACTTGAGACTCAGCCACATTTATAGTGTGTGAAAAATGACTGCATGAATTGGTCAAATCCACCTGACTGTTATCTGAATGTGTGATTAAATGGAACAACAACAAGAGGATAAAAGGGTTAGTTACTTAAAATGATCTGATCTAAAGCTAGTTTTGAATTTATCTTCATTTCTTATCAGTATAGTATCTTAATGTTTATTTTTAGCCAAGAAGCAATAATGTGGGTATTCTCACTGCCACTTTTAAAAAAAATTATATACATATATATATATATATTCCTTACATGACATCATAGTTTAAGGTGCTCAGGGTTATATATGTTAGCTCATGAACTGTAATTGTTTATTGTTCGGCTACTTAGCAAAATAACTGCATGGAGCTCAGTTTAAGTTTCTTGGCATTTCTCTTGACAAAGCTCAGCTGATTCTCAGATGTATTGGAGATGGCCATGTTAGCTAACATAGCACAAATATGAAATTATTGGATGTTTTCTCTTTGGTCAGTACTTGGATGTTTTTCTCGCTGCAGCCATGCATGTGTGCACAGAGGTAAAATTGATACCAATCTTATTACATTATATAAATCCCAGTCAGCCAGCAAACAAGTCGATTTCTCCAAAACTGTTGGAGCCTTCCTTTAAACTGTGTCAAGCTACACTCCACATTTAGATTTATCTGAAAGACTCTTTAAGGCCGGCGCAACCTTCACCTGTGCTCATGAACACACAAGCAAAAATCACTTAAATTTGTTGACAAAATCTCTGCTCTGAAGTCGTCCATTCGAAAATCCCCTCATCTAATGCTGTATGCACGTCTCGCCTGCCTTCGAAACTCTAAGTGCTTGCCTGTCTCTTGCTTCTGGAGGGGATGAAGAGAAGGTTTGTTTTTATCTCAAGGTTCTCCATAGCTGGCGGGCTTGCAAGCGGTGCAGTTGTAGAGCAGTTTCCTGCATGTATGTCTGTCTGCTTGTGCTAATATGTGTGCGTGCGTGATTCTGTGTCTTCTGCACGGGCTCTGTGTTTGTCTGGTTGCATGTGTGTTTATGTGCTTGCACGTATGTATATGCACACTTCTGTGCGTCTCAGCCTTTGCCTGGAGAAGCCTGTATCGTCCTGAGCAGAACAGCTTGGTTAAGAGAGCAGCTATCAGCGCCACGTTAGGAGAGGAGAGGACAAGAGAGGAGGAGAGGGTGAGAGGCAATGATAAATGGCTGGGGCACACTAACAGAAATTAGTGGAGCCGTATGCAAAGCTGTGGCGTTTTGTTTGATGTGAAACAAAAGGACCACCACGACAAAAGTGCCTGCCAGCCTGCACGGCAGGACAGCAGCCCTCAGGACATACACCATCTCCACTGACAAAGTGTGCATGTGTAATTGGATGTGTGTGTGTGTGTGTGTGTGTGTGTTTTGGTGCGCACTTGGGTGTGCACCTACGTGTTAATGCATGGCGCTGTTTTCTTGTCCTGTCTATATTATGTATATTATCTCTCTGTGTGTTTTTGTGGTCTGGTCGTAATGACAGACAATGCCTGGCCCTTTGTGTGCCATGAAAAGATATGGTTTCTTCCTCTGTACAACTACAGCATATTTGCTCTATTAAGCGGCTGAAATACAGCCGTCTAATTTCTTTGTGAATGAATAGGATCTTAGAGAGCGCCTCTCCTCTTAACATAAGGATGTAAATTGAACTGTTTAAATGTCACGGCTAGCAAGCTGATTTGATTTGAATTGATTTGCTTGTTTCTGGGAAAAAAAAGACCCCCCTTGCCAAAACCTTAGCTGTGCTGGTTGCCACAGATAGACCAAGGTCTTTCTTTCCACCTCAACAACACATTGTAGGGCCCCTGAATTCTTCTATCTGCTGTGATTATGTACAAATGGCCTTCATTTGCCATCCATTTCAAAGCTGTAGTGCTGCATTGTGACTAGAGGCAGATGACGCAGACCAAATTACAGCGGGTTTGCTGCCTGAAAAGGATACTCACACAATAGGCTTTGTGAAGTATTCCCTTCAATACGTCGCCATTATTCTCACCTTTGTTGGTATTTCTCTCTATGTTTCAGGAGCATCTTTGGGTTCTAGATTGCATTTGTGGTGTTAGTGAAGAGTGGGGGGTTGAAAATACTTACCTCTTATGTCTCTTGTGCTATTCCTTCAATAATATCAAGGAAAATTGATTTTGTGATAGATTAGTTTTTTTTTGCTTCCTAGGTTTGCTTTTAATTTCCTTCATTATTAATTATGTTGTTTTATTGTTTTGAAATTGCAGGTTAATCGAGATCTCAGGAGCATAAATGTAAAAATAGGGATATTTTTTGCCTCTAGATTAAACTGCCTTTCTCACTTTAGTCAGATTGTTTACAACAGTAAGTCTAAATGACTACAGTTACCAAGAACCTTCCTAGAAAACACAGTTGCTCCCAGTTGCCTGTTGACTTTTTTACCTTCTTCTTTCCTGTTTTCTGCTAGCATCTGATATACTTTTTAGTTTGTCTTTCAAACTGTCTTATTGGTAGCTACCACTAACTGGCCAGCTAACTAGTTAGTAGTTGATATCTTATGAGTAAAAAAAAGGCTTTTAAGTGCCATTGAATTTAACATTGATTAAAAAAGTATGTAAAACTTTTTGAATCCCAAAGTTTCCTTCTGTTTTGCTACCGCCTTTCACATTTGCATTATTGCAGTCAGTTGTCTTTTTCCACATTTTTAGTAATTATCCGATGCCAGTCAGAGAGATTAATATAGAGTGTTTTTACAACACAGCAAAGGTAGACAGGCAAGAGAAGCTCTGAAAAAAGTGATGTGTTTAATGTTTTAACAGCTGTTTCCCTGAACTTTGTTTCAGCTGAAGGGCTACTGCAGGTGTGGCTAGGTAGATGCAGCCAGCTACCAAGGCCAATTCAAGGTACCAGACTTTTTACAATCTGGGGAATTTATATATCTTGTTTTGATCAAAATTTTCCTATAGTGCATTTAACAGCCCAGAGGCAGACAGAAGCTGTTGCTTTCACCTGAAGCTATGATGCCGGATCAGTCAATACACTTTAGGACTTCATTTCCTCAGTTCCCTCTTTCTCTGTGTATGTATGAAGGCGTGTGCGCTTTTCTCAACAGTTCGGTAAGCTGCTGTCATTTTATTATAGACATCTGCTTATAAGCAACAAAGTTGTCAGTTTCCTGAGTGCAACAGTTATCTTGTACATAATAAAGATGCTCCTTCTAATTTGTCTATATTAGACTTTGATTGGCACCAATTTTAGACTCCAGCAGATGGAGGCATTACTAAATGTTGGTTATGAATAGTTTGTCTGGTCTAGTCCTTGGTCTGACCATCCATGGTTTTGAATGGTCGAGCAAGCTTTCACTAGGTCGTCCCGGTTACCCACTCCTCTCCTTTATTATTATTTTTTCAAAACACAAAGATGTTGCCATGGTGATGTAATTGAAAATCATTACATCTCAAACAAGTATTGTTGAGGTGACTATTCACAAGTCTCACCTTTTTGTCTTCCTGTTTTTTTTCCCCTTCCTAGTAAAAAGAAAGTGCAAAATCCATCTGTCCTTAGTGCATCATTGTGCAAAGGCTCTTTTTTAATCCCTCTTGCGCTGCCCATCCACCCCATAGCCAAACCTATTCAACACAGGGTCTTATTCACCACTTTATGATATAAAACACAGAGCTAGTTAAAGTTCATTTGAGTTCAGTTAAATCTTGAGGGATTCATCATTACATATTTACTGGCTGAGGCTGATCTTGCTGTAAGGTTCTACCCTCGTCCCATTGATCTAGTGCGCATGTTCACTCCCGAGGTTACAGGACGTGCTTCCATTTGCATAAGGCCCTGGGCAAGGTTCTTTCCACCATTGATTGGCCTGTCCATGAGCGCCCCGTGCCTTCTCACATTGATCACTTTGTTTTTTCCCGGAGACAGTGCTACTCAGAGTTCAGCTGCAGCTCTAGCATATCAGACCTGCCGGAGGAAGAGAGAGAAGGACCGACGGAGGGAGAAAGGAGAGGAAAAAGAAAGAGAGGGGCAAGTTGGAGTCATAGCTGATAGATGGAAAACCAATAATAATGCACCGATATCTTTACATACTTTTTTCTATGAGTTTTAGAACTATCAAAGTATGAAACACTTTCCATTGCCACCTACGTTATCCCTCTTTCAGCCCGTGTTTCCTCGAGTAAGCTGCTTAAGAAAGTAGGATTCAATAAAATCGCACACAATAAAATATATAAAACATTCAGCACACTCAAACATATATTGCCTTTTCTTCTCCTACCTGAAGTACTGCTGAAATTGAGCAGACCTCCTCCCTTCCTGTTCATCCTCGCCCTGGTCTGCTTGTATCAGTGTGCTACAGCGCAAACTCTCCTCTAAGCTGTCTGTTACTTGTTTTCTCTCTCCCTCTCAGTAAAACTGTCTTCCTTGTAGGCTGCTTGGACAGTCTTCCCTCACTTTACCTTTCACTTCCTCAGAGAGGATGCTGTCTGGGCTTGCTCACGGTTTCTCTGCTGTCAACCATCCATAGTCTTACTGTAGTTGTGAATTCTTATAAAGGCTGAAGATGTACAGCTATATTTCTTAAAGTATTTACTGAAGTAGACTTATTTCACTCAGACAGGTCTAATCATGCAGTCATGACTTTGGGTGTCGCATAAAGCCATACATGCATTTTGACTTGTGCATATGTGCCATTGTGTCTTTATCCAGCATGGCGTCAGTAGCGGCGCAAGGATCAGATTCCCATGATGCACCTCTTCTCTTTGTTCTGCTTTGTGAAAGCAGTGCGCAGCTTTGTCTGCCTTTCCCGTTCCACTCGGCTCGTTGCCTCAGCGGCAAGGTCTCAATCTCTTCCCTCTCTTTTTCTTCAGACCTCTATCTTTCTTTTATTCGCTCTTTAATACTCATTGGGCACTGTTATCCATTTCCCCCCCACTCCTCTCTCATTTATTGCCTTTTCCCTTTACATGGCAACCAAATTCGCCGTAATTCTTACTTTCCCTTGGCCCCTGTTTTTTGTTTTTTTTTTAAATGTCAAACCACTCCCTCCTGCCGCTGCTTTTTGTGGATAAAATACTTCTAAGCTTCTTTGGTGACCCTCCTAGTATCTACTTTATTTTACCACTTAAACTCACCTCTTTTCATTTTCTTGTTTTTATTTGGTTTCATGGTGTATATGGTATTTTACTTTGTTCTTTGCTCTTCCCCTTTGCTTCTGATTCAGTCACTTTCTTTTCCCTTCCCTCTCTTAACCTCAACTTCACACCAGATTTTGCCGCTCTATTCTTTCCCAGCGATTCTTATCCTTCACTCGAGAATGACCTCACTCCTCTCTCCTTCACACTATTTTTTATGTCTTTTAGATTTGTCTTTTTCAACCATCTCGCCCTAAAACCACTCATTTTTCCCAGTGATTCATCATTCTCGCACTTCATGCTTACAGTCTTAAAGAAGAAGAAAAAAAAAATCCCTCGAGTGCTGTTTATTTTGTGTGAAATCATTTTAAATTAAATAGCGATCTCAACCTTATAACTCAGTACCATCAAGTATGTCAAATAAGTGATCGCAAAATGCAAGTTTAAAAACTTTCCCCAAATATTTACCAAGTGGATTATTTTTTTTCTCCTTTTTTTACTCTGACTTGTCTTTTATCATCTCGCATTCGCTGTTCCCACTGTGGTATTTTCATGCATTCACCTGCTGTGTCTGGGTGTGTCATCTGGTTACGACCTAGGTCACCTTCACCGAAGAGGGAATACAAGTGCTTGACACGAGGTTTGAATGTGTTGAAGATGACATGTTGACAGCTCAAATGAATCACTTGTCACGTGTCATTTTTTTTTTCTTTCCCACTTGTTAATCCTTCGGTAAGAATACAATATAGGAGAGGAATCTCGAGCCCGTACCGGGGTTGCAAATTGTCACGCAAGCATCGCTCGATTTCGACACTTGGAATCCAGTTTGTTTTTACGTTTTTGTTGTTTTTCTTTTTATTTTTCCCCTCTGCCCTCAAGACTGTGAATGGTCTCATTCTGTGGCAAATGTAGCAGGGAGAATACGTCTTAGGGATTGAAAGGAGAGAAAGTGTTGTGTTTGAAAAGCTGTGAGGCACAGCTAGGCGGATCCTGGTGCAAATGTCAGTGAACTCAGTGACTTTAGGGTTGAAGTTTAAACCCTCTCTCATTTGCTCTTCTTTTCTGTCTTTCTTTTTATTCTCTTTTCCCTTTTTGCTTTTGTCTTTCAAACTCTGCATCTTCATCCACTTCATCCTCTATCTCTCTCCCTCTTTCTCTCTCTGTCTGTCTACGACTGCTTTTAAAGTTCAGTGACTGCTGTGTTGGTATTCTGTGGTATCGGTCTAAACCTTAAGTACCAGGGTCACAGGAATTTTTTAGTGCCTGCCATTTTTTTGTGTCAGTGCATAACTTGCAGTGCGTAACTTGTGGGGTTTGTTTTCTACTTATAACTGCAGCGTTTAAGCCGAAGGCACATACTGATGAGACTGATGGCAAATGGAAAACAGGCAGTGCCACAGTGTTTCAGTCGGTTCATTTTTTTCTGCTTTTTAAACTTGGTTTATCCTATATAGGCTATTCAGCTGATATATTCCCAATTCTATAGCCTTCAATACTCACGGAAAGCCTTGTTTGAATCCTTTATGGCAGTTTTTTTCCAGGGATGTGTTTTAGTTATGTACCTGCAGTAAAACATATTTAATTTTTTAAGCCTGGAAAGCCGACAGTGAAAAGAGATGAACTGTTTTATGTGCCATTTTAAGGCTTTATGTGCTGTGAAATACGATGGGGTTATGAAAGACCAAAGGAAGGTAGAGTGAGGAAGGGAGAAGGAGAGTGAGGCAGAGACTCCTGGTGTGGAGCACCCTTTGATGTCTTAGCCGGCTCGGAGTTGAATATGGAGCTCACTGAAGGGTAGGCCTTGTTTCATGGTGGGAATATGAGGCTGATCCTGCAGTCCGATTTAAAAAAAAAAAAAAAAAAAATCGTACACACATTCACAGATTTTTTTTAGAAAATACCATATTTGGGTATAAATGTTTTCATCGTTAAACGAGAGTTTTCATTTTACTCCATAAGGCCTGTTTGTTGTCCCAGTGAACTAGTTTTTGATTCCTCCCTTCATGATGTCAGTAGTTCATGGTTCATATTCAGATCAGTTACCAGGCAAGGGTCTTTGAAAGCATGTGTGTCTCTGTCTCATATATATTCTGCGTTCCTATTAGATGGCTTCACACTTGACTATTCCTCTGGACTCCGCTGACACTGGCTTTCATGCATGGCCTGCCTCTACCTCTTTCTTTCTCCACCACTTACGTTCTTACTTTTGTGGCCTTGAGCATTAAAAATAGCTCGGTGGTGTCAGATAACTTTTAACCCCATCACCACCAACCAACTAACATGTTCAGTAGATCCCCATCCCCCATCGTCGTTTGTTAACATCCATCTCTTCTTCTGCCTTGTTTTCTCCATCCCTCGTATTCCTTTCACCAGTCTGGCTCCTTCCACCCGCCGCCCTGACTGTGCCTTCCACACGTGAAGCCATTTTTCTCATGAATTAAGCCTCTTCACCTCTTGCCTCCCTTCGCCTCTATCTCTCCGCGCTCCCTCGCTGTCCTTTCATTTCTGTTTTCGTGGTGTTACTTGGGGTGATGGTTAGTTGATTTGGTCTGAGTTCTCTTTGATGAAAACACTAGGGGGCACTGCCTGTCCTTTGTTACCCCTCTCTTTTCCTTAGAAGGTTTCGATGCTTGTGTATTTTTGTATGCATGCTTCGTCTTTGTCTGTGTGACCATGCATGTGCTCTTGTTTGTGTTTGCATTTTGTTAAAAAGCAGTCCCTTATCTGTAATGGATGACACAGATCTGCACTGAGACAGACAGGAAGGCAGACAGGCGGCAGGTCTCTGGTGGTCACCGGGGCCACTGCTCAGCACCCATCCGCGTCCCCCTGTCCTCACACTCACCCCCTGTTTCTGTTTGGTGAACCCAGGGGTGTGGGTTAATGAAAAGGGCTTGGACCACTGAGAAGAACGACAGTCATCTCTCAGCCACCTCTGCTCACCTCCAGCCCTCAGAGACTCTCACTCCATGACAGGCCCCCCCTCTTCATGTCTCTCTCCCTGTTTCGGTCTCTATCCCCTGGGTCATACCATATCATCTGGCTGCCCATTGACCGCCAACAAAACACAGCATTTGAAAATGATAAAAAAATAAATAAGAAGGACGGTGGAACATTTTCAGACTGGGGAATGTCTGTAAAAACAAGTGCACGAGAACAACTGCCCTGTTTATTCAAATGCCTAGCAATCGGACTGGGATTTGGATGCCACTGTTGAGAGGAGACGGAGAGGACGCAGACCTTTGTTTCTGTTTTGTTTTTACTCTGCTCGTCGGCAGCTTCTAGTTTCGCTCCACTTCGTGTGGATACCCCAGCAGTACTCTAGTTTTGTTCTTTGTATCCTTTGTATATTGCAGAAGCTATAGTTTGCAATTAGTGACCATGTTCTTTTGCCTCATTTATCGTTAAGTCTGCTGATGAATGTGAATGTTTTTGAAGAAAACTGAATTATTGATTTGCGTTGTTGTCTATGGTGAGGAGACAGCTGATGAGGGGTGTTTAATAGTGCTAATTGGCAGCTCCCATCCATGCAGTGTGTTGTTGTTGGTGGGTTGGGGCTGGGCGAAGTGAGGCGCTGTTATTGTTTAGAGGTGTCAAACCCAACACAGAACAAAGAGGATGGGAGAAATGTGCTGCGCTCGCCCATCAGTGTGCTGAATGCAGCTTATGCACACACGTGCACGCGCGCGTATAAATATATATTTTATATATGTATGAATGCACATGTGTCTGTCCACCCAGGCACATATCTCACACAATAGCACATTACCTGACGTCGTATATAGGGTTCACTCGTGCTGACATGCACACACATACAGACAGACGGTGCACACACGGAGAAAAAAAATATTTTAAAATGACAAGATAATCACTACATTCAAACTTACCTTCAGCTCTGCATAAATGCTTTTCTCTGAGATAAACTAATAAATATATTTTCTTTTCAAATGTGCTCCACTGAAGGCCCTAATTACCATACTCTGACAAAGACCTGACAGAAGTGTAATAGTTAAAAGGTAATTTCACTACAAGTATGAGTTTGGGTAGGGAAAAGGGTCAGTGACACCCCCTCCCCCAGTACCACCACCACCACCACCGAACCTACCCATCCACCAGCCTGCCTCCACCTCTCTCTTTAACGATTTACTCACGCGTTTCGAGGACTTTTTGCATGATTGACTGACAAGGTCTTTTTCCGAAATAGCATCTTCAGTAATAAGAAATAATTGACTCCCCCTAATCAAAAAAGGGTTCATGGAATCCACAAACCCAACTGTAATCTTCTGTGGCATTTCCAGCAGAATTGACAGTCCTCATAGCTTCAGGCTCTATACCACTTTGATTTAATTGCTTTTTTTTTATAAGATTAATAATATGCTTTATACGGAGTTATGTGTGTGTGCTCTGTGTGTGTATGTGCCTGTGTGTGCCCATTTTCCTCTTCTACAGCTTTGTTTTTAATCAACAATATCACTTGAAAAGAACTTCAACCGGTGTGCTTTTTTTTCTTGCGAGGTTTACGTTTAATTCGTTAAATACTGTAGTAATTTTTTATGTACTCAAAAGAGGAAGGAATGTTGTTGATCACATTATTATTATTATTATTATTATTATTATTATTATTATTATTATTATTATAGTCCTCTGACTTGATATTAAATCTGGTCCAACAGAGTATTTTGTGATATAATCTAAAATGAACTTTTTTTTTTCTTTATCCGGTCTATAAAATTGGCTAATTGAATTACTTTGTGTTTTCTTAAACTCTACTTCAGTATTATTTTTTTTAGATTTTGGTCTCATGTCTTGATTACTTTGGGCATAAATATAATAATAATTTAAGTGAGCATGCCTTGCGAACTGCAAAGTTTTTTACATGATGGGGAAAATTAACTTGGAGCTACCCCCAGCCTGTCCAATTTGTAATATGGCCTCAACCCCTTCCCCTCTCTTTCTTTTCTGACTCATCTTTCCTCTCGTTAAAAAGCTGTTTTAAATCATGGCTAGTGGCAATGAGAAGTTAATTTCAGATTGTTATATATTACCATTAATTTCATTTGGCCTTCTGTAAATTTCCCTCCCTCACTCTCTTCTGCCTTTGAGTACAGCAAGTTCACAGAGCCTTTTCCTCTTTTCTTTTCTTTTTTTCTTCTTTTTCTGGCCCCTCTCTTTTGTCGTTGCCCCGCGGCACAGGAGACGAGCAAATATGAAGGAGCAGAAGATGATAACTGATGGGAGGAACACTTTCGTTGTCATTTTACCTCCCCTCCCCTTTCCTTTTTTTCCGGAACTTTTTCCCATGTGTTTTTCAAGTGGCCTGGGTAGTTTAAGCACACACTTCTACTAAGTAGGGTAGTATGCTTGTCCATATTAGGGTTTTTTTGCTGTCTACTTTTACTTCTCTTTCCTTTTTCCTTATTTAAAGTGAAGGTGTATGACTCTCCACTGAGATATTTGGTATATTTGGCCATGAGCAGACACAACCCTTTCAAAGAACGTACAGTAGCTGGACTTTTTGTCTTGATCTGTAAAACTATAAAACTGGATTTGTATGAAAACTAAAAAACTTGTAAAAAGAAAGCTTGAGCTGGGAAAAAAGAAGAAATAGGCTCTGTTCCCAAAAACAACAAGAATGGGGAAAAAAGGATTAAAATTTAGCTGTACTTCACCGTTCTCATAACAAATTTAGAAAAATTGGCTGGAAATTCCCACAATGAAAATTCCAACTCATAGCTTGTTGAAATTTTCTCACTACACCCCAATTTAGAAATGTTGGCTTTGATGCCAACTCTGGGCTCCGTTAGTACAAGAAATCAGTGTTTATCAGCCCCTAAGGCTGTGTGTGTCTTAGAAATGGACAGCAGTACCCAATGGATATTTAACACATTAGCTTTGGCAGAGCAGAGAGTGGTGTGAAAACACACTGATTTCCTAAGTGGCAATCATATCAGCCTCACCATCACAGAGGCAGCAGAGAGCAAACATCTGTGTACGTGTGTGTGTGTGTGTGTGTGTGGGGGGGGGGGGGGGGGGGGGGGGGGGGGGGGTGGGTGGGTTCAGGAAGCCCTTGCTTTTCCTCAGTGTCAGTATCACCCTGAGTTATAACCCAGAGGTCTCACCCTCCTCCTCCATCCACCCTTGTTAGGCCCTCTCGTTCACTCCCTGCCTCTATCAATCCCATTCTCCCTTGCCCTCTCCATCCTCGTCTCCAACTGAGAGTCACCCATCCAAATCTATGTTAAAACAGGGTCATCCCCCGGTGTACACTTAAAGACTGTCCCTTTAACCTGCTCCGAAATACTTAGGGCTATTATTATAGCTTATAAATCATTAAGAAAGTTTAATTATACAAAAATTTCATGGTAGAAATGTGCAAGCTGACACATGGGAAGGGGAATTTAATGGGCCAGCAAGTCCCAGCACCGTGAGGGAAAATATTGAGGTTAGGTTTCTATTTTACAGCATTGCCGGAGGGTTGGGAGACAGAGAGAAAGACAAGAAAGAAGCACTCTTAGAGTAAAAAAAAGGAGAGAAAAGACAACGAGGAGGCCTGTGTGCGCTGCGCAAAGTAACTTTCCCATTCCAAACTTTAGATTGAAGCTGTTAATATGGCCACTGATTTGGGAACAATAAAGTCACTATCCACGATACCTTGTGTCACTTATCATGAGAAAAATACAATTAAATTAAAAATTAATTTTCAACACGCCACAGTTTCACTTTGTAAATAAAAATTTGTCTAGATAGATTTACAATTTGAAGAATTTCTTTTAGTGTCACTAAGAAATTTAAAAAAATAAACATTCCAAATTGTAATGTTACAAATATTTGTCCACTTCTTAACTGTCCGTGTGATTTCAGAGAACATTATGGGTGTACTATAAATGTATTATAAATACTACCACTGTCCAGATGTTAATAAGAAATTGTTAAATTTTGTTGTAGTAACTACACCTTGTTGCTGTCCATTTAAGCTGCTGCTTAATTTACCATGTGTTCACGATTTGTAAATAAGCTGTTAGTGAAACCCTGTTGGAATTCAAACATTTAAGTGCTTATGCAATTACATGTCGCTATCAGGAAGAGCGAGATTGATGTAGAAAATCTGTGACTATGTGAAGAGAGCTTCGCTAAGCTCCAAACAGCCTGGCCTCACCAGCCAGATGTGCAAATGCAAATTAGTCAGGAACCTCTCAGTTCACTTTGGATTTCCACAGGATGTTATCAGCCAGCGCAGGGCAAAGTGCCTCTGGACACAGTTGAAATAGATCATATCAAACCTGTCCCATATTACCAAAAAAAACCCAAAACAAACTGTGATAAGTCCAGGGAGCCAATGTGCCTAGAATCTCTGGCTTCCAGGCAAACAGAAAGTAGTTTAATGAATATACACATACAGTATTACATATAAAAACTCTCATTCAATCCTGTTAATTTGTATTAAACTAATAAACCTGTAATAAACCTGTAATAAACTAAATTAATCAGGTTTAGGGCTGTCTCTTTTCTCTGTCACACTATACTATTATTTACGATAAACTTTTTTCCGACGCCATTCATCCCTTTCTTCTTGCCCTTTCTCTCTCCTCCTTCCTGTCTTCCGATCTTTCTCTTGTTTTCCATGTGGGCACAAGCGGGGCGCAACGCCCGCAGCCAGCAGGTTTCCTGGCATGCAGCTCCTCATCCTCTGCCTTTTGTTTCCACCAGTGAACAACCATTCTCCACCTCTGCTGTGTCAGTAAATATTTATTGGCCTTCCTTTTCCTCATCACCCCCACTGTTGTCGGTGCGTATCTGTGCGCCTGTGAGTGCGTGTGGTTTGCATGTTTATACACACACAGAATCCTTCCCAGCGCATACACTGACATGCGCTACCTCCCTCTACCCAGTGTCCGGTGCCGTCACTCACACATCTCAGCAATGCCGCCCCGTCACCCTGTCCCTCCACCCACCATCCTCTGTTTCTCTCCATCGCTCCATCATGCTTTTGGCGGACAGTCGTGAGAGGAAACAGCGGAGGAAGTTATTGCAGTTTTCTCCTACTCTGTCACTCTGCCTGCCACAACAGAAGTTTATGCACCTGAGAGAACCAGAGGGGGGGAAACCCTGCAAGTAAATGCATGTGACCTCAGCGAGCAAAACCTCTGCACACTCCCATCACACTAAAGGTTGCACATACACAAACATACTCCCTCTCGTTCCCTAGGGCCCAGTGGCCTCATGCTAGAGAGGCCTTCCTTCCTGCAGTTAAGACAAAGGAAACCGGGGACCGACAGGGGACCTGAGGCCGCTGCTTCAAAGCCACAGGAAGCGCCAGTGTTGTCTCTTCCTGTGGAGGGTGTTGGAGCGTGGAGGGTCAGCTGCCTGTGTTTTCACAGCCAGGGACGAACAAGGATGAGTGTGTTGTGTGTGTGTGTCACATCATTGGTAAGATATCTGAACACGCTGCACTCCAACTCCTGTCCGCCCTCTATGACCTCAGATCACTTCCTAGCTACACATTAGTATGTAGAAATAAAAGAGACAACACATGTACAAACACACACACATACACCATCATCATCATCATTCCTGTGGTCAGTCAAGTTCTGGTTAAAAGCCCAATCCAGATAAGCATAATCAACCTAACTGCTATTTATCTACATTGTCCTCATTAATTTTGGATGGAAATGATAGGAAATGGAGTCTCTGTGAAAGCAGCAGTCAGTTTGTTTTCCCTTGCCTAGTGCTTGCCACTGTCTTTGCAGAGTCCGCACATGCCTTCAATGTGTACATGTTTGCGTGTGTTTGTGTTTGTGCCCCTCTTCCAATGTTGTTGTATATGGATTTATGGGGGTGTATGTGTTAGTGTGTCTGAGCCATGTGTTTTCAAACCTTCCGGTGTGCACCCACATGCGTGTTTGTTTGTTTTTTCTGTGTTCGCCCTGGCTTCTCTGATGCTCTCCTCTTACTCTCTGGCAGGCACAGGACAGTTAATCAATCAAATATTTAAGCAGTGCTTCAGTGCTCAGTGGGTAGTCCTAGATTATCTGTGGCTGTTGGCAGTGCATGGCGCAGCCACATTATAAGCCTTGTCTCTGACTGGCATCATTGCGGGGTGCTTCCCTCTCTCTCTCTTGCTCTCACTCGCTTTCTCTCTTTCTCTCGCCCTTAGCCTCTACTCAGTCTTTGCTCACTCTCACTGACACTCTACATTTTGTCCTTTTTCATTCTCACCTATTTTCTGTCATTCTCTCTCTGTCCCTTGTTTTCCTTTCTCTTGTTTGCTGCACTCTATTCACACTCTCTCTCTCTCTCTGTGTATAATTGTGGCTTTTCACATTGACTGTCTGACAGTGAGCAAGGCCCCTTAAAGAGCTCTCATCTTTCTGTCTTTGCCTGCTTCTCTCTTTTCTCTCACTCTGCATTCTTTCTAGGGATGAGTCTGCCTGTCTCCCCACAGGGAACTCCATTGTGGATTACCATTCAGTTTTCGCCCAATTATCTAGTGGCTTTTGCTGCCTTTGACACATAATTATCAAAGGCCTAAATAATTGTCTTTATTATTGCCGGTGTTTAGATGTAGCGTCAGTGGAGCAGTCATGAGCAAGGGAGCGTCACGGGGAGAGGAGAGAAAATGAAGTATTTATCTCGACCAGAGATTAGCTTAGCATGCTGTTAAATGATGTCTCGTCGCTTATTTCAACTCCTAGTCCAGATAAATAAACATGATTAATATGCCCCCCCCACCCCCCTTCCCTCCTTCATACACACACCCATCGCATATCATATTCTGTGTCAGTGGTGAAAATAAGATTATGCACAACAAAATGTCTAGCAATTAGCTGGCTTTGTAGTAGGAAGCAGCTTAAAGCGCTAAACACTGTACTTTACTGAGGGCCGTGTGAGAGGTCAGGTACAAGAAACATGGGTTATAGACAAGTCTGCGTGTGTGTATCTGCATCTGTTTGAGTGACTCCAAATGCGTGGTGGTTGGCTGTTTCATAGAGCTTGTGAAAAGCTGGATTTAGCAGAGTTGTGCCAACCGAGGGGGTCAGAATATGTGATATTTGTGGGTCTCTTTAGCAACCAGGCCCTCTGCAGAGAAATCAAAAAAGAAATGGTTTACGAGGAGGGGGAAAAAAGGGAGAAGTAAAAAGAGGGAGAAGGATTTCAAAGTTCATCCAGAGTTTGAATGTATGTGGGTTGAGGGTGAGCTCAAGTCTGCATCGTCAGTTGTGACTCAGATTGGTTATCGTGGTTCAAAAGAATGTAAATGTGATGCTAGTTGGGGTCAAATCGAATCCATATCACAGTGAGGGAGTGTGTTCAAAAACTGCACGGCCATGAAAATGGGTAAAGAAATTGTGTTTACACTGTTTTTTTGTGGCGCTTTAAATCATGCTATTAACAAATCCCTGATAATTGCGCTGAATTAGGCTTACAGTGCTGTTATGATGTAGGATATAGATAAACCACATTAGGCAGGTGATAAACAATTCATCAAATTCTTCTTGGGTGCGTGGCGGCTGCCCTTTAAGTTCCGGCTTCCAGATCAAACCCCAGAGCATTGGTCCCATTTAAACATAATCTTCTACTTATGTTTTAGTAACCCAGTGAAAGCCCATTTGCTTCAGGGATGCTGTTCTGATGTTGACTCTTTGGTCCGATCTCTCTGTGAAGTGGGCCGAGGGAAAAGAGAATTTTCCTCCTGGGGATTAATAAAGTATTTATAAATACTCTTTGTTGTGCACATCTGCCTGTATGTGTCTCCTTTGTCTAGCTTTATCTCCATAGTCCTTTCTGGGGTTTTTCTCCCACTTTTGATATCCACTGAGCTTCTTATAGTCTTCCGCCTTTATACTCCTCTTACATTTTTTTACACACCAGCCCCACATGTCCAACATCCACCCACACCCATTTGAACTTTACTCTGCTTATCCAGCTGCTCTAGCATTAAAGGAAAGGCCAGCCGAGAGGCAGCAAATGTCTCAACATCTGTGTGTTGGTTTTAGTTCAACAAGTATTTCCACATGTTTCTCTTCCTATTTCCCTGTCCGATACTTGACTGATCACAACAGCTGGCTTGTTTCCTTGTAAAAGCTGCTGTCTGCAGTTACATAGTGAATTAGCACATTTAACATTGCGGGTATATGTGGCTAACACTAACTCACAGGCCATTGTGGTGTGGAATGATGAGTCATATGAAAAAACATCTTACACTGATATCTACTGGAGAATATTTGGCTTCGTGCTTCTGCTTGTGAGTTAACAGCATTACTCTCTTAGAAGAAGATACAGACCTGCTTAGATTATGCTTTCAGCATGCAGCTAACCACAGATGTCATTGTGGCTTGTAAAACATGGGACCCAGTGGGTGTCAAAATTACTGTGGTTAACGGCCACACGGCATAGAACACTCTCTCTCCTGGAGTCATTATTTGTCAACCTATTACCCCAAGTGTTACCACAGCCAAGTGCATGTGTGGAGGCATTGCGGCAATGAGAGCTGTCAGAATGAGTGATTGATATAGGCACTGGTGAGAGATGGAGTTCTTTGCTCTTTAATCTTCGGTTGAGGAAAGCAGACTTTGTTTGGTGAGATTTCCTAATTTGTTTTCCCTGCTACTTTTAGCAAATTTACAACAAAGTGAATGTCTTTGAGTAGCAAATCATACCACAAAGGAAATAAAAGCAACTGAATATATTCATTTTAAAAGGTAATTTTAGGATTCCAACAAGTTTTCTTTAACCCTTTGAGGTCTAAGTTGCCATTAGTTTGGTAGTTAGTTATCATTAGATGTCCTCAGCACTAATCCTTACTTTAACATTGGGCAGTCCTAATATGTCATTTTTGTTTCTATTAATGTTCTTTTTTCCATGGCAATTAAGAAACAAAGAAAAAAAATCAAACCTCACCCACATCAAAAATTATATACATGTTCCCCCCCCCCCCCCCCCCCCAAAAAAAAACCCTGTTTTGTCTTTCTCCAAAATATAGGTTTATGATTGGATTAGTGTTATCACTTATTCCTCAGAGGGTTGGAAATTTGTCTCTACTAAAGCAGCACCAGCACACAGTAGCATATGTAACCTAGCATCCTTTCTCTGAGCCATCTTTTTCTATGTACATGCCTTTAGACTCATTTGTCTGTCCACTTGGGCATTTGAAAAGATGCTGAGATTTCTGCCCAGGCTTGGGCAATGTTCTCGACTAGGTTGAAGTCACATGCTCAGTGTTTTCCATGGGCAGTCAATCCACTCTTGTTTTCTGGTCTAAACTGGTAGTCCTTTCACTCAGGAAAGGGCCCATTTGGCTAGCACCAGAAAACAAGGCCCTGACTGACACCTCCAATTTTAAAAGGTTGACTTTGCAGCTCCCATGGGCCCAGTTCTGCCAGAGGAAAGCTTTTCAGCCAAGCAAGGATGAGGAGGGATTACAGTGAGGAGTGTGTATCAGTGTGTATGTTTTTGTATGATTCTCTGTGAATGAACCTATATGTCTGGACAATGTCTGTCCTTTTAAACTCTAAAGTTGTGTACTTTTTTTTATTAAGTATGCTCAAGTGTGTACCTCACCTGTCAGGCTGCTCTATTCTTCTCTGATAGTGAAAATGTTCCTTTGGTAGCCTTATCGGGTAGATGATATGAGTCTTTTGTGCCTTAATAGATCCATTTATCTCTATATACTTTAATTTGGTTAGGTATGGGAGGATGTATTCAAATGCCCAATCTCATTTATTGCATAGCCAGCCGGAGCTGCTCTCTGTGATAGCTCCACCTTTAGACAAACATTCATCTCCTTGTCCCATTTTAAACCTCTATGCCCATTAAAAACATGGCTTCATACCTGTGGCTCAAGCCAGTTTTGGTTTAATACCTTTGGGCTTTTATAGGCAAATATTTATCCAGCACAAGTCCCAACTAATGCCTTATATTCTAAACTCTTCCCTCAGCCTTAACCTCACCACTTCTTGGCATGTAGCCATAAACACCTAGCAGTCCACGACACTAAATTTACTGCTTCCTCAGAGGCACTATGCCGATCCCTTAGTTCAGTCTCTTTCTCAGCTTCTCTAAATGTATAAAGTAAGTGATTGTTAACCTATTGTTGCAAGTCCTGTTCTCTATTCTGTCCTTTTTATCTTAAAGTTGAGTGAAGCGGCTCGTTCCCAAGGCTTGGCTGTAGTACTCCTTGGGGTAGGACCAGCGGTGTGGGAAGTCTATTGTAGTGCGGTAACAAGTCCTTTGTGTGACATTTTCCTTGGCATTGACATTCAGAGGGGAATAGGAAGACGGGCCTACGAACACCACATTCTCTGTGACATGTGAAGGGAAAGGGTATTAAGAATGGGGACCAAGGTATCTGAACGTGCGCAGGAAAGGACATTTGCACAGAACGTGACAAGGACACACTATGGTGGAGCAGTGCTCTTTCATATTTCACTTTACAACATTATGCTCTATACATGAGGTTGAATCTGTATCCTTGGGTTACAAAATTGTCCACTGGGCTATTGATGTCACCAAGAAATATGCATACAGTGCACTCTAAGAAGTAGGCAGTTGAGCCTAATATTCATAAATATATATTTGGTTTGTCTAATAAAATGCATTTGTTTAGATGTATGATTTTCAAAATGCAGGTGTTTATTATTCAAAAGAGTTTATGACTCTTATAATATTCCTCTTTGTCGAGCAAATATTTCCTCCTCAGCACGAATGACGGTGTTATTAGCATGCTGGATGTGTGACTAACACAAGCTTTATTTGTTTTTATTGCAGATGAATCAGAGGGAATTAGAGGTGAAAAACAAAGTATGTGCCGTGGCTCTGACTGATTCCGCTCACAACATCTGGCTACAGGAAACCACAAAGAGCACACAGGACTGGATGCAGGAGGTGAAATAACGGCCCAAGCTCGAATACACAATCACGTTTTAAAAGCAGCGATATTATGTGCAGGGATCATGCCAATGATGACTCCCGTCATGATAATGTTCTGACCTGTGAGAAGGCTACCAAGTACTGATTGCTCAGTTATTACTAATTACTAATCAGTAAAGATGGATTTAACCACAATAATTTTCAACACGGCGTTTATTTTGGTTGCAGCTATGCACCTTTAAGTTTCAGGATTGATTTGTGGTAGTTTTTGTACAGTACAGTAGTCCAGAACCACATTTTGCTATGATGACAGTCACACAAAAAGCACACACAACCAGGCACATAAACACGCAAACCCAGTGTGGTGGGGCGTGGTCTGCGGTGCAGTGCTGACGCACCTGCACGGCATCCGCAATCATGCCCGCCGTGTTAAAACACAGGGACTCAGGGGTTGGTGGTTGTTGTGGTGGTGTGAAAAATGGTAAATAAAGATGGCTCAAAACACGGATCTGTGGTCCCGCCGTGCCTTAATTCCACCACGCCCAGACTCACAGGTGAAAAACAATTGTAGCTAGAAACAAAGATGCTCCAAAATGTACAGTGGTCCATCCATGATTTTTCATCTCATTTAAATTGTATACCGTACAGTTTGTCTGTATAACCCTACTGACCTACACAGGTATCCTTGACTAACAGCAAACCTAAGATGCCATGGAGAACCATTGTTTGCATGTTGTCCTTTTTTCTTTCGGTCTTCACTTTTTCCCTGGGTGCATGTCAAGGAATAACTGAGACAGTTAACCCTCGCTGGTGCATGCGTATGAAGCTAGGCGGGCGAAGTATCTGTAAGAATGCGTGCATTTGTTCATGTGTGTGGGATAGAATGCACGTGCACATGTGCATTTGTGTTAGCTTCATTTTAGCATTTGCCCTTTCTAGTGTGACCTCTGTGCCATATGCATCACCTGGGCTCACTCAGTATGCACATACAGATGAGATAACATCCAAGACCAAAGCTGCTGGAGAGCCAGAGATGCAAATGTCATACGCTCACACAACCATTCACACACAAACGCACACATCACATACCATACTTTCATTTGTATTACATCCTCTATCCATATCCCTTGCCTTTTGTTTTTGCTATCTCTGTCATCTCCAAATCTATGTGTGTGTGTGTGTGTGTGTGTGTGTGTGTGTGTGTGTGTGTGTGTGTGTGTGTGTGTGTGGTTCACGTATTTATGTATGTTGGTTTGATTTGTGGGATTCAAGGTTGCACTGCCTCCCCTTTCTTTAATGTTGTTTGGCATTTCCTATTTTTGATTCTTTTAAGGGACGTGTGGGACACCACATAATTGGCATGTTAAGTAATTTTTCTGTTTGGAATGATTAAACAGAACAATACACCTGAAAAACGACGAAAATATCCAACTGTAGTTTTTGGTTGATTTAGAGAGGAACCCACTTAATTAAAAGGGAACAGGCAGACCGATGCTTTGGTTTGCTCTTTAAGATGCAACAACTACAACAAAAATGTGGGAGAAATGTACATCTACAGATTTCACACACATTATTTCACCTGCCTCTGTTCCTTATAGTTTTAACTCTTAAACTTAGCAATAGAGATTTATTGCTAATTAATTCTACCACTGTACTCTACGTCTGTCATTCTAAGGAAGAATGTTGTATGTACAGTGACTTCATAAAAACGTTGGTTATAGTCTCTTTGAATGCTAACCATATAGCTTTGGGTTCTACTGTTGCACAGTTTTGCTAATAATTATCTTAAAATGAAGATGTGTGTGTGTGTGTGTGTGTGTGTGTGTGTGTGTGTGTGTATATATATATATATGTATATATATATATATATATATATATATATATACATATAAAAAAAAAATCCCCACTCGCCCCTGTGGGCGGTCAATCCTTCAAGCTCGGGTCCTCTACCAGAGGCCTGGGAGCTTGAGGGTCCTGCGCAGTATCTTAGCTGTTCCTAGGACTGCGCTCTTCTGGACAGAGATCTCCGCTGTTGTTCTCGGGATCTGCTGGAGCCACTCGCCTAGCTTGGGAGTCACTGCACCTAGTGCTCCGATTACCACTGGGACCACCGTCACCTTCACCCTCCACATCTTCTCGAGCTCTTCTCTGAGCCCTTGGTATTTACGAGCTTCTCGTGTTCCTTCTTCCTAATGTTGCTGTCATTCGGCTACATTGATCACTACGGCCGTCTTCTCATGTTTGTCTACCACCACTATGTCCGGTTGGTTAGCCACCACCATTTTGTCCGTCTGTATCTGGAAGTCCCACAGGATCTTAGCTCAGTCATTCTCCATCACCCTTGGGGGCATCTCCCATTTTGACCCCGGGACTTCCAGATTATACTCGGCACAGATGTTCCTGTACACTATGCCGGCCACTTGGTTATGGCGTTCCATGTATGCCTTGCCGGCTAGCATCTTACACCCTGCTGTTATGTGCTGGATTGTCTCTGGAGCATCTTCACACAGCCTGCACCTGGGGTCTTGCCTGGTGTGATAGACCCCAGCCTCAATGGATCTTGTGCTTAGTGCTTGTTCCTGTGCTGCCATGATTAGTGCTTCCGTGCTGTCTTTCAGTCCAGGTTTGTCCAGCCACTGGTAGGATTTCTGGATATTCTCTATCTGCCGGTGGTACATACCGTGCCGGGGCCTGTCCTTCCATGATGGTTCCTCGCCTTCCTCCACTTTCTTGGGTTTCTGCTGCCTGAGGTATTCACTGAGCACGCTGTCAGTTGGGGCCATCTTCGTGATGTATTCGTGAATGTTCCTTGTCTCATCCTGGACTGCGGTGCTGACACTCACCAGTCCCCGGCCCCCTTCCTTCCGCTTAGCGTACAGCCTCAGGGTGCTGGACTTGGGGTGAAACCCTCCATGCATGGTAAGGAGCTTTCTTGTCTTGATGTCAGTGGCTTCTATCTCCTCCTTTGGCCAGCCTATTACCCCAGCAGGGTACCTGATCATGGGCAGGGCGTAGGTGTTGATAGCCCAGATCTTGTTCTTACCGTTCAGCTGACTCATAGGGGCTTGCCTGACCCTCTGCAGGTACTTGGTGGTTGCAGCTTTCCTAGCGGCCTCTTCATGGTTCCCATTTGCCTGCGAGATCCCCAGGTACTTGTAACTGTCCTCTATGTCTGCAATGTTGCCTCCTGGTAGTTTGATCCCCTCCGTTTTGACTACCTTCCCTCTCTTTGTTACCATCCGACTACACTTCTCCAGCCCGAACGACATTCCGATGTCATTGCTGTATATCCTGGTGGTGTGGATCAGTGAATTGATGTCTCGTTCACTCTTGGCATACAGCTTGATGTCATCCATGTACAGGAGGTGGCTGACAACTGCTCCATTCCGTAGTCGGTATCCGTAGCCAGTCTTGTCAATTATCTCACTGAGGGGGTTGAGGCCTATGCAGAACAGCAGTGGGGACAGAGCATCTCCTTGGTAGATCCCGCACTTGATGGTGACTTGTGCTATGGGCTTGAGGTTGGCCTCCAGTGTTGTCCGCCACATCCCCATTGAGTTCCTGATGAAGGCTCTCAGGGTCCTGTTGATCTTATATAGTTCTAGGCATTCCAGGATCCAGGTGTGGGGCACTGAGTCATAGGCCTTCTTGTAATCAATCCAGGCAGTGCCCAGGTTGGTCAGTCTGGTCCTGCAGTCTCGGCTGACTGCTTGGTCTGCCAGAAGCTGGTGTTTTGCACCTCTGGTATTCTTGCCCATCCCTTTCTGTGCCCCGCTCATGTATTGACCCATGTGCCTGTTCATCTTAGCCGCTATGATGCCTGACAGGAGCTTCCACGTGGTCCTGAGGCAGGTTATTGGTCGGTAGTTGGAGGGGACCGGTCCCTTCTGGGGGTCCTTGAGGATCAGGACTGTCCGGCCTTCGGTTAGCCATTCCGGGTGTCTCTCGTCAACTAGCCGCTGGTTCATTTGTGCTGCCAGGCGCTCGTGGAGTGCAGTCAGCTTCTTCAGCCAGTAGGCGAGAACCATGTCAGGGCCTGGTGCTGTCCAACTCTTCATACTGGAGACCCTTTCTTGGATATCTGCCATTGTGATGGTTACTGGACCCTGTTCGGGGAGGTTGCTGTGGTCTGCCCTCAGATCCACTAGCCACTGAGCATTGCCGTTATGGGTTGCGTCCTTCTCCCATATGCTCTTCCAGTATTGTTCTGCCTCCAGCCTTGGTGGTACTGTTCTCATATTGTTCCCCTGCCACTGAGAGTACACCTTGGCTGGTTCCATGGAGAACAGCTGGTTTATTCTCTTGCCTTCTATCTCTCTGGTGTATCTCCTCAGGCGGCTGGCCAAGGCTGTGAGTTGTTGCTTGGCAGTTTCCAGGGCCTCAGGTATGGACAGCTTCCTGTACTTCTTAGGCACCTTCCTCATCGCGCCTTTCTGCAACTCTGTAGCTGTAGGTATCGTCCGTAGTGCTGCATTAACATCATCTAGCAGACTTCCTGAGGGTACTTCACGTAATCTTGGTAACCGGCTACGGGGTGTCCAGGTTTCAAGCTTGGCCATGATCCTATCTTTCAGGTCAGTTCCTCTCGCACTCAACGATCCTTCTCCTATCGCACTTGGGGCTTGGTACCCAATCTCGGGAGGGGGTGATGATATCTCCCCCCCTGACCTGGCGTCCTGGCTCCCCCTTGCTGTAGCATTTATGTTGTACCTCGTCAATCTCTAGCTGTGAGAGCAGTCCCTTCTTTCGAATGTTGGAACACTGAGCTACTAGTTTGTCCTTATATATATATATGTGTATGTATATATATATATATACACACATATATATATACATATACATATATATGTTAGGGGTGCAACGATACACAAAATTCACGGTTCGGTTCGGTTCGATACTTTGGTGTCACGGTTCGATATTTTTTCGATACAAAAAAATGTTCATGCCTTTTTAATTTGTCATTTATTAAAATTATAAATATATATTTTAACTCAAAAGTACAGTTTTTAAATTTAATGTTGCTGAAACAACAAAGTAATAAAAAAATAAATCTATCTGATCGAGAAATCACTCATCTTTGGAAAAGAGTTTATTACAGAGAAATGGTTCTTTCCAAAATAAAAGCTATACTATACGCTTCTTCTGGGCTATATTCTCAGCAGCATATTAAACATATCAGGTCCCCATAAGGAGACTCATGTGCTAACGGCTGTCTAAATGACTCGGGTAAAGTTTGTAGCATGCGTGCTTGTTATTTTCTTCTGCTTTCACTTGTCTTTGCACTAGGATGAATGTGCAGTCATATTCATTTTGTTCTCACTAGTGCTGTCAGCGTTAATCTTGTTGAAATGACGTTAACGCCACAACACGGCAAATCTCCGTTAACGAGCTACCGCGGTTCGCCCCGTGCATGGGGCTGGATGGCGTCAACACATTAACGAGCTAACTGCGCTAACGCACTAGTTCTCACCAATGTAATTGAGCATTGCGTGGCACATCCGACATACTGTTTTACTTTTGTCCATGACGCGCTTACCTTCAGGGTCATACTTCACATGAAAACCAAAATAGTTCCAAACGCCAGATCTGAATTAGGGTGAGGGAGGTTCAATTTGCCATGTTGCAACAAGAGCTTAACTTCTGTCTCGCTAGCTTGCCCTGCGGTCAGTGAATCTGCGTTCGACTACTCCGCCTAGGCTGCACTGTCGAGTGCAGATCCACTGAGCGCTCAACACAGACAGCATCGTCATAAGAAAAGTTGATAAAATAAATTAAAAATTATGTATTGTTCGATACATATGCGTACCGAACCGAAAGCACTGTATCGAACGGTTCAATATCGATACGAGTATCGTTGCACCCCTAATATATATATATATATACATACATACATAAGGACATTTTTATAAGTAACCCATCTGTTTCATTGCACACTAATGTATGGGCAGCTCATCATAGAAGGTTAGCTAGCACTGAACCTCACTAATGCCCTGTTTGGTGAATAAAGATGGATGCCAATACAAGTGGATGTATGTGAGTTTGGGACACCCCAGCCGTGCTCTTTTCTCCTCGGACAGTGGTAATTCTCTTCTTTTGAGGTTCAAGAGGTCAGTGGATGGTGAGATGGAGTGATGAAACAGGTGAAAGAGAGAAGATAGGATTTAGAGATCAGTGCCTGCTGAGCCAGGTTGTATAGACCAGATGGGTCAGACAAGGGGGAACTGACGTCACAGCAAGGAAACCAAATAGTGAGTGAAGGTGAGATTAAAAAAAAGATGGGGTAGGCCAGAGCAAAGATAGAAAGACTCATCTACTGACTGAGACAGAAAAAAATATACAAAGAAACAGAGTATGAGAAACATTCAATTATTTAAATCCTGTTGACTGCCACTGAGAAAGCACAGTGTAGAGCTGTGGAAAGAGAAAAAAACACAGGTGCTGTGTGAATGGAGTGAATACAGATGCAGAAGGAGGATGAAGAGATATATGTGGAGGTAGATGAGTAGCATAGTGAGGAGAAGTGAGTGAGAGAGAGAAATCCAAATGATGGTGTACAGCTGGCAGCCTGTCACAATCTCCAAGGTGTCTCCTGTCACTGTGCTGGCCTGCTGTCACACTCTAGTGGCCTGCCCAGAGCACGCACACACACACAGACACACACGCATATGCACACACATTCAGAGTACACTATGGTCATGAATAAACCATCCTAATCCATAGAGATTATTCAAGAACTGGGGGAGGTGGGTTAGAAACAGACACAGAGAGAGTGAGCAAAAATTGATACTCAGGACTACTTTCTGAGAAGTTAGGTAGCAGACTGTCATGTGTGTTATGGTTTAGGAGACTTTGTGCACTTGGTACAGAGTTTCTGTCATGGGACTCAGTTTGGTGTGCTTTCAGAATGAGAGGTGGAGATGCAGTTTTGCAACCGAGGTGGTATAGATGGTTGCATATATAGAAGGTTAGTCTCCCTCCCATCTGACACTCGGTCAGGACCCTTTGGCTCCACATTTTAATCCACTGGGTACCCTTTTAAAGTCATTGTATCAAAATGCCAAGTACTGTAATAGAAACCTAAATCCCTAAACGTCTGAAGTAGTTATCATGAGACCTTAGCCAAGAGCTCTCTGCACTTCACTGACACTGAACTCATCATTGCAGCAACAAGTAATATGATGGAAGGCTGAATCAACTGATAAGTTTGTCTTTAAACATGAGAGTGTATCTGAATGCAAACCCGTATAGTTTTGTTGCCTAAAATTGACCAAACAGTGACCTTAATTAAACAGTAAGAATTATGCATAGGATATAAATACAGGTACAAGCTTCAGAATAAACTTCACTCTGAACGGTGCATGCATTATGAGGAAAAACAAGCTATTAACAAGTTTCTTTGGTAGCATGTCCTGTAAACATCTTCTGTTTTTTTTTTTAACTCTGGTAAGCTGCTTTGCTATTGTAACCATCTCTGCTAATACACATTTTACAATTAAAATACCCCATCTTCAGTTTTCTTGACTAGAGACAGGCATCTTTTAGTCACAATAAAATGTAACCTTTAAATTGTGACATCAGATTAAACATCTTTCACAGTTTGAGCATTTTACCAATAAATATGTGGCTAGTTGCTCACAACAGTCTTGCACATCACTGGAAAGTCTGCATTGATGCAGCTGTGGTGTTGAAGGCCATTATAAAGCACTCCTCTTTAAGGCGAATTGGTTTGTGGTAGCTACTAATGTGGTTAACCTTGCATGCAAATGCTCAAACGGAGTGGAAGTGTGTATGGAGACAGTGCAGGAAAAACTCATCATGTGCAAAACATCTACCAGTATGTACCAAGTTGGCATGCGTACACACTGACAATGCAGTGATTATATACAGTACCAGTCAAAAATCTGGTATGTCCAAACATTTGACTGGTATTTGTTGCTAAATTTAGAATTTATTTGATAAACAGTTTAATTATCAATCCACATTATTACTAATAAAATAATAGAGTTTTTTTTTTTTTTTATTCTGCATTTTGCACAGTAGGAAGTGGTCATAAGTAATAATAAACTTTATATAGCACATTTGCAAATCATCAAAAACTGTTTCACAGGAGAAACAGAAAAAGAAAGAATATCGTTCAGCACGACCAGTTTTGTGGTGGGTCAGTGATGATTTGGGGAGATATATCCTTGGAGGGACACACAGACCTCTACAGGCTAAGCTGACTGCCATCAGTATGAACTCTTAAACCCTCTGTTAGAAATCTGTAAGTTGATCATTTTCATCTCCATCAAACAATGTGGCATCCTTTCATTCCTAACACATTACTAAGTCCACATCAATCTAAATATTCCAACTGGTAGTTGGCAAAGTTAGACTTCAAAAGATTTTCCCAAAGACTGAGCAAATGTGTATGTTCATAACCAGCATAAATCCAAGCATGCAAAGAAAAGCACATGCACAGAGTAGCAGAGGTTTGGGACAGCCAAATCTGTTTACATGTTTGTTTCTCTGTCTGCTTTTAGTTCAATGGCATCATTGATCGGTGGACGAGCTGCTTGAAGTGATGATGCTATGTGTCAGAGGCAGCCGATGTGATGTGCCATCCTTTTGTCATGTCGCCCTTCTCTAATCCCAGCCAGCAGGCCTTGCCTTTATGTGACTGCTGTTATGCCTGCGGTCTCCCACAGTACTGGGGCTTTGTGCTGTGTGTGTGTGCATTTATGCAAGAGTTTGTGTGCACATGTGTGTTGTTGCCTTGACAAATCTATTCAAACCTCAGCCTCCCTGCCTCCATTGGTGGTGGAGGTGTAGGGGAGGGAGGAGGGCCCTTTGAAAGACTCCCCTCCTTCCCTTCTCTCTAGCTGCCTTCAGCCCACTGCTCCACAGCCCAGCTGACATCTTCCTCCAGACAGACAGAATGAATTAAAGGAGATACAATGAGACACTTGATGTAGCAGTCAAGGAGCCCCACTGCTTCTGTGCTACTCTGCACCACTCTGCCCTCGAGCCCGGGCTCAGAGGAGAGCACATCTAGGGCAAACCAAAGGATCTAAAAATACACAATATGCCACTGTTTACCAAGATGACTTGTCATCTTCCCCCCAACACCAAGCCCTCCAGCCTCCCCCCCTTCATCCCCTCTCATCTCTTGGCTGATCTTTCTTCAACCTCTTTGGCTACTTTTATTCTCTATGCTTTCCAGTGGCTAGCATTTTTGATTGACAGGGCTAAAAATAAATGAAAAAGCACCAGAAAAGAGTAATTCAGGCATTCCTACCATTTAAGAGACACATTCAGTGATTGACTACTTTGGTTCATATGTAATCCATTCTTAAGAAAAACAAACTTTATTTCAATAACAGACTTTTCTGTAAATTTCCCAAATGAATATTTGCTACGGATTTATATGTTCCAGATGTTTCATCATGATTATCTCTTGTAATGAATTTCTATATTTCTCTATAAGCTTGCAGTAAATAAATCACAATGTACCCTCACTGCAGTATATGTCAAGCATATGATGAGAGATTTGCTTTGCCCTAGCTGCGCAGACTTTTTTCAACAAAAATAAACAGCAAAGAGGACCTCAGTTTGGATCAGATGTATTCAGTGTCTCTGCTTCGATGCAGTTTTAATATTCGTACAGAAACCAGAGAACTTGTAAAGACTATAGAACAGAATATATATCCACAAAAGTTATGTGTGTGCGTTTCGGTGATTGTGTTACGTAATTTAAATTGAAAGCATTTGCAGGGTTTGTCTGTTCTGTGAGTCTTGTTTTAGGTCTTTGGGAGTCGGCGTCACAGAGGGCAAAAATGCAAAAGCATGTGTGCGTCGGTGTGTGTGTGTGTATATTTTGAAGGGTTCACAACTCTACACATCTTCGTGGGAGACCCCTTGAAATGCAGTCACTGACCCACACACACAACCGCACGCGCGCACACAAGCACGTACAATACCGTAATGGCTGTCAGGGGGCCAGGGTGAAAGTAAACAAGGGCAGATAAGCAGTGATTCAGAAGGACACCAGCTGCACATTCTAATCTCTTTACATTTTCTCTTTCTTCTATTGAACTTTTATCTTATCTTGGGGGACGTCTTCTCTAAGCATTCCTTCTCAGCCTCCCTCTGTCTCTTTCTCCCTTTTCCCTTGTTTTTGTGCCTACCTTACAAGCCACAGCATACCAATCCACATTGCAGAGTCAAAAGGGAAAACAAACTTTGATGCGCTGTCATCCGCTGACCTGGAGAATGAAAACTTACAGCACTGAAAACTTAAGTTGCCTTATTCTGAAGCATTGATACTTTTGATTAATGGTACACGGGGCTTAAGACCTTATATGTCTAAAATAACCTGCAGTGGTAGGTAGAAAAAAAAGGGAGTGCCAGACAGATAGGAAGATGAAGACAGCATAAAGAAAAAAAAACGAATGAAGAGGTCTTCTCCTCTTTCTGACAGTAGAGTTGTCAACCACTGGGGTTGTGAGAGGAGTAGGGGTGTTTGCAGGGGGTTATGGGTCAGCAAGCTGGGCAGACACCCTCCCCCAGGGCACTCACTCATCCACTGTGGTAGAAGGCCTCAGCTCTCCACCACAAACAAACGCCAAGCTGTCTGAGCAACATGTCACTGAGCTTTTAATTGCTTGTTCCTGTCTCTCCTTCTCTTCCCCCACCTTACTCATCTACACACACACAGAAACACACACACTTTCTTGCGTACTGTCTTTCTGTTTGTTTCCAACCGCTTTCGCTCCTTTTTCAGTGTTTGGTTAGATGCTGTTGAAACAAAATAAAAACACACACCCATTATTAACAAGATTAAAGACTTAAATTTTGTACCAAATACTTTGCTTTTATATCTTCATCTTTTACAATAGTTTTCTCTGTGTCTGTGGAAGTAATAGTGGAAGAAACTGCTTGCTACATATTCATTACTCTCCACATGTCATATTTAATTCTTTTGAATGTCAAAGAGTTTAATTGTTTTATTTTTCTCTTTCTAAAGCACTGTCGTAACTGGGTATCAAGTCCAGAGCCCTTGGACATACCACTGGAGCCTATGATGCCAGACTGCCCCAGAGTCTCTGCAGGTACCAAAACTGTCTGTCCAAAAATATCAACAGTATTTCTCAGTGTCTGTGAATCACAGCATAATTGGGATCCCTTTCAATTTTATTAGATTTTGCTCATTATAAGGCTGTTGAACATTGAAGTATTGGGAGGCTCCTGGTTAAAATTTGACACACGTTTGCGAGCAGGAAACTGGATTGTGCCAATGTTAGAGAAGTCAAGTATATTTGTTTCTGCAGTAACAGTTAAAACAGAGACATGGTTTCTCTGGGTGGTATAGTGAGGTGTACTGAGAAACTAGTACATCGAGAGGGTTACAGACAACGATGCAATAATCTGTCCATTGATTTTAACACTTGTATATGTTGAAAGTCAGTTAAATATCTAGAAACCATAACCACAGATTATTTAGCATGAAAATTGAAGGTGGTTTTTTTCGTTCTATATCATTGGTTTAAATATAATGTGGAACTGTCACAGAGGATGTAATAGTGCAGCTTGGTATTTCTTTTAATAAAAAGCAATAAGGACTCATGCAGACTAAAAATAAACTCCTCAGTATTTGTGTATTTTTTCTTCAGTGATTTAAAGGAGTGGATCAGAATTCAGTCAGTTCAGTACGGTGTGTATTTAGCACATGTCCATGTTTGTGCGCATGTGTCTGGGTAATGGGTACATCTTAAATCTTAGTAGAACAGATTGAGTGTCATTGTTAGACAAACTGTGGAACTGAAGCAGTGGAAGATTATCTTGAAACACAAATAGAGAGGTTGTATCAGCAGCACTGCAGAAATTTTGCTATCTGAGTTCATTTCTGTTTTCATCTTCTTTGTGTCCCCCTCTTGCATTTTTTTTCCATCATCCATTCTGTCTCCTATATTCATTAATCCTTTCCTATGGTGTTTGGCTTCCTGTCCTTGTGCCCTCTCTGTGGTTGACTGGCCTTGATGATGTCACGTCCATCATGAGAATGTGTCCTTAATGTAGGATTAGGGATGAAAGCTGTAATCCTCAACATGACCGTTGATAAGAGATGATGATTGCAGCGTTGTTTGAAGAGTGACACACACACACAGGCATGCTTGCACAGTCCCACACATATGAAAAAAAGAAGGAAAGTCAAGCCTTAAGCAGGAAGCAATATATCTGTCGCAGGTATTAAAAACACCTGTTTTTGCTTTTTTACAGTGTTACACACAAACATACTCGAACGTTCACGTTCTTAGCTCTTCCCTCATTTCCATCTTTGCTCGGGATGCTCTGCTTTGTGATTTTATTCTCTTCAAAGATCCTCCCTGACATCATGGTGAATGTATAGGTCATCTTACACATGCTCCACATGTCTGTGAATACATCTCTAGCACTCCTATCTCATCTCGGCCACTAAAACGGCATGTTCCACATGGAGCTGTGTGGGTGGGTGGCCTTAACATCTTCGAGTGAATCAGCTCCTTGAAATGTCATCTAGCCTTCAATACAAACCTCATGCTGTATTTCATGCTCAAATGTCAGTTTTTTACTTTGATGATTTATGTCTCTTCTGCTCCTTCTCCGTGACTGCTGTCGGTCAAAAGACAGCAACAGTTGTGCCAAAATATTGAGGTCACCTTTTGAAACTGTTGGCATGCCTAACAATATCTAAACACAGACTTGTTTGACACGGCGTCCATCCATATGTATGCACTATTGACTTGTGCTCTATTGACTTTTGCTACTTTAAGCAAGCTGAAAAGATCTCGGTCTCTAGCCTGTTAACATAGCTGCCAACTCGGCTTGTCTCTGGTCTTTTAGTGGACACTTCTAATGTCAAAGGTTGGTTCAGTCATCTTTGTGTCCTTGGCAGCCTGGCAGGTTCACAAGCAGCAGCTATTGTGGTGAGAGTCACAGCAGAGCAACGGAGGTGACGAGGTTGAGAGAAGGTTGAAGGAAGGCTGTCAGGGCATCGTGGCCCAACACTTCAATCAGCAGTCACTCCTGCTACTACGACTGCCTTTGTTTGGGTTGCTATAGTATGGATATGTGTGTGTAGGTGTTGCTAATCAAGGTTGGAGATAAAACCTCTCAGCAACAGAAAACAGACCAGTGAATCCTTGTTATCATGCACGCACATGCATGTGCACATACGCAATGACAGACATCCCAATGTGAACCGCTGCTCTTCTACGTAGCCAGACCGAGGAAGCCCTGGGCCCTTGGCTGCTGCGGAGAATGGCGTATGATCACTCACTTAACAGACACACACGCACACACACACGCTAAGTGTAAGTGTAAGGGTATTGGTCAGGCAGCAAAATGGGAGAATGGGTTGAAGGGTGAGTCTTGCCGTTGCTCTTTTGCTCTCCTGCATCCATTCTTCTTTCTTAGCAATAAATAATTTTTCGAAGAAAGATAATTATTCTTGGTTTCACCCTTTATGTATCTACTCCTCTGCATACCTCTTGGCTCTCTGGAGAAATGAGGATCTGTTTTGATTCAGATTTTTTTTGGCAAAAGGAGCCTTGAAGGCATGTCTGCTATTCCTAAGCATCTGTGAAGCAATGCTGGTATACCATAATATGTTAATATTATATGTTAATGATAATCTTTGGGAGTCTTCACTAATATATCAATATCATTATCATTCGAAGAAAGCCTGGATCCATCCCCTTCTCCTTTGACTGTCTTGCTTTCCTCTTTCACTACCTTATTCTTTTCGTTATTTGTTTCTTTGCTTGTTTGTTTTGTTTTGGGGTTTTTGTTTGTTTTTTTAATTTGTTTTCTGTAAATTTTTGCTAAAGGAATTTGTTCCTCCTAAGAAGGTCGGTGCTCTGGCATTTGGCAGGGGCCTGGCACACTTGCAGAATTTTATCAGTTAGCAGCACACTGAACACAGGCTAAATATGCAGATAAAGTGGAACCAATCTCTTTCTGGAAAAGCTCCCTTTGTGTGTTTGCGCATGTGTGTTGGAGTAGAAGCAAGGCTGACAGAAATAAGTTGAGGAGTCGGGTGCTTGTTAATGTGGGGGTTGCAGAAGCCTTCCCAACATGTAATCATTCCAAACCTGCAAACCTGGACTGTTTAGATGCCAAGCAAAGGATACCGTTCAAAGTTGGAGAGAATGAGGGTGATCAGAAATAGATGGATAAAAAAAGAGCAAATACAGGAGAGTGTTACTTGTAATGGCTCTTCTATTTTTGTTGGGGGGTTGGGGGGTTGGGGGGGGGGGGGGGGTTTGCCTTGTTTGAAGTTTTTGGAGGGGGTTTTCTGAGACTGAAGATCATTCATTTATTAGTAAGGCTGTACTTTGGGAAAACCCCATTGCTATTAACACACCAATACATAAAAACACACACATGAACACACAACTTCCTCTTGGGTGATTATTCATTGTCCAAGCTGATTATTAATTACAAAGGGGGAGCTCTCTGAAGGTAAACACTGATTAATGGCTAACAAAAGTAAGTTAATGTCTTACCTGTACTTTAATTACCAACCATGCTCTAGTACAAGAGTCCCAGCACAATGCTGTAATTAACCATAATGGACTGCAGAATGGGACTCACTTTCATTTCCTGTATAACATATATATGCATTGGATGTATTTTTTTATTTTACTTTTGCTGTTAAAATCAAATATTAATTATTATTATCTGTATCATGAATTGTTACAGAAGTAAGAATTATTTTTGTGTGATGACAAGGGGGGACACTTTGAATTTTTTAAACTAATAATGTACTTAGACCCATAGACAAAAAATGAGTACTTTTAAATAAAAGTAGGCATGCTGACACATAATGTCAAGCTTTTATTGCAAATGTGTTTCATCCTGCTCTAGGTTTGACTTGACTGTAACCCTCACCTCCCTAATCCACGCATTGCTGACTGTGAAACACCTATAGCTGTCTCCACTTCTTCACCACACAAAAACATCAATCTGTCTCTCTCTCTCTTACACACACACACACACACACACACACACGCACACACACACGCACACACACACACACACACACACACACACACACACACACACACACACAGAGACAGTGTGTGATTGATATTTGTGTGAGCTGATTTGGGAAATTTAGACCCACTCAAATGAAGCTCACCTCCTCTAACCTCTGTTTTTTCAGCTTGGTAGGGTGGAAGTCCGCTGCCTTGGTAGAAGGTCACATGGAAGTGAATGTGTGTATCTTGTATATGTGTGTGTGTGCATGTATGTTTTACGAGTGTGTTTTCACATGCCTGTTTTCGTAGCCTCACTTGCACATTCTGTGTCAGAATTGCAGGATGTAGAGAGGTAAACTCAGGTGAACTGGATGCTAACCTCTGATCTGGATCCAGAGGGTCGGGGCATTGTCTGGGTCAAATCATTGCTAGACTAAATCATGATGATGTGGAAAATGCTGATGTCAGTGACTCACAAATGTATTTTTCTGTTTCAAAGTGTTCATATTGAATTTCTAACATATTGAATTCAGTATCATAAACTCTTTCAGATGATCAGAATACCAATTCATAAGACCATAAGCCTAAATAACAGATACATCTGACTGAAATTTGCCTGCATAACAGAGAGAAAGACAGCATGTCACATATCTTTTTTTTTTTCAAATGTTTACCCCCTTTTCATTCTTATATATCCTGTAATTTGTGTTGTGAGTACTCTAAAAGGACAGAATTAGTGTTTTTTGTTTTTCATTGGTACTGTCACGGTTTGGCAGGGCAAACCGTGGGGAAGTAGGGAAGGAGGACCCAGGCGCGGTGCTCTGTGTATAAGCAGTGCTTTTATTTACAGTGAATGGAACAATAACAGTAAATCCCCGTGCTCTCCCATGACTCCCATGTCGTGTCTTCTCAAAAAGTCCGTGCTCCGTGTTCTCCACTCTCGTGTGTCCACACACCCCGTGCTTACTGCCCTCCGCTGTTCCACGCTCCTCCTGAGGGGAAATAACAGAGGCAGCCGTCAAGACACTTAATTCCAGTAGGCATACACTCACAGACTTAACCAAGCTGAAGACTAACGTGGAGTCTCATGGAATGATCCCGCGTTGGTTGGAGCTCCATCGGTCTCCTAAATAGCTCCCCCGACGAGCCTGATCAGCAGCAGGTGTGTGTGGGGCTTCAGACGTGGCCAATCCTCTAGCAGGACCACGCCCATCAGGCCTGCAGGTGCTTGGCATCCACACACACATATATACGCACACATACCTACACACGCCTACACACGCCTACACATACAATAAGTGGAACACCGAACAGAAGCATAGACTTACAAATACATATCACAATAACAAGTCCATAACTGCTCAGGGATCCTGGGTCGCTCAGACCCAGGACCCTGACAGGTACTGATAATTGTATTTTACAACCATTAAAATTTTGATTTGAGAGAATCATGGTTAGAGAGAAAAATAAATCTCTTGTTTGGTCCTACAAATTTTTATTTGAGAGAGGGAAAAACTGGGTACGCCTTGTTTACATTTCCATTTTATTCAGATGAATTCTCAATATGAACAGTCAAAGTACAACAAAAGCACTGGTATGTTATGTAGGTGACATCTCACTAACATATCTGAGATATGATCAGGTATCATACTTCATCACTGAGGTTAAGAAAAACAGGTGATGCTTTCTTTTGCAATATACAATACAGACTCACTCTTTATATTTTGCACAATGTCCCAACTGTTTTGGAAAAGAGTTGTTATTCTACAAGCATGGTGTGTAAAATTACAAAATTACCTTAAAGACTGTCTCTCTTGCTCCTAAGCTTATATTAGTATTAGCCATGCTGTCATATGAATCTATGTCAGGCAACTTTTATTTGCAGTCACTTGACTATCACTTGGCTAGTATTAGCCTAATAGTGAAGCACGGTGATGGTAGCATTATGCCTTAGAGATACCTCTCTCCAACAGGGATGAGGAAACAGAACCAGGGATGAATTAATTCATTCCATTCTTTCTTTCGCAGTTTTATGAATACTGCTCTTGTCAGCTATTACATACATTTTGTATACATATTTGGAATAGGTATACGCAGTCGATAGATAAATGTATGGGACATATACTTGTACTCTGACAAGAGCTCATACCCTTTCATTTTTAAGCTACCGTAATTATGCTAACCACAAGCATGTCTGAAAAGCCCAGTCTGTGGTCTTCTATTCAACCCTACACTAGGTAAACTCTATCCAGAAGGCATTTTTTCTACTCCTTCTCTTACTCATACTCTACCCATCATCCCAGGAAGGAGAAGAAAGGAGAGAGACAAAAAGGGAAGGAGCCTGGCATGCATAAATGAAAGTTCAACAAGGTTCAATGAAACACTTATACAATTTGCCGCAATATAGTAGGGTTTTATAATCTCATTATCATCTTAGTGCCAGATTTGCCCATGAGGGCCGTTCCGTATTCAGTGTTATTAGCTCCTTAGATTTGTCCATTTGTCCTTCTGCTACTAGCCTTGCAGCCAATCACTGGGACAGAATCTCTAATAAATACCCCCTCCTTTTTGCTTTATCTCCACTTGCCTTACCTTCTACATTTTAATTTATGCCTTTTTTTTTAACTTTTATTTGCTATGGGGCACGCGCTAACTATTATTCTGGTAATTACTATATAAGTTTCTTCATGTGGTAGTAATTTCTCTGTAAAGACATCTGTATCTACTTTACAGTATCTTCACCTTTATCTTGTATACATTTGGATTTAAATTTTAATGTATGACTTCAAAACAACTTTTCATTTGAATTTAATCAGTAAGCTTCAAATGATTGTTTCCTTTCTGTATGTTTTGAATGAATGTTACATTTGTTTACTGTGATAGTGTTTTTAATCTTCTTTCCCAATCAAGGCTCTTTTTTCACTCTCTGATTATTCAGGGTCAGATGGGGGCGCTAATGTGCAGGATGCAGTAGAGCAGTCCACTGGCTGTATTTGAATTCCCAAGCCTCTTAGCTGATGTGGGCAGCGTCCATCCTTGGTCACTCAGGGCATCCCCAGATTAGTGCTTCATGGGCATGGATCTCATTTGCCCATATGGCCTTTTCTCAATGAGTCGATATAGGCTTTAATCCGCCCATGCCTTTATCCCTGACCTCGACATGTGGCAAACTACTTAGGAAAAAAAACACAAATTCTATATATACAACATGTGATCACTGCAGCATCAACAGGATCAAAAGTAAAGATCATGATGAAAAACTAATGCTAGTGTATTCCTGATCATCGGGAGCTGTATGGGTTTCTTGATACTTTTTGTGTTGGGAGTACTCAGAAAGTAGGGAATATGCTAAAAAATACTCTGGGTTCTTGCTTTGTCTGGAATTAATCCAATCAACCCCAAAGGGGGACAGTAAAGCCTAACCACTGCTAGCATTATGACTCTTAGCAATGCTAGCAGTGGTTAGGCTTTAATGCTAGCATTATGACTCTTAGCAACTTTCTTCATCCCACGTCTCCCAGTATTACTGTACAGTTATTAACAAAGCACACGTTTTTGTTAAATCCAGAAACATAAAAAAAGCAAATGGTGCCTAACCGGTCCAGGAGCTTGTTGACCCGGCGATGAGATAAACTGTGACACTTCATCCACTTTATGGTAGTCAACACAGAACCATATAGATCCATCTTTCTTTACCACAAGAACTATGGTGCTACACCACGTGCTGTCTGACTTTTCCATTAGCCAATTCTCTCTGAACACTTTGTGTTTTATGTACATGTGTATGTACCGTCATGCCAGGGCAGTTTCCAAATGATCCTCTATGAGGCTGGTACGGCCGGGCAGGGGGGAGAACACATCTGCAAAATATTGTTGCAATGCAGCAATGTCCGCTCTCGGGGCCTGTGTGAGAAGGCCATCACAATGGAGGCAGGCGGAATTTGGCACCTCCAGTCCCAACAAGGCTCACCAGAGAAACGGTTTTAGCCTCTCTCCGCACTTTCAGGAGGTTGAGGTGATATATTTGTGTGAGTCCTCCTCTGTCCGACTGTACCACTTCATAGTCTACATGTCCCACTCACTGTGTGACCACAAAGGGTCCTTTCCAGTTCCTTTCCACCGGTGGCTTCCTGCCGAAAAGTTACCTTAAAGGGAGAAAATCCTGGGGAACCTCCCACACTTCGAACAACAGAGGGTCTAACCAGCGATCTCAATTGCATTCATCCTCATGAATGAACTTATGAATCATGGATTTTAAAGTCTTATACAGCCTCTCCACCAGCCCGTCATTCTGAGGGTGGTGGACGGTGGTCCGAAAAGTTTTAATTCCAAGTCATTTGTACAGTTCTTTTAGTGTGTGAGACAAGAACAATGTGCCCTGGTCAATCACTATCTCTTTTGGGATGCTGACTCGGGAGACGAACTGAAACACCGTCTCCTCCTTCCCAGAGGAGACATATTTTTGTATGTCCCCATGTACACACTTGTCCTCCACCCACTCTGTCTCCAACAATGCCCTGGCCGAACCAGAGTTTGGTGGATCAAGGTCTGCGTGCATCCCGAGTCGACCATATCCTGGCGTGTATCCCCTAAACACCTTACAGGTATGGTGTACATCCTTCCTGGACTGGGGGAAGGTGTTGGAGGGCTGGTGACACGGACCACCTGCCCCACCTCCGTCAGCAGGCATTACTGGTGCCAGTCTATAGCTGCCTTCACCTCCAACACACCTGCATCAGCAATTGCAAGGCTCCCTGTGAGTTGGGGAAGCACCAAACCTCTCGTGGCAGCTGCTCTGCGGCCCACGAAGCTGTAGTGGTTCTGGGGAGCCTCCTCCTCAGGCCTGGGACTGGCCGACTCTGCTGCCTAGAGCCAGAGCAACCAGGTCCTCCAACTCTCTTGTCTGATCCTCGGCCTGATCCCATAGCCATTGGAGCTAACCTTGATGCAACGCCACCTGCTCCCGGTGCATGGTGGCCATTTCCGCCAGCAATGTTGCCAGTACTGCCACTGGCTGCACTGGTCATGGCTCATCCCGCAACTGGTTTTCGACACCACTGTGACACAATTGATCCATATGTACACACTGTTACAGGACTGATTATGTTTTATTTGACACTTTTTCAAGATCTCTGTGCAGCTTTTCAGACGACTTGTTCCCAGAACAGCCATCCTCTCTCCAATCCCAGCTGGCAACTGAAGTAGCAGGACTGATCACACCAATCAGTCCCAGCTGCTCTGCCACCAGAACCCACTGCCCCACCCTCCTCTGCAGCGGAGCCGTAGACCACACCCCCACCACACAAACCTTAGACAATGCAGTCAGACAAGCTGCGATAAAACCAAGATTCATCCATTGGATTGATAGATGGAGAAGCAGCATTTGTCACTCCAGAGAACATGTCTCCACTTCTTTTTACTGAGTCCAGGGGTGTCATGCTTTACACCACTGCATCTGGCACTTTGCATTGTGATTGATGAGGCTTGGATGCAGCTGCTTGGCCATGGAAAGTTATCCCATGAAGCTCTCTACGCACTGTTCTTGAGCTAATCTGAAGTCCACATGACGTTTGGAGGTCTGTAGTGATTGACTTACCTCCGTAAGCTATGTACCTCAACATCTGCTGACCCCCCTCTGTGATTATACGTGGCCTAGCGCTTCATGGCTGAGTTGCTATTGTTCTCGATCGCGTGCATTTTATCATAAAAATGGACTCTGGAGCATTTAGTAGTATGGAAATTTCACAACTGGACTTGCACAGGTGGCATTTCCAGCACGGTACCACACTGAAGACACTGAGCTCCTGAGAGCTCATTCTATATACCTTAAAGTTTTAGCAGTTAGCCAGCTTGCCGTAACGTAATATAAAGCAAGATGGTGCTGTATAGGCATGCAAAAAATGTACAACGTCGACGTAAAGCATTCAGAAGTTACAATAAATGTCACATGCGTCACATGGTTTGGACTTTCAAGGAAGAGCTGACAGTGAGGGTAGGGGCTAACATCAACTCTATCACAAAATACGTCAGATAATTTGGGTTTGAAAAGATTGATTTCTTGCGGCACCAGAATATAATTAGAGTTTTTGTCAAGTCTCCAAGCTCATCACGCCCCACAAAATTGATAAATACAGAAATTGGGAAGTTATGAGTAAACATCCCCTGGAGCCTACAGGTGGGTGCTGAGATGTTGAAGGGTTTGAAACAGCAGACAGGGCAGCAGGGAAACACTGACGAACATAAGAGACGATAAACTTTGTAACTTAAATAGTTAGCCAAAACGACATGGTGTTTTTCATATACGAAGTTAGAAAAGTGAAGCATGTTACATGATTGCAGTGCTGCTAGAGTTTCATGTCTGTTCATTTTATTCATCTGCATAGCTCTACTGAATCTTGTGTAAAAGAGCTCCAGACTAAGTCACCTACTATGTATAAGCACATAAGGCTTATAAGTCTATATATATATATATTACACTCATTGGTCAAAAGTACTGCCCATAATATTAAAGTGTTTCAGCAGGGTTATGGTAACCAGGCCACAGTACGTCAGGCTGAAGGACATCACGTCGGACACTGTGGTCAGCAGCACAGGAGCACCACAGGGAACTGTGCTGTCCCCACTTCTCTTCACCCTGTACACCTCTGACTTCTGCTATAACTCTGAATTATGCCACATTCAGAAGTTTGCAGACGACACGGCCATCATGGGGTGTATCTGGGATGACCAGGAAGAGGAGTACAGGAGCCTGGTGAGGAACTTTGTCACATGGAGTCACACAAACCACCTGCAACTCAACACTTCAAAGACCAAGGAACTGGTTGTGGATTTCGGGAGGTCCAGACCAGGTCCACTGCCAGTTCAGATAGAGGGAGAGGAGGTGGAGGTGGTCAACACATACAAGTACCTCGGGCTGTGGGTGGACAACAAACTGGACTGGTCATGCAACACGCAGAACCTGTATAAAAAAGGCCAAAGCCGACTGTACTTCCTCAGGAGGCTGAGGTCTTTCAACATCTGCAGGAAGCTCCTGAGGATGTTTTACCAGTCAGTGGTCGCAGGAGTCCTTTTCTATGGCGTGGTGTGCTGGGGGAGCAGCACAGCAAAGAGGGACTCATCCAGACTGGAGAAACTAATCAGGAAGGCTGGCTCTGTGGTCGGCATGAAGCTGGACACTCTGGTGACAGTGGCAGAGAAGAGGACCTTAAAGAAACTGATGGACATTATGAACAATGCCGGGCATCCTCTGCACACGGTCGTAAACAATCAGAGGAGCCTATTCAGCGACAGGCTGCTTCTCCCCAAGTCAAAAACCAACAGACTTAAAAACTCCTTTGTCCCACACACCATCAGACTGTTTAACTCCTCACTGGAGGGGAGAGGGAGGAGAAACAGGGGGACAAGGGAGGGCGGGAACAACTGAGTTGTAGGTGCTTTTCTACACTGTGCAATATTTGCAATATTTGTTTTTTGTTTTGTCTTTTTTTTTTTTTTTTTCTTATATTTGACTGTGCAATAACCACTGTGCAATATACTCACTCAAATGAGCAATCCTATTTATCCATATTGTATATTCTGCATATATATATGTGTATATGTGTATATATGGTGTATTTATTTATGCTTATATCCTTACTCTCTTTCCCCTTAATGTATCTGTAACATGCAACTTCTTTCGGTGCTTTGCTACTGGAAACTGAATTTCCCAGAGGAACCCACCCGAGGGATTAATAAAGTTTCATCTAATCTAATCTAATCTAATCTAATCTAATCTAATCTAAAAGAAGTACGGCTAGAACAACATAAGTACCATGATATCTCCTGTTCTTCTTTTTTCTTTCTTGTTGTACATGATCATAGAAGAGATCGAGATGGGGTTTTATTAGCTAATGCTAGCTAGCTTAGTTAGTGAAACCATTTTTTACTGTAGTGTGAAACGTTATGCAAATTTTTTCAAGCACAAAGGAGGGTCAAAACAAAATCCACTTACTTGCAGGGCTCGCAAAATCGCTAGCCCGACGTCCCGGGGCTAGCGATTTTTCCAGTTGGGTTACCAAAATCTCAGCCCTGCCCGTCGGGCTATCATAGGAAGGAAAAATATATGTCAATGCTTTTGCATTCTTTCGGAAATGTAGCTGGGTAATTATGTCATTGGCATCGGTGAGCCACTGTCAATGTGACATATTGAAATCGCGTTTGAATTTGTGCTTGTTTTTTGCTTTCACTTTGCAATCGCGCGAAATGTGTATAGAGATCGACAGTACTGATTGGTGAGTGACGATTAATTGCACACCAATTCCTCTGACATCGTCTTATCAATCGTTAGCTTACTATTCAAACATGACAAGTGAAATCTCCCGCAGCAAGCTTGAACATGTGAGAGGTTGATCGCGCAGAGAATCGCTGAGCGTTATGTGAGTGCGTGTGTAAATGCAGCAGGATATATATTTTAGTTCTGCTGAGCCAAATAAGACAGGTCAGGGTGAAGAAGTGACCACAAAACGGAAAAGTTATGACAAATCAGACTATAAGGCAAAATGAAAGTGCAGCTTTATGGTTTCATGGACAAAAGAATTTCTGTGGCTGCAATATGACAAGCTAAATAACCAGGGGTGCAAATAAGTGGTCCGCAGGTGTGCTTTCGCTGTCAAAATAAAAAACGCGCACAAGATAAGAAGTTGCAACGCGTGTTTGCGTACATAAGATTTTCTGGAGGAGGACAGACATTTGTTTAGAAATCTTAAAGATGTCGAAGAAGCAAGCTCCTTTAAGCAATTACTTTGGTGTTCCTCCACCTCCAAAGAAATGTCAGAAGGAATCCGAACCACAAAACAAGCGTGTATTCTCGGAAAAGTGGTTGCAGGAGGTGAGCTGGCTTCAAACAGATGATGAACGCACAGAGATTTGGTGCAGAATGTGCCGTGAAAATCCCACTCTAGCGGACAAAAACAGTGCCTTTTATATGGACGCAAACGCACGTTGCAACTTCTTATCTGGTGCGCGTCTTTTATTTTGACAGCGAATGCACCCCTGTAAATAACATAATGTTCTGCCGGGTGTGTTGTTGGTTTTCCCTCGATTTCTGAGTCAACAAATGCCTTTGTTACTGGGACCAGTAATTTTAAGAAAGACCCCCATTAGAACCCACGAGAAATGCAAGAAATGCATTATTGCAGTCTGCAATATCTTACCCAGAACAAACACCAATTGCAAATAACATACTAAAAATAAACCCAAAAAATCTGTTTAGAACAGCGTACTATGTTGCAAAGAGTGAACTAGCATTGGCAAAATTTAGCAGTATTTGCAAACTTCAAAAAGCAAATGGCCTAGATCTTGGTTCCACTTGCCTCTTACCCGTGACTGCAGTGGAAATTTCAAATTCAGGATCTGACACAGACTGATTCATGTCCTACACAGTTCTTACAAGTTCATAGAAATTTCTGTTCAATTAGAACCAAGTATTTGAGTTGATGATTGTAATTTGTGTTTCAACAATTTTTTCAACAATTTTTTGATTAAAGTTTTGTTTCCGTTACAATATTATACTTTAATGTATAATATTGTAACAAAACATCAATCAAAAAATTGCTCTCTTTTTTATTCGGGCTACTTAAATTTATTTTGGACCACCAAAAACTGAAGAGTCCCTGCCCAAAGGGCTACCAGGGATTTTGAAATTTTGCGAGCCCTGACTTGATAAACTGCTTTAGTGTACTTTAGTACAATATAACTGCACTAGATGCCCAGAACAGTGAAAATATTCCTTTCATTCGGTTGACTTAAAAAGAAGTTAGCAATAACTTTTTTTGCAGTCACCTTTGTCAGTGTGTTCATATTTAGAGCTTAACACTTGCATCTGTGTGCCATACCCTTTTGTGTACCTATGATATTTTGTGTGTGTTTGATTTCATATGTCCTCCATACATAAATAATCAGTTCAAATCCAGTAAAGGAATAAACTCAGTTTTGACATGAGTTTAACTATCATCTTATCATTACTTAGCTACAGTAGCAGGGGGTTGGTGGGGTGGGTTTAAATTTTATTTATTTATTTATTTTTGTTTTGTTTTGTTATTCTTAAAAAATCTGGTATATTTAATATATTACTCTGTTTTTAAACCTTTTTAAATGAGCCTTTTTAGATATGTTTTGGCATCACGTTTATCACCTGTCTTCTTTGGGCAGTTTTATTATAATTAACTGCTTAATATGGTTACTATAAATTGTTTAAAAATACACACAGATACAATAGAAATACACATAACTATTATTACAGAATTTTTAAAAAGTCATCCTTGAAAGTCCTTGAGACATAATCAGTTTCAAATTAGGTTTATTTGTCTTTTTCTGAGAAGAAAATTTAAGCTTATTTATATAATTATGTAAACAAAAGTGATGGTAGGTACAGTGGCTAACCAGATTTTGAGTATGCAGCGGTGACCTTGAATCCTTTGCTGTGTTCCACTTTGACAGATAAAAACTTTATTAACGACCCATCTTCAGGAGAGCAGACAAATCGCCCATGAAACCAGTGTGTTCTAGTATTAAAAGTATATGGCAATTAGAGGATGTTTTTTTTTTCTTCTTCACTGAAAGCACCAAGAAGAAGAAAGGGGTAATAAACACAGCTTGTTTGTGGCATAGCAAGCAGTAATTATGAAGTGCTCAGAGAGTTGTTGTGCTTATTGTGCCTGGGAGTAATGAGATAGGCTGTGTTGATCCCTAACTGATGCTATGGCTCCTAATCCTCAGCTCTCTTTTCCTGCTTCTCTTATTTATCCTCCAACATCCCTTTGACCGTCACTGGCTTGTCACTGCTCTGGGTTGCACCAAGCGAACTCTGACCTGCGTGTCAGCTGAGTTTTCAATGGTTTGAAAATGGTTTGGCATTGAGTTGAAGCACAAAGCAACAAATGAGTTATAAAGACCAGTGTGATATGTTTTTCTCAGTGCAAGCTTTTGTTTAACTACCAAACATGTTCATCTTTAAAACAATTGCCTTAACTTGCACTTGTGTTTTTTTATTATTCTTTCTAAGCCCGCATTTTCCCATTTGTCCCATTTCTCTTAAGTGGTCTTCCATGTTATGCTGACTGACATGCATATTTCTGGCCAAGCAACACATTTTGAAATCCTGTTATATAGTGTCTGTCTTCTCTGAAAGATTCTGGAATCGGACCAGTGTTACTGTCACTTTTTTTTCTTTATCTCTTCACTTTCTTTTTTGGACTTATTTTTCTGAAACTCAAAGGTTACCTCTCCTGACACCTCCTAAATCTGTGATTTGTGACCGGTAATCTTTATCAATGTGGTTTTGTGGTGTGAGCCCTTAGATTTGAGTGGAGTCTTACGGGCACACATTCCTACTCACACAGAAACTCACTTATGTATATCCCCCCAAGATGAAGAATGCTGTGTGTACAACCATGTTATCAGGGTGACCTAGAGACAGACTGGTTATCACCTCTTTGAGCCTCTCAGGGCTAAACCACAGAGCCAGCAGAAAAACACCACTCCTGCCTTCTCTGTCTGTGTGCTGGTCAGTCACTATGTCCATCTACTGCAGCGCACAGTTCCTATCTAATCAACATAGACAGGACACTCGTCCACATAGACAAAAGCAAAACCTGCATGTATGCTCACAGATTCACAGGCACCCTCAGAAATAGCCCTACAAATGTATACACACACAGTGCCACACACACACACACACACACACGTACTACATGCTGATAATCAGTAGGAAACTCATACTGATCTGGGTCCTCTGGATTTCCAGATATAACTAGTTCTAGTGAGACCTAACATTGGGTGGTGCACATGCCACCAGAAAGTTTGATAAGCTGGCCTTTTGACAGAAAGTAAATAGATGGGGTATACACATTTTTGATTTTCATTTTGTGCAGCTGTGACACACTGGCTATTCTCTAATTAGTGCCGCTCTGTCACTTTTTCAGATCCTATCAGACTTCACAGCCAAAGTCTACTTTTTAAAATTAAATGTATTGTGAGGCATAAATTCCAGACCTTCTGATGGTGCAAAGTATAGTTTATATATCAAATATCAATATCAAAAAGAAAAGGAGTAGAGGAGAGGTGAGGTGAGGTGAGGTGAGGTGAGAAAAGAGCTTTAACGATGAGAGAAAGTACTACAGACAGATGGTTAAAGGAGTCTAGGTTATAGCTTTGGCCAAATAGCAAACCCCCAAACGTAGTTAGCTATTGCAGGACCTGGAGAATTTTAAGGTAGAACCATATTGAAGTAATATGTGCACAATGTTTGTTTGTTTTGTTTTTGTGATTTCAGCTATTTGGGAAAATGTACATTTTTTGTTTGATCGAAGGTTGACAGGGGGTTTGCCGAATTACCTCTAGGACTAGAAGTAGTTCTACTCGCCTAAGGTAATTCCCAACCCACCCTAAAAAAAGGCTAAAAAAAAAAATCCTCATTCCATGCATAGAGGTTTTCTCTGGATTTCTCCGAATCTTTTAATGATCTTCTTAATGTGTCATGATGATCATTGAAATCCTAGGTAATGTTACTTTCAAATGTATTTCCAATGTATTTCAATCTATTTTCATCAAATAAAAAAAGTGTCATCTGTTGTTAAAAAGGCATTAAGGTTTCTCAGTTTCAACCTACTAATTTTAGGTAAGTATAGGATGTAGATGATTTGGCAATCATAGCTTTCTGGTTTTGTTTACATTTCTCAGTGTCCCAACAAAGTAGATGAAAAGTTTAGGCTTACACTTCATGTCAGAAACACTTCATGACTGTTAAGTGAGGTTGGCACCAGCTGCTGGAGCAGCGTTGTGGAGAATGGAAGGGAATGAATTGCCTTTGGCACCAGGCTGCTATCAGGTAGTAATTAGTATAGCTAACATCCCAGATGAAGGAGTCAAGTCTAGGTCAGGGTAAAAAACTTCAAGGTTCTTAGTAGGTAAGGGTTGGAGGTCATGCCTCCCACCCTAACAGAATATTAGCTCATGCCATGCCTGGTCAAATTTGCTGAAACGTCTATTGGCCTTTGACCTTAAGGTGTTGCAGGCAGTCACATGTCAGGTTAGTTCCTGTGGACAATGTTGAATGTGTTCTTATTAGATTGCCCTTGTAGTTCCTACTCAGGACCTGTCTAACCCTGGCGAGAGCTGAGATTTAGTCTTATACACGATGAAACTTTTGACATAGATGTTACCTTACAGCTTAAAGCCATGCTTGGCATTCCAGCCCTGCTGTGGCCCCAGGATCAACCTTTTTCTGTCACACAGATATGTCTTTGAGGAATCAACAGAGAAATGAATGCATGTATGGATGAACGGCTGGATAAGAGAAAGATTGTTTTGTTTCACATTCTAGAAATCACAGTATAATCTTTTTCATATATCTGGCGAGAAAATTCTGATGAATGTATGTGTGTATAGATGGTTGCGGGGGTCACTGTACTCAGTCCTGGTTCCTTAAAAGACCTCTAATCCTCTAATGCAACCATAATCTCCTTTAATACGTTGAATATTAGTCGACAAATCACATGATAATAAAGTGGTATGAAAATGTTTCTTTTGAATGACAGGGTATACGAAGGATTTAACCTGAAGGTCTAATCGTAAACACTCAGGACTTGTTATGTTGACCATGTCAAAGGGTTTATGTTTGCTGTTGGCCTGTAGCCTTCAAACAGCTGGAGCTGAACCTCACCAGCCAAATTAAATTGCCACCACTGATAAATAAAAACAGATTTTAGTCACTATAGACTGTTTTTTTTTTCTGAATGCATGTATTTACTATTTATGATCATATTTTATAAATATTAATCAGGGATTTACGTCTTTTTTATGTACCGAATACTTTCCTTTGAATAACTTCGTTCTCTGAGGAATTAAGATAAACAAGGTTCTATTCATATAAAAAAAGAGAAAAGGTTTGAACTATGCGAACTTTGGTGCATTTTACTCATCCGGTTTGCTTCTTGTGGTGCTCTTCGTCTCTTGAATCCTGGCCTACTTTCTGTATCATGTTTTTGGAAAACATGAGCTAAGCTGCAGTGCACAAACCAAACAGCCATTAGATCGCTGCACAGTATGCCTGACCTCTGACCAGCTAAGCCCCTGCCCTTCCCCCTGGTAAACCCCTTTTCCCCACCGCCCCCACACCTGCCTCATGCCCTGACCCATCCTTTCTTGGAAATTATATTATGGTGTTTGGATCATCCTGCTCGTCTTCCTCCGTACTGTAATCATATTTGCTTTGTCATGTGTGGCTGTTCGCAGACGGTGTGTGTGTGTGCGTGTGACGCCCAGCTCATTTACAGCTGTTGGGAGCTCACTGGTCCTATTTTCTCTTTGACACATCCCTGAGACGGTTGTCTTGCCCAAACATACACATGTGGCTACACATGGGTGACATGTTTATCAGTGGTCTAAGGTGTACTCCTCCATCCTTTACTTACTGGCTTTAATGATCTTCCTTCATTCAACCATCATTTGACTTGTCATAATGAAAATGTTAACCGGAATGACTGAATAAGTGTAAAATGTTGCGTCTCGGACAAAAAGAGGGAGAGAAAGCACAGCAGGGTGAGAGGTCCTTGGCAGCAGTCCAACAGTTGGCGTCTCGGTGTCCACATTTAGTTCCAGCTGAGTGCCCACAGCGGGCATGACTGTGCTTCCTTCACTCTGACCCCTCGACAGAGGACTGTGGCTTGCCTATTTCCACGATCCCATTTGATTTTCTGCTTTTTTCTTCTTCTGTCTTTGTGTTTTGAAAGTGGCTTGACAACAGCCATTTTCCTGAGATTTTAGAATTGATTTGTCTAAGCAATGGGAAAGGTTTACAGTTGGACAAAATCTTAGAAGCTCTTTAAAAAAATCTTAAAACAATATTATTTTACTTTATCTTTAAAAAAAATTGTAAAATCATTTGTATCTATCAAATATCTAATATTTAAATTCAACTTATGTAACTTATGTACTTTTTTTTTTGCTCCCATGTAAAATGATTTAATTTTTGGGTACTGAGCAATTTGTTGATTATAGAGAAACCAAAAAACATTTTAACTTTAACTTAACATGTCGAGGAGCTTATATTGAATTTGGTTTAAATGTTGTAATTAGATTACAATTACAATACAATATATAGTTCCCAGAATTCGATTATTTAAAAAAAGTTTCGTTTTGCTAAATGTGGTGATTAACATGTTTAGTTTTTATTTTTATGATTGGCAGCCACTTGAAGTCACACTGAATGGAAATCAGGCAGTTCTCTCTTGTTTTTCCAATAGTTTTTTTTCCCAATACAGTTGAGAAATTTTTATGCACTTCTGCACTTGACAATTTTAGAAAATGTTAGGGGTTTTTTTGTGTGGGGGGGGGAATCACACTATCAGGTGTTGTGTGTTCATGTGAAGAAAGCTCCAGTGACAAAGCCTCGGCATATTCTTGGAAGACAAACTCCATCGCTTTTATTCTCATATTTCTTTGGTACATAATCAAGTCTCTTGCTTAACCTTAGGTCCCGCTTATCTTAACTTTTCCAATTTCTCATCATTTTTGTCTTTTTTTTTCTTTACTCAGATCCTTAATAATATTATTACTTGAGATTTGTAAACTTTTTAATTGCTCATGTCAAAATTCAAAGTCTAAATATTTTGCTTTTTTCCATCTCCAGCCTCTTTGTTTGTCTTCTTTGGCTGACATTATGTGATTTATTTATTTATGTATTTATTTTTACACAAGGCATTGCTCTTAACATTTGTATAATGTAATGCAATGAAAATTTCAAAGGCAAGAATTTAAAATTTTACAAAATTGTTAATTGAATAAATTATCAATGCCTGTACTACAACTTAAGTATTCATCTGATAGATATGAAGCTAAACACCCATAATATCTAAACGGCACTGCATTTCCTGCTAAGTAAGACAAATAACAACAAGTCAGACCAATAAATAGGTACATATATAAATCTTTAAAAAAAAATCAGGCTTACATGTGAGATTTTCAGTTTTTGACTGATTTTCATATTTCTGTTGGCTAACTGTCTTTGTATGCTGTAATTGTATGCTGTTGTTGTTCTTGTGTCACACTAACTAACTTAATTAATACTGATTAAATGCTTGAAATAATACAGTTCACAAAGTGATTTCATTTGCAAATAAAAACAGCTACCTGTTTTCCATAATCTCTCCTTTGCCTAGTTTAGCTTTTCTTAAAATTCAAAGTCCATAATTTTAATTTCAAATAGTTTGTCTCTGCTTTTAGAGATGCCTGTTGTATTGTTGCACAGATGTTGAAGAAAGTGGGCGCAGGGCCAAACTGTGAAGAGTCAATAGCTGTTATATGGGTAGACTTACAGACATCACATTTGGGGAGGCATAATGAATTGCACATGTGTTGATCTTAATGGGAAATACTTCTATGATACAGGAGTCATTTACAGAAAAAGAATCACTGGGATAGAGAGGATTGAAAAGGTGGAGGTGAGGTTTCTGGCAGCGTGAGGGGCCAAACATGTTTGTGTAGACTTGCAGATAGTAGGATCAAGATTGGGTATTGATGAGATAGGGAGCCTGCTGACTGAGTCACAGAAGCTTGAAATAAACTGTCGAAGGCACACGGCCAGTCATTACAGTGAAGCCGCCTGGCCCTGCTCAACCTTGAGCCAGTCGATAAGCTATTATAACCATGCAAATTGCGGCCAAATCAGAGACCTGACATATTGGTATTATATTCCTGTGCAGCCACTGGGTTATGCATCATTATTGGGATCCAGTAACAATATGTATTATGTTCCCTTGTTGTTCAGTGTGTCGACTCATGAGCAGAAAATACTGCCAGTAGGACAATATTGTCGTGCACATGTTTTGGCAACACTGAATTGTTTTCATAGAGGGCACAAAATGAACACCCTGATATGTTTCGACGTTTCACACTCATGTGCCATTTCTCTCTCTCTTTTTTTTTTTTTAAGTCCTTGCTCTTCATCTGACTCCACCCGTAGCCCGCTCTGCCTACCCTAACATCCAACCCTCCCACCCTGTTACCTCTCGCATTTTCTCTGTTTCTCTTCTTTCAGCGGGACGGCAGTCTGCCAGGTCATTTACTCTCAGTGACAGTGTGACGCATCCAGCAGGCTAGCGTTTGGATGATGTAATTTGGGCTAAAGGCTATGTAAACACTGCTGTGACCTTGGTTTTAGATTTGTCAATAGGGTTGGGTTGGAGAACAGAGAAGAGGATTGTGTGGGACTGAAAGAAACGTGTCTTGGCTATGATAGTTGGAAATCTCTAGCTGGCTGACTGTTCCGATAACCTAAGATACCTTAGCCTTACCTCTGACATAACCTAGACTCCTTTAACCATCTGTCTGTAGTACTTTCTCTCATCGTTAAAGCTCTTTTCTGACCTCTACTCCTTCTTTTTGATATTGATATTTGATATCTTGAAAACTAGTTGTTGTCCTACCTTCATGTTCTCTGTACACTTTGTCTTTTCTCTGACCTTATGCATATTTTATTTGGTAGTAGGGTTTCTGCCCTTCTCTAGGCAACTTCACTGCCATGGTGCTTTTCTCTGTTCCTGCTTTCATCTGTCCTATGCTGATCTTCGTGAGCTCCAGAGGTCAACACAAGTAAACACTGGCCGCCAGCCCAGACAACACAGAACTATTGATCTGGTTTGGTTAGAAAGGTGATGTGTTTCCTGGTGCGTCTTGATAAGGGTTATGAGCTCCAGGTCTAGAGTACACCATCCTGAATCCTTAATTTGGGAGAGATTAGAAAAACTGGAGCATAAGCTAACAGTCACTTAATGTTATGTCAGGTTTTTCCAGGACTAACAAAGCACTTGGTGTGAGATAACTTACCTAGTAAGCATAATAAGCATCTAATGGGTTGATGACAAGACCTATTGGTTTTATGAACATATGAGTCTGCATTTGCTCTTCTGTTTGACAACCATACTTACTGCTAGCAGCCAGATGCTGCTAATCAAACAGTTTGGCAGTTTGTAGGACTGGAGCATTCAGGTGTGTGTTAACACAGTGTCGTGAAGGAGAAACACAAGGAATTATCTTAAAGAAGCAATTGTTGTTCTCCATTATTCTTTGAAGGGTTATAAGGTTATTTCCAAACAATTTGAAATCCATCATTTTACACCGGGAAAGATAATTCACAAGTGGAAAACATTCAAGATAGCTGCCAATCTTCTCAGGAGTGGACATCCCTTCAAATTCACCCTAAGGTCAGACTGTGAAATATTCAGAGGAATTGCAAGAAACCCAAGAGCTATGTCTTGGAGTCTACAGGTCAGTTGGCATGTTAACGATCTCAACAAGTATGGCTTGTTTGGAAAGGTTGCCAGGAGAAAGTCATTTGGTCTAAAAAAAAAAAAAATATGGCAACTTGGAACAGCTTTCAAAGTTGCATCTGAACAAATCACATAAGTTCTGGAAAATTATTCTTTGGACAGATGTTTTGTATCTAAAGTTGATCACGAGCTCCTTTGTGTACCAAAGTAACTCTGGAGTCAGATGTGATCTGTCCCACAGCCTGCAAACTTGGGCCAAAATCTCTTCATGACTCTATGACTGATAAAGTCATGCAGAAAACTATAACTTCAATAATTGCTAACCATTACTTCAAATTACTGCTGCTAACAGTAGTTGTACAAGCTACCGGATCATGTGGTGTACTTACCCTTACACACTGCTTCAAAATTTTGGCTTACTATACAGTGGTCCCTCGCTATAACCTGGTTCACTTTTTGCGGCCTTGCTGTTTCGCGGATTTTTTTTGTGCAATTTTGCATGCTTTTCTTTCTTTTCTTTTTTTTAACAGCGCATTGTGTTCTGCATCCTGATCAGCCGTTGACCATTGTCAATCAGTCTCCTCCGTGCCGTGTCTCTTTTACAGTACAGAATGACTTCAGCTTGTCAAATTTACATAAATCTTCAAACGCTAGCAGTGTGACTCTGAAGTGCTGTACTGTATGTTTGTAAGTTCTCTCCCCAACAAACATAACAATGTCGACGAAATGTTTTGCACCATCAAAGGCACCTGCGGTAGCATCCAAAAGGCAGAGGAAGATGCTAACCATCACATAAAAAGTTGACTTCTGGACATACTAAACGAAGGTAGAAGTCACTGTAATTTTCGGACCATTAGGCACACCGGATTATGAGGCGCATTAAGCGAAATAAAACAGTCAGATGAGTCAAACTTTACTCAACTCATTCTCCTTGCTTCCTCTACTTCCGTACCATTGATTCATTAATGTTGAATTCTCTGGCAGCTGCTCTATTCCCATGTTCTGGACCTGAAAACAGGGTTTGATCTTTGGTTTCATTCTATAATACCGGACTTATTTTTCTACGAAGATTTGAACTTTGAGGGTGTTTAAACAGGAGAGAAAAGTGTGAAAATGTTCATGCCTGTCTGAGAAAAGTGTATAAAGTGTGTAGTGAGGGATTTTACAGCCTTAAAACATCTATAATAATTGTAAAAAATAAAGGTGGCTACTTTGCGGATTTCACCTATCGCGGGTTATTTTTAGAATGTAACTCCCGCGATAAACGAGGTACCACTGTATATTAAATAAATACTGACATGGTATAACCTTAGAAATAAAAGATGGTGTACTTTCATTTTCATGACTGTGTATGAGGGGTGGGTAGGGTGACAGACTTCAGCTGTGCTGAGGCAGTTATAGAAGCGAAGAGTTGCTGAAGGGTCAGTCATATCTGTTGAGCCTTAGCTTATGCATTTTGTTGCTTCATGGAAAGCCAAAGACACCTGTCTTAAGCTCATCTTCTCTGATCACCGTCTTTCAAGTGGGTGGAATCTACTTGTTTAACAGAGTGAGCCCCATATATCTATGCATCCTGCATCTCATAGCAAGAGGCTTCCTGGCTCAAACCTACCAGCCAGCTGGAGCCTTTCTATGTGCACTTTTCTTGTGCTCCCTTGTACCTGTGTGGGTTGTCTCCCACAAGTAACATATGTGCCATAGATTGTAATTTGAGGTCTTCACATAAAATGCAGACATTTTATTTGAAGACATTTGTCTACCCTGTGGTGTGATTGGCAAGGGTCAGCATCATTGTGTTAACCCACACTGAGTAAATAGTAAGGTTATGGCCATTGTGTCTTTAAAATATATAGACCTACGGGATTAAGACAAAAGCGTTAAATATCAGACGCTTATTGACCATTTGATGCTGATATTTGGGGATGTATAAATATGTTACACCAAGTGCTGCACGCAGTAGCTCGCAGATGGGCAGTGATTAATCAGAGAGGTAACTGTGAAGTAGTTTGCAATTAGACGAGAAAGCTCTGAGGCATGCTAATTGAATCAGAAAATTAGCAACAGCTCTGTACTGAGCTGCAATAGGCTAGCTGAGCTTGCAGCAGGTGCTAGCCCACTCAGCTGTGGAACAAGGTATTTAAGTCACATTAGCAGCAGTAAAAATATTCCTTGATATGGAACAGTTAGATTTTCTGCTTGTTTTCACTGCCCATGTCACCAAGAGAAACCAAGCACTGAGCCAATGAGCTTAGCCACCTTGTGGCACAAAAATAACAGCTGACGCCTGAATAAAACCTCTGCATGAGTAAGCAGTTCTAATATTATATCTACTTGTAGTGCTCATCTATTTGGATAGTGATATTGCTTAAAAAATATCTGTCCAGTCTGATTTTTTCAGCTCTTATTCTCCTCCCCTTTCTTATGGCCGTCTTTGCTTTTCTCACCTGCATTTCCCTCATCTGCTACCACCCCACTCATCCTCCTTCCCGCAGCCTCCCCTGGGCTCCTGTTTGCTGACATCTCTCTCAGACACAACTTGAAAAAGTGGTGAGAAATTAAAAATTAATCACTTTTGAGCATGAGGTTGCCATCTCTTCTGTTCGTTGGCTATGCGAGGGAAGGGGAGGGGTGCTTTGTGGAAAGGCTGTGCAAGCAAAGGTTCTTTCAGGGTTTCTGTATAGTCAGAGTATGAGAAGAGAGTGTGGGAGTCGAAGAGTCAGACAGAAAGAGACGTGCAAAGGAAGAGGGAGTGATGTAGAAGCAGAGAATTCCCCAGGCAAACAGTGTTGTGCCTCATAGTTCTAGCTTTAAAGCATGCTGCGTGCCACACATACAGTAGGAGCAGAGGCCACGATGGAGAGCGAGAAAGGGTTTGTGTGAGTTGTGGTGTGTGCATTTAAGGCAGACAGTATCTCTTCTTGACAGAATGAGCTCATAAGCTGCTGAAAACCAAAATCCAAAAGCCTTTGTCACATATATAACTGTATATGCATATATATATATAGTACATGCCTGAACCACATGGACTGGCTACAAACACATTATGTCAGGTGGACATGAAAAACTATGGAAGAATTCTGGAATGTCAAAGATTTAGGAGGAAAGGTTGTAATTTTGGCTGTAAAATGAAAAAACTTGTTTTTCATCTTTTAGTAACCATTTGAATTTTCTCTTTAGCACAAATGATTGAGAAGTAAGGTTACGTGAAACTCACATGGTAAAAGATTAACAGAGCTGATCTTTTGCCATCTGTGTTCAGACAGAAGTACCTTATTGATGCCATGTGCTACTGTGATACTGTGTAAAGCTCGTCTTCTCTTCTTTCTCTTCTTTGAATTTTGTCTGTAGCACAAACGATAATGGAGTTACAGTCATTTAGAGAATACTTGTAAAATGGACTCACCGATAGACCCATAATAAATGGCCTGTATTTGTATAGCGCTTTACTAGTCCCTAAGGACCCCAAAGCGCTTTACACATCCAGTCATCCACCCATTCAGACACACATTCACACACTGGTGATGGCAAGCTACATTGTAGCCACAGCCACCCTGGGGCGCACTGACAGAGGCGAGGCTGCCGGACACTGGCACCACCAGGCCCTCTGACCACCACCAGTAGGCAACGGGTGAAGTGTCTTGCCCAAGGACACAACGACCGAGACTGTCCAAGCCGGGGCTCGAACCGGCAACCTTCCGATTACAAGGCGAACTTCCAACTCTTGAGCCACGATTGCCCCATGAAGGGTTTAGAACCATAATAGATAACTAGGATCTCCATCCAGGCCAGGATTCATGGGGCTTCTCCAGGCAGCTCATCATCACTTAGTGGACAGGGGAACTGCTTACCTGGTCTGGTGATAATGCAGGATGGCAAAGAGAAATTTCTAAACTTGTGGAGAAGCCAAAGCCTAAAGGTTGAGGAGAAGCCTCACCAGTTACACTGGCAGAGGTTCCTGTGGGTAGTTGAGAGGCTAAGGATGAGATTTGTCCTGAGATGGGAAAGTGTCTGGGAACTGTGGGCTTGTCTTGGTTGACAAGCCACTTTAATGTATGTATTGTATTGTGTTGTAGGGTCTTTATCTTACAGTATAAAAGACCTCGAGGCAACTGTTATTGTGATTTAGGGCTATATAAATAAAACTGAATTGAACTGAATTAATGTTGCATGGAGATCTCAGATAGGGAAAGTTTATTCCAAGGTCCTGGAAGGAGGTTCCATCTGAACGTTGAGCCTTGGATTCAAGAGGAGCAGTGTGGATTCTGTTTTAGTGTGGAATAGTGAACCAGATCTGCACCCTTGCAGGACTTCTGAAGAGGTCACAGGAATTTAACCATCCAGTCTAAATGTCTTTCTTGGACTTGGAGAAAGCTAAGGACATCTGTGGCATGTACTGATGGAGTATAGAGTTCTGAGTCTGTTGCTACAGGCCATCAGGTCCTTGTATAGCAAAGTGAGAGCTCTGTCTACATCCATGGCACAAAGTCAGACATGTTTTCAGATTGCTCCTTGTTGCCCCCTCCATTCTGTTTGTGTTGCTCAAAGACAGGATCTTGAGACATTGCCAGGTAAAGATGGAGTCCAATTTGGGAACTGCAAAATTACGTTTTTGCAGATTATGTGGTTCTGTTGTCTTCATTCTGAGCATGACCTTCAGCCCCAGAACAGTTTGCAGCTGAGAGTGAAACAGCCGGGAAGAGAGTCAGCTCCTCCAAGTCTGAGGCCATGGTTGCTGGAAAACAGAGGGCTCCCTCTCAGTTGGGGGATAGAGTGCTCGTGGTAAGGGATTTCAGAATCAGAATCAGAATCAGAAAGGGTTTTATTGCCAAATGTTGAGCAGGTTTACAACATTAGGAAATTGCTGCGGTGCTTAGTGCAAACATACTGTCATAAATAACGCTTAAATAGACATGAGAAAAAAAATAAAATAAATAAAATAAAAAATAAGAATAAGAATTAAAAGTGCTAAGTAGATAGATATATACATGATATATACATGAGTGCAGGTGGTGATCAGTGCCAAACATGGAATGATGCAGTGAACACAGCGTAGGGTCATGTGTTAGTGGTGGGAACAGTCATACGGTTATTGTTCATGTGTCCAACAGCAGAGGGGAAGAAACTGTTCTTATGGCGAGAGGTTCTGGTGCGAATGGACCGGAGCCTCCTGCCTGAGGGGAGCAGGTCAAACAGACTGTTTCTCCAAACAGACTTTCAAGTATCTTGGGCTCATTATTAGAGAGGGTGAAGAGCTTGGACATATAGAGGGAGCTTGAAGTAGAGTTGCTGGTCCTCCATGTCGAAAGTAGCTGGTTAAAGTAGTTACAGCATGTGGTTGGTATGCTTCCTGGTTGAAGAAATGAAAACTTCAGCTGAGGAGAAGGACATTTGGAATACCCTGCTGGTTTCCTGCCAGCTGCCATTGCGACCCGACTTTGGACATTCAGAGATATTGGAAAACTGGACACATAAAAATGGCCTCTGCTCCTAAAGAGCCATTCATCCATTCAAATAGGAATAATTAGCCGGTCATGTTGTTTCATTGATTTATTGCACAATAGATGTCCAAAGGATTTCAGGCACTATGTTCTGAAACTGTGAGGGTGTGTAGGGCACATATAACTTTCAGTGGGAAAATGCTTTTTAAATCATATTTTCTGGAAAAATCTGCACAAAAAGCATTGAAACCACTTTTATTAGATTTAACTGGTAGTTCTTTTTTTCTATATCCACGTGACCAAAGAAATTAAACTTTTGGTTCTCTCCTTGGTGACTTAAATAGGAGCTTTAAAATAGCCACCTGGATTCAGACTCCCAATTTGCTAGACTTGCTTCTAGATGGACTTCACTCACTTCTTGCATTTAAAACTTACACACATTAGTTGTTATATTGTATTGTATGTGTTGCAGATAGTTAGAAAATATATATGTACAAATTTCAAATTCACTTCATTTTATTGAGAAAACATCTTTTGAGGCATTACATTTGGTTAACAAATTATATATATCTTATACCTGTAAAATATGAAGTTTCTAAATAGCTACATAATTGCTCTGTTCTCAGTTATTAATATTTATCAAAGTGGTGCATTCACTTATTTTGCAAATTGTGCCACGGAGCACATCCGACCTGTGTACTGTTCACCCCTCCAAAATTAGTCAAGGGAGCTTCGCTTTGCTAAAGACTTTTTTATCTCTCCACTCCTCTCTCTTTTCTTTTATGCGATTCTCTCCCCTGCTGAGAGGATAAGGGCACTCCCACTCTTAGTCAACAGTGGAGCATTTACACTAAGGTAACTTTAAGGTTAGCTGGAACAGCTTTTTGTTAGAAAAGTGGCACCTGCTGTAGTGGGCCTCAGGCACTGTAACGTACTAAATCATAACTTTTACTTTCAGTGTTTACCAGAACTGTCCAGTCCTTTATTATATACCAGGTTCAAAGTATTAGAGGTATATCATGTCACTTATCCAAATGGAGTCATTTTTTATATTTACTTTGATACAGTGAAGATAATTTCCTTTGGCTTTTTTAGGAAGCTAATCAAGTCCAACAATTCCACCAATTTTTTATACATCAGTGAAGAAAAATTCCTCCAAGCATGTTCCCGCACCGTACAGCTGCAATTCAATCAGCTCCGTCCCTGGCAGCATATTCTGAAACTAGCTTGTTAAACAATTTCAAATCTCAACACCAACTCTGGCCTATTCATACAGTTACACACTCCCTCCCACTGGCCCTCCCTCAGTCCTTCCATCCATCCCTCCCTCTGTCCTTCCTCTGATCCCATTTCACAGTGGAACCATCAGAGGCTTATCCCAATCTCAGCATTGGCCGGGGGCCCATAGCAGTGCAGGGTCCGCGTGAACTCAGCTGTGAACTCTCAACCTTTCTCTGAGTGCCCTTCCTTCTCTCTTTAGCTGGCTCTCTCTTTACCCAGACTCGAGTTCTGCCTATTTTAGAATGGTTTTGGATGATGGCCTCATTATGCAGTACACGCTCTCATGCACAGTTTACGGAGCACTTACAAATATACTGAGGGTATTCATTAGAGCTCAATAATAACATAAACTCCCAGGTGTTATCCAGAAGAGCCAGTACACCGGTCGAACAACTAGGCAAGGATTCACTTAGTCAGGAAATTGTAATACAACATGCATTGATCAAATAGCAAGTTACCTGGTTACTTAGCCCATTAACCAGTCAGCAATCATGGTTTATGCAAAGCTGGGTTTACCAAAATACCTCTAAGCCTGGCCTCATGGTGAAAAAAGTGATTGGAATCTTTTTTCTTTAGGGTATGTCACCTTGCTAGTGGCACATGATAAAAGTAAAGCTAAAAGGCCTCATCCACAAATAAGGCGATTCACATGTTGCTTTAATAGACAGTCATGGCTCTGGTTGCATTGGTTACCCTCTTGTGTACTTCCCACCTCAATATGTGCCAGTCAGCAGTCAGGTTTGATTTATACACACACACAAAGCAGCAGCTTTATCCTCAACTTAACCTCAGCTTTAGCCTTACTTTCACTCTTGTTTTCTCTTTATCCCCCTTACTGTTCTAGCTATTGAATTTTAGTAGTTTAGGGTTTTAAACAACTCAGTCTGCAGGGCCACTGTACACACCTGGCTATGGTATTTTGGCCTCTATAGCACTACTCAGATTATTCTTTAGTAATGTTTTGGGGCCAGGATACATGTGTGGTCCATGAGCAGTGCTTTCCAAAGGTATGTTGATATTAATATGAAATTGATGTTTTTCTTACTATGGAATTTTTAATTTAAAAACACTACAAAATGACAACTTAAGGAGATACATTTCTTTTTCAGTTTATTAACTAACAGTTAAAGAGTAAAGAGTTGGCAGTTCGTCTTGTAATCGGAAGGTTGCCGGTTCGAGCCCGGCCCGGACAGTCTCGGTCGTTGTGTCCTTGGGCAAGACACTTCACCCGTTGCCTACTGGTGGTGGTCAGAGTCCGCGCCAGTGTCCGGCAGCCTCGCCTCTATCAGTGCGCCCCAGGGCAGCTGTGGCTACAATGTAGCTTGCCATCACCAGTGTGTGAATGTGTGAGTGAATGGGTGGATGACTGAATGTAGTGTAAAGCACTTTGGGGTCCTTAGGGACTAAGTAAAGCACTATACAAATACAGGCCATTTACCATTTACATGGACTTACTCACCACTCAACACACTTTACACATACAACAATTTATTATATGCATATTAACTTCTTGCTCACATTGATGGCCAAGTTGGAATCACCTATTAAGCTAACATGTGAGTGGGAAGAAGCCAGAGTTGTATTGCTATTGTAAACATACTGTTGGAGGGAACAGTGTGGCACAACTGATGAGCACATTTTATTGACAAAACTCGTATCGGGCACGTTGCTTTTGAATTCCTCCTGCCTCTGCAAGCCATTTTGCAACCCACTTCCACTGCAGCTCCTCTTTTCCATGTTATGTGTTTCTTAACCAGTCTCATGTCTATTGTCATGGATTCCCGCTTTGTTCTGTACCAGGAGTTTTGATGCTTCTTTCACTTATGTGGAGATGTTATTTGGTACAGGGATGGTGGCAAGAATCCAAAGTGTACTGATGCTATACTGGTTTTAGCTAATTTGTCTGACCCTGTGTGGGAGCAGCATGTGCCCTAGGCACCAACCCAACCAAGCACAATGAGCTACATCTGAAAGTGCAATCATATCCCCTCTCAAATGTTTTCATAGAGGTAGAGAAGGGAAGAAAGGTGTATAAGGAGCCAACAGGGGTATGCTCTATAAAAAAGAGCTGGCAAAAGTTTAAAACACTCTTGTCTTTTATTTTTTCTTTCTTCTTTTTTTTGTTCAAAGAGATTTGATCATGTGAGCATTTGCGCTTAAGCTTATGTATGTTTCTCTGTCTGTGTTTCTGTGGGTATATGATATCCATTGTGTGTGTGTTTCTAATCGCAGTGACACACATCTCCTTTATGAGAGGCACATCACACTACAGATGACCCCGTTGGATGGCGATGGCCCTTTTAACTACAGCGCCCTGATGCAATCCGCTGTAAATACATTAAACCAAGCTGCAGGAGAGGATGCTGCTTATCTATCCTCTCTGGCTCTTTTTCCATCTCTCTTTACCTCTCTTGCTCTAACTCTATCTTTAGCTCTTACTCACCATTGTGGAGGTAAGCATCAACGACACAGAGCTCTCAGTTCTCACTCCTTCTTTATTCGTCTCCAACATCAACTGTGCATATCACGCCACAAAACACAGGAACACACTTCCTATACACTGGGTGTGAGTGGAGCCCTCTAGTGGTCCACCACACATGCCCCCCCTGAACACCCAGCAGAACTAGTCCAGGACCCGGGGCTTAAGCAAACGGCCGGAACGGCTGAACCGGGGGGGTGGGGAACTGACAGAGGGCAACCCAGCCCGGGAGCGAGGCTGGCACTGGCGGTCAGAAAAAGCTGCAGACGACTCGGACTCCGTTGATTTTGGGTCGCTCCTGGGGGAAAAAACAGAATCCATCAGCCCGGTGGCAGGTGGGCGGCCGCGGCGAGGGGCCTGGGCCGGGACCACCTGATCCTCCTGCATAACATGTGCAGACTTAAGTCTGTCAACAGAGACAACCTCCTGCCGACCGCCAAAGTCCAAAATGAAATGTTTGTCGCCTGGTTTAAGAACCCTGTATGGCCCGTCATATGGTGGACGCAGCGGAGTCCTATGGGCATCGTGCCTGACGAAAATGAAACGAGCAGAGTCCAACGAACTTGGAACAAAAGTGTCAGGCAGGCAGTGGTGCACAGGACCAGGAACAGGAAATGAGTCTCTTGGGGGGCGAAAAGGCAGCAAAGAGGTATCAAAACATGGGGGAGGGCTCTCAGGTAAGAATTCCCCGGGGACCTGGAGAGGCTGGCCGAGGACCAGTTCAGCCGGGGAAACCCCGAGGTCTTCTTTAACCGCGCTACGCAATCCCAGCAAAACCCACGGAAGACGGTCGACGCAGTCACCACTTGTTAAGGAAGCCCGGAGCGCGGCCTTAAGTGACCGGTGAAACCGTTCGCACATCCCATTAGCTTGCGGGTGGTATGCTGTGGTGCGGTGGACCTTGACCCCCAGGCCGTCAGCCATAGCAGACCAAAGCTCAGAAACAAACTGGGGGCCCCTGTCCGAGGTAATGTCAGCAGGGGGACCGAAACGTGAAACCAAAAATGCCCTGGCCACCGTCACCGCTGTCGTGGACGCCAGGGGTACCGCCTCCGGCCACCTGGTCGTGCGGTCCACCACAGTCAAAAGGTGCGTGAAACCCTGTGACTGCGGCAAGGGACCAACCGGATGCCGGGATGAGAGAGGGCATGCACCGAGTCAAAAACACGACGACGCCACGAAAGGGGAACCACCGGGTGGGGGCGGCCGGTGGAAACATCGCAAAGAAGGTGCGGACCGCCGTCCCACACTGGGGTGTCCTCCAGCACGAGGCCCGTTTTTGTTGACCGAAGGGCAGGGACGTCCGGGTCAGCACGTTGCTCGGCGGCCATGGCAGCGTAGTCGACGCCGACATACACCGGAGAAACCAACACACGTGAGAGACAGTCAGCGACGTGATTGGACTTACCAGCCACATGCTGAATGTCTGTGGCAAACTCTGAAACGGCCGCCAACTGGCGCTGCTGGCGTGCGCTCCATGGGTCAGAGACCTTGGACATCGCAAACGTCAAAGGTTTGTGGTCAACGTACGCAGTAAAGTTGCGACCCTCGAGGAAAAAACGAAAATGTCGTGTCGCGAGGTGCAGGGCCAGCAACTCCCTGTCAAAAACACTGTACTTGCGTTCAGCATCCCGGAGCGTACGACTGAAAAAGGCGAGCGGTTGCCAGAGACCTGAAACCCGCTGTTCCAACACCCCACCCACTGCCACGTCGGACGCGTCGGTGGTCAACGCGATCTCTGCCGACGGAAGCGGGTGGGCCAGCAGGGCGGCGTCAGCCAGCGCAGACTAGGCTGCGGAAAATGCATGGACGCGTTCCGGCAGCCAGTCAACCGGATCTTTGGCCGTTTTACCTTTTAAGGCAGCATAGAGTGGCTGTAGCAGGTGGGCAGCTCTGGGGAGAAAGCGGTTGTAAAAATTTATCATCCCCAAGAACTCCTGCAACGCTTTAACCGACGTGGGACGCGGAAAAGCCGAAACGGCCTGGACTCTGTCGGGCAACGGAACCACACCTTCAGCGGAAATGCGGTGCCCGAGGAAATCCAGAACAGGCAACCCAAACTGGCACTTGGAAGGGTTGATGATCAGGCCGTGCGCTGCCAAACGCTGGAAAACCTGGCGCAGATGGGACTCGTGCTGGCTCGCTGAGCAGCTGGCCACCAATATATCGTCCAGATAAACAAAAACGAACGGCAGCCCACGCAAAGCGGAGTCCATCAGCCGCTGAAAGGTCTGGGCAGCACCTTTCAGGCCAAACGGCATGCGCAAAAACTCGAACAAGCCGAAGGGGGTAATGACAGCGGTTTTAGGAACGTCTTTGGCACGCACGGGAACTTGGTGATACCCCCGCACCAAGTCAATTTTAGAAAAAATCGACGTTCCGGCGAGATTGGCAGAAAAATCCTGAATGTGGGGGATGGGGTAACGGTCATTCTCCGTGGCATTATTTAAACGGCGGAAATCTCCGCATGGCCACCACCGACCGTCCGATTTGGGCACCATGTGAAGCGGAGAGGCCCATGCACTGTTCGAACGCTGTACAATGCCAAGGCGCTCCATGGCTGCAAACTCTCCCCGAGCAACGGACAGTTTCGCGGGGTCGAGGCGGCGCGCGCGCGCGAACACCGGGGGCCCGACCGTGGGAATATAATGCTCAACCCCATGCTTCGTTACCGTGCTAGAGAAATTAGGGACAGACAGCGATGGAAACTCTAAAAGTAAACGCTGAAAAGCATCCCCGGAGGTCACTACATTAGCCCGAATCAGGGGCTCGGCGGCCCGAGTAAAACAGGGTAGCGAAGAAAACGAGAGAGCATCGATTAAACGTCTGTCAGCAACATCGACAAGCAGTCCATGAGCACACAGGAAATCAGCACCTAAAATAGGTACAGAGCTAGCGGCAACAACAAAGTTCCACTGGAAATCCCGGCCATGAAAACAAACAGTCACCAACCTTTCCCCAAACGTTTTGATGGGAGAGCCATTAGCTGCAATGAGCTGCGGCCCACAGTTCGCTGCTAGTCCGTCGGCAGCGGTAGGGGGAAGGAGGCTCTTCTGGGAGCCGGAGTCCACGAGAAAACGTCTCCCGGAGCGCGAGTCTTCTATGAAGAGCAGCCTTTCTGTATTGCCAGCGGTCGCGGCTGCTACGGCGCGCTGGCGGGTCCGTTTCCCTGGGCCGTGAAAGCGCAAAGTGGCAGGCAGCGACGCGCTCTGTCACCAAAACGCTGATGGTAGAAACAGATGCTCTTTCTGCAGTGCCGGCGTGTAGCAATCCCTGCCGTCAGCAAGGGGGCGGATGCTCCGGGGGAGGCAGGTGGAGGTGTGGAAGGTGCCGCCGGCGAGTCCGTAGCCAGGGCGTGAACATCGAAAGTGCGGCTAGCCAGGAGAATGCGATCCGCTTCTTCAGCCAGGGAGCAATAATCCTTCGCAGGCAGAAGTGGGGAGTTTGCGAGGACAGCTCTCACGGCGGCTGGTAGTTGGCGGAGGAAGAGGTGGGCGAAGAGGAAACCACCGTCATCCGGCCCAAGCAACGATAGCATGTTCTCCATGAGCTCGAGTGCGGTACCGCCACCCAAGCCTGACAGGTTGAGGAGCTTTTCAGCTCATTCAGCGTCGGAGAGGGCATAGCGCCGAAGAAGCAGCTCCTTGAGGGCGGCGTATTTCCCTTGGGCGGGTGGGTCCCGGAGGAGCGTCATCGCGCGACGGGTGGCCAGCGGGTCGAGCGAGGCCACCACATGGTGATACTTCGTGTCGTCAGCCGAGATGCCGCGAAGGGCGAACTGAGCCTCCACGTGTACAAACCATGATGGGGGGTCATGGAGCCAAAAGTCCGGCAGTTTCAGCGCCACAGCGAACGTAGCTGCAACAGGAGGCGGAGGTCCGGCGGCCGCTGATGCATCCATAGCGGAGTCTGCGTTATCTGCGGCCCGTTGCATGCTCGAGTCAGGGGTCACCAATGTGGAGGTAAGCATCAACAACACAGAGCTCTCAGTTCTCACTCCTTCTTTATTCGTCTCCAACATCAACTGTGTATATCGCGCCACAAAACACAGGAACACACTTCCTATACACTGGGTGTGAGTGGAGCCCTCTAGTGGTCCACCACACCATCACCTTCTGCTTCCCTCTCTCTCTCATTTGGTTTATAACTGTTTTACTTTTTTTTATCCACTTTCTAAAGTTTCAGGTTTTGCTACTCTTTGAAAACGTGTCTGAAAGTACTACATGCAGATGATTCTTGGTTTATAAATCCACCTATCCAGTTTACCTCTTTTTCTTAATTTTACTGCCTGTTACCACCTTTACCATCAACCCATTTCTTCATCACAACTCACCATTGCTGGACACAAGTCTCACTCCAAACCTGCTCGCAGGTCAGAGGGAGTGCCAAAGGTGCATTGAGTGACGTGGCACTCTGGCTGACCCCTGGTAGCTTGGCAGGGCTCCCTCCCTAATGAGATTAGCCGGGTAATGCAGACTCTGTGTCTGTTTCTCCTGCTGCCCAGCCCAGCCCACCCTGGGGCTCTTTATTTAGCCACCAGCAGGACAGGGTGTGCCAGCATTTGCAGGTCGAGGGTAGGACAGGACCCCCAAGCCCACTGTCCTCCCTTCCACCCAACATATTTATCTGACCTGCCAAGTCTGTGTTTGTAGCGTCATGATTATGCTGTTGGATTGTTTTTTATGTTTTGTTGTATTATAGGTATTCTGGCTTAGCATTTCACTTATTTTGTGTTTACCTGCACCGTCCATACTCAGGTTCATTTTTCTTTCCATACTTCTTTCTGTCACTGTTTAGCAAATGGTTAAAAGTGCTCTTTAATGGCTGGGCTGTACAGCGCAGGGCAGTGATCAAACAATTTCCTGATCCCTTGAAACACACACACACACACACACACTCTGCCCCGAGTACAGTGACCGAGCAAAGAACTCGGGAACCTTGGCTCTCATGCATGGTGCTGGCTTTGATGAGCGCTTACAGCAGCATAAAGTGCATAGCTGCTCACTGTACCGCCCCAAAGACACAGACTTACACAGTATTACGAAAGCCTTGGCAGCCAAACTCAAACTAGTTAAGTACCTAGGAGGTGAGTTATTTTATCTGTATAACAATAACCCTCTTTGCACCTTCAGCCCGTTTTCCCATTGTTTAGGTGACTCGAAGAGATGTTATTAGTACCCTTTTTAGCAATGAGTAAGTTTGAGTGCCAATTAAACACCTCCAACTTTGTCACCATGAGGGTTTTTATGAGAGGGTCCTTAACAGACAAGGGGCCTCCCATGGCACAGGTGTGCCCCCCTCAGAGCTGGGGTCACGTTTATTCTGGAATGTGTGACAGCTCCAGTGAGTCTGACAGCCCATTCCAGGTGTCCAGGTGTTCTTTCTTTCTCTATGTAATTGCGTGTGCACACACAAACACCGGCTTGGCTGAGGCCCTGGGGCACAGACAGGTTCAAGTTCCACCCAAACAAACATTATGCACAATTTCATTAGATGTGTGTCTATGTGTGTGTGGATGTATGACTATGTACATATGCCTGGCAGAAGAGTGTGTAACCAACGTACTTACACTGGATGCCCTCTACGCTCATCATTTACACTGAAGGATTATGTTACCTAGATATGTCAAAGTCTGCTTTTGTGCCACCAGTCAGCTTGCTCTTTACCTTGTGATTGCTCTTGATCCCACAGACACCAAGTTCTGACATTTGTGTCCTTTCTCCTCTCTGTCCAGCTGAGAACACAGTGGAATAATGGGTTGTCCTGAGCTAAGAGCAACATTTAAAGAGGTGGATTAACTTTAACCCAAAACAGATTCTGTGTTTTTCGGTTGCTTTTTCAAATACATAGGTCAAAACATAAACATAATTGCTGCCCAGTTGAGTGTACAAGTAGCATAGTTAAGCAAAGACCTTGTCCATAGATGGTACGTCACCCATACATGAACTCTTCCTTTGTAGTCAACTCATTAGTCTGATTTTATGCAAATGGAACATTTTCCTCATCTTCTAAAACTTGTTTATATCTCCATAAGTCCCTGGTATTTCCTGGTATGTCTATAAGCATCATAACTGCTCTGTTACCATCTGGACCTTTGTGTTCCACATTTTATTGGTAAAATAAGGAAACTGGCATTTCTCTCTTTCTCTCCAATTTATACTTAAACTGTCTAGTAGAGTTACAATAGTTGTAAACTGTCTCGCATTTTCTGTTTACTCAGTGATGTTGTTTTTCAGATTTTATCAACAACAGTATTATCATACCCCTTAGATATAGTAGTTCTTGTAAACTGCACTGCACTATAGGATTATATAGTTTACTATTCATAAGGGTCTTGCTCATTTCCCGTCCAGTTTTGTTTTGACAGAGTGCTTGGTATGGTTAAGGAGAATGACCTACGATTATATGAAACAGTGCTCTCCATTTTATGCAGCTCAGTTGCAGTACATTTTACACTAACTGTAGTGCTCTGTGAGATATAAATAACAGAAAGCCCTATGAGTTTGTAAAATACTTTTTATGATTGGAAGTCTTCTTTTAAAGCACTAATTTGCACTGTGTTGTGTGATATGAGTGATCAGGTTATCGGTGTTTACCATTATCCAGGTCATAGGATATGGTGGCCATTTTAAGTTGCCCTAGGTGGCCCATCAATATCTAAAGGGACAATCCCTAACCATGTGGAGGCGGTTTCTGATCTGTAGCCTAGTAAGATTTGAAGCATCATAACCAAACTAGTAGGGTTTGGTTATGATGCTTCAGACTTTACACACTGTTTCTATAGTAGAAATCAAAAAAACTCTGTATCGATGTTAAAGGTCCTACCCAGATCTTCAAAATACTTCCTTGCAAATTTTTTCCTTGTCAAAATGAGTAAGGTTTACTTTTTCTGAAAGACTACGTATATTTCAACGCTGGAAAGAATACAATAGAAATCTGACAATTAAATAGGAAAAGCTGAATTTTAAGGATCTCTGTGTCATTTGGGAGACAGCGCATGAGAGCATGTGAGGATAAAAGTGTCAAAAGGGTAAGAATCAGATAAACAGATTAAAATAGAAAAGACTAAACTATGCAGAGACAATAAAAAAAAAAGACATTGTAAGTTATACAGAAAACAGAAATGAGCTGCCAGAGAGACAGGAGCATGGAGAGAGCATCCCTCTGGATGAGGAGATTGGAACATCAGACTGTAGGGTCTCTTATGGGACAGCCATAGACAGAGCACGCTCCCTGCTGCACGCAGGAAGGGGAAGCTTTGCCAGCATGGAAAACACACAAGAGAAGAACGAGAGATGAGTGAAACAGGGAAAAAAATGCATTTCTCCCCAGAGATGAAGTGGGAATTTTCTGCTAGCACAAACACTAGAGACAGTGGAGAAAGAAGAGGGGAGGAAATGGCAGAGAACAATATAAAAGAGAAATGACTGGAGGAAGGAGGAAATGGTGGGAAAATTGATCTAAAGGGTTCTGGCAAAAAGAGGAGAGGCTATACTTTAAAGAAGTACATATACACTGATGTGTAATATAAAAATGTAGTATTAATAGACCATTCATAAAATATATGTCTAGGAGTAGAGATGTGGTGATTGTATATGAGTCACAAAATCCTTACAATCCTGACATGACTACAAAAGATGTTTGAAATTGTAATGATAATTGCAAATGTATGATAACACAGAAGTTTCAGTTTTACTCTTAAGTTGTTACTAAAAATTAACATTAAAAAGTACATTAAAGGTGATCAAAGGAACATTACACTACATTCTATGACTTCATGAATTTCTGACAATATAATATATTCAGTAATTTTGCCTCTGTATAGTGAATAGGGATGGGTATTGAAAAGATTTTCACGATTCCGATTCCATTTTCGATTCTGTTTAACGATTCGATTCTTTATCGATTCTCTTATCGATTCTCTTATCGATTCTTTTTAAAAAAGGAGAACACTAAGGTCGATTAGCTTAGAACTTTGTTCTATATCTTCTCTTTGAACAAGATAGAAATTTAGGAGTAACATGGCCTTACAAACCCAGCAGTGAGATCTTAAGAGATCCACAGCCTACGGCTCTTCAATGGGGTGTCACAGGGTCCCCAGGAAAAAAAATTGTAAATGTAAAATAATAAAATAAATATTCTTCTGTAGCAATAACAAAGTATAACATAAATTATTCTGTAGAAATTACACAAGAATATCCAGTAATGTCCCTGCCTACGATTAAACACATTCACTTACCGGAAATCGGGGCATCTGCTGTGGCAAATGGGTGCAAGCCTTTTACCACAAACTTAGTCACTGCTCGGTGACATTCGTCTATCCTGGCAGGTTTTGTAATAAGGCAGATCGCGCTAACATAATATGCACTGTTAGTTGATTATTTACCTGCCGCATTAAAGGGAGAGGACGTGCAAACGTTACCGCTGCTGCTGCGTTGAGATTCACGAGTCCGGAGCGAATTAAAAACACGACATTCATTTAAGGTTATCGCGTGTTTTGTGAGCAAATGCTTTTGCATATTCGTAGTGTTTCCTCCCTTAAATGAAATATCCACTTTGCAAGTATTGCAAGTTGCCCTGTTGTCATCCGTTCTCGTAAAGTATAACCAAAGTTTTGAGCCGCCGTGTTTCCTGCCAGGTAAATGACGCTCCGCAACGTGGTGACGTCATTCGGGGCGACTGGAATCGATAAGGGAATCGTTTGCAAAAATGGCAAACAATTCCAAGGAATTGAAACAGTGGGAACCGGTTCTCAACAAGAACCGGTTTTCGATACCCATCCCTAATAGTGAAAGGTGTGTTACAGAAGTGTTATAGTAATTGTTAAAGAATTACAGTCAGTTTTTTCATATAGTCATGTTTTCAGAGTCTCAAAAGTAATTGGACAATTGTCTCACAACCAGTTTCATATCCACACGAGGCCTGTCCCCTTATTGTTCTGTACTCAATTAAGCAGAGAAGAAATCTGCAGTTGATTCCAAGTGTTGAACTTTAATTTGGTAGCTGTTCATTGCAACTTTGAACTTGAGGTTCAAAGAGACGGTGACGCAAATGGAGGAAGCCGTCATCCAACTGAAATAAATAAACCTATCAGAGAGACATCAAGTATTTCTACATTCTTATAAAGAAGGAATCCAGTGGCAAGCTCAACAAGCTCAAACAGCCTGGAAGATCACATTAGACAACTAAAATGTGTGATCACAGAATTCTTTCTTTGGTTAAGAAAAAACCCTTTGCAACATCTAACCAAGCCAAGAAGACTCTCAGGGAGGTAGACGTATCTTTTTTTACAGTTAAGATATGCCTTGGTGAATGGAAATTTAGAGGGTATGGAGCAAGGTACAAACCACTGGTTATACTTGAAAACAAGAAAACCACATTAGATTGGAAAAAATGTGAAAGAGCCTGCAAGCTCTGGAGGAAAAACAAAACAAAGAAGAACAACATTTCTCATTTTTAATACCAGACTAATAGTGGATTTTTAACATTACATTGTCTTCAGTCATAGGATACTGATCATCTTAAAAAATGCGAAAAATACATTGCTGTGGATTAAATTACATAAATATATATAAAATATTTTAAATGTGCTCAACCTGAAACATTTGCAGAAGAAAAAAAATCAGCCTACACATTAATGCTGCAGTAATATAACACAAAAGACTTCTGCAGAACATTTAATACCTTTAAGTAAATTAGCTAGTAATAGTTTTATGCTTGTACGGTTCTGAATGTAAGACTTTTTCTTATAGTAGATAGTGTGGTATTATCATAGACTGGTGGGTAACATTACACTGTGGCATCAGGAAGGACATCCAGCATAAAACTCTGCCAAATAAATAAATGTGTTGCTACCCTCTGTGGTGACCCTGTGTGATAAGGGAGCAGTCGAAAGTAGTGTTACTGTAGTACTGATGGAGAGGCCCTAATCATTCCCAGTGTTTTTCAGCTAACAGCATTCTTATTCACTGTAGAAGTATTGTTTTAAGACTCTTTTAACTGTAAGATGATCCTCACACTTCTTTAGCCAGTAAAGTATGAAGAAAAGTGAAGATGTCCAGGCAGAGTGCAGCAACAGAGACTTTTAGGCAGCAAAAAAACCCAAAGCACAACATGGTATGATATGTTTTATATATGTACAGAAATACATCATTAAAGTAACCAAAGTGGCTATGCATTGCACTGCAACTCAGAGCGATTGGGTCTTTAGAAAAGCTCTGATGGGAGGTCAAAGTGTGCAGCTGTGAAATGGAACATTACTGCTCACCACCACAGCAATAAATACAGAAAGAAACTTTAACAGCTGTAACATATGAGGCTTCTTTTGCAGCGTGCAGAGTGTACATGTCCGTGCTTTTTGCAGAGACGAACATAAGAATGCACGTGCATAAGTATGTGTCTAGGACGGGCAGTTTTTCCCTTTAGGGGGAGAAGAGGACGGAGTTAGGAAAGGATTTAATATGCTACTTTAGCCCTTGGGGCTGTACAGTTGAAAGCCAATGCATGAGGCGTGCAGAATCACACCAGCCTACATTACACAGTGACTGGGGTTGTAGTGGATATGATTAGTTGGGGGTGAGTGAGGTGGGAGGGGGTTGTAAAAAGTGAAATCATATCACTTAGCAGCTGAGTGCAGATAAAGCTGTGTTTGAACTGGGAGGCATAAATTATACATTGTAAACACAGCATTGGGAGACCATGGCTCGTTTAAATTATGGCAGAGGGTAGATTTTCTCCTCTTTCTTCCTTCCCACACTTCTGTCTCTGCCTCTCTCACTCACAGTTTTCTTCCCTTTGCTCTCTGCGTGCAGTCCTGCTGACTTTTCTACCTCATGTTTTTTCTTAAACACCTGCCTTAACAAGCAACTTCATCTTACACCTAATGCATACTCAGTCAAATTATTTTTTTAATGCTTGCGGCGTTCAGGCAAGGCATTTTCTTCTGATTTTTCTACTACAAGTTATGTATTTTTATTTGCTGTTTAAATACAGTTTGAATGTGACCTTTGGTCCTTTGGTTATTGAGAAGAGCATTCCACAGGTCATGGGTGGAAGACAAAACTGTGTAAGCAGCCTAGCGAAGCTCACTGTGATGATCAATGTTCCCCTCTTGCATAGTTCAAGTCGGGCGCCTGTTTTGTTTTTTTTTTTTAAAGGTGCCTCTGTACCTTCTGAAAAGTGCAAGGTTATTGATCAGTTTATTCTATTTGTCATTGACTGCTCTGGAACATCTCTCTACTCTAAAGTCAATAGTGGAGGATTGAGAGGGTGAGTGCCTCCCCTGACCTGGCCTCTCTCAATCTCTAACTTTGTCTCATCCACTATTACCACACATACACACACACACATGTAGAGTGACACCCAAAAACACACACACACAAACACAAAATGAATCACTCTCTCTGCCCATTGTACCACACCTCTGATCCCAGCTGCAATTTTGATTAATCTTGAAGTGCCACAAGGTCAGGACAGGACTGTGTGTATATTTGGTGTTGGCTGATGCTGTCAGATAAAGATCTAAAGCTCTGCTGAGGTTGGTGCTCTGTTTCTTTTCTGTGTATGTCTTTGTGTACACAAAGAAAGGGTGTGCACCCACCCTCCCTGTGCCAGGGTGGATGTTGATGTCTCCTGTGAAGGAGATTGTGGCCCGTCTGAAGGAGGGCTCAGTGTTCCTGCCTGGTTCTAGTAGACACTGCTCAGGTTCTCTCTGTTTGTGCGTATGTGTTTGTCAAGTATGAGAACCATTGGGGCATTTTAGACCAGGGCTGTCAAACAGAATACCCAGGTCACAGAAATAATCGCATAAGGTGAGAGAGGATGTGACATCAGTAATACAACAAGCTTTTCTAATTAATATCAACAGCATTATTGGGCTCTAACCTCTCATTACACTCTGATTAAAAGTAATGTAATGTAAATATTAGAAATACCTGCAAGATCCACAGTGAATACACAATTGCACACATTGCTTTATAAATAGTGTGATACAGATGCTATGTTTTGTCTGTTTCTGAAGCATGACAACGCTTTCCCTGCACAAATACATGGATAAGGAGGCTGGATTACATGAAGCAGTGCTCTTGTCTGGTCTGAGTACAGCGTCAAAGTCTTATTGGATGGGTTTTTTATCAGACTTGTATTAAAGTCAATTCTGTGTTGGAATAACATTAATATTCTTAGATACATAATGTGATTCTGTGTCCATTATAAGGTGAGTGGGAGATTTGAATATGTCTAGTATTCCAAGTGTAATCGTGTACTTCTCTATGTCTTTGCCGTTGTGCATAACCATTAAAGGTTTACTGTGTATATTTCCTTTATTTTGGGGTTATGAATTAGCATAGCTTAGTTCCTCGGTGCTTATCAGCGTGGCTTCGTTTTAGGACTTAGTTGATTTATGAAGACCAGACTGGGGGCTACAACCCCTCGCGTCTCCACGGAGCGAGAGGAGATAATTATTCTCTTTCTGACTCATACATTTCAATGAAAAATGCATACAGCTGGGACTAGAAGCAGCTTATCAAAAGGTTAACTCTTCCCCACAGTTGTCTGTGTCTGCATAGGGGAGCATTTCTGACGACAGTGGCAGCATCGTCCAATGCTGCCACTTTGTGTTTTCCTGCTGTTTTGTTTGGATGTTTTCAACATTGCTATGACCCGCCAGTGGCCCGGTGCTTTGTTTTCCCAAAGTTAACTTTCAATCAAGAAACAAGCCAGCTGTTGTTTGTGTTGTGTTCTGTACATCATTTCTTAAGCAGCCATCTGAGTGCAGCAAAGTGATTCTGACATGAATACATATGAGTGCTTAGTTATTTTGTGTTATCAACATTCAATGTATCTAATCAAACAGTGACATTACATGCAAACCAGTTTTCCTGTTTTGTTAATTATAGATTTTACACAATTTTTGACAGCCAACATGATGTCAGAGCAGGAACACTTTTCTTGCCAAACATAGTACGTGCAATGCACTGTGTGTAGTATGCATATCATTGTGCTTGATAGCTCTTTAGATCATCTCATTGAGATTCAGAAATCTCTTGCCTTTTCACCTCCACATACACTGTATTCCCACATACACTTCTGTCACTCATTCATTCACACACACATACACATAGACACTTCAGGCCTTATGTGGAAGGAGTGCTGCCTGGGAAAGTGATAGCAAGAGAGAAGAAGCTCTAGAGAGTGAGTTATCTCTTTAGATGTCATTGAGGGGTGCCTCTTTTCTCTCCCTCTCCTTCCCTCTATCATTTTCCTTTTTCTTCCTTTCTGCTTGTCTCCCTCACTCTCTTGTTCCCACTTGCTCTCTCAAATCATGCCTCCAGTGGTATTCAGACAGTCCAAGGACAAACTCGAGATATGCTGGGAGCAATGGACTGTCCGTCAGTTTGTGTTTATACATGTTTGTGTGTGTGTGTGTATGCGAGAAAGAGAGTAGTTGATGTTGAGTCTTTGAAGCTGTTCTTCCCCTGTCCTAACAGACTAGAGTTTTGTCCCTTTGCATTTAACCCCACGATGCTACATTCAGGGGTTAAATCCTCACAGGCAGGCATAAAACACTCCCTGGGTTGTGGACACACATAACAAGACATTTCAATATTTAAAATTCACCTAGAGTGCCAAGAGCTGCACAGCTTGCTATTGTCGAGGTCATGCCCTTACATTTCAGAACTGTTATATTTATTTCATTTTATATTTATTGACTTGTCAAGGTGACTGTCATGGAATAAAAAGACCATTTACATAAAAACTGCAACAATTGTGTTTTTGTTTTATTATGTATATTTTTTAATTATTCCATATCAAAGCTGAACTCCAATGTAATGTGGTAGTTGGCTTGTCTGACTAAGGCTACGTCCACACTAGTCCGGATTGATTTGAAAACGGCGTTTTCGTCTGAAAACGCTCCGCGTCCACACTAGCGTTTTCAGTCGTTTTCACAGAGTCGTGCGTCCACACTGAAACGGATGAAAACGCTTACGTTCCAGTCCTGCGCATGCGCAAAAACGAGTGAGAATTAAAGAATTTGAAGAAAAGCTATCTGGAGCATGTACAAACTGATATTCATCTTTTTTAGGGCAGTCAAAATTGAGAGCAATCAAAACAACCGCTGTATAATGCACTCCACTACCTTTGTTTATTTGGTCACATGACTGCATCACATGACTAAAATACGCCATCGTTTTAGAAAGTCTGCGTTTTCGTGTGTCCAAACAGCGACGGGACAGCTGCGTTTTGAAATGTATGCGTTTTCGAGAGTTTTCAAAACGCTACGTTTTTCCTTGAGAAAACGATGCATTTTCAAACGAAAACGCATTAGTGTGGACGTAGCCTAAAGCACTGTCAGACAGGCCAACCCAGTCTGCGACCCTGAAAAATGCATACAAATAAACACCCACACCTTCACACAAAGCCAACCAGTTGCATGACCTATTGCCTCATGCCACACACATACTCTCAAAAAATCTCTGCCGGAGACAGACTTCTCTCTCTACGTGTGTGTGACGCGGTAACTCGACGCTCTCAGACAAACAGGGGAAATCCTCTTTGTCTTGCCATGTCCATCACTGGCCATCTCACTATCCCGATGTATGTGGATGTCTGAAAACCCTCCCCCCAGCCTCCCCAGCCAGGCTCCAAGACCAATAGATTTATCCAACACGCTTCCACAAACACATGCACAGGCCCCCTTGGCTCCAGGCATGTTCCCCTGACGCAGGGACACACAGACAGGAAGTTTGAGGAGAGGTTTGTGACAGTTTACTTCTCTTAGAACACTTCAGGTTTGACCCTCTCTTGACCAGGCGGCTTCCTTCTCCTCCATCTCTCCGTAAACAACCACATCCCTGCAACTAAAAGCGTGCTGGCTCACCAAGTGTAATAACATCATTCATGTTTTGATGTGGGGCGGAACATTTTAGTGAGCAAGGGAGGCCGTGTGGCGAGCGAAAATGTGTGTGCCTTTCCTTTTCTGGGTTTTCTCTGATTGCAGAGATGACAGATCTTTGTCATGAAGAAAAGCAAGTTAACCTGTCACCTTTGCCAGTCTTCTCCACCCACTATTTATCCACTGTGTGTCTTTAAAACGTGCACACACACATGCACTAACACAGCACGCACACACGTTTGCACTGATCTTGCTGAGTGTGTGTCAGCTCTATTAGCACATTCCCAGATAGAGCCAGCGTCTTCTTATCTGTGGTGACCCATTAATTACACTTTGTTCCATTAAGTGATCTATTTCAGACCTGCCCCACCCTCAACACCCACTTTCTGCTATCTCCACCTCTGGCCTGCTCCTCCCCCACCTGAACTCTCTGCTCTCTTTTTGTCTAACCCTTCGCAGAATACACACACGCATACATACACACGCACACACTTTTCTCTAAGTGTCGCCAAGCATGGAATCACAAAGTCAAGTGACAAGTACTTCTATGCTTGTGTCGCATGTGTCGCATGTGTTTGAGGCAAAAACATGAAAAAAGAGGTTCGTAGACAACTCTTGGTTGCAGGATTTCAACGTTACATTTCTCTCACACTAGACTCTTAGATCCAAATTAGAAATCAGTCTAGTGTTCATATGTTCCACAGCAGTTTTCTCACTTTTTTGCCCTCTACTCACTTTATTGATCGCCTTCTCTAACCCAGCTCTGTTTTGTATGTGTAAAAGTTACCAGTATAACTAACTCTTGAGCATACATAAATATGATATATATGCCATATGTCACATGAATGTGAATTTTTGTCTTTGTAGGTTTGTATTTTGAGTTGTGTAGTTCTGATATCTATTTTTACATGTATATTCCCACTGCACCTGGGAGATGCTAAATAGAAGTGTTCAGTCAAGTGTTGGTAGAAGGCCACAATGAAAATCTGGCCACAAAATGTGCCTTCAGTTCAGTATGGTTTAAGTGGAAATGTAAAATTGGAGCAGCTACACTAGTTGAATCATTTGCACTTCTGAGCATTACATAGAATGATACTGGTGATATACAGTGTCCTATAGGATCAAGTATAATCCTGTGCAACATAATTTAAATGTCACAGTTTAAAAGTGTATCTTCTCTGAATAATTGTATTATATAACTTTACTTTACTCTAATGTAAGCTTAAAAGTTTAGATTTATAGTATTAATTATATTTTCCCCACAGCAGGAACTTACTGTCACTTTAAAACAACACAAAGCTCTTTTGTTTGATTCAAGTCTGGTGATACATTTGGACAGGTCATGCTTTTTTTTAACTTCTTTTTTCATTATAAAGTCTGCTGTGATTTTGGCAGTATGGTTTGGACCATCATCATATACTGGAATTTTCTTCTCCTGTCAAGCCTGCGGGGACTGAGTCATCATGTTAGCCAGTATTTTTGTGTATCAGCAGGTATTTATAGTGGCATGGCATCTAAAAACTTAATATATCCTAACGCCTTTTGCAGTCATGCATCCTGATATCATCACACTTACACCTCCATGCTTTCACTGTCAGGGCTATGCATTCACGCCAAACATGTTGGACCCCAACATGTTTGGCCACTTAAATTGATCTTGAGCTGGACAAAGAATGTGCACATTTTCATTAGGCTTATTTTCATCTTCTTTAGCAAAGTTTGTTCTGACAGTTTCTAGCTGATAATAACAAACTTTTTTAAAAAACATAATCCATATAGTTTTATGTAGTGCAATGCTTTGCACATTGTAAGCTGTCATATGACCCCCGGGGCAAGTCTGAAGGTCCATTTTTCATGGCTAAATAGTGTTGGTGTGCTATGGTTGGCATCACTTAAGGAGGATATCCACAGCAGCTCTGATTAGCGATAGTTAAGTAGTTATGTACCTCTTGATTAATGCTGCTACCGTGTTTTGACTTTTTAATGGCTTGTTTTTATTTTTCTTTTATGACCACAGATCTTCCTATATCCTTTTTCCATCTGGTACAAGTCTCACAATGAAATTTTAAAATTACTCGAGCAGTTCTTTTCCATGTGGGGGCCTGATGCAAACAAGTACTTAAACTGAGCTCACAGGTTGAAAATTGTTGAATTTATATGTTCATGGAATTTGTCCAATAAGAAATCAAATATGTGTTCAACTTGTGTGTCAGTGATCACAGCTGTATCCAATTTTGTTGTTTTTACTTAATACAGTGTCCCTAAAGGATTTGTTTCTTATTCATAAGGGAGAATACTATTGTTAACTTAATAGCACAGTCATTTAAAAATGTTTGAATTTTAAATTGTTTGGCTTGAAAGTAATAGTGCACAAAGGTTTTGTCATATATGTTTATATATGTATATGTGTCATTGTATATCCCACAAATGATTTGCATCCACAACACAAAGATTATTTCCATTTAAGCAAACTGCTAGTCATGGCAATTGTATCTACAAGGCACTTAATACTTTTTTATTGCCAATATTACCGGTGATGTTATGAAGAAACAAGGGATTTTTTTGTCGGTGTATCCAATGTAAGCATCAGGTGTAGTGTGATAGAAATATTTATATGATTATGTGGTTGATATAAAGAAAACAAGTGGGAGACTGCTTTACAAAGCATATTGATATATATACTGCAAATTCTCTGCTGCCAGTGTATGCTGCTTTTTAGCTGGATAAAGATTATACCATGCATTGCATCAATCTTACACTAGTACTGTTAGGCCCCTTGCTAGATTCTTCTATAGACCTTAGGCAACATGTGTTGTGAATGAGAATTGTATGAAGGTGTGTGCGATCACCATAGCCTTGTATGAATGGGGGTTCTCACACTCAAGGCTGTCTATTCTGAGACCACAGATTCTGAATGCGCCCTGTCTTTCTTACAGGTGCAAAGGGGGCCTCTCTTAGCCCTGTCCTCCTTCAACTCTTTTGTGACTGAGTGATGTGTGTATTTCTAATATCGTAGATGTGTTGGTGTGAGTGTGTGTTTCTCTATGCCCGGTGTTGTCTTGGAAGTGCAAGAGAGGTTTGTGCATCAGATTTTACTGCAGTAAAGTGGACTATAGGTGTTTGTGTGTTTATGTGAATGAGGAGTGAATGAAATGTAGTGAAGTAGTAAGTTTGCAGTCTGGCATTTAGCATATTCTCTTGTGCGCATGCTCTAACCCCACTCCATCTTTTCCATCCTGTCTGGCCAAAGTTGCCTGGCCTAACCTACCCTTGGCAAGGCATTGTGTGTGTCAGTGTGTGTGTGTGTGTGTGTGTGTGTGTGTGTGTGTGTGTGTGTGTGTGTTCGTGCTTGGTCCCATTTGAGTTGCACGTATATGCATGCGTGTAGTGCCTCCACTAATGCACAGTCTTTGTGGGGGCCTCTCTTTTCAGCCATGCTGCTTTTGAGACACGTTGTGCCTGGGCATAGAAACAAAAGCTCTCCATTGCCCCTCAATAGGCCAAAAACAAAACCGTGTCAGGCGAGCTAGCAGCCCCCGAGTGTTTGCCATTTAAGTCCCAACCAATGGTGGCGGAGATGGAACAAAGGGGCCGGACAGGGAAGGAGGCCTGCACTGTTTACAGTGTTAATGTCTGGGTGGCACTCCCAACAAGGCCCTTCCATAAACATACATGTGCATGTACACTCAGTCTTTTTCTCTTTTTTTGTGTGTGTGTGTATGTGTGTGTGTGTGTGTGTTTATGTCACATATTCACACTGAATCAACAGGTACATGTGCAGACCTTATACTATGTTGTAAAATTCACACACAAAAATGGAATTAAACTTGGACGTGTCATACGGGCATAAGAAAATTTGTGTATCCAACTGATAATTTTGACATTTTTTTTATTACCCAACTAGGCATTTACAAATTTATACAATTCTTAGTGTTTTAATAATTAGAGAACAGAAGGTTCAGACTATACTGTCAAAACTAGTTCATATATTTTAAATAGCTTTGTCACTGACTCTATACTAATTTTCTTCTTGCTTTGTCACCATAAATAAATTAGCAAGCCAACTCTTCCAAATAGCATGCAAATGATGCCCCCAATTCACATATGTTTAAAGTTTTAAATGTTTTATGATAATTTTGTGGTTCATTAATTTCATTTGTGAATTTAATTGAATGATTTTATTCTACATCTTACCAATTGTTTCTGTGAGAGCTAACTGTCGAGCTAGCTTTTTTTTCACATTAAACTTGTAAACTTGAGTGTAGTATTTATATAGATAGATAGATAGATAGATAGATAGATAGAAAAGGTGCATACAAAATGTTGATTAAAGCGACACGCAGATGGCTAAGCACATATTCCAAAATATCTCAACCCTTTTAAGCAGAGATGAGTAAAACAACTGACATTGAGAGGTGCTGTAGAGGCAAAGGATTATTCAGGCTTCGATTTTTACTGAAGAAGAGTCAGGAGAGTCTGACACTGGTATCAAATAGCCTGCACAGTCCTTGGACCAGGGTTATCTTGTAAATACTCTGCTCCAAGTCCATAAAAGCAAGGGTCCTTTATGACGGCCAAGGCCACTCATTCACATTAAAATAAAAAAAGCACTCAGTGCAATCTCAGTGTCTCGGTAGGGAGGAAACATAACAGACTGGAGGGATTAACAAAATGAGAAGTAAGTAATAAAAAAATACAGAATTTCACCGTCTTTTGTGCAGTCTTTGTTGTCACAAGTTCCACTCTCCATATGAACTACTTGAATTCAAAGTAGCTTATGTGTGGTCATGATTTCAACCAGTTAATGTGATATCCTCCGCTCACTGTGTTTTCACTCGGTTTTGTTTCTCTATGTCTCTCTTCTGTTTGCATTTTATTCTAAGTAAATACAGAGCCCCCTCAGCGGCCCCTGTAGGTACTGATTCAGGTTTCTCATCTCTGGATGTGTAATGAGTTCTGCCTTGTTTTTGTCTAACAACAACACACAATAATAAGCAAAGTAATTAAAAGCAGTATGAGAGAGACGGGGGCTGGGCAGACCCCACTTACCAACAAGCATTAAAAATTTATTTAAGTCAAGAAGCAACAGTGGTATTACTGATTTGATGAAATGAGTTCTGTTTTTTAGTATTTTTGGCTTGATGTATTTATGGCTGTTTCTGCTCCGATCAAGCTGATTTTTATTTGAAGACACACAGTGTAGAAAAAGTCTGATTATTCCTGGGTTTGTTGTCTTCATCCTAAATGGAGATTAGGGAATAGTGGCAGGGAATGGGTGGGAGAGTAAAATTTAATTTAATACATTTTTTGACTGAAAACATAATCTTCATGTTTTGTTACAGAGGACAGAGCTGCTCTGGTGGTGTTGCAGACCACCTGTCACCTGCCCGGGCTCTCTTTGACCTCGTCTCCTGTGGCAACATGTCACACCCCCTTTACAGACAGCCATGTGGGACGAAATGACATTCTTGACCTTTAGGCATGTTGGCAAGCAAAGTGACAACAAGCATAGCTGACTGTATGTCAGTTATGTGCACTGCATGTGGACAACCAGACACACGCAAACACACAGTGCCAGCGCACACTGCGCATGTAGTCTCGGAAGATCATCTAATATCAGAGAGCGTCAGGGACAGAAATCCGATCGTCTGACAACCAGGATACAGATAGCGATTCTCCTCCGCTGATCCATGCAACAGATAGTTTCCACAAACAGCTGCCTGACTAAGGTTACAACCAACCCAGGCCCGCACCACAGTGCACTGCTCTACCTCACATCGAGATAAAACAAAAGCTTAGGTTACCGTCAATAGGAAATTGATAAGATAATACACTGTTTGTGGGGTTTTTTTGTTTTTTTTGATGAAAACGTTGACAAGAGGAAATGAGAAAATGTTTGCTTCAGCGTGAAATAATATCATGTATATTAGTCTTGTTAGGTTTTCTGTTTTTTTTTAATATTGTCTTCCGTGATTATATCGTTGTTCATCTCCTTTTTTTAATTGAAGCTCATTAAATGTTTAACCCAAATGTCAGCATATTTGATTAAGCAGTCATAATTGTTTAAAGAAATTCAATTCTCACAAAGAAAAGTATCATCACTTTACATTCCCCCTGCCTCAAAGTACTCTTAATAATTTGAATATGGATTTATATTATAAGTGAGGCAAAGAGATATGCCCCCTTCACATCAGTGTAATTACAAATCACAAAAAAAAGAGTTTGATTCAAATAAAATAGGCCATTTGTACACAAGCAATTAACTGCTGCGGCTTTAAATAATGTAGCCCAGATGGAACCTAATTATAGTCGGCATGCTTTGATTTGCACTTCCTGTTGGAGTATCACTCGGGGCGTCACTTTGGCTTTTCAGTCACCTAGCGTTTGTTTTGAAATTTGTGACAATCAGAGCCGATTACCATTTGTAACAGCATGCAGCGTTTGGTACGCAGGGAAGAAAGCATGGCCCATAGCTATGGAGGAATTTCCTTGTTTTCAGCTCAAAAATCTCCTCCTCTGTTCCCTTACCTCACTGCACACAAATGATAACAACTGTGTGCGTGAGTATACGTGTGTGTTTGTGCCCGCATGTGTGTGCTCCATCCATGAGTAGACACTTGCAATTGATGAATGTGTTTATGTGTGTGTGGCAGCATCTTGTAGCAGCGCAGAGTCAGAGGGAGATCAAACAGTCAGTCAATTACCTTGAGAGGGCTCCAGTGGCTGTGACAGAGAAGAGGAGGCCAAATATCCAGGATCAAATACTCTTCTCTGTCTGTCACATAATGAGGCAGCTTCACCAGGCTCAAACAACACACACAGAATGGTCAAACACAGGGCACTGGTCAGGCGCTACATTGAAACTGCTCCATGACTGGAGCTCGGAGCACATAAGGGAGCTCTCAACACAGGACGTGTTTCTGTACCTTAGAGTGAAACAGGGAAACAGGGAAACAGTGAAACATCATCGTGTGTATGCGTTGCCTTACCTGTAGGTCATCATTACGTGCAATATTAATCTAAGTTTGTTTGTTTTTTCCTCCAGTGTAATTATAAACACTGTTAAAACTAAAGACAATTTTCTGTATTCCCCGTGACGATACCCAGTGTCGTGACAACATCATTATTGAAACGGCAATGAATGAAATCGTTATTGCATTTAAAACAAACTTTATTAGGCTAATGTCATTACAGTAAACTTGTTAAAATCTGTACATGCAACTTAATTGTTTCACAAGTACAAAACAGCTACACAGTGTACTTTAGTTTAAATACAGGATACAAGTTACAGTTAAAAAGGGTGAGCTCTTTGTCCATTGTATGCTGTTTTGCCAATACATAAAATCGATTCTTCATAAAGGAAAAAAAACAGTCTGCTTATCAGCTAATTGGCTGTTTATGGGTTTCCTTTACCCACAAGATACAGCCAGATGACACCATCGATTTCCACAATTTTTAAAAGATATTACTTTGATTTGTGGTGTAGCTGACATAACTCGCTTGTCTTCTTCTTCTCCCTCTGTCTCTGCCTCTCTTCGCCTGGTCACTGGGGTTCCTCCTCTAAATCAGTGGTCACATCTCAGCTATGACAACATCCATTAGGTTCAACACGCTTTGGCTATTAAAGGAGGAATGGATGGAAGTTTTAAAGGCCTGTTTAAGTCTACATGAGAGTGGGTTTATATCTGTGTGTGTGCGAAGGTTGTCTGGGGGAGAGGATTTTATTTCAAAGCTTCTACCATATAGAAGGGGTGGAGCTTAACGCCAGAGTCACTGAAGGGCCATGGGCTTATTTGCATATCGGCACAGAGACACCCCCCTGGTGACCCTGAACTGCGATGGGATAGGGTGGAGACGCTGGCGGCATTCTGGAGTTCACCGCTAGTTCAAGATGAACTGGAAAGTGCTGCGGCATTGATCGCTTCTGCAGAAAAAAGAAAAGAGACAAAACAGAAGTAAAAATACAAGTGAGAGAGAGAACAATGAGACAGGGAGAATAGAAGAGGTGGAATAAAAAGATCACAGTGCCTCAAATTGGATATAAATGATAGATTAGAGGTGTGAGAGGGCTGTGTCTTTGTTTCCAGGGATAGGTGTTATGATGAGCCCTACACAGGTAGTGGAGTCACCGGGAGTGCTGGGCTATTGACTACCATGATTGCCAGGCCAGTAAATTTGACCCAAGGCACTGACTGCCATCTGCTTGCTATATAGCGTGCAGTGCAAACCCCTGTCTCAGAATGATCGAGAACCCCCTTATATACTCGTACGCACAAATTACACACACACAAACATACCACTGGTACCTGGAACCCAAATTCCCTCTCAGCCCAAAACTCTATACCTGCTTACAATCATACACATAAACACACACACATGCACACACACCATCTCCATTAATGCTTCCAGGCAAGGGTCAATCTAATAAACATGGGGTCAGTGCAGTGGTCATCAGAGGGCTGTCTATGGTGTGAGAGCCTTTAACTTGCTTCCTAATTGTATCCCGGCGGCCTTCTAGTCTAGCTTTTTATAGCTGATACGATGTGCACTGTGGGGAGAGGAGGAAGCCAGGATGGAAAGTGAAAGGCACTGAGAAAAGGAACCGATGTAAAAAGGTATGTCTGTATATTGTAGAGATTCGATTCATTGAGAAGGGCTGTGGTTATCGACTTTTCTCTCCTGGGACCGTCTTTTTTTTTTTTTTTTCAAGCAGCTCTAAATCATTAACTGCTTTTTGTTTTTTAAATGCTCCCAGGAAAATTACAGGAAGTCATTGTAATATTGTTTTGAACAAATGCAAGTCCCTAAGAAGAAAAGGCTGCAGATGCAGAGGTGAAAATAAAGATTCACAAAAGAAAGCTCATTACAGCCACTCTTGATTTCCTCCATTCCTCTGTGTGCAAACATGTCTGAGATCCATCTATCAAAGTATGAAACTCTTAGTTTTATCTAATAACAGGCATCGGGTGAACTGCAGGACACCATTTTTCAGGTTCAGTTGCAGTCAGACGCTAACCAGAGGTGGCACAAACAAACCATTCCGTGTTACAACTAACTTGTTAGTTCTAGCTCAACTGGATGGCACAGCCAAGGTGTTCTGCCATCAAGTTGAGCTATCAAACTAAAAGGCTGGGCTGTGACACCCAAACCCTAAGGAACCTGACGCGCATGTACCAGATTTCAAGCTCCAGCGTGACCCCAACTTGGGAACTTGCTAACCTGGAGAAGGTCAGAGGGAAACCCTGCACTTCTGCCTCCCCCCGTCACTGCTAGACCACCTGATATGTTCACTAGTTATCGCTCTCCAACTTCTGTCTGGCCTTTTCTCAATTAGTCCTTTGGAACGAATGACTACCGCTCCACTGGTTTCACTTAGTGCACCCATTGTGTATATATCTAGTTTTGTTGGAAGGACCTCTTTGCATCTCCTTGGTTGTGCAGCGCTGTTGATTATCAGGTATCCGCTTGAATAACATATTAAGGCTATCCCATTAGGCTAACAGGTCATAGGCTGCCATCGTTCTCACACATAAGGGTTTAGGTCTGCACGGAGCATTGTGGGAGTTTGTGAATCTTACAAGACTAAAAATCTTATGTAATAGTGTCCGTTTCTTTTCACTTATTACGTTGCCATGGTAAGTATATAGAATGCAGAGCTTTCATTTAAATTATATTAGCAGTGATCATGTGTTTCCTTTCATATAACATTACAGTCAGTAAATATCTTGGTATGCACTTGTGCTTATCTTTTCCACGCAGGCACAGAGAGGCATGAGCTGACTTCCTGGATGAGTTTCGACTCTATCTTCAGGTTCTTCAGTGAGTTCCATGCAAAAGAAGGCGAGGAGGCAGAGGAGACCTCCAACTCTGTTACCACACGCAGTGGCTCCCACAAAAACAAGCACCAAGATTTGTAGAGAACCATCAACAGTGACTCGAAACAAGAGGAGATTTGCGGAGGGCGCAGAGGTTAAAGTGCAGAAAAGGTCCTCTGATATTTTTTTTTAATTTTCTCTCTCTTCCTCTGTAACCTCCTACCAGATTTCCTTCCCCACTGTTTTCCCCGAGTGTCATTTCTTCCTCCCAGCCCTTCCTGACTCTGCACACGCATAGCCTTCTTGTTGTAAGAGACAAGAGTACAGGGTCACTGTGTATACATCACAATAACGTTTTGCATTACTTCTGGTTGAGTGCAACTGTCAAAGCAATATGGGCCTGAGTGTTAGCGCTTCCCGTGGGCTGTGGCCTGGCTGCGGGTACGGGCCACAGCAGCAGAGATTAAGGTTGACAGGCGCTGTGCACAATGCGCTGTGGTGCACCTCTAATTGTCCTGACATCAGCCTGAACTGAGCTAATGCCCCGCCTGCCCTCCAGTCTGCACCGCTCAGTCTCCTCTCCATCATCCCCCCCGGTCCTAAAGCCTGGACCACTCACCCTGAAATTAGCTCATGCCGTGTGGTACATTGTGGTAAGTTTGGTATCATTTCAGTTTTTTAAATCCTGTACCGACCGCAAGTATTTTTTTTAATAAGAGTGAATACTCTTAACTCATTTGTTTAACAGCAGTTGTTTTGATTGCTTCATGATTATTGTTTGACTCATTCACACACACATAATCAAAAAAAAACTTTTAAACCTCATTTTTCTCATTCAGATCTGTGAGTGTGATTCTAAGCTGTTTGTTTTTTCTTTTCTTTTTTTTTGGAATTGCAGTTATTATAATAAGAGAGACTTTTCGTAATTTCTGAAATTTGAAGGCAGTGTCTCATACAGACACTATGACTATGATTTTATTTTTTAATATTAAGCCAATATTTTCTCAGCGCAAGTAAGTGAGTAAGTGTTTACTTTAGTGTATCTATGAGTTTGATTTGCAAAAGTGTGGAGAGCTCATTTCTCTGGTTATTATAAATATATATACTTTTTCCTTTTTTTCCAGTTTGATATCCTTGAAATTGATGTCTGTGGCTGATTGGATGTGATGAAACAAATAAAACAAACACAACCTGTTCTGAATATGGAAAATTCAGGACACTGAGCATATTTAAAATCATTTAAAGTCAGGCATCAAAATGGGTTCGTGAGATATCTCATTTTAACGGGAGCCAGAAGTCAGCTCACAACACTCATAAAGCCTCAATATATTGCCTTACACATGTCATGAAATCCAAGATTTCAATATTATTCTAAGCCGGAATGATATTTCCTTAGATGTTGGAGAAATGTAACATATCAGTTTTTTTCCTCGCACCAAAGTACTCTTCTTGTGTACTTAGAAGTGACAAAGTCAGCTCCCTGCTCAGCTGCACATAATCTGACTGCGTGTCTTAAACATGATCTTTTTTTCCATAAAGCTGGTATGTTTTATAAAGCACTCAAGGCTTAATGGAGTGCATTTCTAATGTGTCATGGCATTAGTAAACCCCCCAAATTGCATACTAAATCATATGATACCTTAGACACACATTCTCAAACATTCCTACCCTTTTCTATCCTTTTTTAAAACAGTTTCCATTGTTAAACTTCCACACTGAACACTGAAATCCTGCCTTTTCTGCCCACTGTGTGTATGGTTGAAGGCTTTTGTGGATTATCTTTCTGCTGTAATGAGACAAGTGCGGCTGATGGTTGCAGGCCTAATTTCCTTTTAATTTGATTTAGATCTCTCCAGGTTTCAGCAAAAGAAGTTGGCTTATTATTTGATTTGATGAGTTTCATTTCAAGATATCTTTGCTCATCTTTCTCCTTTTCAACTATGATCAGTTCATTTTTCACTCTACAATTTGTATATTGTTGCCTTAGGAATAAACAAGATTCTGCTCACTGTTTTTTTTTTTTTTTTTTCAATAATATCCAGCAAGCCATATGTGAAGGGAACTAAAGATGTAAGAGCAGCCTAAATCCAAAGCACAGTTTGGAAATAAAAGAGGAATATTTTCGCCAATTGTTCTTGAAGTCATTATTTTTTGCAGATGGTTTATTATTTGTTGCATTGGATTGAGAAACACGCCTATTTTGTTTAATCACAGCACAAGCTTTTTGGTTTTATGAAACTGAAAGTTTCCTGCCAGGTTTCATTTTTTTTTTCTTGTATTCTGAAATAGTTTCATTCTCTTTTGATCCATTTCAGTTTTGAAGGTCTTAATTATTTTCGACGCTTCTGCAGCACAGCAATTACTGTACTTTTACATGATTTCATTGTTGTAATAACCAATTAAAACAAAGCAAATAAACTTTAAATCTTGATTTATAAACCGTGTGCTTCTCCTTTTTTCCTTTTCTCATTTTTCTTCTTCTTTGTTTTCTTGGGATGGACGCGCTAATCGTCCTGACTTTTTCACGGCTGGTATTGCGCACGTTACTTATTTAGAAAACCATAAGGAAAACTCCACAACGCAGACAGGCCACGACAGCTGTGAACGCGTCAAGTGATCTAGGAAAAAGTCAAGTGAAGTCACATCCGTTGTATTTACAACTTTCCAAACGTGAAATCAATACTAACCACCAAACATGCCTCTGCTACCAAACAGTCGACCACGTGTTTTGTCAGTTTTCTAAACTGTCAAAAATATATATTTTACTATAGCTGTGCTGCTTTGTTTCTGTAGTGTAACTTTAATTGTGCATTTTTTTTTTTTTAAAAATCCTTAAAGGTAATGGTATTGGAGACAGAGCGTTAAACTGAGCGATACGTGTGTCAGAGGGAAAACAAACTATAAACTGTAATGCCTCTTTTTTTTTCTTTTTTTTTGGTCGTTAATTTAGGCAAACTGAGCCCCCTCTAACTCAGCGAGGTTTTACGGCATCATTTGTTTTCACACGGTGAAACCGATCAGGTCATTAAACGCCCCCTCAATAAATCTTTAGAAATCTTTTCCATTAACCCCCGAAACAACAAGTGGAACCAGGCGAGTCCCCCTCACACAGTGTCAGAGCGCAGATTAAAGAGAGGCATTCAATCACACACACACTCGCTCTCTCTCACTCGCGCTCTCTCACACACACACACACAAGTGAATTAGGCTCAACTTTCCGTCTTAAATGTGTTTAAAACTTCCTCGGGATATGTATGTAACTTCACAGCTCTGCGATATTGAAAAGGCAAAACCCCACTCTCGTGTTAGCGAGAATTTTCTGAGTTTAATTAAATAACCCGCCTTCTGTCCACAGCAGTGATGTAGTGGTATCATAAATTAGGACCTCCAGTCAGTTGTCATCAAAGGCACCCGATTAATACACGTTTGGAGGAGGGGGGTTGTATTATATTTTCGACCAAGAATTAGTGCGCCTTAAGACTTAATTGTTCATAGACTGTTAAGTGTTTGGCTATTTTATAGATAATGCTGAAATATCGAAAGTTGCGAGAAAGCAGACAAACTTTCTCTCATTGGTCATTCACTTCCATGGGCGCCCCCATGACAACGACGATTTCTGTCTGTCAGTCAGTCTGTCTGTCTGGCGCTAGTTTACGCTTTTTCGGTGTTTCCTAAAAAAAAGGAGAATAAGTTGGACCTTGACGTTTGAAGGATTTCCAAACCAAAACCAGAAAGCCTGATTTCCTCTATCTCTTCTCTCGATAAAAGCAGGCCCAGCGTGTGAATGTATTGGTATGTCTGATTTGATTAAGCTATAAGGATTCACTTTCTCCCAGCTGGTGTCGTCAACTCGTGTAACAGACAGCTCCACACTGAATCATATCTGCAACAGGGGAAAAAAGAAATAAAAAAATAACATCAGCTGCGGAGCTTTAGGGTGAAATCTTGCCAAACGGGGGGTCTGTGCTTTAATGTCAGCTTTTTGGGGAGAAGGGGTGGGGACCATGACATTAAAAAAAAAGAAAAGAAAGAATGAAAGAAAAGTTGGGGAACCAGTGTGCTGCCACCGCCTGATATTTCAATTTTCACTTTAAGAGAGTTGTTGTCACGCTTGCTTGCTCCCGTTCCCTCTGATATGCACGCCATCCCTGCAGAAGATGAACTCTTTCCAAAGGAACCAGGCATTAGGCAAAGTTGGAATGTCACCCCTCTGACAACCCCCTTCTCACACACACACACACACACACACGCACACACACACACACACACTCCTCCAACACTCTCCAGCGGATCACTGTCAGATCACTATTTGCATAATTATATGCTCAGCTCAGAGGAGAAAACTAACCCCCAAATTTTACGGGTCAACTAACTGCAACAATCAATGTTTTATCGGGTATACTAAGGAAAAAAAAAATCTTTCACAATCATGGTAGAGGGACTCTCTTTCGCTCCATCTCGCCTCTCCTTTTATTAATTCAATTCAATTACATTATTGGCATGACTGCTTATCAGAAACAATATTTCCAATTCAGTTTCAAAAATGTAAATTCACCCCTTCCCTCTCGCCGCAAATAAGAACCTCTCTCTGTCCTCTCTCTTTCCGTCTCAGGACTTGAGCAAATATATATATATTTAATCTAAACACTGGGGAAATTGGCTTAGACTTGAAGATGCATTCAAAGTTGTATTCCTTCACTTCCTTTCCCCCTATATTCTTTCTCAACTTTATATCACGTTTTTCCTCAGCTGATGAGGTTATTAATATAAGCCCAGTATACAAGAACACAGAGTTCTTTGGCCGGTTTCGTTAGACGTCATTACATATTCATTGACTTGCAGAGAAACCATTTAATCCACTGGAAAACAACTCCTCTCCAATCGCCTCTCTGCTTAGGATCCTCATAAGGAGTCGCAGTCTGAAACAGCACTTGGGGACAAAGACATCAAATTTCGGAAAGACTATAACCAAGATAAGGAAGGTGCATCACAGTTGTAAGGTGCAAAGTTTGGTCAGAAGTGTTGCATCAAGAGAGCTCCTAAAGTGAGCTGTTCTTAAAGGTTGAAGTCTCTCCCACCCACCATCCCCAAATAAACTGCAAATATTTATTTAAAAAAAATCCCTTTGTAAATTGAGGATCATTTGATATGTGAGATATTAGCCATATATATTTTTTATTATTATTCAGCAGTGCATATTTTAAGCAAAACGTTCCCAGAAAAAAATTATTAACATATAACAATTTTGAGCTTAATCGACGGACGCACATATAATATTATCCAGACTGTGCTTCTACCTGTTTTGGAGTTTCTTATGAAAAACCCCCACTAATATAACCATAATGGGTGAAAATATGCAAAGCAATTCGGCTATCCCAGCAAAATTGCAATTCCCCAGGTCATTATAAGAAAATCGGGGCTTATACAGAAGTGAAAAATGCCTTTGGAGACCAAAATCACCAAGAAGCGCAGCTACCCCTAAGTACCCACAGGAATATAACACGAATATTATCGGGACATTCTCGTGGTTATTCGTTGGTATTTTATTTTCTTGGCTTTGCTGTCTGATACTTACAAGTAGCCACTACATCAGCAGCATGGCCTAATGTGTGTGTGGTGCGTTCTCGAGGATCCTGGCATATAATACTCCGATTGTGGGACAGCTGTTGGCAGAGCCGTTTTACGGTGTTCAGTCCATTTGGCTTTAATAGCAGCTTTCAGGCGGACCGCTACTCTATCCCCTCACCGCCCCCTCAATTACACCTCCTCTGATACTTTGCTGGCCTAAAGACTCCTGCAGTAAAAGAAACACCCTCTGAAATTTAATACATTTGAAGAATGGGCACTGACTTTTAAGATTTGGGGCTATACTCTCTGATGATTTCAGGAAGGCAATGTTAGGCAAGAGGCGATGATGGAGGGAGGAAAGGAAGTATAACACAGCTCACTGGCCCTCTTTAACAGGCCACTGAAGACTTACTGGGGAAAATTGGTCATTTTGTCTTGATGAATGGCAGGCGAGATGAAGGGGCTCTAGGTGGGCCTGTGATTGGGCCTTTCTAAGAGTAAAATGCGAGTCGATATCTGATTACTTAAAAACAATGTGTATTGGCATCATAGTTTGTCAAATTATCATATGGGCAAGTGGCCGTTTTAAATTACACACGTGGGTTTTTTTTTTCTAATGTGACATAATGACTCCCTCTATTTCCTCAGTGTATACACACCATAAAAGTGGAAGGAGAATTAATTTCCTGCTCACAGATCTCAGCCATGTTAATTCCCCCCCAAAAAAGTTTACTTACGATATACATTCGTTATTTCTCAACCACCTGCCCGGTTTATCCTGATGATTTAAATCCAAAGAGTGACATTAAAGTTATAAAAGAGCAAAAAATATTTGATAATAGGCTGTAAACCACACAGACCACGAATCCTTTCTTTTTTTAAATGAGTAAATCTTTTATTGAAAATTATATTTATGCCTGACTGACCTAATCTACGCGCTATCACAATAAAAGCTTTACGGAATGTGAATAACACAGTAATAACACAATATAAAACATATTTTCGATATTTAACTGAATACGGTCAAATTTAAAATACACATATAACTAAATATTATAAAATCTTCTCGGTAATCCACAATCACATCAAACAGATTTAAACCATAATATAGAAACAACGCTATAATTAAATATATATAATTAAAATCGAAACGGAAGTGGTTCTGCTTAAGAAGGTAAATCACAAATAATAATAATAATAATAGTAATAAAAGGGAACAACAAAAATATCAAATATTACAGTACAATAAAACAACGAGATAACGGATCAATCAAAGGAAGATTGACTGTACACTATTTTATTGCACTTAAAGCAACGAAATAATGAGGTGTTTCCTCAATCCCGTAAAGTACAACCCTCCCGGAATCAATATCGAATTTAAGGTGGTAAGATATCGATTAGATGGCGGTTAGACAAAGGGTCGTGACTTACACTGGGAAAAAAGAGATAAATAAATAAATACAAAATAAAACATAAAAAATTAAAATGTCTTTTAAGGAATTACCAAGACACATTTTCCTCCTTGAAAATACATTTCTCACATATCTCGAACAGTTATCTGACGGTGTCAAATAATCTCATTTTTCCATATGAAGTTTGGCCTGCTCAGTAAATGTTGCATATTTTAATATTTCTTAAATTAGCACAAAATAATTCAATGCAACGGAACTAGAAAATTACATGTAACATTTTCTTCATGCACATATATTTTTAAATCTTTCTATGTGAACTAGTTTCAAAAAGACAAAAAGTCAATCTAGACTGAAAGCTTTGACAAAAGTTATGGTGGATCAAAAGAAGAAGAAGAAGCAGAAGAAGAAGAAGAAGAAGAAAGCAAACAACTATTTTTATAACTTCTACCCTAAACTTGCCGACCGTCTACTCTCTTTTGGGTTTAAATTCTCTGAGAGAGAAAAAAGAGTGCAAGGCGATATTAAATCACACATTATAGATGAGTTTCATCATGTGGACGCAGCCCTCAGAGGATAAACACGGCAATGCGTGGGGTAAGAATAAGATCCAAGTTATTATTACTGAGGGAGCGTCCTTTCACTGGCAGCACCCTGCATCCTCATTACATCCACCCCAAAAAGAGATGAAGGTCTAAATGAAGTTATTGCCATCCAATGAACTCAAATTAGCCGGGCCACACCATGATAGACAGCTGGGAAAAGGGTAGGGGGAAGGAGGAGGAGGGGTGGGAGGTGGAAGGTGGGGGGTAGAGGGGGGTGGGCTTGGAGGAAATATAGGTGCTTGGATTGGCAGGTGTATGTTTTTATGTGCATTTTGGGGGTTCGCGGGGCCCCTTAAGTGAAGCTGGGTTCATTTTGAATGTGAGTGCTTAACTGAGTTAATATACTTGTGTTATTAAAGGACCTGCAGTCACCTTGCAGCCTGCTCTGTGATGCCTAACCCCTTCTTTCTATCCCGACTGCTTAGACTCTGTTCCCATCTATTGCGTTTCTTTATCAGCCATTCAAATATAACGTTTCTCTCCCTCTCCCTCCGTCCACAATCTCTCCATCCGGTTGAATAGCTTCCTTTCTTGTCGCTAAGGTCCTCATTGTGTGTGCTACCTGAGTCAGCAGGGAGGATGAAAAGGGGGAGAGTTTGACGGAGGGAAGGGGTAGTTTGACATGCAGGGAGGGAGACAGAGGCGATGATAGGCGAGGGGTGGGGGCTGTGAGGAGCTGAGTGAATTTACCTGTTCCTCCGGTGGCGAGCTGTGTGTGTGTGTGTGATAGTGAGTGTGAAGTTAACAACACAGCGGCCATCTAGACTTTATTGCTGTTTATCCCCGCAGCAAAAGCTGTCAGGGGGTGACAGATTGGCAGCATCTCTAATCAGTGCCCTCTTCCCTCTTCTTTGAGATCCCCCCTCAACTCCGACACACTTTTGATCTTTCACAAATAGACGGATAATGCATAGCCCATAATACACTTGCAGGCTAGATAAAGTCCAAGATTTCACTTTTTGTCCGAAGACAGCGAAGATTCGCGCCTTTAATTATTTAGTATTCAGTGAAATGCAATGAGCTGTCGTAAATATAAAAATATATAATAAAAAAATAATAATAATAATAAGCAGAGTAGAATTGCCAACACATGCAACGTTAGTTTCAAACAATTATTAATGAGATGAACTCATAGCAAAACCTGCAATTTGCAGTTTAGATTATAAAAACAACAACAAAAAACATGCAGTGTTTTTTTTAAATTTCGTACCCGGTGGGATCTAAGAAATGAATCGCTGCTTATTTCAGAAAGATATTATGCAAAAGAATATTTTACAGTATTGCAACGTTTTTCAATGTAAAAACTATAAAAGCGAGTGTTCTTTTTTGAGTTCGTATGCATCAAAAACACAGTTTAAACATCTCATTCTTTGAATTTGTCAAGATGGAAGCATATTATTTTTGCTGACAGTTATCATCAGTGGGGGAAAAAGCACTTCATCCAGAAATATAAGCTTGACTTAAAACTTTTATTTCCCTCTTTCTCTCTTTGTGTGTGCGTGTGTGTGCGGCTGAGCGCGCGCGTGTTCTGTTAATAATCCTCGGTATTCCTCTCAATGATAAATAAAGACTGTAAAATAAATGGGTTGAAAAAAAATATTATGATATCCAACCTCATCCCAGTCCCATGCAGGGCCCGCAGAATAGTACTGGACCTAAAGCTATATTTCACTTAGAGCCTTCAATGGGATTGGTGCTTATCTCGCCAACACAGCGCTGCTGACCTGTAGGCTGCTGCATCAGAGGTGTGTGTTTGTGTTGAGGTGTTGACCTGTCAGGGGGGACTTGTTAGGACTTTAACTCCGACTGCTGGTGGCGGTCTCCAGACATCCGGGGGTGGCATCGATTTGAAACTTGTCCTGTCTAATTTGATGATAACATCCAGCCTGCCCCGCCGCAGTACCATGGACAGCGCACTGTCTTGACCTTGCCTTGCTATCAAATTACCCCCGTCTGGGCCACAGTGGGAGTTTACTATAGGCTGAGAGAGAGAGAGAGAGAGAGAGAGAGAGAAAGAGAGAGATTTTGTTTCTTTTTTTTACCAAAGACAAATCTTTTCTGAAGCCAGTGCTTACACTCTGTAGCACTGTGGTAGAGGATCAACATCAAGAGGATGATGACGGTTTACACTGACTACCTATGTAAACCACACACAGTGACACTTACGCACACTTTATTTTATGTTTTCTCACGGGATTCAACCTTCCCTACATTACTTCCCTCACTTTAAGACTCTATTCTTCGATTTCAAACAGGTCACATTCATCGCAATGATCCTAGGCATAAAGAAGTTTGCCAGCAACTAGAAAAGGAAGTGGTGAAGTGTTTTTTTTTCGTTTTTTTTTAACCCCAAATAGTTGCCATGGTGAAATATAAAATGTTCGTTTAAAAAATGGCTGAAATTAATAAATAAGGGTGCATTAACATTGTTATGAAGGCGTATTTGCATGTTTATTACTGCATAATTGAAGCTTAAGCAGCGGGGTTTTTTCTCTTGTAAAGGTTTGTTGCACGTGTAACTTTTTTTCTTTATTACTGGGTGATAAAGACATGAAAGAGCAGCATGTTTTTTAAGCCTGTGATATATTATGAATATGAAATCTTAACCTGTAAACTTAAAGTAACTTAGGCCATTGTGTGTTTATATATAAATATATGGGATCTGATAAAGATTCTTATTTAAGTTTATCAAGTATTTTATAGGATCGACCAGAGCATGTTCTGCAGACTGAAGCAAAGCACAGTTAATATATATATTAAAAACAGAAGTATGAGAACAGACGATGGAAGTCATTCCTTGCAATAGCTTACAGAGAAAGCACCAATTCCCCACGCGCCATTCAGGCTTGAAGTCAAACCCAACAGAATACGTACAGTATGTGGACGTCTGGTGAACAAACGTGGGCATCGGTGCATGAAACTAGATGCTAAGCAAATATTTTTGCTTTTATATTTTGCAAATCTTCTCATAGTAGTTACACCCTATCAGCTGGTGCACATACTGTGGTAACAAGTTGATTTGGGACCCAGAATGTCTAAAGTTTGAGAGAGAGCCCAAGGCACTGACTGGGGGTGGATTTACTGGTGGAGAAAGAGAGAGCGAGTGTGTGTGAGCGAGAGAGAGCGAGGGGCTGTTTGATGGAGCTCTACAGCTTTGAGACAGCTTGTTAATTAAAACCCCAAGAGATGAAGCTCTGCAGCCACCGTCCATATCAGAGCACTGCTAACTATACTGACAGCAAGTTACTTAACAAGCATGCGCCTCAATCCCATACCTTTTTATCACAGGCAAGCAGTGAGTTATTTTAATTCGTTAAAATCCCACTGTGGTGGTGAAATATCTTGTTTTCTTCTTAAGAAATTATGACAAACCTTCGTATTCTCTGTCATTCCAGGGATAGAGCCCAAATGTCTGCTTATGCGTCAAAATCCGCACATACCAGCTTAAATGTGGCAAATTCGATTAAGGAAGGAGAGAAAGAGATGTCATACAATGAATGACTTAGTCTAGACATAGGTTCGATGGTATTAAAATCTTAGCTTTCTATTCGGGAATTAGAAATATTTCTAAAATCTAAGTAGCCTGCAATTTCACAGAGGCAGACAGGCCTTAGTGCAGATACAAAGAGGTAACATTCAGTTACAACAAAGAGGCTACTGTGTGTGCGTGCGTGTGTTTTCTTTTCCCGTGAATGCGTTTTCTGGTCTCGTTTTCTGATCAATTTCAATCGAGGTCATCATTGGCTTTGTCCCCATGCATTATTCCACCTTAATTGAACTCGCAGCCCGCCCTTTGCCTGCGGGATCTCTGAGCTATTTCAATTCTATATGCAGTTTTGAAATGATGGCTTGTTAAGTCGTGGAAAACAAATACCAAGAGAGCCTTACTCAAACACTCAAAATGTATAACGGGCCTGTGCCTATTGTTCAAAAAGAAAAAAAAATGCTGCTTCCTTCTCTTCCCCTCTGCTTGTTAATAATGTGGAGGCTAGCTCATGTAAATAGCAGTAAAGACGATGGGTTTGAAGGAAACGGGGTGAAATCCGACTGGGTTTGAGTCCTCCGAGGGGCTGCAGGTGGGGAGCCCCCCTCATACAGTATACAAGCGAGCCTGCTGTGCCACACCACCCAGGATCCAACGGGGGAGGAAGTGTGAGTGTGTGTGAGTTGGGGATGGAGTCGAGAAGAAATGGATAATACAGCTCAATCAGCCATGAAACCTTGCCTGTGGTCAGTGTTCTTTAAAGCAGAGGGACCAAGTGAGCTCCGGATTCGGCAACTTCTGTGCCCATGCCCACAAGTTTGTGGTGTGTGTGAGTGTTTGTGGTGTGTGTGTGTGTGTGTGTGTGTGTGTGTCTGTGTGTGTGTGTGTGTGTTTTGTGAAAGCCACCCTGTCGTCATCCACTTTATTTCATGGGGAAGGAGGTTACTGAGCTACTCAGACAGTGAAATATATCAATCTTTTTTCCTCATCAAAGTGTACAGTTAAATAATTTTTTAAAAATACAAGTTTTATTTTTTTTAAGAACTTAATCGAAAAAATAATCCAAGTTTGTTGACTCAGCTGACTCCAAACATAATACTGGAGTTCACTTTGTATCTTAACCGTCTTCATGTGAGGAGCAAATTAAGTCACAGCAAGGGGAAAAAAGCCAAAACCACGACTCACAGCCCACATGGGCTGCACTTGCACTGTGTTCATCTTCAGCCACATAAGAAGAAATCTATTTTCTGGATTCCTCGTGTGATCTGTTGACAACTTGAAAGATGGTTAAAATTCATGTTTTATAAAAACTTCGTTTTAATTATATTTATAATCTAATTCGTAATCTCAGAATGATAATCTCTCAACGCCAACCGACAAGAAGAGCCAACTTGTTTTTTCAAAATAAAATATTTGCGTTTCAGTGCAACAGTGTGTGTTTCTTTGTCGCTGACTGCCGCATTAAGACCCCTGCACCTGATCTGTTTGTAGCTGGTCTGGGGCCACGGCGCTTTTTAAGACAGCTGTAAAAGGCTCTCAAAGTCTCCAGCACATTCATCAACGTCAGACACCGACAAGCCGCTATTTAGTGAAAGTGTAACTGCAGCAGTATATCTTAGAGCAGAGTGGACCACTCAGCAAACACAACAATGGACCCCTTTCCTTGCTAATAACCAATCCAAAATTGCTTGAAGTCTGACAGACGACCGCGAATAAATAAATAAAATAAAATAAAAATAAAATAAACGCCAAATTAGATTCAAATAAATTTTCATTTATTTTATTTTTTTACAGGCTAATAAAGTGTTCTTTGTTTTGGATTACTGCACTTGAAACGCCATTTCTTATAGACATGACGTGCCATTATCGTTAATAGATTTTCCTCATGGCCAAAATATTGATATTTTTGCTGTGTGCGAGTCCCAGTCCAACTGTTACATCCTTTGATTCTGCGTGTTTCTCTTTATTTAAATTTAAAGTGAAATCGTTAAAAATATTTAAAGGCTCTCTATAGTGTTCATTATCATTTAAAACTTAATTGGAATACATGTTCTGCAATGCTGCATTTCTGAAACAAACAATTATTAAAAGATCAAATGCTGTGTGGCAGTCTGAGTTATTATCAGTTTCCACTGCAATTAAATGCATTACTGATCGCTGGTTTTAATCGATGTGTCCCCACAGCTGTAAAAAAAATGGTGGTCGACACAGGGTAATGTAATTGGAAAAGTCTGTATCTGAACAGAGCGGTGGAATATGCTTTAAAGTCGTTTTCAGCTGCGAAAATGTTTGGTTTAAAAAAAATTGTCACGGGAAAGCTGCTCGGCTGCTCGCCGTGCACTGTGGGCTGAGAGCAGAGCTGAGGAGAGAGTGAGAGAGAGGGTATGAGGCGTTTCTTGTGCCAGAGGGTCCCACAACGCAGAGCGCCATCTAGCAAACTAAGGTAGAAACAATGACACCGTGGAAGGGTCTGCGAGAGGGAGGCTGCCTTTACGCAGACAGCACACAGGGGCGCAGAGGGACGCCACAACAAAGCACCGCGGTTTAGCGCTCTCAGACACTCCAAACAAGTTTACTGCTTGTACACGAGTGAGACACTACTCAACCAAAACTCATTTATTACTGTTACTGTAGCGTGTGCCGCTTTTTACTTCTCCACCGAATCCAACTTTATTGGACATCGGAGGGTTCAAGGTGGCACACCAGCAGATCAGTGGTCAAACTCAAAATCGGAGAACTTTTTTTGGATTCATTTCAAAGAACTGCTATTTGTCCCACTTGACAAACTTACTGATACTATCACTCTTAACCTCAATCGCAACATTTTACTCGGGATGTGTATTTGTACCAAAAGAAAAATAATACATCTTCTGCCGAGGGTTTAGTTAGGAATCAATTTTATGTATGCGGAGGGAAGGAAAGAAAGAGATTCCCTATTGCTGCTCGGTGGTATTAAGAGGTTGGTCTTTCGGCACATTAAAAGCGAGAAAAAGCAGAACCTTGTGAGTAAAATGGTCAGTAATATGCTCCTATGGTACGACCCACCCAATCATCTTCACCGCAGCCATTATTTCATATACAAAGACAGAACTAAGTCGTGTTCCCTTAACATCATTGCTGATAATGATGGCGCAATAACAGCAATAGCAGTTATAGCCACATACAGTATAAGCAGCAATAATGATGAGGAATAATGATAGCAGTGTTAAAAGCTTGATCGCGAGTGTGGGTACACGCTCTATTAGCGCAGCAATCAATGCAGAGCTATATATCTAAAGTGATCAAGCTTCACTGTTCTTCATTCAAACAGCGGCCCCTTGTCACCTGAGTCCACAATAGGTGTATACATATAAATATATATATAAAAATAAAGAAATGCATAGGCGATGTAAACAAAGCACTCTAGAGTAATAGTACATCTCTAAAAGCTCAATCAACCTATTATAAAGTGTTTTAATTTGTGGAAAAATCTATAAAAATAAATAATTTTGACTCTCCATTTTTAACATGATCTCGAAGTATAAAAATACTTTTGAAATTATATATATTAGCGTAGGTGTATATATGATGATGCTGTACATCCTTTGTAGTGAAACAGAGGTTTAGACTGCATGGGCACTACATATATATATCTATATATATATAGATATATATATGCATATATATATATGTATATTTCAACAGTTGATTCTGTTGAAATATACCGCGCACATACCATTATATTCCGCTTTTTTCTTTTTGCCTCACAAGTAAATCCTTGAAATTCTGCACTATTACCAAAATTGTAGCATAGAGCCTAGTAATCAGAAAATTATAGGCTTGCTCCATAGCAAAGCCCTATTTTGGTGCTATAAAGAACCATCTCAGAAAAGGTTTTCTATCTCTTCAGCATTATGGTGCTGTAAACAAGCCCGCGAGGTTACGTGAAATACTCCACATCAGCTGCATTAAAAAGGGGCTTTCTGATAACCACTCTGGCTTCTTTATTTTTAATTCATTCAGTATTTTATTTGCACAAATCAAAGGGAAGCACTAAAAGGAGAACCTTGGAGACGACTTTCTTTATACACCTAAACCTCTAAGATCTACTTTTCAGTCCTCGTGTTTTATTTTCTGCTGCGCGTTCTGCAGGCCATGCCATAGCATTGAGACCCCACTTTATATACCCGCCTCCTGCGTGGAAAGGAAAGAGTGAAGATGTGACGGGGCGTATTTGAAGTATGACGAGCTTTGTGGTCCACTTCTTTTCACTCCCTTGCCTCAAATATACGCCCGCTTTCAAATAAGCCTCTTTGGCAACCCCATGCCGACCCCCTCCCAGCACACACACCCCCTGCCACCTTAACATGAATGGGCGACTGACCTTTAGGGCCGTGTCCACTCTGCGGTCCAGTTTTATCCAAATAAGCCTTCTCCCCCCACCCTGCCTCATATGGTGCCAGCAATTCTTTACTGATATCATCAGCGGATGCAAATGAATTTGGACGGGGCGGGGGGCGCGGGAGTGGAGGGGGGTAGTGTTGGTGATGTAGTCATGGACAAAATACCACACTGACTGCAGAATGCTGCATGTGGAGAGATGGGAATATTGAATACCCGGCCACCAGAACCATCCCAATTCAATATTGCAGGAAAAAAACACATTCCTATTCCAGAAATCTTGGCTGTAAAATACCACCAAGAAAATCGCCATTCAAATGAGATGCGTTTATTTCTGCATGGCCTTTGAAGAGAAGAGAGGGGTCGTGTCACTCAAACGAAGGAAAGGGCCACTGCGTTATAACCACCCCGCCACCCCCTCTTCTTCTTTTCCTTTTTTTTTTTTTTTTTTTTTTAACTCTCCTCTCGCTCAGACCGACCCCCACTTGTCCCCACACATGCGCGCGCACAGACACACACGTACACATAGCAAGCTGGCTTTGGGGGCGACATAGAGGCTAGATTAGAGCTTTGCTTCTTTAACAAGGGAGAGGGGGCACTTCTATAATCACAGCGGCGGTATGTGTGGCCACAAAGAGTTTGCAACCACAGGGCGACTGGTCTTCTGTAGAGTGGTCCAAGCCGTGGGCAAGCCAGGAAAAAAACGCTCTATCCAGCGTATTACTAGGATCAAAACGCAGTGGTTATAGTGCGTGAAGAGGTTATTAACCTCAGAGCACAGCAGAAGACCACTTCTAAATCTCCAAAACAGCATAACCCTAGCATAACCTGATTTAAGACAATTCACCACGTTAACATGACCAGAACGAAGTGCGAAGTAATTATTTAGTTTGTGTAGAGACAGAAATGCATCCCTTGTTGACGATTTGGAGTGTGTTTCTGCACGCCTGCTGGCATCCCCGCTCTCCCCTAAGCACAGCAGTGTAACGTGGACATACAAATTTGATGGATGGTGCTGAGTAAGATGGAAAAAAAGGCATGTATTTATCAACAAGCCTCTGAGGTGGCCGGCCGAGAGAGAGAGAGAAAGAGATCCAACCATAGAGACTTAAGGAAGTCAATGGGAAACCTTACCACTGTCAGGAGCGGTTCCCAGTGGCATACATGAAAAATACCCTTCAATGCTTCGTTTCAGTTAATCATAATAGACCTACAGCAGCCTCTCTGAGCAATCCAGGTGAACACCGACAGCAACAATATGAGCTGGTGCAGGTTTGACAGTTAAACAGTCTATAACGGATAGATAGATAGATAGATAGATAGATAGATAGATAGATAGATAGATAGATAGATAGATAGATAGATAGATAGATAGATAGATAGATAGATAGATAGATAGATAGATGATTTATGATTTCATGATTCGAAATGTGCTTTGTTCAGTTCAGATAATGTGTTTATGATTATATTATCACTCAAAAAAAAAACAAAAAACATTGGAATTATTCCACAGCAGACACACTTGCGTTCATCATGCCATACTAAACTTAATGTGGTAATGCAATATATATAAACAAATTTTGTATTTTTACACAAACCCTTGGCAAGTGTATTTCGCACGTGTTTTAGTTGAGACGCTGGATATCTGCTAAAAAGCTTGCCAATTTATTGTCAGTGGATAATATAGCAAGGGAGCACAGAGAGTATAGGCTTAGTGGATTATATCTTTACACGCATTATTCTGCTTGAGTGACTGGCTGAAAAAAAAAACCCCGCACAGGCAACAACAAAGATTGGTCAGCCATGAATGCGGCCTGTGTGTTTTGTCTTTATAACATATTAATCCATCACGCAGTGAACAGGGGAGTATTTGAAGAGTGTGTTTAATGAGATTTTTGTGTTTTATTTCCCCCTTTCCCTAATAGTAGAAAGTCACGTGCGAAAAATAAATAAATAAATAAATAAATAAGAAAGAAAAAAACTTCACCATTTTTTTGTAGACGAATTTAATTTCTTTTTAAAATTTTTCATTTATGCATATAATGCGGGGAAAGTGGGTCACCAATAAATTCTGTCCCAGCGCTGATGTAATTGCAACAAAATGCTGCTGAGTAAAAATTGAGGAGCTCGCTGACTGCGGTGGCACAGTCACTCACCATCTGGAGTGTATTATAAAGAGAAGCCGTAAATATTGCTGAAAAGCCCAGGCGTTATCAGGTATGTAAGCCCGGGCCTTGCTGCACGGCCTCCCATATGTTGACATAATCAGACTGTTGGGATGTCTATTAAAACGTATCTGAATTTAATAAATGAACACAGTAATTAAATTCAATTTGTTTGTGCAGGTCTCCCAATGATTCCCACTGCTGGTATGTTTACATTTTTGGAGTAGTGGATTATGATGGGATGAGATGCTGCATGGCTCACGGGATGTTATTATGGTGCTGATATTGCTGTTATGTTTGGAGCAGAAGCAACAGGTTGGCAGGTTTCACTTCAAACTTTCCTCCAAATTTCCCCTGAAAACTTAGCGGCTCATTGTTACACAGCCCCCCATCAATCATGATCAGTTGTCTTTGTCTGTTGTAAAAGGCATATCTTTGCCAGGGAGAAATATGCACACATCTTCTCAGACATGACAGAAGGAGTTGGGAGTTCATGAGCTGAAACGCTCTGCTACATCCGAATCAAGCGTTCTCCCTTCAAACCCAAGCATTTCCTTTCAGACCATCCGGGTTTCCTTTTTTTTCTTCCCTGGTAGTGGTTTATTCCACACGCGTAAACGCCACCATTCGCGCAAACAAGGGTTCATATACTGTACACACGCGGCACACCAGTGAGCAAACCTGCACTTTGTAGTTTAATGCCAATTTTTTTTTATTCATTTCTTGGTCATGACAAGCCTTTACACATGCGTGTATACGGACCCACACAAACATAGACAAACGTCCATCCTCTTTCACTTTTTACGGATATATACATCCCTCCTCCCCTTTCTCTCAGACTTCTCTCTCTCTTTCTCGCTCACTCCCCCTGGCTTTATCCGTTTCAGTCCGAGGAACACACACGAACACTGAGCAAAAGGGACACGCACACACACAGACACACACACACTCAAAGGAAAGCGAGAGAGGAGGAGATGAATTGACAGAGGGAGAGAGAGAGAGCGTCAAAATGAACCTTACTTTTCTTCTTTTGCTTTTTCTGCCATGAATCTTCATCCATCCGTCGTTGACAGAGCTTGACTTGATCCAACCACTTCTTCCTCAGTGCTAAAAAAAAGTCCGTAGTAGTGCGCTTTAATTAATATATTTCTGGGCTGTGTCCCGAACCCAGAAGCTTTAGAGAAGGAAGAGGAGTGCAGATTGAGACATATTGAGCCCGCTTTAAAAGGATCATTTCATCATGTGGGAGGTTGGGACACACAAAGTTTGGACCCGTGACTGGCATTCCGGAGAGACATGCATATTTTAAAACAACAAAGCAAGACAGAGACCGGGGGCCCCGGGGTGGGTGGGGAGAAAACTTGGAAAGAAGTTACTATCAGATGAACAGCTGTCATTGTTGGGCAAGACTTGAGCCCATATTAAGATATAGCCATTTGGGGAGTGAAAAAAAGAAAAAAAAAGAAGAAAAAAAAGCCCACTTGTCCAAATTGTTTCAATGACAGTCTCCATATTACCTTTTGAATGTGAAATATTCGGTTTGGATTTACTCGTTAATAAATACATGTAATTTCTGTCAAACTTAAACCCAAGCTATTTGTAAATTATTTCTATTCTATAATTAAAAACCAGCACAACTTTTCAACCTTGGCCTATTTTTCATTTGTTTCTCTTCCTTCATGTTAATTTTATCCACACATCATGGAGCAGTCGTAAATAACAACCTTCACAGAAAACTGTTTTACAGGCGTTTTAAGGCTGAAAAAAGTGGTCCCACATTAAACCCAAACATCTAAATCATTATGGAGAAACATCCAGCTAAAATCGGAATGGAAATAAAAATTAATAATATCACAGTAAAGCACGTAGTGTCTAGATTTAAAAAAAAAAAAAAAAATAATAATCCTAAAATATCTAAATCGTGGCAGTTAAAGTTGCAATTTAAAACGTCTCCCACTTCTATTTTGTCAAGTCACACACAATTGTATCTCTCTCAAGTAAAGCCAGTGTGCTTAGCGCTGTCACTTCTGCACAGCTTTTACAACATCACCCCCCCTCTTTTATTCTCTGCTTTACTAGAAGGTTTTCTCTCTTGTGCAAGGGGTCCATTCGTGCAAAAGGAGTGGAGAGGGCATAAATAAAAATGTGTTGGCTGTGACGAGAGATCTGTCCGCTGGAAATGAAGGGCCAGGGGAAGAAGACAAAGGGGGGAAATGTATGCAGTGGTGTAGAGCTGGATATCTCTGTTAGTTGTCAGCGTTTAGTCCATGGCTGTGGAATGCTAATGAGTGAGGTCTCTCTCCCTTTCTCTCTCCCTTTCTCTCCTTCTTTTTCCTCAACCCACCACCCCCCACTCTCTCAGGGAGAAAAAGCGGATCGATAGCTGACCCGATGGTTTTGGCCAATGCTTTATTTATCTGGCCAGGCAATGATATTATCAGCCTTGAACGTTATATACAGCAAACGTCTTCTTAAATCAACACAAAGGGATCCGCTTACACAGCGATCGGGGCTTTTTCACAATCACCTCTCTCCCTCGGCCAGCGGCGCACGCACACACGCGTAAGTTACGTTGGTAGATGCACGCTTTTACGCACAAGCGGGCAAGGAGCGAACCCGCACGCATACATACACAAACACCTCACAATTATACGTGAAAATCCGAACATTTGCCTACAAGCGCAGATGACACAGTCTTGACAAACACTGGAGCGCACACGCGCGTGCGTGCAAGCAGGGAGGCGCCCCCTTCTGTCACATTCACAACTAGGCATACTCTATACCCCGAAGGGCTGGATTTGATCCATGGCTTAAAGGTTGCCTATGTGGTCTGCGGACAGATCTCAGAACAACACACTGTAATCACACGATATGCCCCTCTCCACTGACCGTGCACTCTGAACACAGCTAGAATCTCGGACTGTTTGCAGAGATACAGCAAACATGTCACGGGAATCATTTTCATTTCGGACATTCGTCCTCACTGCGTGCTCTCAGCCATTTTGCAAGTTTGTCTCAATGTGCCTGGTAGACCCGGTGAAGCACTTGTTGTCCCGTGTTGTCGTCATTTTTTATGCACGAGACAGTGTGAGAAATAAGCCGTGTCACACTTCAGAGTCTTCTCCCCCCCCCCACCCCAAATCTCCCACCAGTACGAGCAGCCGCTGTTTTAGAAATTGTTACTGTCTCAAACAACAGTATTTGTCAAATGTGACCGGGAGAAGCCGGGCTACTATAAGTAAAATGTAGTGACGTGTGACGCCAATAGGACATTTCCACTGCTGCATAAAACCACTGGTTTGCATTGAGGGTTTTGGAGAAATAGGCTCGCTGACAACTTAGGATAATAAATGTTTCGCTTTCAGACAGATATCTCAAACGTGAAATCGCACCCAGCTGCTTGTGTAAAGCAAACAAATAGCCCCCCGTGTTAGGAGTCCTCCACTTGTGGTTTGATGAATGAAACCAGACAAAGGTAAATGGTTATTTAACTCATTTCGTAGTAACACTTTGGTAACCGGAGTTTCCGAAATTATAGAGACACAAATGGAGCTTAAAGTGTACAACACATCTATCTCCTTTACCCAACGCAGCTAGGATCTAATCTGACAGTGCGTTTAGTTTTCTCTTATTGCTGCTTTATGCTTTTCATTTTTTTAAACTTTCATTTAATTAATACTAATGCTGTCATCACATCAGGACATAAGACATTTGGTGATAAACGGCTGATTGTAAAATAAAGAAAACATTACTGTTGTTTGACGCGTATTATCTTAGTAATTGAAGTGTTACGTAATATACTAAATTAAGCCTCTGTCAAAAATGGGTCCACTGCGTAAATACAAAATATCATTTTTCCAAGAGTCCTCATGTGTTTTGCTTCGCACTGTCTATACAGAAACGTTAATTGGGAACACATGCCACCATTTTATCTGTTTTTGAACTGTTGCTTTATATAGCCTGCAGTGTAACAATTGTATAACAGAATGCTCTCAGCAAGAGGATAAAAGATAGTCACTCTAGAGGGATTTTGAATACATTATGTGGAGACAACCAGCTGAAAGCTGCGTTTATTAACCCAGCAAACCGTTTAGACCAGAGCTACATAAAACAAAAGCATTCTGAACTGCTTTGATGACCACGGAGGAGCCACATTCGTTTTCTTTAAAAAAAAATTAAAATAAAATGTAAAAATAAATCTCACGCACAGTCCGACATCCAGGAAATCCTCTGGATTATTCGGAAAACGCACAAACAAAGAAGCAAACAAATAAAATCACACACACACACACACACACACACACACACACACACACACACACACACACACACACACACACACACCAAAAATCAAAATGGGCTAAATATTACTAGCGCGTCAAGGTGTGTTTCTAAGGTTGCTGTTTTTGCTGGTTACGTGTCGCTGTTTTTATTTTTCATTTATTTAATTGCCTTAAAAATCTAATTCTGTCTCCACCCTAAAATGAAAAGCCCCGTCAGCTGATTTTTCTGAAATTTTCACCTAAACTAATACTCTAGAAGTATCACATCCACAACACGGAACCAGCATCCAAACTGAAGAGCATTTATCTCTGTACAGTGTTTCAGGTAACAACACAGCGCATGGCCCAGTGACAGGTCGAGTTCGAGAAACAGGCATGAGCCATAATACAAACAAAATATATTTTCTGCTGGAGAACAACGGATAAAAACCTAAATGAAAACCTTCCTAGAATTCCTACATTGGCAACAACTAATGAATACTCTAATACTGAAGCCTTTGAGCGAAGCAAGCAAGAAAAACCAAATAAACCACTGACACGAGCACCCCTCCCCCCGACTCCTATAAGGTAGATAACATATGGCAATATCAAATCCAGGCATTTTAACGTGCTACATGCAGTTCAGCTCCTGTTCTACTGCCCCTCATCACTGCCAGTCAGCAGATGAAGATGTGGGCAATATGGCAGACGAGCAACACGTCTGATGATGAAGGGTGGTGGTGATGGTGGGCTGGTGGGGATAACAGGCAAATTTAATAATTGTCACACCAAAACCCCATTTTCTCCCTCATAACGCCGTCCAACTTATCACGTTTTATCACTCTGGGTGTTAGTGTAATGCAGTATTGCCAGTGTGGGTAGAGCCAGGTAAATAACCGGGCTTCCTTTGTCATTTGGGGAGGATATGGAGACAAAAAAGCGAGAGAGAACGCTTGTGAGAAACAGGCCAATGCAAGGACACCAACTGTAGGTAGCCCATCTAACACATTGAAGACTTATCGATGGACTCATTACACCCTGAGTGCATAAGGCAAACCAAGGCTACATCTCTTTGCGTCTTTCTAGTTTCGCTCACGGACGCACGCGTGCGCGCGCGCGCGCGCGCACACACACACACACACACACACACACACACACACACACACACACACACACACACACACAGATATACACTTGACTTCTTCCTGACGCGTTTCTTCTCTCATTTGTCTCAGCACTGGCTCCAATAGTCTCTCTACCCCCTCTCTCTCTTTCTTTCTCTTCCCCCCTCCCTCCTTTCTCCTCTCTATTCCCACACAATGCATCACACTCGGTGTTCCTATCGACTGGCTTACATGCTGTAAAATACATTTTCCAGATTGATCACGCATATCACAGCAGCTTTGCAGCGGGGCCTAACCCTTTTGCCAAATGACGCCCACATCAATATTGAGGCAAGCACTATCAAGGCAGGGTTTTTAAGAACGGGGTAGATGGGGAATATTGTTTGGTTTGTGGAGAATCACCTTGATTAAGCCACGGGAGGAAGGACAGAGGTGGCTCTGTGAGGTGCGCAGGCTTCCCTTGCGGTCTGGGAAAAATATTAAACATTAATGCGCTCACAGGCTAGCAGAGAGCTCACGGCTGTAGTTCCTCACGTATAGTCTCCCTTCCGTTGCATCCGCACTGCCAGTTATGTCAGTGGGTCTGTTAAAAATGTAAGGCATGCGTCCTTTTGTGTAATTACCACACTAAATTCGTGCATCATCTCGTTTTCACTGTCAGACAAAATAGAGGCGAAAAGTATTTTGTGTTTCTGACTCAGTAAATGAAGGGATATCTTGCGGGTTTTTTCTCTTATAGAATCTAACAGCGCACAGAGATAACATATTCCCCCAGATGGTATAAAATAAGCCACAGCATCTTGACATTTGCTTGTAGGAAAACGCTTGAGAAGGAGACATCGTTGCCTATTTCTTTTTTAATAGTACAGTCACCATCACACAACTTCATCAACCGACCCTTCTGCAAAAAGCTGCATCATGGAGTAAGCAAATTGAAGGCAACAACCAATAAAATTCAAGAAACAATGAAAATTTTCAAGACGAAACAAACAAAATGTATTTGAAATGATATATTAAAAGTGCTTTTGATTTTCATGTCTCTCCTCTGTGACTGATGATCGACTCCACACGCACTTATGGTCCGGGTAAAGGCGCCCCAGACGTCCTGGAGTAAAAATGTCAGTAAAAATGTCCTGGAGGTCAGTTTGCTGCTGTTGCAGGTCCATCGTATCAATTGGGAAAAAGTTCAACCATCAGTGGTGATATTGTCATAGCGATTAGACTGTTTCTTATTTGTCTAAATTTCTTTATTTTTCTGTTTTTAAATTCTCACTTCAATTTTAATTCTTGGAGAACATAGCTTCGACAACATATATCGCACTCATTATAAGAAGCAAAAAGGTTATATCAAAAAATTATTAGTATAGAATCACAGAAACCCTGGTTTAGAACCAGAAATAATACAAAACAGAGAGGTACATAGACACAGGACAATTCTTATAATTGCTTGGAAACATTATTTTCCCGCTAAGTCTTGATTCTTTTTTCTTACTGCGCATATGATGTTTTTCATTTTATTTGTATTTTTTACAAAAAAGTAAAATAAAGACTAGTATTTTACAAAATGAAGAGTTTTGTTCTTGAAGATGAGAGTGGATTTACACAGGTGTAAAGTCCAGTTCCAATATTTTTCTGTACATAATGTATTCCATCACAGTCCCAGAAGACAGAAAAAAAGTAATGTCTTCCAAGTTTCTCAGAAAAGGTCCTATATATAGTCTTCTTGAAGGAGGATGGGGTGAGGGGTGCTGAATTTTGGTCCTTTTTTCCTTTCTTTTTTTCCACTTTCATATAAGGATCATTGGATGGACATGTAAGGCCAGTTGAAGCTGCTCCCGGATAATAGCATATCCCTGATGAGGGTTTCAATAGGAGTTTTACCTACCAAACGCACGAAGAACAGCTGCTCGATTACCGAAGAGGAGACGGTGCGCAGAGAGGGCAGCCGCAGCAGCAGCTTCCCAAAGCGGCTGGGCTGGTTCGGGTACTGGCTCCTCACATACTCCTCCAGGGCGCACTGGGATTTCTCCTGTAGACTCTCGATGTGAGCAGCGTCCGACAGGCCACAAGCGTCTGAGAAAGACACACACACGCACACACACACACACACGCACACAATACACTGTGGTTAGAGTCCTTATTTCTTTAGCCCCGGGCTACAAAACGTTGTGGAAAAAAGTGCCTGAATCTGATATCGAGGAACAAAGTCAAACAATAACTGAAAATCTATGATTAAAATTATATTCCAAACTATGTCAGGCCGCCAAGCTTGGAGAGAAACACACAGGCGAAAGAAAGAGTGTTCTCAAACCCACGTAGGCCTACATTTTCTTTTACAAATTATTTTTAAATTATTTATAAATTTAAAATCAATTTATATTGCCGATATATTCGCTGACATTTTCTCCACAGAGTACTGAACACAAAGGCACATGGTTACTTTTTGCCCCAAGTGGGCTTTGGCAAGTGCACACCTTGCCATACCTAATTCGTGTCCCGCAAAAGCGCTCTGGTTATCATTCAACACCCGCCATTATGTGTTATTGACAATGTGGAATGAACAAACATGCTGCCCAAACATGCTACATCACACTGAGCGAGTGGGACTGTTATAGCCCAGAGAACAAACAGGGGACTTGCTGCTGCAGTAGGGGATGCACAATTCGGAGGACGATATCGCTACCTTTCTTTGAACCCGTCAACCGGAATATATTTCTAAATGTCATTAAACCTATTGCAGACATATAGAGTAAGAAGTGGCGGGCATCATGGCAAAAGACGAAGGGTTGGCTACAGGGCTAAAGGCCCCTGCTCTTAATGTCTGGGCTCTGGGGATTCAAGTATAAGGAAACATAAACGGCACTGATGAATCTGAAATTACACTAGATGTAATGTGACCTAATTACACTGTAGTAAGCTGCTAAGTGATTTCGCCGCTCTTCTCTCCATAGACCACTCTTGGCCTGTTTTTCGATGGAGCCTATAGGACAGGGCCCTAAAAGCAATCAAATTTATTAGAGGAGGTGAAGTCAATAGTCACACAGAAGCGACATAAAATGTCAGAAAATGAGTCTGTGCACAACGTAGGCGAGACGTGTTAGGTGGTAACTGGTGGGATATGCAGCCACGCTTCAGTACAGACAAAGGCAAATAAGGCTTGAATCAGTCTTATTAGTGTCTTATACGTTTTAATCGCTTGTTAAAAAAATCAGATTTTTTCACAATCCGGGCATGCGTATTGCGCTGCTTATAAACGTCCGTAAACGCAAACAGCGTAACCGCTCTCATGTATATCCCACATGAAGGCTAGGTTGCCCTTAAAAGATCTCGTAGAAAGCCGTGCTTTTGTGGAAACTACTAAAGAATGAGAGCTTTAGTTTTAAGCACTATATATTTAGCGCTGGAAGACACTTTTAAGCCTATTCTTAATTTCTCAGTGTTATAATTCACTATGGCCAGACACAATAACCTTATGAACCCGAGGCCAACGCTGAGATCTCGGGGTGATTTACTGTGACCCTTGTCCGGCCGGTCAAAGCACCATGTATGCAAATCCCCTTGGATTAACGCTGAGTGTCCCTTTTAAAATCTACAGCAATCAATGCGGCTGAAGTTAATTACATTAGGAAATATCTAGTAAAATCCAGTGCTTGGCATGAATTTTGCAATGCAGCCATATAAGGTGTTCAAAGCATTGCGGAAAATATGTTTCATATGAACGTATGCGTGGAGAGAAAGCCGGTCAAAGACACCCCATAGCTCCCCATAAGGCCCTGTCTGCAGCACTGCACCCCATAACCTCAATAGAGTGGGACACAGGAAAAGATAGCTTCCAGATACACAAACGACTATTTCACTGAGTTAGCAAAGGCACACACACACCACAGTGTGCACATGTGGATAAGGAGTTAATGCAAGACAATGATCCTGAACTCTTACGGAATAGTTTAGCCTGACCACTATTATTTATGCATCAAATACTGACAAGTCGGGCGTTATTAAAGGCAAACAATCCACGCTGATCTTGGCAAAGTGCCACATGACTTTCTATAGCCGACACCAGTTGTAGCCTATCAAACTAACTAAATGATCTGTTAGAAAACATGGAGGATGTTAATGTGTGTATGGAGTTTCTCTGGGTAATCTGGGGTGAATTACTGAAACGCTGTGCACTTACGGATATAGTCAGCTATGTCACTGCACAAAGCTACATTACAGGATGTGTGGGCTAATATTGAGCAAAGCGAATCTAAAAGGCTGTAATATTACCTAAAACGGTAACAGAGACCAAATACGTATTGTTTGTCTTAAACATATATTTACTTCCCAGTGGGCCACCAAAAATTGGCGTATCAAATTAACCAAACTGTCAAAGCCCCAAACTGAAGTAGTTATTATGACTTCTGAAACTAAAAATATAAACAATTACTAAGTTCTCCAAGTGTAGGAAAACCTATGTGGTAATGTTTTCACCAAAGAGGAAAAGTAAAAGTTGACGGCGGTTTCGTAGCTTGGAATACAAACTCTGTGCTCCTTTTGTTTAACTTTAGTGAGCACTGAACTTTTTGGGATAATTTAAATCCTCATAATACACACTGTGAGATATTTTAATATGATGTGCGAAAATTTTGTGATAACATAATAAAAAAATAATAGAAAGTAATATATGATAATAAAAATAATAAAGTAATGTAATTAAATATAAAAGAACAGAATACAGCCATAATATAATTTAATATGGAAACAGTAAAGGTAATATACGTGTGAAGTTTTAGCTCTCTCAGCGAAGATAATTTAATAATAAATAGGCCTAATTATCACTGAAACACACTGAAAGACAAGTGTAACCCCTTTCACATTAAAATGTTATGCCGCTTTCTAGGGATAATGAATGTACCAATTATTTTAATATAAAGCCAAATCTGAAAAGCACAGCAAAACTGAATATTTTATTATGAGCATGCGCAATTATAGATAATATGTAACTTAAATGCAGAATTTTGGGACGGGCCAAGCGTGAGAAAATGAGGTCAAAACTTTGAGGTAAGTTCACAAAGTACTTTGAGGCCTGCAAGCGAGTTTAGACTTTCCTTTATCCTCCCATAATCAACAGACTCCCCTGACATAACAGGCCTACCGCCAGCAAGCCTACACAGCTAACTCCAAAATAGCATCCAAATTGTGCATCGAGCATAAATAAGGACCTTTATAACCTCGCCCCAGTCGGCCGTCAATTAAACAATGACCTACGCAAGTTTTTTTCTTTCTTTTTTTTTAAAGAGAAAAAAAAAAAGAAAAGCTGATTACTTTTTCAAAGCTGTGCAATGAAACAAACCATTAATAACTAAGAAAATTAATAGATCGGCTCTAAGCAATCAACAAACAGTCTAAGCAGCAGGGCTACTCTAGGTCCTACAGAAGCGATCCACTGACACAGCCTACTAGTCAACTTTCATCAGCTTTTTTGTTCTCAATCTGCTAAGGATTATTTCCTGCAACCCCCCCCCCCCCTCTCCAACTCCAAGACATGTGTTTACACACGAAAAGCAAGGATAAAAGCACGCACCGACACTCAGAAGTGCATCAGCTGTCATATATCACCCGGTGATAGACTATTTAATCTTTACGCTCAATTATTTGACACCTGTTCCAAAATTTATGGAGGCGAACAATTTCAGCCTCGGCTCAGACACGTTCAGAAAACTTTAAACTCAACAATTATAAAATATTTACACATGAGAATGTTAATTACCTCCTTTTTAAAAAAGCACTGGGAGTGAGTGATGCACTTGAAAAACTTGATGCGCTTACTCAATCTGGATTTGTTTACACGTCTTATACTGCGGCTACAGCTGACATGGAATTGCATGTAAGTGGATATGTAGCAAGCTGTTGACAAAATAGCTTTCATCGGCAACACAAACATCTCGTAATCTCAGATTTGTGACCAGCCTAAACCTGACAGCCATATTATTGATGTCACAGCACTTCGCTTTAAGGAGCATGCACCCACTGACATTACTGGAACTAGGCCTCATTTGATTTTAGGCATGTTTTTGTGTGACATGTGGGACACTCACCTGATGTAAAAAGCACGATGGCTTTGAGGCAGCTATACTCTGCCGAGTCTACGTGCAGGGTCTTAAGCTTCTCCACTTGCTCCTGGAAGATCCGGATGTGATCCATGAAAGCCACGACGCGGTCCGCGGACATCGGGGAGGCGTGGAGGCCCGCCGCGGCAAGCAGAGGGGCAACATGCAGAGGCATGGAACACTGGGCTGCGTTAAGCACAAACAACTCGCTCCACGTCAGCCTGAGAAGGGACACCTGGTCGGTGATCTGCAGGTCGGGAAAGAAAGGGATGTTTCTCGCCCACTCCACGGCGCTGAAGAGCAATCGAGCCGCCAGCTCGCAGATGTTCTCGATACCCATGATATTGTTGGGCTGCATGCACTGGCTCCCGTACCGGGACGTCGGGTAAGGCTCGGCCCGCAGCAATAACGAGATGTATCCGGACAGATAGCAATGGCCATTCAGAGGGTCCCCGTTCGTCAGTGCGTACTGGCCTGGGTTGGGCTGGGTTGGAGGCATTCGTCCTCGCTGAACCGCTGACAAAAATAAAGAAAAAAAGAGGAAATGTGCATCCAGAACTGATAAAGATCGTTCATGAGTAGTACAACCATGATGCAAGCTGCAGCTTGTGTGCTTCTTCTCAGTGAAAGAAAAAGAAAAAAGGCATGCACTGAAATAAAAAATTCAGCACGCTTTTCAAAACATATTGACTACTGTGCCCTGATCGTAAGACTGTAATATTTCACAGAAAATTATTCTATCAGAACAGATATGCTATGTCCCTCGTTCCTCACACTGCATTTGTATTTAGGGATGCAAAGTATATGAGGTTGAATGCAAATGAAAAATATATTCCCTTTTACACACAGCACACACACACACACACACACACACACACACACACACACACACACACACACACGCACACACACACACACACACACACACATGTATATTTCTTATCTAAAAGTAGATTTGACAATTTTGCTCCCTTTGATGTTTTGAGGCGTAATTGCATGGCACTTTTGCACTGTATTTACGTGGGGTCGTGTTTTGGAAAATAATTTTTAAAAGCGGCCAAACGTGTTCGAAATACGATTGATAATTACTGCTAAATGCAGGCACATTTGCACGTTTTGCCCACATCAAGCGCTCAGCTAGGATTAAAAGGAATCCGGCAATTGTTTAATATTAAAAAAAATAAAAAATTAATGCAAGTCGGTGTACATTATGCATGGGCTCGTAGTGTGTACTGCAAATAATAGGCTTAAACGGAGGGATGTCTACATAAATTGGAATCAAACACCTGACATAGAGAGCAAAGTTATAAGGCCTGTAATGCACCAAGCTAAACAAGGAGCCACGAACAACTTCAGCGACATTATTTAGTGTGTTTGAGCTGTCTAGTCAGCATAAGGAGCCAGAGAGACGTGGGTTTGTAGTGTGTTCGCCTCACATTCACGGAAACTCGGGCTACAAATCCTACTGTACAATTATAAATTAGTAAGCTGCAGATACTTGATGGTAGGGACTATTAGCCTTGCACACTGTACACAGACACACACATACACATACTGTACACACTCACTGTACACACACACGCACACATACAGAGACAAACATAACAGGCACACACACATACACACATAGAAATCGGTTCTCTGGTCTAAAAGCTATACATAAAATGGGCTTGCTCGACTTTACGCCTTTGCTCGCAAAGAGCTTAGTTTAGCCTGCAAAGAAAAACACAAAATAAAGAGGGTCAGCTGGACGAGTCGCTTTGTTCAGGCGACCTGCATTCACAAGCATAGCTGCTGTGGCTGCACTGGCCTTTTTTTTTAACCCCTCTGTCAGACTAACCATTCATGCAAACATCCCTCTCAAACATGGATGGAGACTGCAGTATGCCCAGCCATATAGCCTGTGACCTTAATGCAACATGGCAGCTCTGTTATTCTGCTACTAGGATGATGCGTAATCATGAGTTGGCTTAAAAAAATTATATATATATTCACCTTCCCGCCGCATCCCCACTTTTAAACATTTCTTCAGCCGACAGTATTGGCACTGATTTCGGTGGTGCTGGTCAATGGGACAGTTCCTATTGGCACGACATGAGTATGTTAAGTTCCTCCGTACACTCCTCTTGAAGAAACTTTTGCATCCCTCGCAGGTGAATTGGCCATAGTGTTTGCCGCTCGATTTGTCTCCGCAAACCACACATTCAATATGCTGCTGACTCTGTCCAGAATTTTGACTCCCCTTGTCCCCGGCCGTTCCCGGCGTGGACGGGGGTCCCGGCTGGCTGGGGGTCTGCGGAGTGTGCGGCGCCGCCGATGCCGCCTGCTGCTGCTCCCTTGCCGGCTGCGCTGCTGGGTTGGGGCCGCTCGGAGGTCCGGCCACGTCTTCCTGCGGATCTCGCCAAACGCTAACTACCATTGCCATATCTCGGCCCCTGAAAGTGCTATAAAGCGAAATGATCGCCGATGTTTATGAAGCGTAGAAGAGAAAAATGAGATCTCAAAAGACGGGGCAGTGCAAAGTCAAATCGGAGCACGCAATCTCATATGGGGTGAGAAGGAGAGTACAACGCGATCAATACATTCAAAATTCAGGAGTGCGATTGAATAGGCACCCGATCAGGATATGCAAGTATCGGGAGGCCAGTTCCAAGGTAAATTGCAGTCAGCCATTCAGGAATCCCTAATCTTGTAGGAAAACCCGAGTCCAGACGTAACAAATTGCAGTTTGATATAAAATAGCCACAAAGGGAAGGCAGGAGCGATTCACATGGACGCAGGAACGAGTGGAGAAAAAAAAGAAGCTTTTGCTGGAAAGACACGCGATCCAAAGTGCTGCGGAGATAAATTCCTTTTTCTTTTCTTCCCCGTGCTCCTTTACACTCCCGTCTTCGTCGTATAGGAGGGGAGGAAAAACTGAAGAGCTGGATTTTTACATCTATATTCTTAAATAAACCTCATCATCTCGCCAGGCAGCGAAAGAAAACCGTTTCGCCGAATGAAGTGCCCATGTATAGTTTCACCTCTCTCCAGCAGGAGGAATGGAGATACGAAGAGAAAAGATAAAAAAAGAAGAGGAAAAACACCAACAACTGATAGAATATGCAAGAAGAAGGAGAGACCCAAAAAATGAATGCGCTTAAACGGGAGGACCAGCAGAGCAATGTTTCCGAAACGGGGGATCTGCGCGAATGTCTGTATATAGTGAACTTTGACACTACTATTGAAACTGACACGTTTCTATGGAGATCGCTGCGCCTTATATGGTGCTCATGTCAAGGAGCCAAGAGAGGGGCTGCTGGAGACTGATAATCAAAGGCGACTGACTGGCCAGAGCCCTGCATAGAGGAGGAGGAGAGGAGGAGAAAGGGGGGGGGGGGGGGGGGGGGGTAGAGAGAGAGAAAATGGGAGGCTAAGGTTATAGCCAAGCCCTCTCTTTCTCTCTATTGGTTAGAGTCCCCCTCCGTTCATTCACTGCAAAAAGTGTCCATCCAAATAAGTCACCGGGTCTCCTGTTCAAATGTTCCAATGTTATTTTTGTTTTCTGAAAATGCAGAAAAAGACAAATAACTGTAGTTTATAGAATCCCCCTTGTTTCCGATCGCATTTTGAGTCGTTTTGGGAGTTATTTTAAGAGTCGATATGTTGACATCAAGACAGCCGTGCGGGAGATCGGTTTAGTAATTAATAGTCGATGTTATGAATTTTACAGTGATGGATCGGTTGGCATTAGGAACAAGTAGAAGCATCTCACCCCCCTGGATGGAAGATTCAGTCTCCCGCTTCGGTTCCAGCACCGAATGACTGAGGTCTGAGGACGGACATTTTTTGCAGTGTTGCCATCGACGACTGGAGGGGTTGGGGGGGGGGGGCTCTGACAGGCACAATTTACATTGAGCTCGCCCCGCGCTGCTATTTACTTTGAAACCTGATTAGTATGGGCCGTCTATTGTCACCAAAAAAGAGGAAGAAACCCTGGACAGAATAGCAAAAAAGCGGGGTAAAGGAAAGAGTGGACAAAGATTTTACGCACGACAAATAAACCAAAAAAAAAAAAAAAAAAAATGTACACAGCGGCAAAAGGGGGATTCTGCTTCAGAAATTCCCCGAAGTTTCAAAATGGTTTGTCTCGGACTGTTATCTTCATTATAGAATTAACGGATGTCATTAATGTTTTGCCATGGATTGATATTTTCACAGGCTGTTTTGTCCTTGGCATGCGCATTGCGGTACATCGTTGCCTGTAATCGGCACAGTCTCGCTGATTAAAACTTAACGTTTAGTTTAAACCAGTTAATAAGAGAAAGAAAATGTCAGTGGGAAGAATGATGCATAAAAGACAGTGTTATACAAACGGGATGCCTTGCCAGCGGCCGAAAATCTCTAAAATTAGACCGAGGAATGAGCAATATTCAATAATTACCAAGGTCCTATAGTCTCTACAATCACTGAGCCGGTGTCATATTATGTCTTAATAATGACAGTAATTCAAAATGTGAAGTTACTGACAATTTGCATGGGGATTCCGGCTTTTTTCTTGTACCAGGGTTTCTGCAGGCTTACTGCCTCTCCAACTCAAAAATGTCTGGATCGCGCTGCCATCTAGCGTACATTGTACAATTACAGCCTCATATAAATGCATCCATAACTCATCAGACATGCATTTTAAATCGCAAAAGCTGATTTTAAAAATATAAAAGTCCGAACTTTGCCGCTGTTGTCTTTTATCCTTTGTGTATTTTTATTGACGAGGTTATGAAATGTACAACTGTTTTGTTGTTAGGGATGTATAACTTAAACAAACAAAAAACAAAACACAACAAAAAACCCCACCAAACTTTCAGCGAACATAAAAAATACGTGTTATTACATCTGAATAAATATAGCGACAACAATACACTACACTCTTGATCGCACGGAATATAGATTGAACACAAACCCCCAAACCGTGTGCGTACATGTCCAAAAACATGGTAATACCGTGCTGAGACTCAGTAACTATGCATAATACGTATAATTGTTGTTTAATGAATTAAAGACGTTGTAAACAGAGCTTTAACCTCACCGAGATAATAGCAGACATAAAGGAGCGTTAATATGCAAGTGCCCCCTTTGTAAACGCATAGGAGGGATGGGTTGTTTTTTAAGTATTCAACAAGAGAGCTCTCTCTCCCGTCCCTGTCTCGGACACTCCAGTGAAACTCCCCGGCCATATCTCTAGCTCTTTGAAAAGGTGAAACCAATAAGATTAAATCGGACAAAGATTTTTTTTTTCTTCTTCTGTAAGTGTATCATTAAGATTTAACTCTACAGATTGGAAAGGGTCTCCGCGGGAGAAAAGGAGAGGAGAGTGAGAGGGACAGCGAATGGGAGCAGGGTAGACGCTCTAATAGAATCTGAGAATCGGCAAGAGTAAGAAGGAGAAAGTGGACGTCAGGACATTAAAAGAAGAAGCGCCAGCGACGGTGGTTAACGGTAGCGGAGCAGCTTTCTACGTGGGCAAACCGGGCACCGATAAGGCAAGTGCACTATTTATTACTTCTTCTGCCATGCACACGCGTGCTTCTGAAAGCAAGGACAAAATTCTCTTGAGTCCCGCCACAGGAGCGTTTACTTTAAAGCGTGCAGAAGTCCGGGTCGTGTCAAAGTCACAACTTTTTAACTAGTGCACAGTCTCATTTCTCCCTCCACGATAAGGGCGACGGTAGACACTCGTTTCACGTTTTCCCCACTGATTTGTATATCTGATGCAAGTGATGTTAGTGCAGGCTGGTTGGAGTACAAATGGACACGAGAGCCCATTTTTTTGACGTCCAGTGCACTTCACCTGCGAAGCTGTTTGTTGGTTGAACACATAATGAAAAGATCGATAACCGTCTGCTTGTCTCAGCGATAGTGTCACCGGATTAAAAGACTGATCAAGGAGACCAGGCGTTGCCCATCTTCTACACTCTTTCCCAAGTGCCAATTTAGCCAGGATATTACTAGATGCATGCATTATAGATTCGAAAAAGAAATAAATGAATCAATAAAATCAAATAAAAATCAGCGCACCACTAAGAAGTCATTATGCGTCAGAAAATGTTGCTGAGAGGAAATTTAAAGCGACATGGAGTATGCGTGTGTGTATGTGTTTTTTTTTTTCCATCAAAGCAGCATTATTGATGTGGAGGGAGTGCAGTGAAAAGTGATATAAAATAAACGATGTGCAACGTGGGCCAGGTTAATATATTCCAGGACAAAGCGCGTGCCAGACGGCTTTCTAAAATAACCTTACATAATAACATTTAACCTAATCCTCCCATGCTGAAATAAAGTTCATGCTAATTAATACTAAGTGAGCAAAGCAATATTTTTTCATGTCCTATACTTAAGGTTTCCACTTTTTAATCGGGTAGAAAAATACGGACGTCTCCATAAAATATGAACTTATTGGAAAAAACATCTAAAGAATGACATAATCACATTAACAAAGGTGATTGATGCATTTGCGCATTATATAGCAGCAGTCCTACTTTGACTGCAATGCAACGGTTTGCTTTGCAACAGATTATTTGCGGTCTCGAAATAGACAAGGCTGACATTTTCCATTGCAATAAAACTTGAATAAACCACAAATAGAATTTCTATGGCTGCTTAAATTTCACTCGCATGGTAGTTTTGTCAAAGGACCTTATTAGATAAACATTTGTAAGAATGGGAAGCACATTGCTGTTTTGCCAAATCTGTGATCAATAATGCCCTCTGTACACAAATTCAGACTTTGTAAAGCTCACAAAATGCAACTTTAACGCAGCTGAAACCAACAAGCAGCACAATCAGTTGGGAAAACACTGAGGTCATAAGTGCAAGGCTCCCTAATAAAACACCAGATGACAACAGGAATGCATTTCAGAGAATTTAAAACGATGCAAACTGATGTAGGAAAAAAAAAACATTAGTAAAAAAAGCGTCGAAGGTCTGTTTATTATTGATTGTGTGTATGTAATCACTCCAGAGTTTGTAACCGCAGTATATTCAATAAGACATTGTATGGGGCTTAGAGGCTGATTACCTTTTCCAGGGGCCTCAGCTCAAAACGCCTCCTGTGTACACAGGAGTGTTGTGTTTCTGCTTGCCGAGCTTAAGGGCCACATACAGCTGATCCCTGCGACGTCAACACCTGCGTGCTAAATTAAGACAATTAAACCATCAAAAAGGAATGAAATGATGTTCTCCTTTATGCATGCAACTATAAGCAACGTTTAATATGTCCCATGTTGCTCCCGAATGTTTATTATTTGAGTAACACACACTGATGAAAAGTCAAGTGGAGCACAGGATATAGCCACACCAAAGAAGTCTAAACCCCGCTTCTGCGGAGTGTGAAAAAGTTTGTCACAGAAGTTATTTGTACTTTTTTTTTTTTAAACTACTTTTCATGTTCTAAACAAACCCTTGGTGCGCTTGTTACCCAGGGGAGATAATGATGTGTACCTCTTATATATAATATAGATATCCCCATATATATCTATATCTATATCTATATCTATATCTCTCTATATAGATATATAAATATTTAATTAACTTTAATTAAAATGTGTTTACATTGGAAAATTTGCATTTACATTTATCTGACCTTACTTACTAATGAAGGAGTCAAAAAACGACAAAAAAAAGAAAGAGATAATACAGAATTTAGTCCTTTGCCAGTCTTTCAGTTTAATGTTTTGGGGATATATATATATATATAACTGACTTCCAACATATTTGTTTCTTCGTGTTAACAGTAAACCTGTAGTGGTCCGTTGATTTGCCCTGTTTTAGTTGGGTAACAAAATGAAATTAGTTTTTGTAATTATGCTGAAGTAGTTAAATCTAAAATAACACGTCACGTGACCTCTTCAAAACAACTGAGACTTTGACTTGGTTTTTAAAGCAGCAGTCTGATTGCTACTCTGCACCCTTTTTGTTTTTTCAACACCTTACTCTGTTCTTGAAAAAGTATATAAGAATTGTAAAAAAATACCTTAATTACATCTTTCTTGCAAGTTATAATTAATAATATTGATTAAAAAAAATAGAACTAATTCTCATGTTTAAACTGGTGATTTTGTTGCTCTGAGTGGTTGTGTGTTGAAAAGGGAGGGGTGGATGAAGGGTATGGGTTGTTGGGGTGGGTGGGGGGTGTTGAGGGGCTTCTTTTTGTCCAAAACTGATCCCCAAATTATTCTGGAGGCTCGGATTGGTGTGAAAGGGACGGGAAGGTCACTTGAAATCGCCTTTTATCCCATTGCCCCCCCACCCCCCCATGGATCAGCAACTTTCAATAGACATAATCTAATTGCTCTTAATGGAAAGACGATTCGTGAGAAATAGTCGGAATATATAAAATCAGTAATAGCATATGGGCTTCAACTATTTGAAGACCTAAACAATTAACAGGACAGAGTCCACACGATAAATCATTTACTAATTATTAATGAAAACTATACATATATTAAAAGTGATTCCCAAAAGAAAGAAAAAGTTTCATTTTCAGTTTAAAACCAGATGCCAACAACAACGGATGTGCACAATTTTAAGTTTATTAACAACAACCGTGATAATTTCTTGCATGTTTTTATCTTTATATTATGCCGCTTTAGTTTGCATGGAAATAAATGTTTATTTTCTCATTATATTTACTGTAGATGTGTGTGTGCAGAGATGCGCTCCCTTCAGTTAACGTGTCATGAATTGAAGTCTCTTTCCAGGGATTTCGAATCCCAGACTATAATTTAGGACAATAACTGCAACGACTTTCCCAATTAGACTTTAGGTTGGTTAGGTTAGAGGGGCTGTCAGTTTATGCTATGGGCAATGGCTTTATTGCTCACTAACCATCATTTCTTTAGAGCCTATGTGCTAATTACTCTGGATGGTCCCAGAGACGGAGATTATAAATCCATTAGCACTGAAACCCTCGTGGTTCCACAGTGCAAACACTGTAATTTTGTAGTACACCAAAAAACCAAACTTTAAGTACCAGGAGCTAGATGAAGGGAAACAGATTTTTCAACAGCGTGTGTACTTCTTAGGAAACCAGCGTGGAAGGAAGCCTAGCGTATATCAATCAGTAGCTAAGCCCAATACACAGGGAAAAACTAACAGAAAATTAACTGACATGGGAAAATGTTTTATCAGAAGGGCTTGTGACTGTCAGTGCCCGGAGGGTTTGCCTTAAAAGCGACCTGCTTATATTACTGTGTCAACTTAATGCAACACTGTAATCAGAAATGCTCAACACAACGCAATTTTAATATTGTGAGGACTATTTTCATGCAAGTTTGGGAAATAATTTAGTCTCATTCCCCAAGTGCCTGTCAAATATCCAGGGAGAGATGCAGCCCTGAGCAACAAAGTGAATTAGAACGGGACTTAATACCTGCTTGGCTGAGTTTAAAGAGGGCAACGCAAAAAAAAAAAAAAAAAAAAAAAAAAAACTAACTGGGGGTTCGTGAAGGCATCTTACCCTTAAGGTAATTTATTTCAGGAAAACCGGGGGGCCAAAGGTGGAATTCTTGAGAAATTCAACAAGGATAAGGGAGCTTTAGGAATTCTGCACGCAGATTACCTTTCATCCCATCCTCACATTATCCGACAACACACTGTAGAAATATAGCCCAGCGACAGAAGAGCGAGATTACTCTCCGACACAGAAGAGTGCAAAACCTTTCTTTTTTTAAGTATTGCGATTACTTCGGAAACGAACAAGAAGCGAGAGACAGACGAGGAGAGAAAAGGAAGAGGGGGGTCAACACAGCGGAGGAGTGTTTTCCTGTGCGCTTAATGTTCAGATTGTCCTGTCACTGCCATAGCGCTGTAGTGGGTGACGGACTCACCTATGAGAGTTAGCTCCCATTTCAAAATATTTATGGGAGAAAATTTCACATCAGACAGCATTTACGAATCTAATTAGTTCGCTTCTGGTAACTTTAACACACTGATGTTTACATTGTGGGCTATGGTGCCTTGCGCTGACTGATGACCTTTGGTGATACTTTGCCATAGTTTTCCCATCCCTTCCTTTGAATTTGAATGAGTGGCATGATATAAGCACTGCACTATTTTCCTCTCATTTTTCCTGAAAAAAAAAAAAAAAAAAATCAACACACAGCAGGGGATTAATTAGAAATGTAGTGTAGCTGAACCATGAGCGACTGAGCACGCTGCTGCAGTCTAGTTTACATCAGTACAGAGGAAATCATTTCCCAGTAATTCTCTGAGGCAGTTTGAGTGAGAGGCATATTCGTGCAGATTTACCAACTTTAAAAATATTTTGTGCCATAAATTGATCTATACTGTATGAGAAATATGTCTTAACATGTAGATATTATCACGTCACACAATTTCTAAGTCGAGCAACTATTAAAAATATTTACATCAAAAGACACACACTAACTCCTTCTTTCTCTCTCTCCCTCTCACCCACGCACACACACACGCATGCTGACGTTTTCATTTAAAAGGAGTGTGTTTTAGTGTGTGTGAGGGCACATGTGTGTTAAAAAGACAGCAAAGTGAAGGTGTGAAGATGGCCTGTGTTTAGTGTCCAGACCTGGCAGATTGTGACCTTATCAATGTGAAACTCTTAAGATAAATTATTCATAGCACCTGTTTGATGTCTCCGGCCAAAGAATGACAAAGGTGTGTGATTTAAAATGCATCTCAAAGCCATGAATATTAGCTACTGCACTATCTGTCTCTCTCTCCTTTTTTTTTTTTTTATTTTTAAAGCTGAATAAAAGAGAAACAGGGAGGAAGGCTGCATTTTAAACAACAAAAAAAAATGAACAATTTGTTTCCCTAACAGGGGCACAGAAGTATCTGGAAGTGCAGTCACATTAAGTGAGTTGCTGCTTCGCTTTATTTGTAGATGAATGAAAAATAATAATAATAAAAAATGCTCTCAAACATGACTGAGTTCCGCCGTTTTCAGTATGCAAGGCGTAGCTGCCATCAGCCAATTGTTTTAATTTCATATGACTCACAGGTGTCTGCTGTTTATGTGGGTCACTGAAACGGGCCACACACATTGTCATTTCCTGCTATGTCCTCACTTTAATTTGAAACTTGGAGGAGAGAGTTTGTGTGAGTGATTCCGTGTGGTTAACCTTGCCCTCTGCAGCTAAGTTTGTGTTGTTTGTCACCTCACAGGCAAAGAGGAACACGGTGGCCTGCTGCTTGGACACACAGTGGGACATGTTGGTGTGGTGAAGGGCTGAGACTCGGATGAGATGTAATTTATGGCAAGTGTTGTGTGGTCATAGGACAGTGACAGTGACACGTCTGCTTAGAAGCACGAGAATTGCGACCACTTGCCACGAAGAGCGGTAAATATAACATAAAAGGTGAATTAATCATTACTTTGATTTTAAGGAGCTGCTCTTTTCGAAATCCATTGCCCAGTCCCGATTTGTTCTGTTTCATTATGTACAGGAGTGTGTGTTTATCGAGTACACTCCAAGCTTTTCTACTCAGAAATGAATCCAAGCATCCTGGAATTCAAATTCTTCTTCAGTGCTTTGTTTTGGAAAAAGTCTTTGGTATGCTTTTGGGAAACTGGCAGCTAATCTTTTCATAGCTAGGGGTCAACATAACACTCGGTATTAATACAACAAATAAGACTGGGATGGATATTAATGATGATATATACAGATGTAGTGTGCATGAGCTTGAATTATGTGTGAGAGCATGCAGAAGGAGAGACACTCTCACATTTGTGTGTTTACTTGCCTGTGTGTGTGCGGGCGTGAGATAGCCGAGTCAGTTTCCCTCAGATGTTGCCTTTAACCTTTAACCCCAGAGCTGAGGTCAAGCCCTGACAAATGAGATGGTCGAGTTCTGGCCAGATCTGCAAACATTCCACAACAATCTTCTGTCCTCCTCCTCTCCTCTCCTCATATCCGTCATTCCTCACCCCTTCACTCCTCTCAGTGTGTCTCTTCTACGGCTTCGAGAGCGAGTCAAAGAATGTTCTCACTGCACACAAACATGTTTTATTGTATTTGCTGTGGGAATCTTAAAGCACACACACCCTTCAAATTAAGAATTACAGCACTGGTTAAATTTAATACCTCTGACATCTGCTGTGTTTACAGAAGGAAGGAAAACAAAAGAGTATGATCTGAGAGGAGAAGCTGCGGTAAAGATTTGGATATTACAACCGTGCACTTTGAAAGCACACTGTGTGTTTGGAAAGCCTGTCAGTGATGTCAAGGATGAGAAATGTTGCAGTGTGGTTTTTTACACACGCTGCTGGCTCTAGCATTTCCGGCAACATTTCTCACACTGCCTCCCTCACACCATCCGCTCTGCTGCAATATCCCCACATTTTTCCATCCTTTCGATTTTTTCCCCTCCCCTCCACTCCTTGTTTTCCATCCCTTTACTCCCTTTACCCTTCCTCTTTGCTGCCCCACCCACTCCTAATCTCAACCTCTCCCTTCCTTCTTCCTTCACCCTCCACATTCACCCCCCTCCTTTTATTCCTCTGCCCACAATATTTTTTCAGATTTCTTTCTAACATGCCGTTCCTCAGAATGCTACCACCTGTGTCTTGAGGAAGAAAGGAGGCAACCACCCGCATTCTTTTTACCAGGAGCTGGTAAAGGTAAGTGGAACCCCCTGTTAAAATAAGGCAGCAAATAAAGGTTTTGTTGTAGTGTTTCTGCATAAACTGTCATTTTTTTTAACGCAATGAACCTCACCACCCTTCATCAGCTACAAAAGTCACTGTTATATGAACACACACAGTCACCATCGATGACTGTGCAGCCACAATTGTTGCAAAGGAGCCTCGAGACCAACAAAGCTGGCTGAGACGGTAGCGCAGAATGGATCACGCTCTTGAATTTGATTTCATAATGATGTAAGATTACTAAGAGGCAATGCAACACAGCAAAGATCTTAATAAAAAACACATCAATCTTGATATGTGTGTATGTGTGTGTTTTTCCACTCTTCGCTCCCACTTGAATTGTGGTACCATTTGACGCCGAGTGTTACAAGATTCAACAGACTGTGCAGCTGCTTCACGTGGATCTTGGCCTGGACAACGCTGTCTCCTCACAGGGAAGATGATCACATGTTTCAATCACACAGATAGATCTGCGCCCTGAGTGGCTCTGTGCTGGGGCATCACCACAGCAAATCTCAGCACACGTATGGAGCACACTGCTTTGAATAGTGAGATGGTGATCTGTTTTTTAGTGTATTTTTACCTTCACAGACAAGCAATTAGTGAGCTTTTTGCATATTGCTCATTAGGTTCCTCAATTTCTTAAGAACAAAGTGAAATCCTGCAAAGCTCCAATTACTGACATTTTTCTTTCCTTTGTTTGACATCTTAGTTATGTCCATACATTACTGACCAGTTGGTTGCCTGTATCTTCAGTGCGAAGCAAATTATAAAGCTTTCATATGAATTTCAGCATCAGCCATTAGCCCTGTGGGGTTGAAATAGCCATCAAGTGACGTAAAAAAAGAGAGAAAATATGTGTATAATCACAACCGTGCCTGTGTTCATGGTGTAGTTTAGCTGATTGTGTTTACGTCCCTTTTCTCCTCCTACTACTATGTATGTCCACAGGCAGCTCAAGGATGTAAAGGCAGGGCTCAGAGCCACTCAATTCCCTGCCACCACCCACCGTTACCACAGTGTTACTGAAGCATGGATGTCTGCCCCTGTCCCCCAGGGGTTTGGTCTCCCCACCCGCCCTTCTCCCCCCACCCTTTCTCAACCAACATGCACCCACCCATCCGCCAAGCTCTCCTCCTCCCTGACTTGCTCCCTGATTCAGCGTGTAAAAGCGCCCCCTGAATGATGGATTACGGTGTCACTGCAGCCTGCGAAGGATTAATTTGTTTCATTGATTTCTCTTTAGGCAGAATGCCAGCGTCTGCCGCTTCCCACCTTTTCCCCAAGACTCGCAGCTGTAATAGACGGTAATGGCCTAAGACAAATCAGCCCGTTTCTTGTAAAAAATAGCACCAAATAACCCTCGCCACCTTACACCATGCACTCAACTCACAACCCCATCAGGGGGTGGCCGTGGAGATGGTGGCGGGGCATCATGGAAGTGTTTGATTCATCCTCCGTCTCTATCACTCTATCTGGCTTCCATGCCGCCATACCTCCTTATCCGGTGCTGCATGTGAGGTGAGCATCCAGTCGTCCTAACAAAGCCATAAGTCTGCCGTACTTACAGCTTCCTCTCAGGCCTCACAATGGATGGGTAATGACAGCACTGTCTGGAGGGGGCTGTGGGAGTTGGGCCATTCTCTCCAGTAATGGAGACTGTTACAGCCATTCTCTGCACACCTGCAGGAACAGCTAACTGTTAACCACTGTGATCTATGGCGAGGCCTTAACGCACTAGGCTAAGGTTGAAGGGCTGTAGTGACATGAGTGAATTAGTGCATGTCACCACAACATATCTTTTTTGTTTTTCCTGTCTTTGCTGTGGTACATGAAGTCATTCTACTGGACACTGAGAGCTATGGAAAATCATTGGAGTTATTCACAAACATATCTGCACCAATGAATCAGTTTTGGTACAGCTCTCAGCACAGCAAACTGACTATCTAGCATTTCTGACATTCACTGATTTAACACAGACATAAGATGCTGCCACATCTTTACTACCCTGTCACTACTTTGAACGATGGGAAACCCAAACTGCCTGTAACATTAAGCGCACCACTACAGGCTGACTGTTCTCGAATGCTTTCCAGTCCCAACGAGATTTATGAGCAAACCCACATCCATTAATCCATTGTTGATTTGCTGTGGCTGCCCCGCAGGGCTTTTGGGATCAGATATCATACAGTACTGAAACTCACCCCGTTGTGCAGAAGCAGAGACACCCTCACTGGTGCTAAAAATGTTGCACAATGATTTAGGAAATGAAGTCTTCCTCAGTGTTTAAATTCATTGCACATTTCAAATGTCTGCATCTTCAGAACCTGAAAGATACGCACTGACGGAAACGATGCCTCTTACATTAAAAATGACAACATAAAAGTGAGTGACAACCCATATAGGCCTCAGTATCAGTGAATTAGAGCGACTCCACAATGTGATAATGACCCAGGCTGCAGGGAGATCTCATCAGCTCTCTGCAATCAATTTAACAGTGTTTACAAAGCCACAAGCTGAGGCTTGTGCTTGGGGACGAAGCACTGGTCACCTGGTGTTCCACTAGATTCCCCCGCTAAGCTGGCCTCTCCTGGGTAAACCTCCACAAAGCCCCCTCATGTCTGACACCACCAGGTCCTTCAAATACTCCTCTCAGACAGAGGATTAGGTAATCTCACCAGGATACTGTCTTTTTCTCTATTTCTATCATTTTCCCTCTCTTTTTGACACACTCTCTCTATCCCCGTCTTCTCATACATTACATCCTCCTTACCTTTCTGTCTCTCTCCTTCTGGCCTGTTGAAGAGCTTGTTCTACTCATGGTACATCTATCCTCGGGAGTCCTTACCTTCTTAAGTGCCTCCAGAAAAGGTTAGTTGGCAGGTAATTGTCCAGTTGTGGCTAGGCTTATCTTAATTGTAGGTGCTTAAGTGCAAGCTACACTTCCACTGATGGAGAGTTTTGCGTCAAGTAATGGGAGGAGACAAGAGGATGATATGAGGAAAAGATTTAGCATTTTAAAGTGCCTGTGACATTTTTCCTATGGATACTTGCACATTGTGCTTTGGAAATGTGACATAAAATATTTATTCAAATCTATTATTTGATATGAATAATTTTCATATATTTTTTTTCCTAAAAATCTTTCCCTAAGCATCAGTGGATAATTTTATTAGAGCTAACCCTTAATGAAATGCAATGCTGACCTCACAGTGCAAAAATCCAAAAGACCAGGTCTTCAGCTGTTTTAAATCTATACTATTAACCATGTGATCATACATATATCCATGTCAATAGGAAGCTTTAGGGGGGTTAGTGTTTGCGTTGCCCCAGTCAAAGGTCATGACTGACCAATAAAATATTTCTAAAGCACCATCAATAACTCAGACATGTAGACTAATACAGTATTAGACTGTGGAAAGGCAGAGGAGACCTGCTGTGCTTGCTTCAAGCAGAATGAATGGACCAAAGGCCAAAAGGTTACTGGACAGACTTATGCCTGGTGCCTCTGCACCCCCTCATATGTGCATTTGATAGCGACAGGGGCAATTATAAAGGTATACTTCAGTAGGTCAAATGGGAGAGGGCAAAGTGCAGAACCTTAAAAGCACTGGCTGGAGTCAAAGGTTATGATGCACATAGGGCATCATAGAGTGTGCCGAGTAGGGATAATGGAATCAAAGCAATAAAGACACAGTCATATATTCTCTTCATTCATGTGTATTTTCATAGATAGACACCTAGACAACTAAGAATCACTTGTGACCAGACTCTCAAACTAAGGCATTAAATGTTTGGATTTCTCTTTGCAGTGTGTGCATTCATATACTGTATGCATTCTGCGGAACCATCAGACTGAAAGGCTATTAAATATGAATAGTCCAAGGTCATGGAAGGTCGTGGCACACATTTAGCATGAGTGACCAATGCCAAATTTAAAGGTCAAAGTGGAATTGCTTGAGTCGGAGCAACACGACGTTTGCTCTTCCACATTTATGAATCCCATTGGTGGTGATTTATGGAGGGGGATAAATGTATGGACGGGAAGAAAACACTCTTTTTCTCCTACCCTGTCAGACTCAGTAAATACACTACTCAGTCATATCACTCACCATTTCACAGTGAATCGCCACTGTATGCTTCCTGCTCGGATTAAAAACTGTCTTTGTCTTGTCTTGCCTCCTCCCTCCAGCTCTGGGGAACACACTGGAGGTATTGTTGCTATTCCACAAGACTATATATTAGCATTTCAGACAGCTGTGGTACAAAAGTAGTGTTCAAAGTCAGTGGTGTGCTTTAGTTTTGTACCATTTCCGTTGGTAGATGTGATGCTGTATCAACCATGCACAATAGAAGTCCTCGAATGAAGCCAAAAACACTCTAATCTGCTATTTTATAAAAATCTTTATTTTTATAGCTTTTCAGCCACTATATATTTCTAAACCCCTTTTAGAAATAACTGCCACCCTTTTTTCGTTTTTATAGCCTGTTTTTCATGAGTTTTGTTTAGTGTCATTAAGATTCCAGGTCATTTAAAATTGCTCATGTTGTAGCAGGTCACATGCTTATCCAGCAAATCATTGGTAATTAGGAGCAGTTTTCACTCCTCTGTCCTCTTCTACAGCGAGGCTGTACACCGCATTTTGCAGCAGCAGCCTTGCTTTGACTGGGCCAGCAATTAACTCAATATCCCAGCTTTTAGATTTTTGTAGGCCTTTTGAACGAGAACATGTTCCCCATGTATCTTTGGCTCTTTAAATGTGAAAACCAGCCCGGCAATGGTGCACCACAGCCTTTTGCGAACTGCCCCCAAGTGATTCAGAATCCGGCCAGAGAAAAATTCGAAAAGAAAACATGCTTTTGAACTGCCGGCCAAAGCGGAAACATGGTCTAGTAAGCTGCTTTTTAACCTGGACCATAAAGATGTATTTTCCTTTCCTCCAATGGTAATAAATTTGCTTTTTTCCCTTATTACACATATTATATTTTTCCATGGGAAGATCAAAGGGTGATAATGCGCGACACCAGTGCATATTATTTGACACTTTACATTTAGTTCTCCATTAGTGTACAATTCAGGGTGTTTGCAGGTTCAGGATGCCAAAGATTCTTTTAATAACAGTAAACCTTATAGCAAACCAATATGATGATTTTTCTTGGAAAAAAAATCACCTGCATTTCTTCCTTGTTTCGACTTACAGGTCAGCTTTGAGGATCGCATTCTTACCATTTTAATACCAGCATTGGCGTTCCCCCACACTCCAGCGTTTACACCATCCTTCCTTCCCTGTGAGAACAACATTTCCAAAGGCCGTTTATATACAGGACAAGTCCTGTGCGATCTGTCACATTCATCTCTATTTCACATTCACCATGGGGCATTTGAACCACATCAGAATCTATTAACGTCATGCAGATCCAGCCCCTGCTGACAACACAAATCATGATAAGATGGAGCAGTGACTCTATAAACACCCTCGCTTATATATCACATCATATGAGCTGGACTGGAAGGCAGATCTCACTTGTCGTCTCTGTGTGATCGTGTATTCATGCGGTTGGACTAAAGATATGAATATCATTACATCACTATCTTAAACTTATGTCACCCAACCTCAATCAAACAATGGATATAAACAGTCCTGCGTGTGTTTATCTGTGAGAGCATCCGTCACTCTGCAGTCAGATTTCCAGCTCAGCTGCTTGTGAGGACAGATTTACGCTGTAATGCATCAAATCAACAGACCTTTACAGTAAAATATGACTTCATCAATAGGCCTGATCAATAGTGCATGCGAGACGCTGTGTAATTATTACAGAGGTCTGTATCAATAAAACTGTCGTGCATGAACTCCTGCTAAAGGCTACTGAGCTGGGAGTCACAGACTGTCAAAGAAAGGTTTGAGTCTTGGCCCTGACATGTTTTGATTACTGTATGTAAGGTCATGTTGTTAATGTAATATAAACTGTGAGCACACGGTTGGCTGAGATCAAATTCAGGTTGGGAAAGTTTTACTATAACATTAAACTACTACATAGCAACTTGTCTAGAAGTAAATTTAAATAGTGTTTTATTTAACAATTAATAGTGCCAGGCCTATTTAAAAACAGTCATTGTGAGCGAGTGTCTTTGCATCTCTGCCGACAGTAGAGATTATAAATGATAGAGACGAGCATGACTGTCTTTACTGGAGTGAGGATCATTTGTCCTGAAGCAAGGCAATCTAAAAGTTGAAGAAAGACTGTCAAAAAGAGCTTTGTATTACACTGTGGTGGAAGCACTCTGCATTAACACACACTCACATACAGTCACATACACACATACAGTACGCCACAGAGACAGCGCGTGAGGCAGGGACCAATGAGGCAGTTTATATCGGGATTTTGTTTCACAGCCATGGCCTCCTGGGAGAGAGGGGTCTGCCAATAACACTTAAGAGACAGAGCAGGAAAAGTAAGTGCTTTTATTACAGCTCATCACTCATGTAATTTCTGGCAGCATTTGTGATTACAGATCAAGTGATTGACTAACTACACATTCGGCGGCTGAGTTATGAACCGGGTGCCTACCATTCCAGCCCCAGCAGATTCTCAGTGTCAGCTGTAACTCATCTTCTCCCAGGGTGCTAAATCAAAGAGCACACCACAGCTGGAAGAGTTAAATAATAACTTGAGCTTTATTGTAAATCTGCCAAAAATTAAACCTGCACCAACGTCATCCTGGCCCTGATGTTGTACTGCGTGGGGTGAAGAGGCTGGATGGAGGGGATCAATAGAGGCCCTGATGGAGGTATTGATGGATGACAGGTGAAGTGGGTGTGTACGTGTGCGCGTGCGCGCATGCGTGTGTATAAGGGGTGGGATTGAATCACCCCGGGGTTAGGTAGAGAGCACCGGTCAGGGTGTTTAATCGACAGGTCTCACCTTGAATCGATTGGCAGGAGTCTCGCAGGGCAAAGACGTGATACACACACAATCAGCACTAACTCACACCAAAACAAACCGTAGGGAGTGGAAGAGAGACGTGGGTGGATGTCTCAATGCCATCAGTGCTGCCTTCCTGCAAGTAGTTGCTGGGCTTGTTACTTGGAAACAAATTTAAGACTCAATTTAAAGGCACTTTTTAAATTTTACTTGTCAGTCTCGAATATTACCATTCCTTTACATACCTTTGCCTGGGTGCACCAAATTTGCAGTGGTATAGTAAATGTATTAAGCATTTTTTCAAAGAAATAATGAACTTATTTCTTTGAAAAAAATAATGAAAATTTGTCTAATTTTCCAGTAAAAGCCAAATACTATACAATTTCTTGTTACAACATTTCTCAAAATATTTTTATTGAGTGATTGTGGATACAGTTTACGGAAAAAAAAAAAATAGAATTGAATACAAAACTTCTCATGTTAGAACATAGGTAAAGAAAAAACAAACAAACAAAAAAATTAACAAAAAAAAACGCAACCCAGGAGCGGCAATTAAAACTAACAAACCCTTTCCTTACAAACAATTTCTTGTTACAACATAAATCACAACTTACAATAACTGAATATAACTAAAAAAAAAAAAAGCCAACTTGTTACACGACAGACAGGTGTTTTTAAAGGTGGATGATAAAAGTTTTGCACTAAGCATTTAGTTAAAGAGCCAGTTTGCATACCACAATAATAAAGGACACACTGACAGACATGAAACAAGACAACAAAGACAAAGAGCAAGCTCACATTATCTGTGTAACAAATCAATTTCCTCAAACTGAAAAGAGCCACAGTGGCAAACACATGTGACTCATACTGAAGAGACGGACAGCCATGAAAATGCCTCACCGTGAAAATGTCTTACAAGAGGCCAAGATCCGAGAAGGCGTTATGTCTTTAATAAACAACATACTGTAAGCATTAAAATGAATGTGGCGCAGTGTGTAGGGTAAGAAACAACAACCCTCAACCTTCTCAAGTTCTGTTGAAATGATGTGATTCAAGGTCTCAGCATTTTCTACACACGACTTTGACTGTAGGGCATTAGACCAAAGTCTAATGCCTTTAAATAAGGTCAAATTTCAGGAGTGTTGTTGACTGAGATGGCTTATCGGAGGAACGTACTTGCCAAATCAGAATGTGTGATCACAGGGGTAAATTGGACTCTGTTAATGCTCATCTGGACTCTGTTTTGGAGAGCTCCTCCAGAGCAGAAGGTTGTTTTTGCAAGCAAAAATATTTAGCTTTACATCCATTATCAAGTAGATAACAGAGAGCACAATTCCATAGCCAGTGATTTTTTTGTGTGGCTTTTGGTTAAGAAATATACATGTTTAGGATAACAAAAAAAAAGCTGCATACATATTCACTTGGTTCACTGGTGGGCAGAAGTAGACCTTTGAATTCTTGGAGGAGTGCCAAAGGAAAAAGCTCGTTTTCTGCTTGCGGAGCACTTTTTAAATGGCTTAGATGAAGGAGGAGTTTGAGAAAGAGAGGTTTCAACCTGCTATCTCAAATGGGAGGAAGGGAATGTGTGAACTTGCTGTCCAGAGCTAGAGATTGAAGAAGATCTGTAAATGGAAGACTTAAGGCCACTGTGTGGTCCCGTTCTTGGATGGTGACAAGAGGTTACAAATTGAGTTCCAGGACATTTCACAGGAGGTCTGGGTGCAGGCCTGAGCTCGGGGCTCTGCAAAATGCTGCTGTCGCCTTCAGATTTTTGGACTGATTTGGTCAGATATGATCTTCTCTGAAAAGATAAAGATTTATGAAAATATAAGTACAATATATTGTGACAAACTGGAAAAACTGGAGTTGTAGTTTTGTTTGTGATGACTACATAAAAAACTCTCACCTTTTGAGCCCCAGATGAAATTCTGCTTTGAGCTTGTTGTCCCTTTGATAGCTGGGGGAGAGTGCCAGCAGTGGGCCTGCATTGCTTGCCGTCTGACCTAGGTAAAAGATGCAGTGTAGTGAAGACTACATGAAGACTGCCTTGACTATTTCTGCACGTTCTGCTCCTTGGCTCAAACCGCACTGCTGTCTGACAACCCTCTGTATCATCCCCCTGCTTGGATTTGATTGATGAGTGGCCACTTCCTGTCCCATCCGTTTCTGTTGCAGACATTGCCTCATCTGTGTATGGTTTTTGTTCATGTCTTTCTTTTTCCTCTGCACTTTCACTTTCTTCATCTGTCTCTTGCTCCTCAAAGCCTTCTGGACTTTCCGAACCTTGAACCAGTTTGTGTTTGACATGTCTGGAACCCTGTCAGGTGAATACACACAATCTTTTAAGTTGTTTCTACTATGATATGGGTAGTAATATTGTACAGTCAGTTTCATTGTAGAGTAAACTTATAGGAAACAGAGAATTTCAGCAATAGACATCAATATTTATCTTTGTCATATAACATGTATTGCAGTCAACAATGTGCTCATTTATGAACACTTGTCTGAGTCACTTAAAAAAAATATAGACTAACACCTTGTGTTCTGTCAATTCATCCAAATCTTCCAGACTTGCTGAAACTTAGTGTTGTGCACATTTCTGGGAAGCCAGTGTAATGTTCTTCATGTTTGGCAGTAATGTATGCATTACTATGGCATTACTAATGTGGTTACTTTATTGTTTTTTGTCATTCTGCTATAATGGACTACATTTTAAAATTCAGCAATCACATTACAGTCACTAATCCCTTTATTATTTTGACAATTTAAGTTTCAGCTTTCTCTTTCTGTACTGAGAGACCCTGGAGCACATCTGTGCCAGTGCTGCAGTACCTCTGCCCAGTAAAAGATCATCACTGCCAGGAACACTTCCCGCCCTGACATAAAACTGGGAGGGGAAAGCTGATTCAGGAAAGCAAATTAAGTTTCTAGAAATGCCTGTTAAAACAACACTGAGGCCAAACATGGTGGATTGGACAAACTGTATCTAATCCCTTTAAAACAAAGAGATATTTGGCAATGTTAAATATTTAGCTGATGTGTGTATGTGCATGTGCATGCCTTAGATGTGTATATATGGAGGTGAGAGAATGTCCCTGGAAAGGTTGCCTTCATCAGTGCGCAGTGTAATTTTAATTGGCTTTATTAGAGGGCTTAAATCTAATACCATCTCTGTGCCCTGCCTAAGGCTTTGAGTGTGTGTTTGTGTGTGTGCACCTCTTTTTTTGATGTTTATGCCTCAACAAATTTCTTACAGAACATTTACAGAGTAACATACATGAGTAGATGGACTAAAACAGCTCTATCAGACGGTGAAAAAATACAGTTACATTCCCTCCTCTAAATGAGCCTGATGCAGCGTATTTCTCCAGTCTGAGAGTAGAGCCCCAGTCAACAGGCAAATACAGCATTTAGAGGTTCAAGTTCATTGAAATAGCTGCACTGTAGCTCCAGATGTAATGATACAGACTTAAGGCAAGAGAAAGCAGCATGGAACTGCTCATTTGACCCCATTTAAAAACTTGATACCAATTAGAGAGTTCTGGGTGTAAATAATTTAGGAGATCTCTCTCACTGAACACACACAAATAATGTTATGTGCATGCACACATATATGCACATGGATGTGCATTGGCTCTGAAACACACTAAACTACGAATATATGCACACTCCTGTGCACGCACACACATGTACGTGCGTAAAGATTCCGCTGTGCTCTGGAAACAGACTTCTTAATGAAGCCTTCCCGAAGTGAAAGTAGAGCAGAAATACATACTGGCCCATTTCTGCCTTCAGTACACCCTCCTCGCCTCTCTCTCTCTCTCCCTCGCTCTCCCTCTCCCTCTCCCTCACCTTCTCCACATCATTTGTTTTATGCATGTTTCATTGTCTTTCTCTTTTGTCTCAATGAGTTAAATCACAACCCCTAATTTATGGCTACAGGCAAAGACACTTCTACAAACAAACTGGCTGATGAGAGGGGATGACTGAAAACATACGCGCTGAGCGGTGTGTGTAAATCTTAAAATGTCTGTTACTGTCTTTTTATCTGTGGTTATTTACATAAGAAATGACAGCATGTGTAAAAGAATGACTGCGATGCAAAATGAAAAAGGCTGCGCGCTCGAGGAGAGGGGAAGTGAGCAAGGGGGGTGAGAGAGAGTAAATCCAGTGACACTGAGTGGGGAGCACTCAGGTGTGGTGAGAGGATTATACAAAACCCTGAGTATGAATGACAGTAAACACCTGAATGACAGAGAGACGGGGAGGGGTGGAGGTGTGTGTGTGTGTGTGTGTGTGTGTGTGTGTGTGTGTGTGTGTGTGTGTGTGTGTGGGTTTGCGTGACAGTTTAGTGGCCTTCACTGATATTCTGAGAGGTAAGTGAATATATATTTACTCTGATGTTTTCACAACTGTGCTGCTTACTTAAGTAAAACTTGTTCTATTGTATCCATAGTATATACATTATGTCTCTCCCCCTCTCTCTCTCTCTCTCCATATATATATATCATAAACTACTGATATGTTCATTTACACCATGCATAAAGAAACTGAAACTATTAAATGCAAAGCAGATTTGAGCAGCAAATGATGGACGGACGATGAGGATGTCAACAAGGCAGGCAGGGAGTGTAGAAGAGAAAGATATCACTCAGGAAAAATCCACGGCAAGAGATAGGGAGCTGTTGGGTTAGCGAGTCAGTTAGATTTAGCTTTACAGTATGTAAGTCAATAAAAAGGCTGTAGTGCAAGAAAGAAGAGATATGTTTATCTTACCTGTGCCGTGTTTTCTTTCTCTGTGTGTTCTATTGGTGAGGGTTTTCTGACAAGGTCTCTGAAGTGAGGAAGGTCTCTGAAGTGAGTTTGAGTTTCTGGGTGAGCACACTGTCTGTTCTTCTTTCTGCTCTCTGAAGCACAAACACACCTCTCAGCAATTTCAATATATGTTATAATACCTTTTTATGTTCTAAAACTGCATGTGTATGTTCTGTAGTCATCATATAGAGAAGCTGGGCGTCAGTTTCTAATTCTGTGCTGCTAATTGAGGTGTCAAACTTTAGAGCCCCAGTGATTTTTTTTTGTTAACCTGAATAGTTAAGTTGGAGGAAACAATTCTTTTTTCTACAAGCCATTAGCAGGAGTGCCACAGCACACTCAGCTCCTGTTGTGGAAAGCTCAAATGTGTTTTTAACCTCTGGCTCGGGGTTAAATTCAGAAGACAGCAATGCATGTTGATTCCTGGATCTCCTCTTAGTGAAATCCCTCACCTCTAGAGCTATATCACTGTACAGCGCTGACTCTACATGAAGCGTGACCCCGTTTCCCCCACGGCGACCCCCTCCTTCCCTTCACGGTGTTGGAAGATAGAGGAGCACAGGGAAAGGCATGCCAAGGCAGTAGACACTTTTAAGCAAAGATTAAAGGTTTTTCTTTTTAATCAGTCATTTGGCAGCAATGTTAGCATTTCACCCTGGTGCTGCTAAGGATCAATTTTTAATGCTGCTGTACACAGAGCAGACAGGGTGATTGGCAAGAGAGAAGCTATTTACAAAGGATCTATTTACAAATTTTCCATAGAAATATGCAGAGGGCACAATTGACATCTCTTACAGAATTTTAAATAAGCTCTTCTTTTTTTTTACTTCGTCACAAGGCGCGACCCCTTAGCGCCTGATCATCACTTCAGTGTGCGTGCGTGCATGTGTGCGTGAGTTTGTGCATGTGGGTGCACAGACTCACAAGTGCCTCGCATATAAGAATAATAAAGCAACATAACTCTCTCCCTTGTGTTGCATTATCTTCATTTCTCCATCGTATGCTGCCAGGGGCTGGGTAACTAGGTCAATCAACCCTGGTGTAAACACATCACAACAATCCACCAAGAACATGCTAATGACAATGACTGCTTTTTAATTTATATCTCTCAGTCTCTCACTCTTCAGTTTCACTAATACTACTTGACGGATTTCAGCTTAATATTGAATCCAGGTAAGCAAAAATTTTGTTAAATAGGAGGTAGTTATCTACTATACCTACTGGGCTTAAATATAAAAAATATCACTTCATGTTAAGAAAGGCTTCTTTGCGGAGGATTCACAACAAATCAACTTCAACCTGCAGTAAGTGTCAGGCTGTGTTTAATGGTGGCAGGTGTACAGGACAGAAGTGAGTCTTACACAAAATACAGCAAGCAAGTAACATCTTCAGAACTACACAAGTTCATCTCTGTGCAGACCCGAAACCAGTGCCCTCCATGCATCCATCTTTAAGTCTACCCATGAATCAATCCATATATTCATCCATCCATCCATTCATTATGCAACCGCCTATTCATTCCTTATCCAACCATCCATTCATTCATGCAGTCAAACAGCCTTCGAGCCAACCAACCCACACACCATTGATCCAATGATTGACCCTGCATTGGGTAGATCAATACTCTCTTAAATGGCATCGTTGTAAGTGCTTAGGCACAATGGCAAGGCATTGTTTGTGTAGTTAATTTCCAAGGTAGCAAGGCCGTGCAGGGCTCTACCCCAAGTCAACTCTCTTTTATTCTCCACTTACACGATAACGTCAAAGCAAAGAAAGGGGGCACTGAAAAAGATATTGAGCAGAAAGCATCCTGTACACATGCAACAAAAGGGGCAGTGTTCCATGCAAAACTACTTGTAATGACCCAAGACTATTAGATGCTCCAGATAAAGATGCCTGTGGGTACAGCAGGTTTACAGACACATTACTGTACTGTCACACATGCAACTAGACAGGCAAGAGTAATAGCAAACATTCAAACATTTATAGATGAAAGAAATCATGATGCACATCACTGTAATGAGGTGCAGGCTGAAGGTAAAGTTAAACGGAACCATGACACATTTCACCTCGACACTGATATTATACTACACCGTTGATTTAATAATAATAAAAAAGAATTACCATACATATCACTAGTAAAGGTATTACCTAAACAATATTAACCTGAAGTAGCAGTAGTAGTAGTAGTACAGACTCACATCCTGTATATCATTGTGCAGCCTAATGTGGCTTGGTGTGCATACAGAAACTGTGATGGGTTAGAGCTGGGGCCGGGTCTTGGCATTAAATGAGTGGGACTCTGACAAGTCTTGGAGTTCTGTCACTGCAGTTCACAGGTCTTGTTAGCCAAGGTGTCGGCAGGGGTGGAAATAGCTGTGTGTGAGTGTATCTGTGTGTGTGTGTGAGCTGAACATTAGACAGCACTCCTACCTCCACCTCCTCACCTGACACCAGCAATAAAACTAAACAGGCCAAGGTGCTATGCTGTGTGCATGTGTGCGTGCGTGTGTGCGCGAGTGTGTAACTGCGTGTATGGATGTGCACATGGGAAAAGGGGGCATGTGTGCTGCAGGGTTGTTGTTGTTGCTGTCACCAATTTGCCGGGGCCTCCAGACGGGAGTAGGAGCAAGGTGACGGAGCTGTGGCTTGATAAACACAGAAGCCCTGCTTCGATTTTCCATCCAGTCCACTTTGGAAACACATGGCTCTTCTTGGGCGCTCTTGGCCCAGGGAAGAAGAGAGTCGCAGTGGGGGGGGGGGCAGCAGGAGGAGAGAAGAGGGAGAGCCACAAGAGAGACACAGTGATGGGCATGTAGTGAAGGAAAATAGCAGTCAGAAAGAAGGCAGAGAGAGGAAGTGATGGAGGGGAGGTAATGTATGTGGTACAGCTAGGAAGAAGGTAGACAGAGGTGACAGGCCTGGTGGAATCAGCTCAGGTGTGCAGAGGGAGAAAAAGAAAGATTAAGAAAGGAGAGGGGAGGAGGGGAGTGATGTGAGAAATTTGAGTGAACCTCTAAACGTCTTACACTCTCAAAAAGATAGACACATACAGTCAACCGTCTCTTCACAGTGTGCTTCTTTCAATCTTTCACTCTTTCGGTCCCTCCATCTCTTTCTCTTTTGCCTGAAAAAAAACTTTGCAGTGTTCCGCTTTTCAAATGACATCAGAAGTTTAAAGACCAGCTCCAGCTGGAGGCGCAGAGGAGTGTCAGTGAGGGAGGTGGGGCACCGAGCTCCCCTCTGCCCCCCTAGAGAGTTAAGGAGATCACATTTTAACCCCCTCCAAACCCCACCCTGCTGCTCCTCTCCTCCATGCCTTAACACCAACATAAGAGGACAAGTGTGGGCTCTAAGCACCAGTGATCAAACACGAGCGGCTGCTGGGTACGCTAGGCTCAGGACTGTTGGCCTAATAGGATTGGAAGCCCCCAGGTGAGCCAAAGGACACCTCCAATCAGTGTGATTAGCCAAAGGCTGCTATAGCACCGACTGATGTACAGTACTAAAAAGGATCACATTGGTTGTGAAGAATGCAAGCAAGTAATGGAGTGTAGTGTCATGGTTGAATGTGCATGTCAAAGTGTTAGGCTGGAATGGCAGAGTTTAAAACTGCATGTAGTTTTAATGTGTCAGAACGATCTCGAGGTTTTGACTGTTTGCTAATCATTATTAAGTTCACAGAAGCGTATAATGTGCAGAGCTGAATAATAATCTTGGCTTTCTGGCTATGTGTAAAAAACAGAGTAGGCTGTGCATCTAGGCACATGGCCTTAATACAAGACTGCTCAAGCACAGGCACACATAAATGTGGATTTCTATGAGAAAAGTCTCACCATCCACACGTTTACTAACACATACATGAACGGACAAGCACACGTGCAACATGCCCAGATACGCACTCACAGACAGGCTTTTATAAACTCATCAAATCCAAAAAACAATTACCAGAGACTGAGCTCATCACTGACTAAGCAAAAGTCATTCAGCGTGTAAAACACACAATATAATTAGCACACATCAAGCTGCTGGGTCCTACTGTGCATTAATGATGCTTCCCTCTGAAGTGAATTATGGTTCGATGAGTGAGAAAGTGAGTGAGGAGGGGCTTCGAGGAGGAACAAGACATCATTTGGAGAAAAGGATGAGGAAACCAGTGCGGAGAGGAAATACCTGAGGTTGACTGGTTTATCTTTAGTGACGCAGTCTAACTGCCCCAAGATCAATTAAACGGAGAGACATGAATCTTTGGGAATGATGACGGGTTACTCACTTGTGGTGAGAGCCATGATGTGCCATGCACCACAGGCAACACTGATCACCTGCGAAAAAAAATCGAATGTTTTTAAATTTTAAAGTAGTGCGAAAATTCCAAAGACATAGCTTAGCTTTGACGTTTTTCCCCAAAAATTACCTGATGTTGTAAATTTGAATAAAAGGATAAGACGGTGAGAAATGAGACTCACAAAGATGCCTAAGACCTTTGCTACATATTTTCATACTTAATATAGCATTGATCTACAGCTCTTTGTGCAAGATGAGGTCATAATGTAAGACTGCAGGAAGTGTAACTTCTAAATCAATGGAAAGCAATGCAGTGTGGACTTACCTTTTAAGAACTTACAAATATCCAGATAAAAATAATTTCTCTGAAAACCTTGAGGCACAAACGCACCTTTCGGCCAGCTAGTGGAAAAGGCTGGGGGGTCCAGAGCCCTTTGGGGCCTGCATGATATGTGACCCGGGAAACACAGGGGATCTGACCCCAGAGAAGCAGATCTCCACCTGCTAAAGATAGCAAAAAAGAGGCAAAAGTTCTGAAGATAGACCAGAACACATGCAATTTCATGGTGCCACAAGAGAAATAAAATATGAAAAATGAAATGACCTTACAGACTTTTTGTTTCTCATTCTAACTAGTGTATTAGCAGCTCCTAAACATCAGTCCCTGATCACATTTTGTACCACATGCACACGTGCACATGAGCTCAACTTTCTTCCCTCACCACTGAATGGAGAGAACACATTCTCAGTTGGCACCTATTGAAAAAAACGTATACATAATATGTGCTCACCTACTGCAAACACTCCAGCATCCACTCATACTAACTCAGTCTGGCTTTTTAAACCCACCACTAATAAATTTATATTTACTGCCTGCATTGAGGACTTTTAAATTATGGCGTACAATAAACCTGGCACACACATCTCAAAAGCTCTTTCAGGGGATGTTAAAGCAATATAGTAAGCAATTTTCCAAAGTGGATTACAAATTTCACATCCAGGTTTTATTGCACATTACGATAACTTAACCACATCTAAATGTTCCGCATAAATGGGAAATATGTGCTGCTTAATATGCTATTTTTCATTTTTTAAGAAGCGCTTTGCAAACCCTGCCAAGCGAGGGAGCCTGCTGGTTTGTGTGGTGGGGGAGTCAATAATCTTTATGAGGTGGATTTTAATTACAAGGAGATAACTGAGTATCCTCCTCACGGCAAGCCTCCATCAATCTCTATTCTGCATCAAGCTGTACATAGCCTTGGCACACACGCACACAGGCACGCACGCACGCACGCACACACACGCTCGCATGCACACACATGCAGACGCAGATACCCTTTCAGACATGATTGATCAATCAGTCAATCAATCAGTAATGTATTATTTTCATCTCAGTGAAGCAAACCTTATAAAAGCATATGAGACAGGCATTTCTGGATGGCATTTTACAACAGATGCAGCACTAACACATACATGTACATACACACAAAATACAAACACGCAGACACGTTTACCGAGACTCTGGCAGAGTAATCCAGCTAAAAAAGGTTAAGGCTGATGTTATCCGTACGAACGACAGTCTGTGAAAGGTCAGATCAATCATGTGCTAAGCATGTCTCGTAAGCAATCCATAAAGCACTTGTTTTAAATAATAACATTTTATAGATCACTTAAAGACATAACTGTACCACAGGCAGGTATGGCCTCATGTGCCAAATGGTCTTCAGAGAGCCAAGAATTCAAATGGAACAAACTTAATATATGGCGAGTGCAGCTCATTTAATGATCCGGTGGCATTTCTAGTGAAACCGTGCACGCAGTGCCAGCAAACGTCTCCGTTCAACAATAGGCAATTCTTTTCTCTGAATGTTGCAGCATAGCAGTAGCATGTAAATGTGCCTTTCACTTGAAACAATTACACTGCCTTTTCTCTTTATGCAGAAGATGTTACGTTGGCCATGTAACCGCTTTAATTCCAGCTGAAGAAGAAGCAGTTGCCTGACACTTTGCAGTGGTGTAAATGTAAAAGCGAGCACATGATCCCCAGCAGCGGCATGTCAGAAAATAACGAATAAGAGATGAGTTAAGAAATGATCTAGCGCTACCTGTTTTCAAACTTAGCAAAGAGTTTCAGCTTTTCAGGAATTACAGTAAAGACGACCAGGCCAGAGGGAAAGATGACATGCAAAGATGGTGTGCCTCCTTATCTCTCAGTTGCTATGGCGGCAGTCTGAGATCTGAGTGGGGTAGTTTAGGGATAACTACTTGAATAACAAATCAATTCATTTTGTATATCACCTAACGGAAGAAGCTGAAACCGGGTGCAGTGCTGTGCAGTTTCATTTGGCTTAAGAGATATTGAGAGCTAATGAGGTTGAATTTGTGCTCCGAGTGATGTCATTTGAGGACACTGAATCCTTGTTGTGTTAATTAAAACTCAACGAAATAATGTAGATGAAAAATTTGCATGGCTCAAAGCCACAGTGAGGGGTACTACTGGGAAAATAAGGGTTTCAAGTTAATAAGTGGTTTTTATATATTACGTAGAGTGAATACAACTTTTAGGACTTCTTAATCACAATGAGAGATATTTGCAGTGACAATTAGACATTGAGGGTTTTAGTTAAGTAATGTTATTTAATTGGACTTAATGCTTTCAGGCCAAAATAATACAGCCGCAGGAAAGATAGGATCAAACAGTGGTCTTCTATTGCATTTTGGATGTCTGGCTCACCTGTGACAGCTGCACTGTAGCTGTCCCCAGCTCGTATCTGCGAGACCTCAGAAAGCTGTGAAGAGTTGAGAAGGCTAGGAGTCGATACGTGCATTCTGTCCTCTCCGAGTCCAAGCTGTCCCTGCAAGTAAAATAGCGATACAGTGTAAGTTACAGAAGTAGAATAAACATTAAAACAAAAGCCATTTCACTGCTTACAGATAGGATGTGTCACTATTTAACTATTCCTATAATTTTACCATTTTGCAGGCAGCAGTAAGTCTATCTTTCATCTGTTAAATCATGCTGCCCTGCCATTGCAAAAATGAAAAGATGGTTGTTATATTTGTCAAAGAGGACTTGTAGATCACCTGCTGAGTATCATGAGCGCATTCCTGTAAAGCACTGTTATAATATCTGCTGTGTACTGCATAAATGAGATGGGCAACAGGCAATTCATCTTGGTTCAAATCGCTGTCTCTAAGGAGGAAGCACTATTTAAAAAAAAGCACACAGCATTTTTTTCATCATTCATAAGTCTACTTCTTTTTATGTTTCATTTACCACCCCTATCCAGCACAGAGCCTTAATAGCCATAGCATCTCCCACAGTACAAAAGAAGGCTTTGCTCCTAATTTACATCTTTCTGTTTGTTACACATTGTGAGGGTGTTCAGTTTGACTCCTGTCAGTTGCCCTGCTCCTCTCCGCTCCTGCAGAGATAAAGGCTTTCTGCACTGTGCACATCGGCATGCCCTGGCATATGTCTGAAAGTGAGCACAATATGTATGGGTTACTTTTGAGTCTATGTGTGCGCCATGCAGTAATCGGAGTCTTTAATTGGTTATTCATATGCGCACTACTGTGAGGATTTGTAGATGCGTGGCAGCATATGTTCCTGCTGTGAGTGTGTGCATCTAAGTATTTAAGGTGTGAATGTCATTGTGTTTCCATCAGAGTGTGCCTGTGAAAGCTTACTTGCATTTAGGTGCACTAAGTGAACACATGTGTCCGTACCTGAGTCTGTGCATGTGTTTGTGCTTCTGCATGTGTTTGTACTTGTTTAAGTGTATTTTTGTGTGTCTGAGTGAATGAGCACTGTCAGGTGCTGCTCCATGCTGTGCCAGCTGCATCTGGAGCCATCTGTGTTGGGGCGCAGTGGGAGGGGAACGGATGACTTTAATGTACTTGAACCCCAGACAGACCTTTCCCAGACAGTCGTCAGTATGAAACCAAGACAACTGGGCCCAGTCAAGCTGAACTGGCTGATCTGGATGGTGAGCAGGAGACAGATGCTTTGGTTACACTGTAACACCCCGGTCAGACTCACTAGGGAACCTTTGGCAGTCAGATACACACAAACACTACAATGTGTTTGTTTCAATAATAGAATAACACTGCTCTATATCGGAGAACACTCTCACCTCATTTTAGATGTCAGCCAACTTTCTACAGTACAATCCAGGTTTATTGTGTTTATTGCAAACATGCATGTATATGAAGTTGACAAAATCACAAGATTTAATTTATACTTCATTTGAGTTATCGGTTTAATGAACAAATTCAACTCCTTTCACAGTAATTAGAGCACATGCTATTGTGTTTCTTATGTTTATCAGAGAATTCAGCTCATATTGCTGCTTTAGAATTTATGTAGCTACAACTGGAGAACATGCTGCAGGACTTGTTTCCCTGTGTTTTTCACTTAATAAGTACAAAGACATTGTAGAACAAATTAGGTACAGGACATATGGCATGAAAGAAAAGAAGTTAGCCACACTGGCCTATAGACCAGTTGGTGACCCTCTGGCAACCTCTGCTACCTATGGCAAAAATGTGTCTTCTGCAAGAAAAATGATGCACTAAAAAAAGAAAACCTTGTGATTGCTTTGATCACTAGCAAATTGCTGTAGTTACCCACAGTTTGCATGGAAGATGCCATCTCATCTGCAAACACTCATTAATTAACCTCTAAGTGAAAGTGTAACTCAAAAAAGTTACACAGTAAAAGCATTTCCTGCTGAAACCAACACGTTTCAATGGTGCAACTTTGAATTTAGTTTTAGACAACCAACTGTCTCCATTAATGGTTTGCATGGGACTCACACGGTTTCACAACCACTTAGTGAGCACTTGATGAGTGTTTGTAGACTTGTCATTGTCTTCATGCAAAACACAGGTGACACTGGTAATTTGCTAATGGCAAAAGCAATCAAAAGACGTTTTTAATTGTGACTGCAAAAATGCATAAAATGTACAACTATTTTTGTGACATTTGTGCATTCTTGGGCTTTGGTTGTCAGGGTATTACAGCACCCACTTGTTCTGAATTCTCTATCATACAAGAAAAATAAAGACATATCCATTCAAAATGACAACCACAGTCAACACTTTACCCACAAAACTAAAAACAACACAGTATGTCAACACATAATGCGCCACCACAAAGACAACACAGAGGCCTTGTAATGATCTTGCAGCAACAATATGACTAGTGAAGCACAAAATCAATTAATGCAGCAGTAGAATCAATAGGTGTCTCTCAGCCTGTATGTCCTGCAGTTAATTAATAAACAAAAAGGACATTAAGCAGTAGAGCATCAGAGTGTGGCAACGACTATCATCAGTCACAATGTGTGTACTGATGGCATTAGCAGGAAGGGAAAAGAAAAACATAGACAGATATAAATATGAGCATGGTGAAAATACCAAACACACCCACAGGCAAAGATGCTTACACTATGTACACGTACATTTGAGGGAATGAGAATACATAAATGCACACTACACAAGCATGCATGAACACACACTAATGCACAAACAAACTCCCGCATAGTCACTTTCACACACTTCCGTGCAGGGAAGGACCTGCAGATCTATAGAATGAAAAAGGTTCAGTTTACAGCTGAATCCCAAACTGCATTAGCATCAATTTGGAATAGGCCCAAGGTTCGATGAGGCCTGAACTGTGTTGGAACAAGGCCCAGGGCTTCTACCACCATAAGGATGGCTTGTTTATTATTTACTATGTTGGATGAGTCACCCTCATTACAATATATAAAGGATTACAGTCGACAGGCTAAATAGCCACACTGATCTGGAGCTATACATTACTTTTCTGTTGTAATTCTCAATTTTGCCCAATTAAAAACAATTCTTTAAAGGATTTTTAAAGTTTTTAAAATCATTGGTAATAATGTTCTGTAATTTGCAACTCATCTCATTCTCATCTCCTCTCGTTTGGTGCCTGCACGTTAAGAGGGTTGTTTCCCTACACCGTTAAGGTTGGGGAATGGGTGTTAGCGCTCATGTGTTGAATGAGAGTTCAGAGTATTCAACCTTCCTGGAGTTCCTAGGCATGATGCTGGAAGGTGGCCCAGTCCAGCACTACACTGCCCTAGAGGATGTAGGGAATAACAGTGACCTGGGGGCCTGTGACTGGGAGGAATGGCCTGCTCAATCTAAACCTGAGGGGCATTTTGTTGTTGGGCTTGTTAACCACAGTTTATCCATTACAAACACCATGTTAGGGCAAAAGGGTATTCCTAAATGCACTTGGCACAAGAACGCCCTAGGTCAGAGGTAGGTGATCGATTTTGTAACTGTATCATCAGATCTATAGTCATATGTCTTGGACACTTGGGCGAAGGGAGGAACTGAGCTGTTAACTGCTCCCCACCTGGTGAGGTTGGATCAGGTGGTCCAGTAGGATGCTGGACAACCCTAATGTACCAAAATGCATAATGAGGGTGTGCTCGTCAGGCAGAGGAGCTTTTCAACGCTCCTGCAGAACAGCAGTCCAAGAAAGCTTGGGGACACTGAATCAGAGTGGACCACGTTCTGTGCCTCCACTGCACAGAGACGGGGGCTGCAGGATGGTTGGTGTCCGTCATGACGGCAACCCCTGAACCAGATGGTGTACACTGGAGGTGACGGCAGCCATCAAGCTGTAGAAAGACTCTTACAAGGCCTGATTAGGTTGTTGAACTTAAGGAATTAAGTCATTTGACCCTGCTATTGCACAATTGATATCAGGAAACAGCACAAGGCTTTAAAATGTAGATTTTCTGTATTTTCCTGCATTAGGGTCATGAAATAAGTTACACTGGGTTCGGTTGTTATTTATTTAATCCAAAGAATGGGGTGTATGTCAAAGCAATGGTTTCTTCCACAAAATGAATGATATATCAATTTTAGCTCTCTACTTGCCTTGACGCTTATTTGCTACCACCGTTATTCTGTTAGCAGATTGATTCTGGCTGTGGCACCTGCTCTCTGACATCATTCAAATTCCTTCTCACCTCAATCATGTGATACCAAGCAGGCCGTCTGTCTTTTAGTTTCAATAGGAGGAAAACAATGAGATTTCTATCTGTAATACTATTACTACCCTTAAAAGGGTTATAGCTGTCTGGGTTTACCTTGGTAAGGCAAGAGAACTTTATTAAGTTTAAGACCTTTTGTTTTTTTGTTTTTTTGTTTTTTTCTGCTTCTACTGATACATAAGAGCCTTTAAGCCCCAGAGAGAAGATATCAGCCTACTAAAGAAAAAAAGTTTAAGATGTCCCCTCATTTCACTTCTTCCTGTGCAAAAAAACAAAGTGTTATCTCTCAGAAGGTGGAACCTTTCTGATTTTTTTTAATGTGTTGACGGGAGTGGTTTTGGTGTGGCACTATGCGGCTGATTACAGGGGGAGACTTAATCAGGTGGTGCAGTCTGTCGGGGGCCCCAGGGGCCGAGAGTGTGCTACATCCTGTCAGACTACACAGAGAAACAATCAATCATCAGAATGGCTCCAAGACAGAAGAGAGAAGAGGAAGATAGAAGAGATGCAAGAAGAGCAGGGAAAAATGGAAGGGAAAGAAGCAGTAGAGGATGAGTGAGGGAGGACACTCGACGAGAGAAAGAACATCATGGAGGAAAGACAAACACTGTGTCCTTGCAGAGACTAACTTAAACTTATAAAGACATTACAATACATTACAATGAAAACCCAATGAGTCTAGTTAGACTAGGAGCCATCCTGCAATGTAAGAACGTAGTGCAGAAGCCAGGCACACGTCAAAGCTCATAAGAACTGATGTCTAACATTTTTATTGCGCCGCCTCTCTAACCTTCACCTACATGTTTGTTTCACTGTCCTGGCAAAGCCTCATCCTGTCACATTGTAAACACGATCGCATTTTGGCCATGGTTTCAAACAACCCCACAGATAAACACCAGAGCCAAGAGGAAAAAGAACAAGTGAGAGATGGGAAGAGAGAGATTGAGGTAGGCCTAGGTTTTATACTCTGTGGGCTTTGTCTGAGGGCTGTGTAATGATGCAGCTCTTTAAAGAACATCTTAAATAAAAGGCCAGAACAATCCTTAGTGACAGGTGGGATTTTTTCTCTAAAAGAGGAATAGGACGGGGCCAGCTAACACACGTACACACATGCACATACTTTTGGCTATGCACATTTGAAGGGGCATGCTCATATATAAACATCAGAGGGTCCCATAAAGAGGATTTCCTGTTCTGCCTATGTGAAGCAGAGGAGTCGAAATGGACAAACAGCAGAGCCTATAAAGGTGATTTATAGAATTTAAATAGATGTGCATTCTTGGCACACCATAAAGGATATTAAGTGCTCAAAGGGAGCGCTTGGAGACAGATTCCCTTAAAATGTTTTAATCTACAATTTTCTCCAATTATCTCAAAACAGGACACAGTTAAAATGACACAAAGAGAACATATGATGTGAACAAAAAAGCCCGGAGTCCAGTTCTAAGTCTGCCAATCCCGACAGGGCCAAAAGTGGAAAAATGTTTGGCTTACCTCTTGCCCCATCCCCCAGGAGAAGACATTCCCACCATCTGAAAAAAACCAAGTGAGAGAGAGAGAAAGACAGCGTGAGGAAGAGAGAACACAGTAAACCAAACAGTCCACAACAACTGAAGCGAGGCAACAAATATAGAAAACTGAGGTTAAAATAGAAAAGAAAAAGATAAAAGAAAAAAAAAAAAAACGAAGGGAAAGAAGGGAAATGCGCAGCTGACAAAAGTGGCTCAAGTATCATACATCAAGCACTTGTTACCTCTCCCGGTGCTTGTGATTGCACATGACTGCAAACAAGTCAGTGATAAAAATCTGAAGAAAGATGAGACCGATCGGGCTGGCTTTAAAGATCATCAATCACAGCCCTGTAAGCTCAGATATTATTAGTTCAAGTAAAGCTGCACTCTTCCATTTTATGGACATCATAAAAGACTTTGGGGGTGGGGGTATATAGAGGTGGAGTGTTGGAGATCCCCCAGTGTTTTAACTAGGACTGGGATGAATGTGTTTGGAAAAGCAGACCGGATGGATGGACAGCTCTAATGTAGTAACGTTAACTGAATCACTCACTCTGGACTGGGTTCCCCAGGGGAAGGAATGCAGGATGGGAGTGTAAGGCCAATTACAATATGTTAGACTTAGTGAAAGTGTATAATAATAAAAATAATAATAATAATCACAATAATAATAATATGATAATGATAAACAACATGCATGTTTGCACAGCATCATTTGTGAATATGTTTTATGAACTTTTTAGCATTTATAGTGTAAGTGGGAAATTATACACACACACATACACACACACACACACACACACATACACACACACACACACACACACACACACACACACACACACACACACACACACACACACACCAACATTTAGGCGTACACAACAGGGCACATAGGTCTTTCAGAGATTTCAAAGAACAAGGATCCTACAAATGTGTGGGTTCCTCCAACAGTCTGAAAACTGTCAATTCTAAACTGCAAAAAGTGTGAATGCGAGCACAAAGGGTTGTCTGTCTCTCTGTGTTAGCCCTGCAATAGACTGGTGACCTGTCCAGGGCGTGTCCTGCTATTAGCCCCATGACAGCAGGCATAAGCTCCAGTTATACCCCCATGACCCTGAATTGGTTAAGCGTAAGAAAATGGATGGATGGATACATCACAGATTAGACATGAGGTCAAATAAATCAGAATCACGATGGGAACAACAGGTGCACACTCTGTGCTCAGTCTTCATACCGAATGAGACACACTACGAATTTTCTGACAGATACAGTCCCAATTAAACTGGTAGAAATATCAAGACACAGGAGCCTTGCTCTGGTTTGGCATGATTTTCTTAAAACTCAGAGATAATTTTTTTCTTTTCAAAGAAAAAAACAGATATTATTTCTAAATAGTGCATGCATTTGTATGTAATTCTTTTAGATTAATGTAAAAACAACCGTAATGCTGCTTTAGCACCTGCCGACACCTGTTGAGGCTGCACCATGTTCTCTGAGCCTTTCTCTAAAATACTACAACAGATCTAAAAGGACACTACTAATTCTGGGAACAATACAAATATCTCACAGAAATCTTGTGCTCACGCTGATCAAATGTATTAATATTTTCTAATAAAATGTTACACAATCCATGCTCCTGCCCTCCAAACAATCTCTCTGTTTTGTATTGCACATATTCCTCAAAACTTTTTTCTTTCCAACCCCCCTCCACTCTCTCTCTCTCTGTGCCTGCCACTGAGGACATAAAGGCTAGTGTGAAGTCCATCACTGCCTGGTGAATAGCTGCCCTTTGTGCCTCAGAACTCAATTCAGACGCTGAAAGGACTGCAGCCCTGCACCTCTGTGTGCTGGATGATTTAAAAGAGTGTGCATGTCCACGGTCTGCCTGAAAGCCTTCTGTTAGGTTAAACATACCAGGTTCAGTGTTCCAGATTCTAAGTTTACTACACTTGTTGAATACCTTATCTGAATACAATCAGTTCTGATACAACACTTGTCTTAAGCCAGTGTAAGTTTCAAGGAAACACAATTTTAACATAGCCAAAGAAATATCCTCTGCAGTTACTTCCAGCTCGTGGTAACAGTGTTTTAGGAGGTTGCCTGGTATTAAAGAATTTATCCTACCATTTCAACAACCATAACTTTCCTGTTGTTTTTGGCACAATTGGAGAGCGCATCAACAACACACCGACCTCTCTCCCCATCTTTCCTTCTGCGCTCACATAGACCTTCGTTCGGCTTGTTAGGCCTGACACTGGCACCCTGGTGAACAAAAGGACTGCACGGCTTAGGGCTGCCCTGGAATGTCAGCGGGTTCACATTTCACATGCAGATGCATGACCCCAGAGCCCTTTAGTGGGAAGGTGCGCTTTAACCTCTCAGAGAAGCAGAAGGAGGGGAGAAGGGGAGTAAAGGGGCACCTTAGGGGGAATATGGGTTGGGGGAAGGGTAGGAAATAAGAATGTCTGAGTTTGCACTGCTTGCATCTGCTCCGAGTGCCTATCTTCCCTCTCTCTTTCCCAAAACACTCCCGCACAATGTTAAACTCCGCTGATATACCTTATAGAATATTATAATTGTTGATATTCTGAAAACTTGTCAGTGCCGTCTCCTTTCTGCGTGATCTGTGATGCGCCCCCTCTTCTTCCCCTACTTTGGAATACATGAAAGCATTACATTTTTAAATGCATACTTAAGATTTCTCCCCAAATAATTGAAAAAGCACAATGGGAGGGGTTATGTAAGGCAAAAGTACTGTGAGCTCCGCAAAAGAAACCAAAGCTACTGTCATCTGCTCTCTGTAGGCCCAGGCAGGCACAGTTTCAACTCAAGGGCTTCGCACTTCTTTAACTTGTTCTCCTTCCCTCGCTGCTCTCCCTATCCTAACTCTCTCTACGCCTGTTTGCCTCTCCTTCTCTTCTTAGCTCTCAGTAGTGAAAACTTCAAAGACAACGAGATCTTCTGCAAAAGCATAAAAACTTCAAGCATAGATGTTTGTTTTGACCCTGAGCCCCTTGCTGTAACCCCCCATCCCCCCATCCCACCCTTACTACTTGCAAGTCCTGCAAAATACATGAGGATTAAATCTGGATTTTTTTTTCTCACTCAAATGCAACTCTCATTCTTCCATGTGATACTTATGTGTAAGTTTTACACAAAGCAAATCTGCCGTATGTCACTGCAACTACAACAGTGACCTCACAAAACTGATGGGAGAAAATGAAGTTTCTTGTGAGGAAAGAGCATCAGTTTTTGAAATGTGTTGCAAGTTATACACTTAACAATGAAAAAACGAGAAAAAAAATCAACACCACCCAAAAGTATAAAAATGCACAAAGTGAACACAAACATGCATTTATGCTTCCACTCTGCTGTTGTGTGACTTCTGTAGTTGTCTGGGTTGAGAATTTAAGTTATTTCTTGAGAAGTACCAAAGGGTCATATCTGTCAGCAGGTTGTTGCCCCTAATCAGATTTGTCATAGCAGTTCAATGTAAAAATATAGTAAAGTGCTCACTATAATACCAGACATTACCTTACATGACACTGAATAAAAATAAAAAGAGACCACTCAAGTTTTTAGCATTCTCTCATCATATTGCAGATGAATTACGCTCGGTTCGGTACAATGTGGTTGACCTTGGAAGGCATGCTGAAGTATAAAGCATGCTATTCACAGGCATCACTTATTGTGCACTCGGCTTTAACTGAGAGTACTGTGTTCAGTGCAGTGACAGTGTTAAAAGAAACACGTGCACACATGCACAAACACACAAAACACATAAATGTAGCCTTTAAAATGCCTTAAAAATGTTGTTAAACAAACAGCAAAACCACTGGCTTCACCAGCTGACTTCTGTCGATGACTTTACTTACTGGAGTCCGAGATTTTGCTCTGTGAAGAGACGAATCTATATTGAAGACAAAGTGCTCAATTTTTAATTTGCACACTCTACACCGAATATATGAGAGACTAAGTGTGCGCTCTGTGCTTAGCAGCTCTGCCCTCTAATAGTTGAGACATCTATAGCATCCACAGCAAGGCCAGGGGAGCAAGGGAGCAATCCATAGGCCTGCGTAGCCATGGCAACTAAACAAGGAATAGGCTAGATGTCAGGCGAGCATGGCTAAATTACCCATTAGAGAAAGCAGGAAGGGGAGAGAGGGAATACTGGTCAGGGCACAAGAGGCTAATGGGGAGATAAGATGGCCAACATATATACCACACACGTGCGCACAGACATACACGCACACAAAAGTGCACACAGTCACACGGAAACAAACAATGGGAAAACAGACCTAGGCTGTCACATGAAGATGCCACTTATAAAAACATTCTCAAATAATAAATTCAAGTAAAAGTACATAAACTTTCACAGCGTTCACATGCAGTAATGCACTCATAAACCTATGCAGGTATACATATACTAAAAGTATGTGTGCGCACACAAACATACATGCACACACTAGCATACAAAGGGCACACAGGGAAGACAAAATGGTTTTAATAAAGACGCCCTCTTGGAGAGGTTGCTGGTGAATGTGAGGGAGATGTATTTATAGGAATCCTCCTGTGAGATCCTCTGTGCCGGGATTCACATCTTTGCATGAGAAAGCAAGAGAAAGGGAAACAGAAAGAATGAGACAGAGATGTTGTGTTATTACCTGTTTCTTCATCCTAATCCTTGATGCATGGCCTATGCCTTGAGTCTATACTGCTGAATAAAACAATAAAGAACAAATGGGTCTAAGCATCTGCACCTTTGGAGGTGTGAAAAGGTAAAAGGGATATTGGCCTAACGGTTCGTTCCTACTACGCGCTTACATGCAACTGTGCACACACCTATATGTATCCAAACAAGCGCAAGCACTTAAAGTGTGCATATGTAAGAATATGGGAGCTTATTTGTGAGCAAATGGTCTGTGAACTCACACGCACAGACACACACAAACATGATACCGGTTACACACTCGTACACAGCTAAACGCACACACTGACACACAACCCCTCTACACACAGAGTCAGGCAGGCAGGCTCCTCCTGATTTTAATGCTGCACATTCATTTGCATGCGCCATAATTAGCGTCAGGCACACAGAGGCTGGTCCTGGGGGAGCCCTGTGATAACCGCTTCCTCTTCTATTAGGGCTCTCATTCCAAGAGTGTCAGACATTGCACATCTTCATTGTGGGGCCTGCAGCACATGGGCTCAGTGGAAACTCTGCCGCCGTAGCTACTGCTGGAACATTTAGGAGAAGACGATGGTTTCAGGGGCTAGAGGAAAGGTTGCAGTGGATGCTGGACTTGGTGTAGGATGTGTAAAGAGTGTAAAGAAAAGAAAGGAATGAAGTGATAAGTTCGTAAAACAAAGGGGAAGAGGGAACGAGAGACAAAGAGAGGTAGTAAAGCGGTTACACATTGTGCAGCAGACAGACAAGCTGGACAGAGGTAATGAATGCAGTTATTAAATTGTTTCAGCTGCAAAGAGGTCTATTCTTATGCCATTATAAAGGGAACAATTTATCCCCACTGATCGGCCCTGTCTCCTTTCTCCTCGCTCACTTTGATCTGCCAGCATATTGCCTTGATGTGTCCTATTCAATAGCGAATCTGGGGCAATTTTAATGCTTTTGTACCTCGCCACCGCTCCACTTCTCCCTCCCTGTTTAAAAATAGCTGTTAATTATAAGTGCAGTTTAAATGTCTCTAGTGACCCAGAAATGCAGGTTGGAGTGAGAAGAAGGGATTGAGAATCTCCAAGTTTAAAAAGAGCGAGACTCGATTTCTTCCCCTCTTTATCATGCTTTCTTCAATCTCCCTTTTTTTCCTCACACCCCCCTACCACTTCTTTGTCTTCTCCATTCACCTCCCCTCCGATTCTACTTCACCATCTCTTTAGTGTTCCTCCACATTTTCTTTTTCTCCATCTCTCGCTCTCTCTGTCTCCTCTGTGGTGTTTCTTCGGCTCGGCGGGAGTGAGCAGGGCTGGAGGATAGGGGATTCAGTTCTTTTTCTCCAACACACGAGAGAACTGCAGCGAGACATCGGAGACCATGGCTGTGAAACCGCTTCAGTCTGCAGATTGTATGTGCGTCACGCAGAGTCTTTGTATCTCTCTCCCCAACTTCTTCCTCTCATGCAGCCGCAGGAGTGGGATGTTGAAAGGAAAGGCATGTGAAGGTGCGCTAGGTAGCACAGTACGAGGCACAGGCACAGAGTATACCTGTGGGGAAGAGAAGGGGCTGTGCGGGGACCTGAGGTGTGCACCTGGGGGGGTGCAGTGTTATAAATAAGGCATTAGCCTCTTGAAGGGAACAGAGATGTGAGGGGCTGTCTCGGTAGCTCTCTTTTTCCCACTAACTCTAACTAACAGTTAACCCGAAGGCATGTACATGTACTCCTTTCATCGCAAAGGAGGTACGGTAAAAAATAATGTCTCTAAGAGGTAAACTCTGGGACTCTGTCATGTCAAAGTCTGGACATTTGTTTTTTAAACTTAGGAGAGGTCAGGTATAAACTTGTCACAAGTTTGAAGTAACTGTCGTCACTGACTGCCTCACACCCTTCTGTTTTTTTGGTAAAAAAAAGATGACCAACATTCAAGAGTGTGAAGAAAAAGAAGTTACTCTCTCTGCTGGTGTACAGGTAGGCTTCATCTCATCTAATCAGAAGTATAATGATAAATAAAGTATCACAAATAAAAAATAAAAAACAACACCTTGAGAACACCTTTCAGCACCCACCTTTCTAATGCAACTGTAGAACATGAACAAATCATTTCCAAAGCGCTTTCTGTGCAGTGCATGGGGCGATGCCGCTAAATGTGTCGAATTCAAAGCCACGTGCAAGGACAAGGTTTATGTGTTGATCCTTTTCACTCCAGCGCCGTGAACGCCGTTTTAAGTTTCATGGTCGAACGCTATGTTCTTTTCAACAATATCCCACACAGTTGTGACCTTACATAGAGCTGTGTTTGCTGATCTGTTTGCCTACAGCTCAGCAAAGCGAGGTAGACGTATGACTTCAACCCTTACAGTGTAAGAGCAGGTTAGTGATTAATAAGTAAATCAAATTAAGTCGGCAGCAAAACAAATTAGCTCGTCAAAATTTTGCTCTTTTTGAGGATTAGTCTAGCGAATGAGACAATGCACGTGGGGTTCAGATCTTTTTTTATTTATAGTTTGACTGATTGTTGAGATTGATGATTGTTTTCACACAAGTCCTTTAAAAAAACAAAAAGAGAAACAAAACAACACAAACAGACAAAAAAAGACATGAAACTGATTAGCAGCACTTGGGGAGAGAGCCGCAGAATAATAACAATACTGAGAAAGTTGCTCTAAGCCAATTCTGCCTTGCAATAATCTTATCTGTGCTCTTTTCTTACCATTCTCAAATACTACAAGCCAAATGACTTGAAATTCTGCATAGTATTCTTTAATTGAGAAAAGTGATTAAGTGATTTTTATCTCTTCTGTATCAGTTGCTAATAGTAAAAGCACTAGAAAAGCTAAGGTCGCCATCTTATTGTACTTTCAGACTGCTTCAATCTTGGCTTATCTGCAGTGATACTCATATTTCTGCAGGAGGACATTTGCTGACCTCAGCAGCATATTGTAACTTCTGGCTCTAACTAAAAATTAACATGACCTCTGTCTGTCTTCGCTGGCTATTGAGGCAATGATTTACACTGTCTCAACCAGTGTGTATGGCTTTGCCTGACAATAGAAATATGTACAGGAGATGACTGAGCAGTGCTGAAACAAGGACCCTGTGTGGGTCCACTCACTCAAAGCAGGCAAGCACTTGATAGATAAATGAAAACAATGTATTGGTTTGTCCACAGCCGTGGCAGAAATGACAACTTGTTAATACTGTCCTTGCTAAGGAAGGCATGACTGTAAATAAAATGTTATCTAGCAGCAGTGGGAGAAGCATCTTTAAACACCAGCAGTGCCCGAGGAAACCGCAGCTAATGAAAGTGGCGCTTACACTCACTTCAAATCATTGTGGAAAATAGAGAAAACAATGATGCTGACGCTGTAATATGTAAGCGTTGTAAAATTCTCTCAAAAGTTTTGCTTCTCACCATACAGATATGTCGTCTTATTTTTCAAAATGACATGTAATAATAAACCAACCCAGAGTTTTTGATATTCTAAGACTATCCACAGCCCATGAAGTTAACATGAACATGTTTACCTTGCAAAGCACAAGGGCATGGGTGGAAGGGTGACAGGGGAACCCAGGTATAGCCAACTTTTGTTATCAATCAATCCATCCATCCGTCCATCCGTCCATCCATCCATCCTCTTAACCACCTCACACTTCAAGGTGTGTTCTGGCTTTGAGACTGGAGCCTATCCCAGCTTGAACACCCAGAATAATAAATAAATGTAAACAAAGAAGAAAGAAAATTCATCAGATGAGTAAGGAAGACAGTATAGAGATGGGAATAAAAGATGTGAGCTAATGACCTTGATAAGACCAGGGACACAAAGAGCCTGAGGACAAGACTTGATGTGTTGGCGTGACAGCAGTGTAGTAGTGCTGGTGACAAGAGGAGATGAGGAGCCTGCACTTCTTGGCTGGTGTTACACATTAGCATTGTTGTTTGCCAGGGGGCATCAAGGGTGACTGTGTGTTTGTGTGTGTTTATGCGCACAGAGCGAAGTAGGAAGACATCCCAGCCGAGGCCTTGCATGGTGACAGAGGCTGATACTAATCTAATGAGATAAGAAACATATGCAAATGAACCTGGCCACAGTTCACACTAATCAGCTTAACACCCCGATAGATATAAGCTATCTGTCGCATCGTGTGCACACACACGCAGGCTCTCAGAAGTTAAAACAATCACTGAGAGGATTTGCCATGCCATGTATGAATACACTGATCCACACAAATGGGCCCGCTCACTTCTCCTAACACCTGTAGACTTGCAGATACTGAGTACAGTAAATGTTTGAACAACTGACCCATGCATACTAAATGTGAAAGTAGAAATCAAATGAGTGAACAGAGGCATCTGTGTGTGGGTCTTTCTGTTTTTGGGATCATAAATTCTTCAAGTGAAATGTGGAGAGACAAGAGAAGCAATGGAACAGCAGGGAAATGTTTGATTAGAGGTGACTGCTGAGTCAAAAATGACCTGCAAATGACTCCCGTTTTCCAACATCTCACCCCGTCAGTAAATACCACCTATTTATTAACATTAACACTACATATACTCGTTGTATTTTCACACAAATGTAATGTCTCTGTGAAAAAGTGGACTGGGTGCAGAAGGTCAAGGTGTCATTTGAAATGGTGTGTTGTCACTAGGCAGAGCGGAGAAGTCATGCCACAGCTGTACTCTTCAACACCACTCTTGGCAGCTATTATTATCTGTGGGAATCCAGGGCATCCTGCATGGTATGAGGGCAAAATTGACCATCAGTAAAAGACTGGCCCTGGAAATGCACACACAGCTGCCCCTCACACACTCTTCAGTGCCCACTGACCTTCGCTTGTGACACTGTTTAGACAAGAAACAAAAGATTTTTTTTTTTTTTTTAATTTTTCATTTAGATGCTTGATGTAGAGCTCTACTATTTAATGTGCTGTTCTCTGTGAGAAACACATAATATACTGCATCTTCTTTTCTACTGACACTCCAGGAAGTATAAATATTGGGTCTTGCATTAACTATATCTGTAAGTGTGCAGTGAATTACATAATGTGGACAGTGTATGCTGTATGCTGTATTGAAATACCAGAAAATACATGCCATGTTCTAAATAGATGCAAAGATAATGAAAGTAGCTCAACTGCATCAATTTAGTCATGAACCTTTTAAATGTTCAAATATTTTCATTGCACGTCTTTGCTGATATTCCTGTTTTTATGCCTGTATTTCATTCTGTTTTTCTCCATGTTCCCCATCCTCTTTGATCTTTCTTTGACATTTACCACTAACCTTCCTATTTCAGTCGACCTATTCTTAAACAGAGCTCGGCCAAGACATCTTTATGGAAATCACTGCGCTGGGTGTGTTGATTTGCAAAGAGCATGGAAGCTGTTCAAGCAACACAGGTTATACAGAGAGACGGCAATGGAGAGACAGACACTGACTTCCACAAAGACAGACAGTGACATAGAGGAAGTGAAATACAGAGCACCTTGCTATAACTATATTGGTTGGCTCCAGTATGTTGGCGCCCATCTTATCTGGCTAGAGTCCCACACAGCATTCATCTAATGAAAACCTGGCTGGATGGCCGGCTGGCTGTCTCATCAAGGCTCATTGCCATAGGTTCCTCTCCCCCAGCATCAAAGTCACTTGGCTTTTATCAATGGCCAAGTAAAAGCAAATAACTTCACTAAAATTTGAAAGAAACCATGAAAAGAAATCTAAAGCAGAAATGAAGGGAGATGTCTAGCAATTCTTTAGGGGCACTCACAAAGACTTATTGTAGCAACAATGAAATCAAAGAAAAGATGATTATTATGCATCTGCAACTGTGTGTACACTCACCCGACACACATGAAGACACAAATTTGTCTGCTATTCTGATCTCTCTCTCTCTCTCTCTCTCTCTCTCTCACACACACACACACAGACACACACACACAGAAATGGACACAAAGGAACTTGTGCTTATAGGAAATGCAGACCTACATTAAAAAAAACATTAACTACAACATAGCACACAAGGCACAAGTACGCATAGCCGTCACGCTTTGTAAAATCCCCAAGTGTCGCATTACAGTGGACTGCTAAAACTGTGTTGGCTGGTGATAGCTCAGAGACCACAGCCAGACTACAGTAGCAGCCAGTCCCCCAGTGGATGACTGGGCTCTGCATATGAGCTCAGTCACTGTAACAAGCCCCACTTAGTCATTGGCTCTTTCACAGGCCCTCTCTCCATAGACCCTCTATACAAACAGGACACTTAAAAACACCATTACTGGGAGATTGCTCAAGCCTTAGTGAGCAGCTCTGAAGTGGTGAGTTAGAAAGATGAGACGACAAACAGGGTTCTGACGAAACAAGAGCGGGATGAAATATGAAGTAAGGTACACAAAGAGGGTTTGTTGAGAAAGGCATTGATGAAACAACACAGTGTGCTAGTAATTAGCAGAAAATGCAAGTTTCTGGTTTGGGAAAGATGTCAAAGTTCATACAGCAACTTCTTATAAAATGATTCTTTAGGCAAAAAGTAGTACAAGTCAGCAACAGAGGCTTCTCTGTTAAGTCCTTCTCTGAAGTATAATACACTAAAGCGGCATATTTGGAAGGAAGTGGAACAGATACAGCATGCTGAATTTTTGCCTACTCTGGTTGCAAATGCTCCGCTTCTAAAACTTATGTTTTTTGTTAGAGCATGGGAAACAGTATGCTTCAGCTTAAACAATCAGACATAATGTCCCCTGACTCGAAATACACAGCGTTTTTGGGAATATCATTTGTGGCTTCACGAATACTGAAGACTTGTTTAACCCAGATGTGTCACACGCTGACCCGTAATGTCCTATCTTCACCCCATTATTACATTATTACCCCTGTCTCACCCTCTACTTATATACCCCCCACCACCCATCTGTCTCCCATCCCTCTCTCACCCCTTTCCCATCTATCTCTCATCTCTCTCTAGTCCAGCCTCTCATCACTTGTTCATAACTTTACAACGCTCATTAGGCAGAGTCACAGTTTCCATCAAAGAGAACGAGAATATTTTTAGGCAGGGGCCTGCTTCGTGAAGCCTTCTCGGTGAAAGTAAACCACGTCCAAACATCAAATTCATGTTACATGGAACAGGTCAACAGGTAAGTCTCACTCCTCTTTCTTGTCCTCCATCATCTCTTTTTCTTTCCCACAGGAAAGCCGCATCATGATTTCCCAATAACTATATGGGTGTACCCCCTGGCACCCTTACTGCCCCCTTACTGCTGTCCTCTGGATCTGTTTCAAGCAAGAGAGCAGATTGGGAGTGGGCATGGGTGCATGCCAAAGTATTCTGGGAAGGGCTCCAAAGAACATATTTGTTGAGTGGGGAAGAGAGCGGAAATGGACTTGTGTCTGAAGGGAGGTATGGTTGGAAAAGCTGGGTGAAAGCAAGGGTAAGCGACACAGAGTCACAGAGCGAGATGGGAAGTTGAGTCATTGGGTAAAACTGAGGTGGACAAGTTTGCCGAGTGACTCATTGAATACAAAAGGTGGATTCTGATTCAGCTGATTACTAATATTTAGTGCACCCTTTACAGGATAAAATTCCACCTTCATGGTTTGAGACATGCAGATTGGGTTGCGGAAGATTTCCTATCGTGTGACACTGTAAATGGATGTTATAAGTACACTTACACTTATACACACACAAAAACCCAACAGCCAAGGACTGAAAAAAAAGAGTCCAGGCTTCAACAAACAGAATAATATGAATCCTGTTTGTACATGGAAAGGTTGCTTTAATGCTAAAATATACAACTTAATCAAGAAGAAAGAAAAATGCATTTAGACACACAGCATAGAATTTAGCTTTTAATATTTCTCTACAGGTTCAGTTCACATATTTCTGTTCACTTTCTGAATGCATGCTGCATACCTGAATATCTGAGAAGGTGCACAGTGTTTATTGGCTTCTTTATTAGTAGCTGTTTATGTGCAATTGTATGTCTTACACAGCACTTCAAGTCATTCACAGTATAACCTGCTGACACACTGTGTGAGCATGTGCGACTATGTGCGCGATTATGTGTGCGTATGCATGGGTGCATGCGTTCTTTGTTATTGGGCTGGCTTGCCACATACCATACTTCAGTGCTACAGGGTAATGCTATTTCACACAACTCTTGGAAAATAAGTGAACCTGGAACAAAACACATCACTTATAGCGATGTTTGAACATATTTCTGAGGACTTTTCTTTTAAAAGCAAGTACTGGCAGTAATTTGTGAACTATGAAGCAATAACTGACTCTTCATCAGCTGAATCAATCCCAGTCCTGAAGTTTTCTTTAACCCTTGAACTTACATATAATATCAATGCAAATATGTGAACCTTTTCCCAAGTGCAGCAATGGGTTTATATGTTGGCCATATATATGGTATGTTAGTTTAAAATTACTCTTTGTGACAAGAAAGTGGAAGAAAGGCAGAGAAGGAGGTGGAGGTGTCTTACACAGTCCAGGCAGTGACCTCTAAAGATGACAGTGAAATAGTTAACCTACCTGGCAAATGCCATCATGTGAAAAGTATTTTGTCACTGCAATGTTTTCCCATACGGTTGCTGGAGAACTCTGGGAGTTCACACACTTTGCAAGGTCAAAAAAGAAACATCAAACAGATTGTTGAGTCCTTGTGGGCTTTCTTTGGCAGCCTTTTGTCTTCTTTGTTTCACAGACACATCCTCACTTAAAGAGGCACTATGAAAGTGCTCAGATACGCAACAGATGCACAAATATAACACAGCAGTTGGAAAGAACAAAGTCATAAACACCTCACTCAAAGTAGCATATGTAAACATGTAAGTCCCCCCACCACAACTCACACGACCCCACATTACATACATGCACATACCATGTGCAATAGCTGGCATGTGGGAGTCATGCATAGCACATAAACTGGAAGCGGCGTCTTCATGTAAATTCTTCCCTTTTGACAACTGAGCCTTCTCATAAGCTCCAGCACTCAGCTGTCTACTGCATTCTCCAAGGGGCAGGCATGACATTATGTTAATTTAGGGTGGCTCCAAGGTGTGAGTGAGGGACTTTATGCAAGCGAGTACTCAAAGTAACCATGTATGTCATAATATGCCAGCAAATGTATTGGAAATGCTAAACAGAATACATACTACCAGTATAAATAAAATGGAAAACAAGTGGACTACAATAACTGTTCTGCTTGCTGTTCTCATTGAAAATGTGTGTATATATTCACCCACCATTCTAGCCCACCCCAATGTGGCTACAAATAGATGTGCAAAGTGGTCCAATCCTTGCAGAATGTTTATCCAGGGAGGTGGATTACATCAAACCAGTCATCACTGTGTCACAGTGAAGGACCTGATACCCCCATAAGCTCGGCATTTCCTGCCTTGAGAGCCATAATTAAGAGCGTGCTGGAGAGCATCACACTCTGAATCCTCCAGACCTTTATGTGGCTTTTGTTCATCCACGACACAAGAGGCTATATGAAGAGATAACAGTTAAAGCTCAGTGACAGAGAGACGCTAATGCAGACATACATGTAGCTCATACAAGAAAGAAATTGTTAAACCATCCCCCTGCAGGAGCACACGGTGGGAGTTTTTGGGCTTTGAAGGTATATATTTATAGATACCTCAAATAGGGGGAGTTAGAAATCTAATAACTGAAAATTAAAACTTTGGTCTTTTGTACTTTGGTTACCTTACTTCCAGTACTATTTACTCCGTACTTGTGGGTCAGACCATGTCCTACTTCACAGCTGACCTTCAAACTTGTGAAGTTTCTTAAATGTACACTCACTCGTAGACAATCAGACAGATATATACTGTCATGCAAAAAAGAAAGTGTCCACCCTTACTACTCTCATAGGAATTAAGGAAGTAATTAATTAACTGACCACCAGCAAAAGTGAGCACTTCTATAAAAACAGAAGTTTTGATAGTTTGCTGGTCTGAAGCACTCAGGTGTGTGCTCGCCCTGATACTCGGAAAAAATGCAAAAAAGTGCTACATCTCATACTCTCCAGGTCTCAGTTAGCATGCCAAGCCTTAAAGTTCCTGTGATACATTTGGCAAAAACCAAACACAGCATATCAGCACAAACACGTCCACCTACCAAGTGTCAGGCACAGAGGTGGAGGGGTGATGATTTGGATTTGTTTTGCAGCTACAGAACCCTTGCAGTCAGTGAGTCGGGCATAAACTCTTCTGTATACAAGAGTACAGTAGAGTTAAATCTGAGGTCATCTGTCCAACAGCTAAAGCTTGGCCAAAATTGAGTCATGGAGCAGAGCAATGAACCCAATCTCACCAGCAAGTCTACAGCAGAATGGCTAAAAAAGAAAAGAATCAAGGTATTGCAATGGCCCAGTCAAAGACCAGACCTCAGCCTGATTGAAATGCTGTGGTTAGACCTTAAGAGAGCTGTGGATAAAAAGAAATGCCCACAAACCTCAATGAATTGAAGCACTGTTCTAAAGAAGAGTGGGACAAAATTCCTCCACAACCATGTGAAAGACTGAAAAAGTCATACAGAAAATGATTACTTTAAGCTTTTGCTGGCAAAGGTCATTCTTCAAACTATTTAATTATGCTGTGTACTTTGTTTTTCAAATGACCGAACAGAGTCCTGTGAAAGTTTTCTTTTTTGGATAAATGTAAATGCCCAAAGAGGTTTGTTCAAATAACATTTGAGGTACCCCAAAAGATGACTGAGCATGCATCAAGAGTTTGAGGTGTGCAACAGGTTGCAACAATGACACAGGCATACACACACACAGATGAAAACAATACTGGCCTCGCTCCTGCAGCAGGAAGTAAAAAAAAATCACAGAGCTGGCTGTGTGATTGTGTCAGTGGACACAAAGCACACACCTGCCAGTGCAAACTAGCAAACATACGGATGCTCGCAGTCAAAGGGGACTTGCTGCTGATATGGTTGTCCTTCTCACTCCCTCATAACTCCTCTTTTTACCCATTGCTTAGAACTTGATTCACGCAGAGTCAGAGTGCCATAAAAAGCATAGCACAAGGCAACAATTAACCTGTATGTAAACAAGACCATCAGTTATGACCCTCGATTCCCGCCTCTGTGCTTAGGCTGCCCCGCCCCACCCAGAAGGGGTGCTTTGTAAGGAAGGTGGAGATTGTCAAACCACTTGAGTTCCACTTCAGTGCACAGAGAGTCGAAGAGAAGTACGACTCCACTCCCTGTGTTACCACAAGTACTTCAGATCACAATGCAGAAGAAAAGAAATTTGGAAAATGCAGTTGTAGATGTAGATGTTTCATGGAAAAAAAGGAAGAATGATCAACATTTAAGACAGTAAAAACAACAAAAATACTGAAGTTTATGTATATTTTGGTTAAATAATGAGGAACTGAGCAGGGGGATGCTGTGCTTATAGGTTCCTGACAGATCTTTATTGCCCTGTTGAAAAGGTAGAGCTGGGACAAAGGCCATTATCATCACTTGGCTACTTCTACTACTTCTGCAATGCTTTTTTCATCCCTTGTCTTTGTGTGTGTGGGAGGTGTATGTTCATTCATGTGTTTAGGTGTCTCCGGATGTGCATATGTGTAGGCCTGTCTGGAAATGTGTATATGCTGCTGAAGTGAGGTCAGAGTGTCCAGGGAGGCGAAAGGTAATCCTTTAAGTGAGAGACTTTAACTCTTTCGGAAAAGTAAACAGCCAAGCGTTTGAGGGCGTATTGTTGTTGAGTAGTGTAACAGAACTGCAAAAGTGCCTTGAGGCACTGTGTATGAGTGACACAGGAAAGCTATGGATACATGGAGTAGGGAGGGGTTTCTGTTTGTGTATGTGTGTGTGTGTGTGAACCTCTCAAGCCATGTCTCGTGCTGCCTGCAGCCTTGAACAGCTCTGTGGCAGGGGAAAAAGAGAGCAGATGCCTCTTCACTGGGGTGCATCGGGCCACCAAATCGGAAATATCACTGATCAAGTCTCAATTCAATTACAGGCCACCAACTGATGCATAGCAGAACCTGTTTGTGTGCATGACTGGGTGGGTCCTTACCTCCGTATGTGTGTCTCAAAAGTGTGTGCGTTATGTGTGTGCGGGCATGCGTAGCTGCCGTGCTAGTGTTCCGGGTTTAAGGGGGAAGAAGGATGACCCCGCACAGCTGACAGTCAGTCATGCAGGACAGAACAACACAATAACACTCTTGTTAACCAGGACATTGCATACCCCACACCTGTTACCCCAAGAACCACACACAGACAGGGACATGCTTGCACATGAAAAGACATACTTAAAAATGCTCTCTCTCTCTATCCCACACACAATCTCATTTTATACACACGTACACTTTTTGAAGTGTTTCGAGAAACATAAAAGGCGCTTCACTGCGTCAGCTCATTTGAAGTCTCTCCTTCCTTCATTTACCAAGGCATCCATTTATCTTTGGGCCTGTCAGGGAATTTCTAATCGCTTAACACACTTCCTGTGTGTCCGTCTACCTAAACACTGTAAACAAGCTTCCCAAATGAACATGTTTAGTCTGGACCTGGCCTGGCTAGAGAAGAGAAGAGAGAGCTTGCTGAATCCCTGGCAAACTAACGCACCAGTGTATGCTGAGGGAGAAGCATATAGCAATCCTATTTTTTTTATATCTTATTCAAAGTTCGCCAAAGTTTGGCTTTAGGTAAAGGTAAAAAATAAAAACAGAAGCCCAAATGACATATATTCAGCTCACTTTCTAAGTTCAGCACAAGAGTACAAAACACACTGGAAAATGCATTTTATTCCACCGTACAGATCTCGGACATTGAGTGCTCCATTAAAGGAGCTGTATGACCAATATGGGTGTGTGAACACTGTGTTACACTGTGCAACACTCTCCCCAGCTGTCTTTTTTGTACTGGGCTTTCCACAAGTACATGCAGTAGCCAGCTGAAGAGGCCCAGGGGCATCAGACGAAACATTTAGATGCCAAAGCCCAAAATTGCTGTTACGTTCTAATGCACCCAATCCATAATAGTACACTCATTTTAATTGCTGCATATTCAAATAACACATATAATAATCTGTTTGTAAACATGTAGTGAATTACTGTGAATGAAAATTAGGCCTCTTGTGTGTCCTAGCCAAGTCTTTAAGTAGGTATTAATATTTCAAACTATTCTTAATTCTAATTAGAACTTTTGTAATTAACAATCATTTGACCTTATTTTATATTTTCATTCACTGGCATGTTGACTGCAGGTTTATTTCCAAGACACACCACAGCGTTGATTGTACTGTTATTGTTACTGACGCATAAACACGCTCCCAAATTCAACAATAATAAAAAAGATTATTTCAGGAGGAACGCATTTTTAATCCCATGTTTTATCCAGTCTATAAAGCTGAGCCATAATCTATATTTTTCATATTATAACAAAGGATTATTACCTTGGCAGCAATGCTTTTTTTCAGTGTGCGTTTCTAATATGTTCTAAAGATGGCTCTGCTACAAAAATCACAGTTTAAAAAAAGTAATTATTGCTCATCTTTTTGTTTATTAATACCATAAACCAATGCAATCTCACTCCCCAGTTATCCTAATCCAATCAAAGACAGGACTCAAACAGGTGTCGAAGACTTTGATTTCACTTTTTTTTGTTTTAATTTTCTGTTACTGCTAATTTACTCTGATCTGTGAAACTAATTGGTTAGGCTTGGGTTTAAAATTCACACTTTTAGAACATTAAGAGGCATCTTCTACAATTTGCAGTAAGCTTGTCCATCCTTCTGTTACCATGAGCACAGCATAGCTGTCTATTGTCCCAAACGTCTTCATGTTTACTTGTAATGGGGAAAAAACCCTATAGAGCCTATAGAAAATAGGAGGGCTATTTTCATTTCACCCTGCAGACAAAAAAAAAATGTATCTGTATGACTCACCTGGGTCACACTTTCAGGTCTGAAAATGCTGAAATCTGAAAAATCATTTCCCTGAATACTGTAAGCCTAGAGAAACATAATAAATAATATATTGATATTTAACTGTCTTGAAATGCATTGTTCTGCGAGTTTAGTCTATAAGCTTTCGTGCCAATAAATCCTATTGTGTTTTTAAAGGATGGAATTTGTTCGTGGGCAAGTGAGCAAGTGAGAAAGTGTTTATCTATATGTGTCACACTTTCTCCAATAGTGTGTTGCTCTTGTTTATGGCCTGCTATAGACAACATATGCGTTGAGAGCTCTCCAGTTATCACTCAGCAACTTTTGAAAAATGAAAATAAGCCTACTTTACATGAAGGGTCACAAAATACACAGACTTGTTTGTACCCTAACTGTATTACATCCATCATTCCACAATGGTTTTACGATATGTACGCATTCTGCCTCACAGTATACTCAGCTCTTGGCTTTGTTTAGACAGCTCAGCCATGGGGAACACTGCGTTAGACATAATCTACACAAGATGGAGACTTGGCTTTTCAGAGAGTAACTAAGTGCATGGCTGAGTGAGTCTTCCAATCTGTTAGAGGTAACACGTAAAAATGGGTCCCGATAAAGTGCCTCAGTGATACCAATGAATAATGTGGGCCAGGAGATGAGAGACACGAGAGAATATATGCTTTGTTATTCACAGAAAGACTTTCAATTTAGAGAGTAATTTGCTGATGAGCAAATTTTTCTGTTACTTTTCCACACTTCTTTTACAGTGCACAGAATATCCATAACTTTGTGATCAACTCTACTACGTGAACAGGTAGGCTGCACACGTGGGATGAATATTTCAAAAGATTAGAAAAAAAATGTGTAAAAGTGGAACTGAGAAAGTGAGCAGTGGAGAAACGGAATGACACGGGTGCATGTTTGTGTGCGGTGAGCTGGGGCAAAGGGGCGAGAAACGAGGGGGCAAGCGAAAACAAATTCACAATGCCAGCTCAAGTTCCAAAAAGTGTGAAAATCTCTATAAACCCATCAGCTCCAATAACAGGCAAGGCTGAATAGATGAGAAACAGAGGAGGCGGAGAGAGAGGCAGAACAGGGCCACAGAATGAACTGGCCTCCCCCATTCACTTTTAAATTTCCTCCTCCACAGTCCCCTGCACACTGTTAATTACTGGCCAGGCATTCCCCTGCCACCTTTTCACACATAACAAGCACCCCATCCAGACCCACCGCTGGAATATGCCTGCAGCCTAAGGATCAAGACCAATTATGGCCCTAAGCTGGACCCATTTCTGTTTAGCCCGAGGGGGTGCGGAGGGTGTTAAACAGGCAGAGGAGGGAAGCAGAGGTGGTGGAAGTGTTATTTTTCCCACAACATAAATATGTCTGTTTATTTCGGAGTTGCTTGCTGAGTTTACTGCTGTTAAAGTACAAAACATGAAAAGCGGATATCCCATGAAACATACAGAAGTTAGTTGCACATGTGGAATAACTAAAACATACAGGCCTGTATTTGGACATAATCACGCACACAGAATATCGCGCTGAACAAAAGTATTAAGTAGAAGACCTTCCCCCATAAATTATGGATGATGGATAATCAACAAGAAACGGGATTATGAAATGTTGAGGCACAGACAGCGAAGGAGAGTGAGGTTCGGAAACAAGGGAAAGTGGCAGGAGAAGAAAAGGAATATACTGGAGCAAAAGCACAAGACAGAGGACAACACACACACACACACACACACACACACAGACGCAAATCCATGGGTGGAAATACCAACATAAAATATATGGATGGATGCACACACGCACACCAACAAACACACACAAACACACGCACGCTTTCAAATTACAGCTCTGAGAAGCCATTAGTTTCATATATAAGCAGACCTGCTGATGAAAGCTCATAAAGGCGGCTATGTAAATAAAACAAATGAAAAGCCAGTGCTCAGAGGTGAGGGGGGAGAAAAGAAAGAAAGAGACCCTCAGGGATTTATTGTTTGTGAAAGGCTGCTCCATTTACTTTCGCCACTGGAGAAGTGAGTGGTGCCATCACCGAGGCATTAGCTAGCATCTTCTAATGGCAGAAAAACAGCACATCCAGCGTCTGCCTCACAGCTCAGTGAATTGAAAAAGGTGACGGAAAGAAGACGTGGGTGGGAGCCACACATGCGGCGAGGTTATGACCCTCTCACATGCTATCCACAAGGTATATACAGAAAGACACACATTTGCAGTAATGCTTCAGCTATTACATGTCTTATCAGGACGATTTCCCGCATGAGGCCAAAGAGGTGAAAGGTTGAGGCTTGGGCACGCTCTTTTCATTGTGTGCAGCAGTGGAAACATCATGTGGTAATGAATGTGTCCAGAACTAGTGAAGGAGAATATGACCTATGATCAAATTCACAACTTAAAGAAATAATATTTCTTTGCTTCTTTGGTTTTCATTTCATCAAGCTCATTTTGTTTGACAATAGCTTTTCTACCTCAACAAGCAGCCCAACCTCACAAGACAAGTGGCAATTGTCATTAAAAAGAGTTCCAATAGTCAATGTTTGCATTTGCCTTGAGGTCACATGAATAAGTACATGTAAAATGTTTGTTGATAGGACAGGACTTCTCAAACAGATAACCAAGAAAATATAGAGCAAGCTTGTTACATATGGGAAAAGACTGCCTTCGGGGCTTTCTGCCAGAAAGCCTCTCACACATGCAGTACATGTTTTGAAAGACTGATTTTTACCTACCAAACAGTAAATCTACCCATCCATGCATTTCTTAACCACTTATACAATTTATGTTCACAGGGGAGGGTTGGAGCCTATCGTAGCATTCCAGCTATCATGGGGTGAAAGTATACTGAATGGTTGTCTATCACAGGGAGAGACAGACAACCATTCAATCTTGCATTCATACTTAAGGAAAATTTTGAATTAACCCTTGACCCAACAAACACGGACTGTGGGAGGAAGTTATGCAAGCACAGAGAGAACATATAGACTCCACAGGACCCAGGGCGGTGGATTTGAACCCAGAAGCTTCTTGCTGAGAGGTGACAGTGCTAACCACTGTACTGGCCAAACAGTAGTTGAAAATGAAAACAATAATAAGCACACACCCCACTCTTTGCTATTAACTTCAGGCCCTCCTTGCACCCTACCTTTAAATAAAAAATAATGGTCCCACACATGAACCAAAGGCTTCTAAATAAAATTTTGTTATTTGACTGATCCTCCAAAAGCACACTACACTGTTCTTTCTATTCTGCTGAATTTAGCTTCTACCAATATTTAGGTTTTACTTTGGGACTCAACGTAAACTGTAAATAAGACTGGTTCTTAGAAACTGTGACAAATATTATTATAGCTGCAGTAATTTTTATGATTTTATGTGTGGGAGAATTAAAAATGTCATTTAAAGATGACTATAATGACAATAAAAAAATCACACAAAGTATTAAAACATAATATAAAATGTACTGATAAATATACTGTACAAAATACTGTAAATAAAATGTTATATTGACTCATTTAAGTCATATAAACATTTATTAATGATCGGACAGTTACACAGTCATTGTTACCTTTACACACAACCACAGTGGCTTTTAAAACAATCAAGATGGTCAGAAGGTCAGAAGGATTGCCCAAATATTTATTTTAAAAACTTATACTAAAGGTACTGATATTATTGTGTCAAAGTCTCTGGAAAGTATAGTCTTCCACAGATGTTTTCTCCTGAAACAGATCTCTCCCATGATAGGGTAAGGTGATCACTCAGACAACCTTTATAATGATGTGCAGTCACCCTCCCCTTTAAAGGCACACTATGCCAGAAAAATGCATCACAATAATGCCCCTGAGCCACTGGATAGCTTTACTGTATGAGTAAAGGATTTAAGTTTTTCCCTTGATATGTCACCTGTCTATAGTGTTATCACCCTTTAAACTCAATTGGTCATGTCTAAGTGGACACTAAAAGACCCATCCAGCGCTTCATGACTGTCTGTACGGGGGCCAAACAGGACTGGATCACATTTTCATTCAGTCAACTTATAAATGTACAATAACCCACATATTAACAGCCGGAGGAGGGGTAATCATTATCTTAGTCACAGGGAAGAAAAAAAATATTATAACATGTACTTAAACAAAGTAAGCAGACATCAGCAAGCTAAACTACCTGTTTTACATAGCTAAGTGATATCAGAAGCCAATAATCTGAGTATATCTGATACACCAATCCCAGTAAAGGTCTGACAGGTGAACAGAACAGATCCAGCAATTGGTGGGAGCAGCATACAGTGAGAAAAATGGGTTTCTGTACTTCCTGTGACATGACCGTGCTTCCCATGGTGTGGCATTTAGCATAAACAGATGAGCTAATCTGAGCTGTGGATAAGGCACCTGCCTCATTCCACTAAATAAATAAGCCCTGTATCCCAATCTTCCTCCACTTGTGCCTCTGTCTATACTCCCATACCTCCAGCCCCTGCTGTGCTGCTGCTCTCCATTTATTTCTCCTCCTCTCCATCAGTCGGGTAGATGGAAAGAGGGAACGAGGGAGAGTAAAAGTGGAAAAAATAGAAAAGGGCTCATATCATTGCTGGGCCAAAGGTGAGTCGCCTGGGGAGGCAGCGGGAATGAAATTCTCCCAGTCCCATTTTACCAGCCATTCAAAGCACATTACTCTGGAGAAGGGGAAACTTATAAAGCCCTTGCAGTTGAACACATTTCTGTGTGTTTACGGGAGACAGAGAGGGGCTGCTGCACCTATGCCTCAGTAATAGATTCCCAATTTAGGGTCACTTCTCGTCTCTCTCCCCCTTTTGTCTTTTTGTCCCTCTCTTTTACTTGATAAGTCTCTCTCTCCTCCTCCTTTCCTATATTCATTTTCTCTCCTTCTCTATATATACACATTTCTCTGCGGGCATGCTGCCCTCCCCTTGAGCTAGGATAGCTAGAAGGGACCCTCACAGTCTGTCTGCTTGCAAAAGGAATATTAGGAAAACTGTTTGTTTGTGTGTGCCCCTGTAGACAATGCAAACTGTTTCACTGAGGAGAGCTGATAGAGTTGATGATATAACTGTCATCTCCATAGCTTGATGGCAGACTATGATAGCTGCGCTGTAACTATAGTCTGATGCTGGTGTGAACTACTGCCAGAGTAAATACCTTTCTGAAAATGATGGAGCAGTTTGCTACAAAATGGGACAGTTCATTAGAGGGGCAGAATAAAAGGTTCTGCAATCAAATTCCCTACTTAAACCTTTTTTTATGCAGGTGAAGATCACAAGAAGTTTTTTTTTTTTTCCTGAATTTGCTTATGACATAAGGTACACTAATAAACCGAATCACTTAAACACAATCTCCTGCCCTATAATAGGGTAACCATGTGGGATGATGCTGTCACTACAGTAATTACAGAAATACTATCAAGGTGGAAGGGCAACCTGCTCATAATAGTTGCCAAATTAGCTTATCTGTAAGGCATAATAGGGTCCTAACACCTTGTAGCAATACTAGACTCTCATTATTGCCAAGCCTTTACATGTTACTGCCATTAACGCAGGGCTACATGATTTGTGAATAGAGGATGTTTTGTCTAGTGCTACTGGATCAGGCCAAGAGATGCTGCCTGATTGGCCATATATTTTATTGACACAGATAAGTTTGGCTAAAAGTGAACTAATTATCATATTATGGTTCTATTATACGAAACTGCTCACAGGCTATGATTAACCCCCCACCTCTCCTAGTTTAACAACTGAGCGGTCACTGGGTATCATATCAACTGCTTTTAATTAGATTAGTATGTTACATGTTCTGGATTGCTATTGGCTTCTTGGGGATAAAGGTATACCATAAATGCCTATTTCATAGCTATATATTTCCCTTTAAGCTAATTTAATATAATTGAGTTATACATGTAATGATCCTTTAACAGTTGGAAAGAGAAAATGAAACACAGGTTACACAGACTAATCCCACAACGAAACGTTGTGAGATACTACAGAACTGCAAAATCCTGAAGTTAATTCTGATATTCATACATTTCCTTGCACATCTTCTAAATATCAAACAATTAACAACTTAAAGTTTAAGTCAAGCATAGAACAGACAAAGACGAAACATGAGCAGAATAAGGAAATAAACATCTCAGTGTCTTGTCAGAAGCCGTTTCAGGCAGAGGAGAGCAGACATCAGTGAATGTCTTTGGAAACCAGCCGTTTAGAGTGGACGGCAGGCTGCCCATCAGTGACAGGCCCCAGGCCAGTATACAAGTGGAGGACCCGATAGGAGCTGGCAGGTGAGACCTGGCCTGGAGTCAGATCATACAAGTCCAGCTGGGGCTAACACATCAGGAGACAACAGCACAATGCAGGTGGCCTGACACAGACGTAAATATGACCTGCCACTGATGGACTCCGGCTGAATTCAGCTTGATTCAAATCAGGTTTTATTTGCATTAAGAGGCATTGCAAAGAGGAATGCTGTCAAAACCTCACAGGCCTGAAACAAACCACTGAAATGAAATGCATCTCAATGAACTTCAAAAACCTGAATTCTTTCATTGTTGACTATCTCTTCTCTAAACACAACATTTTAAGTAATGCATTAAAAGTGTTACGATTTCACATCTTGAAATCTGTAGAGAACATCAGCACAACCTTTTCATTATTCCTTTAGACAGCTGATCTTCTATTTATTCCATAATCTTTTCTCAATTTCCCAAAGAAGAGGGTACAAAAAGGGCCCGCACCCCCCTTTTTTTCTTGAGACCATAAGGGTGTATTTTAATCAACATCGTGTGCAAATGAAATGTCACGCCCTTTAATGTGAGAGCACCGTGGGAAATGTCGATAGAAATGTCAAGTGGTTGCAGGGATGTGGGACCAGAGGGGTTGATGTCATCCATGGTACAGTAGACTGTGGGGCCATTGGGCATACCCAACCTTAACAGTGAGGACAGCACAGTGAAATTAGGATTGGTTTGAGCTCAATCTCCAACTGGACCATGTTTGAGTAATGTCATCAATATGATTATTAGCTTGGTTCATAAAAAACATAACTACATTTTTGTCTCAGTAAACATAAAGTGTAGTTTTTAACATTTGTGTGTGACACATTGATGGTGTATATTGAGGTATTAGCTGATTATTAGCTTTGAAATTCTTCCGGACAGGAGACCAGGTGCTCTGCGACCACTTGAAATTGTTGTCTTCAAAGCAACTTTGGTACATACATACATACATGCAGTCATAGAGTCAGTCAGCTTGCAACCAAATGGGATCAGGCTGGCAACTGCATGCAATCTATTTTGATAATACAGCAATTATTCGTAATAAACTGGTGAAAGCTGCAAATCTGTTGCTGTCTGATTCAAATCTGTTGTTTTCTATACACACTTTCACTGTTTACATTGAGAGTCCAGACAGAACCTCACGGATTTGAAAGAGAAATTCAGAAATTCCTACAGAAAAAGTGACATAGTTGTTGCAGGAGGGTGACCGCAAAATGACAAAGGCCCTTGGCAAACTTGCTCACTGTTGCAAGGTTCGCTAACTGGCACAGACTAACTCAGAGTGATAGCAATCTGTCTGTTTACAAATATGACAGCAATTATTTGCAAATCTGTCTGAGTTAGACTGTGACTGTTTGGAGATAGGTTGCCTCCCACCAGGTGACCAGTGCAACTGTCTCGTGAAAGTGCTAGCCCAGAATTTGAGTGTTTCACTACTTTCAGTCAGTCACTGAAGTCACTTAAATTCAATCACTGGACAACCACTGATTCTTTCCTAGTCGCAACAGGGTTGTCATCCTATTTTTACAGTAGTGTGATTGAACTATAAGTCTGAGTTTTTAGATTATAGGTTCAGTTTTATTAACCAAACTTTTAGATTAGGCACGTTTGTACCTGGAAGAATTTGCGATTACAGAGTCTGAACTTTAGTCAGAATTAGATTGGTACGTTCAGTAACACACACCATACAAAAATGGCACATTTGTTATGTTATGATATATTTTACAACTCATTTAAGTAGATTAAAATCACCATGCACTTAAAGAAAACTTGCACATTTTCACTACGTGCATTTCTATCCGAGTATACCCACAGTCAGGTTCACCACAATAGAGTCTCAAATAACCGAAGGTAAACACACATACTGATTGTTCACTTTGAAAAAGCAATCAGCTTTCTAAATAATGTCTTTCATTAACCGATCAGAGCAGATTTAGGTAAGAGGACTTCTTTTGCTGCTCTTCCCCAACCAAAGGGTTGAAATTTGCTGTTCTTAAAGTAGAGAGGGATTATTTTCCTTTGCAGATATAATGGTCCACCTGTCAGAGGGAGTTAGAGATGACGCCATATCACTGACAGGTACACTATCACCCTTCTCAAAATTCAATATTTCTCAGTGGAAAATTAAACTATAGGGAAAATAAGGACATGGAGTGTGCACCGACTGGAAGAGACGTGGCTACTCATATCTTGCTGACGACATAATTCTACTGCCAGAGACAGAAAGAGAGAGAGCGAGACAGAGATGGTGTCTGGGCATGTACCTATGCAGACAGATTGTGCTATGTATAAGTATGGTGTGCTATAGTGGAAGGGACCTGGGCTCAAGCTCAAATTAACTATGTGGCAGACTGGACTGTCAACTGCAATTACCTGCCTCACACTTCCTGGACCATCTTGGTAATTTATTTTCTCTTCCCCTCCCTCCATGGTTTCCTCTCCCTTTCCACACTCTCTCCGTTCCCTCATTCCAAATATCACTGGCAAATATAAACAGCCCTTGGCCACCTCCCTGCAACTTGGAAGGCCTTATAATTGGAGCCTTGCACATTTAGGGGCTATTTTAAGTAAGAAGATGGGCACTAGCCCTCTGCTCTTCTCAGTCTCTCTCCCCTCTGCCCTCTTGACCACATTAAGGGACAATTATCTCTGTCTAGTCAGGCAGGGCAAAGGGTTTAAGTTGAATAGCCATTGGCTGTCGCTGATTGCTTTTTTAGATTTATTAGATTACAAATTAAATTGGAGGAATTGGCTTGTGGTGCTACAAGTCAGGAGGCTTTCTATGTATGACAATGTGTGTGTGAGAAGGATTCAGTTTAACAAATAGGAACAAATCATGTGTTTTTGTGACAGGCTGTTAATTACAAAATGCCTAAGGATAAAATCTTGATTGCTATTATTTTGTGACGTTGTCTGTTATGTGTAGACACACAATTGGTTCATCCCTAGAGTTAGTTCCCTTTTTATGCTCAAATCATTCATAGATCAGTGGCTCAACATAATCATAGATAAGTGGCTTAACAAATAAACAGACAAATAACTTGATGCATGCTCAGTCATTCTGGTAAGTAATTCCGTAAAGGTTGATTCTGTTCATCTGGACGTAGTATTTTCAGTGGGAGGAACGTTTCGTCACGTTTTGTCACTCATCCAAGTGACTTCTTCAGTCTTGAGTCACTTGGATGAGTGACAAAATATTTCTCAGACTGAAAAAGCTACGCCCAGATGAACAGAATCAACCTTTTGGGAAACAGACAAATAAATAAACTAACAAAAACAGATTCCTTAAAAATATTCTGGTTCAAGGACTGGACTCAAGCCAATATGTCCAAAGAAAAATTTAATTAAGACCTTCAGTAAGCATGGAGAACTACTGCTCAAGACCAAAATGAGAAGTGGCTCAAGACTTTTGCAAATAACTGTACATCATAAACCTGCATATAGATGCAGACATATAAATGTCCTAAAAAAAGTTTACTATGAACAAATTCACCCTAATAAAGTAATAAAATATGTAGAATAGGGACTCTAGATCCTTTAAGTGTTTTCAAACATATGTTTATTCTTGAACTTGTGTGCACCACACAGTGGATGCCTATATATGTAAGCTTGTCCATTCACTGTATATCGGCGAGAGTGAGAGGTGATTTTGGGGCTACAACGTGCCTTAAGGCTTAAATCCACCTCGGTAATGCGGTTATAGTCATGATCCCCTGCGCTACTGTCCCTGCGGGGAAAGCAAACATTTAGCCATGATGAAAAATCATGTAAGAAACGCCACTGCTTGGCTCAAGTGCATTAATGCGTATTTATACAGCCACATTCTGCTCTTTATCCGGTTGCATCATATCATCTCGAGGAGAGAGTGGCAGTCTAGGCGATCCAGCCGTGCAGTCACACAGTTATTCAACTATGTGAATTAGCTCTGGGCTAGTGGCCAGTTGTAACAGGGAGTCTAATCATCTCCATGTCTCTGCTACCTCTATTACACTTTAAGTGGATACTTTGCTGGGTCAGGTATATGGTAATCATACAATCGTTTTAATGCAATCCACATATTTACTGTGTCTCCTGTATCTGCTAGTACATAGTTTTGCAACATTACCAGCTGACTCACTGAAACAACTGACTTTGAAAGTGCATAAATAGGTTGTACACTGCTGACATTACGGATTCCATCTTCTACTTTACACCTTTTACACTCTTTTGCTATTATTCTTCCATAATTTATCTTCTTAACAGGCACAAATCCTGAGAAAGAGGTGTAAGGAATTATTTCCTTTCTTCAATGCCATCCTTATGAAAATATAATTGGGGCAAACAGGTCCTTACCATGCAGGATACTCTCTAGGTGATTTAAGAAAGTGAGGTGGGAGTGCGGATTCATGGATTGAAGATGGGGGAAGAAGAAAAAAGAAACATAGTATGGAGTGGAGAAGAGAGAAAGAGAGACTGAGTGAGAGAGAAACAGATAGGGCCATACTGCCGGTTCCACTCTATTTTCAGCCCAGTGTCAAAATGAATTTCACATCTTAATATGGAGAAAGTGCTTACTCTCTGAAATACCAAAAAAAAAAAAAAGTGTTGGTGGTGGTAGCAGTAAAGGAAAGGGAGGAGATGGGCTCAAGAAAGGGGATGGAGAGGGGGATAACAATGAGAGAGGAATAATGCTGACAGTAAAATAAAGAGAAGTGAGAACTCAATTAAAGGCAGGGATTTGACAGGGAGGGGGCTGGCCCTTAGGTGCAGAGCGGGAGGGGAGGATAGTAGGGGACTCTCCTGCCTTAATGAGCTTAGCCCCAGGGCCCGACTCACTGGTTGACTGGCTAAAACTGTATGACCAAATGTCTGCTCAGATGACTGTAACTCTGCTGCCAATGTGAAGAGTGGCACAAGCTTCAATGAGCTGGTAAGTGGAGGCTAATCAACGGCGATCAGATGTTGTCGTTTGTAAATTTGCCTGCTTGAGTCGGTACCATGATTGCCACTGCGTGATTGTTGATGCACATTTTTCTATTTCTCAAGGATATAAAGACTATTCATAGGATCGGGTGTTTTTCCACCAGCATTAATGGCTGTACAAGAAGCATACTTACCATGACATCAGCACCAAATTACAGTGAACATGGAAAAGAATTTACTAGAATAGCCAGGTTACAAGGGAATAATAACACTATTTGCACACTGTGTTCTCACCCCAGTTTTATCTCTGCGTTGCTAAAAACAAATACCAACTCATTTCATAAACCTCCTTATTTGTACTTAGACTATTATTATTAAACCCCCATTGGATAGAAAGACTCCAATTATTTCCTCCTATTATTTCTATGCCTGGATGGAAATGATGTTTATTAATTTTTTTTTCCTCCGCAATTTGTCCTCACCATTTCTGAATGGTTTCACCCTTTTCCACTGACGTTGCTGAGATGGAACATGAGCACTTCATTTTACCAGCAGTGAAAAGTCTCTTCTCATGATCCTGTATGTATTTTCTGTTGTCTTTATCACCACATTAACAGCAGGAGAAAAACGAGAAACAAGAAGGGGGGAAAGAAAAAAAATCTACCAAGACTGCCAAGTGGCAAAGTTGAGCTAAAGCTGGAGCGTGGAATCACATGAAGTAAAGCACCTCGAGGGAGAGAGCGAGAGTGAAAGAAAAGGGATAGAGGCAGTGTGATGGGCTGCTGCTGTTCAGTGTTGGGGATGATAAAACAGTGGGGGTGAATAAGGGCCTTGAGCTATGATAAACATATGGACACACAAACACAGTTATACAGATGCCCAAACACACACACCGCTGTGTCTCCCCATTCAAGCACCTGCCTGTTCATGGACGGGGTTGACTGCACAGCCCTGACTCATCCTTGGCTACATGTTAAACCCCAGGGAGCCTCCGATTGGCATGAAGATACTAATGGAGTGAAGCAGGAGAGCTGCTGGGAATGGCAAATCTCCGGCTGTGGGGATGCACCGGAAGTCTATGTGGGATCAGGCTCCCGCCCGTCAGCCCTGAGTTTTGATCTACAGTGAGGCACTGCTTTTGATGTCTTAATCATCTCTCTCAATCGAGCTCAGGGATTTTGGGGAAAGGAGAGCAGAGGGGAGGGGAGAGAAGAGGAGAGAGGCAACAGGGCAAGCCCAAGGATGTGAGCCCTGTGTGGGAAAAGGCTCCATGACATAGCTTGTTTGTCTCTGGATGACTAACTCTCAGTTGGCCTTGCAGCCGCTCAACCTGTTGTAAACACTTTAATATCAGTTGCCCTGGTTTTATGTTCAGGACTGCCTACACTCTAACCTACTTTCTGATCTATTAAAAAAATATGTTTAAAGCTAATTGATAAGCTCATCTACACAGTGTACCTGGAAAAACCTGAGACATTGCACTCACAGAAAGCAAAGTTCATACAGTGTTACAAGACTGAACTTCAGAGGAAGCCCAAGTCAAAGAGTCTCCTCGATGATCATAAGAGATGCAACAGAGAGCTAGAGTTCAGCACAATCCAATTAAATCAGCAACCACTGTCTTGAGTGAGGAGCAGAGGCCAGAAAGAAGAAGAAGAAGAGGTTCAGAGACGGAGCAAATGAGAGATGGAGAAAGAAATGGAGAAGGAGAGAGAGAGAGTCAAGATTAAACAGTCAGATAAAAGAGGAGTGAGTCAGAGATGTATTCATTCATCAAAAGTTACAGACCCCCACCCACGGCTTTTGCTCAGGGCTAAGTGTTCCATGGAGAAGCCTGATGAACTGATGAGCTGAGGGAGAAGTGCGATGGAAGACAGAGAGAGAGAGAGAAGGAAGGAAGAAGAACCCCTCCACCCACATCCAACCCCCCACTGCAACCACTATAACTATCTAAAGAGAATATCACAGCATGCCGTGTCATCTCCACAGTGCACAGTTAGAAGACACAAGCAATTAATAAGTCAACAAAACTGGGGTTTTTCAAATACCATGTCATAGAGCAACACTCCTGCGTAGGAGAACAAAAACTAGTATATGCCTCCACATAAATGGTGGAAAAAAAATCACTGCGGCATTCATTCTTTGTCTCAAAGCACATTAGGGAAAAATTCTAATAAGATGTTTGAAGTTTAAACAGAAGTCTCTAATATAGTAAAATACTTAATTAAAAAGTAACTGCCGTGGTGGCCTTGGTATTCAGAGGGGAAGCAATAAGCATCCACAGGTTAACTGCAACAAGTGATAAGACTAAAGGGAGGTGCAGTGATTCCTGATGTGAAAGTGGTCGCTATCAGTAATATTTGGTTTCACTTTTTGATCTTTAAACATTTTTTTTTTGTATTAAATCCGAAAATGCTCTTTTTTTTTTTAAATAAAGAGATCATCTTCATATTTTAATTTGAGATATTAGCTCAAAACATAATAAAAATGTTCTCTCTGTGCGTGTTTGGCCTTCGCTGTTTGTATGTGAATGTGGATGGTTGTCTGTCTCTCTGTGTTAGCCCCTTGACAGACTTGTGACCTGTCCAGGGTCTACCCCACTTTTCACCCTATGACAGCTGGGATATGCTCCAGCTCCCCCACTCCCCCAGGTGACCCTGAATTAAATAAGTGGTTTAAAACATAAATATTTTTCTCTAATATTTTACTGTGGCTTGGGATAAAACACTTTTATTCTACTCCAGTCAATAAAGGCATCCCAACATTTAAACATGACAATGCCATCAAACTTTGTGCGCTACAGTCTGTGACTGCTGATGACACACTGGCACATCACATTGCATCTCTAGCTTAAATCACCTACCAAACGGTCTAATATACACAGCTATGAATTGATATGTCAAAACTAGGAATACAAATATAAACAGGATGCAATTTTTTTAGTATAACAATGAATGCTAGTGATTACATTATTTGTTGTGCTCCATATACATGAGTTTATGGTATACTGACAATTTGTCTTAGCTCTGCTGGGTAAGCCGATGTCTTGTAAAGCCCATTTTAGATTTTTTTGAACAATTTACAACTCCAAAATATGAGGTACAAATTTTTTAACTCAATATTGTGTCTGTCCCAGGCAGACAATGGAAAGCATCATGAATTGGGTTACTTAATCCTGCATTCTAATTGGATGGCTAGCTGCTTTATAAGAAGACTTAAAAAAAGGGGGAGTACACTTGGTAACGGTGCGATTTGCCTTAGAATGGGAGGAGATCAGCTCCTGGACTACAGCTCTAACTGGTTAGTACAGCTCTAGGAAATAGTCATAAAGACTTTGTCTGGTTGGGGCTCAGTAAAATAATATTAGACTTATATTTATGACTTCAAAGGGTGGCATGTGAAAAAATAAAATCCTACCGAGCACTATAGAGCTCTAGCCTGGCTAGCTTACACTAGTCATTTAGTAATTCCAGAGTCGATAAACAGATGGATAGCTGTCATTGATAGGGACCTTAACTGCCTTGAGACACCTACTACAAACCCTGAAATTAGGTGTTCAGAGATGACTGCTACATTTCTTTAAGTTTGGATAAAAAAAAGAGCTTTCCCTTTGCTAAATTATGGTGCACATTAAGTCTAACTCTTTAACCACTGAATTTAATCCATCAATTACCCAGGGAGCTGTTGCGAATTCTTCTCATCGCCTGCAAATTGTGGTGTCTCTCTCATGCACACACACACATACACGCAGTCTCGTGGCAGATTTGCCGCTTGCTATATTTATCTGGTACCGATGCATATTTATTTCTAATTCTTACATGGCTGCAGGCTGTGCCGTGATTCGCCATCCTCTACCGGCATTAGTGGCCTATAATAGGGCTTAGAATTACATGTGGAACCCTGTTGGAGTCTCATGGCTGGATTTAAGGTGGGATTTATCATGTTCAGAATTATTCACTGCTCAAGCGCCTTTCCAGGCTCTATGAAGAAAAACGGCTGGGCTAAGAAACCCAAAAAGGCCAGTATGGAAAACAGGGAAGATGGGAAGGGAATAACAGAATGAGATGGAAGGCGGGGAGAGATTGAGTTATAGTGGAAAGTATAACTGGGTGGCACAGAAAAATTAGGAATTTTAGGAAAATGTAATTTCAGCTGAGCAGACAAAATATCTGGATGAATATGAGCCAAAGAGCTATGAAATTTTTCTTCAAAGAAGTGTGCTTCTGGACAGCTTTAAGAGCATTTCATCCAATGACAAAATTTTATTTAATGCTCATTTGACTGTCAAGTCAAATACAATAATAATTACTTTGATTTGTATTTTAGAGAATTCACTAGCAATCGTATTCACCCTTATTTTAGGCAACATTTCACACCCAATGAATACGACACATGTGTGGCGCACACAAACACACATACAAACAGCTGTGTTGTGGAAATCATGATAGAAAATGGGGTCCTGCAGGCTGTGCTCTCTCTGCCTATACTGTTGACACACATCAGTCTTAAGAGCGCTTGGTTCACCTCTCAGAAGAAAGAGGGCAAGGGATGAAAGCCACACCTCAGGGGTTAAAATAACATGTCTGAAGGCATACACACTGCAGACTGCTAAACACAAACAGTGCCACAGAGCAAAACAATTCACATAAAGTTCGGGAGAGCCAACCAACTTAACACTGTCGAGCCAACACTTCATTTATTTTACATGGCAATGGTTCTGTTGACGCAAAAGGCAGAAAGTCGATGGAGTGTCAAACCAAACTGTGATAAGATTAAAGTTCACAACTCAGATGTAACCTGGTGGGATGTGAAAAAAGTATGAGATGGGGAATACATAAATGTGAAAAGTTCTCTCAAAGGGTCAGTACAAAAACACCAGTAAGCAATTACATTAACTTGAATTATACACTGTTGCTATAATCAACACGTTCTTTATTAAATGATACACATCACTTAACGTTGTTTGCCTTGGGAACACCCATGTGCATTAACCTCTCTGAACCTCTGAGACAGTTAACACCCTCCTTCCTTCTTCTTTTAACATAATACTTAACATATCATATTTTATGAGATTGCACCCTGTACAATACATAAGATGCATTACTTCTTTTGCTTAAAGTTTCCAAACACCAGCTGTGAAGAGCATAGAAATTGGAATACGGCATATGGTGGTCTCATATGCGGCAATGAGAAAATTAGTTTTGTGGCCCATTTATGCGTAAGATTAAGTTATTTGATCGTCGTTCTTGTTTCTCTACTTCTAGTCAGGCTATGACACATAATTGTAGCTATATAGAGAGTGGACAGAGGCTCAAACACACCGAAAAGCTAACTTTGCTTTAGAAAATTAGATCAGATATTATCACTCCTGCAACTAATTAATTAATTCACACAATTAAATGCAAAGCAAACTAACTTATCTGGCATAACAACTTGAATATTTTAGTTGAATGACACCAAGGAGTGAATTAGGTCAAGTTACTGAACGCTTTTGTGCTTGTGATCCATTGAGATGAACGTTTCTTCTTTCTCTGACGAAAGCATTTTTTCCCTTTGTCTTCTCTTTCCATAAAGTTAATAATTGATGATATGCCTAATAATATCTTTTTACTGTTCATTGTTTCACTTGGGACTATCCTGAAGACTAATTAGTTCCCCTAATTTTTAATCAGCAAAGCCATGGTTTGCTCTTCTTGGCAGAAAACTGATAATGCCTTTATCTGAATACACCTGCCTGTAAGGCTTTGTGAAATTGGTTATTTCTGAATATAAGTATTAAAATACAATTCAAATAACTTCAGACTACGAATGAGATGGTAAACAATTTAGAATCAAGAAATTGGACAAAGGAACTACACATAAGCTCAATAATGAGAATAAACAGCCCTCTACCAATGCAACTTACATCACTGCTCCAACCTCCAACTGTAATAATGAAACATGAGATTGCACTGCAGAACACAATACAACAGTGACTCTGAGGAAACAACAACAAAGAGCACAGAGCAGCTTGACCTTTGCCACTGTTGGCAGCAAACCAATCACTATCCCCCGTATCTGAACATGTGCCCCAGGCCAAAAGCGCTCCTCACACAGAGGAGGACAGAAGAGGAGAGCAGAGAGGGGATTTGCTTCAGCCACATGATGGTAGTGAGAATCTGCCTCCTCTTTCCTCACCACTCACAGCTCTCCTACCTTTTCCAGCCAGAGGGCTTTTCCTAACACTCAACACTCATTTTCAGTTATGCTTTCCTTTCTTTCTTTAGCGTTTTGCAAAAAACAAAATGAAAAAAGAAAACATTGTTTCTTTGGCTCCCCAACGTGCAGCCTATCCTGTGTGGTTTGGATAGTTAAACTTTACTCTATGTTGCTGCATACACTTACTGTAGGTAAGGGGAAAATGTATTTTTCTGCGCATGTGTTTAGTAAATATAAATCTATTATAGTACTTGGCCTGGGGTTTGACTTGGCTGCAAAAAAGTAAGAGGCGAGTTGATGGTCTGGATCATGTTACAGATCCAGCTGTCTCTAAGCAGGAGAAAACTCCAGCAAACAGATCAGAATAATAAGACCACAGCAAGCATACTGCAACATGAACCTAATCTCATCCCTAATAAAATCAACTCCATCATCACTGTGTCTGTTGACGGTCACAAATGGAAGGGCACAAGCACAATCCAAGGCAGACACGAGCATGTGAATGCTTGAGCTCACACAAACCCAGAATACTTTTGGCTCTTTTCCAGCGCGTAGTGTACGGTTGTCTATCAGACTGGTCAGTTACCCTTGTGTAGGGAAGGGTGATGGTCAGAATAAGGTTACCATAGGCAAAGAAACAGCAGCAGCTCGTATGGATTCCTCAAATCATTCTCTACACCATATTGCATTTCCCTGTGTTTTTGAGATTCTCTGGGGGAAAAAAACACTCAGAAAACCATTCTTATCTCTTTCATGTTGGGGGAAAAGTCTGACAAGTAGCCACAAACTGATGGTGTATGAAAGTAGCCTAGCCTGATACAGTATTCAGCCTGCACACTTTGTGTTCATCTGTTTCCAGGATTCAACCATTGTCCGTGGTCTTTAATCATTCATAGTGCCTGATATAGATAATACATCTCTCTCTGTCTCTCTTACCTCTGTCATGGATGTAATCAGGTTTAGCTGTGACATTCTGTTTTTCTGTGGTTTTGCAGGATTCCTTGTCAATATTTAATTAATTTGCGCAACACAGAGGGTAAAGATTAAAGAACAGTATATTGGATTATCAAAGGCGCAGAGGCAAGCAGACAGAGAGGTTGAGTCATTGCAAAAATCCAACCAATTACAGTGGATTACTAGACTTGTTTGGCTCACACCATGATGCTACATCCCATGCAATTATCACATATATTACAGTCTGGTGCCTGCAAAGACACTTACAAAGAATAACTGTATAGAGGCTGGCATTGCCATATCTGGAAAATGTTTAATAGGCTATGAGTAGTGCTAATCCAACAAAATCCAGTAAAATGTGGAACAAAAGAATACTTAAAGAAATGACAGGGTGGAAAAATGGCAAAAAAAAGTCTAAATTTAAAACAACACATGCAAAAATCAACTAATTTCTTACCCAAGGAGAACATACTATGAGTAGTTTAATGATCTCTCTGCTCTTTTCCATATTTCTCACAGATATAAACTTTGTGCAGATCACTCTAACTTCGGAAACTTTTATTGATTTAGTGCACTTTTAGTTACTTCACACTTTCTTTACGCCTCCTCATTCCACCAACGTTCATTCACCTCGCATCCACCTCCCACTTCATTTGTTTTTTCCCCCTCAGTCTTTTTTTTTCCCACACAGGCATGGCACGTAAATGTAGAAGTACACACACACACACACATACAGTCATACTCACTTACACAAAAAACACGAGTCCTGGCCTAAACAGAACGTCGTAAAATACCCCAAGGTTAACCTGGATAGGATGGTAAGGGTAGGAGGAGAACTGTGCAAGCAGTGGAAGGAATGAGGGTGGGATGCAGACCCAATTAATCGAACGCTTTGACTCCACTTCCATCTCTTTCAATTTACCAAATCTGCCAGACAAACTATTAATGTGTGCATTGCCAATGTGAAAACTTCTTTAACCCCCATTAAATTCAACCAAGGTCAAAGCAAGTGTATGCTTATGCTGGCGTGGGATCAAACTAGCCCTATTAAATGTGATTTGAGGCAGGAGGGGGATGAGGCGGCAAGAGAGTGGCTGGTATGGCAGGGATCTTGGGTAAACAGCCTGCATAAGGGCATTATTTTCTAAATCCCACTTACTGAGGGCTTAAAGGTAACATTGAACAGCATTATAGCAAAGTAGCATTGCTGTTTTCATGGGAGGAGTTCAAAAGTTCACAGTGAGGTCCTTTCAGCCAAAACCATTTTGTACAAGGTCAGTAAACATGCCAGAGGAGTCTGGTAACCTTCCTTCAGTTCAACTGCAAGGAGAGAAGGTGGACAACTGGAAACTAAGATGCTTTGTTACATAAACTATAATCTTTCCATAAACAAGTAGATTTTCATTCTTGAACCTAATCGGGTAGTTTGATGACTAAATTGAACTGAAACAGCAAGTAAAGAAAAAATTAAAACGTGGTCTCAGACAGGAATACAACTTCAGTTTCCTCTTTAGCGATCTGGTGTGTTTGTGCTTCTTCCATTTTTAAAATGATGTATAGAGTAAAATGCTAAGCATCAATGAACACGGCAAGCCATTTTTCTACCAGCCCAGTGCCAGTGGTTAATCCTGGCACTGACACTGGCTGTACACTGGTAATACATCAAAAGAAGTAAGAAACATACATCTTCAGAGACACACATATCACGTGCACAAACCCACACAAAGGTTTGATTAAAGATAGTTAAATACCTTGTTACAGTCTTGCTTAAGTGTGACAAAATATCCAGGCACTAAATATTAGGCTGAATTATTCTGAGACTCTCTTAGCTAGCTGAAAATAAAGGTAGGGCATTATTTGTAATAGGAGTACTTTATAATGATGCAAAAATTTACTTTTGAGTAGTATAAGAGGATCAAGGCGGTATAATGATAATATACCACAGTCACAATGATCTTCTTAGACAAAGTGAATGTGTCAGAATCAAAAATTTAAACCAAGCAAAGCTACACACAAAAAAATATAATATATTGTTATATACAATAAAAGCATTTTCAGGGCGCCCCATATTGTAGAGGTTTACAAATCTACCTAACAAGCAAAAGTGGCCTAATTTGATTCTGGGAGGGGTCACAAATCCCTTGGGAGTTGTATCAGGAAGGGCATCTGTATAAAAATCTGCCAACTCAAACATGCAGAGAAACCTGCTGTGCTGACCCCTAATGAACAAGAGAACAGCCCAAAGTAGCTTTTACAGTATAAACATTTCCCAAAAGCATAGAACAGCATTTCATTGGGAACACTGCATGAGAACCTCTCCACTCCTTCTGAAGCTTGTCTCAAGCGTCTCGAAACTAAGGAAACTGTTGCATTTGGACAGCACCAATATTACACCACTTTCCTGAAGATGTAAGGGAAAAAAGAATTTATGTATTTTCTTGTTTTGTCATTTGCTTCTACTTCCAATTCCAAGTTCATTGCTACAGGATTTTCCTATTTTTTGCTGTAAAACAGTTTAAATCACTCTTTGTAGAATCCAGCTGTTCTAATGCAGGACTGCTGTAAAAGGCTATTGATCACGGCTTTGTCAAAATAGCTTTATCTGATATCCTTGTGTTGATGTTGCAGAATAATGTTGGTCCTGGGTCAACACGACAACTGACCAATGATGCTATTGGAGTATTTAGTTAGCATTAGTTACAAAGTTAGCTAATTCTCTTTTAAAATTAAGACTAGCAGACTAGGGTTACTAGAGTAACCTAAATTTGGCCAAAATAATAAAGACAGCTCTTGAAATGCTTAGCATTTGTACTAGAAGAGAGATTTATATAAACAAGGGTATTTTTTTTCTTTTTTCCCAATGACCTCACAACAGCGTGATTAGTCAGTTTCAATAATCTTGGACCATCAATTACGATGATGATGCAGGAACACCACAACACAGGAATATCAGAAACACCTTAAAGTAAGCAATCAGGGCCCTTCTTGGCTGCTGTACTTCTGATACTCACTTTAGAGGGTCAAATGATGGAAAAAGTAAGCAAAAGAATGTGAATGGCAGAATGTAACATGAGTAAATAAAGTCTCTAAAGGCAAATATAATTGCAAACTTCATAAAAAGTAAAAGCAAAACATGTTCTGTAATTTGAATGGAATCCATTGAGGGCAAGTAATTTTCCTGTTCATAGTTACGCGCCCTGACTGTCTGCCAATATGAGCCAACTGTTAGGAGTAAGGGGTCCAGTAACCCAGCACTGCTCTGAACAGACAAACAACACTAATGGCTTTCCTGAGAAATTAACAGCTCACAGCAGCAGCAGCAGCATCTGTGACTGTATGCAATCCCCTTGGATGACTGAGGACAACAAGAAGTAGCTGGAATATGCATCGTGAAGGGGGCACGTTCGAAAACTGTGAAAACATTTTTTGCAGACTTTCTTACTGCAGAAACATGTAATCAACTCCATGTTTTGCTATTCATTGTGGTAGTTACCATGCTCTTTATGGTAGTGTTTGTGCACTTGTACTCTATTTGGATATGGATGGACATTAAAAAAAGTGGCCATATTAGAGAACAAATCAGGCTCACTTGTACAAGTATGAAAAATTATTTGGTTTGACTCCAAGTGGGATCATAGCTCACTGAATGTGTGTGGGTTTTCTCTTTGGGCCAGAATCCATAGCTGTGGATGAACAATGCAACTGTGGTCACAAGGCTACCCCCTACACACAGCAACCACACACATGCAGTTAGATCACACTAACCTCGAAACAGCTAGATTTCTGAAAATAGACAAGAAAAAGAAGCAAGCCATTAACGGAATTATAGCCTCATTTATTTATTTATTTTCTTTAAGAGTTCCAGTTGTAAAAAAAATAGGATTAAGGCTGGAATGGGGGATGAAGGTTTTAAATTGTGGTTTAACGCATGTCTGTCAGTGACCATTTAAATTGGCGCAGATAAGAGTACATTTAGAGCACTAAAAATGACTGCATTGGGTTTTGGTCTTCTCCTCTGCTTAGATGTAATGACTCTTACTCTGACTTATTCAGTTGTAGTTATTCAGATTAAAAATCTCTGGTCATTTGCTGTTGTTAGATTTCAACCACTAGCAGCAAGGCAGGAAGTTATGAAAAACCAAAAAAAGGGCAGATAGGCACCTGAAAACACTCCTTTGTTATCTCTTCCACTGTCCATCACTGCCTCGCTGTGTCCATCATATCAAATTCAACACCATAAATGATCATTAACTCCTCACACTTGTAAACCTGTTTCGATTACAAATGACTGTCACTAAGGCTACATTTTTAAGACGAGATTTTTCCAAGTTAGTTTTGACAAAAATCACTGTTCACATAAAAACGCAAAGCACAATTTTTTGCACCGTCAGTATGTGGCAACATAACCCTAAGTGTGAAGACATACTGGCCAATCAAAAGGCTACAAATAAGGTAGGGCATGTTGTCTACTATCACATCAGTCTGCATGTTGAAGTGTCCTCAAACATGAGTTGCCCCTGATGTGTGTGTGAAAAGGTTAAAAGCACTTAGGCACAGAAAACGTGCTTGCATGGGTGAATGAGGCTTGTAGTAAGAAAACATCGACTTGCTTCCTTCTTTGGATTGTGTAGGCAACAGAATGGACTCTGCAGTTGATTTCTTAGCTGCTGCTACAAATGAAGCAAGGAAATGCTCCCCTACACTTGTGAAACATTAAAGAACCTCAAACCTTAAGCTTAACACAACCACACTTTCTGTACCTGGACTGATACACTTGAAATCAATTACACTTGCCCCCTGCCATGCCTGTCCGATAATGGCCCACCTTCTTTTGTGTAAAGAGCCGATCATGTTTATTATTGTTTCCTCGAGCATGCGGTAAGGCAGTGGGTGAACTGAGGTAAGTGGGTTAGAAAGAGAGAGGGAGAGAAAGAGAGTCTGAGAGAGTCGTCAGTGCAGAACAATCTCAGCATCAGAATTCAATACAGTGCTTCATATCCAGTTTTGCCCTATCTTTACCAAAGTATATCAAGTCCACTTGAGTTTTATACAAGTATTCGTATTGCCAAAACGAATACTTGTGTGTAGGCGAATGTGTAATTCATGTCCATTGGCATATCTCTTGTTTTCCTTTACTGCATCACGCATAGGTGTCCAACGTGTGATAAAATAGCTACAGTCTTTTGCTATTTTACTTTATGTGTTTAACAAACACAAGCTGCCCTGACTGCTTTAGTTCGTCCCGATAAATACACTTTTTCCCCCACCACAGCCACATTACAGTAACAGAACACCACTGAATACAGGAAAATGAGGGAACAAAGACAAATTAGGGGAAGAGCCCTTAGAAGAAACAAAAGACAAAAGAGCAACTCTCAATAGGAGAGTTGCTCACCCGATACAGGGAACATTCTGGTTCAAGGCTGTCAGTCAAATTCACTCTCAACCCCCCCTTTCTTTCCCCATCCGAGTCCAGATGCACCTGGAGGAATCCAAGCAACCTTAAAAAGCACAGAATCCCAAATGCATGCCCATTTGTGTGTGTGTGTGTGTACGAGAGGGAAAGAGAGAACCCAGATGTTTCTTTGCCCTTGCCTCTCTCTCTCTCGCTCTCTCTCTTTCTGCTTGCCTAGTGGGGTGTCTGATGGCCGTGGACATGTGCACTCTGTTGTGACTAGTACCAGATGTGCTCCATTGACCCAAATCACCTAGGCAGTAGAAATGCCACATAGGCCCGAATCTTCAAGACCCACCGCACAATCACACACACCTGTTTCCATTCATGAGCTATGCTGGGAGAGAGGTGCATCTTGGGATACGCTGTCAGCTTTTTTCATCTGCTGCTTATGTCTTTCTTGTTCTCTTCATAGTCATTGTCTCATGCTCTGGGATATAAATAGGGCCTAAGAGAGATTTCAAGGTTTTGTGAAAACAGGCCTAATGACATGGCAGATAGATATTAATTTAATTTAATTTACAAACAGAAAGAGCTGGTACTTGGTAACCAGATATTCTGGGAGGAGGCCTGTTTGATTTGGGATCTTATTTCATGTTACTGATTCTGAATTAGCTTAAGTAAATACACCTGCACGACCTCAGAGTACTCCAAAGGTCAAAGTCATTCAAACATTTAAAGAATGGTAATTAAATTACCCTTGGTGCTGAATAACTTTAATTTGGTAGCTACACAAATTGCTTCCAGCTTTTGTCTTCTACAAAGCTCCCCTTCAGCTGTGCTTTAATATTTTATCAAGCAGGACTTGTAGCAACAAACAGCCACTCATTTTCCAAATCTTAAGTAATCAAAGCTAATTCTGACCATTTAGACGTGCTCTCAGTTTTCTGTTGTTTTTGCTGTATTTGAACAGGCAGATGTACCAAGAGAAGGAACTTTACGACAGGGACTAAAGCTAACATAAGTAAGCACTTCCACGCCAAATGAACTTCCTTGTCTGTTTGGCTGATTTATTAAGTGAAATAAAAATGGGTCCCTGCATGGTATTAGTGGGTTTTTCAGGGGGGCGAAATGGGACCTAGGGCCCATATTTCAGCTGCCTTGTGGGAATGTTTTGGCCCAGGTGGGGCCCCTTAATATGGTTTAACTGAGGTCCAAGTGAAGGCAGCCACAATGCTCTACAATAACTCTTCATTTTGATCTTGGCCTATTGCCAGCACGTCTACTACCTGAGTCTCTTTGAAGAGCGACACATTGGCCTGGGTATTTAACCATGCTGTTTGAGGTCCTGGCGCTGGGAGCAGAGAGAAAGAAAGAAGGGAGATAGAAAGAGAGAAACCGACACAGAGAGATACAGAGATAGATGTAAAGAGGAGGGAAGAGAGTGAAAAAGACTGCAGTGGCAAAGGCAATAGAGGCTTGAACTCTGATGAAATAATCCAGTTTGTTGAGCTGACAGTCCAGACAGACAGAGAGATGAGTAGCATCGAGAGAACAGCAGCCCTTTGGTGACCTGCAGTTGTTTTTATAACAGACCCCGTCCTCCCAGCGCTTTTGATTACAAAGTGAAGCTCCCTATCTGCTCATTTTTCACCCTGGTCAATACTCTTGACTGCTACACATGAACATAATGTTCTTATGTCACATCCCTGTTGCTTAACTCTTACAAATGTTTGTGGTTATGCCTATTTATAACAATTACAAAGGAGGAAAAAAGCAGCTATTAAGCCAAATTTCAATTCACATTTCCCTCCGTATAATCGGAAAGCTAACTTTTTTTTTTGAAACGTGGTATCAAGCTGAATGGAGAATGGATTACTAATGCAAAGAATCCACTCCTTTATTTAAAAAGAATTAAATAACTTTATCAACTCTCATGTCGGCAGCTTCAGTGTGTTTATACCAGCCAGCTTGCTACAGAAGAGTACTGAAAGAGCTCTGCTGGATGGAGCTCTTGGCTTTGATATAGTTTCTGGGCTGGAACTTTGGCAGCGTGTTAAATATTAATAGCGATTAACCCAGTTCAAGCTCTGCAGCAGAGAGTACAGACAGAGTTCAAAGAGCCTTCTGCTCTGTGCGGGCACTCTCTGCTCTCCAGCAGTTTAGCCCTGCTATCAGGAGGCTGCTGCTGCACTGCACCACAGACCAGACTGGCCTTTCTCACTTCAGCTCAAATACAGAGAGACACATGATAGAATACATACAACATGTGTGAACAGTATGTACAAAGACGTTGTAAGAGGCTTTTAAGATAATTAGCCAATAATGAAAAGACAGCCTGGCTAACCTCTCTGTCCCTTTCTCTTCTGTCTCTATCTCTCTCAAACTACTGCTGCCCTCCCTCCCTCCCTCCCTTCTTGTTCTCACTTGCTGAACTCCTGATAAACTCAGTCTTTCAGAGCTACAACATTCCTCAGCCTGGCACATTCACCCCCACTAAATAGGCCTGGACACCTCAGAGATCAAACACAATCTCCATTGTGCTGCAATTACCCAGACCTCTGTCAGTTCCCCTGCCCTTCACCCCCACCTAAACACTTCTCTGTGTGTGTGTGTGTGTGTGTGTGTGTGTGTGTGTGTGTGTGTGTGTGTGTGTGTGCGCGCGCGTGTGTTTGACTCTCTCCACCCACCCCTACATATATCCCTCTTGCCCTCTGGAGATGATGGTTCTGACGCACTGGGCCTCAACAAAAGCAGGCTTTATTTACAGAGAGAGTCTTTGGAGAGGAGTCCGGGGCAACTGAGTGCTGTCAGAAGGGAAGTGTTGGCTGGATGCTTCGCAGAGCGCTGAGAACCAAGCATGTGTACATTCGTTAACACATGATCCTGTGACCCTTTCTGCTCAATTGCATCAATTTAGAGCATGTTAACTCTTTGCTGGGTAGGTCAAAGTGTCACACTTGGTGAGTGTTGTTTTACTATAATGTATTCATGGAGAATGTGCGGTCAGCATGCTGAGTTTCGGAGGGCTTCAGTGGTATTTATATTTGCTAAATCTAGGCTGAGTTCAAAATGCTGTGCCTAGATGTGGTTTTTAATTTGTAGTTGAAAAGCAGATAGCTGGGTTTTTTTTCTCTTATTGACATTAACATAGCTTATTGGCTCACCACATCGCTCTTGTCTGCTTTGTTTCAGAGACTCATAAATCTTCAATGTTCAGAACAAAGTGTCCTTCAGGACCTTGGGCACTTTGACCATCAGTTACACAAACATTCTGTTTGTTGGTTTAGGCAAAAGTGAAAGCATATGCTACAGGAACTATAACTCACTAGCCTGTACACAGATCTCCTCAGGACCGACTAATACTGAACAATCCTGTTTCAGTCTAATGTGGTGACATCATTCCCAATAGCAATTCCTTTCATGGTCCATTAGTTAAAGCTGAAATGAAAATGTCAAATGAAAAATTAAAAAGTTTAAGAGAAAGGAAAAAAAAATGACAAAAAGCAAACTACAAGCATATTACAATCAAAGCCTTCTATGAGTAATCCTGGGTAAAAGGAGGGGTAAAATTCCTGGTGTCTGGGTCTTTCCGCCTTATGACTCTGAAGCGGTAAGAGCTGCGGTGGGAATGTGAGGTCACGCTGTCTGCGTTCTGTCCCCCATGATGCATCTGCCAATGAGTGCGGCCCCACTGTTAGCCATTATGTACCTATTAGCCTTGATTATCTTCTGATAGCTGAGCGCCAGTTGGTTTCACTCAGCCTGACAGTTGCAGCACTTTGTTTAACCTTTTGACTGCCATGGCATGCCCATCCAACAGAAGCAATAATGATGGGGGAATCAGCAAAGGAATGGGATGGGCGATAGGAAAACAAAGTCAACATGGAAGCATTTAAGCTTCTCAAGAACAGCATTACAACCAACACCTTCTCAGAGGTGTCACTTGATGCTGTATTTCCTTGCTGAGAGACGCAACCTTGGTCCTTTGCTCCACTATCTTGCAACAAGTGTTAAAAAAATAAATACAAATAAATAAGAGAAAGAAATAATAAAAATGGCAGTGGCAGAAACACAAGCTCCATAATAAATCGCTCTTATCTTTCTTAACATATTCTTTTATGTATGTTGCCTGAGTGACACAACGTGGACACTTACATTCTGCTTTCTCCCGCTAACATCCCCCACGAGTCTTCACAGATCTGCCTGCCAGACATATTCAATTTGCAGCTCATCCTGGTCCCCTGTCTGCAGACGTGAGGAGTTATCTGAGACAGAATGAGAAGTGAGAGTAGAGACATAGAGAGTGGCTGGGATAACATGGAGCCACATGGAGCTCGGTTTCTCTGTCCCAGCCTTGTGCTAATCTCTCTGGAGAGACAGAGGTGGCCATGTTGGGTCAAAGCCTTTACATCAAGAACTGCAGGTCTGGACAGCTGACCTTGGTCTGGTCAGGTGACAAGAGAGGTGGGAGTCGGGAGTGTGTATGTTGGGTTACAGAGGGCAAGCAAAAGGGGAAATATGTGTGTGTGTGTGTGTGTGTGTGAGTTGTAGAGAGATAGGGAAAGAATGTTTGCTGGTGTGAGTGTTTCAGTGTGTTTGTAGTTTATCTGTTTGTAAATGCAGACGATGACACACCAGACCCCCTGTGGCAAGGTCTGCGCTATAGCACCGAGGAGTTATGCTAAGAGGTGTCCAGCTTGTGGTCTGTGTAAGTGTAAGTGTGTGTGTCCTTGCAGCATGTTGACCTGTGATAAGCCCAGTGGCGAGGGCTGGACCCCTGCTTAGTGACAACCACAGAGGGCAGGCAGCAGGCGAGAGGGGGCCAATTCACAAACCTTTAATGAGCTCTGAGGAGACAGAACTTGTGAAGAGGCGGTGGGAGTAGAGAACAATTATATCATTACAGTATTTCATAATGTCTGAAACATTCGACTGCAAATGCAAGGCAGTCTTCTGGAGAAACTAGGGCTACTCAAAGCTTTGTGTCTGCTTGTAAGGCTAAACATAAGAAAATTAATAAAAAGCACCACTTTGTGAATTTACATACCTTATTGGAGGTATGTGAACTACTCCAATTGCACTAAAGATTGAAAATACATATCTAATGAGTGAAGATATGTATTTTTTCTATTACAAATACATCAAACTATAGTCTATTTAACTATCTAAAAATACTGTATGTTTTTCAGTTTGAACAGGCTCCTAATGAGTGCAACTGATAATATGTTTTATCTTTTTAAATAAGTGGGTGTGCTCCAAATTTTTATCTTGAATAAGTTGAACCTGCAATCAACAACAGCAACAAAAAAAAAAAAAAAATTGCATTCCATTCTTGGATGTGATTGATTACCTCTGCACCTGTTGACCTTTTTCTCACCACTTTGCCATCCCAATTTGTACCTTCACCCATCAGAGACAGTCAGGGTCTGGGAAATAAACATCTATTTTGGAGAGGGTGCTGCATGAGTACAAGTTTCTAATAATACCACACCAACCGGATAATAGGACTCTCTAAATGACCAACCAGCTGCTAGTGCTGCCTATCTTTCTTAATCCCTCTCCTCCCTTTCCTCTCCTTAGGTTAAAAGGCAGCAAGTATGTGGCTGAGTGTGTGCATTTGTGTAACCTGCAGGGACCTTTTGCCGTGACACAGCCTGGGGTTATAAACTCTGAGCTTTCTCAGCCTACCTCTCAAAGATTGCAAAAATATTTATATGCAAGTGTAACAATATGACATTGTCTCAGATGGAGACACGTGCGATTTAGGTATGCAAGCAGCATGCATGGATACACACTCGCACCCACCACATAGTCACTCCAGCCTTTAATCCTTCGTTTTCAGTCAGTGGGAGACTCTGTGTGCAGGGTCTCTGCCCTTTGTATTGATCACATTGAACATGAGAAGGACTTCCACGCAAGGGCCTATCCTTTGAGAGGAGACATGTATGAGGGGAATGAAAGGTCAATGAGAGTACAAAAGAGATTGGCAGAGGATGCAGTGGGACAAGACGAAGCAACAACAGAAACCGAGTGAGCTGCAGGGGTACAAGAAAGTATGAGCACTAAAAAAAATAAAATAAAAAATTGCAGCAGCGAAAGCCAATTCAGTTTTATTGTGTGTAAATGAATCAAACATTGTGGAGGTCAGAGCACTTGCACCTTGGCAGCGACCTCACTGATCTCTTCAATCAAATTAAATTGAGACCGGCCCACGTGAGGCATCAGCATTAATCTGATAATCTATGATCGCAAGATGGCACAGGTGACAAGTGCTCTGACATGGCCCGTGAACTCATCTAACATTATACTCACCTTATCACACGGTGTCAGATACATTAAGGAGCATAAGATAGAGACAGAACCAAAAGCACACACAGTTTTTATTTTCTCCTTTTACTGCACACACAATACTCCCTGAAATGCTTTGTTTGAATGAAATTTATTGCCGTGAACAAATTTGTCTTCATCTCTCATTAACTGGGGTTATGTCTCTTAACCCCCATTACAAAATCAAGTCGATGATTCTATCGCTCTTCCCAGTCATAGCAAACAACACGACTGACTTGTATAATTTTTTATAGGTGCTACAAAATCCTGAAATGCTATATTGAAAAAAGAAAGAATGCAATGATTTGGAAATCATTTAAATTCTAAATGTATTTGAAAACAGTGAAAAAAATAGCACCTAGGCATGCAGACTGCTTCTGTAAACATTTGTGAAAGAACTGGTCGCTCTCAGGAGTTCAGTGAATTCCAGTGGGGTCCCGTGATAGGGTGCCACCTGAGGAATAAGTCCAGTCGTGAAATTTCCTTGTTACTAAATATTCCACAGTCAACTGTCAGTGGTATTACAATGTGGAGGTAATTGGGAATGACAGCAACTCAGCCACAAAGTGGTAGGCCATGTAAAATCACACAGCAGGGTCAGTGGATGCTGAGGTGCACAGCACACAGAGTTCGCCAACTTTCTGCAGAGTCAATCACTACTGACCTCCAAACTTCATGTGGCCTTCATGAACGTGGTCCATTGTGGTTGTTACGCTATGCAGAGTTCAAAAGCCAATAGTCATGGTATGGAGGTGCATTAGTGGACATGATGTGGGTAAACTTGCACAAGTAATTTATCTAAACTCCAGAGGAAGCTCTGCCTGGGAAACAGAACATCTCACTGACAACAGTAGAAAACGACTAAAGATTCAAAGTAACAGCTAGCTGGCTATCTGTAAGCTTGTTAACATTATGCATACAAAACTACAATCCAAATCCAGATCAGTTCTGAGCAAGCTAACTAAATGTTAGCTTGCTCGGCCTCTCTTAAATTAAAAGAGAGTGGAAGAGAGGCACAGAGGTCGGGCCAAGGGAGTGAGAATAAATGGTACACCCTTTGGTTCTCCCTGAAAATCTGGCCTCAGTCCGGTTATTATAGTATTAAAAAACCTCAGTAACAGCCCACCTTATGCTTTCGAGTGACAGCATCTTATGGGTTCCTGCATTCCATTAAGCACTTTAGGCTGATCAGTGCCCCAGGAGGTTGATAAGCAGATTATGTCTGATTAAATTTGTATCAGTGGAAGTTTCCTTCCTTTCCTTCCTGTTTGTTTGCTTATGACGCATACGAAGTTCATTGCTTTCTTCACCAATATACATTATTACACTTACTACAAGTCATGCACACATGCATGACATGTATGCACAGTGAGTGCGTGCTTTGACCTCAGGGACTAGTACATCTCAAACGTTGTTACTTCTGAGTCACCAGTGTAAAACAAAGCAAAATGAGACTGTCACTGGATATGTTCAGTTTTCTTAGAAGGGTGCAATGCCTCGGGGAGTTATTACACCCACTCCCTATACACATATTAATGCAAACAGCCTCTTTCTCTCTTTTTTGAAGGCCTAACGTACTCTGCAATACTTTCAGTTTTTCAGCCGGGAGATCAATATAAGTAAGTGTGGGTGGGGTAAATGCTGATTTGTGAATTTATATACTGAAAGGGTGACTGTCTGAATGAGAGGTAACAGCAGGTTTTCTTTCTCAGGATGCAGGGCAGTAAATCACCATCCCCTGGCTGGCTGTTTGCCTGACAGTTTGACTAGATGACTTACTAAGTACATGGAAACCGAGGTTACATTAGCATGTTATACAACACAGAGCCGGTAAAAGAGAGTGAATTAAAGTATTTTAAAAAATTAGAAGCTTAAAATGGATAATATTTAGCTGTGTTATGCAAAAGACAATGTTTAGAACATATCACCATCTTCATCTTCCTCAACTGGTAGGCTGTCCTGTCATAAAAGAGGTCATGCCCAGTTGTCTTGTCTTTCACAGGGGGTGGAGACATCTTATTGTGCCAGGCCTTGAGAGCTTTTGGAGGATGCTGTTCCCATATCTAAACCACATGCTCCCTGTGCAGTCACAGCCCTCCATACAACAGAGCAGTAAAACCCTGGGGGTGAATTCTTAAGTACTGCTGGACCATCTGTGGAGGTGGGCTCAGAGCTGTAGACTGACAGAGTTTAGCCACTGGGGTTGTCACTGACAGCCATATTAGCACAATTCTGCTTCTCTGTGAATCACTGTCTCTGTGTGGGCTGGAAATAGGTTAGGACTAGACCAAGACCAAGCCAGATCAAGCTAGAGTGGGCCAGATCTGACAGAAACCACTATAATTTCGTGGAAGTATAAATAACCCTCCTCTGTGTTTGTGTAACCTCCACTGGTCCCCTCTGACAGGGTAGTCATACACATTACACACGCTGAAATATATATGCCAAATACAGCTGAGCAGGCACATGCACACACAGACAAACACTGTCTCCGGTCCATTTCTCATCCAGCGTGTTAGCCCTGCAGCCCGTTATCTCGACCCCAAGAGAGAACGGGTCAGGTTTGGGGCCAGGGAAGGTGTTTCTGATGAACTAGGCACTCACCTTCTACAGACACTGTGAGTGATGTTCGAATGTTGGACTCAAGAAGGATGAGGTTGTGGAAATTAGGGAGAGATGGAAGTAAAAGCTCTCCATAGTTTCTCATCCACTGCTTACAATTAAAATGTCTTTCTGTCTGACTGGAAGCCACATGTTTGATGATTCTTAACATCTGTCAGTCTCTGCCATTCCAGTACAAAAAGTGAACTCTTGAAGTAAAAAGAAAAAAATGTTTCTAGATACAGCTCAGATAGATTCCAGCAGTATCTTAAACATATTTTGTGTGACCACATGTAATTAGATTTAGCTTCTATGTACACATTTGATTGTATCAACTGGAAACAGAGACCTCTGCTGAACAAAAATGGCTCTTTTTTTTAACCTAGCAAACCAGATAGCAAAGATAACAACTGCAGCAACCTTAATTGCTTTTTAGATTTGTTTTGAAAGGGACATTATTATTTAACTGAAGGTTTGACTGCTTAGAACACAGGATTTACTCACTCGTAACTCAATGGAGATCCCACTTGTAACCTGTTTATCAAAGACATATTTTAGTGCTAAGTCTGTTAATCTATACTCACTCCCTTGTTCTTTTTTTTCCAGCAGGTTCCCACATGCGCGCTGCTGTTTATGCCTTAGCTTCAGCCCAGTAAAAGTGATGGCTGTGTGAGGAGTGTTTGACAACTCTTTAGAGGAGTCCATGGAGCTCATTAGAAGGATAGATAGCCAGCTTGGTAGCTAAGACAGGAGAGACAGATGAATGGCAAGAAAGATAGGATGATAACAGAGATAAAAGAAAGAGGATGAGACGGAGGGAGAGAGAGAAACAATCATACAGTAGGAGTAGGGACAGACTGTGGATGTGGACATGATGTGTGCAAAGTTGGATGCTATGAGCATGTCCCTGACAGGTGATGTTTATATGGAGAAATCTGAGGAAAGAGAGCACTGTTTGCCAGTAAGGTCATTCACTATAAACATTAATTGAGGATTGAAGACTATATCCCCTCTAGACTTCACACATGCTGTACATAAGCTCTACAATCTACAGCTCCTGGCACCTAGTCAAACTCTTGGAGCCAGACCACAACACCCCCCCTGCCAGTGACCTGCAATTGACCGTTTGAACCCTACTATTAAGGTCAGGTGGGCTCCCACACTTCAGGGTCAGAAAATGGTCACTGTGCCCCCCCCCTCCCAGTTTCGTCTCAAAGCGAGGCCTTTTTATTACCCTGATTTATGAAATCAGTAGGCTGAAGGAAAGTAAAGTTTTGAAAAAAGGCACTGATGGCAAAACATAACAAGGTCTTCTCCTTAGTTTTCTCTTAACATTTCTTCCACCACACCCTGACAAGACAAACACACTCCCAGTGTGCCACACAAAATATATTCTTATTGTCCAGTGGGGTCTCAGGATTCCCGTTGTCCCTGTGGATCTAACTATGAAGTAATTTAGCACCACACACACACACACCGACACACATATTTTCTCACTGAACCCCACACCCATGTTCTTTAGAAGAATACAAATAGCCTGCTGATTCATTGCGGAGCCTCTACCGTTTATTAGTAATGAATTATTTTAATGACCAGAAACTCTTGAAGAACAAAACTCTCAGTGCTACTCAAGATATTGTGAAAGGTCAATTTCATTTTGTCTAAAGCAACATTTGGCTCCCACGAACCAAATCAACAAAAGCTTTTGTTACCAAGCCATCGGATTTCTTTATATCCTCTTTTTCAACTTCAACAAGTTCAGAGGAATTGTGCTTATTTCCATGTTCTTTATTATTTTTTGGGTAACAACCGACTAGATGTAAAAATAGTTTTTTTATAATCTTTTTGAGATGTTGTCTACAAAGAGGTAACCAAGACAATTACTTAAATATATGTTAAAAATGATTTAACATTCCATTTGTGTGAGTAAGGTGTGGAAATCCAAAGCCTATAATAAATAATGGACAACCACTATTAGAACATTAGTCATATCATCAGATAGCTTCATTGGAATGCTATACATTTGTTAGGTGATGTAAAAACATTGGACACACAGGAGCATCTATGAGGTGCAAAAGTACAGGCTTCAAACTAAACTCAAGTTTAAGTTCCTTGGATATGCTTGATATTCCTGTAGCAATGCTACAAAGTGGAAATATGGAGTGCTGTTAAAGAAAGGCTCTTGTAAAGATCCCTTGCACACACATGAAACCCTTAAGTATAAAATTATATAATTAAGGGTGTATAATTATATACTGGACAATTACAATGTTTTTTGTTCTCCGTGTGCTTTTGTTTGATATAAAATAATGAATACTCCAGCTATGTCAAAGTCTGAAACTTAATTTGGGTAGGTTTCAGTAAATATAGAAGGAACCGTTAAACAATAAAATGTAGTGCTTTGGATAGACACACATAGTTAAACAAAATGATCATGTTTAATATTTTAAAGACATTCATCTCTTTTTTTGTTGTAGGGTCTGACTGCCAGTCAGAATATTCCACGTCTCCATCCGGAGAAGCTCTTTGGCTTGAGCTCTTTGATTGCTGATCTTGCTGAATACCGAACTGTTATTTTTTTTCTCCTTTTGGTTGAATGTGAGCAAACAGAACACTCTTGTTCTGTTTCTTGTCTGCAAGATCTACTACATGGGCAAACTGTTCTGTTTCTTTCTTGTGGATTTTTCTTGTTTTAAATGGGCCGGTACTATAACGCTTTTCTACTCAGTCTGAGCACTCACAGCACTTTCGTACTACAAACCTCAGCCTCACACATATTGATACAAGTGCTTTTTAATATGCTTAAACACCAAGCACTTTTAACCTTCACACATTCACACTCCGACAGATGCATGTGAGTCACCTTGTTTTTCAGTATCTTGAAGAAGGACACTTTGACATGTTGGTTGGAGGAGCCAGGGGTCCAACCACTGACCTTCTGACTTGCAGATGACCCACTCTAACTCTTAAAACTAACAGCTGCCCCCACCCCATTTTAGATTCTTTATCATCTTCTTCACTTGGATGTTTACACCTCTTCTACGAACAGTGACACCTGACAGAGAGTCAACTCTGTGTGAGCTAATTTGTGTAAAAAGTAACAAAAGAAACAAACAGCAGCCAAGTGTCCATTTATAGTATTGTTCAACCCTATCAAACAGAACACTATGCATTACAAAGGTCACATAGTCCTCACAGACTTCTTTCTACATGTATATATGTAGTTCTAAAAATATTAAAGATGACACCTTCAATGCTAATGTATTAATATAAATCCTTCTTTTTTTCACTTGGATGTGCTGGAGCAAATGAGCCAGCAGAACAAAAAAAAATGTACAGCTGTCCAAATGTTTATTGCATCTCCTTAGATAAGCAGTCTATGCACAAACATGTTACACATAAAGACACTAACTTTCTCTAATCCATAGGCCACAACCATTCCAGACAGCATGCTGTGGACCTCCCGCACTTATTACCTGGGATATAATCATCTGCTATCTGTCTTTCCTTCTCCCTCTGGCTATACATAACAGTACCTGTCAATCAAAGTGTTCACTAATGTGGTCCATATGAGACCCGAGTAGCAGGGAATTCTGGAAATCCCATATTCTGCCCTTTTATTTACCCTCCTGTTAGTGAGACAAATTTCCTTATTGACATGAGTAATGGGGTGATCGGACACAGAGGAAGGAGATTCTCAGTTTCTTTTTTAACGCTCTAAACACTGCTTATTGGAAGTAGTAGCGATGAAACAATAGATAAGGAAGCACGATGTTATAGATCTGCAGGGCCCAGTTAAGACTTCTTGTTTTGAAATAATTAAATGTGATCTCTGGTGCCCTTGATCCTGGGGGGTAAAGGAACACAAGCAGGTGAAATGAACCACATAATTGAAAAATCCAGAGTGCAATCCAAAACTAAGTGGCCTACTGAAACCATACCATGGTGGGCACAACAAATTTAATAAATAACTGCTGGTCACTCCAGGAGGATTGGGAGTAGGCTCTGCTGAGCTGTCAAAGGGGCCCAATGTTTCCAGGGGTCTCAGAGCCTCCGCCGGGAGAGGAGGTGACACCAAGTGTGTTGTCAAGCGTAAATCCCGATGCAGAAGGCCCTCGCGAGATGGGTGTCCGTATATCAAAGGTCTCACTGACTCGGGCTGCCATTTGATCTCTCCTCAGGAAATTCAAAATTCCAGGCAGATGAGGGGTGAAACTGAGAGGCCCTTAAGCCCAGCTTGTGCTAGTGATTAGGGGCAGCTGTTTCAATTCACATTCTGAAGGACTTGAACTCTGCAACCTGCCACTTTTTTAAGTGGCAGGGCATGGCTTGCACAGACCAGTTAGAAGGCAATGGCCATGGCCATGGCAATGCCAGTCTAAAGCCAGGATGGAATTAAACTGTTTGAAGGATGTAAATGACAAAAGGTATATAAGGCGTTAAATGTGTTTTTTTCCAAATATATCTGATATGTATTTAACATCTGAGCCGTTCAGTTAGAACTAGTGTACCTTTCTTTTGTCGGGGTTAATCTCACATTTTGCAGAATGATTCAATGTAAAGATATGTATGCTCTTTCATGATAACACACAAAAAAGTATCACCGTATTAAATGTAAACACATGTAAATTTGTTTCTTGATGAATTCGTCTCAGCTGTGGTGCAAAAGGACTAATGACACCACGGGCTGATCGCTCTCCTTTTAAAAAGGACTGTGTTTTAGGATGTGAAATATGAAGGATGAAATGGATGAGAGATGAATTGGACAGATGAAAAAAAAAGAGTGAGTGGAAAAAGGTAGGGCACTGAGTTAAAGCGAGAGGTGTGTGACAGACACAGAAAGAATGAGGGAGCGAGCAGAGAGTGGTGCAGGCACATAAACGATTAGTCCCAAACATGAGCTGACAGCTGGATCCCTGACCTTGGCTGGATTTGAGCACAACAACCCCCAGCGTTAATTTACATCCTTTCCATGCCAAGTAATTTAGACAAAATTCTTATTCCACTGAAAAGGAGGAGGAAGAGGTGGGGACCTGGGTCAACCCCTCTCAAAAGACCTCCACAAGTCAAGCAAGTTTGGAGGCGTGGCTTAGAATGAGGTGTCGTTGGCATTATAGGCAACCTTCACACCCTACAGAATCCTTTTGGGCACAGTGACACATCCACATTCAGCATCATATTACTAAGTGGCAATGATGTGATGCTTAGAGGTTTTAGTGAAGAGAGTCTGGGCCTCCTATTTTTACTGCCATGTAAGTTGGGGGGATGCCCAGCTTATTAAACAATGATCCATCTGCTTTTAAACTGACTTGGAGGTCAAACATCGGTTGTGTTTAAGTCAAGGTTGAGCAGCTGAGATGTCAATTGGTAGATGACCATGCTAACTGCAAGAGGCTTCGGTAATACTATTTTATTTCAAGAATTCAGTCAATGTGTGGCAAGATCATGATAAAGAAAAAGAAGGAAAAAAAATCAATACTAAACAAACAGAGAACAACATGGCACCCAATGGATCACAATACAAAAGACTGCCCAAATTTTCCCTGAGTGACCTTTCACTTCTCTTTAACCTTTTGAACTCTCCATTCTGCACCTACCTGTAGATAATCCTAAACTAATGAATCTCTTATCAGGGAGTAACAAGAGGAACCAGTGACCCCTTGACCTCCCTCGGCTATCTAGTAAGTGATTGTTTGAGGACACTTGTCTGAGAACCCATTCACGGATCTAAGACTCATCACTCACATGAAACAAACTAGAACTAGGCTCGGGAATCATGCCACTCTGATCTGAAGCCCGAAGGGCGTTAAGGGTCAAAACTACCTTAAGGTGTTTGTGATCTTGTGAAATTAGATTTATCATATTGTTTCACACAAAAACACGCAGTGGTGCTCATAATGTGAACACAAAGCTGCTCTCACGATATTCTTTGCCCTCCGGCAGAGGGCAAAGAATATCGTGAGGCAGCATTTAATTGGATCAGTTTTCCAGACCCTGTGAACCCTGCTTTGCTCTTCACCCAAGTGAGAGGAACCATGTGCCAGTCTTCTGCTACCCTTATGTGCTGTGTGCCATGCCCTAGATTTATGGCACATTTCACACTCCGCCACCGTGCAGCGAGCCAGTGATCTGGACCTCGCACTGGGGTGTTAATTGGTCAACCTCTGCCAATAAGCAAGACAAATAACTCATGACGATACTGTGGACGACATCTCACATTCTCTAGGGTTGTGTTCGTGTGTTGGATCATTCAGCATGTTCCTGCACCTGTCTGTGTCCCACACTGAAATGTACATGTGTGGGATGTCGTTGTATTCAGAGGACCGGGGAGAAAAAAAAAGGAAGCAAGCACTGACATGATGAGTATGACAAGTAAGAGTACAGATACAGTACACTGTGGTGCTGTGTTCTCATTGCCGAGAAGTGGACTTACTTTGGTTTGTACAAATGCAGAAGAGATTTTCTGTGACAAACCTTGACTTGTTTACAAATGTCGTCTTCCAACTCGCTCAGCTTTTCTTTCTCTGCTGTGGCCATTCTCTCTACTTTCAAAATAAAACACGGAGCAGTAATTTCATGTCAAGTGAAAAAGTATGACCTTTACTCTGCTGCGATCAACAGTGCTACAGTATATATGTATGTATGTGTACAGAAAGGGCAGCACCATAGCGGGCCTTAACATTTTAAATATATTTTTTGTAGGCTATAGGCTAACACCATTAAATTAGGCTAATAAAATGCATTACCTAACCATGTATCTATTCATAGCCTGACCATTTTTACACATATAAAAAGAAACATTATATGAACCAATAGCATTTTCTCTGCCCACTTGTGCTCACTAATTACATAGTTGTGTTTTGGTGCTCTCTGTCCTGGCCTGTGTGTGTTTTTCATTAGCTGATATACTGCTTAACCTGACAACTTCGATATGCTTCCTCACAGTATAAGATTTCATGTAACAGTGTCATACAGCCAATTACATTGGTAAGGTTGAGTTTTTCCTCAATCTTAGTTAAATGGATCGGTACTTTCTACTCAATCTAAGCACTCAAAGCAGTTTCTACTGCAAATTTCACTCCCCCAATTTCTCTGACACACTCATTCATCTATCATTCACACAAACAAACACTGATGGATGCATTGGAGGGGCTCAGAGTTCAGTATCTTGCTCAATAATACGTCTACATCCAGACTAGAGGAGCCGGGCATTGATCCAATGACCTTCTGATTGGTAAACAACCCGCTCTACCACAGAAGCCACAGCCACCTCAGTTAATGTCAGTTGGTAGCAGCCAAAACAGAGCAGCACACTGAGCCAACTCAGCTAACTCTAACTCTACACTAACTCTTGCGGCTCTGACATTCCTCCATATTTATTGTGTTAAGGCTAATTATTTTTAATGCCCTGTGTTGTAAACTGTTACTTTAGGAAGACCCCATTCAAATCACCCATGGGCTTGTTTACACAAACTGGTAAATTGGTTAACGACAGTAAGTCTCCTGCTTCTTATTCATTTAGTCAAAGAGTGTTTGTGCAGTTGCAGATGGGCAGTAAATCAAACTCACTGTAGCATTAAAGCATAGCCAAGGCTCTGGCTTTTGGTTCCAATATAGACTACGTATGTGTTTGACCCTGAACGAATAAACCACACCCCACTTCAAAAGAGGTTGCCACTGAAGCTGATTTTACAATCACAAGATGTACATCACTCGATACCCTGGTGAAACTACAGTTTACCTCAAACAAGCAACATATGTTTAGAGGTTGTATTTGTCTGAGCATTATGTGTATGTTGCGTGTGTGTGTGCGTGCACATGCTTATAGATGTATAAGTGTGTGCATGTGTGAGTGTATGTTTTGTGTGCAGCGAGAGACTGGATAAACTACATGTGAATCTAAAAATGTATCCTTTGTCTCGTTCTGGCAGTCTTGCCGCTTTTCCATTGACACCAATGTGGCAGTGACAAAAAGAGCCATTGATATAATCTTCGACCATGACAGGCATTAAAGGGCCTAATTCTGCCCGCTTCTGTATTAAGCAACTCTAAAGCTGATTTCAATTGCCAGCTCCTCAGTGGGGGGGCAGCAAGGAGGCAGACAGACAAGGGAGAAAGGAAAGAAGCAAGCAGAATCTAGCTGGCAGGCAGAGTGAAGCACCCACCCTCGGCCCAGAGCCTGTAAACTCAGATTAGGGGGTGGATCAAAGCCTGGATTAAATCTGGGCCACTGGGCAAGGGCGGAGATTATGGCACCGTGGCACTGTGTGGCACTGAGGTTTGCCCTCATCACACAAATGTAGATATGTGCATGAACACTCACATATATGGACTCGTCTATATGTATGCAGAAATCCACACGCACCCAAGCACACATATGAAGTGCATGCAGTATATGCTGCTTTGATTCAAAAACCAAGGAGGTGATCTAATGGCCACAGGCAAAAAGAAGACACAAGGCGAGTGACACTGATGGAAGAGGAAGTGTAAAAGGCAAAGAAGGGCTTAGAAATGAATGTTAAGGGTTGACAAAAGGCAAAAAGCTCCATAACCTACACTCTCCACCCACGACTCCATACAATCCCCAAAACACTCAATTTGCCTCACATGCTTTTTCTTACACAATCTTTTATACACACACCTACAGGCACAGTCACACACCCATCCGACAGTATCGTGTCACTGTTGCAAAAATAAACTCGTAGCAGAGCTTCACTGCAGCCCGGCTTCCTCTGTTCGAGTCCCCATCACTGATTTCATCAACTGTGTAATTCCGCCCTGTGCACCCTCGTTGCCAGTGGGCTACCTTCATAAACAATTAATCCACCGTAAACTTCCATCTATGACACTAAAGGTGTTCATTGTTGCCTTTTTTCAGATGTTTTTTGTCAACCTTGCTAATCAGCTTTTGCAGTTCATTAATTTGATTATAACACTCTGCGAATGCTCTTGCAGGATTAGTAAGATGCGCCGATACAGTAGAAATATTATTTTGGCCACAAATATTATTCACGGTAAACTTAACAAATATAATTGTAATATAACTACTGGTTGCAGAACAATAAGAGCTCAATAACTAGCTACAAGGCTTTGAAACAGACATGCACTTGTTCGTTTAACATTTAGTATGGGAAAATGATTTACCCCCCCTCACTTTTTGTCACTAAGACCTCGCCTTGTTAGAGGTGAACTTCAGAAATAGTTTTGATCGCTGACTCAGTTTGTTATGTGCCTTTAGGGTCTATTTGAATTCATCCTTCCCCCAAATCTACCCACGTTCCCCTAAGGCAAAGCTCTGAATGTCTTTAAAGGAGTAATGGGGAGACGTGCCAGTGTAATGTAGTGTGCTGACTTTTCTTCAGTCCTCCCAGACTTCTCCCCATCCTGTCTATTCTCTGTTGCACCTCAAACACACACACACAGATACACACACGCACACACACACACAAAGTGATTGACTCTCACACATAAAAGAAGACCCTTGCATTGCTGATTTTACTTGATTAAAGTCAGAGCATTGGGGTCTTGACTAAGCTTCGTCTGGGACAAAGAGCAATATTTGTGGGGTCCGTTCTCCCTGAAAGACCCTCTTGTCAGGGGAGGCCCAGAGAGAGTGCTGGGGGAGCACAGAACGGCTAAAGGGCAGGCCATTTATCATAGTCCACCAAATGAAAGAACCCAAATGTCTCTTTCTTCCTCCCGTCTCTTTCTCTCTTCCCATCCCTCCCTGTTGGTTCACTCTCTCTCTCTCTCGCTCTCTCTCTCTCTTTTTTTTACAGACTCTCTTTCCCCTCATCTTCTTTCCTCCCCTTTGTCCAAATCCAATGGGAGCAAAGCAATAGTAGCTCACTGGCATTGCTTGTAACAGAGCGGAGACTCGAGGAGTTGTTTGGAACTGGGCCCCACTCACACTGGGGCCCTGGTGCTTTTTTTGTGTGTGTGTCGTGGGGTGATTTGTCAGGCTATGGTGGCAGAAGTCGAGCCCCTGAGGTTGAAAGGCTATGACCCCAGGAGTGCTCTGTGTATGTGTGGAGACCCGCCCCAGGCTCAGGCCATAATAGACCTGAGCCCAAAAGAATGGGCATCCAGGCAGCGACAGGGGACCACAAAGGCCTCATCTGCATACTTCAGGTAGACACACTGTGACAGGAACTGACAAGGGCGTGACAGCCTCAATGGAAGTGGGGTACGGTGGAGGAATGAGACTTGTGGAAGAGAGTGTGTGTTTGTGTGCGTGTGTGTGAGTGAGTGCATGAAGATATGAGGTCTGATGGGAACATGTAGAACTTGCCACCACTCTTCTTGGCCCTGACTGAGAATAATCAATAACAACTAATCTCTCCCAATAATAAAATACAAAATAGCAAACAATGGCTTTGTTTACCCATCTGCGTGTATGCCTCCTGTGTGCCTTTGTGTAGACTGCTGGCCTGCATACAAACAGGGCAGAGGGCATGCACACACACACGCACACACACACACACACACACGCACACACACACACACACACACACACACACACACACACACACACACAGAAACAAACACAAAGGCTGACAGCTGACACACTGCACCAGCTCCTAGCCATGCTTCCCTCCTTCCCTGCCTTTCTCTCAGCCTCTCCCTTTGTCATTAAAGAAGGAAACACTTTCTCACTCTGTTTGTTTACTGGTTCCCACCTCTCTTTGGGGAGTTAGTAACAGAAACAAAATTCGTTCTCAGCTGGCCGCCTGCCTTGTCCCTGAACACACCCCACTTCTCCTTCACTTCCACTCCTCCTCCTCTCTCTCAGCATCTTCTCAGCATGGATGAGTAGATTACATATGCTTCCTTTCTGAATGAGTTCACTCGTAAATAATGGATTGAGTTATTGTGTGTTTGCATGACTCTAGGATTTTTTTCTTCTTTTTCTGTTGCATGTCACAGTAGTGGTTTAGCTTGTCTCAGAGGGAGAGTTAGGGTAGGGCTTGATAAGCACTCAGGGAAAGGGCATGAGGCTGCTTTAAGTGTTTTGTACCGTGCATTTGTGAAAACACACACAATGAACTCAACTTTCTTTCTAACTCCTGAAGCATGCTGTATGAACCTCAATTTAAATGCTTGGTTGAGTCATCAAACACTTTCTCTCCCTTCATAAAAAAACAGCAACATTGGAAGCAGATGCTGCTTTCTATAAATACAAGATGAGAGGGCGGAGGGTGAAGGCCTCCCTGTACTGTCCTTCAAAATCCTATCTGGAAACATTTATGATCCAGCAACATGAGATAGAAACACAGCAAGTGAGGAAGAAATGAGCAAGAGCAATGAGCTAAAAGATAAAATGAGAGGGGAAGTGTGGCATGTAAGAGAAAATAAAACAAGTTGTACTCAGGGACAAAAAGAGGGAGATTTTTTTTTTCCCTCTTTCTCCATGGGCAAGAATGCTGTAGTGATGCCAGGCTGGCCAAAGGCTAAGTGACAGCGACCGACCCGCTTCACGGTCTAAGGTCACACACTGCTGTGCATCACAGAGTCTGTGACTGGGCCTGTATGCACTCAGAGAATGGGCTGCAGCCAAGGCTAAAGTCGATGCAATTATGAGGCAATTACTGTAATGATCTCCAATGAAACCTGCTATGGCATTGTTAAGGGAGGAACAAAAGGATGGGCACGTCCAATTGTTCAACACAATGTACTCTTTTCAAATAACACCGGATAAAAACCGAAAGGGGGTGCAGGGGAGGGAGGGAAGATGAGAGAAAACAGAGGGACAGACGGATGATGATGGAGTTGGTGGTGAGAACAGGACGGAGCTTTGACTTGTTCTTGAATTTCATTGTCAGTGTTTGTCAAAGACTTTGAAACAGTGTTTGCAAAAAGGAGAAGGGTCTAGAAAACAAGAAGTGTGTGTGTGTGTGTGTGTGTGTGTGGGGGGGGGGGGGGGGGGGGGGGGGGGGGGGTGTTACTGGAAGATAAATTGCCTCTAAGATAAATGCATGCAGGCCAGAGAGGGCCGACCCCCACTCTATACCACCCCACTACCATGACATCAGAACAGAAGGGGAAAACATCTCCTCTTTGTGGAGGAGCGTGATTTAATTTGTACCTTCCAACAAGGGGTAAATATGTTTAGACTGTCCCAATGAGCCTGTGGTGGCCTGATCAGGTTCTCACGGGAAACTGCTCTGAGCAGGATATCAAGCCTGCTGCATTACAACTTCACTTTTTAAACTAATCTAATTTCTGGGCTCTTCTTTTCTTTCACTCCCCCCCACCCCTCACTCCATCTGTTCCTATGTTCCTCTCCTCTCGCGGGGCCGTCACTCCCTGCTGTCCGTGCTCCGTGTCACTCTGACTCACGCCGTTCCCCAGGGATGATCCCTGCGACCTTCTCCATGTCTTACTGGAATTTGACGTCAAAGGTCTTGTTGCTAAGAATGGAGTTTTGTTTAGTAACAAATATGACCCTTTGCCTTTACTTGGTCTGGTGCTCACCGCTTCTCTCACTCTGAGTTTACTTCGCTCTTAACAAAATGTGAGAGTGAATAACTTGTTCTAACATCCCTTCACTCATTTACTCTCCCTTTCTCTCTCTATACATCACTTTCTGTCTTTTCTTACCTTGCATCAGTGGATCTTCCTTTCTTTGCCTCTCTGCCCCCTGGTCTCGCCTCTCATCTCTCCCTGGCTATCTCATGTATTATTTCAGTCTACAGGGGCTCAGGGTGGAAATGAAATATGGCGGCCAAGCCTCAACGGGCATGCTCATATTCTGTGTAATTACCTTGGGCTGAGGACTGGGGCTCAGCTCAGTATCTATAAATCTGTGCTTCTCACTGGCCCCAGCCGCCTTTTGAAACCCTACCCAGCCGACGCATCATGGTGAGACTCTGACCCATGACCTTTCACACCGCTAGGGCTGCTGGGAGTGACCTGTGACCCTGCACTGGGCTCTCTCAGAGTCTGCTCAGTCTGACCCCTCCGAGCTTCATGACCTCCCAAGTCACAGCTGTGCCTGATCTGTCCTTAGGGGCCGGAAAAGAACATGTCAGATGGAGGTTTTTTTGGTTCTAGTGTGTGCGGGCGTGCACGTGTGTGTTGGCGTACATACAAATTGCAGTAGGGTTGTGGGTTATGTGCGTGTGACTGTGTTTGTCTGTATATCACCCACACATCTTTGTCTTTTGGATGCGCAAAGACCCTAACAGGGAGTGTATATATAGCGATTGGTAGGTTACCAAAACAACGTGCTTCTTACAGCCAAGGCCACGACACGTAGACGGGCTAAGACAATCTATCAATCATGCATACAAAGGTCGTAGACCCCTAATGGTGCGTCTGAAGGCAATGCTAATGCAATCTGTTAATAACATCGACATAGATTTATCACGAGATATTGATCCTAAAGATACATCAAATCCACAATTATGGAAAAGTTCTCTAAAAGTAGATGCCTGGTCGTATTGTGATTTAATGACACACATGGACTCAGGTCACTAGTGTTTGCTGTCATTAGCTGTTCTGATTCTGACCTCCAGGATGTAGACGGCATTTCAATGTTTAATACCAAGGGCAGGACCTTGGCAATATTTTACCTCATTCTTTCTTGTCTGAACTATTTTTCCCCCTTTCTGTACTTTTTCTTTCATCTCACATCCCAATCAGAGCTGTCATTGATGCCTGGAATCAGCCAATCCCCCTTTTCTGCCATTTTCCATCGCTCTCATCATCCGTTTCTTCACTTTTTGGAGTAACAGGTCTTCTGCTTTACTGTCCCACTCCTTTCCACTGTGTCTCCTTCAGTTTGCCTCTCACTGTGATCAAAAATAGCACATGCTGGACCACTTATGTAGTACACTGTGCCTTGCCAAAGAAGAGCATTCCCCCACTAGTTATACCTTCCCTTTCCTGCATTCATGCTCTCTGTATGCTCTCTACCCCGTTGGCCTTCAGAGCCCCGTGTTCGACCAGAGCGGGGCCTCTATGACCTGCAGCTGTGTTTACTGTCAACACAGACCAGTGTTAGGACAGCTGGGGGAACAAGAAAAGGCCAGACAGTAGTGAGCATGAGCAGCAAATACACATATCTAAAAAACCCCACACACACCAAAAATGTACTCAGACTTGACAAAAAAAATGCATAAACAATTATATGATGGAAGAATTTAGCTTCCACACAGACTCTTTGAGTATCGCATTCTCAAATGTGCGAATGGTCAGTTTTTTGAACTTTTATCCGAACTCAAAGGCGTTCAGTAAACACTGTTCATTTGCTCATGTAATGTTGTGGCATCACTGTCCCCCTTTCCTGTTTCTGGTTCCTATGATGACACATTATAGGAAGGTTATGACCTGCACAGCAAAATGACAGTGGGCACCTGGTTATATTTGTTTGCATATGGCGTATGTGGAAATGCCTGCTGATTTGAGAGGAAAAGCACACAACTCAGATTCTGGTTTTCTTTAACCCCTCACATATAATCCCCCACACAGAATGATGACAAAATGTTGCATACTCATGTGTCCCCTTGTACTTATTATTTTTCCCCTCTTCCTGTACGCCAGATGATTCAGTGAGACATGCCCTGGTTCACACACTCTGCATCCTGTCCCGTACTGACACACCATAATAAACACACATACACACAGACCTCATACCAGTGCCTTAATACATTTCTCTGGGATTTAAGCTTTCATGGGAGCCTGCAAACCCCACCATAGTTGTGGTATGACTCTCCCCATGTGTTCTCTTAGGACTGGAACAGAGGAAGCTCCATTAGTTAGCATCACGGGGGAAATTCCCACTGCTAGTATCAGATGCCCAATGATTTCATAACAAATAACCTTTAAGTAACCAAATGTATGACAACATTAATTATCTGACTAATGGGTATAAAACTTTAAACGATATTGCCTTCAATATGAAAAATTGGAAACTGGCCAGTGAGAAGTAAGATAGCAAATTTCTCCTGATACAGCACCTAGTCAGTCTTATCTATATCATTTAAGTGAATGACACTATAACAGCAAGATTCTCTACACCTAAAAAGGTATTGACACTTCCTCTTTGCTACTGACATGACTTATTAGGTGTCAAGGAGACTGCCTTTAACGGATTATTGGCAACCTGGATTTAGTGCCATTGATGTGTTGTCACATATTCTGATCACGCCTTCACATTTTTTCTCATTGTTCATTGCATATATAAAAAAAGAACAACATTGCAGCAGGCATCCATAGTTAAATGAACTTGTATCCTTAAAATCTTCAAGTCAGACTTTTGTGTTTTTGTTTTTTTCCCCCTTCACCTTTTCTTCGTATCTATACTGTCTCTGACTGTCCCTATGGTATGGTTTCCATGGAAACAGAGCTTGTAGGGGAAAAAAAGTGTATCGAGATTGAGTGAGTTATTTTTTTCTCCCAATTTCTCTCTCTCTCTCTTCTGCTCTCACTTTCTGTCTCTTGCTCCCTCTCTCATTCACTGTAAGTCAAGCCGTGTGTGGAGCGATCAATATCATTAATCAACACAACTCAACAGCACTCAGCTCTGCGGGGAGAGATGAAGAGGCACGGGGGAATGTCAACATGCCGGCCTGGAGTAGTCTTAACCAATGATACATATCACACATCATATGGATGAGAGCAGGGGCAAGAAGGGAGAGACAGAGAGGAACTGGAGAGGCAGACAGAGAGAGACAGATAACTCAGAAATGGAAGTATGCTTTCTAGGTAGAAGGGAGCAAGCAAGTGAGCAAAAGAAAGTGAGAGATTGAGGTGGGGAGATAGAGGAGTTATTACTTGGTTGTCACCTACAGTCTAGAATCCAATATGACATCAGCAGTGAAGTAGTGACGGAGGTGAAACGTTCATTTATCTGACTCACTCTGAGGTATGAGTACAGTCAATAAGTACAGTCACCATTACACCATCTACTGGAGCTGATACCAGCTCCTGAAACAAAAACAGACGGGTGACAAATGAAAGGAGAAAACAATATAAAGTATCTCTGTAAGGTGTAAGGCCACCATGTGAAACCAGAGCAGCTTCACAGCATCTTGGTAGTGAGTCCACAAGTCTCTGGAACTCTAAGGAAAGCCATTGTTCCCAAAGATAATTCCTCATCTGGTGTTTGGATAATGATAGAGATGGTGGAGAATGCAGTCAAACACACTCCAAAATCTCCCATAGGTGGCCAGCTGGGTTAGGATCTGCTCATAGCATATGATTGACATCATTTCCATACATATCTAACCAGTCAGTGACCCCTACTGCCCTATGGATAGAGGCACTGACCTTCTACTTCCATCAGAATAGAAATGTGTCATCACAGGATAAAGGTGATCACTCAGAACAACTTTGTATTGATTTGCAGTGACCCTTCACTCCAAGGGGACAAGTGGACCGAAACCACAATAGACTCATCGTATTCCTTCACTGCTGTGGTTCAAGTTTTTCCTAAAATTTCTCTTTTCCAACACTTTCCACCTGAATAACACAGCTCTACAGCATTCAGTTTTCAAATGCAGGTCTGATTTAGAAATATCCTAATCAGAAATAAAACAAAAATATTTAACATGTAACTACAGTGTATTTACAATGATAATTACACTCAAGGCGTATTCTTGTCTACACACTGTTTAAGAGTTTTAAGATGAGGTGGTGAGTCAAAAGAACAACGGGTTAGTAATAATAACTAATATTAATCAAATAATATTACTTATGCTACGACACCATTCAACCATAAAGGCAAGTGCCAGGAGCAAAAGGGCACAGCAATAAAAACTGCTGGGCTCAGGTTTGAACCACAGACATTACTGACTATGGGAGGGGGTACCATTAAAAATTCACACTGAATTTGCTGCCTTGATTGTCTGCTCTCAAAATATTATTCTAACTTTCACTGCAATGTTCTCAGACACATCAAAATGAAGCTAAGACACCAAGACACCAGCACTATGTTAATGGAAACCAGTTAAGAGGAAGCACTTTCTCACAGTCAGGCCCACTGGGTCAGCAGCTTTCATGTTACTGTCCTGCCACAAGCCTTTAGCTGAACAGCTTCCATTAGAAACACTATAGCAAGAGAGGAGGTGATGTGAGTTCCAGCTGTTGTGGCCAAATAGGACACTGTATCAGAAATGCAACTTCTATAATCAAAATAAAAGTGTTAAAATGGGTTTTCTTTTTTTTTTTTCTTTTTTTTGCTCACTTTTCCTTCAGGCTCTCTTCGCACATGTTCTATTTGTTGAATAACAAGCTGTATCTCTACCTCACTTGCATCTCATCCCTCTCAGTGTCCAGGAGAGATAAGTACGATGGAGCTGACAATGGTAGTGGTCCTGTACTGCGGGCCCGGGGTGGGAGGTGAGTGGGAGGCTTGGTGTAGCCTGTTGCCAAAAACATAATCAGCAACGCTGCTGGCAACAGGACTTGCCAACTCAACTTAGAACTGCCCTGCAGTTCTGCTAAACAACTCGAACAACTTTAAGGTAAAAGTTGGTGTTGATTTTCTGTATACAGTCATAAAGCTGCATTTTTCCCCTTTCTGTTTGGCCACTGCTCAGGTTAGTGCAAGGAACATGTTATACATAATTCATGTTGAAATTAAGATTCAACATTAAAACATATTACATATCTGTTCTAAACAATATGAACAAGTAAGCTACTAGAAAAAAACCCGTTCTCAAATTAGTTTCAAATATTTCTGTAATGTCAGCACTGCTGTATGAATCACTGGCTCTTTAGCTCAAAGCCAAGTGTTCAGATCTGTAGGATTGAGCTGTACACAGTACACATGCTCCGAGGAAAGCACAGCACACCCAGGCAGATTTAGAGAGTTGTTTGTTTATTTCCTATAAGTGTGCAAGACAGAATGTTTTCCCGCATTAATATTCAACATCAACTCATACACAACGAGGAAAGGAAAAGATCTAGAGCCACAAAGAGAGGAAGGTGGAGGTATGGAGGCGGATCTTCTTGCGCTGCTGTGAGGAGGCAGATTATTTAAAGACTGATTGAGACGCCAACGTCAGATGGATTGGGAGCGTGAAGGCAATCAGTGAACAGATAAGGAGCTGTTACCTGAAGACGCAGCACTGTGCTGGCTGCTCGGGTAGTCCTCCCTGCACTGTCTGATAACAGCCTACTTTTAATGACCAGTGAAAGCTGGCAGGAGACGGACACTAAACAGATCAACCTCTCCTCCCCTCCGGCTGCGCCTGGCGCTGCTCACTAGATATACCAGCCCCCTCCTCTCATTCCATCCCACCATTCCCCTTGTAGTATCTCTCCATCCTGCCATTCCAACATCCACCTATCCCTCGAGCAATGCTAAAAGCAATGCTGCCAACGTACACTGCAGCCAAGAGCCATAATGCATGTAAATACAAGTGCATGTCGATGTGCAGATATCCACACGCTGGATGAATGAATTCACAATGCTCATATTTTCCCGGGCTTCGTTTTTGCTTCGTGTAACCATTAGAGTTCACGTTTTCATAAAACAAGGCGCACATAAATGCACTTTATACACACAATAATCTACACAAAAGCATTCTCCTAAACCTCTTCACTTTAAAGGTAGGCACTTCTTGCGCTTGCTCCGTCTTGGTGGATTACAATTAGCCAGGGATTCTCCTGCAGGGCATAAATGTGTTGCTTTCAGATACAGGGATCCGTTTGACTCTAATGTAATTATTGTATGGAGGCCTGGTGCCCTCGTCAGCTGAAGATTAAGGGCGCTCTCGCCCACCACTTGCTTTCACCTTTGGCTCCTCAGCTGAAACCACGCTAAGAGTCTTACTCATTCGGCTTCTTCTTCCCTATCTCTCTCGCTCTTTCTCACTCTCTCTCTCTGCATCTCTTTCCAAGCTCTCTTCCAATAACATAACCCTGCCCCACACCTCTGCCTTTGTCTATTTGCTCTCAGCCTCCAGGCCAAGTAAGCTGATAGGCTGTCAGGGGTCAGCTGGCTATGAGTGATTGGCTTAATGGGCAAGGCCAGAGCCTCTGCCTGGGAGCCAATGAGGAACAGCCGCCTGGCCTGTACCCCCTTGTTGACCTCCGCTAGCCCACAGCAACAATGACACACCTCTGCAAACACAGCCTGCGGTGGGAGCACGGGTAGCTGCCAACAAGGGTCCCCCACACAAATACACACACACAGTCACATGCAAAAATCACACACAACTCCTCACATAGAAATACACACGCTATGAGATTATAGATTTGGCTGCCAAGTGAGGATCCCTCATATCTCTGCCACCTTTCCATTTTCCATTTCTCTGTGTCCTTATCCCTCTCTTTCTTTCATTCCCTCTGTCTTATTCTTTGCCCATCGCCCCCACATCCTAACTCTGTCTTTGTGAAACACAGTTCTGACATCAAAGTGGCAGAAATATTAATCCTACCAGAAGTATCCACTCCCAGTGTAGGGATCAAGAACCAGGTCGAGGATAGGTGGGGTTGGGGGGGGGGCATGACAGGAGACAGAGGGGGGGGGGGGGGGGGGGGGTAGACAGAAAGACAGAAGAAGTAAAATAGATGGGGGATGTAAAGTAGCATATTTTTAAGCTTGAGTGGGAAGCCCCTACACAACAATTATGGCTCGCTAATCTTTAAGTACAAAACAGGTCTCACACACTCACACAGTATGGCTTTCTACCTTTCAATTAGCATAATCGCATAACACAATACCATACAAATGTGAGGAACACATGATTTCTAAAATAATGGAAAACAAGTTAAAAAAAAAAGAAAAAAAACTACACATAATAATAACATCAATGACTTTTAATAAAGATTCCTGGCTTCATGGTTCAATAGATGTAGTTTCTAGAATTTCTCAATTCACTATAGTCCCCACTCTGCCTTCACCTCCTTACACTGTCTCCTTACAAACTGCAGGTCAGGCTTTCCACAAGAAAAACACAAAGAAAGCAAGAAATTATTTTCACAACTTAACTTGTCTTCGAAAAGAAGTCATCGCCCTGTTGTGTGAGATACACACACAACATGATAACAGCGATGGCGGCACCTGTGACTAAACAATCACACAAAGGATTTATCCAATGAATAGCATGCTTTAAATGGCATAATAGACATTACTCAGGACTGAGTATGTAAAGAGTGGGCGTAAGTGTTAATGAGCACAGAAATACACTAAATAGCACAATAAGCCAATTCCAAGAAACTTTTTTTTTCATATGATGAAACAAATAACACGATGGTAAAAATAAAAGTAAACAAGAACATTGTAAGTATAGTCACATTTTAGTTAACACTACACTCATCTGCAATTTGCATGAGCTCTCAGTTTGCTCTGAAGTTCATTAAGCTAAACATCAAGTAACGCCACACTTCGCCTCAGGGAGAACACATGGTTGGCCAGTGTGTAAAGAAAGGCATTACGCTGAGTGTCAAAATAATATCTCTGCCTCCTTCTTTTTTTCGTTAAGACCGACTTGTGTAAACAGAGAAGAAATGGGTAATGCTCCTCACATGTGGTTTAATTGCACTGTGTATAACTGTCGGTCTGAGTGTGCAGAGGTGTACACAACAGACATTAATATTTACAAAATATCGCAGAGGTGACAAACGTCCAGCACTTCAATACATATGAAATATTTTATAGAGTTCCCAGTCTGCGATGGTCGTCTGTGTTTTGTAAATGGCTTTGCAAAAGTGTTTTTAAATGTGAATAACAATGTCGACTAACCAGTCATTAGAGTTGAAGAGGTCAGTGAAACATTCTTTCATTTAGCATTCTAAAGCATGAAAGGCTGTAACGTCATTGAACTTTCTGGAATCTAAAATTTTCTAAAGCACATCCAAAATATGTAATAAGGAATAAATGTGTAATTTGAAAGGAATGCATGTCTGGTCTATTTTTCAGCACTGTGACTGCTCCCGGAGTATGATTAGAGCTTAATAGAAGATATAAAACATTTATAAAAAAAATATATATCAGAGAAAGATGTTTATAGATTTTAGGACTGCAAAGCAGTGTCAAAAATCTGTACATGATCAAAACCTTACCCATAAAACGCACTGAATATTAACCACTGCGTGCTTGCTGGCATCAAAAATGGACTGGGACAACTTGGCAAGAATGCAACAGTAGATCAAGAGTATGTTATCCAAGAATTTACAAACACACACACACACACACACACACACACACACACAGAGTCAGAAAAAGTCATGGCAATCTGATCAAGCAGTTCATTTTAAATCCAGCAGATCCCCAATTAGGAATGTTGACTGGCACTGGTTTTTAGTGGAAAAGAGTTTATATATATATATATATATATATGAATTAGGTGTATACTCTGCTACATGTGCTGCAGAAAGTGGTGAAAGAAATGAGAAATGTAAACAATCAGTGTAACAATCAGTTTGTGTGGTGACTTAATTACAGAAAAAAGAGAAAAAGACCTGTTGGCACTTATCAGAGAACATATGGTGATACTTATGTGTGATAAGCTAAAAAATGCCTATCTAGCTCTAATGTAAATAACACACACTACACCAAACACCCACATAAAAGCACATGAATGACTATAAAACCTAAATTACTGTGGTATTACCTATTTTTTTTCTATTGCATGTCCAACCATTCTATTATGAAAAGACCAACCACACAGCATACATTCTGCAAATATGTGTAAAGCACATATATAAAAGCATTATTGTATTCTGTTTCACCTCTTCTCTACAAAATATTATGCCGTGACTTCTCATCCTACCAAATACCCCGCTCTCCTGAAGTGATTTAAACACGGTGTCTTGTCCACACGAGCGTAATTATTAAAACAAATACTGCTCATTGAGTCACAGAAAAGCTAAACACAATTAGCTGTTTTTGTTGGAATTGCTGCATGAGATTAGTTGGAGCCATAAAATGTTTACTCATCACGGTGCCAGTGAAGCTGCAATGCATTAAAACCTACACACAAAACCAAAAGGACAAATAAATCCCTTGTATGGTAAACAACCAACTAGGATAGAACAGAGTAAACAATGCCTGAATAGCACTTAACTCAAGATTTTGAAATAGTCTGAAATCCTGTGTTTTCTATTACAGATTTGATTTGTAGCATAGAGTACATTTGATTATTTTTTTAAATTTATTAAAGGGTATGTCTGCTTTGGCATCAATGTAATGTATCTGTGTTATTTATCTTACTATGTTTATGTGCTGACTGAAGGTGTTTCTGATTAGCTAATAAATGTATTGCTAAAATTATCGTCCAATATTTTATTTAGAAAAAAGTTTTAAAAAAACACTGATCCAGTGCTCCATAATACAATTTGCTATTTAAATGTAGTTGATTCATGATTGGGCATGATTGACTATGGCTTTCTGGACTGAGTGGATCAGAGCAGATCAGAAGTTTGGATATGAAGTAATAAAAGATGTTTGGCTTTCTGAATGAACAGGGAATCTTGGATGTGTTAAGAGTGACAGAGCAAAAAGTGTCTCGTCCTCAGATCCTCTTCGGTATGCATGTTTTTGCATGACAAGCTACGTTTTCACTTGGCAGAAGATTTCTTCCCCTTCCAAACCCAACTCTATTGGTCATAAAAGGACAGGAAGAGATTTGTCTCTTTTACCCTCCTCAAGGTACAAAGAAGGTAATGACATAAACAATTTAAAGGACAACTCTTCGGGGTTTGTGTCACTGTTTATGGTGTGTCAACAGCAGACAGGGGAGTGCTCTGTGGCCAGTATACATGAGTATCTCACAATGCAGCTCTGTATTATAAATTTCAGTGAGAGAAAAGTTATGGACTGAGCTCCTGAGTGCATGGTTAAATGTGGCTGTATCAAATGCATGGGAATACATTCTCCACCAGGAAATGTGACAACAGCAAATGGCTTAGCAGATTTTTCTTCTGAGCTAGAGGGGCCAATAACTGTCACTTTAGTTTAGGCCCACAGACTTTCAGCTCCCTGTGTCTGGTCAGTAATTTGTAGAGGGGAACTCCATATTATAGTGTTTTGTAATACAGAGATAATCCTCCCAGACCTGGTCTGGTGCTCTGACTGTGAACAAGTCCCCGAGGAGTCCTGCCCTCTCTCTCCGAGAGGCACCTGTGTGTGTGTTAGGGGGAGGCAGGAGGTGTCTAAGGGTTGTTAGCATGAGGTATAACTGTTGTTCTGGGTTTCTGGTTAAAGGTAAAGTGTGGGTTAAATTTGTGGGGTCTCATGTCCCTCAGCTCTTTCTAGCTTGCTTTACTGGTTTTGGCATTTATTAGGCTTTATGCTGTGCACTGGATCTTTATTGGGATTTATACTATGAAATGACCCAGACTGAATATCAGACCTAGGAAACTAAAAACTGCTCCCTTGGTCTTTTACCTCTACTAACAACTTATTTTACTGTTTTTCAGAGAATATTGAGTATAATGATACCCTGTCAAAAAAAAATCACAAGATGTAACGTGTAAAGTCTGGAGAGCATGAGAAATAAAACAACCAACAGCAATAACTGGAACATGTTTTCTGAGGAGGTCATTTCATACTTTATTATGGATTAAACTTTAAACAGGGATATTTTTTTTTTCTATTTTCTCTTTGTTCCCATAGCCTGCAAGCTCACAACTGTTCGCTTTTCTGTTCTGTCATTTTTATTCTGCTCATGTGCAAACGTGCAAAACGAAATGATATGAAAAAGCAAAGAGAAAGAAAAACAAACACAGAGGATGAGAAGCAGGCGGAAGCCCGTAAAGCCTGGTGACCCGGGTCAGCTCTCTCAGATACACATCACTAAGAGGGGCTATAAAAGTTCAAGAGGAGGTGTCTCTGTCGATCCAGAGAAAATAAACCCAAGCCTGACTATACAAGGACATCAGCATGAAACACACGGAGGCCCAGGCAGAGTAACAACAACAAGGACAAAATCTACATCCATCATTCAAGGGTAGATACAGTACGTCTTACATGGAGAAACACAATTTGCCCATACAGCTTTGCAATCGCACACATTTATAAGCACATGTGCACACATAACATTCAGTCGCTCCACACAGATTGGAGAAAGCATGTTTGCACTGGGATTTCAGAGCGTGAGGTGTTCGGGTCCTACTGCATGTTCCTAAGATGTTAGCCATAATAAGAGGTTAACCAGACATGACTTCTCTTTCTTTTACACAGCATATAACAGTGCACTTCATGCTTCACACACCTAAATCAATATCCATACACAGGCCAAAAAAGTACATATAAAAAACTATATGACTAGATCTGTATACAAAAACCACAGGGACTACTCCATACAGCCAGCATAAATAACCAACAACACAGGCTGTTCATCATCACTTATTGGTGTATGTACATGCCGTGGGTTTGCGGGAACATGATTGGTCGGTACATTCATCAATCTGATAGTGATCAGTCCCATATAGGGGAGATTAATCATTAGCTCTGCCGGGGCAAATGCATGGCACGGCAGATAGTGATTATTGATGGGTTAATCCCAAGTCCATGGTTTTGCATTCAAGCAACAGCCTCAGGGTCTATCATGCAAAAACATTTTTATTTATTTTTATATCGCTTTTTTATTAAGGCATGTTGGTAATATGCAGAGAGTTAATGCAGCAGAGGGCAAATTAGGACAATTATGGTTAATGCACCATATTCATATCAATATACTCATGCGGTTACCTGAAGCAAAGTACGAATTTGCAATTTTCAATACACTATAAGAAGGATTAAGAAATTTCCTGGTTCAGTATAATATGACAGTGTCACTGATGGGAAAGTAGAATCCTATCACCGTCCTCTCGGTTTCTTATTTAATCTTTTCTCTCTTCAACCTTCCTTTCCTTTCTCTCGCTCCCTTTCTCCCTCCTGAAAGTGATGTTTTGCAGAAGTGCTTTTAAAAGCCCCTGAGGGTAAATAGTGCTCGAAACGTAAACAGAAATGAGCTGACCTTGCCAGAGTTTTGGCTCTTGACAGTAGAGCTGCTTTAAGACTTCAAGCAGCAAGGGTCACAACTATAAACAAATCCATTCCAATGCCAGCAATACATACATACAGAGGAAAAGCAAACAAGTTCCTGCCAAAGGAACGTAATTAATGAAAACTCAAGAGCGATAATATGAAAGAAAAGGAAAAAAGGGATAGAGTCAGTGGAAAAAAAATGTAGAAGATAAGAGGGGGTGGTCTTCTCATGGCTAAGGAGTCTTACTAGTGGAGAAATGCAGTAGGAGGAGGAGGAGGAGGAGGAGATGAAGCAATAACACAGAGAACAGGGTGAAAAATTCCTCACCAGTGTATTTAAAGCCGGATGTGAGTCACCTCACCTGGCATCTGTTTTGGTTTAGCCAAAAGGTCAAAGTTCATGGTTCATAGGTTCTGAGCAGCTCAAGTACACAAAGGAATTTTCACAGCTTTAACATTAAATGGGGAAACTGAGCATCTAACAGTTCAGGCGCAAATCAATTTAGTAACTTGGGTGACGCATTTAGCTTCTATATTAATTTATTCAACCCCAGTGTGTAGTTTCTGGCCAAAGATGGAGAACAAGGAGGACATGATGAGGAACTTACCAAAGCCAAAATGCATCAGGACTTATCTGATTAGGAAATTTAAAAACCAAACCTACAATATCGTTCCTTTACTCTACCTTCAAGACTTGTCTTTATCCATTTGACCTTGAATCATCTGCTTGTTTATCCTCTACTGAGGAAGGCAGAGAGTCAAGTCCACAGCTCATTATTGATCTACAGCACATTTGTGCATATAACGTATTAAAAAAACACACACACACACACACACACACACACACTGCACACACTTTTATTCAATCTTAAATAGAAGCGAGAAATAAAGAAAAAACACAACAGAATGAGTTAATTAAATATGGTATAATTATAATAACATATACTCTGAAGTGTGACTTTGGGCTGAAGTGAAAAGTGTTGCAAATGAGGCTGAAACATCATCCTCTTTTTAGGCACATAAAAAAGGCGATTGGTTATTGCTCCAAAAAGAGAGCGTAGGTCACAAGGTGACTATGAAAACCAGGAGACTGCCAGGCAGACTGCAGAGGCAGTGACAGGCGTGTGTCCGTACCAAAACTTCAGTGATACATAAAATTCTTGTTATTCTAATGGACAAAAAATGCCACTGTGCACAGCACCCGGGCTCTCATCTCATGCATGTCAGTAAGTAAAAGACATAGTGGACCTTCTTCATTTTTAGAAGTAACTCTACCTGTGCTATACTCCTAAGAGAATCCACTATTACCAGTGCTGGATGCCCTGGATTGGGGCAGTCTATACAGATTGTGGTGTGTGTCTCCTCGGGGCAGTGTTTGTCATGTCGGAGAATCTTGTTATATACTCCAAGTTCCTCAGCCCTGTGATAAGTCATCGTTATAGCTGGCCAACCTGGCAACCCAGTGATAAGGGAGCCATGTTCAATCACAACGCCAGCCAATATTTCAAATTCCATATTGTTTGCCTGCGGTCGAAGTTCCCTCCCTCCAGCCCACACACACACACACACACACATAAAGGACACCTTTTCTATTTTCATCTTCTTCTGTCTCAGCTGCTGTTACTTTATCGCTGTCTTTCTGTCTGTCTCTCTCTCTCTCCCATCAGGGAACACGAGGATGAGTGGTGTCTGTACCATGTTAGAACAGAGGAGGTTATGTTAACAGAGTGCAGAACCTGTCACACCAGCTCGACATGTCCTTTACTGAGGAGGAAGAGGGATTATTCACAAGGAAAAAAAACAGCTCATGCTCAACTTTCTAAATATATACACGAGCCCAGGAGCAAAAGTTATTTGTTTTACAATCATTATACAGAAGACACATCAGACCAGTGCTGCAATAAAATGTGTTTAATGCATTTTAGCTAAAATCACAATCACAAGTCAACAGGAAACAAAATATAAATATCTTTGGTACAAAAGAAGCAAAGCTACCCCCCCACCCCCTAAGTGCTCTGTAATCCACATTAAGTGAAGAAGGCTGCTCCTCTGAACTTAAGACTGTGAGGACATGAGAGGATGCTTACAGGCCTTGTATAAACACTCCTACACACAGGCCCTCCTCTGTTTAGTGGTTTTGAGGCTCCACCAAGAAGCTGACCAGCGAAGAGGCATCAGGTGGGGTCTGGCCACATCTGGTGTAGCAGGAAGAGGTCTCTGCTTGCTCTCATGAGCATCATCCTTCTCAACACCATGTCCTCTAAACTTCTTGTGAGCTCTCTTCCTCTGTGTAACTCTCAGAAAAAAAAAGCACAAAAAAAAAAAAGCTGATGGGTTCGGCTTGGGAAAGCAATGGCTCCCGCGGCTGTGTTTATACAGCTTTAAGAGAAGGCAGTTTAGCAGGTGCATGACGATGTAAGTACAACCGCAATCCACCACTAAGAGGATTAAAAGCTAGGATGATATCTTTCTAGTAAATAACATTTTTCTGGAAAGAAAATACAGCAATAATGGAGCTCTTCTCATTCCCCTGGCTTCATCCTCTTTGCATTGGAAGACAAAAAGTAAGTGAGAGGGAGGGAGAGAATGAGTTTATATTGGCTGAAAAAAAAACAGGTGTTAAGCCTCTCCAAACTGGTCTGTGTAATGGGGTTCTGTTTGGAGGGTGTGGAACCGGCGGATAAACAGCATGCTGGTCTATATATTTGCCTCTTTCTACTCTATAATCCTAACAGCGTTACCCAAAGAGTATGCATTATAAGCATCAGAAGCATCTCAAACATATACTAACTTCTCTCGCATAGCCCCATTCAGGGACAAGCTAAGCTCCTGCGCTATATCGCCTTCCCAACTGGCAGGGATATGATACTCATAGCTAAGTAAATGGAGATGAATCATTGAGACAGAATTTCCATCATCTGAATGGGCCCTAGAATCATCACTGAAGCCTTCCTATGCTGACAAGTGTTGCCAGTGCCAGAAAATGCCATTATTTATCCCCATTTAAGCTGCTGCTTTAAGTTCGGTTGTGTTACAGACACCCCAGCATGGAAGGTGATCTTGGGCTCTGTGGTCAATAGCGAGGTTATCTGCCTCTCACAGCATGGCTGAAGAAATTCGTATCACAATAGTAGAACACCTGGCCCGAGTCTAACACGTATCCATTTTGTCCTGTGATTCTTTTTGGGCCTCTCGCTTTCACTTTACTTTTAATTTCTTAATTCCTTCAGAGCAGTGCCCCGTGACTACCTGGGGGTCCTTCTTCTCTTGCCCACTCATAAAGCAAAAAGCAGTGGGTGTTTACACCTGCTAGGCCCCACTCAAAGCCTTGGGGTGGAGTTAGAGAACTGCCCACTCTCTCCTCCCCGCTCCTCCCTCTCCTATAGGAAACAATCAGCCTGTTACGGAGGCATCAATGGCTCTCCCAGCTGGAGTTTCCCTTTGGTTATTGAGTGCAGATAGGACGCCACTGCGCATTTGTGTGTGTGAGTGTGTGCATGTGCACAGCCAGTGTTGTGATGAGCGCTGCTCAAAACACACTCCAAAACCCAAGTGGATGGGTGGGGCGGCGGACTCTTTTCCACCTCATATCACACAATGCAGCCAATTCTGTTGCCTGCTGAAGTGGAGAGAGAAGGAGGGTAAAGTCCTGGTCTTGAGTGGGTATGAACCCCTAGATCAGTGACCCAGTAGGACAATAGGGCTTCTCACAAGCAGACCCCTTCACCAACCCTCCAACACAACTAAGTTAATCCCCTGAGCTGACCATCTTACCATTAGTGCATAAGTACTGAGTCAGCCTAATTGCGTACCAAAAAAGGCATGTTTCAAGTAGCAGCCAACCACTGGTAGAGCGACACACAAGTGCAACATTGTTAGCGCTGTGATTTGTAATTGCAAAGTTAGAACGTAGGTTTATCTCTCCTAGGAAAAAAACCCCAAAACATGCATGCTTTTAAATTAAGAGTAATTGTCCCAGGTATTCAACCAGAACCAATGCTTTCAGAGTAATTTACACCTAGTATGAATTGGCGAATTGTTGTATTTTATTAAAGACTCGTCCTGATGCCCTGGCACCAGGGATAATGGGCATAAAACAAAAACTGAAACATACTTGAAAAACCACATCAAGACAACTGACAGCATGAACACAAAGCTTTTTTGTGTTTTTGTTTTTTTTTTTTTACAAATAAAAAACACATAGAATCTATAGTATTTGTTGGTAAGACACAAATTACACTAGGGTTGGGCAATTTGTGCTCCCCTAAGGACACCTTCAGGGAAGAACTATCCACACTCTGAAATGCATTTGGTGTGGTCCAAATACCAAACACACAACAGGAGAGAAAAATTTTATCATCTTCAAGCATGAAGAGAAAGACTAAGCTAAACTAGCCTACAGGGTACAACAAGAGCGGGCCTGGTCACACAAATGATTAAGCCTACTGACAACAAAAGTAGACAAATGTCTCGGACATTTCTTATAGTATTATCTTTGCCTACCTCTTCTTTTTTTAACCCTTTTCTTTTTTAAACTACAGGCCAAATTTCTATTAACTTGTTCAATCAGTTTACTGTTTCACTTCATCATGCCTTTTCTTTCACATTCAAACACGCCCATTGGAAAGAAAAAAAAAAGTTGAGGAGTGGAAACATAACCAGTGTTCCTCCAAACACAGTTACCTTAAGCTCCAATTTAAAATCAAATCAAAACACAGAAAGACCCTCCTTCTGTTTTGTCTTGTTTTGAGGTGATGATGGATCATTGCAGCTGTTCCCCACACGTGCATTCATATCAAAGAGGCCAGAGTATGAACTTGTGTTTGCGCTGCACTCATATGCCCAAATATATTTACATCGCAGTTGTTGATTATATGTGAAAATGCATGAAACTATGTCAAGGTAAGATAAATTTTATTTGAATCTCATAATAATGATGATGCATTATTAGGAAATTAAGCAATTACTTTGCAAGCGAATGCTGATTACTCCCACCATCATCAGTCGCCAGTATCCTTGTCCATCGGATTAACCCTATCTGGTATCTGTTCTTCACAGCCTCATGCATAGCAATGACAAACTTTTTTCACACAATTCTAGGCCAAACTTTTTTTTTTAATGCCACATAGCTGTAATACTGTATCATGAATACAGAAACAGTATCCATATAAAGAGAAAAGTAAGGGGAAAAACATTACATTTAGAAAAGCAATAATCTTATCAAATCCACGGAGGGCCATTACAAGACATCAGACTCTCTGCCAGCAGGGATACAGTTCGTACCAAGAGATCAGAAATCTTCTACTCTAGCCAAAGGGAAAAATTCAAAACAGTGCTACTGGGCTTTTTTTTCAGTTTTTAAGAAATCTAAAATTACTGCAGAAACTTTCCAAAACTCAAATGTAGTCTGAACTTGCTCTGCAAGGAAATGATCACAATGAAAAATGCAACTTTAGCACCTCCTTATTCCAAAAACGGCTGCATGATTTTCTTCAGGATCAGCTACTAATTCAGCCTGAATGAAGTCATACTCAAATGGAAAGTAAGACAGGTTATCAAGAGTAGATGAATGCTATTAGAGCAATTGTTAACAGTTATTTTGTCTCTGTACTTTTGTGTTAAATACATAATACGACTATCACAATTTTGATAATGTGTTTGAATTCCTATATTCAGTTACCAAAGAATGAACACACTTGTCTGAGCAGACTTAAAAAAACCTTGAACCCTGATTTAAAGGTCACCAGCTTCTGTAAAACTTGGCCCACACTAGTTAACATTTATCAGTTATTCTCCTGCATAAAGGTTGGTGCTTATTTCAGATTAGCCTTGTGAAACAGCACAACAAAGTGCACCCTTTTCCTCCCCTCTCATGCACCCTCTTAGCCCTTCTCCCTCCTTCTCCTTTACCTTCCAGACTGACACAGTGCAACGCTTTTATCCCAAAGGTTTCAAAGGTTCTCTTCTCCCTGAATACAAAACACTACTGCCTCTTGAACTTTTGATGGTGGCTGAAAAGCAAAGGAAAGTCAGAAACACTCTCTATAAAGACATCACAGACAGGGTTCAGGTGTAGTTCACCTGAACTCCATCCATATTCAAAAGGTTTGTCTCTTCCTCCCTCCAGCCAGCTATTCCGGTCTACCTATTGGTATGGATGAGAGAAAGCCCTATTGAAAGGCTCATAAACATATGACAGAGATGTGGCCATGTGGAAGATGGTCATTGAAAGGGGCTTACACAGATAGAGCTAGCCATAGGCCCAAAGGCCTCAGTGCAAACATATTAATCAGCACCATGTCATCTTTCTTTCTAAACTAATTATCTAAGGAAGTAGAAGATAAAAGATATATGGATGGACACTATGCATGAAGTTGCTCCATTTGTCAGTGCTTTTGAAGCTGAGAGGCAAAACCTAGTAGGAAAGGATAATGTTTAGGGTCTTAGGATAAGCCATTGATTACTGTTTCCCATGTACTTTAATCAGCCTGTAGTGACACTTTACCACTGCCAGAGAAGGACACCCCATTGTCTTGGAGATAGAAAACACAGAGTTTAGGGGGTCCATATGCCACACTAATTGTTTATTGACTGTTCACAGCGAGGAGGAAGATAATTAGGGTCATTAACTAGTGTAACTAAGCAGACACAAGTTGTCAATTCCAGATCCCACCAGGCTTGTTTGCTCTATTGTAACAAGCTGTGTAGGATAACCGGTGTCTTTCCATGGGAAAACAGCTGGAGAAAGCATGGAAACACTTCTTTTCTGTTTTTATTATTCCTCCGCCTCCTCCGTTCTTCCTCCTCCTTTTCATTCCTTTTTTTTGTTTATTTTTCCTCCTACGGAGAGGGTCATAAGCATCCCTTCATCGGCCATCACGTACTTTTTACTCCTTTTTTTTTGCCTCTGTTTCACTTTAAAAGTTGACATGAAAACAAACATACTTGCATACAGTTCTATGTGAAATGTGAGAGGGATGATAAAAATGCACTTCATACACACTGGTCCAGGGATATGATCCCGGGGGGTTAAATAATATAACTTCAGTGTTACAGGATGACGTGATTTGCCTATACACGAGGGCCGCTATCACATCTCAGTGCAATTAAACACTCCTAAACATAAAAACGTTCTCACCCTCACTGCAACTCTGCGAGCAATTTATGTAACAATATGGAAAAGTTCAGCGAATTTGGAGGGAAGAAAAAACTCATCACCACCTCATCAGCCTTGGATAAACAACTTTTTGTCGTGTTTTGGAATCCTAGAACAGGCTGCTCTGATGCCTTGATAACCTTGAGTTTTGAGGTCAAGGCAGTCATGAAATAACTCAAGAGCAAAATCATCCATTCTGGTGTTTTACCTCACTCCCCTGCCATGTGCTTTATATAATTATATAATTATTTCCAACTAAGAATTTGTCAAACTAGCTGATATGTATTCTTCAACTGACTGCTAAAAACAAAACTCAACTAAAAGCAAAAAGTTTCTTTAAGGGGGAAATTCATTCCGGTTACAACCATGCAGCTTGATGAGGAATGATCGAAATGAAACATGTAAAGTGGCCTTTTAGGTTCACCTTTTCACTCTATGTTTCACTGTGACAAGGGATTCCACTTCAAAGATAATGAGAAATCATTCTACAGGCACATTTTCAATAAAAAACCCAGAATGTTTGGATTTTCACTGGTGGAATTTGTATTAAGCGGGTGTCGAGGAGGTGTTGAAAGGGTCCAAGGGAAACTGGCTTTGCAAGGACGGCCGAGGGGTCCTGAAGCTCAGAAGCATGTGGGCAAAACCATCAGTTACTCCCAGATGCTATCAGGTCACAACAGCAGCTATGCCTGAACTCCCCAGGGACACACAAACACACAGCTGGAGAAGGCATTAGGACAGAATTTGAACCACAACCAGAAGGAATAGGCTATAGGGGATTTTCAGCTGCGTGTCAAATGTGTGCTAGTGAGACTAAATATGTGGGTGAGTGAGAGATCATAGGTAGTGAATAGTGCTGCTTGTTTCTGTCTGTGTTTAGGTATGCACATTGCTCCATGTAGTTGTGGCTGTGCACTTGTAAATTTATCTCCGTGGATGCTTTTAAGCTGTATTATTTTGTTCTGGGGAGATTAAACAACTGCAGGGATACAGCGTTTAACTTCTATGACACAACACAGATGCCTTGCTCAAGAAAAAAAAAAGATACTTTTCTATCTACTGTAAACCCTGTACCTTCCATCCATGGTTGTGCAGCAGTAAGACTTCTGGATTTGCATAACAGCAAAGGGCAATCAATGGAAGAGGGGGCCCTTTGTTAGGAACTGTCAACAAAAGCAGGGGCCACAGGCCTGCAGCCCCCCCATGTCAAAAGTGCTTATTTGGGGTGCCACTCGGACATGACAGGGCCTCAAGAAGAAGGACTTGGGGTTAAACTGCTAACAACATTAAATGTCACCCCAGGGCCTGCTTTACTACGGAAGAAATGCAAAGTGGCTTGCATCAACCACTGTCACCAATGTTACATGATGCATTGCACTGACTCACTCAAAACTGTTGCCCATTACAAATCAAGTGCATTTGCATTCAAAAATAAAAACAAATGCATGAAATATGATGTAGTGGAAGCATTTTAAATGCTTAATAAAATATAGTGCCCAATAATATATTTTTGGTCATGACATGAAATTCATCTATAACACTTATGTGTAATAAACCAGACTTGTGACTTGTCAGGCAGCTGACAAAATGTTGATGTTTCCAAACAGTGTGTCTCCCTGCTCTCTGTTTCTTCCCTTTCCTAATTCTTAAATAATGCCACTCATTCATGGATGGCTTTTTCATCCATTATGGATCAATACCATATTTGATTTTGTTTGTTCTGTGCCAAGTGTCAATGTGCACAAGTCAAAGGGAAGCAGCCCTTTGTTTCATCCCGTTAATAAACACGAAAGCATTTAATATTTCATTTCTTCTACCGAAGGGCCTCTGAGACGTCACTGTGTTTAACACCCGGTGTCTGCGAAGCTCCTCGCGTTTTCTGTCTTTCTCTCTCCCTTCCCTTTCTGTCTTTTGGGTTTGTTTGCAACTGAGGCGTCTGCTCAGGACTGTGTTCTGTAACTTATTTAACAAGGGTTCATTCTCTTGAAAGCAGTTCTACCCGCAGGACCGACACAGGCTTTGACTCGACTTTGTGTACGTCTATTAATAAATTAGCTATTCTGTCACAATCTGAAGAAAAGATTCAATTATTCACAAAATGCAATGCATAATTCCATCAACCATGTTTTAAGCAGGGCTATGAATATTTTTAGCCATTTTACTTTGGATAATTAAAGCAGTAAATCTCTTTGTGAGGCACAGACCAGCCTTTACTGACTCTATGGTTCATGTTACAATGAAAAAAAAGAAGAAAAAAAGAAAGAAAAACAATATACATTTTCTGTTATGGTGAAGCCGGCATTAATCAACAGCTTCAGGTATGAATATGCAAGCAGCGGTTTAGTTAACATCTCTTATCGGAATATAAATCACTCATTTATTGGCAATCTTTCAGCTGTGGAGGATGGGAACAGGCAGGCGAGTGCAAAGAGGGAAAGTAAAGAAATAGAAACATACTGAAAGGGTGAGGAGATTTTGGAGAGGGTGTGAGAGTTAGAAAGACAAAGGATTTTGAGTTTGTGTATATGTATATGTGTGTGTGCGTGTGTGCATATGTTAGATAGAGCTACGGATAGGGAGATCAGTTTACCACAGCAAGTGTGTCCGCTGGCTCTTCTACACTCGATTTGGGGATACCGCATTAATTTGGGGAAACATGCATCTCCCTCTTTCTCTCTGCTCTTTCTCACACCTCCAGATGAAGACTCAGTGTGCTCACAGCTCCTCTGCCATATGTCTCAGCTGAGACAAAAATGCCTCTTAGGGTTTTTCTCACAGTATTTTTCTCCAGTCACACGGTTTGCCCCTGGTCGCTACACTAACCCAATTAACAGGAAGCCCATAGCTCCCCCAGGTCAGATAAAGACACCCCCTCCTCTCTTTCCTCTCCTCTCTCACACACCCAGTGTCACACAAACCCCTCCACCGTACTCTCTGCTGCCTCTGCTGACCTTTCCGTTCCTTACAGCGAGGTTTCTCGCCATCCGTTTACGCTGATTTGTTCAATAAACACCACTGAAGGAAACAACAGCTGGATCAGTGATGTATAGGTGTACAGGAATGTGGAGGGGTGGAGGGACGCACTGTGAGATGTCTGGTACGCACAAAGAACATCCATCAGAGAAAGGCTTGAATGTTTGCTTGACTAACTCAACAGAAATTTTAGAAAGTCCCAGATATGAAAAATATGGAATTGTGAATAGTTCACTAGACATTACAAGCTGATAAAAGGACACTAAACAGTGCTCAGAAATCTTTCAAAAAGACGCCAGTTGTACTCTGGGTCCCACTGGTAAACCATAATGGCAACCAGTCAAGCAGCATGTGACCAAAACATCCTGGTGTGACGACAGAGAGAGAGAGAGAGAGAGAGAGAGAGAGAGAGACAGACAAAACAGGATGACTTCTAAAGCCACAAACACATCAGTCAACTTACCTCCCATCCTCCCTCCTACTCTCCATCTCTGGTCCTCTCTCTCTGTCACACACACGCACATGCGCGCACGCACATGCGCGCACACACACACACACACACTTCCACCCTGGCTGTCTCAATTAACCCATGGTTAATCTTGGACTTCCCGTAGCAACTTCTAAAAGGGATCCGGGTAGAACGGGAGATGGTATCTGCCAGGAAGATTACAGTGCGACAGGCAGATCAAAGAGGGCCGGACTTTGGGCCCCAGCGATTAGCGGTAATTAAATAAAGTATGTCTGTTTAAACTTCATTAGCAGCTGGGCGTTTGCTCCACCAGAGTGGGCACAACTCAACCGTCCTTAATTAAAAGATAATCCACAGGATCGCCCCTAATCTCCTTCCAAAATATGCTCTCCTCTCCACCCATGACAGAGGTTTTCAGTCTGCTACTACTACAGAACAGGCCGGTGGGTTGAGGTGAGCATTAAAGCTGCCAACAGACTGAATAGCAGCCAGACAAGTGGGTTGCTCCTCGCTCCCCTCCACAACCCCCCGACCTGGAGAAGAGTAGAGACGAAAAAAAACGAAAAAAAAAAACCTGCCCCCGATAACATCAATTTAGCATGCTATTATCTCCAATGGTGGAAAACTACACTCTGGCAAAGTCTGACATAAATCTTGGAGAGCTGGGGGGACATTGAATATGCATGAGCTGAAACAGATATGACACTGCTGGCACATTAATATTCTTGTCACTGGAGGTTTTCAAACTTTCAAGTCGATGACTTGAGCGAATCCAGTCTGGAGTTTCCATAAAACAGGGCAAAAGAATATTATACATAATTAAAGACCTACAAGCTTCTGAACTCTGAGGGCGTAAAGAGAGAAAGAGAAAAAGAGAAATGTGTTGCTGTAGATTCCATAGAATTTAGATGAATCCACAGTTTGAATAAGGGTGGAGGGATACGACTGTGTGGATCAAATAAATTCTCTATCAGTGTCAGTTTCTTGATATTCAGGGCCAAGGAGCACATGCTCGACACTAACGTATTTCATAAAAATTATGTGTGCATGGGAGCGCTCAATATGCTGCCACATGAAAGAAAGACAAGCTATTTTAAAAACTGGGCACACATGCAGTTTAGTTGTCAAAGTCACTTAGACACATGCAAGAAAGGGAGCAAAGAGGACTGATGGTTAGATTGCAGCTTTGTTCTGCAAATGAGCGGATATTGATCCCTAAGTTGTGATAATTACATGGTCATGGCTCTTGGGTTTGAAATCTCCAAAGCTCTTATTTACATCACTCACAAAATGTAACAGTTGGACCTTCCGTGGCCCGATCTCTTCTCCTCATTCGGTTTCCTTTGCCTACCGCTAAGTACCCATGTCATATACACTTTCCATCAAATTCATCTTTACTCTGTAATATGTGGTCATTTTGGAATCATTTTACTTCTTAATCTTGAATTTGGGGGGAGGTTAGACGTTCCGGCTCTCTGTTTACATTTATGTCTATAAATTGTCCAGCCTGCAGCTATCCAAAACAACCTGGTCTTTCTGCTTTTTCCCTTGGTTTGCTGTCGTTCAAACTGTTTAGTCACAACCCTGTCAGCCTGTTTTCCTACCCCCAGGAATACCTTCACTTAAGGGAAGACGAATGGTGTGACCCATCTCCACCAACAAAACACCGTATTAAACTCAGATGTGCAACCACTTTCCAAAAAGAAAAATCCCTAAAAAAAATCCCTCTTTCACTCTTTTTTCAGGAGGTAGAAGAAGGAGAGCCACTCAAAAGAATATGCTATCTTCAGAGTGATCAGACACGCTTTGGGGTTTGTAACGAACTGTGAATGATTCTGCTCTGGTCTGCCGGCTAAGCAAAGGACCGCAGGGCCTGGTCGTGAAGCAGTGATCCAGGCCACAGTCTGCGTGGCATGCCAGAGAGTCAGAATGAGATTAAACTGAGCACCAAGCACAACCACCATAAACACATATCTATGGGATGCGCTCAGAACACAACACTGCTGCCAACATTTCTAAACTGAATGGTTACTTAATAATGATAATGACTTTTTGGGGCAGATTTAAAAGATGATACAAGAGTGAAACAGTTGTGGTGGTCAAGCTGTAGGGTTTTCTGAGGATCAACCAGAAACAAGAGAGTAGGAATAAAACAATACTGATGAGACATCTTTGTAGATAAACAGGTTGAAATGGTTGAAAAATAGTTCCGAAAGTGAAAGCAGAACCAAAATCACCGGACGTTATCTTAACGTTAGTAAAAGTTTGCTGGTAAAAAGAATGAAATGGAAAAAAACACTCAACTTTGACTCAATCTTATGACCCCAAACTTTCAGGGCTTCTGCTTCTAACTACCAGCATTCCTGAGTTTATGGCGCTGACACTGAGGACAGAGAGGGGCTAATTGTGAGAGTCCAACATGTAAAGTTCACCAAATTAAACTGAATTTAGATGCTCTGGTAATGCTACTCTGTGCATATGAAGAAGGTTTTTGTTCGCAGTCATGGACTTACCATATTATTTTTGGCAAAAATAAACCAAAACCACCACATTTAATTCCTTGTTTGCAATATATAAATATATGTATATTCCTTATGTTGAAAAATGCAATCGCCAGTGACTATTTTGTTTTGGTAATATTGCTATGCTGGTATTGGTGTAAGAGAACAACTACTTTGTTAAATGATATGTCACATAATTAAGAAAAATCTTCTGGTTTAGCTGCTAAGTTTTCACTTTAGGTTTTCACTCAAATTAAGAAAGAAAATTACTTCTCAAATTAAGCATTTATTTCCCAATATTTCAAATATTTGGATATTTTTTGCAGTGTACCTGTAAACTCCTGCTTTGTTCATTACTTTATGTAAAACTGGCTCTTAAAGCACTTGGCCTGTTAGACTAAAAGCAAACACCCAACAACAGACATAAATTATAATTGCACGTTATGCGTATCGTATAAATACAATATACAGCACTGTATAAACAGAAGTACATTACTTTAAAAAGAGGTAGTTAATCACAGTACACGTGGCAGTACAGGAGTCCAGACTGTAGATAATGGATAAGCGGTGATGTGGAATTGAAATATAATACACAACTTTCAATTGATTTACAAAAGACCAGCTATCCTTGGGCTATTAAACAATAAATAACCATTTCCTGGAAATATATAACATTTGACCACACTGATACTGTCGTCACAGCTGTCAGAACCTCCCAGTTACCTCTTCAAAGAAACAATACTCTGACCTCTAAATCATAAAATTGCAGCAGCAGTGGTTATAGTGATGAGGTTACCTTAGCTGTAGTGGCAAGAGCAGGAGTCTAATAGTAGAAAAGGAGACTGGAGTGTGAAAGAGTGCATAAGGAGGTGAGAGAGATTACATCGGCAGTATTGTTAACAGACATATTTCATAAATTGATCCAGCTCACACAACAAAGCTGGGGAGCAGACACATAACCTGACCTTCACCAGTCTCTTTAAGCAGACCAACATTAAATAAATAAAACTTTGCTCCTTTGACAGATGCTATCCGTAAGCCTGAGCTAGCTACAGCCAGGCTAGACCCCTCTTTACCGCTCTTATTTTCCTTCCTCCCATCTCGTCTCGCCTCTTTTCATCGCTTTTGCGGAGTATCTGTGCACCTTCGGGTTATTCATCATTTGCCATAATATATCCCCTCTCTGCTCTCTCTCTCCCCCTCCACATTCCTTCCTCCAACAAATTCATTTTGCCCTTGACAGGACCCAGACTGTGTTGTCACACTGGACACCCCGTGTGCAGCTACTTCTGTGACACTGGGCGACAGGCATTTAAAGTCTGCCCATTCCCAACTGGACGGAGTTTTAGATAGAGGACTCAGTCTGGTAGAGAGGGAGGAAGAAGGGTAGGGGATAGTAGTGAAGGGAGGAGGGAGGGCAGTGAAGACTTGTGCAAGGACAGCACAGCCTTGTCACACCATTACAACTGCTGTGGTTATATCGCCGTATCCCTCCTGAAGGTGTTTTTCAGCTCCAGCTGATAAAAAGCCCCTGGGCAAGGTGCTTAGGTCAGGTCTTCAAACACAAGGGGTAATCTATCCTGCCTCTCTGGCTCTTCCTGGCCGATGCCACCGCTCTCATTTCCCCACTCGTTGCCTTAATTTGGCGGCAAGGCCAGATCCTGTTGGTGTCAGCGAGCTTAGTGAATGGGCAAATGTCACGGAGTTGCAATGGCACAGGGAATTGTCAAGCACCTTGTATAGTACATGGCAGCTGCACAGGAAGATAATAGATTAATTTCATGAGTGTCTGAGCCCTACAGGACAATTGCTTTTTCTTTCACCCATCTCATTCTTGCTGGATTGTCGTCTCACACCGATAACACACATCTACCATACATACTGTAAACACATTTTCCCGTGAATACGCACACAAACCCACCAGCTTGCCTTCTTTTCTCTCTGAATTTATTTGGTGACACACATTTCTCTCTTTTCTTTACATGGTAGAGGTTAGGATGTGCAGCACGGTGAGCAGGAGGAAGGAAATTCCATTCAAGTGTCATTTTGAAACAGTCTCTCCACTTGGACTAGTGCTAGATCTCAAACAGATCAGCCAATTTTCACCATTACCACCAAGCACTTTGGCAAGGAAGACCTGCCCGCTCTACTTACCGTTACAGCCCACAACAACTTCACCTGCAGAATAAGCTCCATGAAAAATTCTACTGCACTTGGAAAAATTATATATATTTAAGTAAGTTTAAAGAGCAGTCCATCTCACACAGAAAGAGTGAGAAAAGAGATATATGAGGTCATGGACTGGCAGACAATTGCCTGGGCTCCAAAAAGAGTTAGGAAATCCAAGCATTCTTTATTATCTCAGGCACTTTTATATACACACAGTAGATTGCAATTAGGCAGACTGACAGTCCCTGTGCACTACAATGCAAGCATTGACAAAGACACGCAGGGAAAATGAGAAAAGATTTTAGATTTCTTGCAAATGTGATCCTGTCTGCAGATACATCGTTTTAATAAATGCACATTTTCATGTTACAAATATATCATAGCACAAACTATCACTTGGATGCTCGGCCTCGTTTGACCTTTGTAAGTTTGAAACCAGCCCATCTTGTGTCTTGTTGTGGAAGTGCATGTCAAGCCAGTGCCTCTGAGGTCATCTTTTATGCATTGCACTGGGTTGCTATGATGCTGCTCAGCTTCAGTGAAGAACACCAGTTTGCTTCTGGAATGATACTGTAGAGCCAGGGCATTTTTGCGGGCACTGTGTTTTTGGCCTGGCTAAACAAGCCACAGCGGTACACTCTCAATCTGCACTTCAATGAAATCTTTTCATGCCATTAGAAAAGAAATGAATTTTTTTTCCTGACTGCATCACAAAAGAAGACAAGAACAATGAAAGCATTGGGTTGTTGCAGCTCTCAATTGAGACATACTGCTGAAATGCACAGCATTATTATGAGGGCATGACGGCTGTTGCCGAGTCTTCTAAGAATGATCCACATAGTTAGCATTACTGATCCTGCTGCTTCCCGATAGCAAATATCAGGAATTCCGGGCCACCAGCTAAGAAATGCCTTGCTAGCCAGCAGACATTAGCATTTATGATGTCAGCACACTGCACAAAGGAGAGGCAGAAAAAGCGTGGACAAGCGAGACAGTCTGGACTGTTGTTTTAGATAAACGTTGAAATTCTTTGCATTTAGGAGTCATTCACTTACACACAGAGCTGCACCGAGTAATAAAATAATCACACTGTCAACAAAAATGTAAAAATATGCCATTTACATCACATCATTTAACTTTTTAGTTATAATGTGAGCCACAAAAAAAATCATCACTCAGTAGATTATTTCAAGCCACACTAATAGAGCATATCTAAGAAATCAAGTCCTTTTACCGGCCCCCCATGGCATACTTGTCTGCTGGGTGTTAGCATAGCTGCTCTGAATGCTAACTAGCTACTAAACAGCCTGCCTGCATCTGAGGTTGAGAGGGACTTTGTCACTTGTGGGATGCATTGGGTAGAGTCAGAACCAGGAAAAATGAGCACGACAAAGATCTATTCAGGTTTGAGCCCATGTAAAGACTTATCCACCCCTCCTTAAAATGCAAAAAAGGGCAAAAGAGTCTGTGTGGGCAATAAAAAGAAAGAAAGGAAAGCCAGCGACCAGATTTATTGGATACCGTTGCACAAATCAAATGTGATGGTGAATGACAGCTGGCTGCCACATGAGTATTCTTCTTAATCTTTTGTTCTAAGGTAGCTTTTGGTTCTCTGCGGTTGAGTAAAGAGGCTCATGTTCATGTGTAGGCTTCTATGTGTGTATGCATGTGCATTTGCGATTGTGGGGGCTGCTTTGCCTCGGGGCGTCCTAACAATCTCTGCAGGCAGTATTGATCCTTGTTACATTGGACCCCGAGCAGTTACTGTTATTGTTGTGGCGTTCCTGCTGAGCGGAGTGGAAACCAAATAGTTTTGAAAACAAAAACAGAGCCCAAGCATATTCAGACAAACTAATCAGCTGAGGGCAGACTGATTTTCATACTAATATCATATACTACTCTTTTATTCTGTGAGATATTGTAAAATCACAGCCCCTCACTGCTGTCAGGTAAATGTGCCCTCCTTTTTTTGGTCCTTCAGTTCTTAAACAGGAACAAGCCAGAAACACAAAAAAACAACAGAAAAAGCAAAAGAAAAATTCCAGTTTACATTCTACTTTCTTGCTCTGTGTTGTCTGAACTGCTGCTGAGGTCAAACTCACAAGTGCACCACCACATCCCGAGCATTCGTATTTCCAATCGTTTCTAGTCACCTGAAGATAATCGGACACTGCCAGCCTTCACCTCAGGTCTTTGACAGATATTGTTCCTCAGCAGACTATAAATCTGCAGCACTGGGATGTTTGCTAAAAGGGGGATCTGGGTCAAGGGTCGGTGAGCCCTTTCCTTTGGCCCCCACACGCCAGATGGCACCTCAAGGTTTCTCAGGCTGTCAGAGTGCTTTCTCTCTTTTTCTCTGTCTCACTCCTGCTTACTTCCCACCACCCCACTTCACTCCCTAACTCATCTTGCATTGTCACTCTATGTCTCCCCCACTCCTGCTCTTTTACTCCCTGACAACCTACCCATTTTCTCTTCTCACCCTCAGGCCCCAGGTTCACAGGACGTCGCCCCTCCTCATCATCCTCGCTCTACAGAGATTTTGCTTCTTTGCTGGAGGTGTGAGATTCCAGTGCAGCGTACAATACAGGCAGGGAAGAACAGACACTGGGAAATGGTTCTTAATTCTCAGTCAAATACCTACAGTCATATTGGGGAAGCGCACTGCTAGCAGTGGCATTATTATCCACTAATTACTGCATTTTGCAGGATTTTCCACATTTTCTTTTTTTAACCCCTGCTTCATTTCGCCTTCCTCCCTTCCATTTTGTTTAGCAAATAACTTTTTATAATCCTCATTGAATCAATTTTCTGTGTCAAAATGAATAAATTAGCTTGCTTTATTTTGGAATAAACCATTAATACAGGAATGGCTGGTAATTAATTTCCTGTAATTGCCCCACTGGGATTGGTGTCAGTTACACCCACTCCATGAAAATGCTGTGTATTAGCTTAAACATGGCTCTCACTGAGCCTCTGTGTTATTTTGGTTCCAGCTATAAGAAAAGAGGACTGACTTTGGGGCGGGGGAGGAATACGGTGGGGTGAGGACAGATATGTTTGATGCAGTCAGTATTTAGAGCCACATACATGTCGAAATTAAGTCTAGGAATTATATAAATATATATTTTAAGGGATGGCAACCAGTGTATGATTTGTATGTTATCAATTCGACTTCAGAATATTAGATGTAGTTAATACTTGAACTTAAGCCTAAGCCTGAGCTTATAGCATTGCTGCTTGTAGTAATAACTCTTTGTACATAACTCTCCTGAAAATGCTTCTTTAGTTGTAATACCCACACCAGGCTGTTTAACATCTCTAATTTGTCATTTCTAGAGGATGGCTGGGGAAGCAGACTGAATTGCCTTCTCTGGGCTAAGCTCCTTATGTTCACTTGTACATATTGAAGGATTTGTGTGAGTGAACTCAGTGGGTCCAGGTAAAGTAGTCCCACTCCACTGGCTGTGTAAACAAAGGATATGAGGGAGCCGCTGTCTTGTAGCCTCTCTCAGCAAGAGTCTGTGGCTCTAACTTTGTACTTTAAGACATCGAGACAGCACATTAACATCCGTCTCCCCAGCAGCCTGATTTAGGAGGCTTCTTCGACAGGTTCCCTCTGCACCTAGTGCCCCCATTCAGAGGCAGAGCGTGGCTTTCCTGCAGTGTCACGGCAAGGTGACAGAATGTTGGCTGGTAAGTGTGTCACCCTGGCTGAGGTTGGGGCACGCTGGCACAGTGGGAGTGTTTCTATTCCCCTCCTCCATCTTCCTTTTCCACTTTCTCCCTCTCTCTCTTTTACTCCCGCCACAACAGCACACATGAAACCAGGGCATGCCCCCAGTGAACAGCAGAATAGGCAGCTGCCACCAGTGGGCCTGGAAAGGCCTGACTTAAAAAGAAATTTGGAGAAATAGCTGTAACCCTCTGCCCCACAAAAAAATAAAAAATAAATAAATCAGTGCCCCTATTTTCCTATTTGAGATGAAGTGGTGATAAATGCAGTGCGGGAGGGGAGTGGTTATAGAGCCTGCCAAAACCCAGACAGATCCTTCCCCCAGGTCAGGAACCATGGGGAATGGGCAGGATACTGAATCATGGGCCTAACTCAAGGTTCCATTGTCAGTCGTTTTTGATGTGAAAAACACACATTTTCATACACATGTTCTGTGTTTATGCATAGTCTGAAGGCAGACACACAGAAATGCACAGACACAAACTCATTTAGGGAACAGACTTACTAGACATCTTCACATGATGTAAACTGACACACAGCTGACTTAACAGATTTATGTTAGCTATGATTTTATCATATCATTATGAAAGTGGCTTTAAAAGAGTGGGATCCTCAATGGAAATAGACCTGAATATATGGAGCAAATAGACAAAATCTTTTAAGATGCCTATGTAAAAAGCAGTGCATCTCCCCACATTCCCTTTTCTCTCCATTACTTTGTGGCAGCATTTTTCACAGCTGTATAACTAGCATACGGTCATCTAGCATACTGCGCTGCTCAGCAACACGGTTGAAGAAGAGGACAGTGTAACTGCCCGAAAGCTGGGGAAATATCATAAACCAGAAATCCCAAAATGCTAAGTGAAACCAGAGTTACCAGGACACAAAAAACTAAGCACTTAACAACACAGCGATTTTTGAATGGGTTTTTTTTTCTCAAACAAAAAAAAAGAAAAAAAATGAGTGAAAGACTGCTTTGTTCAAATTTCATTCTCCCTCCTGGTGACACATCGGTCACAGAAAGACTGCACAATTGTGGTGTACCGGGTTGAAGCTTACATATTCAATTTTTTTTCTTCTTTTTGTTGCACAGCCAAACAAAGAGAGGTGCAGACCTGCTCTCCTCAATTGTACACTTCAAAGACAGCGGGACTGATGGGGAGATAATGCTTCTAACATGCGTCTCGTTGGACATCTACCTTCAAACACTTAAACAGAGACACTCCATCAGGATCTGAAGTTGAGAAATATGGCGACATCTAAAGTGAATCGATACCTTAGGTGTGCGGTGGTGGCTATCTGCCAAAGACAATGGTACAATCAATGCGTCTTCTTTGGAACATCAAGGCTGAGTAGTAGAGAATTATTCTACTACCATGTATACACGAGGTACGCTTTTTTTTTTTAAAAATTTCCTCTTCTTTTCTATCAATTATATTTATATATATTTGCAGTTTTCCTGGGTTATCAATGATAAATGCAAAAATACAGCTACACTCTAAAATGTAAGGTTTTAGATGTCCCATTTATATTCGTTCTGAATGACCTCAGAACAATTTTGGGAACTCTCCCAAAAGTCTGAGACATATAAATCCCGCACGGTGGTAATCGAGATAAGGAAACAGAGAGCGATAGCAAGGAGCAGGAGTGTGAGATATCTAAGTCATGTTAAAGCGGCAGGGTAGGGCACTGTCATGGCAGTGTGTCTGAGAGGGCTTCAGCCTTTGGCTCCTCGTGCATTTTAACACCCCATAAATCACTCTCCCAGCTCAGCCCTGCATTACGTGAATGATATATTTTATTTACACTATAGAGGAAAACACATATGGTCCTTATTAATCATCTCCCACCTTTAATAATGAGTCAACTTCCACTCATTCATCACCACTTCCAAAGCCATGCCTGCAGAGAAATGCATCGGGGGAAGAAGTAGGAAAAACAAACATGGTTGGCTAACAAGGTGGCTGTTTGGGAAAGAATATGTAAAATGTTTCAAAATGCGATTGTCACATTCTTATGGCATTAGAAGCCAATACTCTAATGTGGTAGAGCGTGCAGATTTTAGCCTAGGGGATTTTAGCTATTTAGTTTGTCACTCTTTGAGAGTAAAATACCTAGATGACAGGAGAACTTTTCTGCTCACTGACATGTTTATACAAGCTTGCTTCAGCACCATTACTCACATCTCACTTGTCTCTCTTAGAAGTCTTCTCTAATGATCGAGCAGAAGCATAACCACAGCCCTATGACATGGGTGTCATAGAAATCTGCTACATTTGCCAATGTGGCTGCATTACTGTCAAAGCTCATCAAAATGAGGCATTTAAAATTTCAACCTCTCTCCACCCCCTCACCCTCTAGAAAAGATATGCACTAAACGATAGCCGATTTCCCATCGTTGCGCCTAAAATAGATTTTCTTTCCCTGTTGTTAGGAGTCAAGTTAGATACAGTAAAACATCTGAGTGATTTCCTCGTGTTTCGAGTGAAGAGAAAGCGATCCGTCTTAACGGGAGTCTTAGAAAGTTGTACTTTACTGTGTTCGGGGTCTTTGGAACGATTCCAAGCCACACAACAGAGGGCAAGAAAGCTGTTATACAGCCATATTCCCCGCTGTGGGAAATATAATACGACAATAAGATAATAAGTGACAGCAGACAACTGTAACTAAATTCTTATATGAGGGAACATAAAGGATTTGCCACGTGAGCAGCTGGAGAGAAATCAGCGGCAGCACATAGCGGTGGTACTACTGCAGGGGTATTGGTGTTTGATGATGTCTGCATGGTACGTTTCATCAACCTACTTCAGTTACATAGATGGTATTCCTCTACGAGACAAAAACAAAATGAGACAACCATACCCGCTAACGGTTTCAGCTTATGCCCACCTGGTGTGCATTTTCCTACAACACACAACCACATTCAAACCACCATTCAGTGCCTTTTTTTCTTTTTATTATTATTTACTTCTTTATCTTGATTGGTCAGGTTTGTATAAACCCTATATTGATCATCACTAATGCTCAATTTACTTGTTTCCTCGTGGACCACCGAAAAGCTTAAGTAGTAAATTTGTGAATTTCTAGATGGTGGCTTTGAAAGTGTGTAAATATATGTAACAAAAAAAAAGAAAGAAAAGAAAAAGCTATCTTTGCTTTATTTTATAATATGTACTTCTGTAATGGCTTAGATCTCCTCAACACTGAGGATATGTTTGTACTTAATGAACCAAGAAAAAGGTCATTACTAAAAAGCAAAATACATTTTTGACAGTGCTATAGCTATCATAAACAGGGTGGGGAAAATAATAGGAAAAATATTTAACACTGGGTCCCGCTAATGTGCTCAAAAGAGGTTAACTGCTGTATTTAGTAACAAGTAAATGCTCCTCCTCCCATTAAAAGCACTAGCCTCTTTTATGGTATAGCTTTAGTAAATCCCCACATCTTGATACTGGCTACACATTATTAAACATAATTTTATGTAGTGGCATATAAACAATGGCAGACTCAGTAATTAAAGAGATTTTGCCTATAGCTCTCTGATATAAAACCACAAAATAACTTATAAATTTTAAAAAGGAGACCATTTTGGATGAAATGTCAAGTTTAATGATGTGTTGTGGTTAGCATCGTTTCATCCTGCAGGTCTTTTCCAAGTTAACTACATCAATACAACCCAGCTCTTTTTGGTCAAATCCCATCCTCACCTCCCTGTGATAGCGATTCAATAAATTACTGTTAACAAATACTTGTCTCCTCTTATTTTCTGTATTCCCTGACACTTTCACTCCCTTTCTGAACCAATGATATATCAAAATCTATGAGCCCATAATCCCATTAATAAAGCTCTCTTGTCCATGCTACAGTTATTTTCACCTAATCTGCTCTTCCACGTTTGTCTGCTCTCTCTTTCTCTCCCACTTTGTATCTCTCTATGTCCCTTGGCTGACCCCAGTGAACATTTTCCCCTTGCAAGGCTGAGAGAAAGTCTGATTAATGCCAAACATAATGCATGCCATGGGTTTCACATATGACAGAGCAGTTGATGGCATGATCAAGGGTGGTTGAGGCTGACTGACCAAGCCAGCTATCTTCACTTGGTGTGGGAGGTATCCCTTCACTTCCATGCAGACTGACAATGTGCCACACAGTGCCACAGTCATGTTAAATGATAATGCTTTCAAAAAATCTATATCAATTTAACCAACTCTAGAAAAAGTAAGAATGCAATGCATTTATAACAAAAATGCAGTTAAAAACCTACATATACCAGTTTATAGTCGTTTGTGACCCACAATGGTCCACATAAGCCACTCACCACCAGAGGACAGGAGACATGGAAAATGGGAAGACTGGGAGGGAAAAGGCAGTTGGAGAAACAAGAAGAGTAACTAACTCATTCTGGTGAACTTCCCAACATGAAAACAGGTAAAGAGTACTGTAGAAGGTCGCGAAAAATAGAAACTGAAAAACATGTGTGAGCGAATAGTTACTTGTTTCTCTGTCTTACACCTAAACTGGCAACCTGTCCAAAGCGCACCCTGCCTCTCCCCCCATGAGAGCTGAGATGGGAAGAAGATGGTGAGATTATCAAATCATGATGTGTGTCCTATGTCTTCAAATACAGACAATTCTATTTAATATTCCTTATGTTGTTATACTTTTTTCTACAGTTTTTTCCAGTTTATACAAAGTGAATCTTTGTAAAGAAAACTTAACATAAAACTTACTATTACCCCTCCTGCTGCATCCCTCGTCTGACCAACAGGACCCCATGCCCTCAGATTACACTCACACAGTAAAAGACAGACTAGAAGAGAGCAGCGAAACAGCAGGAGAACGTCTGACACTTTTTTTAAAAAAATGGCTGTAGTTTTGTTTTTGTTTTTTTTGCAAGGGCTGAACAATCGTCAGACTTAACTTTTACTCTTTATGAAAATATCCCTTTGTGTAATGCTGTTCTATTGTTAAAAGAACAGCATTACTCATATACAGAAGCTGTAATGGGCAATATTTAAAATCAAATTAAATTAAAGTTCAACTTTTCAAATTTGACTTGTTGCATGACTTTTATCTTTTGAATCAGCATGCTTCATTTCAATGGGTATTTTGCATCTTATGTCAGTAGAAGTCATGTTTATAAATCCATCCATCGCCAAATGAGTATTACTGGGGTTTGAACGTGCATGCAACATGAGCTGCTACCCGAATGTTTAGTTATTTTTTTTCCTTTTATTTTTTTTTTAAAGAAAGCATCTAAATCAATCAGCTATTTGTTTTTTCTCATCAAATGCAATGAAGGGTTACAGTCCCCCTGCGTAAACTACCCACGTATATGTCCAAACCTCTGGGACGCCGCAAAATTTATTTTCTTATTCCAAAGACCTGAGGAATTACATTAATTGGAGGAAACATTCTGAGCTGTTAAACTCTCCGGTGGACCCTGGGTTGCAGATTTGTCAGCAGGCGTGCCGGACAATAAAATGGAAGCATTGATGGAGTAAGTGAAAAGTTTAATGTGGCTCTCAGTTGGCTGCATAATGTGTCGTGACCGATGAAACATTTCCCAGTGGTTCACACGGCTTTCTGTCAGCACTGATGTAAAAGCCCTGGAGGCAGGGACCTGGGTCTGCCCTTTAAACTGGCGCCTCACTCTTTCAATTTGGCCCTCACCGCAAAGGAAAAAAAGCAAGATGGAGAGAACAACGGGAGTATAGAACAAATACAAAAATCTGCTCCTAAGTTTAAGGGTCATGATAAATCGCAGGGTGAAATGAGCAAAAAGCTTTGTTAAAAGAAAACAGGCCATGATAATCTCAACTTGTATATGAATAAAACTTGAGGTATGAGAAAATCTCTGTTAACATTAATCAGTGTAACAGAAAATTATATCAAAATTATGCTCTTAGTTACAGAAAATATTTTTTTAAACAGCAATGACAGACTTGGATCTGCAGCTGAGAATAACGTCCAGCTAGTCAACTGCAAGATAACTAAAAGACTTAATACGATAAGAGCATGGTAAGAATGTTTTATTATATAAATACGTTAAAGAGTTGTTCAGTGATTTAGCGATTTCTTCTGCTCATGACCATAAGAGCTTGACAATATATGACGTTAGGTCCATTTTTAAACGTTTGTTTTGTGTCACAGCCCTTATCCTCCACATGTTCAACATATCCTATATTAACAATTCATTTTAGACATTGGATCCATTGGATAAGTGACTCACCGCTGCATTCATGAGATTTAAACAGACGTCATACAATCACAGCCGCAAATGGAGGAAAAAGATGCTTTACATGAAAATGTAATAGGCAATTTACATTTACATTTCTACTGTCCTTGCTATGGATGGATTTAATAGTGCAGGGGCTTGCTTTTAATACCTCCACGCTGTCTTCATACCATCTCTTTATCTATTCCCCTTTTACATCACCCTTTTCAACCCCCTGTGTCTCCCACAAGAGCTTTCATCCTCACCTTTAAGGGTGCCCAATCAACGGTAGGCTTGGCATAGCTTCTATGGCGATCACACAGAGGCAACCAGAAGCCCAAACAAAGGCCATTCATTAAAATATCTCCAACAGGAAGCTCAGGGGTTCAAACTACTACATTAGCCTCTCTGCTAAAACACAGTAGAGATCAAACCTTCAGCATACAACAGAGAGATTTAGGCGCCTTATTCTACAAATCTGAGGACTCCAGCATGGCGAATGTCTCAGGCCTTTTGCATTCAGCAGACAGACAGACTGGCCTTTTGGGTCAGAACACCAATGAAGATGTTAGGGAAAGTCAGTGGAAAAGCATCTGTTCAGAACAATGAGTGGGTGGTGAGATGTAGCCTTTGATGGTTGACTGTGTCACAGTCCCATCAAACAAATCCTGGTCCCCTTTATTAACATGACTGCTAATGATAGCAGCTCACCTCAGTCTGGAGCCTTTCAATTGAAAGGATCGCTCAGTGCCGGCATGTTAAAAGGCCAGTGTGCACTTTAAAGGTATGGCTGTCCGTCATCTGAAAAAGTCTGTCATCATAGGGATATAAGATGATGAGATGTCATGGTGTCAAAAGTAGTTCTCTTGGATGACAATGTGCTTAACTAGCTTGTCCAAACTTTTAATAGCGAGTTCATGTAGAGGGCAGCAGGAATTCAACAGATTTTTAAAACCATTTTTTTTCTATTTCATATATGTATATATTCATATTAATTAAACTGTAAATTTTTGTGCAATATGGTTTTCAGTGGTTATTTTATCAAACACTATGTGGTCTGCTAAACAAACACGAGTGTTTAGGTTAGAGCTAATTCTTTTCTCAAAGAGTTCAAATCCTCAAAGATTTGCCACTCTTCTTAATGCAACAACAATAGTTTTTTAGCTGTGGATTAATTTCTTCCTCTGTGGGCTACGAGTGGGGATGAGAAGTGGAGGGTGAAAAGCTGTGTCTCCATAAAAAACTTTACTGCATATAGAATTATACACCTTATGTGCATCATAAATGGTGGGTAATTCATCCATAGATGTAATAAACCATGGAATATGGATGGCATATATTCTATCTAACAATATACTTCAGTAGGGAGGAAATAAATATGGTAGTGTGATTTACAAAGTACACCCATATATTACTGGAATATTTAGCAAGTTAAACACTGCATGGTGGGATGCACTGGAGCTGTACTGCACTGTGGTTGTCAACTGAAAGGATAATAGTGACTGCGACGTGGCATTATGAATGTCGAACGCCTTGTGGACATACGCTACCACGAGGAGACACTGTGCACTGTATCATCCCCATTCTTAATAAAAGCCGATGGTGGCTTCTGAGCATAAGAAAAGTTATGGAAAATATCTCTCACCCAAGGACACAGAGCCAGATGTGCTAAGACTTATGGGAGCAATCATAGGTGGCCAAGGCTCTGGTGTGGGCCTTATTACGTTAGACTGCAACCCGGCACCTTCAACTTATTAAGCTGTCAAGAGTTGCAATGATTAAAACCAAAGAAAGGTCAGTCACAGACCTTCAGCATTGTGCAGACCATGATATTTGCTTTTAGGCCCCCCGACCTAATGAAGACGTTTTACTTGATACATGCATGGGGAAACTAAAAGAAATAGTTCTTTTTCAGACCCTTTTTCAGATTTCTTTATTCTCCCTTGATGGCTTGTAAAATATCCAATACCAGTATTTTCTCTTTTCCCACAACTCTATCCTCCTCTTCTTCATCCCTTTTCTATCCTCGCAGACTCCTTTGAAATTAATTTAATCCATGACAAAGAGGCAGATAATTAGGGAGAGATAGAGTGAAAGAAGAGTAGAATAGGTGAGAAAATCAGAACCATGGGTAACAGCGTGCTGTTTTGCACTATCCTAGTCTCTCTATTCAGCAGTTTTGCATAATATCAGCATGTGTGGGGATCAAAGGGAGTAGGTTAATGGGAAAGGGGCTAAGGGATAATTACAGGGAGGGGACAGGTCGTGGAGCGGTGGGGCCAGGTGGAGCCAGCCCTGCTAATATGCGCCCGTTATGCTGACAGCAGGATTCCAACGTCTGCCGTCGGAGATTAAAAAAAGGAAGAAGAAGAAGAAGAAGAAGAAAAAAAACAATCTTGGGGAGTTTATTGAGAGCTGTCATGTGCGTCCCTCAGATGCTAGGAGAAGGTGGCGGCTCATGGATTTATTCTCTTGTCATAGCTGATGATGCCATCCAGACGGCTGGAAACTGGCAGATGTTGGTGGAAGACACGGTGCAGAGAAGAGACGTGGTCCAGTAGAGGGGTAGGGTTCAGGGATTACAACCCCTGAGTGGAGACTCAATCATACATAGCAGAGCAATGTGGGACAATACGGAGTGTGGTGAAGTTGAGGAATCATGCTCTCCTTAATACGTTCCGCTAATTGTGTATATGATTGATTTCAGCCATCATTATTATCAAAAGATTATTTAAATCTCTTACATATCTTTACTCTCCCTGCTTCTTACTCTATAAAGTATACTTATACAGGTGCAACAGCTGTAAACACATGCCTCGGGAAGGGTAAACTTGATTGGGCCAGACAGTAGACAAACTATTAGTGTAGGGGCCCAAGTCTGACACACCTTTGACACATGAAATCTGTATTCTTACCAGGATATAGCCATAAGCCTATAAATGATGGAGAGTCAGCAGTGGGAGAGAAATAAAAAAAAAGGATAACAGTGCAGAAAAAACTGAAACTGTTTCAGTTCAAAGCATGCCCTTGACTTCAGAAGGGAAAGAGAGTTGAAGGGACTGTGATAGAGATACATCTGTCTATTCTGGCAGCGCATTTCAGGACTACCTGAGAGTGGCAAATTGTCCATGACATGTGTAAAACCGAGGGGTCAGATAAAGTTCTGTTTGGTCTCTGAGGAGTCAGTGACGGCTAGCTGACTAATTGACATTGCAAAGATGATAGAGGTTTATTATGTTAGAGCACCATTTATTTTAGGAAGGGGGAAAGAGTGGGTAAAATGCAATATTCAATAAAGAACTAGATATGCTGGTTGGGTCTTATTGTGTATAGAGCTGTGCAGGGTTTATCAGTACCTATTAAAATTGGTTGAGTTGCTCATGTACATTTATTATAGTCTCCTAAGTATATTCATATCTGCTTGGGTACTGATAAACATTACATTATAGCAAGCTATAATTGTAAGACTATTTTGTTTCAAATTATTCTTTACTAATGTCTGGTTAACTTTACCAACATTTCTAAAAAAAAAAAAAAAAAAAAAAACTTCAAGGACATTCTTGTGACACAAGGCTACAGGCGGAGCCACAGGTCTGAGATCAGCCTTTCCTACAGATACCATAACCATGGCTGTAATTACCTTAGTGACAGACCTAGCCTCAGATCTGCTCCTGGGACCATCATGCTGATCTATTCCTACCATTACTGCTGGCAAAGTCTGTTCTAAACTTGCCCTGCTGTCCGAGCTGTAGGCCCCCCAAACGGTTTTAGTCACGTCAGTCAGTCTAAACTCATTATCATATGTCCTCTAAACCTGAGCCATCAGCGAGTGATGACTGTCTCAGTCAACCAGAAGGCTGGAGGCTAAATGAGAGCTGTCTGCATCAGAAAAACCTGTTCCAACCTCTTGTCTCTCAGGTGCCCTCCATGGGATCCATGCCCTAAATAGTGATGTTTTACCTGGGGCCTCCTCCTCCCTCTTCTCCACCATACTTGTATCCCAACAGGCAACAGAAAGTGTTTAAAATACCTAGGTGAGGGGGTGATCATGTAGACTCTGCCAATGAGAAAAACAAGTCCAATTCACAGTAGTCAAATTGAGGAGATTTAAAATGCAGACAAAGAACATACACTCATAGACAAAAACTTGTCGACACTTGAAAAAAAATCCTTACAAAACTGAATGTTTAACTGTTCTTGCTTGGAGCTTACAGTATGCTGACAGTGCAGTGATTCGATTCAAAGATTTCTGGCAGAAAAAAAGACTTATACAGCCTGTAGCTATCCCAACAGGAGCAGTAAGTGAATAACAATGTGCTACTGAGAGCCTCTTTAGCATCACATCTATACTGCTGGCTAGAATTGTGTTTGTCTCCCTTCAATCCAACAGCAATGCTCTCTTTCTAAGGAAAAAAAAATCGGATCTGTCTATCTTTGTGATCAGTTACATGCTCATTATGTTGGATCCATCAACATTTTGAAAAGCTCGAACACTCTTTTTTTTTTCCTTAATAGTTCCCAGGATACACTCAACTGCAGTTGAAAGCTCCAGTTACCTGAAACAAATTGCCTCAAGAAATCTGAACCTCAGCTAGTCTGCAAACGTAAAGAGAGAGACACACAAGAGCTTCAAAACATTAAAGCACACAATACTCCTGTGTTTTCCGTTTTTCTTTCTTTTTTTTCCTTTTTTTTTTGAATTGTCCGCTTAAAAAAGAAATAAATAAAGAATAAAAAAGAAACCTTGTAGTCTGTCTGTGTGTGTATTCGCATAGAGTTTGCGCTTTGGGCAAAACGTTGTGTTTCACCACATCCCTCCCTCCCCCTCCACCTCTTCCCCCCTCCACATTCCCACAGTATAAAAAGAGCTTTGACACAGCGGTAAGATAGAGTTTCACAGTGTGTTTGAGTGAATGTAATATGTTAAGATGTTACCAACATGGTTTCCATTACAGTAGAATAACAGATTCACATTTTGTAGAGATAAGCACTGAGGGGGCGTTCGGAGCATAGCCTGCTGTGACATACTGAGTATTTGTGTCGACTGATGATGGGGGACAAAGAAAAAAAAATCAACATGGGTAGGCAAGGCCTAGTCTATGATGTATGAGGGAGCCAAAAATAAAGTATTGACAGGAAAAAGAAATGCTTTTGAGTGCCTATACATTAGCACAAAAGAAGCCCTGAATGGTCTAAATCCCATTTTTTGAATCCCGAGGCAACAACAAAACACACAAGCACAAGCAGACCACCCTGTCATGCCATACCAACTATAGTATTTTTCTTTCTTTTCTTTTCTTTTTTTTCCCTTTTACTTTTATGCTTTCCTCTTACTTACACTCTATGTGTCTCTGTCTCTCTGCCTGTCTCTCCATATGAGGGCTTATCAAAGGCTGCAAAGCCCTGGTTGGGTTTGGCTGCAGAATGCTCCATAGTGGGACTGAAAGGTTTCTGCCAATACCATTACCTACATTGACCCAGAGACCATCTGCACACATAGATATATCAATCAGGGAGAGGACAGCAGAGCAAGACTTACAGGAAAAAAAAGTGTAAACCTACTCCAAAACATTGATCAAGTATATTCAAGGCTTCTGTGTAACCGTTTGACCTGCTCACTTTTTAAATAGTGTAACAACTAAGTCCCGTCCATTTTGGCCGCGGCCTTGGCGATTTCCATCTGAAAATTTATTATCACCTTTTTTTTTCCGTGAATATATCTTTTGTGGAGCATCAAATTCAGCTCACTATTCAGTATTCTCCAAGGTTGTTGCAAAAAATTTTGGCAGATGTAGCCTCTGCTGGAGAGAATTTCACATCAGAACAAAACAGATGAGAACAATAAAATACAGAGGATGAAAATACAGTGCTGTGTGTAAAAGTCTGGACAATGGGGCATGTTAGGGTGTTTTGGCTCAGTGTTAGAGCACACAGTTGTTGGTTCGTTTGGGGTTTGTTTGACAAGTTTTGAGAATAATCACATATTACATCCCCCATGTTTTATAATAAGTAGTTTTGATGTGATACCCGAAAATTAGCATCAGGGTTTGTGATGTTTTACAATCATTGTTTCATGTCATATATAAACAGAGTCATAACAACAAGTGTACCACTGCTGTAAAAAATGTCCAACCCAAGTAAATAATAAATAAACCCCAAAAAACTTAGAGTTCATGGTAAGTTCAACAGATGATCCATTTCGTTTGCTGTGTTTCCCCTGTTTCTCCCTATTTCCCTGGCTGACTTCGCTCTTTCTCTTCTTCCACCTCCCCTGAACTTTCTTGCTGCTAGGTATTGCTAAAATGATTAGCTGCCAGCAATCAGCCCCTGGCCAAATCAGCTTTGAACTGGTCAGGGCAGACTTATCACATGACGGCCAGTCCCTGGGCTGGCCTTACACTGTGTGTTGGCAGGTGAGACCTGCATTACAGCTTGCATAATTCCCCAGGTGGGTGTGATGAGTTCACAGCAGCTTCAGTAGGAACTAAATTGTGGGGATTGCTGACATATAATCGTTTTAGAGGAGTGTGTTTGCGTGTGTGTGAGTGTGTGAGAGAGACAGAATGAGAGAAAGAGAAGGAAGAAGAGTGGGACGACAGCCTGTTCTTCCAGCCCACCCCTCATATATTGCAAACACATACACACTCGTGAAGGGAATAATCTTAAACCCCACATACGCTTACGCACACACAGGCCACTCACATACACAAAGGTGAGGAAGACAGAACGAGGTCAAATGCAGAGGCAATAAAAGCCCTGGCGTCCGACTGTTGATCGCATCCCGGGTTCATCACTTTAAACAGGCAGAAACAGCAGGAGAAGAATCTGGTGGCGAGCAAAGACCATCCCAATTAGGATGACTCATGCACAGTGGCGAGGCCCTTCACAGACCCACCCTGTCCCTCGCTCTTGGAGACTGCCTGCCCTATCAGAGGTGAGCATGGCCCATGCAGCTCAGAAGGGGATGATGAGGTTTGGATGTCTGGAGCGGGTGGGTGTTGGAGGAAGAAAGAGTGTGATGGGAGAAGCTGTTTCTTTTTTTTCCACCTCTATTTTAGCACGTGGATGCTGTTGTGGTTGAATACAAGTCTTCGACCGCAGACACCCACTCCCTGTGGGACCACTGAACTGAGTACCAACCTCACAGCCTGGGTCTGATGTGTCAGTAAGCAGAATAACCACTAACTAAGAACCTTCTTGCTCCCTATCTCTTTGCACCCCCACCCCGCGGCCCACCTCCCCTCTGCACCCCAAACACCCCTGGAGCAGCAGTCGACCGTACTCTGCTCCCGCTATCGCGTGTACCTTTTCATTCTATTTCCACATTTTCTGACAGCTCCTCTACAGTAGGTAACATAAACTCAAGAGGCTATAAAGGGAAGGAAGGGAGACAGAGAAGCAGTTGAATGTGGCAAACATAACAATGTCTTTTCCTTTAGCCAAAAAAACCTGAGCAAAAACAAAAATCAGGGGTGTAACTGGAGACATTTTTTCACTCTTGTGGCTTGAAAATGATACTTCATCCCTTGAAAAGTACTTCGCTACATCAAAAAAAATGTAATAAGTGAGGGAAATGTTTCACACACACTCCTGTACTTAGATTTGCCTTTCTAGTTCCTAATGCCCTGTGTCACATCAGCCTATGTGTGTCTGAGGCTTGTTTTGGCCTTCTGTCAAAAGGACTCTCCTGCAGAATAAGACATATTCACAGTGGCATATAGTTGGGCCTGGGGGAGGTTGAGTGGAGGAAGTCCCTTTCAGTATTTAATCACAATTTCACATAAAAAAAACACACCCACTCTCTGTTTTTGTCCTTTCTCGTTTGCACACACCCCATCGTTTGCACACACACACGCACGCACACACACACACACACACACACACACACACACACACACACACACACACACACTTCAACGAACAAACCTTTACACTCATTGACATGTGCACACACCTGATCCTGACAATCATAGTGCCACTACTGATCTGCAGTCCGTTGAGGTCGTGGCAGACTGACAGCTGTCACAGAGTCCCCATTACCCCCACGCAGCAGGGAATTAAAGACAAACAAACCAGTGGCCACAGGAAGAGGAGGTGAAATTGTATGTGTGTGTTCACTGTGCATGTCTGGGTGTCCCTGTGGTAGAGTTACAGTGAGAGGGGGGGGGGGATGCCATCATTCTCTTATGTTTGAAGGGAGTAATAAGGGCAGAACTCTGCTGTTTTTCCATTTCCTTTCATGTCCTTTTTTACTAACATGATCGGTGCTGTAAAACTACTTCGGTAAAGTCTCAAGTGTATTTTGTCTGGGGCATAATTTAGGATCAGGGATGACAAATATGTGATGTGATGTCTAACACTGGAGTAAAATTTCTGTAATGTTTTAGTGGATATTCTTGAGCTGCTTAAACATTACATGCATGTGAACTATCCTAGAAAAAACACATACAGAATCAATCATGCTTCGGTTCACTGCCCAATAAACTCTTTAAATGCAGTATAAATCATCAGCACGGGGACATGAAAAGCCTTGTCCCAATTTCTTAATCACACAACTCTTAAAATCATCCATGTTCTCCGGCAAGTGTAATGCATATGCCATTTTTCCCTGAACTGCATCCTCACTTTCATAGTGACTCACTGCTAACGGGGAATCAGCCGTATAGTTTACATGTGTTCCACATCGTTTAACATGCAGCCCAGACCAGCGCCACCATTGGTTTTAACCCCTGCTGGGGGTTGGGGTGGTCCATAGCTCCCTCAAGGGAGACCACTGCTCTAATGGTAATTTAAGTGTAAAAATCTGCTCCCTGGGAAAAAGGTCATTGAATCTACATAAGCCCCTTGAGCCAGGCTTAGGACCCTGAGCGTTCAAGAGGATGGAGGCAGCTAGAGAATGGCGTCTGTAGCCAGCTTTCCTTCCATCAGCCTCTGTATCCAAGTCCCCTGGCTCTACAGTTCCACTTGGTGCTTGATCTATGTCTGTGAACAATAGCTACAGATGCAATGAAAGTGGGGCTGGGGGAAGATGGGATGAGAGCTTTGGGTGTTCTTCCTCAACTGTCCCCTGCATCCTAAAAGGGGACTCAACAATGGGGAAATCAATACTGTAGTAATGTGTACTTCCTGAAAGCACGACACAGACACCCACATCCACGTTCACCGCACATGTCCACACATGTAAACCTTACAGATGCAAGCAACACACACCCTGACTGCCTTCTCTTGTCCCCATATAATGAATCCAGCCTATTTTGCTGGCAGATGGGGAAAGTGCAGCTGAAACAAAACAACGTCAGTCATCTGTGGCACCACATATTAGAGACGAACTTCTGCTCAAATTTTAAAATTGTAAGCATATGTTGTTTTGTCTTTTTGATTAGGGTTAGTCTTCTTTGACTGTGCTGCTCTACTTCAACTGCTGTGAGACTCTGAGGGGAAGCTTTTCTTTCAACAGATGGCAATATTAGCTTAGGGCAAATTACTCTGTAGTTCTTATCTACAAGTATATATAAAGGCGTGTAAAATGAAACGCAGTATGGGCAAATTAAACGGCATACACTGAAACAGCATGTATAGAAAGAACAAAAATATGTTTATGTAATTACCCACTTGTGAGAGTAAGCAGAGGGCGCACAAACACTCAGAAACACTATGCAGTTTCACATTGCTTAAGCGGCACTATTAACTCATCAGTTCTGCTTAAGTAAATAGAAACACTGAATATTGAAATGATTTAGTGTTATAAATTGTTAAGGAAAAGTCATATAAGCATCTGAGAACTTATGAGACCTGTTGGTGGAGTTTTAATAAAATATCTTTTCATTCTTGTTTGATATCTGGACAATCTTTAAAACATGTAAAATTTAGTTTGGCATTGTGTCGCAAAAATAATTAAGCTACACCCAAGGAAGAAACAAACACATCACGTGGATGGCAGCATATGTTCCTCAATAATGTGGATATATCCGTATATATCCATTCAGCATGAAAAACGTCTTCACAGATGTGAAGGTTACTTATGCATACAGAATTATGCACCCCCATACTACCACAGAGCCTGGCTTTTGAACTGTAAACTGATAATAAGCCAGATGATTCCTTTCCTCTTTAGCCAGGAGGAGCCAAAATCCATATTTTAAACAAATGTTGAATATTCAGACACCAGGAGAGTTCCTTCTTCATCTTAATCCATCTTACGGGTCAAATCGCGCAAAAGCTGGCTGTATTTCTGGTACTAAATAAAAGCACCAGCTATTAGTGCTTTTATTTAGATGAAATATATAAAATGAAAGGACACAAGTTGTTTCTTCATAAACTATTTTCCAAGACAGTCTTTCACAGAGTGTTAAGCCCCCTTGTCGAGTGTTGTTTTTTTCGTTTAACTTAAAAAAAAAATCTTATTGGCATTAAATTAACATTTGACATACCTAAAAAAATAAAATAAAATAAAATACAGGATTCAAATTCATTTAAAAATGACAGAATTTTGCTTTTATTTAAACTTTAAACAGTACCACAGCTTTTTTGGGTTATATGAAGACATATCTTTGTAGAGGATCATCCAGCAAAAGAGGATTGACTGGATTGAGGAGTGTTGTATAAAAGGAACACTGAGTTTGTACATTGAGTCACACCAGAGGTTTTCCACTTTGACGATCTTTAGAGGAGTTGCAGCTTGAATGCTGTTTTCAAAATCAAAATCATGTCGACCTTTATTCTCTCCTCTGCTGACAATTAACAAACGGGCATTTTGAAAGCATGCAGGAGGCAGTCATGGCAGTCCATCCCTGGGAAATTTCACTATGTTTGAAAACATGTGGGAATGCTTTATCTCAAAATGTAAAAAGGACTCCTAATGGTGATACAGAGCGACCATTACACGGTGTTAATATTAACACTTTCTCCCTTTATTTGGAAAGACACTAATTTTAAGACAACTGGACATTTGTTTACTGAGAGCAAGTATGCAAGTATCCAGCGTGAAGAAGGAACTTTTTAGTAGCATAAGTGAAAGATGACTTTGACTTACGGTACTGACTTTAAAGTTTCTTATCAGATGCTACAACAATTTTTCAACCAGTCTTAATCTGCAATAATTTCTACCATAGCAAATAAAAAAATAGCTATAAAAAAATACAATCAATCAATTAATTAGTGCTTATTTTCTGAGAAAATAGTGATGTCATACAGTATAATACCAATTGGTACTCTCTGTACCTCTGGTACTCAACATCCCTTTCTCATAACCTAACCTTTTGATCTAAACACCTATAACTTTAGTTACTGTATCATTCACAGTTGCAGTGCTATCAGACTGAAAAAATGTGTCCATAGATGAACAGTCCAATACACCCGAGTACTCGAGTTCATGTTATCAGGTTCATATTTTGGAAAAACAAGAAAAATCAGACCAATCTTGCACATATGGCAAATAAATTCCCTACCTCTCTCAATCACCTACATAGAGTTGTCTGAATAAAGCTGTAATGTACTTCTGAATGACAGAATGCTATTGCTTTAAACAGATTATCAATCCAGCAACATTACGTATCCCACATCTGAAAATGGCTACAGTGTGTACTGACACTTCCTGCATCAAGCCTTCCCTCTGCAAGTATTTGGCAGCCATACAAAGAGTTTTCCCAGCTGCTGTTGTGAAATTTCAAAATGCCCTATAGGAGAAATCATTGTCTCACCTCCATAATCAGTAAGTTTTGCTGCTATTTGGTATAATTAAATAATTTGCTCTCTTTGCATCTTTATCTTCTTAATTGAAACCCCTTTTTAAAGATGTGTACAGGTAGGATTTCCTTTATAGTTCTGACAAAGCTGAGATAAACGATTGCTCCAAAAAGCATTTGACAAATGTCTGATAGCCCTACAAGGTGAACGAGTGATTAGAAATAAACTAATTGGACTAGAATTACCAACTGAAATGCCATATGTCTCTCCAAAACAATGAAGCTGCACTTTACATGTCTGTTGAGACATAAAATGCACAAATTTACTTTGTTACAGTCAATATATGAGAACTTTGGTTATGCTTAAAAAAAGTGAAACTAAACTAAACAAAAAACTGTTTTTGCGTGGTCTCAGTGACATTGACCTTTGACCAACATAAATGAATCATCCTTATAGTTAACATTTTTTGACAAATGTGAATACATTTTCTGAAGCAGTTCAAAAGAAGAGTTCTTGAGGACGCAACACATAAGACATTTATGCTGCTACCATTGTAAAAATGCTAAAACTCAGAGTGATTATTTTATATATTTTAATAAAGCCCTGACCTTAAGCTGAAAAAGCAAAGAGGAAATGGATGGATGGATGGATGGATGGATGGGTGGATGGGTATGCATGACACAGGACTAACTTGTAAGCAATGAGAACCTGAAGGCAGCTGTAGCTCAGAAAATAAATCTGTAGACCCAACAAGAAATACTACAACAAATTAGACAATACAGAATAAATTTGGCAATAAACTGATAAAATATATTATTATTTATATATTATATTATTATTATTTTTTACATAATATCGATACAAAGTAAGCTAGGATGATCAGTTTCTTCACATTCTCTTTAATAAATATATAGTTTGGTACATTAACCATGGTAAACACCAAAGAGTGTGAAAAAAACACCACAAAGGAACAGAGCTAAAAAAAAAAAAAGTCACTTTGTGCATGATGTATATGCAGTATGTGTAATGGGTGTTGATGGATCACTAGCTTAATACTACACCAGAGGCAACAGTGGCCTTACAATATCCCCAATGAATAAATGTTAACCTGTATCTTAAAGAACACCCCCATTGTTTGTCTTCTCTCTCCAGCCCAAGCCTACAATTGATTGGCCCTGTATTGAATGCTCAAACACTGCATGCAACGATTGATCACTCCCAATTACATGTGCAATGGATGTTTTCTTTTATACCTAGGCCCTGAATATCTCGCGGTTACAGAAACTATTAGAAAAGGGGAAACTGAAAGGTTCCACCTCAAAAATGAAGCAATAACAGAAACCAGAACTAAACCAAATATTTCATATTCATTTGGAATTTGATTTAGGTGTCATTTTTATCATCTTTCTCTTCTTCTGCCTCCCTCTTTCTTCTTACTTTCTCTCTTTCTGTTTTCCATTCTGTTGTTGGCTTGACCTATGATCTGCACCCCTGACCCTTGACCCTGAGACATCTGATCAGTCACCACTCTGGGGGGACAAAATTAATAGAAGCATTGCTTGTTAATTGCATGAGGGGCCAGCTAAGAGATTCATCACCTCAGTCATTGCCATTGCTTTACTTTGACCCCCCCACCCTCCCCTTTCCTTGGTTTCCCAGAGGGCATTTGGGGGCAGGACCAGCTGTGCTTTTCCTATAACCCTCTGTGTGTTTGCTGTGTAATTATTCAGCATCAGCCTTTATTAATCAAGTCGATGCACTTACGTTTTAAATGGAAATTGCGGGGATTAATACAAGCATTCATTTTGTCCAGGAAATCTTGATGGCTTTAGCCCACTAATCGAATTGGAATAAAGAGGCCACGGCAATGGGAGGGACTTGATTGAATTAAGGGAGAAAAGCACACATTATACTGTATCCACCAGCAGGGTCCTGACTGCTAACATATACACACACAAACACAAAGGTCGCTGAGCATTGTCCACTATGACACTTTGATGAGTCGTAAGTGCATGATGCATAGAAGTATAATTTGGTCATAACAGGACTGATGACTCTGCAGATGAATGCACCGATTACTGGGTTGGTTTTTTGCCTCTTTCAAGAGGCAAAAAAGTATAATTTCTCTGTACCTTTTTTTGGCTTATGCACACTTATGGAATGAAACAAGTACAATCTGTATGTGCACACACACTCTCATGTGTATATGTGTTGCCACTAATGGAGCAAGTGTCTGCAAAACCTTGCATATCACGCATGCACACACAGAAAAAAAAAATCACCATATTCATGTCCCCATTCAGATTCATAAATAAATACCCCCCCCCCGGCTTCCCTGTATTATATATGTGCTCAGTCTTTCTGTCATTAGTTTACATTCAGTTCATCTGTCTCTCTCCCTCTCTCTCTCACTTTGTTGCTGCTCTCAGGTCAGCACACACTGCTGAGATGCTGACCATGATTCCAATTATCCACTCGCTTCACTGCTGGATACATGGCATCCACCCTGCACAGGGCAATACAGCTGCAACACAAAATGTTCACACACACAGAGGCACTTCACAAATACATTAATGTGTACAAATAATAAAGTGACATGTGCAGATAATAGTAATACCTCTTATACACTGGGATTGCACTCAAGTAAAGCATTTAAATTCTAAAACAATAGCTTCACATATATGTTCAGCCAAATTGATTGGAACAGCAGAACTCTGCAGGGCTACAACTTAACAAACTGTCACAGCTTTAGTGTCAAATCCCCTTTCCCCTTTACAAATCCACCTTTTCTTTCCCTCTTTACCATTCCACCTCTCCATCATGCCTCCTTTAACCATGTCCTCAGTCCCTGCAACTCAGATTGACAGACAGATTAGATTGGACACAGTTGATGGCGGTGGAAGCAATCAGATCTGGTGTTTGGCAGAGGTTTTGTTTGTGTATAAAATGACACAGAGGCCTTGGTCCGCCTCGCCCCCCTCGCGCTCTCTCTCTCTCTCCCTCTCTCCATAAGAGATGCCATTGGCACAATCTTGCAGGGCGATTACTATCAGGCCTGGTGGAGGTGTTCCAGCATGTCATTTGTCTGTCATTTGTTTGTCAGCAGACGACAGCTCCATGTCTCTCCAGTGTATTTGAGTAGGTGTATGTGTGCGCAGTGGTGAAAATGCACATTGTTGTATTTTTCCTCTCCTCTTCCCTCCCTCCAGCACCTCTCCTTCAGGTATCGTCTCCTCTATTTGATATGGCAGTGACATTTTTTGACAGCATGTAGATAGATAAGATTTGTTGCGCCTATGAGCCATCTAGGGATTAGAAATTCACACTCCTTTTGGCAGACACTGTCTAGATAGCTTTCTCTTGGCAATGTAAGATTCAACCAAACATCTCTTGTGTACCGCTCCTTAGTTTTGCATTGACTGTGACAGGAAAAAAAAGCCACACACCACTTGTGCTGCTCTAAAAAAGCACAGGCAATTCCAATCACGTGGTCAGGAGAGGATATTCTCCGTTGTTATAGGAGCTGTACGTTTTCTCTGAGCAATACTTTGAACCCACATGCTCATTAGTAAATTATATGTTTGGCACATTACTGAGCTCTTGAAACTCATTCAAGGCGTATTGTAAGCACTCGACCGTGGTAAAATTCTCTAAAATTCTTGCCTCCTACAGCCTACTCCAGTTCCAACATCATGTCATATCTTAATGATTACTCAGTGTGAAAGTTCACGCTGACCCAAAACAGAACATCTTAATGCCATAAAACCAAAGTAATTGAGATAGAATTACGCTAACTGACCCTAAGAAACACTAAACATCTGTTCAGCCTTATTAAAACATACAAATGGGCAGCAGTGTTTTCTCTGCCCATCCCTACTGTATGAAGGTTTCAGGGTCTTTCTATTCTTAGTGTATTGGCCAATGAGCAGTTATCTCATAGCCTCTGTCAAATCAATCATGTCAGATTTGTTTAGATCCTGGCCCAGAGAGGGCTTGTGTGTTTATGTGAGCAGACTATCGCAGCGAGGGATGAGGGATGCGCAGCAGAGAATCATGGCATTCACATATCCACAGAGAGGAGCTTATCAGCCGTGTTTGGCCCAAGTCTTTGATGCTGCTCAAGTACAAATGTGGCTATTGAGTGTAGAGAAAGAAAGGGAATCATGTGTCAGCTGTATTTTCACAACTGTCTTTTTTTAGAAGAAGAAGAAGAAAACCAGCAATCCTTCCCCCCCCCTTTTTGTTTCCCTGTTGACCATGTATAAAATATTCTGAACAAAATGTGATCATGTAGCTCTTGTCTCTAACATATTATCTCATGCATATTAAAAACAGCCTAGCTTTACTTCTCTTGGCTCTGGCACAGCTCGGCTTCAGATCTTGTTTCTTTTTTTTCTCAAGGGGCTAGTTAACCCCCACATGATCTGGCATTCCAACAGACTCTTCACTCTCCTCCTCATATTCCTCAATGACCGCCATCTCTGTAGCAGCCCTGAAACATTACCAAAAACCCCAGCGTCACTTGGCCTGATTTATTGTATCATTAATGTCAGGCTATCAGTGGACATGAGCGCATGAGACAACAGACGAGCCGCCCCCAAAACAAATAGTTTTGATTAAAGTCAAGGACATTCTGTACAGCTTTTCCGTAGAAAGGCATTCATCACATTTGATGTTGACCCTCCCTCCCTGCCTTACTCTCTTCCTCTGCCTGCCTGCCTGTTCGGTGGGGGGGCTGGAGGTGATTGTAAAGGCTGCAAAAACCTAAGGGCTGAGCTAACATAGATACTGACAGCTTATGTGAGAGGGGTTATACAAATCAGTGTGTAATACAAAGTTGGAACAGCACTGAGTGGATTAATTGAATACTAAAGGGATTACAGTATAGAGGTTTAGGCGGACAAACAGTGGGTCACAGACAGAGAGCTTGATTTTTCCATGCCTCTTTGGAATCAGGTACTCGACCAAATAACCGTTATTCACTACATCTTGCAGTAGCAGTCTATCTTATTTTATGTCCTGTGATGACAAAACTCCTACATTATCAACTGTCCCCTGAGATCAACACGTGTATGTTGCTTGTTACGCACACACTTCAATATTTAGTGTTTGGCTTGTCAGGAGATACGCAGCCCATGCCAAGTCTTTAATATGATGCTTGGAGAGTTATAAGTAATAAGAGGATAACAGAAATTGAAATGCAGACATCGTTTACAGTTCCCTAAACCAAACATCTGTTAAAATGACAGGAGAAGGGTCGATGTGAGGAGGATTCCAGAGAGGATGGGAAAAGCACTTCATTGCTTCTATCAACTTTTATCTCCCACCAAAAAGCTTCCAGTTTGTGTAAACAGATCCCAGAGAGTCTGCATAGCCTTTCCTCTTTCCTGCCTCTTTGGCCTGGCCACCCAGCCCGTAGTCCAGCCCACAGGACTTGACAATAACTCCAGAGGTCAAGGTTTAAGAGGAAAGTTTAAGATGAAATCATGAGAATTGAAAAAGTCCACAAACAAATTAGTTAAAGAGGGGAGAAGAAAACAAAGCTGGCGTGTAACACGGAGCCCAAACAGACATCACAGCCTTAGCTGAATCTGAGCCGAATTACATCTGTGCCTTCCCTTATCTAATAAAAAGAGGGACTTAAGTTGTATTATTTTAATATGTGAGTATGTTACTCTAAGCCTGGCTGTTTTTAAGTGTCATTTTGTCACGGCTTGGGAGAAAAAAAAGTGTGATTTTAATCAGGGCAGCTTTAGGTGCTTTCCTGTGCTCCAGATGTTCTGGCCCCTGCCTGAGAAAGCTTTTTTTTTTCATTTTTCTTTTATTTCTTTCCGTCTACTGGAGACATAAGTGGAGGGTTATTGTGCTCTTCTCAAGGTCTCTCTTAAATGTCTCTCCCACTCAAATATTTGGACAGTCACAAGAGGGAAGAAATGTATCAGGTGCACCTCAGAGGAAAAAAAATTCTGGTCGTAGGTGGGCATGAAGATTTACAGCAATATTTTGGACATAAAGGTATGTCAGTAAAATGCATCCAGACACAAATGCACAGAAAATACATTAACAAAAAAGACGATCTGGCAGGATAGATCAGACAGGGAATGGTTGCTTCCCTGCATCATGACATCATTAGCACGTGAGTGTGTATATATATATATATATATGGTCTATTTTAACAGAAGTACTGAATGGTTAATATGAGTTTACAAAAAGGCGCCACTGTTCAGAGGCCTCCTTCTACGAAAGTGCGCATGAATGTGTACATTTGGGTCAGACCCGATTTAACCAGCCCCACATGTGACACTCATAGAGGGTCTGATTTCCTCACCCTGCTGAGACCCATACACCCCTGGTTCTCATTGACTTTGGTTTCATGCTCGCGGGGCAAACACAAAATGGCAAAAGAAAAAAGGAAACAGTTAAAAAAAGCAGAGAAAAAAGAAATAAAATGAAACGGAGGATAATGCAGAAAAAAATTCAAGCCATGTGCTTCTCGTGCCAGTACACACCAAGCGGCCCTGGACTGAAAAAAGAGGCATCTCAGGGTTTTAATCGTGCAAGTGATGCGTGTCTGTAAATGCTGCTACCTCTGTGAAGAACTGGAGACTAGAGCATTTAGGAGGATACGTTGACTCCACGAGAAAATAATGAGTCCCAGCGGTCCTACGCAAGTTCACAGTGGTAGAAAATATTGCAGCAAACTCTTGTCTTTGGATGAAAACAGGTTTGAAAAAGTCCTTCAACAAACAATTTTGTTTGAAATGCAGACATCGTTTACAGTTGGTAAGTATACTGTAAGGACAGAGTAAACACGGACGACACATTAATACCGCATTCCCCTGAAAATCATCCATTCACTTAGATTGGGCTGTATGTACTCGGATCTTAAGTGAAGGACTTGGCTGTGATTCTGTCAGAAATGTGTACTAGCCACTAGCCACCAAAGCAGTGGCATAAATCTTGAGATCAGCCTGTATTGATAGGGCCTTGGCTACCGATTTGGTAACACGTGTGCATATCCATTTCCCTGACAGAGACTGATTGCACATGACTGGGGAGGTAATAGAATTGTCTTTAAGGGGCCGGACACCATTTATTACAAACAGAAGGTAGGCTACACCTGCAGTGCATCCCATTACTCTAAATATCACTCCTCCTTTTGTCAAGCCCTTCGTCCTTTCTTTCATGAATTATGGCATGGTATAAGTGATCAAAACTTGTGTATCATATGTACATGTCGAGTATGTAAGAACAAAATAACGTCTGATGGATGATTTAACATCAAAGTAGGTAAAATCAATCAATGTATTCACACTGTACAAAGGTTATTTTTTTTATCTTCATAATTACGTGTTAAATGAGCTGATAATTAACTGTATTATACTAACCCTAACCCTGCAAATAAATAACTTATAAGCCCCTCAATCATATTTCAGATTTAGGCAGCTTTTTAGGGCCAATAAAAAGTGACATAAAAAAAGACCACAAGTGAAGAGTTTTTCCAACTTCAACAAGCACGTAGCACTTATTTCATACAGCCATGTATCTGCTTTCTTCTACACCTCATATAGAGTCAGTCTATGACCGAGAAAGTACGTTTCAGTGGATGTTTTTTTTTCTTCTTTTGACTGAACACATAGGAGATGGCAGAAATGCTTTAAAACAGGTGTTAAAGCACATTTTCAACAAAGCGTAAACCGTGTTATTGTTTGGAATATGCTCTGCAAGACTCACAACTGCCCTACTGAGATAAGCCAAATACCTGAAATTTAATGACTACTTGTTGAATAAAAGCTTCTTTTATTTAAAACTCTTCATCCATTGAGTTTTCATCATTAATACAGATATGCAGTGTGTCCCAGTTCTCCCCTTCTCTCATCATCCTTTCTTTTCTCTCCTCTGTTCTTCCCTTCCCTTATCTCCTCAAAGTTCCTTACTGGGAGGAAAGCAGCCACAACAAAGTCTTAGGAAGTACCCCGGGGAACTTATTATGTCAAGAGAACTAACAACACAGGGTTTCCTTCATTCTGTCTACCTGTTGGACTGCCTGCCATTGATCTAGCAGGCAGGTGTCAGTATAGGAAAAAGTTCACAATATTCGTCTTAGAGCACATGCACGCAAGTTTGACACATCTTCTAATTTTTATGGAGTTTTTTAGTGTGATGTAGGTAATATTTCTTCCCTAATGAGTAACGAAATTAGCTTCATTTCAGCAGTGCCGTGAAAATATTAACGTTAGGGAGATAAGCAAATTCTCAAAGCCACCGAAAGGAGGCTAAATTAAATCTGCAATTATGGGTTTATTTGAAGCTTCACTCATACAGTGTTTATTGTGTGTAGTGAACAGGAAGGGTGAAATAGTGTTGCAAAATAGTGGCGTTTTTTCTGTGGAATTTAAAAAAAAACAACTGCCACAGACATATTGTAACAATGATTATAATAATTTCTGTGCCCTTTGTCCCTCCAAGGGGCTAAATATGTATGTAATAAACCCAACAGTTAAAAGGCAAAGAATAATTCATGGAAGACATTACTCGTGAATGCGGTTACCTCCAATGCTTAGAAAGTGAAGTTTTCCACATTAAAAATGCAAATCCAGGTAGCATGTCGTATTTTATTCCTTGCTCCACTTGGTGCAGCTCCATGATTACACTGCTGATCGTCCCATATTTTCCTTAAATCAACATCTTACAGCATATTAGCCAAAGCCTTGGGGGACAAAAGTGCCATTCAACAGCCCGTGCATTTTCTAATGCATACATAGCTCTTTGAATACATATATATTATTTGACTTTGCTCAAGTCTTATAATGGTGATGAGCTCTATGAAAAGTAGTCCCTTTTTTGCCATTCTAAGGAGTACTATTTTAAGAGTCTGTTGTCTGCAGTAAATAATTGGAGCAAAGCCTTTCTCAATGCTATATTTAAGTCTACCTGTCATCTATAAATGGAAACTAATTTGAAACTAGTGAGAAGCAAGTTCGTTTAAGAAATGTTCACACTGGCAAATAAATCTCAAGCTCGGCAACACGAGCTGTGATCTGAATGCGGCTCGGCTCATTTACACTACAGCCTGTGCAGCTCTGCAGCACTGTATTCTGCACATGTTGAAAAGAACATAATACTGTCGTGAAACCACTGGGGGAGTTAGACAGAGACAACAGTCAACCACAAATGTCTACTTGTGCACACACATATACGCACACTGTACAACAATGACTGCCCCTGGGCCATCTACTTCTTAATGAAGCTTTGTCTTTAAGGGGGGCTTGGAGGACACGAGGTCAGGCAAGGTCAGTCTGAGACGAGGTCAGCCTACTCATCAGAGTTGTGTAAGGAAGTCTGGAGCCAATGTCAGTCCAAATCATATCTTCAAGACACAGACAGGAAAGAAACAATGACTATGTGTGTGGTTTTTTTTTTACCAAACTGTACGCAACTGTTTTTTTACAGTTTGTGTTATCTGAGCAGTGATGTGCTCTCTTACAGTTCTCTCTACTTGTCATATTTCACTTCTACCTGTCTGCCTCTTTTCCCTGACAGTCACATGTTAATGCTTTAATCCAACAGCTCATGACATGTTAAAAACAGGAAAGGAAACGGCAGCTTAATCGCTCGCTAGTAGCGACAAATACCTGTCCGTCTCACCCAACAGGGAGGGGAGACAGGAGAGTAAAACACATGGTTGAACATACAAATACGCCCACAGACACCCCAACACATACACATTCTCCTAATTACCCAGGTCACTGGCTCAGTGCAAAAGCCTGCACCGCCCTCCTATTTTCTCTTCTCTGTGCTAACACTAAGGATGTGGATGTGCCCTGAAAAAACACTAACTTTGTGTTCCTGTCCTGTCTCGTTTGGCTACCAGGGGCCCACAGGAATCCCTATTCTGGGAGTGTCATTCAGCAAGGGTAGCAAGGGGAGAAAAACTTATTTGGAGAAGTTCCCAACGCTGCTCTGTGTTGCATTGCGCGATTGGGCCAGTCAGTGTTCTCTGGCTTCAATAATTGTGATTTATGCTCTAGCCTTCGGGAGAGTGTGTGTGTGTTGCTGAGTCCTTGCGCCACATCGACGACTGACATATTTCATGCACGCTGAGTGACCTGATGCGTCCACAGTACACTGACCGTCTGGTCCCCCCCCATTCATCTGGAGCTGTCTCAAACACACACTAACTCAACACGGACACGTGACTCTGCATTTCCCAATGTTAAAAGCAAAGTGAGATATCAAACAGTTCTTCGAGCAACAAGCACACCTCTCAGAACAAGAAGGAGATGGAAGCTTGTATAGATATATAGAAGTACACCACAAAAAGGAAACTAGGGCATCAGATGCCCCTGTTCTTTAATACAGGGAGTGGTGACACTGTTTCCTTGTGTTGATTTTGTCCTTGCTGCAGGATGCCTTGGATAAGAGTGTGGTATTCTCATAGGAGGACAATTTTAGCTAGTTTAAACCTATGGGCCTTGAGTGGAACAATGAATCTAATGACCAGGAGGATGGAAATAGGGGAGCGACGTGGACAAATAGCAGAATATATTTGGAGTTTTTAAAATCCACTGCGATTTATTTTGCATGGAACTTGATGCCCCTCGTTTAGGAAGGTCAGCGATGAACAAATTAGACACTGCACAGCTGAAACAAAACACTCAATGATAAAGTGCATTGCGGTGAAAAAGTCTTTGCCCCCTTCCTGATTCCTGAATATTCAACAAATATTCTTTGTTGAATATTTGCCACACTTGAATGTTTCAGATCATCAAGGAAATTTGAATATTAGATAAAGGGACCTGGCTAAACGCAACATTTAGTTTTTAATTGATTATTTCGATGATTAAAGGAAAGAAATAACTACCTGGCCCTATGTGAAATGAGGCCCTATGTAGATGAACAACCACTTCTAACAAAAAAGAACCAAAATGTTCGTCTCACATTTGACTTTTGGGTGGTGGTTTGATGGTCTGAGTCTGTTTTGCTGCTTCAGGACCTGGGCGACATACTGTAACTGATGTAACCATGGATTCTGCTCTTTACCAGAAAACTACTGAAGGAGACTGTCCCAACATCAGTTCATGCTCTGAAGGTTAGGCTCATTTGGGCTATGCAGCATAACCATGATCCAAAACATACTAGGGAGTCCACCTCTGAATGATTAAAAAACATCTAGACTGAAATCAATCAGAACTTTCCCATCTTATGCTGTCTTGTTAATTAATGTTTATACTTAGCGCTGTCTAGTCTAAGCCATTGTGTTTATAGATTACAGGTCATTCTTTTAATAAATAAAAAAAGAATAATATGAAATGTGCGATGTTAAACAATGCTTAAGAGTCTTCCAGTTTTAATGTGGAGGGCAGATTTTGTTTATTCAGTGGGCTGCGTGTACTAATTTGGAAAACACAGACACAGAGAACCATCACTTTTATCCATATGCCAGGTTGACAGAACATGCACCTGAATCAAATGAGGGGGATTATGCATTTTATCTACCTGCAGTACATAAGAAAACAGGCCAAAAGACACATGACACACATGGCAGGTGAGAAGAGTAAGGCTGATTGATCCCTTCTTCATCTCTCACACGATGTTTTCCTCCGACAACATTCAAACTTGTACAAAGCTCCATCTCTTCACTTTGCATAAAGAGCTTTAGGAGAAATCAAGGGACAAGCAAAAGGTTTTAGGATAGCGACACCAACTATGTATGCAAGCACAGCTGCACACAGACACAAGCAAATGCAAACAGCGTGCAGCATACCCCCGCATTCCCCTTTGTAGCTCAGATCAAATGCAGAATCAAAAACAGACATTAATTTAATTGCTGTCTCTCAGATCACAAAAAGTGAGGCAAAAAAAAAAAAAAAAAAAAAAGGAACAAAAAAGCCAAATTGAGTCTGAGTCCAAGGTCAGTGTGTGTAGCTGTCTGAACAAAAGTCGGAGATCTCCCAGAAAAAAAATCTATCAAGTTAGGGAGAAGGCGCCCTTGTCCCGACCCCTGCAGAGTTGCTGGAAAGATGGTTTCCTGTAAAAAGTTTATCTGAGGGTATGGAAGATTAACGAGGGTGTTTTCATTGGCTGCTCTCTAGTCGTCTTGCAGTACTTAGAGGTGATAAGATCAGAATATTTATTGAGCCTCTTCTTCAGGTCATTTGCTATGTAAATTTTATGAGCTTGATGTTGCCTTTGTTTCGCGGTCATGTGTTATTCCTGCTGAACCCTGGAGCAGGGGGAGGAAAGAGGATTTGTATACTTAGTATGCAGTGTCTTCAAATTAGTAACCCATGCATAATTATTTATACCATGAAAGGGGGGGGATGTTGCAGTGGAACAACTAATTTTACTTGCTGCCTGTGAAAATTAAAATCTATTATTTTTCAATCAGATCTGCCTCTTGTTTTTACACCTTGCTTCATTTGTTTGGAATAATGTATCATCATGAGACAAAAGTGTTCACTTATTGATTTCTCAGGGAAAAGGAGAAGCTATGGGCTGTTTTTAGGCTCAAACAAAATCTGTATTCAAACTGGATTAGCATGGGCCAGTGATGAGATTAACCATGCATTTGCTGCAGTTATCACTACAGAAATGCAACTCTATGGAAAATACACCACCCCCCCCTACATTTTGTTAACTATGTAGTTCTGTAGAAGCAGAAGTAAATTGTTCCAATCACAAAGAAAAGATAATAAAGTTAGCTGGTTATTTTAAACAAAGTCGCTATTTCCCACCTGTTCCTACCACTGTCAAGTTCAGTAATTGATTGAGGGGAATGGATTGAAGCCCATCAAGCTCTGGCGGACTCTATGATCATAAATCAAACGGGGAGGGTCAAGACATCAGGGCAGGTCTAGCAGCAGAAGCCAAAGCACTGCAACTATGACCTCATCTCAGCTTCCCATGAAATATCTATAAAACACAAACATTTAACCACAGATAAGACGGTATGATGATGTGAACTCAGACGCATATGGATAACTATTAGAACGATGAAACTCTCTCAGTGAAATCTCCTACCATGACATCTGTGGGTTATTCATGTGAAATTACATAAATCTTTCAAACTGTTTTAAATCACTCTCACCCTCCCTCTCGTTCTCTCTCTTTCTCTCTGTCTCTCTGCAAGCACTCACCATTAATGCCTATATCAACGGCAGGAGCCAATTGTTAAAGAGGGGTTCTAAGTGCACAGCCCAATCGATATTGATAATGTTGAAAATGTGGTAGGAAAGAGAGCAGGAGTGGTGGAGAAAGAGGGGGAATAAGGAGAGGAGGGAGGGGGGGGACATAAATCTGCACACAGTGAATAGGGGAGAGCAGCTGCGGTGGCCTCTGAGTTGTCCCCTTCACCTCTTTGGAAACATCATCAGCACTAATCAGGGCCCTGCTAAAGAAAACGGTCCAGCTTGATTTACACTTCCTACCCTCTGCTGTGTAACAGAGAGAGAGAGAGAGAGAGAGAGAGAGAGAGAGAGAGAGAAAGAGAGAGAAAGAGAGAGAGAGAGAGAGAGAAAGAGAGAGAGAGAGAGAGAGAGAGAGAGAGAGAGAGAGAGAGAGAGAGAGAAAAGGAAGAAAAAAAACAAAAAGAGAGAAAAACCATGAGAAGTGACTAAGAAGGACAGGTTGGGCAAATGAAAGGGGGGGAAAAAACCACGAGGTGGTGAGCAATAATAATAGCCAACATAAATGCACAGAGCCACATTCTTTCAAGGTCAACCTCAGGTGAAGCAAAAGGTTGTATAAAGGTCATACTGCATTAGGGTCATGTAGGTCTCAATGAGAGTCAATAACACCTCCCAGTCTGCTGTAGACGTGTGGGGGTTGCCTCTGCTCTCACATCAATTCGCTAGGCAGGGACCACGGCAATAAAAGAGATGGAGAGAGACTTAGCCGGAGAGAGAGGGTGAGAAAAAAGAAAATGTACAGGCAGATTGTGAAACAGCTCGCCTTTCAACTACTAACTGCTTTTCATGTAAATGTCTGGGACTGACACTTCTTACACATCCCCACCCAGCCCTCCCCGCCTCGCCCACCAACCCCTACGCGCACACACATACACACACAGACACACACACACACACCCTCTCCTACTTCAGTATACTTTCTCTGTCAGCAGAAGAATAAAAGAGAGGGGAAGGCGAGGGAAGGGCCAGGAGAAGAGCGAGTGAGAAGGGAGTGAAGGAGAAGTAGGGGAAGAAAAACAGAGAAACAGAAGAAATCAAGACTCTTGCCGGGGTTGGCGAAAGGTCAGTCCTGACAGGCTCGGAGGTTAAACTGCCGAGTTAAAATACTGTTCATTATCCTCCGCAGCCTCTTCCCAAATTCCCCTCTTTTGTGTCACAGTCAGTGCCCAGCATCAATGTTCCCCCACCCCAGGATTTATTAGACATTGTTGAGCAGCGAGAAAGGGGACCTTTTCTGTACAATAGTAGCAGTGATCCTATGGCAAGGACAATACCGCTGCCAACACAATTACAGAGCCTGGCTTGAGTTATAAGGGTTGCAGGACTGACACTGCAGTGTGTACGTGTGTGTCTCTTTTTGTGTGTTTTTACTGTATGATGATAAAACAAAAACAACCAGCAGGTATTATATAAAAGCTACAGTTTGTTTATGTTGACCCGATTCACTTAAAAATAAGCATACTGAGAAAAAAACATTCATAGAAAAACAATTTACAAACATTTCTCTTTATTTAAAATAACCTTATTCCAGCACAGGAAATTTAATTAGTAGACACGGAGAGAACAAAGCAGGGGAATATCCATAACATGAATTAGGCTGAATCCCATCATTCATTACTCACCAGAGAGCAATGAGATGTGACACATGGCAACAGAACCCTGCCTGAACCGGACAAATTAAAAACACTAGTAATTAGCGCTATGCAAAACATGTTGTAAGTTTATTACCTGATTTATGTGGCTTCCTGTTTATAAGGGCACAGCGAGCCAGCTATTCGTCTTCCACCTAGCATGCTTAAGATTCAGAATGGGTTTAAATGATTTATTAAATGAATAAACAAATAAATCACCACACACCTAATTTCCCTAATGATATTAGAAATGACTGACTGTACAAATTGTGCAAAATATAAGCTACTATTAACCTAAAGCACCTCTCATTTTAGGGGTTCAAAACGTCCATCCATTTTCATTTGTGCAAAAACAAAAACATGATTAATAAAGATCTGACTCTTGACATGGATTCCACAAATAAAACACTCCACACTCTCTTTGCTTAATAAAGGAGGGTCAAACACTTTGCGTTGTCAGCAATATTTCACAGTCACCCCATCGAACATGCTCTGTCATCAGAGAAACTGACCCCCCAGTAAAGCAAGGCCCACACTCTTACCCCAACTCCAAACTTTGTACATGTTCTACTTCCTTCACAGCGCTCTGTTGGGTGTCACCCAATCACTGCGTGAACTGTATATTTCTATTTTAAGAGACATATTGTTTTCATCTTTTGCCCCTCTATTCCCAAAGGGAATGAGTAGAATATAAAAGCCAGACTTTAAATAACAAGGAAGCGCCATCAGTTCCCCTGCTAGTCCGCACATTAGCCCCGTCTGTGAGTGAGAATCCGACACCTACTAAAATGCCTCAGCTCTTTGGGCGTATAAGAGCATAAATAATTCAAAATTAATCCCCGCTGAGGGGGACTATAGGAATCATAAATTATCTGAGAGTAGTCCCTAATACAATCCCAGGATTGGAACACCTATGGTAACAAGTCTCATTATTGTGACAGCGTGGCTGGTATTGTTTTCACCCTGTGAGTCTGTCTGTCTGTCTGTCTCTGGGTGTCATCACGGGCAAAATGAAGACCTCGAGAAACCCAGCATAGCAGCAGCTACTGCGGTTTTGAGGACTTTGGTAGGTGGTTGCATATCTGTCTCTCTGCCTGCATGGCTGACACATTTTGTCAGTGTGACAGCACTGCAACGAGGCACGATGAAACTTTACAGAAGTGTAGTTAGCATCAAAACAGAGGCTGAAAGAGAAGATGGGTGAAGTCCAGCATCTGAGTAATGTGCATGTATGTGCTTGGATAGTCGTGGAGTTTTGGACAAAGAAATTTTACCTAAATTCACTTAATAGGAGTGCCCAAAAATTTGACTGATAATGTCCTTAGTTTGTCAAATGGCTTGGATGGTATATTTGTTTGTTTTTTTTATCTTGATGTGAATGTGTGTGTGTCCTAGAGGTACCTACTGTAGCAGCAACTACCACAGAGCTTGTGTTGAGTGCTTTGGCAGTCGTTTATATGTTTGTCTGTCTGTGAGGAGATTTTATCAATGTGACAACATATAGCGCAAGATACGGTGACAAAACTTTACAGGTGTATATTGACATCAAAATGAAAGTCTGAGCATTGCTGTTGTGGTTGATGTAATCCATTCTTTTTAGTTTAAAATGTTAGTATAAGTTCATTAATTTAAAAAAGTGGAAACATGGACACACAGTTGTTTTGTTGACATTTACAACAAGTTTTTTAAAAGGTTTGCTCATCACTCTGTGGCAACTGCAGGCTGCCCAGGGGACAGTGATGGATGGCAGGCCGACAACTGTTAATCAACCCCAGCAGGGATGGAAATACTAATGTCAGGTAATTGAGAACATAAAAGCGAGCACTATCACATAAAAGAAGGTACATTTAGACCTCCTGACACCTGGACACTGAAATATGAAAAAAAAGTGTTTAAAGCTGAATTGCGGACGGAATGTCAACTAAACCTAGACTACAATGCCAGAGACCGATAAAGTTCAAAAATAAATAAATACTTTCAGACAAGTGCAGCCACGGATACAACTATCATCCCCAAATTAAAGAGATGGCAATGAATCACCTTGTTTATATTTCTAGTATGAAAGACTGGAAAGACTAACACAACTGCGAGCAGAGAGGAAAATGCCAGTCTAAAGCATATCAAAGCTATATTAGATGTGTCTACTCTTGTGCAGAAGGAAGATGTGAGAACACAAACTGATCCTCAATAAAAAGGACTACTGTAACGGGTAAAAGAGAGTGGCATTCGGCGAGGGGAGGGGAAAAATATCCGCTTTAGAAAGTGTTTGGAAATATACATATCAAAGGAAAGACATGGAGATTTCCTTTCCCTGTGCATCCTATCCATGTACCCCCCTTACACCCCGCACCCCCGACTCTGCAAGTGAGATGAGGGGGTCTACTGCAAATTCTCAGGTAAGAGAGCCAGAAACCTACTTATGATGCTCTGCTGGTTATAATCCATAGGTTCTATCAGCAGATTACTAGAAATAAAATGTTGGGAGAGACGTAAAACAGGACTCAGAATGCCAAATGAGACAATGCTGCTTTTCAGTCTGAACTTCACTTTCATGTACATAATTAGCAGCTTGTGTTCAGCTCGTGTAAAGACAAAAAAATATATATAATTGTGAAGGGGGAACAGAAATCTTCTTAGCAGGATACAGCTATAAGTAATTTATGTTGCAATATATCCCAACGCTGTATACGATAAGATGCATGATTGCGGCGGAGTTCATGTGGAAATTTTCATTGAAAATATATTACCACATGTAATAGCTTAATCTCTCTAACTCGCCCAGTATGACTTTCCACCCTCTTTAGCGCCACTGGATATGTGTAGGGCAATTCATTCGTCACACGGCTTTACCCATTAGAGGCGGACTGCTAAATGCTTCACCTTTTGATTTTGAGGAGGAGTACAGGATTTGTCAGGGGAAAAGGGAAGGTGCTTTATTGCTCCAAATTTCATCACAATAAAGGCTTATAGGGAAGGTGGCATAATCGTTGCCCTATAAATGTCTCTGTGTAGATTACATGCTTCTTGCCTAGCTAATCCTCATAATTGATGAACTTCTATGCTGACGATTTTTTATATTATTTTGTAATTTGTTTATTAATTAAGATAACACTTATTTTGGGACCTCAACCAAGTAAACACGATTATGTGCTCTGCGGGGTGAGTGTTCAGTGCACTGACGTTCCCAAAGCAGCAAGCTGGCTGGCTGGCAGGCTGCTGCTGCCAGGGAATGTCTAATAGTCTTCCACTGAGAAGTTTAATTCATTTGCCATAAAGCTAAAAATAAACACAGTCACACTTAATTGGGCTCTGAATGTGAGCATTATTGAGTTGTTGAAAAAAGCAAGACCACAAATTATAACGAAGGACTCAACATTTAAACAGCCGAAACGCTGCGTAGGGCATATGCATTTCAATTTTGTGAGTATTAGTTATTACAACAGAAGAATAGGAGAGGGATGTATAAATACTGCACAAAAATAGTGAGAAACAAAATAATTTTCAAATGATGTGCAGTATTTGCTGTTAAGGAAAAAAATGTACATTTTACAAAACTGATTATTTTATAGGTTTTGCGCTCTCGGAAGCTCGCTATCACGAGTTACCGCCTTTGAGAAAAAGCATTTATGTATCATCCAAGTTTATGATGCGCAGTGACTTTGAGGCAGGGCCGTTAGGATAAGAGAGAGGGGAAAATCAAAAAAGATTTCCATAAAAAAGTGGAATAAATAAGTGCCTGAGTTACAACAATTTGGATTTACATACATTATCCAGCTCTATCTCTTTGGGATATTTTACAGTCTTGATATGTGAGGGGGAGAGGAGAGATAAACTGAATATGACCTATGCTCTGCAGGCTCAGCCAGAAAGAGCAAATGCCTGTAAGAATACTCAAGGAGCAGAAAGAAAGGGATGAGAGGATGAGGACAAAAAGCCAGGGGAGAGAAGAAAAATGACACTAAAAGGCAGTCACGATCTGATTGATGCTCTGCTGTATTTGAAGATCAGTGGCAGCCTTGTGGTGGCAAGCACAGAGGTCAGAGAGTGTGCGTGTGTGCGTGTTTGTGTGAGTGAGTGAGTGAGTGAGTGAGGGGTGTGTGTCCACGCTCGCTATAAGGGCGCGTGGCTTTCTTTGTCGGTTTCACCGTCTGGATTGTGCATGCGTGTGCAGGAACGTGTGTCCGGAGTCGCTCTACCAGTCTCCCTCTCCCCCTCTCTCTCTCTTTGCCTGTCTCTCTGTTGCTCCATTGTAGAAGAGAAATCTCAGTCGCTGGGTGGCTGGGGGAAATCAGATGTGAGCAGAGAATAACATGCTCAATTTGGCCTGGGAGTGGAGCCACGGCCAGAAGAGAGGGGAGCACCGTGATGTATCGAGCCGTTTGCCAGCCGGATGGGGTACACAGTGGCGGCCCTCTCTCTGCCTGTCAGCAAATACACATTTTTCACTCAGCAGGAGTAGTAGGAGCCCTGTGTATGTCTGCATGTGTGCATTTGCGAGGTCGGTGGAGGGGAGAGCGTGCATGTTTTGGAACAGGAGAGGATTTTATCGGGGGGAGCGAGGTTAGGCAAGTTGTGTTTAATTTACATTTGGTGTAACTGTAAAATACTAATGTCAGTGCATAGAACGTGTTTGCATATATAGATATAAGCCTGTGTGAGTCACATTTGGCAGATATGAACTGGCACAATGGAGCAAAGAGCTCTAACAGTAAGTACTGTAACTGGGTTTTTGGTTTTAGGTCATTGTGGCTGACACTAATTTGAGGGGAGGAAAAAAAATGTGATATTGGTATTTTGTTTAATATTTTTTCCACACAAATATACACATATGCATTAAGCTTGTTAGGGTTCAACTGAAAATAGGAAACTATTGGGTCACTGTTTATTAACTTTCCAGCAATATATTTCCCCCGACTAGCCCCCGTCTGCTCATCTACAATGTATACTCTGCTACTTGTGCTGCAGGCAGAATGCAGCACAGTATATACTGGTGGTTCTCTAGCGTCAACGTGTGCATTTTTGAGACTGTGTGTGTTGTCCTGAGTTTCTGTGGTGCAGGGATTCAGCACCCTGTGCTCGTAACCCACACACTCAGCAGATTTAACTTTGTTTGCCCTCATCAAAATCAGAGGACACACAGCTGTGACCAGCAAGAGGAAAACATGGAGCTCTTCCAAATGCGCCTCGTTGCTTTCTAACCTCCAGAGTCACACTTCAGTTAACCCGCAGTGTGTTTAAAGAAGAATAGTGAGCATAATTGCTACTTGTAATTGCAAGAGAAACCTCAAATTTATAAAGAAACAAAAATGCACTAAATATTATTACCCTCGCAACTCCCTTTCTAAGCACAGAGGGTTTCATAAGACGCCTGAGAACCTGGTATTGCCATCACATATTGGCAGCAAACAAGTCAGCCTGAAGGTCTCGGAGCAACACATTCACACACATATACACAGACGCGCAAGCCTCCACACTAAAGACCTCTTTTCAGCTTGCGTCGAGGGAAGTGGGCTGGGGAGGCCCTTTGATGTGGGAACACTGAGGTCAGAGAAAACAGTCTGTGCAGCGCTAAATTCCATCCCCCACAACAGTTCCTTTTTCACTTCTCCTGCTACTGGTTCTGGTTTGAGAAGCATATCTTCAAAACAAGTTTAAAAAAGAATTTAGCCCACTTTAAATATGTAGGAGTACAGAATGGATAAATGCCACGTTTCAGGCTGTAGCTGCCACAATCTCTTTTAACAGTCTGCAGCCTGTGTTGCATTTCAGATTTTTTTTCCCCCCTTATACGTTTATTGGCCTTTTGTTTCTGGAACCTAGGGAAAAGGCACAATGTCTAACCAGCACATAAACTAATCTCAAATGTCATGTCTTATTAGAAGCAAATGGAAGGAAACGTTTGGCTCGCTCACCCCGCCGAGTCAATGAATTTGTCAAAATTTTATGATAATTCATTCAATTACTCTATAGACATTTAAATGATGTGGCGAGTGAGGGAGGAGGTGATGAGGGTCAGCTAAAGAGAGTGGAGAGGGGGGAGGAAAAGAGGGAGGGGGAGGAAAAGAGGGATTGGGGAATAATCCTGCTCTTGATATTACACTCCCTCCAGAGGCCTTTTAAGAGCTCCTATCACAGTGTGAGGCCTCCGAAACTTCTCTCCCCCTGCTCACCAACTCAGCAGCCAGTCCACCCCCGTCTTCACAGACACCTCTGTTCACAACTATCTGTGCAAACAAGGCCATTGCTAAACCCACATACTTAAAAGCCCAACAGATGCATGCGCATTAGAAAATTATGTTTTCAATATCACATCTGAAAGGGTTTTTACATTGATTTACCTGGATATATAATCATATAAATAGACCTTTGGACTACCTTTACATTTTTCTCTTCATGCCCCAGTGTGCACATTCGCAAACACAAACACTACTGCTTTCATTTCTTGGAGAATGGCAAAAAGGCCGCCGCTCATCTCGACCCTTGACCTCTGGTCCCACTGCCTGTGCTAGAAGAGGGAGAGACGTAAGTATGGAGGGGTGACAAAAGGCGTCAATGTTGTGGGGCCATGAGAACAGCTCCCTCTGTAAGACCGGCTCAGGCTGCATCATGGGTAAGCTCCCCCTCTAGTGTTCACTGGCCTCTCATGTGCCTACTGCTACTCAAAGAGCAAGTTTTAATTTACTGTCCGAACGGGCTGCTCATTTAAACACAGATATAGACTGTACATTTAATAGAGATAAGTGACACAAATGATGTGTGTTTGTGTGAGTATTATGCATAGCAGGTGCCTACGTGTTGCTCCCTTGTGAATCACTTAAATTGTGGCCAACTAAAGTGCAGCATAAAAACATAACACATTCAAAGTCAGGGTGGATATGTGCCAAACAGAACGCCTGTATATATTTGTTTACTTCAAAGCTGGTCTTTACCTATGATTCAATCACAATAATCAGAAATAAAATACATGCTTGTTTTTTTTTCTCGTGTAAAACAAAACATATTAAGGCATTTTACAACACTCAAAGGTACAATCATATTTGCTTGCATGGTGGCATTGCCTCGGCGTCTTCTTTCTCTAGCAGGACTGGCTTTTCCTTTGAGTGAAGTCAAAGCATCTGTTCGCCATTGGCTCAAAACCAAGCACGGTGTGTCCCATTCACATCTAAACTATGCTAGTGCCTCCTATTCTAGCTTAGCCACGCCTGAGGGCATGCTAATTACCTTCTCTCTCGCTCTAAATTACCCATCTTTCAGTGGGACTCTGACGCATTTGAGGCCAACGTTGCTAGCAGACAGAGAGGACAGAGTGAATGATAGAGAGGGAGAAAGAGGGAGGAGCAAAGTGTGAAAATAGAAACAAACCAATAATCTTTTACATTCCCTCCTAAACGAAAGCCACTCTGTCCCTAATGTAGACAAGTCATTTTGTACAAGCCGTTAAAGCCCACTGGGCCAGGCGAGCATGCAGTGCAGGGCCGCCCGTTTCAAAGATCTTTTGCAATCAGTTACACAATGGACCCCCTCATTTTATGCTGCTACATCATAAAAGTGCTCCTTTTGTTACATTTCCATCCTTAAAAGGGTCTTAATCCCCATCCTTTCAGGGCAGTCTATGGCAAATTCCTCAGGGACATCCCATTCGCTGCAAGGGCTGGAGTGACCCACTCAGAAAACAGCATGCAGGGCTTTGAGCTTTTCTTCTGCTGCCACTCTCCAGAGAACATTAAATCGTACTTTTCATCCCCCTCACCATAGGGGGAAGCCCCTTAATGATGACAGAGAAAGAGAAATTCCTCCACTCAGTCCTATGACACCATTCTGCTGTCAAGCAGGCGCCTCGGCGGACAGAGAATCAAACATGGCTTCCTGCAGGTGGAGCGTCAGTGAAGGTCACGGTACAGTCCAAAGAGGAGAGAAGAGGGGAAGGAGGGAGGGATAGGGAGAGAAAAAGAGACAGAGGTAGCACGTCAGAGGGAGACCAGCTTTCCCTTTGCAAATTAAGTCATCTGCTGAAAAAGGTCTTAAAAAATAGCCTTCACTCCATCATCTGTCATGTTTTATCCAATCATTTGGTTTCTACACAGCAGCATTTCTAGATTTTAAACTGCTTTACTCTTCAATAGTATATAACGCAGACCAAAAATCTACTAGCTGGCTAGTTGAAGTCACGAGTTTAAACAATTATTTAACTGGTTGTTGCACATTTTCTATTTATATATATACATTTTATCAGGTATCAGGAAATTAATGTAGGTCTAGGGGTCAGAATGAATGCGGTAACTTTGTTAACACTGTTAATGTATAACTGTTATACATTAACAGTGTATGCATACATGAATGTACATTTTCTAACGTCATACGTTTTCTAAGGGCATATATGAAGGCCACTTGCAAAAGTGATAATTATTCTAAGTGTATCACAAAAACAGCAATGAGCTGTTTAATATCAGAACAAGTGTCCGTGCTAATTGGTTAACTATCTTACTTACATTTAAAAATAAGGCATGTTTGATGTCAGTGACCAAATGTTAGACAACAGGGGTTGCACATCTCCTTCTTGTGTTTGTCATTTACTATCTGAAAATAACTACACAGATTTCCTGCCAGACATATGTATTTATCATCAATTAACAGCAGTCAGCAGCCATATACACGTCCATGAGAGACTGATTGTCACTACTTTACATTAGGCCAAATTACTTTGACTATGAGTAGGTAGCTTTGACGTGACTACAGTAAAAGACGCTTTTGTTATGTCTAAATAATGTCTAATTTAGCTAAAACTGTTGTGCTGTTTTTTTTTTGTATTTATTTTGTTTCACTTTATGTGTCTATTGAAGTTTATAATTGCTTAAATGTAGCCACCAATTACAGATAGGGAGTTTGGTCAGACTGAGACCCTGCTGTAAAATCCTCACACTTCTCATAACAAATAATAAATAAACTTCCAAGAGCAAAATTTGCTGTTGTTCTTATTACTTGTAAGATAGAAATCGGTCTCACTTACAGTAATGAATTTAAGGCAATGCTTAATTACTTCAGTGCTCTTTGCTTGCATATTATTACCTTTCTAGCATTAAACATTTACTTGACTGAGGTATTGATTCTTTAATGACACTCAGGTTCATACATTTTGATTGTTTATGTGTTTTATTTTTTATTCACTTTTTTTTTTTTTTCCTGTGCTAAACCGATGTATGGATTTATATGTGTTGTTGCTATTACTGTATTATTACTGTATGATTGTACTACCGTCCTTCGTGGCCAGGACCCTCTTGTATAAGAGATTTTTACTCTCAAGAGTTTTATTTTTTTATTAGAAGTTAAATAAAAAATAATAATACATGCTAAACTTAATAATATATACATTTCAACACATAAAATATCAAAATGTCACTGAAATGCTGAAATATGATGATAAAAAATATTAAGCATTTAATGGTAAATACTGGCACAACAAAGCCAAGCATGTTTTTGTTTTAATCATTAGCTTTGTGGCATCTATGTCTGTGTTACTTTCCTTATTGTACAGACGGGTCAGTCGGTTGAGGGAGTAATGCTGTGGGATTTGAGCAGGTGAAGATGTCACTGATAGTTTCTAGCATGAGATGAACACAGAGACCTCAACAGTCTATAATCCTCTAGCTACAAGTCTTACCTCCCTGTAATGGCTTTTCTAGCTACTCAGCTTTGGCCAACACAAAAGTCATGAAAATGCGCACCTGGAGGTGAAAAGACAGCTCAAGCATCCAGCTCTGTCACGTGGCTCTTTGGAGTGCATTTTCACCTCGTGTCTGGCAATAATTTTCAAATTATTTGCTACACATGGAGCGCATGTTTCACAGTTTGCATTAATGTATATGGAGCACGTTGCCTGGCAGAATTCAGAGAAAAACAAAATACGGGAGACGCCATCAAAAGCAATAATTACATGCAGAGTCGGGGAGGGGCTACTACGAGCCAATAATCAAAACCAGCACTTACGCTAGAATCTGATTAAACTGCTAATGACGTGTCACTCAAAAGCAAGGCAGATGTTTATAGATGCCCAGTACCAACCGCACAGCTCATCAGTCAGAGTCAGAACCTTGGCAGCCATGTCATATACCACACCCACTCACTTAGCATTGCCACTGCACAACACCGGGGAAAACTACTTTCGGGTTACTGATGGTGGATGCTGAGTTGTCACCATGTGCTTTCACACAATCAGAGGAGAGGGCAGCGGTGTGTTATACATTTATTAGTTTTTTTCCCCATTCTCACTGTCTTGCTTTGGCCACATTGCAACACCTCTGCCACCTTTCCCGAGCCACTGCCCCTTCTCTTTTCCCATTTGTGATGTGGAAGCAGCCATTTTCTTGTGGTGACTCCCTCAGCTTTCACCCTGACGCGTGACACTCATGACAAATTGGGTGTGGAAGTGAAGGTGATGGGCTGTGAAAGCAATGCCCCTGCCCCCGCTATACACATGAACACATATACACGAAGGCTACTAGAAGTACAAATACAAAAAATATCAGTTGTGTGTGTGTGTTCACCATCTTGCACACAATACCTTTAGACACTCAGCCCCGCTCTGAGGCAAAGCACAAAGGTTATGTTGCAAACGGGGTGATGACCTGGATGTATAACACACAAAGAAAACAGGAAATGGAAATCTTGACTTCCTTCACCTCCAGCTTTCACTCCAACATGTGTTTTTCTCCCACCTCATCTATGCAGTTGCAATACAGGACCTTGGGGTATTTACAAATTTGCTCATTGTTTTCAATTTTAGGAAAAAGAAAAAGAAAAAGAAAATTTTCTTCCATATTTATGGTTTGTTAGAGTTAATGTTGAACAGATACATTTTTGCATTTCCAATGAAAAATGCCAACAACCTTTCTCCGATTACTTATTATTTTAAAATATTTATAAACCAATTAAATTCTTCACATCAACCACATTTATTGTGAAAAAATGAGTAATTTTGACCAGGGGAAAAATTATTGTACTGAATTGTATAGCAATTATCATAACATTACACTAATTCCCTTAGAAGTATTTAAATTATATGGTTGGTTGATTGCATGATGAATTAAAGAGCCATTTTTCATACTAAGAACCTAATCCAACAGTAATCAGGATGGGGGCTCTAAGGCACATTCAAGACCAGACAGGCCGGAACCAGCCTAAGCTAATACAGTAGTCATATCATTATCATCATCATCACCTCCAGGGACTTAATCTAACCTGTAGCCTTAGTCTGATCCACAAGTGCTTAAGGAACAAATCATTACATTAGCGCCATAATAATGCCAGAAGATGTCACAATGTGATTTTAGACAACTCAATTTTCTACAGTCTCCTTAAGTTGTTTTAATTAAGTCTGCTGGAGTTTCAGTCTTGCAGTTAACAGTTGCCCATGAGTTTGATACTCTGATTCAAATAAAGGAATGGGTTGAAACACAAAATTAATAAGCAATAACAAAACCATGTGGTTTACCTTTTTATGTTAAAGAGCAGCATCGTGAACCATGAAGTACATGATAAAAAATATTCCTCGTGTGGTTCAAATACGGAGAACGAAACACAGATATGGAGAACACAACATACAAACGAGAAAACAGTTTCAAAGAACTGCTATATGTGCGGATGCTGCATATGCGTCGTCTTTAACTGATGTAAAGGAATCACTGAGTGCACATAAACAGTTTTGTTGTGTGGTGCAAAATAGCAGAGGTTAAACAAATATATGCACTTCCACATTTACGTCCTTCAAGACCAGGGACTCACTGTCTCTGTCATCAACAAACACATACAGTATTCTGAACAAATGACAAATGAAAGTACAGAAGTACTAATTAGGACACCTTCACAAAATAAACTGAAGAAGAAACAGGAAGTGTGCAGAATTTTACGTGGTAGCCGGCTATATACCAAGTACTCCATGACCATAACTCAAGACCTTGCACCTGGGGTTTATGAGCTCTTTAACATTTTTTCTTCATGTGGAGGCCAAAAAACAGACAAATAACAGTTTACGGATTCCAAAATGTGTTAAAAAAGGCATAATCAAACACAGACGCACACAAGCGGGAATACTGAAGCATTACCATCAGTCTGTCTGGTTAACCAGAATACTTAAGAGCTGAGCTTGAAAAGGCTACTGATAATGTGATTAAAACATTGCTGAGCTCAACAGTAATTACTCTCCTGAACACAGTATATCCTGATGATATGACAATTTTACAGTTAGAGTATTTTTCGACATTGTTAACAAAGCCATCACCTGGCAAAGACTTCAATACATATTAATGAAAGGAGATGGAGTTATTATTAGATTACTGAGGTGAATGTGATTAGCAAGAACTATAGCTTTGCTTCCTGAAAACATAATTGTACTGCACGTTAAGCTAGAGGCTCACATTATCAAAGTTGTATCAGGCAACTGACAAGGCTTTTATAATTAGGCATGGTATTCCTTGAGAGAAAAGAGAAGAAATCTCAGCCACACAATGCACAGCAGGGTATATATTCACTTACAACCCCTACAGGCAGCAGAGAACAGGCTTGTTGCCTTTGATCCTTCCATCCAGTTGTTTATAGAGGTTGTAGAGGTCCCAGAACCCTTTTGTATTAGGAATAACTTCAACTGTACAGCTGAGATGCTGGTAAGAGAAAGTGGTAGCAAAATATTCAGCATGCCTGGCTCTTAATCACTGGAAATTTGTCCATTAAAATCTAAACAGTACATCAGAATAACTAAAAAATTAACCAAATAAAACATTTTTTAAAGTAAAAATGTGCATAAATTTTCAATACACGTTTTCATAACCCAAGCTAAACCGAAAAACAAAAACAGAAGCAACTTCTCTTAATCCGTGTCATCCCCTCGGTGTCGTTGATACCGCCCATTCCAAAGTGCCTCTGATCCATGTTTACACATACTGTATATTTTCCTCTAAGACACTGGCCATCACTAAGCTATAGGCCCCGTCTGTGCACGGTGGCTATTATGCACACATCAGGCGAGGGCTTTTTGTGCCATTGTGTTCAGTGACAGACTGAATGAGAGGGACCGTTTCTCAGTACCAGGATGTGTGGGAGACACCTGCTGGGCCGGGCTACACCGGCCTGCTCTGGTCCACCATTAAAACGTGTAGCGCTAGGGGCTCTTTTGTTAGCCAGGAGCTCTTGGTGGTGACATGTTTGAAGTGTCACAAGTGTCAGTCTTTATTAGATCCAGAGTGATATTAGGGGATGGAAGAGTACGGTTAGCCAAGGATAGGGAAAGATGGATTGAGCCAGACAGACGGATAGAGCTTCCCTCTTTACCCATTTTCCCTTTATGGCTAAATTCACAAAATTAACAACCAACTAGAGTTACAATGTCAACACTAAGCAATACTTTGGTTAGAGGTACGTATTACTTTTACAAAGTTTTAAATACAGTGCCAGTAAATATGAAAATGTATAAAGTATATATTGTATGCTGCTACTGCTGCTCCTAGTACAATTCATCAGATAATCTTCTAGGTTAATGAAGCATCTCCTTACTATTGTTTTCATTAGCATACTTTCTCACTGATTCGCAACACTTTCGCTGTGTGCGAGTGTGCTCCCGTGTCTGCGAGCACTTCCAAAATAACTGGAGAATACAGGAGAGATAATTTATGGGGCTGCTGCAGTACAAATACGGAGGTTGCTGCTGGAAGCATACATCGATTGACATCTGCTCAAATGTTCATTGACAAAAGGAGAAACACTGAGAGAAAGAGTACGAGGGAGAGAGAAGGGTCCTGAGAGGGGGAGAAAAAAAAATCCATAATTGCTCTCATCGCCATATGATTTTCTGCAGGCAATTTTCAGGGAGCACACACTGACCTTTGCCTACTTAATTCCTGTGCAGTAAAGAAACAGAGAGATGATCACTGGGGCACATAATTACACTCTCATCGATACACGGATCTATGGGATAGACTATGAATGCAACACGGGGATGAAAGGACAATACACATTACCCTTGCAACCCGCACAAACGAGCGTGTACTCTGACCTACATGCACACGGAAGAAAACACATGCCCACACACATATTATCATTGCACTGGCGTATATTTCTATCTGGATGCAAAGTCAATGTGAAATGCATGGTGGGTAATGATGATGTGAAGGTTTGAGGCTGCGAGCTGGATGGAGGACCCCATATGGCTCTCTCCCTCCGTGTCATTACCTTGTTACGCCTCTGACTTCCATTCAGAGAGAGAGAGAGAGAGAGAAAGACAGAGAGCAAGAGAGAGCGAGGATCACCCAAGACCATGCTACAACTGAAATTGTCTGGGGTCAACAGTGCCATAATTACTTTAAAATGTCAGACTGCAATAAAATACAACAGTTCATCTGGCAGAAAGCAAATTAGCTTTGACCATGCCGTAATTACCCTTTCCTGCAGAACCATTAGAAGAGATCAAATCTTCACATTCTCTGTTTGAGGAAAGGCCATCAGAGTACACTCCACCTGACAAGGATGCACATTTGCCATTTTGCAGGGGTAATTAATTGTCCTTATAATAGAAATTTTATATTGGACTTTGAAATGAAAAAAAGTGTAATAACCTGCCAGTTTTATCTTAACCATTTGATGACAACCCTTGCCTCTTGCACTCTCATCATTCCTTCTTCCTTTTATTTTACTTTAGCAGCTGACTGATAAGCATGTTTAAATACTCTGAGGATTTCCTGCTCCAGTAACTCCATCTAAAGAGGAAACACATAATATATTGACATTGATCTGCATTTAAAAATAAGGCGGGATGTCAGAATCAAGATGAACAGTTTTCAGCTTTAAAAACATCGTGAAAGGATGTATAACATACACCGAGGCTTTAAACACCTGTTCCCGTATATCAAACACACAAAATCTGTCAATTTACCAGAAATTTGCAATGCAGGTGTTTTCACGTTTCTTCAAGGAGTGCAAGTTAAAATCTTCTGTCGTTTAAAGGTTTTCCTGTCACACTGCATTTCCTTCTAGTTTTGCACCATGTGTATAGGATACAAAGACAGTGAAGGAATTTGAATATAGAAAATCATCGCTTAATTAGAAAAACACTATTTTTTCAAATTATTTAATGTAAAAAGAGTCAACTTATACACCTTGACAGCTTAAATACTTTTTTGGTTGTAAAATGGCAAAAAAAAAAAATACAAATAATGGCAAACTCACTGTATTAACTGCAATCACTGTTATGTATGATGGCATCCCCAGAGCCAGTTTTGAACCAGTAAAAACCCGAGCGTACATTGTATTAACATGTTGCATTGTTATTTGTGACAAACGCTGTTTGACATAGTGGGCTTCTTGTTTTCTCGCATGCCATATTAACCTTCACAGCATCCACAGCCCATAATCTTCTCTACGTAGTGTGTAGCGATACTAAACTAGCTAGTTTGTGCTCTAATGCCACTGTCTTGAACTTCAGTTGGTGATGGCAGTCTTTGTTCTGCTGTGAAATCTCACTGACTTCAGTCTAGCATACATGGACCAAATCTTCAAGCTCATAGCAGAATTCCCAGAGAGCAATACAAGGACTGTTGTCACCAGGCACAGAGAGTAGAGTAGGAGTGCTGTACTCTGCAAAAGTCTTGAGTCACCTCAAATTTCTTTATATTGTGCTGGGAAAGTAAATAGTAATACAGTACATAGTTTGTACAGTTCTAATGAGCTTGAAAGTCATTACGTAGCATGGCCAGCTTAAAATCTCTTGGGCAAGCTTTCTTATCATTTTTTTAAGTAGTCTTCAAGAATACTTCTCCAGGCATCTTGAAGGATGTTCAAAGCTCTTCTTTGGATGGTGGCAGCCTTTTGTTCTTCTTTATCCTTTCATAAGACCCGTTGCCACTGATTTCAGTGCAGTTCTTCTGTAATTTGGCATAACTCAGTCTTTTCTCCCTGCTTAGCTTTCTTTTCGTTTCCCTTTCCAGCCATCCTCCAGAGAGAGACCATTTGTGATGAAGCAAATCGTAGATGCACCAACTAAACAGCCAGATAGGAACACGACGTTCAGATACTCCTCATCTCCTACAGTTTTTTAGGCCTGACAATTGTCCAATTTCCTTAATTTCTTAAGGACACACTGTTCACCATGCTAAGATAAGTCAGGTTTTCTGCTAACAGGTCTTTGGGAATGACCTTGTAAGAGCAAAAATACTATTTTATTCCTGCCAAATTGCATTAACTTGGGCATTTTTCATAGATTCAGCTAAAGAAATGTGAACAAATGTGTTTTGTGACAAGTTCCTAATAATACAGTTTATTATTAGTTGGTAAGTGTTCCTAAGTTGGTAAGTGTAGACACAATACTGGTTCCTTTTGACTGACTCATGACTGACTCATAAGTCAGAGCTAAGTGGCTTAAGAAACATAACTAAAAACAAAATTGAAAAAATGAAAATGGTCCAGTTACAAGGACTGGATTGAAAACAGATAAAAAGCAGCTCACATCTAAAGAAAAAACTTCAAAAAATGTGGAGAAATATTGCTCAAGACCACTTTTTAAAAAATCCCAGAAAATCTGGCTCCTTGAGAGCAAATGAAAAGAGGGATGGCTAAAGAAAATCCCATCAGCAACCTGGCAAGTGAACCGCTTTTAGGAAATCATGAGATAGGACAGAATAGTACTAACTGGTCCTCAGCGACTAAAAAAATCATCATAAGCAGTAGGTTTGGACAGCTATTTTCCTATTACTAACTACGCAAAAGCTGGAGATGAAAAAAGTGTCAAAGCAGCAAAGATACAAATGACCACTTCTGGTCAGAACTTTGAAAATAAAATCAGAGCGAAAGCGATGCATGGGCTTTTATTTTGACTTTAACTGATAAAGTGTGCATCCTGGCAACCATGATCCACAACTAATCATGTGATCTGAGGAATTCAATTTATCAAGGGGAGAATTGTGATTCATATTCCACATCAGGATGCTACCCATCAAAAAAGTCATAATATGATCTTCTGGCAAGATCACCCACCCCTACGCTACCACTGTTGCACTATGCTGCTGTTAAACCTGAATCTAAGCTCAAGAGCATTGTAACCTTATCTAATTAGCTGTGGGCCCAGTCTGTCAGCCAGTGTTGCTGGGTTGGCAGCCACCACCATGATTAGTCATATTGAATTATACTTTCAGGGCATGTACGACACCTTCCACATCAACACAATACATAGACTCACATGCTATGTGTGCGCTACACATAGCCAAAGACATACTGTAGCCACAAAGACACAAACAAACTCACACAGTGATGAAAACAAGTACACATATATGAATGCACATGCATGCACGCACACACACAGACAAAAAAAAAAAGAAAGAAAAAAAGCGCACACACTTAGTTTCTGTTTTGGAACAGGGTGATGCGGATGTGCGTAAACAGGATTAGGAGAGACGGTTCCACTGTCACACAGACCTCCAGATTGTAATTCTCATGCCTCTCTGACAGCTTGGCACAGCACTAAGTCACCTAACGTTTGCTTTGACATGAAATCCAGACCTGGGCACAGATGAGGTTATCAGTGGGGGGAGATGAGTGGGTGGAAATGCGTCTAGTCCTATTGGGAGGACTGTTTATTGCCTGGGCTTGGTTGACTGAGGGGACTGAGGGGGCAGGAGGAGAATGGCATAGGGTACAGAAAATATCCACCGTAACTGCCGTAAGCATACCTACTCCGAGGGCTCAGGTCCTCATACAAGTGTGAAACCTATCTAAAAGTAGCTGAAAGATTACAATCCTCTTCATTAAATTTATCTCCTGCGACATAAACTTTTAATATGCTCACCAGCAGTGTGTATGGGACTTCCAGGGCAGCTTAAATGACTGCAACCTGTAATTACTGTTCCAGCACTTGATTAGAATAATCTGATTGCAATTATTCAGTGACTTTAAAATACAAGCCTCGAGCTACAGAACAATAATTCAAGGGCAGTGATTGGGAACGTGTTTCTTTTTTGGCTGTAAAATGACGTTTTAATCGACAGAGTGAAAGAGGTTCCCTGCTAAGGAGCCAGCTCCCTCAATTAAAGGCCATTTATGCAGTGAGGGGGAAGACGTTGTGCTGCGATGTGGAGTTAATCACCAGGCAGACACTTAGAGTTCTCACGGATCAGGAAACTAACCCCTCTAACGGGTAAACAGGCAGAAACGCAGCACAGCGGCAAAGCCATAAAAACACACACACATAAATGCACACGTGCATACCAATATTCAGGCTACCAGTTACTGTACTATGTTGTTTGATTCCTTAATTAATTAAAATAACATAAACATGCCTAATGCTTACAGGTCCAGTTTGTTATGATTACTTGATTAAAAGACACAATCTCAAAATAAAAACTGACATAAGAGAGACGTGTTAATTATCTTCTATATTCTCCAGCAACAAACCTAGACTATTAATAGCATTTAACAGACAACTCTAATGTATCACGTCACTCTAAGAAATCTGTGGTGGATTAATTAAAAAAGTAATACAACTTGAGGGAGAAGTATTGCCCAGCTGGCACTGATTCCATGGTCAAAGTGAAGGACAAACATCGTGACTGTAATCTTTTTCTAGGCCTCTAATTTGCCTTGTTCTGATTTACCTAAGGAGAGGTGACTTCTGTCCCTGCCTTACAAGCTGACCCACACTGGGTGATTAACAGAGCTGATTAGCCCTTCAACACAAGACACACACACGCACGCACACACACACAGAAATTAAGTTGTACTTTAACAGAGCGTGCGGGGACAGTGGGGTGTGCAATTATTATAAATGTTCAAATAGTGTAAGTAAGTAGGAAAAAACTCATATGTCTCATACTATAATTTCCGTGAAAGTGTGCCACTTGATACACACTTAGTTTTTAAATAATTATGTTAAAAAATATGAGAGGCCAGCATGACTACAAGGTAGTATGAGACTTACAATACATCTAAAAGATTCATATTTATGACTCTTTTTTTGACACTTTGTTTTAATATATAGAAAGCAGGTGCTTACACATCTGGAAAGAAAATGGTGGCACAAAATTGATTGTCTATTCTATTTTTTAAAAGCTTAATTGTTGCCATCCTGTTTCATAATTGACTGTACATGTTAACAAAATGTGCAACCAAGAACGCATTAATCAGTATTACTCTGCATTAACCTTAGTAAGTGGCACAATAAGAGACATGCCCTCTCTAATCAGCCTCATTGTGTTATATCACCTCCACTCTAACTATATCACCCGGAGTTCAAAGACCTCACCATACATGTTAATGCTGAAACCATCTTTAATCAGTGGCATTGGTCTTTGTTAGATCGTGGAGGTCTACGTCGTAATGAAAACGGCAGCTAGCTCTGATAGCAGTCTAATTTGGAGATAATGAGCCAATAACATCAATAGCTAATGACACACCGAGTCTAAGTCACCCCCCCCTCAGGCCACACAGAGGCTCATTCAGCACTGATGGAGTGCATGGCAGGGTAGTCTGACAGAGCTAGACCAAGCTCTGTACAAACAGACTGTCTTGATGGCTTCATTAGGCTTCTGCAAGGCGGCGAATGAGACTTTAAGATGGTTCGCTGAAGGGAACACATATGTGATATGTAGTGCACTGTCTTATAATTACACTCCAGGTGAAAAATAGGCCTGCTACATTTTGTTTTATTGCAAAAAGAGAAAATGTGAACTTCTTTTTCAAATAAAGTGGAATTGATGATCTTTTGCCATTTGCAGATATGAAAATTACGTGTAGTTTGTTTGTGAGTGAACGAGTGGTGGTGGTGGGGTTGACAGCTTAAGCGCCGTAAGAGTGTGTGGGCGTGGGCACCAGTAAGTGGGTTGAAGGGGGCTGAACTTTTGTCAGTTCTCAACAATGAACTAGGTAACAGTAAACAAGCTTGATGATGCATAATCACATTAAGAGAGACACCAAGCATGGAGGAGCGACCCTGCTAATCCACGCTGTGCTAGCTCTGTAACCTGAACATAATCCCAGAGTGAGGGATCGAGGTTCAGAAGAAGAGAGAGCAAAAAAAGGGGAGAGGGGGACCAAAAGAGGCTTTGGAATTGAATTACTGTACTTACCAGCTTTAGGCCAATTAGCCAGGTGCTTCAAATTTCTGCTCCGTTATAGTAGTTGTTTCCCGCCCCAGTTTAATGGTATAGCATTGTGTTATGGCAATATCTAATCTTAGGGTCAATTTTGTAGGCAGTTATCTAAACCCTAGAGGCAAATGACAGCAGTGAGAGAAACCACTTGCCCAGGTGAAGTACAGAGATGAGGACCTAGTCACAGGACAAATACAGTCCAAGGAAAACACATACATTTAAAAGCCAAGTAAATTAAGTAAGACACAAGGAACACAAGTGATGAATACTAAGCAATTTAAATGGCTTTGTACATACACGAACTGACAAAATGACAATGAAAAGACAGAAAATAGCTGAATGATAACAAAGGAAGTAAAACCAACTAAAAGGAAAGACTACAACAAAGATGTCAGACTGGAAAATTTTTACCAAAAGAGCAGAGTGGACCATCAGGTCTGGTGCGGTGACTGTAATACACCCTGACAGACAGAGAAAGTTTCATGATTCCTGGCTTTTGGCTTTGTTTGATTCCTGTGTCCCTGCTCTATTATTATTATTATTATCATTATTACAGCAGGTTGGTCATTTCTCATTTTTTACATCCCTAGTTTCTCTGTTTTTGTGTGGAGTCAGGTTTTTGTTTATTTTCTGCTTTGATTTCAATTAAGTTGTTGTACCAGTCCTCTTCTATCTGGTTGTTAGGCCTACAGTCTTTACCCAGTCCAGTTATTGCCTTGATTAGTTTCAGCAGCATCTTGTTATCCTCCTGTGTCCACTTCCCCCCGATTTGCCCCCAGTGTGCATAAATAGCCTCAGTTTCCTCAGTGATGTTCCTGTTTGTCCTCCTTGTATGCACCTTGTCTTTTGAGAGATTCTTTTGGGTCTTTTTCCTTGAAATTATGACAGAAACACATCAGAAAACACAAAAACATAACGCCTTGGTGATACTTGGAAACACACAGTGGTTTAAATGTTACACAAACTTAAAAAAAAAAAACACTCTGTTTTGTGACACTATACAAAAATTGTCTTCATTCAATTAATTGCTACACATGGCTCCACATTAATTATGTAAGAGAGCATTACCTGCTGACCTTTTTCACCTACTCTTCAGTCGCCAACAGTGGATGAGTCACACTTATCCTGTCTGTAGTCTAGGTAACACAGTACTTTAATAGGATACAGATAGGTACAGGTTGGGGTTTTTGTTAAATGTGAATAAATATGTAGTAGCTCAAGAAAATTTTATGAATTAATTAATTAAATTTAACATTGCTGTGGTTCCTTCAAGTGTATGCATGATCAAATAAAAAGTTGTCATATTTGCTATGTTTGGGATGTCCAACATTTTCTTGTACTAGTGATAGAAATCACTACATTGAACATTATCTGGATGCAATTCTATTTCTTTTTGAGAAATCTTTGTTACTTCAGGTTAATCTAGATGGAATTTTAATAGACAGGATTGGTGTAGGTCTGCTATGACCTTGATCTTGTGTCATGGTAAAAAAAAAAAAAAAAAAAAAACAACAGGGGGAATGCATTCTGTAGACCAAAGAAGGGCTTTTTCAATTACAAACAAGTTAGCACAAAACAAAATCACCAACAGATGTGGTGATCTTTGTATATACTAATGAGGATGTGAACAGCTGTATCTAAAAATGTGCCCAGGGGTGCTGATACTTTAGAATACTGTGTAAACAGCGAGAAAGTGTCTGGATGAATGAAATTAGTAAGAATTTTTCAAGTGATGTTGAACTGCATGAATCAAAACAAAGTGCTGGTGAGAAAAATAATTAGCATCCTCCATAAGAAGACATTAATTATAGATATGGAACATATAGAACAGATAAACAAGCCAGAGAGACCTCATCTGGCTAGCCTGTATAATGCTTGCCTTGGTCAAAGATGAAAGTAAGGTAATGTGCATATTTCATATCTGAATCATTTTTGCAAATTTTTCCCCAAAAAAATAAATGAAAAGTAAATAAAAATAAAAACGAAAGTGGACTTTAAAAGCATACAGTGGAAAATTATTATCATTATTTCCCGAGTATAATAATTTTTGATGAATATGAATTAGCTACCAGGAATCACACTTTAGCTTTTTGCCCCTTGAAAGTCTACTAGGACTAACCCCTGAGGCTTGTTTCTGAACTGTTTTTTAATTGATATATACTGAGGCATCAAAGCTTGTCATTAAGGATGCAGGAGAGGTCATCAAATGTTTTGCTTTGTGTGTGTGTGGGGGGGTGGGGTTAAAGCTATTCTTGAAGAGCTAGAATGGTTATAGTGCAGGTTTTGGTGATTCAATGTAAAGCATGCTTCACCACAGGCAACTTATGTATTTACTTATCTTATGATATCATCTCTTATGTTAAAGATGTGGAAATAGAAGAGATTATCTTCAAAAATGTCATTGAGAATAGTTTGATAATTACAAAATCAGAGGTTAATAATCGTGGTGAATAATCTAGAGTTTATTTAAATATTTTTACTTCATTTTAAGTTTCCATTTAGTTTCTGCTGACTTTAGTCAGTGATCTTTCAATGAAAATCAAAACCCCAAAGCTAGGTAGAGCCATAGACCATGTGACATGGTCTATAGATGATTTAAAATAGCAGAGTGATGAATAAATGATCGAAGCCGGTTTAACAACAAAAACAAATGTAGGTTTCCTTTGAAAAGCTTACTTTGCAGAACACATTCAGAAGGTGTTAAATGAGGAAAAATGGCTTTGTCTCACACAGTAACATGTTGAACTTGTATGCATAATATAAGCTGCGCTCTCTTCACTTTACTTTCAAAAGTTTGCTGAGCAAACTTTTTCTGCCAACTCCTATACAGCTGAGGGAAATTCATCATTATCAGCTAGTGGATCAAAAATGGGGAGGGGGGTGAAAATGACAGATACAGCAAAAGTAAAGAAAGGGAAGGTGGGTGGAGACGAAGTGGGGACTGAGGATAGAGGGAGATTGGAGGCAGACAATGAGCAATGGAGGAGAGTGTTACTGTGTGTGTATGTGTGGGTGTAGTAAGTGTGTGTGTCAGAGAGGGAGAGAAACGGGAAGAGGTCCTTGAAGTAGACCCTGGGAGTCGGGAACCAGCTGGACTCTGAGTACTTCCTGCTGATTCTGCCTGCCCTTCCGATCCCGTAATTCCTTACCTTATTTCTACAAACTTTCTTTGTCCTGACACTTTCTCCTTTTTTTCACCGTGTCTCTGTTACACAGTGTGTATCTATGTATCAGCTATCTTTCGTCTTCTATCTTTGCACCCCATGTACTAACTTAATGTCTCTTTGTGAAGAGGGCAAAATGGCACATCTAAGATCACTTTACTAAAAGAGCAGAAACTGTTGCATGTTTTTGAACTCTCCATCTCATGGCGATACTGTGATTGTGGTTTCAGTGCAGTTTGAAAAAAAAAAAAATACATATGCATAGATAAAAATAAGGTTATATTTTTGTACCCATTCTTGAAACTGCAGTCTCATTTCTTGAGAGAGGCAGCAGCCCAACAGCACTCTAGCCCTGAAACATCGTTGTATGGTGCAGGAAAAAAGAGAAGAAAAGAAAAACTAAACTAAACAATGTTAAAGAAATATCACAGAAATCTCAAATAGTTCAGTGACTATCAAAGTAGCTCAGATGCTCTTAAGTAACTATGAAACATTACTGGCTAATGCACATGTTTATGTGGCGTGTATAGGAAAGAGGATGCACAAGATTTAAAGACACAACGGGCTTTAACATGTGTCTTTGGCAATCTGATCACTCAGATTTGAAGATTTGTGCTGTGTGTATGCAAATGTGTCCTAGAACAATCTGAACAATTATTTAAAATGAAATACTCTACATAAAATTAAAAAACACAAAAAAACTGAAATATACAAACCACAGCTTGTATATAGCTGTGTTTTGTTTTGGCACTGATCACTTTCATTAGTTATCCAAACAACTCAAAGATCAAAATTTCTGTCCTTGACGTTTTTGTGTGAATGGTAAATTAAGAAAAAAAATTCAACTGTATAATATCTGTACATCTTGTCACACTGTTGTCATGAACACTGCTCTGTTCGTCTGACAGAGAGCAAAACATACAATGGCAGGCTAAAACAAAACAATGGACAGATGACACAGCTGTGTCACGCGTCATATTTAATTGCTTTAAAACGGCAGCTCTGAAACAAGGATGTCTTATTTCGTTAAATGCCCGTGTCCTCGACTTGTCTCACCTCATCTGTCTTCTTTGTCTCACTAGCATCTCAGGTGTGAGGGTGGAAGGTCTGAAGTGTTCTTTGTTCTTTTAATTTCTGGAAGAATAGGTACAGTAAGTGCATCGCTGCATCTGTATAGTCAAGAGATGTGATTGCTTGTTTGCAAATAAATGAATAAAAAGAGTGTGGAAGGGAAACTGGATCACAAGAAAAAATTTACCCTGAATATTAAACTGCAATATTTACTACGACAATATTTAAGTCAAGAAAAGTTTAGTCCTTGTGTTTACGATGTCTTTCTATTCGGTTGCAAAATTACTGCTCAGGCTGCTGTTTATGATAGCAAAACTGCTTTTAAGAACTTGGACCCTATCCTACTGTACAGCCTCATGTAACAAGGTGTAACCATCCACACGCACACAGCACATACACAAAATGAAACCTTGCAAACACACGCTAACACAGCTCAGTTTGACCTCTTTGTGGCAGCAGCTAATGTGTTACAACTATTCTCTGGCCCATGGCCCCAATTTGCTATGCTTGACCACACTGGCTTCCAGCTAGTGTATTATTCCCATAATTTAGCAAAACGCCACAAAAGCTAAGACATCATACCCACTTAGCCGTTGTTAAGGCTTATTGTTTTCAAAAAAATGTGTTTCGCAACGAGACGTTACTTGGCTGTGGGCTTCAGGGGACTCCCTCGCAAAAAACAAAATCATCATCTAGAGCTAAATGATTTTGATAGAAGCAGCAGATGTGATCAGTGAAATTGCAATGAATAATGACAGATAAATGGCGTGTTTACAGACTGGTCTCGTCCACCCACAATAAGAGGGGTGTAATCAAATCACAACAGTTTTTTGAGAAATGCTCCTTAAAGGCCATTTCTGTCTCAATCCAAAAACAATCACACCCTGATGTAGCTGCTAAGATGCATGCAAGCCCTGAATGCTACTGGCTTTGAACGCATGGGCATCATAGTTCATTCCACAATGACATCTTTTTGGTTTTGGGTCCAACTAACATTTTCAGTGTCACTTGGTGCACAAATGTATAGTGAATTTTGTCGCAAAATGATTTTTCAATGTTTTTTTGGGTTTTTTACCTTAAACCATACTCGGTTTCTAGAACATGTCAGAGAGAGCACAAAGAACATTTATCAACACTGAAAAATTCCAGTGTACATATTTCACATGGTTTCTTTTTTAAAAAAAAAATCTCCTTGAAATAATATGAAAGCTAAAAGTCTGGAAAACATTATTACAATATTACAGATGCTGTTTGGATTCAATTATTAAATAATAATATTCTCTTTATTTAAGATAGATATTGGATGTATTCCTGTTTGACTTTTTATAATAACAGAAAAAATAGTACAACAAAAAAGAAAACTGAGGTGAAGTGTCAGTGGAACAATAAAAAACACACGACTTGAAGAAGAAAGACAGAAAGAACAGAAGGAGCAAAAGAGAGGAAGGCAGGGTCTTGAATTAATGCCAATCACTTCAAGGGACTATAACCTGACCACTGAATTCTTTGAAACCTCAGACACACAGATAAAAGGAAGCAGTTCTGGTGAAGCAGCGAAAGAGTCTGGGAGGTAAGAAGGAATTAAACTGATGAAGCAGTGAATGTGAAGTTATGAGGGGGAAAAACCGGTGGGGTGGAGTTATAGCGTCCACACCCAAATGACCTGTTTCCAAATAATTATGAAAGAAGAAGAAGAAGAAAAAAATAGAGCAAGTCCCCAAGAACAAGACCAATTTTCACACTCTAGTGCACAAAGAGAAGTACCGACTCTAAGATGAGAGGGTTGGCTGTATTATACTGGCCCACTTAAATCTTAATGTGTTATTTGACTTGGCAAAGAACTTGGTATGTCCCATTGAGTAGCGGGGAATCTTACCAGGGTTTGCCAAGTCCGCTGCAGCCGAACTGAAAAGCTTTTGCCTTGGCTAGCCTGCAACCTTACAGGGTGGTTCCACCCTGTGGAAGAGTGGAAAAGGGTGTCGGGTTGGGATGATGAAATATAAACACTAATGGTTACAGTACAGCCTTTAATTTTAAAACTATCATCGCGAGCACTTACAAAATGAGTACAAACAAACTTGGGTTTTCTTTTTTAGGAGAGAGGAAAGAGTGAAACTACACACGTACCAGAAGTCCAAGTGACAGGGGTTCACATTGGCCTGCTATAATAAAGGAAAAGGTATAATGTGACTTGAAGTAACGTAAATGCTTTTTTTGGTTTTCCTTATAAATGATGGAAAATGAAAGCTGTAAGAACAATTTTGTGGTATACAGTGTACGCTGCTGTGAAACCAAAATAATGCAAATTTATTAGGCGAGTGGGAAAATCCAATAAAAACTCTCAGTGATTGGCTTAAGACAGAAAACTTATTATTCCACTTTTCTAAGACAATAAATCAGGAGTTATTATAGGGACTTGTCAAATGTAATGACTTATTTTGAACTCAAAAGCTATATATTCAACACGAAGCGTTGAAGTTGGACAGAGCTAATGCCGTATTTGGCTTATAGACGCACAAACAATAAACTGCTTCGGCTAAATAAAACACGGCTTTACATTTGTGAGGCATGCTCCAATTGAAAATCCAATAGACGACGTTTCACTTTGCAAAGTGCGGCTTACAAAACTCCTCTGTTCCCCGCTAACCCACATTTCATCGCAGCTTTCCATGAAATAAAAAAGCGGGATCATGTGTTGTTTCATTTACGGCGTAGTTCAGCGTGAGGTCAGCAGCACCTAAAACACTCACTGTACGGCCCACAATTAGACTTGACATTCTGTGTTAATGGCTTGATTTGAGTAGACTGTTTTCCGAGGATTCATGCCACTATGTTTGAGAGGTCCAGACGCATGGGAGGACAACCCTAAAAAAAGAGCCATCCGTGGCTGCCAACATGATAAACCTGTAGGGAGGAGCCCAACACACCCAGCCCCCACAAAATTCATCCTCAAAAGCAAGTATTGCTCTTGCAAACTTACAGGAATTTGAAAGATAGGCCACACCGCACTATCTTCCCAGTGACCTACATTGGAGAAAATAACAGAGAGGTGAACTGTAGAGACAGAGAGAGATGTTGCGAGGAGGACAGGAAGAGAGGATGAGAAATTATGCCAAGATCTGAAGACGCATTTTTTAGAGAAATGGTGTCTGGCAGCATGCACAGGGTCAAGACCCGCAGCACTAGAGCTCAAGCAGCCATCTTGGCAGTCAGTCCTTTTTGGGGTTGGTGGGGGCGAGTTTGCGGGGGGGGGGGGGGGGGGGGGGGGGCGGGGGGGGTTTCAAGGTACATCAGTCTGCTGGGACTCACCATTTCCTCTTTCTCACTGCTGTAATAAAGAAGCTTCTATTTTTCTTTCATACAGTTTATCTTTGATCGGTAATTTATTACTCAGTTGACAAGAAATGTAAACATCCACATAATTTGGAGCAGAAATCATTACTTCCTGTAGTTATATTTACTATGAGGACAACGATACTCAGAAGGGGATTGGTAATCAAGGCATCTGATGGTGTAAGCTGTTCCCCCACGGGGACAGTGACTTTCTCTCTCTTCCTTCCTGTTCTTGTGAATATCTCAACCTTGGATTCAGTCATTTCCAATAAACAAGAGAATTCAAATAATCATTGTGACATATTTCACTCGCTCCCTTTGTCTCCTTTTCTCTCTCTCACATGATCGCACACGGCGCACTCCTCCCTCTACAGGGCCTCCTACATGGGAAAAGTAGACGGGGCATGAAAGGTACACAGTGTTGATCCAGACGATAAGCTGACCAACTGGGTTCATTTATCAAGGAAAATCAGTGCTCAAATGTGATCCTGGTGTGGGATGCAAAGCCTTATGACAACTCCATCCCATCCACAGCTCTGGGCTTGTTGTCGTAGTTGCCTTGCAGAAACCCTTGAAGTGTTATTACAGATCTTTTCTGCCATAAAACAGAACATTAGTTAAAACAAATATTTAAATCTAGGTAAGAAGGACACAAGGGAGACAGTCTGAATGATGTATGCCAGATTAAACTATGCCTAGAAAGACGGAGAAATGACCTTAACCGTCTTTATGCTGCAAAACCCGGTTATATGTGATATATTAAGAAAACCGCAGGCAGATTAGAGAGACACAGATACAGTAAGTAAAACTCATCTGGTATGACTTTCTGTGTAAACTGAAACCCAATACATACATATCAGATCTGAATACTGTGCAGCGATAATAGCTGAATATTCATTTTAGAGCGAGCGGAAGACAAACATTCCTGTCCTTAATGACATCTCCTGGGAGGAAGTTCATTACACAAGGTTGTTACGCAACAAAACTCTGTCACTTTGAGAGGTCAAAGGAGGTTCACATTGCTAACATTAGCGCAAAACCCAGTGGCAACTAGGTTAGTGACACTCCCTGCATAAAAGAGGATCTTTAAAAGAACTGGGATACAAGTAACATCAGTTCTCCAGGTAGACATGATAAGACTTCACTTCTGTGACCTACTTTGTGTGAGACTGCAAAAAGAACATCATATAAAAGGTATGGATATTGTCTAGCTCATAAAACCAGACATTAGAAGTGGAAACCTTTTGAGTATAACCAGTTCACTAGGGGTGTCACACAATATTCTAAATCCGAGTGTGTAACCAAATATTCTTAAAATAAGCAGACATTTGATTTGGATCTTATGCATGCTTAAATGGTTTACTTCTGTGTTAGCTTTCCTGAACAATTAATTAAATGTCATTTTTGGCCAATCCTGACAACATAACCATCAACCACGTGTTGCTTTTTTGTACCCTGAGTACTAAACCTCAGGTATTTTTGAACAATCCCACAGTGGTGTTTGAAGCACCAGCAGGGCCTCAGAGCAAGATACTCGTCTAAGATGATGTTGATCTACAAAATACCTGGGCAGAAAACATTGCTCTTTGGAAAAGAGGTTAAATATCCTATTCAGACTTCTACTCCCTCTGAAACTGTGCCCTTGTTTTTCCTTTGGAAGCAACATTAAAAATAAGTCTGTTGTCATTATTTAGGGTACCCGAATGTAGGCAAGGTAGCAGTCAGTTTACCTGCGATGTGTTTATCAGACGTCTTTTTAAGTTGTTCACATATTCTAACAATGTGAATTAAAGCGATAAAATTTAAAGAATTCAACCAAAGAACCATAACTTTTCAAATGTCTAATTTTCATGATTTTGTTTTATATCACTATTGAGTGTTAATAAATAATTATCAGGATGGTGTAAAATGTAAAGGGCAGTATGTGGCAACATTGTTACTTTACAGAACATCCAATGTGTCCTCTTTTTCTTCTTCTTCGTTATTATTACTATCATCATCTTGCTCTGTTCATCGGTCCATTCCTTGAACCTAGAGCTACCATGAGGATGTGATGGTTCACATCCTGTCACTATAAGGAGTGTCAAGGAGAACAATCTTCAAGCTTTTCTTTTATTAATTTCTTAACCATAAACCTCTTCACGGGAAATTTTATTGGCACAATGCTCCATCTTTTTCTTGACTGAAAGAAAAAAAGAGCAACTATCATCACTAATACTGTTGTAGTTCATGTCCCACATTTTCTCAATTATATTTCTTTGTCTTTATATATAAGTTTTTCTGATAACTTTCAGAGAGACATTTCTTTCAGTGGGGACAGCAGTGAGCACATAAGTCCCCCGTTGTCCTTCTCTACTAAATCACACTAGCCTCATCGCGTTCACTTATCGCTGATGCGTTCATAACATTACTATGTGTCTTGGATGTTGCAAATATTTGCATACTGCCCAACAGAGGTATGCTACAGCTTTGTTGTGCCTTGTATGTATTCTGTTTTGATTAATTCTGATCGCCCACAGAGTAGATGGTGTAGTGTCTCTTCTTAGTGTTGAGCAGCAATAGTAATAATAATAATAATAACAATAACAATAAGAAGGTAAAGAAGAAGAGTTTGGTGAGTCTGTATGGAATAATATACAGCAACAATGAGCAGGGAATTCTGATAGTCGTTGAATCATCCCACATAGTAACAGCCAGGTGTACATGTCCTCATGGAAGGTGAGGTTGACTGTAAGTGCGCGCGTGTGTGTGTGTGTGTGTGTGTGTGTGTGTGTGTGTGTGTGTGTGTGTGTGAAAACATTGTAGATGCAGTTGCTCACTGTTCTGTGCACAGATGGATGATTGATGTCCATGCAGGCCTACATTTTTGAGTGGATTGGAGTCACAGCACATGAGCAAACACAAGATGGGAGACAGTGGAACTCTTCACTACAAAGACTAGCAAGAGTCTCTGCACCACAAACACACACTGCAGAAACTCAAACTCACACACCACACCCATAGATCCACTTCCCCACATCCACTGCTTGAAGATCTACCTGCCAGCTGCTGCCAGTCGCAGGGAAAGATGGGCTTTGTTGGTTTTGTGAAGCCCACCGACAAGACCCCCCTGGAGACTGCAGGTCTCCAGCAGCACAAGCCTCAGCCTTATCCACTCCGCCGCACAGGCAATCTGTTTTCTATATTACCAGCCTGTATCACTGTACTATGCACTATAGAACAGCAATTGAGCAGGAAATTAAGTTAGGGGATCGGTATTTGGCGGAGGAGAACGAGCTGGTGTGGTCTTCTCTCTCCACATACAAGGATCATTAAATATCACATGAGTTTTTTGATAAATTTCCTCTTCTCCTCTATCTGCTGTTCCCATCAACTTACTCCCCTCTTCCCCCTCTCTCTTTTTCTCTGTCTCTTTTCTTTCTTCTTCAATTTCCCTATCATCATCTACCAGTTTCTCTCTCATCTAGCTGTATTTGTAGAGTGTATGAACCAAAACATCCTAATGGATGTTTAAACAGCTTGAGATGTGTCAGCCTGGGAACTACCTCCCTGTGACAGGGAGCTCTGGCAGGGAATTGAAACCATTACAAGGGGAAAATAGGGGACATATTTCTTTCTTGTCCTTTTTGTTTATTTCTCTTCCTCTCTCAGGATCCTTTTCTGTCATCCTCCTCGCTTCTCTGTCTATTTTCTCACATTATTTCTCTGTACAAACAAACGGAGGACCGACTCGAAGCATTTGTGGATTCCAAATTGGAGCAGTCTTTTTTTTACTTTGATTACTTTCCTCCTCTTGTTTCCATATGTACTCTCCCACCTGAGTCTTAAATGAGTGACCGTGTGATTCTGTGTAAGCATAAGTAGTGAGTGAGGGAAAGAAGGACAAAGTGAGCGCAAGCTAGGTCAGTGAGCTACTGTTCATAATAGTAATACTTACACTGGAGCACTGCCAGCACACATACAAATACCATCTCAGCGCTCTGACGTGAAGCAGTGGTTTTATTATTTTTTTAGCACAAAAAGGACTTTTTTGTTTCTTTTATTAACTTCTTAATCATAAACCTCATTATCAAACTAATAATTAACTTATATTTCAGATTACTTTTAGGTTAATTTTGGGTATTCAAATGCCCCAGATCTCTAATATTAATGAAATGTATATTCATAGAAGACATTGATTCCATTATCTCTTCTTCACACTTTAGGGAAAATCCTTATTTGGTAAGATAGAGTGGACCTGAATGGACTACATTTATACAATTTCCTAAAGCTTTCGAGCAAATATTTAACTATCACACAAATTTGCCAAAAAAAAATATTTTCTTCTGAACTGCTTAATATCTAATGAGGCCTTACAAAATAAAGAAGTTTTTATAGTCGTGACTCATGGAAACACTTATCCCCTGTCGCTGATTGACATGTTGAGTTTCTTCTTCAGAGCAATGTTTTTGCCTGAAACTGAAAGCAGACACTGCTTTTATTACATCCAGACAGACAGACAGACAGCAGACACAGAAGCTCACTCACAAGGACAATGAGCTCTCCTGCAACAATTTAAGGTCAATCAGTAGCGCTGACAGCTAAATTAACAAGTGCTACAGGCACCATTACATTAGACCCCTAATTGTGTAACAATAAATATATCAATACTCTGTGTCACAGATAAACTAATATCTACAAATAAGCAAATCAAACGGAAAAAAAAATATTACTCTGGAGATAGGTTTACAACCGCCACTGGCTACACAGAACATACAGGTTACTCAAGACCTGTGTATCGGTCAGGTTAGTGGGAGGCAGTCGGAGAGATAAGGTGCCAAACAGGTCTAAATCCCTCCTGAAGCTGACTTGATGGACAGACAGGCCACCATTAACAATGCGGTAGCTTGTGAGAGCAGCAGCTGATGGAAAGATACCCTGGCATTTGCTGTGTTAAGAAGTGGCCCTTAAAGATTTCACACTTCCAATTTCTTTGAATTATCTGCCATCTCCAGCCTGTCACTCAGCCTGACAATCTCAGATTTTTGCTCACTGAGGCAACGGCCTGGTTATTGACAAAGCAATCCACAGTGATACAGCAAAACATGATAAAACATTAGTCAAACGACACAACGTACAAATCTAGACGCACCTCACACTCGGAAAGATGCTCACACTCTTTGTTTTCCCTTTTTCAGCTGAGCACAGCTTTAGTACAATAAGAAGTAAGGATTGTCCAGAATTATATTTAGGAGTTTGACCAATAAAGAGTGGTACAGATACAAAGAAATCCAGATATTGAAATATATCATCTAATATCCTTGATATACGTATATATGGTGAATATGATTAATAGGAAAGGAAAATGATCAGGTTGTAGGTATTTCTGCAGTGAAGACAATAGTGCATGGCTCTTCAACACAGTCACAGATGAAGTGACACAAGCATTAACTCACTTTGGTCTGTATCATCCTGTGCATTTTTTTTTTGTGATATTGATACACCAGTGATGCCAACATATCAGGTTTATCTTTGCCTTTTGTGTAAAAGCATAAATCTGCGATTTGCTGTCACATGAAACTTGGTTGAACATCCATTATACATCACAATTAGCAACATTATAGCTGACACAGCAGAAAGGATTCGCTATAGTCCACTTATGAAGCTGTGATGACAGCCAATGCTGTTACAAGACAGAACAGACCGCTTATCAGATCTTTGCTGGTTTTGATTCGCTCGCTGATTCAGACAGGCCATGATAGAAATATCACAACATCCCCATTACCCTCAGCATTCAGTACATAGTGCACAGCCTGTGCTTTCTATGAATTATTAAAAGCAGACAGATTATGCTGCAAGGCTGCACGGCTGCTAGTCTAGAGGCAGGTTACAGATGCTGCTGAGTAAAACAGTAACATCAGAAGTGCGTTTGTTCTTTTTTTAAAGAAGGGGCTTTGTTCTCTTCTTTGTCAGATTAGGGGGGCTTCGATAGGTTTCAGCGTATGGGTTTAAAAAGAAAAGGAGGAGGAAATAGTTGGTGGGGTTTGGACAAGTTGTATGCTTGTGGACAGTTGTGAGTGTGTATGGCACAAGATGAAGAGGGGGTGAAGGGCATAGTGTCAGGGCTTGTCTGACATGTGGCCTGGTGGGCTGGCTGGATGGTTGGTTTGCTGTCTAGATGGCTGGTTGGGTACAGCCCAGCTCAAGCCTGGCAACTCTCTCTCTCTCTCGCTCTCTCTCTCCCTGGAGTGACGGGCTGAGACATTAAGACAGGCATTTTAATTAACTGTGCCACTCTTCCACCTGCTGCCCTCAATATGCTCCGGCCCTGGCAAGCTGTTTCTCATACCACTGACTCCCTTGCACTCCTTTTGTTCCATCTTCCCCATCTCTCTACTTTTTGACTTACTCCTCTTCTTTCTCTCACTTTCTTTCCAATTTTCAAATCTGACCCCTCATTACTTCGACTTTTCTCTCTCCCAAAGCCTTCTTTCCTATTCGTTGTGTATCCCTCTGCTGTTTGACCCTAATAAATGAAAACTCATACCAATAGATAAGGCGATTCCATCAGGCTCAAATGACAGAGTTAGCCAATTTCTTTTTCTTTCTTTTTTTTTTTAACTTGGAGAGAATTAATTCCTACATGTGTCCTGTTCTACTGGCCCTCTAACTACCCCCTCCCAACCACTGAACACAGATACACGAACACACACTCGCGCACACACACACATTGTACACACTCATGCTCTTCAAATCTATCTGGTAATTCAGTTCTGCCCGACACTCATCAGGCTATTCATTAAGGCCTGATTGGAGATGGATATTTCTTTTTCCTCCTGACAGAATGGAACTAGGGATCAAGCTGGGGACATTACAGGATTTGGAAGAGGGACTGCAACACACAGCCATGTGAGTGTGTGTCTTTTTTACTTGGTCAATCAGTGTGAATGTGAGCTCATAAATGTTTGTATTAATATGTGTAAATGTATGCCTGGCGGTTTAAGAATCTCATTTGGTGCCGTGACTCCTATAGTTTAATCATTTAGATCATAAATTGAGAATTAATTCAAACAGAACGGAGCAACAAATGATCCACTTTTAGCACTCTACTTAAATTGTATTACACTTTTAATGGGGTTAATAATAGACGGCATTACCAACACAGGAAAACGGCACTACAAAGTGTTGTATTAAAAGGATTAATGTTCTCCTTTCAGAATTGAAGCCAGGTCTTGGAGATACAGCTAAAACTAACAAATGGCCCAGCTCGGGCTCCATGATGGGGCCTCAGTTGCAGTCATACTACAGTAAGAAGACAGCAACTGGGGCCAATATATCAGCCTGGCAGACACGGCGCATTCATCTGCCGTGTGGGGAGAAGTGACTTTGAAGTTCTCCGCGGTGAGGTGAAAGAGCAGCTGTGGCCTCAACCTCTGTGTTTATGTAGCCGCTCAAGCCCTGGGAGAGCTCTTAATGAACGATGTGGATAAATGGACACCATGGCTAAAAGCACACACTCAAATGTCTGTGTGCGGGCTAAGACACTAAGGCACTGATTTATTAGCCAAACATCGGTATTGGCCAGTATTCTCCATGATGATCGCTATCAGCTTATCTGAAAATGAGTTCATGCTCACCAGAGGCTGTTTGTCTGTTGTTTCCCACTACGTTAGCAGTATTACACATGGGATCGAGTATCAAAAAGTTGTACACATTTGAACTTATGAAGTTGTGATGAAAGGCTGAAAGGCAGTTGCGTATTTATAATGAAGAGTTCTAGGTCTCAGTGGCACAAAATGGGAAATAAATAATGAAAATGTGCAACAAAAGACTCGTATAAGCATTGCTTGAGGTCAGATCGTTATTTAAATTTGTATCAGAACTGCATGTAGAATTTCAGCGTATCCCTTATAATGTCATAGAGGTCATCCACACTGTTAACTTATATGTCCACATGTGCTTTGAACTGAAATATGCATCAACAGCTGGCAGGTGATGGTATGTTTGTAATAGTCTTCAAACATAAGCAGAGACAAACCTGTTAGAAGAAGGCTGTGCCAACATCCACCAGCAATGTCTTTCACTGGCGAATCTGGTAGCGTCACTTCCTCTGGGGACAGGATGTTTCCCTTTGTGCTTCCACATGACCGTCCACATCCCCACTGAAACAATTTCCCATCACCTGCATCATCAGTTAATAAATTGAGTTTAAGTAGTAAACAATTACACTTCCAATTTAAGCCAATAAGTATTTGTGGTAAATTATTAATGAAATGAATACAGTTTCAGCGATGATTTGTAAGTTCCCCCCCAAAAGTCCAAACTTTTGACTACTCAGGTCCTTTTATCTTATACAACAGATATGAGATACCAAGTGATAGAACATGTACTGAACCCTGTACGGTTCCTCCATTAAAAGCAAAGCACCCCACCGGAGGGGCCTCCAACCCCCTGCAGCTCATTTTGCATCTCTCTGCAGCACGCATCTCGGAGCATGTTGTCCTTGTTGTGCGGGTGCTGCGTGGGGGTCTCTAGAGATAAATTATGGATGCAACGCAAAAGCTGTAAAATTTGTTGTATCTTCTATTATCTTCATGTTAAAGGCCACAAAAGCTCTTCAGTGAAGTCAGCCATTAAGAAATGACAGGTATTGCTATCAGGCTTCTTTATAGGCTATTACCTGCAATGACAGCAGCTGCTGCTGCACCACTGTACGGCCTATCACATTATTTGCAGCTAAAGTCAGCTACTGTGTCATTTTGCCTCATTTTCTTGACAGTGCTATCATAAATCCATTGGGCTGCAGGGGAAACTGTCGACTACCCCGATTATCTTCATAGCCTGAATGAATTCTGAAATGTATGTAACAGGCAATGACTGCTATGGATCAGGAGCCAGGGCCATATTCTCGCTAACTCTCTCTCTCCCTCTCTCCCTTGCTCCCACCACCACCCCAGCCCCCTCCTTCTGTGTAACGCTCTCAGGTGATGTGCTGATGGAGGGCTCGAGTACTTTGACTAAAAGAAGCCAACTCTGAACTGCAATGACAACTGATGACAACAATGTTAGCCACCCCTTCTTAAAGGTGTTTTCTGCTTGAGCATTTTACTTCCTCTTGCCCAAAGGGAGGGAAAAAGACAAATAAAATTGAAAAATATCACACAAATCCAAATTCTAAGTGGCCGCCAAAAGGATCCTCCTACGCATTTTGATGAACAAACTAGGGTCCAGTTCACACATGAAAAATTTAGTCCATTTTTTAAAAACGTAAATATTTTCAATCCTTATTTATTCATTTAAAACATTAAGGTGACTAAATGTCATGTAACCCAAGCAGACATACACAGTGCATTACAGTACCTGTCAGTGCAAGATTATGGTTTGCCCCACAGGTGACCTTCGACACATGGTCCACACGCTCCACAAAGCAGGGAACAACCGCATTTTCATTAGAACCGCTGCCAATTTGTCCATAATCATTCTGGCTGTAGGGTGAAAAGCATAAACACGTAATTAGGAATATAATTAATTACCTGCAGGCATCATCTCTTTTATCACATTTTAAACTCCGTAGAACACAATTTCAAAGCATGGAAATATCGTACATCTTTCGATTTCTATAGGGTAAAAAAAAAATTAATGAAAGCATAGCAGCAAGCAGGTTCCACTGGGGACTGTGCAACATATGTGTTGCCTCCCATTTCTATGGATCCTCTTTGTGACAATAACGAGACACAGCCCTATCAGAAGTGAAACACCTCACTAACTAATTAGACTCTCAGGCTGCAGTCTGACAAAATAAAAAAGAGAAAAGTGCTTGAAGGGAGACTTGCTCTCCCGCAATTTGCATCTGCCACTTTTTACTGCATCTGTTCCAAGTGCCATTCAACGTTCTCTTCCTCCTTTTGTTGGAAAGTGTTGAGCCCCAACTATTTAAGCTCACCTCCTACCTACCCGGAGCTTTGTTCCTGCTCCTTTGCAGACCAGTAATGAGCCAACCGCCACAAAACTGCTAGGAAATTAATGACTCATTACGGACGGGGCCTAGACCGCTCCACAGCCTCTTGCCTCTTTTCCCCCGCTCCACCCACATGCCCACATGTAATCCTCTGTCTCTCCCCCCTTTTCTCTCTCTTTCCCTCATCCCTTCAACCCATACAGAAAGACCCCAACACCTCCCTATCAATTAGAGCCTATTACAGGGCTCCCATGCTAGCAGGGTAAAGAAAGACGGCCTTCACAGCTCAAGAGTGTGTGCAGGAGAGATTGGGAGAGTTGAATGAGGAGCCTTAAGGTGCTCCTTTCACACCCTTGCCCTTATCCATTATGCCAGCGTGTAAAGCCCCCTTGGAGAAACGTGTAGCCCCAAAAATACTTGGGGATGAAAATAAGTCAAGGGAGGGATTCTTGGTCACACCTTTTCCCTTTTCCGTCTCCTTCAGTGTCAAATTATATCATAACTAGTCCTCAAGCAAAGCAACATGGTCACTGTGCTCCTCCTTTAAATGGAGTGTTAGAAAAAGATGGTAAGCTCTGAATGGCACATATTAATCATACCATCTGTGTCTGTATTGATAGACAGACCAGCTGAGACAGATATTTAGCAGATGAAGCAAATGGCGGACAAGCACGTACACATGAAAATTCATGTGGTTATTGATTTCTTTTAGTTTCACTCTTTCAGTGCATTCCACTAGGTAATAACTACTTATTTGTGGGATTGTTGGTCTTTGTTCAGAGGGACTAAAAAAATATGATTCTACTTCTCTAGCATTTTTGAATATCTTTTCTCTTTTTCTGCACGATAGAATATGTATCAGCTTTTCATTCAAGCATTCTGTGCTCACTGGTTTTTTGAAGCTAAGGTGCATTTCAAGGCAATCCCTCTGAGAGTGAATGGGTGAGATCACATGGGCTTGAGGTGGTTTAGAATGGCAAATCCTGCTGAAAGTGTCATTTCCAGTCGGAGGCATCAATTTGGTGTGTGAAACAGGGGCCCAGGAGAGCCCGATAGCCTGCGAGATTCCTGAAAGGAGCAAAGGGGCCTGGGGATCAACTCATACACACCTGGATTAGACAGGAATTTCACAAAGCGCCTCGAATACATGAAGGAAAAGTGTAAAAGGAGGAAAAGTGGAAGAAACACGATAGACAACTTGGGATAAAGTGCAGAGAGAATTTGAAAGGAAAGCCACTTATTTAATATCACTTCTACAGTATATGGTGACCCTCTGTATTTTATACAGTAAATTAATTTCTTTGTTTTACAGAAATTAGTGAAAACAACATAAAAAATTTATATATACATATATATGTATATATACACACACACACATATATACATATATATATATATATGTGTGTGTATGTATATATACATATACATATATACATACATATATATATACATACACACACACACACACACACACATATATGTACATATATATATATATATATATATATATATATATATTTGAAGAAGAAAATCCAAGATCAAACATTAACATGCACTTCTAAAGCCAACTGAGTGAAAAGAGACAACTTTTTGTCCTCTTTGACTTTGACACTATTGTATACAATGGTTATTTATCATCATATGAAGAATACACAGAAAAGGGAGTTGATCAATGACCTCCATCTGGGGACGACTGTCAAAGCTCATAAATATGTTTAATAGGGAGATATTAAAACATTGACATGCACAAATTAAACCTAAATTACTGGTAGCACTATTTCTGGCCAAACATTTCGGTAACTGTAAAGCGGTGCACATAGGCAGCAGTATTATCTCTAATATAAAGCCTCAATTAGCTTAAGTGAGAGCAAAATGGCTGATAATTATTGCACCAGCTCATTAGACTTGTTCTGACACTAAAACCACTTAAATCACCACACAGACATAAACACCAGCACAGAGGCAAACGCACACATGCAGATGTTAGAGTTTATTCCCATCGTAATGAGGCAGATACTGTGCAGGTTGGGTTTTTACATGTTTAGTGGAAAAACTAAACACTTCAAACTTGACTTAATAGGGTCTCACCATTACATAAGCTAATTAGAAATCGGTACATGGATGGCAATTTTACTAAACGATAATAAAAAGTAAAAACAAATGGCAAAGGAGCGTCAGGGCGTGTGCTGTTGTGCACTTCAGGTTTAGTTACAGACATTTTTTTAACTTCATAAGCGAGACCAAGTTAGAGCAAAGGATTTTTAGTCTTGAGCAAATACAATGTGATCATTTAGAAGTCAATAACAAAGTCACTCAAGTCAAAAGACATATTACGGAAATATGATCTATAAAATAGCGACGAACACAAAGGCAAGGTATTTGCTGTACCAGCAATAGATCTTGGCTAATAATGATGCAGGCTCCTATAGAATAAAATCCTTGGGGCCAGTCATGAAAGTTTAAGATTCAATGCGGTAAAATACAATGTGCTGTAAAATATTAATGTGTGTGGTAAAATTATGCTGGGGGTAATATTTTAGATTGCCTCTGTCTGTAAAAAAGACGTATCTGTATTTATTTACAAGCAGGGATAGTGGATGGGGGGCTTTGTTTGAAGCCATGTTTATGAATATTGACTCTGGCTCCTTGGTAAGTGGCTATAAATCTGCGAGAGGATCTTTGTAAAGTTCCCTTGGAGGACATAACTTCAGGTCTAACCGTCTCCTTCCTTCACTTGACTTTTAAACATTTGGATATAGCCTGGCCAACTACATTTAGAGCTGCTTCTAAATTATGAAAGCTTCCACTTTGATAGTCCAAGTGCTAACCAATCAAAGTTGATAAATTGCGGCAATAGATTTATCTAGGACAGAAACACAGGTGCGTTTGGCCCTTGATCTGGAGTGTTTATGAGTTTGGGAATTAAAAAAATAAAAAATGGATCTCTGCATATCTAGCTATGTTCCAAACACTGACTTAGATGCCTTTAAAGCTTTGAGATTCCCACCATCTACCCACACTTCCTGAAATATACTTACGCCAGATACTGACAAGTATGCATGTATCATCTGACTTTACAGCCAGATCTTTCAGTGCTAGTCTCTGATGAAAAGTGTGAACAACTTGAAGAGCGTGACCTGTGCTGATAGGAGAAGCATTACTCCTGTGATCAAAAAGATCATACAAGTAAAGATCATACATCACGTTGCTCATATCACCCAAGGCTATTGAGACCAGCTGGAAAAGTTCTATAGGTCCGCACTGTAAGAACCTTTTGCAAATGACTCATTTACACCTTCGTTTTTCTTCTTTACCCCATATTTGACATGTTTATCTATTTATTTTCTTTCAAAGTTCCAAAGTTCAGATCACAGAGGTGAATGCATTAGCAATATTGCAGCCGCTGGCTGGCCTGGAGATGATGGACACAGAGGTCCGTATCCTCCGGCTACCATGATTACATAGCAAGGATTAAGAGAACTGATTTCTTTCCCGGTTGAGTTCAAAGGGCTCAATCAAAGTGTTTCACTGTTGAACCCATGCCCCTTGCTTTCGATGCATAATTAACTGACAAGTGGTGATAAGGTTAAGCCTTGCAAAAAAACAATTTTTGCTTTTATTCTGCCGGGTGATGAATGCAACAACAGTTGATGTCACTGTGCACTAAATAATGACTGGAAAGCTTCATTGATTCAACCATCTAATTCCAAGAAAACAGCTTCGTCCTGCATTAAATTGGAGAAAACTGACATCCCTCTATTAAAGCCCCATTTCTCTCTGTCAGTCGCCTCCATTTCTTTCTCCACTTTTTTTCTCCTCCATTTCCATTTCTTTCTCACTTTGTGCCTCCTGCTTCCACAAGGCTTATCCTCAAGGCCTATCCGTTTATGTAGAACCTCAACTATCTCTCTCTTGCCATTCTGTCCCTGACGCTAGCTGACACTAGGTATCAGTTCACACCCCGAACACACAAAGAGAGGTGCTAAACAAGGACTTCAGGACATGTCACAGCACACTTAAAGGGCTTCACAGTAATACAGAAGGAGTCCACATGTGACACAGTGAACAGAACACATTCACTCAAGAGAATGCCGCACAATGCACACAAGCTACATGTTTATTTTGTTTTAGCATAAAACAGTGGTATATTTAATTAATTAGTGTATGACCTAAAAATTGATCATACGTAAGAGAAACAAAATGAGTTTTAAACACAATTAGAAACATGTGGCTGAGTAAATCTGCATTATTAACGTTCCATTTTAGTGAATAACATTTAAATTCTGTATCTAGAGCTTAATGATCATAATTATAAGCCTCTGTTGCTACTTGTGGTTTTTTTTCCACGAGACCACGTGTTTGCAGTTATGCAAGATATAGTGTGCTTCTGAGATCTAATGAAATTAGGCGATGTGCAGTGCCTAATCAGTCTTGATTACCTGTTGAATGTTACAAACAAGCATCCCCTGGCTCTTGAAGATATGAGGGTTGAGGTGTACTAATTACAAGTGAAGCAGAAATGACACACAAGCAGCGGAAGGATATAAAATTGTTAAGAAATATGATACAAAATGTCCCATCGCCTAAACAGACAACCCACTTCTATTTCTTTTGTACATTTCTAAGATTAAGATTCTTTAGTTTCACACCTGATGAGTAAAGCAGTGGGTTTCCTTGAATGTCCAACCCACAAGAAAAGCAATCAATTCTGATTTTTACCATTTAAAAAAAAACAAAAAACGTACCTACCCTGAGAGCTGAACACACCCCAAGATACTGTAGAGGATGTTTCCACGAAGAACCCGAAACATTGATGTTCAGGTTGCAATCCAAACGCTTTCGGGTACATTTCTAATCACATGAAAAGATTTCCCCATCTCTACAAAAGCCTAAAGCTTAAAAGCTTTCTAGACATGAACCACTTTTTCCCTAAAGTTAGTGCAATCACCCAATGTATGCATATTTTTTTCCCTCCTCTCACTTCCTGTTTTGTGACTGAAAATAATGTGGAGCCCACACCACTTTAAACCAGTATTTACAGTTACGATCTGCCTGTTGTTTTCCAATGAGCCGAGCAGTGCTTTGCCTTTTTTAAAAAAAAAAAAAATTCATTTAGCTGTAAGGCAGTGTGTGATAAGACAGAACGAAGACTTCCCTCATAACGAGGCGCATGCCAAGTCTGACATAATCCAATCTGGTCCATTTTCATCTGCTTTTGTCTTGTGTTTTTTGCTTCTCTTTTGGACTTTCCTTTGGTTCCAACGATGGCTCAAAAACCTGAAATGACACAATTCGGTCGCACTTGTATGGTGGTAAGGCTGAAATCCAAACGGCTTTTCTGCAGAAAAATCCTTGAAGACCCACACACATTTAAATCTGGCCCTGGGGGCAACAGGCTCTAAACCACTGAGATAAAAAAAAACATCCAGGCCAGAAAGCAAAAATATACATTTTAAGGAAGGGCTTACGATAGCAACAAAAAGGCATGTCAAACTTGTGGAAAGGAGGCATTCTGACTGAGGAGTAAACACAGACCAGTGTGCCTGTAGGAAAGCCTAGGCAAAGCTCTTCGCATATCAAAAGGCCCAGCCTCACACATGTATGCAGCAGAAAGAAAGACAATGGCGGTAATAACACAGGATGCGTTAGGGTCCGGAAAAGACGGTTAAACGGTCATTTGTGTGAAGAGGCATAACGGGGCCTAATAGAGACGGTGCAGTAGGCAGGGTCTTGTAGAAAGAGACAAACAGTGTGTACTTAAAAACAGTATTTCGCCTCTACAAGAAGCATTCCCTCTGTTCAATTAATCTGCAACAAGTCGAAAACATCTACTTATGTGCCAATTATCACCCTAACTTGGACTTTGAGATTATTTTCAAAACCTTAACTAATAGATTGAATAGGTTAATTTCCGACTGATTAATACTCATCGACCAGACAATTTATTAGGTACAACCTGCAAGTAATTCTTAATGGCACATATTCAACAAGTTGCTGAACACCTTCCTCAGAGATTTTGGTCCACATTGACATAACAGCATGGTGCTACTCCACCACATCCTAAAGATGCTGTATTGGATTGAGATCTGGAGACTGTGGAGGCCATTTAAGTACAGTGCAAATTCTTACCCTACCACCCAAATGTTACAGCAAAAATCGAGACTCATCAGACCAGGCAACATTTTCCAATCTTCTATTGTCCATTTTTGGTGAGCCTGTGCAAACTGTAGCCTCAGTTTTCTACTCTCAGCTGACAGAGGTGGAACCTGGTGAAGTCTTCTGCTGCTGTAGCCCATTTGCTTCAAGGCTCGACGTGTTATGCGTTCAGAGATGTAATTTGAGTTACTCTTGCCTTCCTATCAGCTTGGACATTCTCCTCTAACCTCTGGCACTGACACGGTTGATATTTTCTCACTGGATATTTTCTCTTTTTCAGACCACTCTCTGTAAAGCTTAGAAATGGTTGTGCAGGAAAACCACCGTAAATCAGAAGCTTTAGAAATGGTCAGACCAGCCCATCTGGGACTATGCCATATTAAAAGTCACTTAAATTACCTTCTGTTCATCCTCTTGAGTCTTTCATTAATTGGCCAAAAATCCTATATCTCAAATCACAAGAAAACAAAATTGTCACAAATATTATATTGATAAGGTCATCCACTCTCTGCCAGGATTTTTGTTTTTGTCCTGGCGATAGAGCCACTGGCAGGAGTAGTGCAGTGAGACAAAACCCAGACACAGACACAGAAGGTGTCCAATTGGGTCAGTTACCTCAAAAATAAATCTTTTGCTGAAAATCTAATTCCATTTTTTACACAGCCAACCCAATTTTTATTCAGGTTACTAACTGTTTGAACAACTTTAAGGTATGAGGTAAAAAAAACTATGAAAAGAGGGAAACAGGGTTTATAGATGTGGTTGACCAGCTGGATAAAAATCCAAATATTAAAAGTGCAAATCTGCATTCATTCGTATTTGACTGAGGCAGGTGTATACAGATGTTCTTTTGTAGCTATTTTAATAATTTCCTGTCCTTTCTCCAATAATGTCTTTAAGTCCTAATTAAAACATAAGTGAATTAATCTGCAATTTTCTGCAATTCACTTTAATGCACTGGAATACAAAATGCCTAAATTCAAAATAAACTATAAATTCCTAAATGAATAAAAGCTAAAATCTTCAAATGAGTTAGAATTTTGAACTGCTTCCCTGGTTTCGAACTCATTCATTTTTGTAAATGACATTAGTTGGTTGAAACACGGTCTGTTGCTAACATATGGTTTATAGGCATTATAACATTTTGTTCTCCAGCATTAAATACACAGTACATGTAGTTTAAGAAGACTATAGCCTTTGTTTAGGAGACTTAAAGTCCTAATGGAAGGCTAGGCAGTTTCATGCCACTGATGTCTTACGATTATGTTGCAATGGTGTTTAAAAAGTTAGCATTTTACTTCAATTCAATTTAATTTCATTTAATTTAATTTAAATTACACCAAATCAAAACAACAGTCACTTAAATGCACTTTATGTTGTAAGGCAAAGACCCTACAATAAATAGAGAGAGACAGGAAACCCCAACGATCAGAGTATTCAGTATGAGCAAGTACTTGGCGACAACGGGAAGGAAAAACATGGTTTTAACAGGAAGAAAACTCCACCAAAACCATACTCAGGGAGAGGGAGCCAACTGACATGAGAGAACAGAGGACACACTGTGGGGGGGGAAGAAACGTTTTGACAGCTGCATTAAGAAACTTGCAAAAAAGTAAAATTAGCCTTAAATTGAATTGAAATAATCAAAAAGCCTATGGCATAAATTCCAGCAGCTTTTTTTCAAGAAAAAGTTAAACCACAAGTTAAATTTCTTGTTTGATAAGATAAAATAGACTTCATTCATCACAAAGTCTGCAAATTCCTCCGTTACAGAAGTTAAAAAAATATTAAAAAGTTAAAATATGCACAGGACCCAAGACATAGATGAAAAGAGGAGCTTTAATTTATTTCTGGAATTTATATACAAATTATTTCACAATTTGTCACCTTTCACCGCTACAGGTTTTCTTCATAAGTTTCATCAGCTGCAATGTACTCAAGATACAAAATATTATGCGCCACATCGACTAAAATATGGTTAAATTTATGGTTGAATTTGAATTCATGGAAACATTTATCAACAGCAGATTCAATATAAACTTTGAACTAGTTCCAAAGCAGCCCAAATATACTACATGAACTGAGTGAGTTATCTCACGGAAAGGTAGGTAATTTTTTTGTGTTAGTATTATTACAACTGTTATTATAATGTCATTTATCTTTTGTAATCATGCATATTTTTTATACTTTTTTTGCGCAACTTCAGGTTATAGATGGAACTGGCAAGCGGAACTCCCCAACATAAATCATTAAAAGAGTAACTACAGACAGGCAAGATGGAACAAAACCACAAAAGTACTGGGTATTTTATGAAACTGTTAAAGAAATACTATCCGGTAAATCTCATACTATTTTGCCTCAAATCAAAGAGAGGGATGAGGAATCTGGCACCCTGCCGCTCTGGGGCATACGGTGGCACCTTCATAGCGAGCCGTTGATATGCAACGAGGATATCTTCAATCTTCAATTACATCTGACGACAGCAAAAACAAATTCAACAGGGAGGTGAAAGAAGGGGAAAAAAGACAGAATGGGATTCACACAAATAAAATCCGTGCCATATTCTCCTTTTCTATTCGCACTCATGCCGTGAATGCTTATATTTCAAGTGTAAACACAATCAGTGCTGTGTAGGAATGATGAAAAGCCGTTACTCTTATTATAGGAGAAAATAACAAGCACTTATGAAGGGATTGATTGTTTTCAAATCGTAGATCTTTGTAAGAGGAGTGTAAAGTAGAGCTAAGTCTCCATTATAGGACGCTGCTGCTACATTGCTTTTGATTTTCTGTCAACATCCTTCTTACCAACTAGGCACTGTATTTACTAAATGCATCGGGGCCAAGAAATGGATTGAAAATATTGTTCGTCTTCTGCAATCCAAATTGTGTCAACCAGTTGGAGGTATTGCAGGTCTTTTATTCTGTGTGTCTCACTCTGCCAATGTTTATAGATACTGTAGGACTCTTCTGAATAGCTGACAGCACAATATGGGTGTAGTTGTTGTAAGAAAACCAAACATAAATTAACCGTGAACCATGCGAGCAGGCAACTTACTCCTGCAAAGCTCTTTTTTTTCCAATGCAGGGATTATACACAGAAAAGGAGACCTGAACCAAGTGAAAATGGTTCCCCCAAACATGTCCCCATACAAATCAACGCCTGTTTAATAAACCGGCGTGCTTTACAGGTTTTACACCCAAACACTGTTTTATGATGGTAATGATTATTGAAACGTTTTCAACAAATTAAGCACATTAAATACAACTTTGAAAAGGCATAGAGTATGATAATGTTCACATTCGTTTAACACGGCGTTATATTTTAATACCTTGTTTCGTGTTTTCTTGAAGTCACACACTTCATTTAGAGGATTGTAATTCAAGCACAAGCAAAGCCAGCATCCAATCCTGTGCTATGTCAATGAATTAGACAGTTACCGCTTAACATTTCATATCCTCAAACATCACCACACGAGTCAAAAACCTAAGGATTTGCTCCCAGTAATTAAGTGCATACACTTACCTGCATGTAAGCGAGTAACACACATAATGCCACACAAACACAAAGCTCGTGCCCTTCTCTGGTTGCCACACTGTCCTACAACAGTGCCTATTATAAGTCAACTGCTGCCCCCCTCACCCTTCCCCTCTCCCTCAGAGTCATGGCCCTTCTGTCCCCTCTAAGTACCCCAATAAATTCAAATGTAATGCTCCTAAATGAGATCACTTACATGTGCCATTTCTCTTCAACTATATTTATCATCTAACACTTTGGCCTTCATTAACAAATAGCACTCAAGGAGGTGGCAGTGGTGGGTGATTCCTCATCTCTGCTGTGGGGGAAAGCGAGGGAGGGAGAAGGCCGTCACCAAAGGACACCAAGCAAAATGGGGGTGGAGTGGGGGGGGTCACACTTCACATTATGACGTAAGCCCAAGTACAAAGTGTTTCACGAGGTCACCTAAATTACTGGCAAGCCAAATTGGTATACTTTGAGTTACATTAACAAAGGCAAGGACGTACCATAACATATTTGTGTGGCATTTAATATTTTGACATTCAAATCCTTTTGCTTGCACGATTTAAAAATATGAAGCGCAAAAACCGTTGCAGCCACCCGGGATGCCAAGGATACAAGGATGACTCATCTCTGTTCACCAAAACATGTCACAATCATAATTTTAACCTGAAGCAGTATTGTATTACATGCTCTCTCTCTCTCTCTCTCTCTCTCTCACACACACACACACACACACACACACACACAGAGAGAGAGAGAAAGAGAGAGAGAGCAAATCCCTCCTTCAACTATCAAACAAAACAATACTAAAGTACAGAGGCCACCCACTGCCCAATGAGCATCAGCTAAATAGTTTGGCCATTTACATCGATGCATTTAATTGGCTGTCGTCTCCAGCATTGTGCAAGGCAGTGGGGTGCATCTATGGCATTACTCCTGCAATATTACACACAGTGCATTACTTAAGGTTAAGCCTGCCTATTGTTTAATTTATAGCCCAACTATCCTTCCTGTTCTAACACTGTCTCCACATCTGCACTGGAAGAGAAAACATTCAGTTTAGCTATTAATTATCACAACAGTGGAAAGATGCACAAAGCAAGGGTAACCCCCTTTTTATTTCCTTTAATAAACATTTTAAAACAGCTTCATTATAATAATGTATTTTGATTAACGATGTTTACCACAGTGCTGGTAGTGAAAATTGCTTTCCCATAAATTAAACCAATAAAAGTTAGTTGATGAATTATTGCCTAAATGTAAAGTGTTACAGTCTAATTCATTCACAGCAGCACTACTCTGTAAAGTATCTACAAAATATATATATTCAAGAAATAATCAACATAATTAATTAATTTCAGGTTCCAACAACTATCTTGATAATATTTTTTTGGTTTTCTTTCATTTTCAAAATATCAATTATGAATAGGAATAACAAAGAAATACTAATGTTAAGAGTTTTTGTAATGCTGCAATATCATATTATTCAGTTACTTTAGAATATGTTAAAGGAACTTAGAATTACATAGTTAAGGTCTCAGAGAATCGGCATACTAATAATTATTCAAGTGAACCACTTGAAGTATACTTCAAGTAAATTAAATGAGCAGATTCAGTTAATCTGCATTATGCTGATACAAATTTAATTTTCCATGCATGTGTCTAATATATATACATATAAACCATGCATGCAATTATAATTCAATTCACAAACTTCTTTTTTGGTTTTGTTATGTTTTGCTGATTAAGAAACACTGTTTTGATCTAATACCCTCTATACCACATAAGAGTATATCTAAATCAAGATGAAATATAAATGTTACAACTTGCTGTGAAAAGAAACCATTTAAAAAAAAAAAAGTCATTTATGCAGCATCTTCATGGACGTCGAAGTAAAGACGCTGAGGGCAAAACAACACAAAGGCGTGTTGAGAGGTTAGAAAAGTGAAAATTGGTTTATGTCAGAGTGCCAATTAAGAAGAAGTCATACTCACAAAGCTCAGACGGCTTAGACTTAAATGGAAAGGAGAAAAAAAATCCACAGGCATAAAACATGTCAGGTAAAATCAAAGAGAAAATATAATTTCCCATGAAGAAATCAATTTGTATTCCTGTAGCTGATGTTTTGGCTTTTTTTTTTTTTTTTAAACTGGGCGACATTATAGAAGGAAATGCATTTTTATCACAGCCACTTTCAGTTCTTTTCTGATAACTACCACGCTGATTTCAAACAGTGCTTTGTGAGCCTCTTGTATTTAACAGAGCAAAAGGCTGTGTACCCTCAAGGTAAATTTACTATCTCTCTCAAAAAAAGCAAAAGCAAAAAAAAAAAAAGGGAGGAAAAGCTTTGTGGGGCAAGTCAAACATTTTAACATCTCTGTGTTTCATCTAAATCACTGACAACAAAATAGCCTCTAGCGTGAGTGTCTCTCTTTCCCTCAAAGTTAACTATGACATCTGGCATGGGCTCTGAACACCATGACAACAGACACCACGACTATAGACACCACGTCAGCATACAACTGTAGTGCAAGAAAAGAGGCAGTGAAAAAGGGAAGGATAGAAACACAGCTTGCTAATGGGGAGAATGCAATGTAAAGAGATCACTAACTGCCATTATTTACACAACTCCCCATAACAAGTGGATTATGCAGATCCCAGCTATTGTCAAGACAAATGTCATCTTAAGGTTTCCGCTTTTTTTCCACAGTTTCTAAACCTACGAGGAGCATATGGCAGTGACATGAAATGTACAGTAAAATAGAAAATGCACGCTAGGCTAATAACCAATGAAGCCCACTTGATTAACAGTGAATATCTGTATGAATAATTCATTTAAGCGTAAAGTATCAAGAGAAGACAGTACATCAGCCCCTCTGTGTGCCCTGGGGCTATTGTCATGGTGGGCATGATGGGAGGGGACTGTAACGCAAATGTTTTCATCTAAATATCCTAATTCTGTAATTTAATGAAACTCTAATCATGATGAGAGGTTTGAAACACTGTGCTGAGGAAAACTACAGGCGAGGGATGACAGAGTGACAAAAAGAGAGAGAAAAAGCAGGGAGGGGGGAGGGGTGGGGGAAAGTCTTGTTTTTGGTAAAGTGGGGAACACTGTGGCAGGTAATACTCTGGATACTGCCACTCACTTTCGCAATCAGGCAGAAATTATAATTTTAATAGACATTCAATTAGATTCATTATTTCACATTTCTTCCTTGTGTCGGTCAAGACCCCTCTCCATTCAGATTTATCTCCGAAACACATTTTTGTTCATGGGGAAATGATGGATTGACAATGCAAAGGGAAGAGTGAAGTCAATTTTGCCTGATGTCACTGACAGCTTAGCATGTAATTACTGTCACATATGCACAATAGCAGTACCTAGAGAAGAGCAAGGACAATCAATTTAGCTTTCAAGCCTGCAACTTCAGTATTACCACATAACTTTATTTGAAATAGCACGAGTGGAGATGGTTTAAATGTTAATATACATAAATGTATGAGGTGTTGTAGACCATGTCCCCCCCCCAAAAAAAAAAAAAAAAATAAATCTACCTCTATGGCCTCGAATGGATTGTCCAGCAGCACCCTCTTGTGGAGCGTAACTAAAATGCAATCAATATTCAGTATTGCAGCCTCTCTCTCGCTTCTCTTCTCCTCTCTGCATCCTGCTGCAGTACTCCTCCTCCGGCTGCATCTTCCCTCCAGCCTCTTCCTGTCGGAGATGCTCGGCTACTTCCCCTTTTCGTTCACACTGCATCTCCGCCTGAATTTCTCGCTCGGGCTTGGACGTGATCTCAGTGACCTCTTAGTCAAATATTTAGATGGTCGATTTCAACCCCTTTAAGGAACTGCCTCACAACCTCTCGCCATAAAGAAATCGATGGGACGAGTTCAAATGCCAGAGAAAATGTTCAAACGTAAACAGGTTCATTGGGAGGCTATGGAGGGGTGGGGGGTGGGAGGTGGGGGGTACTGGCAGAGGTAGAAGTGCTAGTGGGGGGGTGGCAGCAAAGGGGGAGTCTGATGCTAATGTATGCACAGCCATAGAGTAGCTATGCATATGCATATGGGTAGAAAGGGATTACACACTGGGATGAGCTGAGAAACTGAGAAGGTTTAAAAAGAGGGTGAACACTCGGGACACAATGAGGCAAGGCGGGACAGTTATGTTTACCATGAGAGGAGAGGAGAGGAAAGGAGAGGATTTTGTACATCATGGTAAAAATGGTCTTCGTCTTGTGCTAAACAGAGTGACCTCTAGTCAGGGCCTTGGGGGAAGAGGGTATGGAGGGGGTAGAGTAGTTAGAGCAGCCTACTCTCAGTGTTCCCTTCAGGGAGCAACACTGCACCAAAAAGCATTGGACAAACCAGGGCATTAATATCCTCACACTAACCCCCTGACAATACCGCATTATGTATGTACGCCTCTGTGCATTACACACCTTGAACTAGAAACAATCGCGCCCTTTTCTTTCTTTCCCTTCAGCACTTGAACCACAGCCAAGAAATTCAATGAGCGCATTTTATTATATATTTTTTATTTCATGGGCAAAAAAGAGAAGCGGAAGTGCATACGCTCACAAATACACACACATGCACACCGCTGAAAACCTTCACTGTGTTCTTTACATAATCAGTTACCTTGTGACACCTACCTTTGCTGCAAATGACTGTTTGCCTTTTATTCAGCTCAGTGTTTTCTCTCTATCTCTCCCTTCCAGCCATGTGTATCATCTCTAATTACAATTCACACCGATTCCAGCCCGCCATGCTAAAACGCAGCCTACAGAATAAAATAAAAAAGCGGCTTGTAAGGTGCAAAGGGGCACATGAAAAACCAAAACCGAGTCTGAAGGGAGAAGGTAAAAAGAAAAAAAAAATCAAAACACAAGCTCTGGGTGTGGGGTAACAGCATCAGCACAGTATTATGATGTTTCTAAATGGGGAGCGTGTCTCTTGACACGGGTCCCTGTCCAGATATCGATTGCTCCTGTGGCTGCAACACTAACAGCAGTGGAGAGCCATTGAACTTAAAAGCAAATAGTCCTTCTCCCCCGCTCAGCGTTCATTCGCAAGCGATCGATACAGGTTGGCCCAGCACGGCTAACACCTCTATCTCGTATAATGGCCTTCCTCCTATAGTTACTGACCAGGAAGCGATGCAGACAGGCAGGAACGGGGTGGGTAAAGTGGAGAAAAGTGAACGTAAAGGCATACGCATGAACTAATTTAAAATTCAAAACAGCTACATAGATATCCAGTTATGTCAGCTAAACTAAAATTGTGGACACAAGAAATTAACAAAAGTCTCAAAGTTCCTACTTAAAAAAGCTTTAAATTTTTTAAATTAAAGGATAGGAAATCTATTTATAAACATCTAAATGTTTAAATACCTCCAACTGTTGTAACGCAAAGATTAGTAGTAGGACTAAAACATTATTATATTTGATAAGCAGCTCGCAGAGCAGTAAAACCACTGGTGCTTGGACTCTCCCTGCCTAGTTTCCTTTAACGGTCTTCCATTTATTTGCCTGCTTAATAGGTAGAGGTGGGCTGGGCGTCTGTTTGATCGCCATTAGCCCTGTATTAGCCACCATGACCCTAATGTTCCCCACTCCATTACTCTGCGGCGGGAGATAGAGGTGGAGATGATGACCCTGGGAAGAGAGGCAGGCCGAGAGGTTCAGCATGGCTGGGCAGAGATCAAGTGTGAATGAGGAGAAACGCCCATCACCCATTCTTGATCACCCTGGAACCTCTTGGGACCTCAAAGGGGATACACCCTGTATTCACCTCGGCCTTGTCCGAAACACAGCAACACATGATATGAAGTACCGTCATCATGTATGACATGTTATCACAATAAAGGTATTATCTTCACATATGTCCAATTTTAAAATGTTCTAATTTCAGCAAGAAATACCCGCTGCTCAAACAGCCAGCAAATCATGTTTTATAAATGAATGAATAAATGTTAGTTTTTGGATGTGTTGGTTTTTGTTTTTTTTTTGGAAATACCATTTTATGAGCCAGACAATACCAAAGCAAATCCAATCTATTCTCTTTTTCTGGTTGCCATCCCAATACTGTATAGAGATTTTGAAATTAAGTGCTTTTGGACCAGGCAGAGACTGTGCAAAGGTTTCTCCATCCTACTCTATTCTTTTTAAGGGTATTACTGTAAAACAGGCAACTGGATAACGGCAAGGTTCAAAGCAATATGCAAAAAGAATGCAGTTTTTCCAGCTGAAATCATCTGATCCCTTCCATGCCTGAATCAGCTTCAGCTGTAAGCCATCGCTGAGTAGGGACACAAAGGGAAAAAGGAAATGAAAGAAAGAGAGGAAAAGAGAGACTGTATGAAAGAAGACAAACGGGGGGGGGGGGACTGCGGCACTGTACAAAGCACTTAAAGATGGCAGACGTCAGAAGTCGGAGGCAGTTCTTGGCACCAGGAGTCAGGAGTGTTACAAATCATGTGGTCAAGGCAAAGGACGCTACATGGAATGTATCAGAAGCCTTAAATATGGCGGCTCTGCAACTCAAAATCTCTTGGCTTGTGGATTTCTGCAGTAGCAAGCTACTGTGTAGTAAAGTGCTGACTGCTGACTGAAGGAATTTCACTTCTGGGGATCAGAAGGAGATCCACTGTGACAAAAAGTCCAGGCTCAAGAAGGCTGTGACCAAGAGCAAATTACAGCAGCCTTACAGAAAACATGCTTGTTAGCAAGTGTACGCACTTTTCTAGGTATGCAAAAAGAAAATGACTTCTGAACTTTGGAAACTTTACACTGAACTGTCACATTTATATTTCTATATTTACAGCTACATTCACAGTTACCAGAAAATGTACACACAAGCAAAAAATGTGATGAATAAAAACCCTGACTGAGTGATGTGTCGCCCACAAAAAGGAAGGCAATCCCTGAATTTCCAAAGTAAAGCTCCCAAGGTTAAGCCTTCCCAGTTCATAACAACATCCTAACTGTTTTAGCCCATTTTAATGGGCGGATGTGTGCTGGTCCTCTATCAGAATTCCATTAACCCAGTATTAGCCACGGTGACCGTAATGGTTCCCACTTCATTACTCTGTCGCTGCGCGAGATGGGATGATAGCCTAGTGTGGAGATGAAGGCCGGGGGGTTCAGCATGGCTGGGCAGAGCTCAAGTGTGAACAGAGGAAACGCCCCTTTGCCCATTCTACAAGTCGCAAATTCCCTCTGAGACCTCGATGCAAGTACCAGCCTACATTCAGCACGCCCCTCGTGTGTTGATGCCTCGCACAAAAAGGATCAGCAGTTATGAATAACTCTTTTGCTCCTAACACCTCCCTTCTCATACATCTGAAGACTTCAACGTATTTTCTTCGGTGCACAACTTAACAGTGAAAAAGACCAAACTAAAGACAGTGATCCCTTAATATTCAAGTATTTAGATCCACTTATTAAGTCATTGAAAAAACTTTTAAGATGTAAACTACTCCCAACATGTGTTTGGGACACTAAAGTTTTCAATACTGACCCTTTCCCCCATTTTTTTTGTAGTACCCAGAGTTATTAGGCACAAATGCACTAACTGCAGAGAGAAAATGGCCATAGGGCATTTCTAACAGGCTGCCCTTAGCAAAAATAACCTGTGCGCATTTGGAGAAGTCAGAAACAAGTGACACTGTCCTACAGTTGAACCGAGGAACTGTTCTTACACATGTCTCACCTTTCATCCTCTGACCCCATTATTTCTTCTACCATAGAAACCTCACCAAAACAGAACATATTTGACTGCCCTGGCCCTCCAAACTCTCTCCCTCTCATAATGTTATCTTAAGAAATGTGGAAACAATTGAACCTCCATTTGATTTTGGCGCTTGAAATGACTACCACATTGGCGTCCTATGCATTTGTGTGCGTGTGTGTGTTCGGACTCGCCGCCCCCTCCCACCCCAAGAGATTCCACAAAGAGATTCCAGGGCCCGTGTGATCGAGCCTCTCTCATCATGGCAAATTGACCATGTGCACTTGACAGCCAGCTGAGTAATCTCCTGACACGTCGGAGTTAACACACCACTCCACAATCACAGAAAGAAAAACAACTTTGGGGAGGAAAAGTCATAAATAACCTGGCAGAGAAGGAGCTTCACTTTCTACTTGCCCTCTGAACCCGGTTGAGAAAACAGTCAATACGAGAGGAGAGCCACACAATTTTCACTGGCGTTTAGGCGGTTTCATTAGGAGAGGCATTACATGTAAAAAGAGGCATGGGAAACATTTAAGATGGAAGGAGGACTGATGAATAAAAGCATACAATTAGTGCAAATTCAGGACAATTAAAAAAAAATAAAGAAATAAATAAAAAAGCCACATCAGCCATAGCAAAGACAGGCTTTGCTAAGGTGTGAGAATAGCCATGAAAACCTGTGAAAGTGGAGTTAACTGTTGCCGTCACAAACAGAGAGCGTGAGAATAAGAGCAAGAAAGACACAGACCACAAGACCAGAAGAACAAGAAAATTTTGAATGAGTAAGAGAGAAAAATGCCAGAGATTGTCATTCCTCATTGGTGGCGTGAGCAGGAAGTGGTTTTGAACCACGGGGATTGTAGGCCATGCTTTCTTAGAAGGGAGGCGTACACTTAGCTCTTGTATGACAGCAGACTTTTCATCACACAGTCACACTGAGCCACCGCTGGGCTCCAAAATCTGTCACCAGACTCTAACAGAAGTGGCCCTCCAAATTGAAAAAGTCTGCAGCCATCACAGGAGTATAAGGGGTGAGAGACAGGAGTGTTGAGGGGTGGAAGTTGAAAGCGTGTATGCGTGAGTGTCTCTACCCACAGACACAGACATTTCTAAGAGTACATTTGTCTCTGTGTAACAGAATAGAGGTTGGGAAGAACAGACAAGAGGGGAGGGAGAGAGTGAGAAAGAGGGAGGGCAGCTGAGGGGTTTAGGGGGGAAAATGTGGTCATCAATTGCTGGCAGCGGATCGAGGGAAAAGATTATTGGACGGTAACCCAGCGGCAGATGTCTGATGAGTGTCTATTAACCTGCCTCCTACATCTCGTAGGCCGTGTCGCTGATGAATTCAGACCAGGAGGCCTTGTCCCACCCAATAGGAGGGGTTGGTAATCCCTCTCCAGGAAATACCTGCCAGAGACCCCGAGACCTGATTGGCCGTATCTGCGCTGCTCTGGCACAGTTAACAGGATGGGGATGCAATTGAGGAGATATGAGTCAACCCCTGCAGCTTCCTGTCCATTGCTCCTCTACCATCATATAGTGTCACTCTCCTCTTCCATCCCTCTTTTTGTTTCTCTTGAACCTGTGTGCCTACATCCATTCATTCACCCACTGATGCCCTTATTTGTATTTCTGCTCACCTTTTTTTCAAATTTTCCTGCACTACTACTTGATACTCCTTTAACCCAGCAGACCTGAAAAAGCTAGAATATGATGACAAACTAAACAAACCTAGTCTTGAGAGTGACTGGACAGACAGGGCTATTTGCTCAGTGACATCAATTGGAGGTACAACATCTCTCTGACAAACCGCAGTCACCAGGATTTGGGCCTTGGCTCATCCGAACCTCATATAAAATGGTTTAAATATGGGATTTCCCTGGCTGGTATATGGCACAGTCCCTTTCCCTACTCACCACTGTTTCAACAAATTGCTACATGGACATGGAATACCATCTCTCATCAGCTCCCCACCCAAGGACTCCTGCATAGATAAGCCCAAAGTAAAGAATGGGACATGGCATTAATAATTCTCTAGGAAACCTCACCCCATCACTATTGTTCCAGAAAGACATATTTGAACAGGCAGCACCCTTTAAGCCCATGATGTTTATTTTGACTACACACAGTATTAATGTCTATAAAATATGCCAAGAACAGTTGATAAGTGATGAGATATTAACTGACACACTTAGATAAACCTGTTTTGGTCCATTTGGCCTGTTAAAGAGACCATGTCCCAAAAGACCTGATGATATATGAGTTTGGTATCATCTGCCAACAAATCACTTTTATGTCATCGCCTCGACTCAATGTTTGCCTCGCTCTCTTTTTGTCTGAGCAGAACAAAACAGAAACAATTCAGGAGGGAGGCAATTTAAAATAAAAATCATCTCCACCCAACCATCTTAGTGTGCCAGTTAGTTTCAATTAAACCTGTTTAACTAGGAGCTTACTTAGCATGGCCCAGGATGTAGTCAGTGTGGAGGGCAGAGGGGCAGAGGGAGGGGCTACAGGGTGTGAGAGCTCGGGGTCTGTGCTCCACATCTGCTCCTATATTAAAGGCATATGGGCTGGACCACGCCAACCACTTATGAGCATGCACGGACCCCCGTCCAGAGCCCAATCAGTCTTGATGGGGTGATGTAATGGACATACCTTGGCCTCCCTTGTCCTTTCATGCACAGTGCAGCCATAACGCAATCCTGCACAGAAGGCCAGACAACATGCCAACTCACTGTCAACACCTGCCCGTCAAAAACTGGTGGGATGAAGGCACACATGCAGGGGAAAAGAAGGGATGGCGACGGCAATGGGCTGAGGTAAGAAAGGAATATAGAGAGAAGGAGAGAAAGTAAAAGCAAGCGAGACACAGAGAGGGAAGACGGGAAGCTTGCAGGACCACTGAGGCCACAGAAGGCTGTAGAGAAAAGATGGGAAAAATTACCCGAAAACGAATAGTGCAAAAGTAAAATCTAAGGAGTATCTACCACCAGAACTCGTGTAACTTGTGTTTGTCTTATAGCATGGAAGGTCAGAGAGGGAATGAGAGACACAAAATATGGGTTGGGATGTGGCTGTATAATAATCCAGAACAGGCCTGCTCCTCTACTCCCCCTGTGGCAGAAAATTAGGAGCCTGTGGTACAAGTTGTCCCTTCCACATTTATCAGTGACACCACCATGCCCAGACTCGCACAATTGTGTTTTCATCTATTCCCACAAACAACCATTCATCTTGGCTGTGGTGTAATGGAGAAGAAGCACGGGGAAGGAAACAGGATCAAGGGATCCCACGCTTTGGTGGACAGATATGGTGGAGAGGAAAGGGTGTTCTGGCTAGACGCCTGACTTAGGTGACTGAGAGTTATCTCAGGTTGGAGGCGGGGGGGGGAGCTTGTGTGCGGTTTGCCTTCTCAGAAGGATAAGGTGTAGTCAACTCTGTGGTGACCCAAGAGTTTGTCACAGGGGATGTAATGAGGTCAGATTACAGGCTAGTCCACAGACTGGCTGCAAAAGGTTGGCCCGTAATCCCACAGTCATTAAAGGAATGCTTTGTTAAAAGTGGATGGAGGAGAGAGAAAAAAGATGGAGAGAATGAAGAAGAGGGGGGAATATAAGAGGTGTGTGGGGGAACTCAATAACACTTGATTCAATATGAAAAGCCTCTTGTTGCCACCCAGGAGAAACCCGGCTAGGAAGGATGTGAGGGAACCCAGCCGAGAGACTCCTACAACCAGGAACAAGACGTGCCTTGTTCCAGGTTTAAGGAGCAAACAGATTAAGATGAATTGATGCAAGCTTAGTGACTTTAGAGAATGGGGGAGAGAAAAAAAAACCGCCCACAGATCAATAAGGCTTAGGAAGCAAGCAACCAAAGACGAATCTCAACTCACATTCAAGAGGATAATACTCAATGAAGGAAACACTCTCAGATCTCACATATATCCCTACTGTTTGGTTTAGACTTAAAAACAAAGTTTAAGTGTACAATAAAAAAAATTAACAAAACCAGGATAGCAGTGGGTGGGGGGGATTTAAAAACAAAACATTTGAAATTTAACATAAATGTAAACATATTATGCAGTCGTAGAGGTAAAAGAAAAAATTATGAGTATGCACAAAGAATAAAATTGAAACAATGACACAAGGTTGAACTATTTATACAGACATTGCTTACACATATATGCATTTTTTTTTTAATTTTCACTTCTGTGGTTTGAAAATGCATGTGTCTGTGCACTGTGTACGCTAGAACACACGAGGGGTTTAAAATAAAACATATGCAGATCACACCAAAAGTCCTATTGCCAACAAGTTAACATACATCCAGTGTCCCACAGTGCACTGTGACAGATCAGTGCCTAAGCCGGCCTGGCGGGGCCTGCGCCCTGATGTTTGCAGAGATCAGAGAGAATGATCTGGGTTAACATGGTAATTATACGGCAAAGCCCTGCTATCTCAGGCTGGATCTGATACTGTTTTTCTCCTCTCTACTCAGATATTTCAGGCCTCCAGTTAGGAGGAGCGACAGCCGTCTTCCAGAGGTAAAGCCTCAAGAGGTGTTCCATCTTAATGGAAGTAAGCACGCTGTGACTACATTTAATAACAAAAATAAAGATCTGCTTTAAATTATTAAAATTGATAGGCTTGTAAGAAAATATTTTTTATATTTTTCATATGCTCTGATTTAATAGGCTCATCAGCGGTCTGGTTGTTGTTGATAACTTGAAAGTTAGATTTCAAACTGGAAATTGTGTGTGATAAAAAGTCACGTGTGAAATTAACTGTAAAATCAACTGCCTGGTAGCTAGGTTTTATGAGATTATCTGGGCATCGTATATAAAATACCACTGTGCACTATTGAAACCATTAAAAGCAGACTAGTATGAAAGTTAGGAAAGGGCTCATTTAAACTCACCATCATGTTATTCCTTCCAAAGGAAGAAAGAAGAGATAAGTAAACCATTGGCTGAGGTAATTGAAAAGGGTACCAATTATAAGATTTTAACTGCTTTACATATCATTGGAAACAATCACTGTGTTATTTTTGGAGACAGAAACTTTAAAAAAATAAAATATAGCTGACTTTTGACACTACTGAAATTAGCACGTGGTTTGCATCTGGTTTGGTGGTAAAACACAACCTGCTCTTGGACTTCAATTATTTTAATGTGGAAAAATAATAATTGCTCTACCTAGAGAGAATATTATAAAACAGTATTAACAGTATTTTGCCTGTATTAAGTTTCGACTAACCAAAAAAAAAACAAAAAAAAAACAAAAAAAACCTGGCGGTAGCTATGCCTGTGACTGTTATTTCCCAGTATGTTTATGTTTTTTCTGTATTTATTGTAATGTGTATTGTTTCCGTGACCGCAGGTGTGCCCTTTAACCCCAAAGTCATTAGCCTTTGCCAACTAGGTCTCTAAACTGCACTACGCTGGTGCAAAACACGTGCAGAGAAAACGAGAGGCACAGAGAAAGAGAGAGAGTGGGAAGGGGAAGAAGGCTCCTGGGCCAATTACGGCCCCAAGAAAACAAAGGGCTATATTTCAATGATTCCTCCAGCTGTGCTGTTTATGAGCTGTGTGCTTAGTCTCTGTGACCTTCACCTCCACACTTGCCCTCTCTGAGGGAAAACAAGCTAAAATTGCCTGATGCTCAATCTTTCATTTCCCCTTGTTTTTCTCCCCCCTGTATTTTCACTTTTTTTGCTTTTGCAAGTTGCTAAAAACATACTGCTTATTTGATTCAGGATTTTTTATATTTATTAGGTTAGATATTTTATGGCCTAGCAACTTTAGTGCTAACTTGATGGTATGCCATGTCCAACACAGTCTTAAATGTAAAAGTAAGAAAAAATATAGTCTAATCTAAGGCTTAATGGCAAGGTCTGTGTCATATGTAACCTTTATAACTTTGCTTGTCAGACTCCCTCCCTCTCCCACCAGCACACATACGCACATGTGCACAGACCTCATAAGCAGGGTCTGGGTATCAGTCACTGTGGCCCTTTGACAGGTCTAACCTTCCCAAGCGGCAGGCTACAACATCTTCACTGCAGTCCTATTGACCAAAGCAATAAGCCATTCTATATGGTGTATTAAAGTAATTTTCCACATGCTACCTCAGCACGTTCCATTGTTCATGCAAGCTGCTGCTGACCATGAAGAGAGGAAGAAGGTGGAAGGGGCAAAAAAAAGAAAAAAAAAACCTTCCCCAAGCTACTGGATGAAATTGCAACACTTTGCACAGCAAAACGATAAGTTCTCTGCATAAATGTGTTTCACTTTTTCTTTTTTTTAAATTAAAAACTGTGTGTGGGGGGGGTTCTGACTTAAAAGATGCAGTCATTACCACAGTCACTCATGAAGGAATTTTTGGACTGTCAGAGGGAGGTGCCAGCAACACCTAAACGCTTGGAGGCATGTGTCCTTACTATTCAAAGAGCATGTTCAAATTATATGTTCCCAATCCAGTCTCTCAATTCATTCCTCTTATATTAGAAAGCAAAAAAACAAAAACAAAAATGAAAAAGGAGCGGTTCTTTTGTTGGCAAGCACTGGCTGTGTAATATGTTGAGGCCATCTGCGTAGTCCGGTGGCTGCCCTCCCCTGCTCCTCGTGTCAGAGGTGGTGTTGGAATCGCTGTGTACCTCACCCTGGCCTCTGCTGAAATCAGCTCCAGTCCAGGACCATGTGACAAATGATTCCAATCTAGGCTGAGCGCCCTTGACTTGACCCTGACCGCTGTAGACAATAAGGGCAAGCTCAGTCACTGGAAAAGATGTTCTGCGCTAATAAACCCGAGTGCGGACCAGGGTAGCAGTGAGCGGCAGCACAGCTTGGGTGGGAAGGGGGAGGAGGGCGTTTGGGGAGAGAGGAAAGGGGGGAGAGTTCAGGTTCTGACCTCTCAGGTGCAGGTTGATAATGAGTCTCCCTGTTTGCTCTGTGAAAATGACCTAAGAGAGATGAAAGGAGCCAGAGCACAACAAAGAGCCCCATTCTTTGCTCCTCTGAAATGGGATCATTCTTGAGGATTGGCTTATGAATGCACTTTCTATTTCATTGGCTTTAAAGGGCACTTAAGCCAAAATACAAACATGTAAAAGTAGTTGGGCTAGATGCTGCCACGCAGCCCCTGAAACCAAGCGTGCACCTCCTCTCGGACCCCACACATGCAAACAAAACAAGCAAACAGACGAATAAAAGTAGATGCTCGCTCGCCCACATACACATGCATGCAAGGACAAATGCACACATGCCGACAATATCCCAAATCCTGCTTGTGTCTCCCCTTGTCTCCTTAATAAACCCTATAAAATGAGTGTGCTCTTGCCAAGCGTGGTGCCGTAAACATGCCACTCCAGAAAGGTTCTGGGCATCCCGCTAGTTATGCTAATGAAACCCCCACCCTCTTCTGTTTTTCACTCTCTCTCTTATCCTGCTGGCACAGGCTTCACTCTTCCGCAGTACACCACTCCATTGTCATCCCCTGCCCCTGTTCTGCTGGCATCAGACTAGATAATACACAGCAAAACGAAGATCCAAGAACCCTTGTAAAAAAAACATGGCAAGAGAATAATATGGTTATTATTTCTTTGAACTCAAAACCAGGCCATTGTTCTTCATTTTTGTGTCCCAATTTGTAGCAAAATATGGTACAAAATATGATTATCTTAAGAATGTGCATGCACGGATGGCTAATTATAATGGTATAAACAACACTTCCAAGGTAAGTGTTAGGAAAGAAACAAGAGAGGGTCATGAAATACTGAACAAAATAACTCTCACTTCTGTCTGATAAGCTGTGACAAGCTTTGACACTGCCAGAAAGTAGAGGCAGGACTTCTCGTAACGCTGATTCTGGTGAAGTGGAGTATATCAGCAGGTTATTTGTTATGGGGACTTTCGGGAACTTAGCGCTTAGAGTAACTTAGAACTTGGAGGCGGAAGTGCTGGGCATGACAGGAACCCCTGAAGTCTGCTGAACTCTGCTGAGTGTCAATCTGGAAACCAGGATTATACCCTCCATCCTCTGGCTCGAAAACACAAAACCCACTTGTCACTGCAGCACAAACTTTTGTTTGTGTGACTCTAAGAGTGAGTAGGTGTGTGAAAATGCACATTTGTCTGTATCTATAAATGTGTGCGTGTGTGCGTGTGCGTGTTTTCATGCTTCTTCAAGGCCTTGTGTGCATGTGGCTTTCTCAGAGCTGTTGAGTAAGCCAGGCCTCTGACATGTGGATTTGTGGCTTGACTGCAGAGGAGTTTATCACAGATAATTACATAAGAATGTGCTGGAAAAGGAACAAACCACGGACAGTCTGGGCTGGCAGATGCTGAGCCTCGGCCTACACAGTGCCCCGTGCTCCCTGCACTCCAGACTCACACACCAGCCCCCACCGGGCCTCTCTAAGCTTGAAAGGGCAACAGAGAAAACACTGAAATCCTGGAGAGCCCAAATGAGCTTCTCTTTTATTTCTCACCCTACAGCTTCCTTGCTTCTCTTTCCTTCACTATACTTTTCACACATTTAAGGCAGTTCGCAGAACACACAATTGATTTTTTTTTTATATATATCTTGTTAAAAATATATGTCTCCAAATATTAAAAGTGTTAAACAAAAGTAAATATATATATTTTATGGAAGTATGAATAGCTAAAAATAAAGTGCACAAATTGTGCAAACACGCTTGTAGTCTCACCAAGCTTGGAAATTGTGGATTTGCCGAATAAAAACTACTGAAATAGGTTTTGCTGAAGATCCAGCTCTTGTCACCGGCGGTGATCATCCACATTAAATTTGTGTGAGTTTCAAACAGAAGTTGATGTCGCCACACAAGTTTGAGGTCTGCACTGAAACCGCAGAATACACATCGCCAATACTCATAAGGAGACTTCAGGGAGTGATTTAAAAAATAGAAGCAGCGCTGAATGCACCCTGGAGGTGAATGAGAAGATGATCTTCAGTTTTCATGGATAAAGTCCCTGAATGACTTTGTAAATGCATACACATTGTTTTTTTGTAATTCAAAATGGATCTTTTGAGGGTGAACATCACCTCTATTACACAATGCCTTGATCCTGGACCAAGAGAGAGAATTCCAAATTCTGCGAATATTCTCGCTCTGTGATCGTTCCGCCACAAAACTGTGGCAGTGTCGTGCCTTCTATCATCCGGGCTTCTGTAAAGCGCAGAAATGGTCACTTTTTTCTCATGTTATGAACATTCTCAGTGTCAGTGTCTCTGTTGCAGATGGTGCAGTGTGTGTGTGTGTGTGTGTGTGTGTGTGTGTGTGTGTGTGTGTGTGTGTAGGTGGGGGGGTGGGGGCATCTATGGTGTACTGAATTGGAAATGGAAGTTTATAAGGGCATTGGCAAAAACCTCTCCTCTGCCCTCCCAAGATAATGAAAACAGTGTGGCGAGAAGTAAAATGTGACCACTGCAAAACTGAAACCGCACTGAGGTAGCAAGATGAATAACCTTGCGCACCAGCCAAGTGAATTCTGGGTATCAATGCCTTTTCAATTCACTTACTTTTTGTAATCATCAAGGTCAAAAGGCAATTTCTGCAAGCACATAAATAAATAAAACAGGTTGGCAGCAAATTAAATAGAAAGGGGAACAAAGTCTCATGCCTCTAGCTAGTAATAGAAAAAACAAGGGTAGAAAATCTCACATGAAAGCTAATTTTAGATAACATCTAGCTTTGCCATTTGACTAATTGGAATACACTTCAGTTTTCATACAGAAATGCCATTAGCACTTAAAACATTTTGTGCTAAAGATTTTTGTTATGCAAAGTATTATTTCCTCATCCATGACTGCATCCAAAAGCTGTTGATAGTGAATGTTGTGGTTTAATCTTTTTTTTTTAATTATTTTATCATTATATGACTTTAAAATAACTCTGATTGTAACAGTTGTATTTTCTTCAGCTGCACTTTTACTTTGTCCAATAAAGCCAAAATGCTATCCCTTAGTCTATTACTAAAGTTTCCAAATGTTACCAGTGGCCCACCTTTTTTTTTTTTTTTTTAAATCAAAGACAGTGTTAACATAAACATGTTGCATACTGACTATCATGGCTGGCTGTTGTCTAATGCTGCATTTGAGATTACGTGAACAATCAGTTTATAGTTATCTGGTCTGGTGTCCCTCTGTATGCTTCAGTTTGTATTTTAAACTTGTCGTTTTAGCCTTTCTTACATGAAACCTGAGGAGGCCTGTTTTTCAAAGTGACTTTCAGGTTATTTTCTGATGGCACAACTTTTCCACTTAATCCAGGAAAAGAAAACACAAAGAAAAAAACTCCTACAGGGTAAATTAGTCTTGCTGTCAAGTCTTAAACTCACAAACCCAAGGAGACAAAACAACTCTCCATGTTTTTAGTTGCTCCAATAAAATATCTACAGGAATCCTTAGTTTTTCTTTCCACCAAATGAGCTAAGATATAAGAGAACTTTATTGACTTGTAATCGTGTGATACTGAGTAGTGTCAGCAACAGCTCAAGGTTATTGTGCGAAATGAGTTCAGGCTCTAAACGGCTCAGCATTGTAAACTAAATCAATACTACCAAATAGTGAGTACTGCCATTTACAGCATGACGCCCGCAGGAATTTCATTCTAGTCATAACTCTCAGCACCCGGCCTTACATAGTAAGCAACAATGGGCCCTTATGAAAAAGTAAACAAGTTGTCGGGGTCGTGCAGATTATTCCTCAAGGTTACGTCAAACCCCAACATCCAGCCTCCTACTATAGGGCCAGAGGTCTTGCATTTGTCTGGCTCTTCTGTCAGGGGCAGATCCCTCCTCGCAGTACACTGCTAGCAGAGAGACGGGGGCTTTTATTAAGTGTTGGCAGTAGACAATATGGCCTCCGCCTGTTTCTAGTGCCCCTGATTCTGCTCTCTTGGCACATGATAAGATTCTGAGTCCGTTCTGACAAACCATACAGTATATATTGCTTTTGTTCAAGAATCCAGAGCAGTTTCTCAAAAAAAAAAAAAAAAAGGACAGTTTATTACTGTTTAGAAACCTCCTTCCAAGAGCAAAGCAAGCACGCACAAGAAAGAGTAATGATATGTTTTAGGTCAATATTTTATACGATGATGCATTTTGGGAGGCACACCTCTACAAGGCATGTGTGAAACAATGGGTGTCATAACTGCCCCGTGCAGCTTATTAATCTTCCCTCGCCCTATAATCAATCTGTTTCTCCCCTTGCAAACACTGGTTACATTCCTGCGTTACATGAGAGACCATCTTTCACTGTGGCATAAAAGGGTGGCTCCAGGATGCTGATGTCTCTCTCATATGAGGCAGCTAAGACTAACAGTACAAAGCGACTTCCTCGGGATGTTTTTAAATCGATGGCAGCAAGATTAAGCAGGAAAAAGGAAACGGGACATCAACTTTTCTTGTTTGTTTTTTTTTCCCCCACAGCTGATTTGACTAGTTAAATGAAAGCCTAGAAAAAAAATCTGTAGATTACTTATTGACTACCCAAATAATAGTTTTCTTTGAAAGACAGATTTCCAAAGCTGTGACACAAAGGTATCTTTCAGCGACTGTAAAACCTAGGCAGGGTTCTTATTAGGATGTCCAATCAAACATATGGTGTCATGCTTACAACTGGGAACCATTTCAGAGTTATGTTGTGAAGTCATACGGTAGTGCTCCGCTAAAATTACTCTATAGAAGACAGCAAGGGGAAGTTGCCACTATTCTTGTCATTCCCCATTGTATAGTCATACTGCAGCAATTATTCAAAATCTTTGATTATCCTCAGAGAAGCGATGCAATCATGGCTGAAAATCAATTTCAGGGACATCAGGAAAAATCAAAAAGCTAGCACAGTGCCAACAGGGCCAAGGGCTTGTGTGAGAGAAGAGAAGGGATTTTTTTCTCATCATCGTTTCGGTTTTCCCTTTGCTGAGGGTAATCAGCCAGGAACACCAGAGAGCTTGCTGTTAGTCAGAGCCAGATCCTGATCCTGTTCAGAGCTGCTAGTGATGTAGAGCCAGGTAGCATCCAATTAGCGCTTAGTGTAACTTAATGCAAAGTACTGGCACTCGGCTCACCGAATCCAACTAGTTGTCATAGAATTTCCACGCTTGTTCTGTCAAATTCACGAACATTTGCTGATTTGCTTTGCCTTCTCAAGGCACCATGGAGTTGAAATAAGACGTTTTCATCAATGCTGTGCTGTGTATGGCCATTTTCTGCTAAAACAGATTGGCCTGATTACTGATGAGACAGCAGGCACGTCAGCGACGGCTGCTTGATGCTTATTGACAACTGTGTTGCTTTAGAACCACATTTACTCCTTTTACATATAGAGCAATTTGTAATGGCACAGGTTCCAAAGCTCTTTAATGGATGTAAATCCAATGAAAAAATTTCATGATAAACTAAAAGCATGTACCATTTTTAGTAAAAGAAGCTGGATATAAAAATTCCACACTTCTTTATGTTCAATCTAGGCATGCCCGCTCGTGTTTAATCAGTCTGGACCAAATGCTGGACTTATCTCCAGCAGCTGAGAGCAGATCGAGTCTGATAATGACATATTTAGAGACACAGCATAAAAGGAAAGCCTACCCTGTTCTTTCATAGCAGACTGATCTGGTTGATGAAAAGCTCAAAAATATGCCAGAGACATTATAAAATAAGGGATCATGTGTAATATCGCATTTGTCCCAGTTACATGTATTTCACTTTCTTTTACTTTTTCTTCCCCTTGACTTGTGCTTCTTGGTCTCCGAGCATGAGCAGCTGTGATGAGAGCCTCCACAGACTTCACTTTCTAGTAACACTCAGACATTTGAGTTTTGGCTGTGGCATGTGATGTTTTGTAAAGATGGTGGCTTCCTCCCTCTGTCCTCCTGCCTGCCAGGGCTCAATGGGCGGATTGCTGCTACTTGTGTAACAGCATTAGCAGAGGTTATTCAGCAAAACAGTGGAAAATCCATTCCATCATGTTTCCTCATCAGGGATGTCTTCTCTCTGACCTCCACCTCTGTTTCAGTGACTCACACAAACATGGAAGATGGATATGTACCATCTCCTCAGGTTCTGCCAAATTCAACAAAAGACGAGCCTGTCAACCATGAAATGGTCTTTACAGAAGTAATATGGACAAATGTGGATTAGTTGGAGGCACTTTTATCTCTAGATAATTTCGTGACCTTTATTTTTTTATTCTAGGTCGTAAAAGATTATTCCGAACGCTATCATAACAACTGGTATAAAAGGAAAATGGTGGTCTATTATCCTCCGTAATTCCTTTCTGGACATCTATCATCATGCTCCCCTCCCTCTACCTAGCATTCATCACAGGACACCCCCATGGTTTTCTAATCTACAGCTTTTGTTTTCTTTTTCCTTTTTCTTTTCTTTTTTTTTTTGTGCTTTTTCTTGGTTATATCTCCTGTGAATTACTTGGCTCGGAAACACACAGGCAAACACACAGACACACACAGGCAAACTGCTGTCTGGCCTCCGAGGTTCAGTGGGAGCATTAAATACAGGTCAGGGTGACAATGAGGTTGTTGCAAGGCCTTGAGGAGGCCTGGGGGACTCTGCTTATTAGTCCCTGGGCATGACTGTTTGTGTTTGGTGAGTACTAGTGTTGGATAGTAAGTTAATAGAGTAGATGCGCGATGAGGACATAAATGGATAAATAAACTAAGTAAAACAGGACAATCTGACGCGATGCACATGTGCACAGATTTCACATCTGGATATTGGATTTCATGCAATGTTCATGTCCTGTCTTGTTCATCTCCCTCAGAAGTCTGTTTTTGGCTCGAGTCATTTCAATGACATCATAGCACAGGACTGATGGGGAATATTTCTGCATGACATTATATTCTTTTTAGTAGCTGCAATTTGCTCTTATTATACACTCTTCTTATACACTCTTAAACAGCCTTTATATATAGCTTAAGTTGTAAAAGCACTGTACAACATATGTAATGAATATTTATCCAATTTTAAGGAAAAGTTTTCTCTTACACTATGATCGATTTAAATTTAGAAGTCTTGTTTTTATTTAATCTCACCCTTTCTTTGGTGTTTATTTCATTATTTATAATCACAATAAATTAAGTTATATGCACTCCAACTTAAATGTACACAATGCAGATGCATAACCTTTATTAGTTGAAGCCCAGAATCAGGGAAAAAGATTCAGTTTTCAGTGTAGGCTATGCTGTACTGTACAGTATGTACTATATTCTAATCTATCCACAAGCAGACATGTCTGTGCAGCTTCAATCTTTTTCTTTCTTTCTCCATGACAACTTTCATTTCAGTCACATGGGTGTATGCTGTAATAACTCAGTTTTATGTTCAAAATAAAACTGCAATACAGAGGAGAATATTAGTAAATGCTGCAAAGGCGACCCTCAGAGAAATATCCGTTTTCTGCAGTGAATCTTGAGACTGTGTGATGATCTGTTGCAGGTATCTGCTGGTTTCAGAGTCATGCCCTTTACTGTCCCTCCGTTATTTACCCACCAGACATACACAGCTTGATAAATGTTTTGTCTGACCTTCTAAATTTGTTTTCCTTCCTCTTAACTGTGATTTTATTTCCCTTGGACAGGCCAGACACTATGCGCCTCTCTGTGTGTACGTGCACGTGTGAATGTGTCTGCTCATTTTTTCTTGTTTTTTTAAAGCTTCACCACCCGAAAGATAAAACGTATCTTTTCCTTTGTGAAAAAAAATATTTCCATCAGTTCGTCATTAGAACGGAAAAAAAAAGAAAACACTGTAAAAGCAAAGGAATTCAAAGCTCTACTGAAAGCGACTGGCCCTCCATCTAGTGTGTGTCTACTTCAATCTGTAAAGGGTTAAAATCGCCACAGGCCAGAGCAGAGTCAACATCGGCCACGGCTTGGCTGGCCTACCCTGCCAGATCAATATCTGCAAATAATAAATTAGCTCCCTAGAGGGGTCGCACTAAACCCTGAGCAACACTGCCCTGGAAAAGTCCACAATTGGTGTGTGTGAGACTCAATAAGCCAGGTGAATGACTGTGCAGGGGCACATCTTTAGCACTCCATAATAGAAAATTAATGGTGCTCAAATCAGTGCTGAGGGCACCCTGAGGGTTACCTAATAGGCCTAGTTAGAACTGTCATCCCTTCCAGAGTCGCCTAAAATATTACATGCAAACACAGGGAGCCACGATGAGAGGGAAGAATAGGAGTGCATTTACGTCTTATTTGTGGTTAAATCAGCTACAGGTAAAAGGTGAGATAGCACTGAGAAGATAAGAAAGGAAAGAAGTCATGATTTAGCTTGGTATAGCTTACCAAAGAATACTAAAGAGGTCTAATTTTGAATTTGGAAGAGGACAGAATCTAACGATAGTAAAACTTATACGTGTCACCATCAGCAAGGATAATTATGGCACAAACTGTTAAGTGAAACCTTTTTTTCACAGTGCACTGTCATCGCTTAATGCTGTCACTCTTCGTATTAGCCTTTTAGCTGTTTTTTAGCACAGACTTGCATACAGCTATTTCAATGGCATATGAACAGCCAGGCCCGGCAAGGTCACTTCTACCAGTTTTGATTTCCCCTTTAAGCTACAACATAATAATAATTACATATTTAAATTTGCTTCATAAAAGCACAGCTCATCTCATCTTAATAGAAAGATTGACTGATGGCCTGAATAAGCACCAAACCGTTGATGTGTATTTCACGATTTTCTTTGTTTCTGCTGGTTAAACATCAGATATTAGTTATTTCAGTCAGTTGTTGCACAATGTACAATTCACAGCCCTTGATCATACATTTGTCCTGATTATTTATGATAAAAAAATGTTTTTTTTCCCTTTGTGATTATGCTCATTGTCTTCAGTTTTAATGACAAGCTGTAGGTCAAACAGCTGCTCATGTTACCAGAAAAGAAATAAAAAGGAAGACAATGACAGAAAAATGTGAAACAAAATCATTCCAACTTGCTCAATTCAGGCACTATTAGCCTACCATAAAGCCATATACCCTAAAGAAAAATTCATATTGCCATATAAACATGGAAATAAATAACAAGAGAGCTAAGTAATTTAAAGTCTTTCTAATATGGTTCTGAATTTTGATACTGTATAATATTTGCAGTGTTCAAGCATAAGCCAATCTAAGGTCCTGTTTAAAAGCAGATCTATATGCCACACAGGCTTGTAATGAGCCTTAAAAGCACATCTGATCGCTTATTCCAGTTGGTTTATTTCCTCGCCCTTACGGAAAGACTGCTGGATTCAATAAACACACTTCTTATTGATCCTCAGTCACACAGCAACACATGCACCTGTCTCACCCACATCCAGGAAGATTTATTACAACTTTATACGCTTGGAAGAAATGAAAAGGCACAGAAATGTAATCAAGTGCACTCCCGTACACACAGACAGTTTAATTAGCTCATACACGCACAATTTTTCAAACCCTTATTTATCTATGCAATAATATCAGCTGGATGGAATGTGGGGAGGGGTTTTCCTCCTTATCTCTCCTCCTATCCCCCTCAGGTCTGGACTTCGGCAAACTGTCTGCTGCACTGACACTAAACTTACCCACATGCCGCCACACTGCCATCCTCCAGAGCAAACAGAGTGTGTCGCTCTCCGCAGGCCACTTGGGATATTTTCAGAGATGATGGAAGATTCTGGAACAAACACGGTGCCAGCTGGAAAAAAAAATAAAGTTCCCAGTGAGGTGAAGAAACACTCTGAGTATCTCTGGGTTGCTGTTATTGTGTAGTTAAGTAGGTATACTCCATCAGTCTGGCAAACATCCCTAAGACGGGCACAGCTACAGCAGATCCTCTCAGTGCAGATGAAGACAGAACAACAGGCACAACAGAGGGAACAAGAAAGAAACAGCATATTCCTTTATGGTGCCGAGCTGTGTAGATCTGATGTTTTTAAGTCCCTCTGTGTATGTCTGTCTGAGTGTGTTCATGCCAGTGCCACACGGAAAAAAAAGAAACAGCCTATGAGAAGAAAAGAAAGCCTGGTTCCTCATCATGCGCTTGTTAGCTTGTCCAATCTATGGCAATCAGCACAGTCCCAGGGGTTGAAAGACATGAGATGCTGGGGAAAGGGAAGCCGAGGCTGAGGAAAAGATCAATACCGCTCTGTGAAACAAGAAGTGCGGGCTATTTACTCTCCATTGATCTGATGATGCAGGAGAAACACCTCACTCGGCTATTAAATTGAGAGTATAAGTCTAGTGTGGAGGGCTTTTTTTCCTCCTTCTCTCTGTCTTTCTGTCTTACTTCACCCCAAGGTCAAGAAAAAAAAAAGCTAAAAACATCCACAAACACACAAAAATGGATTGCTTGGGCCAGAGAAAGTAATTAATCTGCATTAAATCTGTCAAGGGAGCAGACACTAACTACCCGTCTTAAGCGAAGTTTTGCTCAGAGCGACTCATGGCAGCATAGGATGGACTACTGGAGGACACGGTGATAAATATAACTGCTAGCCGGGGGCCTGCAGTGCTTCAGATGAGCTACTTTAAGGCTAGGCTTTACACACTCATAAGAAGCTAAACTAAAAGAACATAAAATTATGCAGGCCTGGTAGTCTAATTAAACTGATGCATTTTGTGTTCAATGTAAACAATTAGCAGGCAGGGAATATATGATATTCTTTCTTTAGGTTTGGTTTCTACAGCCAATATTTAGCATTAGTAGCATTTTAATGCATTTTCAAGAAATCAACAGTTTTGCATCCTGAAATTTTGCAACTCTTAATTTCTGTGGATGTTAACATAGACTAATAAGACCACTCACTATGCTGGAATAAGAAGTTTCCACATTGAATTCCCAAAGTTTCACTGAAACTATGTGATGTCTGCTCTCTATCTGTGGTCATTTTATCTCAACTCAACAACATATTCTATGTAAATGAACCAAGCTGCTCTAGGTACTTAACTCTGTGGGTCAATAGATGAGCTTCAGAACACTTACGCATGCTTTCTTAAAGGATATTGATTTAAAAAAAACAATTAACTCATTACATTGAAACCTGGAGTGCAATTTCTGTTTTGTTTGGTTGGGTTTGGGATTTGTTTGCTTGCTTACTAGCTGTGAAAGGGAATAATTAATAACAAAGGACGTGACAGCAAGAAGTCACAAATAAATAAATAAAAAGTAAAAATAAGGCATTTAAAGTATTTAAAGTCAGAAGCCAAACACTTTGACTTTTCAGAGCAATTTTTTGGTTTTGAAAGCAAAAAAAAAGAAGAGAAAAAAAAGTTGACCCCAATGATGAAATTATGTTTTATAATTTAACGGTGTGTTATAAAAAGACATTTTTGTGGAGAACTGATCGATTTACAACAGATTTTGTCGGTAAAAACCTTTACAGGGTTACAAGTTGGAAGAATTTCCCTAGCATGTGTCCAGTGGCAGAGCTGCTAACGTCCACAAGCTCGGTGTGAAACTCTCTCTCTCCCACCATGTCTTTCTTCGCCTTTCTTCTAACTCCTCAGAGGAGAAGCCTTATTGACTGTGTGGCTGTATTACAACAAGCAGTCTCTAATGACTCCCTGAAGACCTCTCTATCCCTACTGCCCGCCCGCCCTCCGTCTCCCTCTCTCTCTCTCTGTCTCACTCTGCGTGCCTCTCCTTCTCTGCCTGCTCTTCAGGCTCCAGTTCAGCAGCTAATTAACCCTCTCTAATAGCGTAGATTACATTAGCTTTGAGCAGCTCGCACCCTCCACCGGACCCGCACTGCCACACAATGAACCCAGCCTTGCTTTACAAATCTCCCCCTTCACAAGAGCACAATTATGAATTCAAACAACTTCTTATCCACACTCACTCATCCAGGGACAGAAGCCCTCCTCTGCAACCGCCCCACTCCTCCCATGCCACCCATTGCCCAGGCCTTCACACAGGGAGTAATGAGAGAACTGAAGAGAGGAGACCACACAACAAGATAGCAAGAGGGGGAGAGGGTTATTGGGAGGGAGGACCCCCTATTGGGGAAATCAGAGAGGTCACTATAGGTGTTTCATTGGCTGAGCTTACAGAAGCCCAATGATAACCCTCCACTTTAACGTTCGTACTGAAAGGAAAATGGAATCTTAATTACTGCGTGCAGCAAGAAAGGGGAATACCAGGACAAAGCGGAGGTGTACGCATTAAGTAGTCAAAGAGAGGGAATTAAGCCCAAAAATGAATGACTTAAGCCAAAGTTTTCCTTCTATACAATGACAAAAAGGCCAGAATGTGTTCTTTCTTTTTTTTAATAAACTTCCCAGTGGTCAAATTTCTTGATCGCTGAGTTAAATCAATCACTGAAGACCCATCATCTCAAAAATGCACTACTATTGGTGTGTACTGTACTGCTACACAGTATTTAGTACCCCGCTGTAGGAATGGCACTATGGCTGGTTAGTCATCTTTGATACAATTCAACTGAGCTGTATAACGGTGCTACCACCATTAAACTGCAGGAGTCCAACTACACTTGGAGCGTTAAAAACCAATGGAGTACCTAGGACGAGATAAAGGAACAGTGAATCAATGAAAAATAGGGTAATTTTTTTGAATCTGAATTTTTTTTCTCTCTCTCCCTTGCTGCGCTTACAGTGGCATTTTATGAATGATAATGAGAAGAGGTGTAGGGGTGGTGAAAAAAGGGCTAAAAAAGAAATAAAGTATAGAAGAAATGGATGTAATCTGCCCCGTCCAAATGTAAATTGGTACATTTGTAGTGAAAGGACATTCTCATGTTTCTTTGTCCGAACAAGTAATTTTCCCTCCGTCCCTCTTCTGTAAGCCTTGCCATAGCAGCATTTTCCACAGCATAGAGCACTCTCTTTTCTATTTCAATAGGACAGCTCATTTGCTAGACTCCGAGCCCAAACTGCTGACTGGGTTTTTCAAGGCTGTGTACTTTGTGTGTGTCTGTGTGGACTAGTGTGCGTGTGCAAAAGCTTGTGCTAAAAGAGAGAGAAAAGCTGCAATGTGAGAGGGAAGGAAAACGGCGAGAAAGAGTGGGAGAGAGAAAACATTGTATCATTAAGCTACTCAGAGATCATTAGATATATAAGGGTTCTGCTATGCAAGGTCAGGTCTGCTGTTTTTCTAGGTCGGCAGAGGAGCAGTAAAACCAGTCTAATCATCCACTTCTCTTTTCTCTCTTCTCCCTGGTGACACTCCCTTCCTCCTCCATGTGTGGATTCCAGCCCAGTTTCACCATACTCCTGTATGTATTTACTAACATTATCAAGGCTCATGAGCCAAGGACACATTAAAGCAAACAACATGCACAAAAAGGCTTTAAGCTAGTTATTGGCCTTGTTATGGGGTAAAGCTCATTGCGTCCTCATTCGCTTTCAGGATGTACAAGGCTACATGAACAGGTGCAGCATTCTGCCTGACTATCCAATATTTCTCATTAACGCTGTCATTTAAAATAGAGTTTAGCAACTGGCATTGTGCCCCAAGTGATGGGTGTGTTTGTGCTTGCATGTCTCAAAACACCAGCACATGTTACTGAAGACATTTTTCAGCTAAGGTGACAAGGGCATTAACTTTATTGAGAGGTAAACTTGTTTTGTATGTGAGTTGCTGACACGTGCTTTAACTTGCGGATACGTATCAGTATTGTTTATAAGTGGACTACCGCACCGCTCGGTAGTTTCAAGTGGAACTGCTGATTTGAAGGTTGGTGGAGTCATGGCAGTTATAAAACTAATATTTTTAATAACACACACCATGCAACACACTAAAATTCGCTCTTTGGCATGCTTTAACAGTTTTACATTTATTTTAACAGTGGTGCTTCAGCACACTCTGCTGGTCATCAGTAGTATTATGATCACTGATGTTAGCTATTTGCTAATATACTGGTATATTTATAACAGGCGATAAAATAAAAAAGGTAAAAGATGGAAGAAACACCCTTCAGTCATTCTATGAGTGTTTATTTTTCCAAGTTGTGTCCACTAGAGGGCACTCTGGTGGACACAATTTCATGCTTTAGCACACCCTGCTGGTGATATGTTGTAATATGAACAAACTGATTTTCAGTAATGTCAGTTCACTTTCATTGTTCATTTTCTTTTGTCACAATAGGCAACACTGCAAACACAACAACCAGCTGATGTAAGGAGAGTCAGGCAGAGAGTAAACGAGTAATTCATGACTTGTTGTAGCAAAAAAACAAGAATATTTTATCTTAGAAATTATAAATAAGAACAAAAACACAAATTTTATGTTTTACGCACCTGAAAATAGAATTTGAAAAAATTTGGCCCATATATTGATTTTGAAATGACCAAATATCGGTATTGGTCCTAATAATCCTATATCCTAAATTGGGGTATTTTCATAGTCTCTCTGTATTAACACTGGTCATCTTACCACATCTAAAACAACATGATTATGATTAAGTGGTGAATGGTCAAAGCGTTGTGACTGTTCAGAGTATATTTAACTTTACTAACTGGTGAACACAGTAAAACAATTATCTATTTAAAACCATTCTCAAGAATTAGTAGAGACCAAAATTAATTGTGCACATTGAGCTCATATTTACTAGTTACCCGAAACCTCAATCCACAAGTAACCGGTGAACATAGAGACAGGAAGTAAACCGCTTACCATCAAGTATGCAACTTAAAAGTTCATAACATTGCAGAAAAAAAAATGTCACTTCACACGAGACTGAGGTCCTTACAAGTCCACTGAAGGACACCACGCTGCTAGCCCTGGCGGTAGGAGGCATTGCTGTTGGTAATGTGCCCTGTTCATCAAGATAATGATGGATAGCTTTAAAACGGACCCTCAGCTTTATATAGATGAATGTCCTGCTTGGCCTCTTACTCAGCACTTTGGCCTTTCCCCCACTCACTGTGCGCTTTATCACACAAACAGCCTCACCGGGGCTAAGATGGAGATTAGTGAAGCCTGTCTTTAAAATGGAGCCTACTAAACACTATCAATCAAACAAAAACTGGTTTCTAAACTGCATCCCAATACGCCTTCTATTAGGAGCATCAAAATGGAGCAGTGGTAGTTGGCTGTTTGTGCGCTGTTGTGTGTGGGATGAGCTCAGAAGATCGAGTAGAACAGAGAAAAGGACAAGTGTGTGTGACAGAGAAAATGTGTGTTAAGAATGCCTCTCGTTCCCTTGACCGTCTCATTAGGCTAATGTTTTTTTTTATAAGGCACTTCAAATGCCAAGGCATTGGTGGATTTAGTGTAAACTTAAATTCCATTACCTGGCAGGCATTAATTGCTCACTGAGCCCAGAGATCTTTCCCCTGGGGCCTCTATGTTTCCTCTCTGTCATCTGGCTAACTATTCTGTCTAGACTAACTTAGAGCACCATAATCCACCATGGGGATCAATAAACTGCACATAATTCAACTCCAATAATGAGCTTTCACTTCAACACAAGCGCCAGCACACTTCCCAAGGAACCGGCAGGGGCGTAAAATGATAATGTAATTATTAAAAGGACAGACAAAATGAGTAAGCACTTTCACAGAGAGAGGGAGGGTGAGGCCGGCCTCAATTAGACATACTTAAAGCTATCATTGTTATTCGAGACAAAGCTAATCAAGGAGGAGATACAGGGGCATCCATTTCAGCAGGTAATGGAATGACGCTCGCTGACTCTCCCATTTCCCTAGGCTCATGATGTTATAAAGGCCGCCCTGTAGTCACGCGTGAGTGGGCACTCTTTAATGGAGTGCAATGGATGTGGTTTCCTTTTAGAGATGCAGAGGAGGGGGCTAGAGTGTAAGATTCACATTGTAATAGCAACACATAAAACCATATGTGCAAGGGGTCATTTTGAACCTATAGATTCCACTAGTTACATTTTGTATCTAATGCAGCTCTGAAAAGAGCTTCTATGCACCCTGAAACAGTTAAATCTCTATCATGTCATAACACATCAGGCGCCCACACATGCCAGGCATACACACATCAAACTAGCAGCTGCCGTTTGAGACCAGCATGAGAGATTTGGTGTGTGACAAAGTAAGGTTTAACCTGGGGCCTTATCAGTTAACTAGTGTTTCTCCAATTATATGCATCCTTGAACTCCAGTGAAATCAAGAGAAGCTGGTTTGTTTTTTACACCCAACTGCTCCTAATTCATCTGCAGGCTACAGGAGGTCCATGGTGGATAAATTAGGCTTTTACGGAAGAGTTGCTCCTACTGTTTATCTGCTGGTGACATTTGCTGCACGGCCCCAACTGCACCATAATTACCCCACTTATTCACTAAACAGGAATCATGCCTGGCAGGAACCCCCTGCCACAAAGGTTGCAGGACTTAGGGCTATGTGCAGCCTCCAGAGTTCAGTGGCCATGGCTTCATGAAAGGACTCCATTCATTTGAACATCAGCATGGGCTCACTTTAGCATGGCATAGAAGAAGATGGGGGCTAAACTGACTCGCCTGAATAGCCGGAACAAAGAGCATCATGGCTGATGACGATGATGAATTTACATTTGACTGCACATGCTTTTCTAACACACAGCACACCTTGGCACGCCGTGAATGTCACAGTTCCCATAGTGGACTGGCATTTTCGAGAGGATTCTTCTTGCCCCTGGAGCCAGCATACTGAGAGTTGATAGCTATACATATCCCAGCGAGGTAGACGCCAAGGGACAAAGAAAAGAATTGAAAATAGACATCTTGATGGTTCTATTAACTGTCATCATTAAAAATGTACTCTGTATTCTCAGTGTCTATTTTGTAAAATGCAATAAAATCCTACATTAGGACATTATCTTATTCCCTGACTATTTGACATTTTAGATTACGATACTCATTGTTCAGAAAACATGGCCAAATACAGCAAAACTAGGGAAATGCCAATTAAAACTAGGAACAGTGCTTTTCCGTTGCTTATTGTGCAGCTCTTCAGCTGCCTAGAGTTCTGCATAGTCTTATCTGTCAAAGATAGTAAGCACAGATGGATGACAAGTGACAAAGGGATATTTGGTTGAGGTTGTGCAGTAATGAGTGTCACGTGACTCCCGCACTCAAATTTCAGACGGCCTCCCCTGATCCTAAAACTGCAATCAACACTGGGCCATCTGCAACGCTGCAAATTAGCATAATTGGTGTACATTACACGCTTATAGAGAGTACATTTTTATCCACAATTCTTTGTCCTTAACAAGATGAGCTCTGGAGATACTGGGAGAGAGAAACTGTTGATTAGACACAGAGAGCTTGAGCAGACAGCGAGGCTTGTCTTCGTGAAAATAGACGAACTGACGATCGGAGTTTGGTGAACGGCCAGGTGTTAGGGCCAGAGTGCAAGTAGGCCAGCATGCAGCAGAGATGAGCACCTTCAACCACACCTGGAACCGGGGCTTAGGTGATCGACAGGCTGGCCATCTTGTCAGACAGCTCGCAGACTGAATGCAGTCAACACTTAGGCCTCTTCCAGCTGCTCTTCCAGAATAAATTGAACTTGATTAGAATTAATCACACTCAACCTCGTGCAATTTGCAAATATCGGGGAAAATATTCAAGGAAATCTGCTTGGAAGATTGCAAGCAGTGAAACAAAAGGAAAACATGACTGTAGCAGCGCAACTTGACTTGACAACGTGCTTTGGCTGACAGAATGCTTTAACTAAAAAGACAGATGGAGACATTCGGTTGCATGAGAAACCAAATTAATTTTAAATGTGAACTCTGTACAAATGAGCAAATACTGCAACAAAACATTTGCACTATTGAAGGGTTGGTTGTGCATCTCCTGCACAATAAGTTAAATTTTACTTGCTTGGAATGTATTAGCCTTCTAATTTCTCACTTAGCCAAAGCACCAGGTGTTTTCTTACCTGTCACACAATGAATACACATAGTTCACAAGGGTGACTAGCAACAAACAGGCAGCGTGTCAAAAAGTCCTGTGTAAAGTGTAAGATAACATTTTCATGATAAAGTCACAGCACTCACATTAACAAAACACGTTTATTCTGGACGGTCACCATAAGTTAGTCATCTCCTTCCATGTGTACACCAAGAAAATGTGAAGCATGTAAACTGCCTGAGTTTAAAACTTGCATCTAATTTTCTCTCGTGATGGGTCTATGCCAGGGCATTGTTGCTTGAAGAATAAATTGGGTAATTCAATTAAAGTGCTTTCCAAAGACACATCGTAAGTGATGGAGAATGACTCTAACCCAAGCCTGAACCCCGTGCCCCCGCCCATCGCTCCGCTTGCCTGACAAATGGATGGCGGTGTATAATTGAAACACATTGCTGCCAGCGTAGGTCAATAACATCACTCTCTCTCCTCACCAGTACCAGATTAACAGACTCTATTTTATCTTCCCTCAGCCTGTCCCAGCTTGACAGAGCGGAAGCGTCAGCTGCTTATCCATAAAAGAGGCCCCTTATCTTGAAAATAAACAAATACATAAAGTGCAACAGCTTGCTGTCTGTCCAAGCAGTTAAGGGCTACTTAGTTTAAGGCAAACATGTGGGCAGTGTTTTGTTTAACACATCATCATATGAGACGAAGCACCGCTGTCACTTCAGAAAACCTGCACAGACCTTCTCAGAAAAATGATGATAGCGTGGTTTTCCACTGGGAAGTTCTATACTCTATTCTCAAAAACTAAATAAAATCTTTCTTTTTTTTATGTATTTGTCCTTTTGTTAAAACCAATCATGGCATTTTGTTCTGTGTCTGTTTTTTACCCACCATTAAGACCAATGTCATCCAAAGTCATTCACTAGTGTTTTTCAAAAAAGATGTGTCTTTGGATATTTGTTCTGACTGTAAATAATTAACATTTTTGATAACAATTAAAACACCCTTACTTCTGTAGATGTATAATGCAAAGCCATCACTGTTTATGCGTGATAAACATTGCGGATTAATTAGCCTAAGCACAAGTGTAATATGAAGCTAAAATGGGTGATTATATGTATCTAAGCCACAGCATAACAAATCAACTGGCTTAAATTAATTTGATAAACAAATGGGAAAAGTAGGGTTAAGGTTCAAGGGCAAAAAAAACTCCATTATCTTCAACTCCTCACTCTGTGCTTTCATGTAATTATATGTTAGGTTAGGCAGAGTTAATTGAATCTGGTCCATTGAATTTGTTTACAGTTTAGCCATAAGGATTGGAAGCAATAATTCCTGACATCAGACTAAATGAACAAGTAGCCTCAAAATAAATTCCTATAGGGAGTGTGCGCGCACAGCTTTGTGTGTGGGTTTGAACGGTTGTTTCTCTGCACTTGCGAGTGCTTACTGATGGGAGTATGCATGCGAAAACAAGTCTGCATGCATTTCGTGATGACTTGAAGCTCGTGTTTATGCATGTTCGCACATGGAACACACACAAATTAGCCATTCAATTAAGTCCTTTGTCAGGGCTCTTTGTAGGGGCGGGGCAGAATGCACAGTACAGTAATCCGTGATGCACAACAAGGTGACAGCTCCATTGTCTGTCTGACAGACAGAAATTATTTGCAGGCATGCTCGACCAACAGATTAAACCACTGTTGGGGGACAAGATAAGATGGCAGGCAGCAGTATGGAAGGTACCTCCTCTACCAGCTCAAACAATGCCCTTAATCCATTCCTTTCTCATAATAAGGTTGGCTGACATTACTTTTCAGTATCCCACACACTTATTCTTTTCTTTTTTTTTCCTCTCACTCATTCGCCCTTTCATCAAGAGGAAGGCTTAAAGCAGAAGAGACTTCATCATGCAAATTAATTTGTGCATTACATTAAGAACCCTAAAGCCAATGTCAAAGAGACTTTCACTGTATCACATGAAGTAGCGTTTTTACCCTTTTTTTTTCTACATGTCCTATTTGGCTGCCTGTCTGAGAAACTCCTGGCCAGATGAGTTATATGGCAAAAACGCAATTTTGTGTTTAATTCATTGCACGCTGCCTCCTTGTCTGTCAGCTGCAAGGCTTCATCCTTTCTGGCAGCACTGTACTTTTTCATAGCATTTTATTATTGAATCACAACCTTGATGGGGTAACTTTAAGCTGAATGAAATCACAACTCTATGGATTTACACTGCAGAAGTCTGACCTTAAAATCTGGATTCGACAAATATGTTGGAAACAAAGTGTCTGAAAAGTCCCTGACATCACTGAAAAAAATCCATTACCGCCTCAGCGACTAAAGCGTGTGTGCTTCTTTTTAACTAAGTTCCTGTTATGTGTACAACACAGTTTCAGTGATTACTTCCTCTGAATTTTAACCAGGTGATGTATTAACACCATAAAATACCAGAAACCTATGGCACAATACAGGTTAAAAGACAGCATGACGGTGCGAGATGGTTAACGCATCAGATACACCTGTAGTCTACATACTGTAAATCCTCCGGCGTCGTTAATAGGTTTGTTTAAAAAAAAAAATCAATTGTGCACCAGCAGTTTGGTATTTAAGTTTATGGACCACCTCCAGTAAGAAGTGATCATCCACATCCTCAGGTATCCATGCTATGCTGCCAGAAGGTTCCACCAACAGCTGTCTGTTCCAGGGGCAACTGCCTACTTTATATTTGCTTAAGTAAAAATGATTATTGCCAATTAGATGCCCATTAATTGTGCAAGCATGGGATGCTGCCAGCTGTTTACATGGGGGAGAAAAATAGCCCTTCTTATTTAATTTTTCCCTCATACAGAACAGCACAACATCTCACTGCCTGCCGGAAAACGCATGATATAGTACTTGCATATACTATAAAAGCAAGTGGGTCAGGTACTCTTGTGAAGACATGTATTGAAAGCCCGCAATACTGAAATCAGTACAAAATAGAGAACATTAACTCTGAAGAAGGAGTCAAAGCAGTGCTTGAGGCAAAGCTCAAATTCATGAGCCATCACTGGACAAAAACTGGCATTTATGGAAATGTACATTTAGATTTTAGGACAAACAGGAAGTTGATAGTTGAAGTTGCTGCTGTGTTTTTCACCTGAGGTTTCCTGTATATACAGAAATAAAGAAAACATAAAAAACAAACCCAAATCCATATCAGCATGCGCAAACAACTGTGAAAGTAAAATCTAAAATGTTTCTTTAGAGCCTTTGACCTACCTAAGCAGAACTTTACAGCTTTGCGGTGCTGAATTTGTGATGAATGGTTGTCAGCTGCTCTGGCAATCTGGACAGCTTTAACCTGACCCCACAACAATAGCCCCGGACCCTCAGCTTGTGCCCCAAATCGGCAGAAAGAGCTGAATTTAGTCTTTTCAGTGGTTAGCGACTGACCCGGGCGCAGCCTGCTGAGTCTCAAAGCAGCACACTTTTATTCCCACAAGCCCAGCTATGCTCAGTCTTAGCTTAGGCTCCCAGAAAGAAGCATCTGTTGCAGGTGTCATTAGTTTACCTTTGACCTTTTTCTGAGCCGCCCCTATTAGAGGAATAGCGTGGACGCAACCTGCCTCACCTCTAAAGATGTGCGCTGAGCTAGCTGATGTTGCAATTGTGAGCAGACTAGAGGGATAAATACCATTCAGGCTGCCACGAGAAACTCCGCAAAGGACTGTAGAAAAGATAAATGAATGCTGAAATCGAGGAAAATTATTCAACCATTTACAACCCCTGCTAGCATATCACTGTTATTCTATTTGTCTTTCACCACTTAAACTGTAAAATCATACAGAGTGCTGCAACCATTTCTCTCTTCGGTTTGTTGCCTCACTTCCACAAAATAACACATCATTGGACAGATAGCATCAATTCTGCCCACGGTAATCCCAGCACCTCTGGTTGTATCACTCATTCCATTTCAGCCAACGGCAACAGCAAACATTACACAGTGCATCAACATTACAGGGGAGAGGCAGCACGGTGGAGAGAAGAGGGGGAAAAAAGGGCCGTATCCATCATGTTATGATGCCCCTGTTATTGTGACAGATCAAATACAGTGCTCTGTGTGTATGTGTGTGCGTACAGTGTCTGTCTGTGCAAACGGTTGTACCATAGGCTGGAGTGATTGGCATTTGTGTGACTAAAGACTGTGTGGGTGAATTTCTGAATCTGAAGAATCTGAAGGTTGCCTGACTTACAGTAGATGGCCTTCTTCATACAGTAGCCAGAGCTGTAGCTAGCACGTTTATTGAAGCTGCTCCAATTAACCTTGCGATGGTTATAACCCTGAAGCCCCACTCACTAAGCTGAAGGGTAGAGGACAAATTTTAAAAGATGGCAAGATAGTGAGAGAAAAAAATAGAATAAAGGGACGGGTAAAAGACAGGCAAATGTGTCGAATATATTGATAAAGGAAATATTGAAAAGTACACAGAGTGCAGGGAGAGCTTTACAATTTTAATGAACGTGGAGAAGATTGGTGTTTTGATTGCTTTTCTTTTGCCTGGGTGACAGACTGCCTTTTTGTTTTGGCTACTTGGCTCATGTGTTGAATAGCTGTACTCCGTCTCTGCTCTTGGAGACGTGGGCTCGCGGTGTCGGCCTTTGAGAGCAGACAGAAGATGAAGAGGCAGTGTCAGGTTGCCTTTTAATGGTCAGGAGTGTAGTTAGTTCCACTGACTCAAGCCTCTCCCCTGTGATGCTGGGTCCACTCCACATAACTGGCCATAATTCAACTCATTTGGCAGTTTGAGGTCTCAAAGGTCTAGGGATAAAAAGAGTGGAGAGGCCTAATGGCAGACTGTGGGACCAGCTGAGGGCACTTCTTACAAGATCTCCACAGGAGAACATTTCTGGAAGAGACCCTGGAAACCATGAAAATCCATTATCTACTGAACAGGAGGAACAGCCAGCTCGAGAAGAGAGAGACAACAGAGCATTGTAAGATATAGGTTGTATGCCTGTCAGTCGGATGGAAGCCATCAGTATTTTTAGCACATCAAATTTGTCAACACATAACACCAGAGGACAAGCCAATAAATAGATTTGTTTTCCTCTCCCCATTCTGATAGATTAGAGTCTATATATATACACACACACCACAAAGACTATCAATGGACGCTCTTCAAAAAGGTGTTCAAGCTTTGATATCGCAAAGACAGGCACGAACAAACAAACAGAGGCACACACTTGCATATAATAACTGACAACTGCTAATAAACGTACATGTTTCATCTGTTGGTGTTGATTGAGACCGAGGTAGTTCACTAATGTGGTTTAAAATGAAAGCACTTCAGCATCTGTGGTGAACATTACAAGGAAAAATCCACCACCACAGTGAGCCTCTGAGGCTCTGTGGGGTGCTGTGCCTCCAATGGGGTATTAATTGAGATGTTGGAGGAATAAGTGCAATGGGACTGAGATCGGGCACAGTGTGTGCTTGATAGGAGAAAGGATATTTTGGCAAATTCCAGTCTGGGCATGTTTCGGGGGGCCCTTTGAGAGCATCTGTGAAGGAGAGAAGGAAACAGAGAGATTTCTGAATTGGTGTGTGTGCCTGTCTGCATGTGGGTGGGTGGGTGTATGCATCCGTGTTGATGTGTCTTTGTGTAAATGAAAGAGAGAGCCCTGCTGACCCCGAAGTTGGAGTGTTCTGGCTACACAATTAAATGGTGTTGAAGCATGAGAATGAATAATCAATCTGGTTTATTATCACTGATGTGAAAATTACAATAGTGGTGAAAACGACTAAGAAGGTTGGAATATGTCCTTATTCTCACAAAAGCCTATAATATTATGTGTGAGGTTCATTTGAATCACATTATCGTATACTTTTAATGTGTAGGGAAAAAAAGTTAGGTCATAGACTGTGCTCGCACGCTTGCATAAACATATTATTGTCCAACTGAAATATATTACTTAGGTATTACACACTCAGCCATACCTCAATTTCCTCATATGCAGAACGCAAGTATCATCTGTCTTTCACATAAAAATGGGAGAATGAAGGATGAAAATATTCAGATTTGACAAAGGGAGAGATTTTTCAGTCCAAGTGGGTGTAATTTTGGGATTAGGATTCGCTGTATCTTGGTTAGGGGACATGTATATGATGTGAAGGTTAATCACAGGCTGTAGTTTTGTAATGCTAGTCGCCACTGCACTGCTGTGCAATCAGCACTGTGAGAAAATAAGTGGGTCACAATGCGAGACCTTGATTAAAATCGCAGTGATTATAGTGCGGCTTCAGCTCTGATTTTGTGGGTTTCCCCCAACATCTGTCCTCGAGAGGAGGAACCCATACGAATGAAAATAGACAATATAGAAGCGAGAGGGCGCCTGCAGACGCGCTTCATGGGTGCACACACGTGCACGCTCCCACTTCACGCCACACATGTGCACACCTGCTCAAAAACAGCAGTGAAGACTCACACAGAGCTACGTACGTCCTGAACAATCTCTGCTCTTTTGTCTATTTTTGTCAAAGAAATGTACAGTGTAAATCATGTATAGCGTGAATCATTTTCCTCGCATAATTACTACTGTTGAGGAATCTATTGAAACACACAATGGAAAACTGCACTGGAAACACTGCTCTAAAGATCTTTGTCTTCGGTGCTAATTATAATCTGCTTTATTTACCAAAGCAAGAAAAAAAAACAGATGCAAATTTTTTCAGAGAAATGTTTTGTTTTCGCTCTAAACGCATGACATCAGTAACAAGACCATGATGTTCAAAACTCAACGCTGCATTTAAAGCACAAAGTCTCAAAATCTATACCTGACACATAAGTACATATTTCTCATGTGGACAGGCAAATAGTGGTACTTTTATCATGATAGACACCATATATAAATATTCAATTATAATATACATATATAATATCAATATATATATTTAGTGATAGTAAAATGACTCCATAATTGATGTAGATATTTTTTGTTTGTTTGTTTTGCTTTACCATGCCTGCCAGGAGTCTATCTGGAAAACAAAGTACAGGCTGAAGGAAACAATGCTTGTGCCATTTAACAGCAATGTGAAATCAATATATGTTCTGAAATGGCAGGAAAAAACATCATTGTAAACTAGTTATTGATGTGTTAAAGTAATTTACACTTGCTAGTACAAGACAGATCGTGGCAATATTTATTTAGCTGGCAAGCTGGCGGTGGGAAAACGATACGGCAGCTGCAGCTATCACCAGATGCTGGTGTTACAATGTCCGTCCATCAAACTGTCCCCCTCTACCTCCCTCTTCCCACTCACTACCCTCCTCCTTCATTTTCCCAAATGACTGGCTCCCTCTTTGCGGCAACCTGACAGTCTTAAAACAACTGTATAATTAGAGCTGCATCTGTCACGCAGGTTTATCCCGGCTTTCAGTTCGGGAGTCGCCGCCTGTGGGAAACACTTGAAGTAAAGAAAAACCCAGAGCAAAAGAAAGAACGGATGACACTTTTGCCAATAAACACTGTTGCTCAATCATGATCAAAAAACTTTTGTTTGTTTTTTTTAAATAAGAAAAACTCAACTTCAAGTTTTAGTTGATTTACAGAGTTTTACATACATGCAAGAAGATTACGAAACACCTAAATGCATACATAAGGCAGCATGTGAGCAACGCAATTAGTCAGTACAGTACACCGCCGTGTACTTGCACCTCCCAACAGGGAAAAAGAAAAAGCTAAAGGGTGGATAAAAGAGGAAATATGCAGCTGTATGGTGAGCGATCCTACTATCAGCTGCTGCAATTAGGAAGCACAATGTAAAATGTCACAGCGGATCTGTATCATCGGCAGCCCTGTCACAGGAAAAGGCCAGGAGGAGTGGAGAAGCGCAGAGTATGGCGAATCCCATCGGCCAAGCCTGTTTTAGTAACGTGAGAGCTGAGATCGTGTAACATTACGGCAGGACAAGTCTGGGACTCTAGTTCAGATGCTGTCGTGTCACCCCATTTCTATTATGAAGGGACAGGGACAGAAAAATATGATTATGTGGCAACATGCATTAGTATTTTACAGTTCAATGAAATCCAAGAGGGCAAAAGAGCACAGAAAGTAGAGATAATTATGCACGCATGAGCATGATAACAACCTATACTTTAAGGATAAGAAGCCAAATTCAAAATCAATGTGTGATACGTTTTAGAATGAATATTTCTGAAAACAATTTAGAAATAAAGCGGTATTAGTGATCTTTCGTATTCAGGTTGATTATATCATTGTACAACATTCAATGATCACAATTTTTTAAAAAGAAGATACAGATGGAATGAGATCAAATAAAATGCAATATGCTCTAAACACAAGCATATAAATCTGATTTCCTTCACTGTGCTGACTGAATTACTTTCATGCTCCCACTTTCCATCTATATTAAGAAAATAATGGTGACGAAAGATGTCTTTTCATTTTCAGCTCAGCATCATTTTGACATGTGGAACTGATGAATCTCTACAGGACATAATAAATCATTTGCAGATTTCCTCCCATTTTTGATCAAGTTGGGATGACCGGAGTTATGCCCGGACTCATTACATTTGGGAAACAGATTGAAAGCACGCCTGGGCACGCTCTCTCTTATTGCCATTATGCACCCCGCTCAAGCTTCTGAACAACAGTAGAATTATCACCTCTGCGCTCGCACACATAGCCTCCCACCAGCAAATATCTGGTCGCAAAAACATATGAGAAGTAATCATTGAATTTGTTTGAAAGAAAGCAGACCCCTACTTCTAAACCTTGCCTTTGTCTCTTGCGTAGGTGAGAGGCCGTGATCTCTACATCGGCAAAATTGGCAAAATTATTTAGGGGCAGAATGAGGAATATCTTTGTGCCTCATTGCTTGAGCAACAGTACTATGAAACAAACTCCTGGTGTGGGGGAAACACAGCATAATATAAGCTCCCTCTAGTGGCTTTACAGAAGATTGCAATACATTTCATGTCAAAGGAAAAAGCCATGTTCTTTTTAGCACTGCTAGAAATGAAATGTTTTTCAAACTTAATTTTGTTTCGAAACATCGCGTAACAAAAGCAGCACAGCAGTAAATATTCCATTTTGACCCTATCGCATATGCAAATGTGATGTACTTAGCAAATAAAAGTGAGCAGGACAGACTTGGGTAAGACACCGTGTGTGTGTTTTAGCGTGCTGTGCAGCTGCCTGGTGAAGGAGTCGGTGAGGGTTCACTCACAGTACCACAGAAACCCTGCAGCTGGGTTTGCCACTAAGGAACGGAGATGCCCAGGGAGAAAGATAAAGAGAAGGAGACGTGGAGAGTATATGAAAGAGGGGGGAAAAAGAGGAGAGGAAAAGAGGAAGGAGATGAGAAAGAGGTAAAGTGGAGTGCGTGTATATTCATATTTTGCCTATTTTGCCACAAGCTCTTCAAAGGCTATGTCTTGCCTACAACACATCTGGGAATGGGAGTGAAAGTTGAAGAGTTCCTCATGCTCTTTTCTCGCAAGCCCCTAAACCTATTTTGCTGACTCTTTTTTTTTTCTTCTCCTCTTTCCTCTCAGCCATCATCTTGCTCTCTCTCTCTCTCGCTCTCCTTCCCTCACAAAAACTTGGCAGCTGTTGTCCAGCCGACTTATCCTTGCCATAAATTTTACTAGTTGTGTCCTTTGTTCATTTAAAAGACTGGAATTATTGCCTCATGGTCATATGCCTCTGCCAAGCAGTCAAGTTGCAGTTAACATCCATGTTTGCCATAAAGGAAAGACTTTGGCAATTTTACTAAAATGTATTAAATGTGCTTACGTTTGGCTAATAAAGCTCAGTCTGCACAATGCTGTAGCTATGGGAGTAGACAGTACTTTAAATATGGGCAACAAATTCCAAAATTCAACGCAACAGCTACCCAATCTGTTTGTTGAATAATCGCCAAAATAAGAGTTTTTACAGAATGTTTTAATGTCAAAGAGAATTGACCTTTGACCTTTTTGGATACAGTACCCCACAAAAATCTTGAATCAGCCCTCATTTCTTTATATTTTGCTAATAAAAATATGTGCAGTGATTTATTGAAACAAATAATGTATAAGGAAAAACCTGAGACTGTGCAATTCTACAGAGCTTCAAAGTCAGTATTTGCTTTGACCACTTTTACTCTTCGACACAGCCTGAACTCTCTTAGGCAGCTTTCTTGTCATTTCTTTAAGTAGCCTTCAGGAATAGTTCTCCAGGCTTCTTGAAGGACATTCAAAGTTCTTCTTTGGATGTTGGCTGCCTTTTGTTCCACTGCTCGTCAATATCATCCATGACTAGTGTTGTGTGTTCTTCTATCTATGCATGCTTTTACTGCATTGGCAGTGTATTTGGGATCATTGTCATGCTGAAAAATGTAGCCACTGTCAATTAGATGTTTCCAGATGGTATTGCATTGTGGAGGCAAATATGACCGTACTTTTCTGTAATTCCCTCAATTTTGACAAGATCCCCAACTCCACAAGCTGGCACTCCCAAACCATTACAGAGCCTCCACCGTGTTTTACAGATGGCTGTAGAGGCTTACTCTTCTATCAATCTCCTGACTCTCTGATGACGCATCACTCCATAAGACCCATTTCCACTGATTTTCAGTCTAGTTTTTGTGTAATTTGCCACGCCTCAGCCCTGAGGCTTCTATGAACAGTAGATCAGAATCAACTGAAGCTTCTGATGCATCTCTCAGGTTTTGTGTCCGATCTTTGACGGATGTTTTCCTATCTCTTAAGGACATGAAATTGGGATGTTCATGTCATGTCACTGATACAGTTCATCTGCTGTAGATATTTTTTTTAGGTTTGCCACTCCTTTTTTTGTCCTCTCTTTGTCCTGTTTCCTCAACTTTTTAAGGATACACGGCACACCATACCATGATATGGGAAGTTTTTGGCTTACAGCTCTGCAATCACCTGGGTATATACAAGTAAAACTGCACAAAAGGTGCCTTTTTATGCTTGCATGATTCATAGGTCAGTGGCTTAACAAACAAAATCATTCTTCTGACAATGGTCAGGTGCAAGGAATGGTGTGAAAATGACTGAAAAAGCAGTCAGTATCCAAAGACACAACTGAAAGTCCTTCAGAAAACCTAGAGAACTTTTATTCAAGACCACTTTATAACATTACAGGAAAGTCTGGCTCGTTGGAAGCAAAACGAAGTGAGAGGTGGCCCAAGACTTTTGCACACTGTACAAAATGCCTTTACGTCATCATTTGATCCTATTGGACACTGTAAATGTTATGGACTCTCAGTTCATCCTTGAGTCTCAGTGAACGTTTGTAAAAAAGACGAAGAATTCAAGGTCAGTGTGTTACAGATGGAGCTGAGCTGACAGAAAATGCAACCCACTCCTGCTTTTACTATAATCACGCACAATACACCGATTTACTTGAAAAAACAAAACAAAAAAACAAGATCAACATTGGTAACAAAAAATATAAAACAGCGAATCTAAACTGGAACAGTGTGTGACAGGAAGATAGTCATTTTGAAATCACCTGCACTGGCTGCCTAACGTTGAGACACTCTCAGGCAAGAGACATCAGCAGATCTACGCTTTTCCTATAAACACAGAACACAGAAAAATGTTCAGAGAGCGAATGCTGATACGGAGCACTGTGATTCCTCTGAAGAGGCGTCGGCAGGTTAAGAGGATACCTTTTCCCTTTATATTTCTACTGTTTTAGTCACGGCTGTGTCTTCTTTCCAATTCCACTCTTTTCCCCTCTATCTTCCTTTCTTGCCAAGTTTTATCCCTGAGGTGTCCTCTGGGGCTACCTACTGGATAAGCCATTTGAAATGTATTTTCTAAAGAACCTTCCGTTCCATTTTTGAACTGCTGCTATCTCTCTAAATGTCCTTAAGAAAAAGTGTGAGAAAGAATGGTGGCAAATATTTTAAAGTACCTTCAGCTGTACTTTTTTTTGGTGCAGTTTACTCATACAGAAAGAAGCCATAGTTTCCCCGCAGCAGTGTGATACAGACTTCTGCAGTGATCTGCGCGAGTGTGTAATGCAGAATGTGGCCTGCTCGCACAGAAACCACTGTGTCAGTATTGTGCAGCTCAACTGAGCTGATGTAAAGGCCAAGCACATGGGGTAGAGTTGGAATTCATCATCCACTAGTAAAAGGGACTGAGGTCTCCCATTAACCCTTTAAACTGTATATTCTTGGTTTATGGCATAAAGCTTAGTCTTGAGGTGAAGATATGACAAAATCGTTTAGCATGCAGGTCCTGCTTTTGCACGTTAACTAACCACTTCTCACACCGTATGTTTAAGTATCTAGAAGGGCAATCTATAGTCCTAAAGCCATGATCAGTCATTCCCCATAAAGTGCATCACTGTGCCACATCATGGACTACAGCCTGCTGTGTCAACCAATTATGCCAATTATAGCCAGAAACCCCTGTGGTGTTTTGATAAGACCTTCCACAATTTCTTCCAATGAAGCAATTAGTTCCAGCATTTGTTTACAGAGAGAGGCTGTGACTTGCAGCGAAAATAATATTTGTTATCTCCATTTGCCATCAGAGCACAGTGAATCCACCACTGGCTAATCTTAACCTGGCTTTCTCATTGAGGTTTAATCTGGTCATGGCAACTTAGCATCTAGTATGAAGAGCGTGCGCATACGTGTGAGGGTGTGAATGATTATGTGTGCATGCCCTGTGAGTGTGCACATATGTGTGCTTGCATTTAAGGAGGCTGTGGAGGAAAGAGAGACAGACAAGCCAGTCATTCTCCTTCTGCCCCCTCCCTCTCCCCATCCATGTCAAGAACCAATCACGTGTGAAAACTTGCCTTAACTTCCCTTGCCTGTGTGACTACAGCGTCAGAGAGTTTGACAGATCTGTGCGCCACGGAGGCGTCTCCCAGCCATTTGGCATGCCATGCGCGTCTGGTGCGCTGGAGACTGCCTGTCAAACGCCTATGAGTCGGTGGCGCAGCCAGGGACCCTACGGAGCGCCAGATGGGCCATTAAGGTAGTATTAATGTAGATGCCATCGCTTTTCTCCTCTGACTGGGACATGCTCTCTCGAACTGCGAGCAGCTGCTGCCATTTACTAGGACAGCTTCCTGCTAACTTTGGCCAACTGGCATTGCCACTGACTGGCTCTCAATGTAACGATACACTTTTCCTTCTTACTATACCTGTGACTTTTTCTTTTTTTTCTTTTATTACCTCTGCCCTCCCTTTCCAGAGGTTTTAACAGGAAAGAGCTGAAAACTTCCAGCTTTTCCTGCTGCCAAAGACACACACTCCTGCACATGCAGGCAGCGATTCCCTCTCCATTTCTCTGACACAGACACATATGCACACACATATAAACAGCAGCTCTCTAATAGGAGTATAGAAACAGAATCCATCTGTACACCCACTCTTAAGCTCATAATCAAGGCGTGATATTCAGCAGTGTACGGTTATTTCTGTTTATGCCCTACTGAGTGCTAATATCATGCTTTAATTGAGAGAAAATTGGCTGTTGGCAAGAAACAGAAAAGAAGGTTACCAAAACCCCTACCATGGATAAGTATTGCAATCAGTAATATTCTATTTAGTTAAGTAGCCTAAAATGGGATGTTTTGAGATCATTATTCAAATCACATTGACAAAATCCTATTATGAGAATTAGTTTTCCAGAAGGAAATGTACAGAATTATTGATACTAAATGTGCTTTCAGCATTACATACACTAGGGGCATATCGGGGAAACAGCAGGGCACATGATTCAAACTGAAACAAGGTCACAAACACCATATCCATTCACACTGAGAAAACAATACACATTTTAAGGGTAAGCTTTGCATAACATCTTATGGTAAAAAGAATATTTCCAGAGTGCAACAGAAGTCATCACACTGAGCACTTCCAGCCCCGAAAAACTCTGTCAGATACCGTTAAGAGTCAGGAAGATAGGCACTTTTAAAAAGATGCAGGATTTCCAAAGGCACAGGTTAGCCTTCCTGTAAAGTTGAGACTACCTCCCTCGGTTCCCTTTCTTTTTCTTTTTTCTTTGTTGTCTCTCATTTTGCAGCAAAGCCCAGGGCGTGCAATAAGGAACTGAACGAGTGCCCTTTGAGGTCCTCCTAGGGGAGATGGGTAGAGTAGCTGAGGTCACTGTACACCCACACTGAGTTCCCACTTACCGCAGTGTAACAATAGGCAAGCAAGTAAAGTATATACTCTACAACGGCTTTATTGTCTGGCAGTGTCTCACTTTCTTCCCCTCTCTGTCTCTTTACTTCAGCAGCATCAGTTTGAGTGAGATGTGGGGGAGGGCTGTCTATGTTTATGTCTCAAGAGGCAGCTCATATAAGGACTACAGGGTTGGCATCACTGGTGGTCAGTGTTGAAATCAAACGCACCGCCACCGAAGCGCAGCAAACGCTTATGCTCCCGCACAGCCGTTAGTGTACTTCTGGTATCAATCTGACACCTTCTCCCTTGGCTGCTCCTGACAAGGAATTTCCTCGTCTAAAAATTAGTTGTACCTTGCCAAGAGCACAGTGGCAATTTGTACAGTTGTGAATACATTTAAATCTAAGTAGAGGAGATAAATGTCTATTGTGATAAATAACAATGCGCGGGCCCAGAGGGTGCAAAGGCGTAATGCTCATATAGTATGAGTTATGATTTTAAAAAAAGAAAAGAAAGAAAAGAAAAAAAACAACATTATTCTTTATTGCTGACCGCACACAGCAGCATGATGCTCGACCAGCTGTCTGTCAGCTCGGGCTGATTTGAAAGTAATTTCAAGAGCCTCTTCAAAAAGTCTCAAATCAACCTCTTCCAACAATGCAAACCCATTTCTTCATAGTTGATTGAGAACAGCAATTGCTATTTTGGTACTTGGACTCAATGAATGGGGCCAGCTTTCTATCTGGGTATCTGCATACTGGGAACGAGGCAAACTGGCACTAATCAGCTGTCTTCCAAGTAACCAGTGTAGCAGAGGGAATCGCAAACATTTCTCTGTGTCTGCCTGACAGCCTGACAGACGAGATTAAGAAGAAGATTCCTACTGCAGAGTAAACTTGAGGATGAGGAAATAGAGTGTGTATATTGACGCGATACGATACAGGGATCCATTTTCCACAGCTTTATCCAGGAAATCCAACCTGAGATGAACAGGATCAATTCCTTTATTTACAAGGTGCATGTTATTGCTTTGCCATGCAAATGCTTTCAAAAGCGCAGTAATGCCATCCCGCTATTGTGGGGGGAATGATCACCGCACCAGGACAAGCAAGCCAGGCTTTGATTGGTGCAGAATAACAGTGTTACAGAGCTAAGCAACGTGTGTGTGGGTGTGCTGCAAATAGGTTATTTTGGATGGGTTTTTTTAGAAGAAAGGAGGCATTACTGAGGCCTATTGGTGCACTGAGGTATACTTCCAACCAAGGCGATTAACATGAAAGGATAGTCCTAATGTTATTTTCCACTGCAGCGAAGACAGAGGCAGAGAAAAGCCTGTAATCACATTATTATTTGTGTCGGAGATCAAGATCAATCAGGGTTAAAGCGTGTCACAATGTTTCACAATAACAATACATGGCTGTTTGTGTAGGAGATGCAACACAACTGGATGTGAGATACTTGGCCTGGGAGGCGGTGGGAGTTAGCAAATGCTCAGTTTTTTTTTATTTTATTTTAATGTTATGACTTACATTATACCTGCGCTCTGATTCTATATATTCAACATACTCAGTGGATAACAGAGTCGTGTTTTACAGCTGTAAATGTAACTATCAGTGTTTCTCAATGAGAAAGAACACAACTGTGGAACAGACTTCACTTCCCTCAGAGGCCTATGAAGGAAGTATTTTGGCACTTGGGGAAAAACAGAGCACATCGGTATTCACAAGCTAAAGGAAACATTCGGTAACTTATAGAGTGGCTTTTTCTTATATACACAAGATACACAACAAATGAACCATGGCTAGAGATGGAATCACATACAGTACTCAAACAAAAAAATACTGCCTTTGTACAATCCTTCATGTAAACAGGTGCAACAAACCCTCAGAAAGGGTGACTGCTAAGATTCAGTCACAAAATATATCGAGCCGGTGAGCAAGCGAGCAGTAAGAGGGAGATTCAAACTTAATGAGTGCTTTGGCAGCTTGCGTGGAAAAGGCAGGGAGGCAGGCAGTGATTAACTGAACACTTCAGAGTACAAGGCACAGCGGTGCTCAAAGAAAACAGTGATGATCTCCACTTAATCGCGGAGAAGCCCGGAGCATCTGCCGCCAGAGCAGGGCAGCGGCACCGGCGAGCTCCCGCTCCGCTAGGCTGTCATCTCCAGAGAGCTGTGGCCATATGCTCGGCTCTGCCGCAAACTCACAGGAAGTTAATTTTCTGACAAAACACAGGGATAAATATGACATTCAAACAAGTTGCGCGCAGCCAGGCTGAACACGGATGCCATGCCAAGCTCAAGCTGCACACGTGTCACACTTAGGAACAGAGTTTATTTTCTTGCTCCCCTGGTCGCTTTTTGCTTACTTTTGTAGAAATACACTGGTACATTTTCAGCTAGAAGGTGTTAGCCTACTTAGAAACTAAGCTAAGCAGTGTTCAGAGGGAGAAAAAATCAATAAATGGAAAAAAAGAAGTAGATGTATGGTATATGATGCAGGCTTGATACAAAAAAAAAAAAGCTACCACAATACCTACTGCAAGTTTTTATTATAATGTTTATATAAGGCACCTCAGAATGTCCTATGTGCAAACAAAATCCCAAGAAAATGACAATGTCATTGTTCTAATGGGGGGGGGGGGGGGGTCCTGGAAAAATATAAGATTAACTTTCTTTTCTGTTCAAAGATGTATCGCTCCCCACGGTGTTACATTAAAATAATGTCAATCAAACCATTAAATAGGCGATCTGTCTAACCTTGTCTGGTGCAGGTGAAACGCCATAGCGGGCCTGAACAAAGGGCTCGCAGGTGTGAGCGGAATCCCAATACCTTATCACTGGGCCAATAAAGAACAGAATATAGTGTTTCTTAGATCTCTGCGCTTTGCTACCACTCCATTTCAGACAAAAAGGGGAAACTGAGCCTTAGGGGTGAAGCAGGCAGTTCCAGCCTATAGATTCTTTACAACAATAGCCAGTATCATATAGTCAGGAGACTGGAGGACAGCTGAAGATGGAGCAGCCTGTCTGGTCCTTCAGAAGGAGAGTGTATACAGAAAGGCAAAGGGATGAAAGAAGTGGGAGCTGGGTGGTAATGGACAGGGCCAGGTTTGGGTCTCCACCTGAGGCAATCAGAGGCCACAAGTAAGCCTAGAGAGATGAACATATAAGTCTGGGATAGTCATACCACTGGGGCCCATGTTTTTTCTTTAGTAGCAAGATTTTAGAAGTGGGAGCAGTCATGTAGATTCAAATGGCCTTTGTCATTGAGAACAGGTAAGAGCTTAAGCCCATGAACCTTGACACACTGCTTGGTGGCTGGCTACTTTTTGCCCTCATGTATGAGGCCTGTCTCATATGAACTGAAAGGCCTCTCTATTGGATGTTTGTCTTAAACAACTGACTGTAAAAGCCGGCCTTTCAGTAATGACAAAACAGGCAACAATATTTGGGCCAAGTAATAGAGTAGAATGAAGTACAAACATATTAATCTATTTTTAAATCCACTCATTACGAAAATGAGCCTAAAGAGCTTCACATAGTGTATAACGCACTAATGTTGCTGCAAAATACTGGGAGAATCTGTTGGAAATATAATATATCCAGCACACATGCACACAGCAGCACATACCCATATATCAAGTGCTGAGTGGCAATCATTCACCTAGACACTGCCACATTGTGGTAAATGGGCTTATTTTGCATGAGAAGGAAGAGGGAGCGATGGGCTGCAGCGAGCAAAAGAGGGACTGAGGGACTGAATCAAATGATATGAGTAGGCAAAATTAAGCTCCAATGCAAGTGGAACACTTCACAAGAGAGCCAATTTCAATTCCACAGCACTTAATTTAGGATTTGTGTGGTTCAGCAGCATGCTACTGTATAGTAAGCCACGTAAGGACAAAGCTTGAGAGGCAACTAACAAGAAGCTATCCAGGCTCTTGAGGTATCCATCACGTAGACCTGCCCCTACTCCCAACAGTGAATTAAAAACTAATATTATAGCTAAGAGACTGTGTGGATGTTTAAAGGGGTCATTAAAAATCATATTAATTTTGCATCTGCAGTGTGTAAATTTTGTCTCCCTCTTCCATCAGTGAGAGCAATTACACAAACACTGTGAACCTCTTTCTGGATTGAAACTCTTCCTCTCAATACTTCTTAGATTTTTGCCCAATAGGCTTCACAACATTCCTAGCTGTGTTAGCCTAAACCTTCTTTCCCGGCTCTTCATTTTTCTATATTGCGTTTATGTAAATATGACCCAAACAACTTTAAGATAATCAGAAGCCACTGGGAGTAGTGATGGATTGGGTAACGATTTGTGCATAACTGTAAAGAAACCATAATCTTCATACCTGGTTCTCTTTGAAGTCAGCCCTCTGGAAGTCATAGCCTAGCTGAGCATAAAAGTTGTTCCCAAAACTGTAGACCTGCCCAGTTTCGGTCCATATGAAGGAGTGTCGGCTTCCACAGGCTATGCCAACTACATTGGCAAAATTCCCATCTAGGTGACTTCCTCTGACGTTTAGTTCCTGTGGCAATTTGACTTCGACTGGCTGTTTTTTTACTGCCCTCTCTCCATTACCCAGCCTAGAAAAAAAAATCAGACAGAAAATACCTTTAGGCTTTTTCTTCTTCTGCAATCATTCAATATTCTTTATATTCTGCTGTTTACACTTTAAAAGTTTATTTTCTTTAACACTGTTTTTGCCTTGTGCTTTCTATTTTATTGCAACATAACAAAAGACACCACCAGAAATCGCTTTTACTTGCACTACTACAATGATACTATAATTTTACCTTTGTGCTATTTTTCTTCTAACCAAACAAGAGTCGCCTAATAAGCATCAGTGAGGTCAGTTTTACATTCCGGGGAAATCGCTGAACCCAACTTAATTTGAAGCTGTACAAATGACTTTACACAGGCCAGAGCCGAGACTTGTTTCTGCTTCTGCATGCCTAGTGCGAGTGAACAAAGAACATCCAAGCCCCTGTTTCAAGATGAGCTGGTCAAACGCAGCCCCAGCACCCCTGTGACCTATGAGCTCCCAGCAGCTTCAAACGGAGCTCTGCTGTTTGCTTCTTGATAAAATGCTCCTCTTTGTATTTGTTTCCCTGAGCCAGCGTCATAACCTGCAATGCCCCGGCCATATCTGCTAGTTTGCGGCATGTCTGGGAAAAATAACAAACAGTCTTCTCCATTATTTCCACAAACGGGGAACGAAAGGTCCTCGCCCGTCATCCCCACGAGAGCCTGTATTGATTACAACAATGCTTCAACTCAAGACAAGACCACTCTGGGGTCACAGCTATTTCCATCAGAAAGTTTGCCAGTTTAAATTTACACAGCTCCCTCGTACTCTTCTCCTCTCTCGCCTCCAGTGAGACACACAGGAGAGCTGAGGAATTTTCAGATATCAGAGTGCCAGTTGTGTAACACAGATGCTCACCCTTTGCTCTGCAAGTGGGTGTTGCAGAACTCCAACTATAGGCTCCTCCAACTATAAGCGCCCCACTAGAGAGCCCCGACCTGCTTAGACAGGTCAAAGCATCATCAGTAGAGAGAGAACCGCAGACAGAGAAATGGAGATTGAGAGAAGGAGACTAAGGGACAATGGGAAATGATGAGAGAGTGAGAAGTGATGCCTTTGTTCCTTTTATGTATTTCTCTGAGGTCTGCCATGCAGCTGTTTGAGTACTTGAGGGCCACTGAATCACTGTAGTCCCCATGCCCTTAAATGTCATTAGAGCCAGACTGGCTCCTGGCTGGAGAAGTTTTAACAAGGAAGCTCATCAAAAGATAAACAACTTCTGTTTGTTTATAACTATGTCTGAGTTTGTTTGTCTGTCAGCTAGCCTCTTTCGTCCGATTAATATACAGCCATACAGTACACCGGCAGAAAACAATAAGACGTTTGAATGGCCAGTGGGCAGAACAAACTGATAGCTTCACAGACAGCTGAGTAGTTCCCCAAAGTATCACTACTCATCCTCATCCTTCACACACCATCAAAGCAAGACAGATAACGTTACTTCTGACATTTACTTACTGTCCACTGGTGCCATTTCCCCATGCAAAGATCTTGTTATCCACTGTAGTGAAAAGGAAGAAGAGGACAATGTTATTATTTGACATGTCGGCCGAAAACGCGTCAACGGTCGTTTCAAATTCTTTGAGACAATCTTTGGACTCGCATGTGGCTACTGCTGTTGAAATAATGACAAGTGGTAATGCTTAAAAGCTGCAGATGTTTCACAGTAATGGCTCAGGTTGTGTGTTTTCCCTTTTGTCCTCAAGTGTAGAGTGAGCAGTGCCATGTCAGCGGGTGGACCCTTTCCCGCTGCGTGAAGTTTGATTAATACAGCCTCGACAGAGAGTTCAGAGACTGGGGCCGCCTCTCACACACCCTGCTGTAAAATAATGAGCCTTCAGCGGGAAGGAATAATATACATGGGAGACACTTCCTTAGAATAAGTCCAAGCTGAATATATTCAAATGAAATGAGGAGAGGAGGCAATCCTAACTGATTAGACTTGTCTCAAAGAGAGGGCGAAGCCTATATATTTCTCCTTCTATGTACATGTATTTAACTGTCACCTCTGCACTAAGAGTCCAACATGGCACTCATCCATTTGCATATAGTTACTATAAATACCTGGACCTTACCTGTTCCTGCAGTGATTCGAGTCACGCTAGAATACAGACAAGTCTTATTGGTCTTATGGGAACTCAAACACCACAGGCGTAACAGCCAATAGCAACAGACTTTACTCATCAAGCCAGCGGAGCCCTCATACATTATAGAGTAGGCTTTATGATTTACCTAAGCTTGTCAAAAGAGAAAAATTATCAGGCAAATGTGGGGTAATAAATTGCAATCCGTGCTGCATATGTTTGACACGTGACCCTTGGCATTTTAAGGATCGGGTTGTATGAAAGAGTCACAGGCAAATGTGGGGAAAAAAGAAAATAACATGAAAAGTGAAATATCACTTGGGAAACTTTGAGGAAAATGTTCAAAACGTTTGAGGGATTGCTCCTTTTGCCAGAATACAACACCTATTGTGCACCTACGCTGCACTGATACATAGATATTGTCCCTAATTAACCAGTTTCTAATCAAACAACTGTAGAGCACACACTTTTCTTTACTTTGACTGATGTTAAAATACTACATCTTCAGACTATGGGTAGATTTTTCTACTAGTCAATCTCATTAAACCATTGGAAGATCTGTTGACTTAAACTCTGGAGGTGACAGCCAGTGTTTTGGCCAGCAGATTTCTGGATAAAGGACAACTGACTACCTATTCCATGAGCCTCTCACTGTTTAGAATTTAGATACATTTTAAAAAGAGTTGTGTTCCTCAGTTTCACTCCACTCCAAACTGTACACCCACACCCAAAACCAACCCAAAGTATTAACCCACAAAGCATCCAGTTTCTAGATTCTGATTTTGAATATTCAGATATGTGTTTACAGAAATTAGCTGCAAATATGATTATGTACATCATCATTTATGCAGTCATCTGCGTGTTCATGTGCTACTCTAGCATACAATGCAGAACTGCTCCACTACTTTGGCTGGTTTGCTACAAACTAAGATCAAGCAATCAACAAATAGACTGTAACTTTATATTCAAGTTGGGCAGCAGAAATAAACTGCACTTTTAATATGCAGACATTTTATAACCTTTCAAGTGCATTAGGTAATAATTCATGTGAAATTACCTCCTCTAGCTAGATTCAGGACATACTGCTCAATGGACCAACCACAATATTTATGAAGTGCTGCTCAATACTGGTCTATGTACATTTTCAGTGTTCACATTAATAATATAAACAAAATTAATTAAATGAAATTAATTAAACCACCATGTTTTAACAATACATAAAATTAAAATAAGAGAATTTCCCTTTGCCTCAAATAGCATCTTTTTTTTTAGACTCTCATTCTATGTTTTTTATAAAACATAACTGTAGCAATTATGAGTCTAGTAAACATGAAGCATGATGTTTTTTATTATGTTTTCTGCATATGTTCCATAATAATATAATGTTTTATCATTTACATTAAATACACAAATACTGTAATTTAACCATTCGCTCATACATTATGGTGGAAAGCCACTCGCCTTAGAAATGTCACTATTATGAAGACATTTTTAATATGTATATTAATATTTACATTTACATACATTATATATGTTTTTGTCTTTTAAGTGTCTAATTTTAAAATTCAATTATGCGTTTGTGTAAACGGGTTACATTTAACATGGCAGTATAGAAAAATATGTGTGTATGAATTAAAACGTGCCTTTTCGGCAGGCTATTATTGACATGCACCACAGTTCAGGTTGTGTGTAGCGAATGTTCTCCCTAAGACGCTTTAAGATGTTGCAGTGTAACTCAGCTTTGACAGCCTGGAGGACAAACTCACAGTGCACAATCCTATGAATGTCAAAGAAAATGATGCTCTTGCTCGTGCTTCTGACAAGTTCTCATGGCAGAGACTGCAGACTCTTCCAGTCAAGACTGCTCTTTAGTTTCTGAGAGCAAGCTCATCATCAGCAATGATCCTCGACACGCAGGTTAGGTCAGTGTGTGTGCAACAATAACAGTTTCTGAACTTTCTGACTGCAAGATGTGTAAGTTTGTTGCCACAACTTTACATGCTCATGGAAGCAATGGATTACTCTCTTGCAGAGCATACTCATGTAGCTGGAAGTACAGTATCAGCTGATTTCATCTTATGAATCATCACATACATGTAATAATGTTATGCATTTCAGACTGAGTTTGGGAACAGATTTTAATTGGCTGATCCAGACAAAAGCTGGACTGCACCTATCCTGGCTGTGTCCTGTCTCTGGCCCTAGGATAGCTTCCAGCCTATGCAGCCCTGAATTGGCTAAGTGGCAGAAGACGGTGAATGGATATTTCACTTTTTTGAACACCAGTGTAAAATATTAGTTTTGAGAGAATATTAGGATTATGGCAGTTTTAAGACTGTGATGTTACAAAACGTATCATAAAATGTTAAAACACCTAAAACTAACTACTTGTTTGTCTCACCTCACCTTTTTTCTCCACAAATGATATTAGTTTTTACATTAATCCTAGCTACAAAGGATATTGTATATGGTTATACAGATATATGTATATATGAGTTCGAAATCTCCTCGGCTTTCTACCACAGATGTGCTTGTTCGGTTAACTTGTAATTTATCCTAAATATATCATTTTGACTGGTTGCCTGTGTTAGACCTGTGGCCCGGTCTGTCATTTCCCATCTTATATATGATATACTATCATGTATTATACTGCTGGATCTATTGCTTACAAGTTTCAAAAACAATACAGAAACTTTAAGCAAAATGTATCAACTATATTTCACTTGAGTGTCTGTGGGTTTACAGAAGAGCTTTAACTTTTTACGTATTTAAAAAAAAATATATAAACACAGTCGAGCTTTACTTTTAGCCGGGATAAGAATTCTTAGTGGAATAATGAAATAAAGATGAGAGTGAAAATGCAATGGGAATAAAGACTGCGCCTATTTTATTTTGCAGTTTTGTGTTTTATTGTATCCTTTTCTTCTCGTACTTTTTGTTTTTCTGTTTTTGTTTCTTTTGCTACTCCAACTCTTGAGAATTGTAACGTGGGAGTATGATAAATAGCAGTGGTTAGAGTATGTTGAACCGAAGCACAAAAAAATATTGGCAGCTGTAGGTCTGCTGTGTTGTTCAGCACACAGGCGCATTATTAAAGATATCTGTTATCACCAGGTTTGGGTCAAACAGTAAACAACACTAAAAAGCAACTACAGCTAAAATGTGTTTTAGTTTTAGAAAACAGAAAAACTTTAGATTATAAAAGTTGATTATTTGGTTAGTTTAACAGTTTCAGTCTGATCCTTACATATGCAGAGCGCTTCTTCCAACCCGTTTCAAAGGCTAAAAAATGTCTTTGCAAAGTAGTATTTAAATCCAGGTCTTTATAATTAATACACGTGCTCAGGAAAATGCATCTCTTTACTGTTTTATGTCCCTCACCTTGTTTCTTTAAGTCCTCTGTTCTCCTCTGAGTGGCAGATGTTTTCACCCCCACCCTAACCCACCCAGCCACCCACACATACATTCTCTCTGTCTGTGGCTGGCATGGGGGCACGGAGGCCGACAGCGGTGCATCAGGCTGACAAACAGAACTGATGGGCTGGGCTGAGAGCGGGCAATCTGGCAGGTTGAGTATTCACCCTCCTTTGCCCCCCACTAGCCCCTTGCTAGCCCCTGCTGCTCTGCACCATACGCAGGCACCGGCATCCCAGCGGCTGGTGGCCCATTGCTTTGCTCCCCCATAAAAATAGCCCATCCCATTATTCTTCTGCCTCCCTGGGGGCCACAAGGTCTCCAGCATCATTACCAGGACTAAGGATCTGACTCTGCCGCCACCACTTGGTACTCCCCCTCCTCTCCCCTCACTCCTCTTCTCTAATTATAGGTCAAGCACTCTTTTTGTAAATTATAAAACCTTTGTTCTTATCAGGAAAACTGAACAAGAAGGAAAGATACAACAGGAGGGCAGGGAGCAAGGAAGACGTGAAAAAGTATGTGTAAAAAGTGGAGGGAAGATGATGTAAAAATAAGAAAGGAGGGGGAAATTTTTCAATTATAAAGCCAAGCTAATTTGGTATGACCAGCGACTGTCATGCATGGTGACGGAGCTCCATTATGCAGTCATTTGAGCTCTTTCAAATTAGTTATGTTAATGTCCTGCGTGTGAATGTAACACTTGGATGGGACAAGATTTCAGCAATTAATTTCTACAGTCAGTGGAGAGACAAGCAAATTTATTTTCCCCCTCTCAGGGAATTGGTGGCGGAGGGAGTGAGGAGGGGAGAGAGCATTCTGGAGCAGGGAACAAGCTAAACACAAGACCTAAATAAAGCCTGAACAATGGGAGCCAATGCCTCCTCATTCATTCAATTGACAATGTTTTGCAGCTTAAACCTGTTTTATTAATTATGTTTGACATTTCCTTAATTAGTTTCATTTACACCAAATCAATCCCTGCTGCTGTACAGCGTCATTTATCATTTTAAAAAATTTGCATAGCCAGTGCTGACTTTTTCTACTTAATTATACATTAAAAGTGTCAGCCGCGCTTGCTGCCTGGCATTATCTGAGGCAGAAAGGTTTGTGGCTGGACGGGGGTGGCATTAATCATCAGGGCGGGCGCGGGCAAGGGGTGCTCCCGGTCGCCAGCGGGAGAGCCGAGCGGGCTTCTCATTTTCTAAGCTTGATGCTTTCGGGGCTATGGTGACCTTAATGACCTACGGGGAGAAGGAGACAAATCAACGACCTCCAGCCCCAAAAACAACTACATCTTGTTTACAAATCATGTGGAAAGGAAAGGCAGGAGCAGAAGCAGGGAAAGAAAAGCCAGGAAGATATGTAGGCAAATCAACAATACAAGTTGAGCTGCCATACTGTATATATGCAAGCACTAAAGAAATGGGTATTGTTTGGATAACAGTTTTTTAGGCTTTTATTTAACTTAATGATTAAAGGTAGCTCATTTGCATTTACATGTAATGTTTTTTTTGGATAAAAAAAAGAAAGATCATCAGCTTCATGTGTCAGAAAGCTAGCTAATGTTCTTCATTCTAATTAAATAATGCCAGCATTAGTAGCTGAAATCTAAATGTATACCACTGTATCTCAAAAAGCAACTTAACCGGCTGAGTCAACTGGCTGAGTATGGCTATTACTTTCCCTTCAGCAAGTTTGTGAACACAGAGCAAACTGACAGCTCAAATACCTGGCAAGCTCACTCCTGAGTAAATCTTCTGAGTGTTGAGGTGAACATGGCTTTACAAATCACCCATTCAGGAACCGAGGCAGAAATTGGCAGGTAGGCAGAGCCGTGGTGTCAGGAGTGAAAATTACTCTGAAATGCGGAGCACAGTGAGAGACTGAGTGAGTGAGTCTCTGAATGGTGAAAGCTATGGGTGTCACTGTGTACTATGTTCACATGGGAAATCAAACAAGTGTATTTTGGAGGCGAGTCAACACTTTTGTCCTTTGGAAAATGAAAATATTTCATGTCAATTTAAATTCAGACCGGTCTCAGGTACTGCACATAAAAAAAAGTGCATGGCATATCAGGCTCATGTTCATGCGGAGGTGAAACGGTTACTCTTACTGGTAAAAAGCCAGTCTTTACATCAATTGTCATATTAAATGTATCTTTAGGAGATTAAAATGCACAATGATAAGTATTAGACATAAGGCGAGGATACACCAGAGTCAAAGATCAAGAAAACCAACCAAACAGCTGATTTCTCAAAAAGGCCCCTGAATAAGATGTATTAAGAAGTCTGTAGCCATGGCTTTGCTTAAAAAATATTTAAAGGGAAACACAAAAGAGAGGCAGACAACAAAGAACCTGATGAAGTGGCAAATACCCTGGCATGCTCCAACAGGAGCAGCACAGAGGCTACATCTGCACGGCTCGCTGCCCCCTCTGGCCCCAGCTGAAGTACTAACTATCCTGCCTGGCTCATTGTATTAAGATAATCAAGGTATCTTTGATTGCAATGGGCCAGATCAATGTTGGAAAATAAAAAAAAAGGAGGGGGGGGGAGTCTTGCTAATAGACAGGGAAATGCTTAAGAACGAATTGCTAAAATGTGGAGAATGGGGAGTATTAAACATCATTATTGTAGAAAGTTCCTAATCCGCATATTAATGGTGCACATTGACTGGAAAACTTTGTATTATTGCAAAGTACTTGAAATAAGCCACTAACTCCTTTCACTCATGAAAATATTATAATTTATATAAGTGATCACTTTAAAACTAGAACTTTCCTTTCTCTTCAGCCCCCCCACCCGAACATCACCATCAATTCCCCGACGAGAAGCACCCCTTTAAATGCAAAACATTTCTACTATCAAGGATTATGCTTCCTTTCAGGATATATGAAAACCCCTTTGAGAAAATATGATGATGAATTCATGGGCCTAAAACTCCGGGGTAGTTTTTACATTCGCAAAAAAACGGAAGGAGGGGAGGAGAAAAATCACCTATTTGGATGGCATACATTACCATTACTCTTGTATTGTATCTCCACTTTTCATAATGACGGGGATAAGTGTCCTGCACCGAATGCGTATCCGCTGACAATAGAGGCAGACATTACTTGGTTAAAAGCTTGGGGTCCTGTGGGTAAAGAGGCCCAGAGAATAAAGAGTATCCGTCATGGCTAACGAGCTATAAGGATAGCACATTGCCTTTATAAATCACTAGATCTTGCTGTTTATTTAAATTCATTGGTGCCTCATTATAACTGAGCTATGCACCTTTAGGTCTGAGTTGATTAGGAGTGCCATAGCTCAAAATGGCTTTTAATTCAGTGAAACGTAGCTCTGACCTTGGTGCCGTAACCCTGACTAAAACACGCAGCGACTCCCACATTAATAATGATGCTACCTTTACTGGGCCGCAGAGCTGTGCCGCTGCTACTTAAAATATGTATTATTAGTTACCAGCGACGGCACATTTATCACACCAAATTACCCTTCGGTGTAAAACTGCTTAATTCTGGGTCCCTGTACCCCTCTGCACTATTACCTGCTCTTTAGAAAGGCCTGGAATTAAATGTAGGGATGAAATGTCAGGGTAATGGGGAAGAGGATGCGGGTCGATGGGATGCACACTTGATCATTCCCTAGTGGCCTTCTCCACATCCAGACAATATACTGAATGTGTCCTCCTCGTAAAAGAAGCTTCATTGCATCTTGCTTTGCAGGCCTTTGAAGACGTAAAATGCTGTTACACTATAATATGCTTTACACTGATCATTAAAATTACATGCAAAATATTATCTACTTCATGTGGGCTTGAAGGACAACTATATATTCTAGGCATCAAGATCCAATGAAATATTTGGCTCATAAACAGAAACTTTGGATGAGCAAAGAAAACAAAAGCAACCCCAAACTTTTTAGTCACCGGAGCATTTTAACAGATCAACACTCCACTGACTTCAGCATACAATACATACACCAGCATTTCTGTGCACAACACAACAGTACCTACTCACATCCTACCAGCCTATTGAGGAAACAGAGTGGAAACTGGCCATTGTTCATCCCCTGTGTGCCCACCAGAGACTGATTACTTGGACCAATCAGCTAAATGATTAGATCTATTAGGTACCTTAGAGTGGCCATCAACATCAGCTTGCCAAGCTTCAAGACCTGTGGGACTTAGCCCATCAGAGTCAACTCATTAGGTGTCTGGACTCTACCCAAAACTACAGCAGAAAGACAGACAGAGGGCCAGGAAGACAGTAGGGAGAGACAGAGTGAGAGAGAGAAAACAAAACTTCAACAAATGAATTAGATGCCTCCCAAACAATAAAGCACCTTTGGGATCACTTGTGTTTATGTGGTTCAACATCTCAAGAACATGTAAAAACAATACAAAGTGATCTAACAGATAACATAAGTGGGAGTATTTTGAATGTTAGCCACATATTCCATTGTTATAAGACCAATGGGAATGGACTGGTATACAGAATTTCTTTTCTCTAAGTATAACATCAAACAGTCCAATAATAATTTAGATTACCAGGGACAAGGCGATGACGGTTTTACAGAGAAACACAGACAGTGCTGGCATAAACACATTTCTCATATCAAACACAGCCGTACAGTACATAAATATATGCACAATACATTAATGGTTTCTGCTCATCTGAGCAAGTGGCAAGGCTGGAGCAGTGGGGGGAAAAGAGACGTTACACACATTCCATCAGATGTCGAATCAATTAGTCACGACCATCTTCCAAAGTCAGAAATAACCACTCGTCCTCCTGTCTCCAGGGAGCCAGGGATAGGCCTGGGCAACAGACGAGAGATGGGAAAGGATCCAGAGACCCAAAGGGGGGTAAAAGGAGGAAAATGAGAGAAAAGAAAAAAGGGGATAAATAATGCTGTCTGTTTTACACCGCACCATCTCGCGTCTCTATTTTTTCACTAGTTTTCCGTATATACAGTAGGTTCTCAGCGGAAGTGTCTTTGCATATCAGAGGGCACTCGTTTTGCACACTGTAAATACTCTGGTCATTAACATTTGATGACATTATCTTCCTAATCGCACAATAGAAGGTCTCCTTCATAATGTATACAGTACATCGCAGCTGTAACACTGACTCGAACCCTTTTTTGACGACTTTCATTGGGCAGCTGTTTGTGTCTTTTCACTTACAACAAAGCCTTTAATCTGTTAATCTGAAGCATAAAGCAAGCACAGAGATCATGTGACCGCTTTGCTAAAAGGTAAAGGGACATGATTATTTTGCATAAAGAGAAGCACAATGGAGATCCTTTCCCTGGAGGCTAAAAATAATTTAATCTGGCATGTAGATGCACAAATAGCAGTCTTACATGCGAATTGTACCCATTATTACTGGTTTTCAGAAGTTGGTAGCTGATTAATCTGTTTCTCCTCATCTGAGCTGGTGTAGAGAGGAGAAGCTATTGTATCTGCTAAGATTTCCCTTTTGCTTTGTAATCTCCCTGAACCTCCAGATTAGAGCAGTTTATCTAAAGACTGAATAACATAATCTAAAATACTTTTATCAAACGTGTTACCCTCCACACCTTGTGTTCTAAAGCGAAATACCACCGTATTAGCCTAAATATTTGAAGAACAAAGTTCTTCTGCATAAAACAAGTGCTCTAAAAACAGTTTATACTCTAAATGGTTCCTGTGGTAAAGTATGAGAGGGAGCGGTTCTTCGCTGAACACAACACTAACCAAGCCGCTGGGTGTAAGTGTTGTTGTTTGCCCACGGACTTGACCCCCTAGAATAAGCAAGGAAAAAAGTCAGAGTGAACTAGTAAGTGCAAGACAGAGACAGAGAGGGTACTTTGTGGGACCCAAAACCACTGCAGAGAAGGCCACAGACACCCCACATTCCCCTCTGATTTCGTTATTTGTTCATATCGCAACGAATGGTTCTTGTTGTTAGGGGGTTGGCAGTGGAGTGTAGTCAAGGGGCGAGAGAAAACTGTGGTCCCCGCTCTGAATCCGCCACATTAGATGGCGTGTGTTTGTGCCCTAGGGATCGCAGCGCCTCAGCCTGTGTTTGGGGTACTTTGTCAGATGACTCAGTGTGTGTGATTTATGAGCTCTGGAAAGGTTGCATTTCCAGCACGCATGGACGTCCGCATGGTAAATGGAGAAATTCTGAATTTATTAACATACAATGAATGATGATTAATGTTTTGGTATAGATCATGCTCTCTTTTCAGATGTCTCAGTATGGGGGTGATATATGCAGCAATAAAATGATATGTATGTACTCAAAAGCACATTGCGTGAGCATCGAGTCCATGACTCTTAGACACATTTACTGTGTATATGTGTGATGCGAGTACTGGAAGGTTCCCTAGTGTTATCGGAACTCTGTGGACATTTATCTATGCACTGAACGACAGTACGACTTGTGCAAGTTCTACCCTCCGCACAAAGTGAACTGTTCCCTTCTATGGGAAATGCACCTTGCATAGTCAATGAGGAAATGTATAAATTAAAAACACGAAAAACTGTGAGCAAAAGAATGCAATTTAGACCGATATCAGTATACATTTGGAGATCCATTCATCAAAATCCCCACCATTATTAGCTTTTGTATTCTACAACACATCTTGTGTCTCCCTCATCAGCTTTTTCAATATCTTCTCAAATACATTACTGCCAGTGTCGAACGGGTATGTTCACCCTAGGCCAATTACTGCGTTGAACCATAAAGGTAAGCATTGCTGAAGAAAGTTCTCTCATATATTTGCCTTTGTGTCTCAGCCACCCACCGACGCAGGTGGGAAATACAGGTAATGTTGGACATCTTTATAATCACAAAGACAACAGAGGAATCAATATGCAGAAGCATGTTTCTGACAGGTTCTTGGAATACATCTATATGGGAGATTGTGAGTCTCCCAACACGTTTGCATCTCTAAACGGTGAATCAGGGTTGACCTCTACTTATGCAATGAGTCAACCATTTCAGCCTTGGAAAGAGGCTGCATATTGCTCCATGCTTGCACGTGTGTGTGTGTGTGTGTGTGTGTGTGTGTGTGTGTGTGTGTGTGTGTGTGTGTGTGTGTGTGTGTGTGTGTGTGTGTGGGAGGGGAGGAATCAGATAAGTTAGATGGAGTGATCATTTCATTGGGCGGCCTAAAACACTCAAGTGTGTGTATGCATATCTTGATATGCACTTTGAAGTGACTGTATATGAGGTGCAGTATGTGTGCACGCTCTGTGTTTACTGCAAAAGTCTGAGCCCAAGTAGCGATATAACATAAATGTGTATAACCATGTGCACGCGCTTATGGGTTAACTTTATATGAATGTGGTTGCTGTCAGGAGAAGCTGACTGGTGATGAGGGATGGAGAGAATCAGAAACACATTGGGTTGGGAATGGGGTGTGAGCCGCAGGGTCGCCCTGGCACAAAACACAACTGCCTCTCACATCATTACCCTCATTCCCCTAATGCGCACAACACTTAGAGCTACAAACAGGCTTGAGTCCAGAACACACATATAGGCACACAAACCTACAGAGCCACGCACTCACACAGGATAAACTATACATATGCCTGCACTCATCCTCCAGCAACACATAATGTTCTTTTAAGTGTTCAAGTACAGTAACCAAAGCTGTGTCTTAACATTACTGAGAACCAAAGAAAAAAAAAACCTCAACACATTATACACATTATATAACAAATGCCGCAATTCTGATGGCAAAATGTGTAACAGGCTGTTGCAGGTCAGAGTGCTGCATAGTGGCTCTCCAGGACCTGCTCTTTACAAAGTGAGCCAAGGAGGCACTTTTCCACATCCTTAGATCTTTGCCCATTCTGAAAACACATTCATTGCATTTGAGACCAAAAAAGAAATGATAGCCATTTCAAACACAATTGAGCTCCACTGGGAAAAGTATACCTATTCAACTACAGGACCTCCATAAAATCACAGTAGTTTCACAGTGTAACGGATGCTTTCCTCCCTTCTTGCTGCATGAGAGGTTTTAAGAATGGACCGGGGGAGCGCTTGAGCAGAGAAAGAAAAGATAAAGGAAGAGAAGAGCAGAAGATATGATGCAGAAGAGTGGAAGAGAGAGGTAAGCCAAGCATAAAATAACTTCAATCTAACATCCTCTCGGAAGGGGCGGCAGGAGGCAAATAGCAATCCCACCAATGCCGTGTACTCAAGGGGGTTCCCCCCACCTCTCACTGACCCATAGAGAAGAGGATCATGGGAGAGAAGGGATGAGACAAACCCACTTCAATTAAGCCACAGCGACGTCTCGTCAGCACGGCAGATGAGGTGTCAGAGAGTTCAGCCGTGGATAGATCACAAGGAAAAAAACAGTTCCTGGCTCAGCACAGTCACAGTGTTGAACCTTTCTTTCTGTTCTCCTATTTTTCTCCTTCGACTCCTTTATACCTTTCTTCCAGTTTATTATACTGAGACTTTTTTGATATCTTGCAAGATTAGAGGATGGGCATACTTCTTATGAAATCTGTTAATCTAAAGCATAAAGCAAGCATATACAGATCATGTGACCACTTTGCTAAAAGGTAAATGGACGTGATTATTTTGCATAAAGGGAAACACAATGGAGATCCTTTCCTTCCAGGCTAAAAATAATTTAATCTTTCGTGTAGATGCACAAAAAGCAGTCTTACATGTGAATTGCACCCATTATTATTGGATTTCAGAAGTTGGTAGCCGATTAATCTGTCTCTCCTCATCTGAGCTGGTGTAGAGAGGAGACGCTATTGTGTCTGCACAGATATTCTTTTTGCTTTGTAATCTCCCTGAACCTCCAGATTAGAGCAGTTTGCCTAAAGACTGAATAACACAATCTAAAAAGAGTAATGACAATGAATTATCCTAAATTATTTGAAGCATGGTTGGACAATTTCAGGCTTACAGATGACAAAAATTAAAGTTCTGATCCATAAACAATTCACTCTGATAACAGATGCTACCATTAACGCCTTTTTTGCTTTTTCCTTTGTTTTTTGTTTTTTTTTAAAGACCAACAAGACTTTATATTCTTACACACTAAAAGTAACACAGTAATTCACCTCTTTTTGCCTAATGGCTCCAAAGGTAAAACAGGTTAAATAAGGGAAGAATAGAGGTCCTTCACTGAACACGGCACTAACAGGTAAAGGTCAGAATCACAATTTGTGGCATGCTGCGTACTGCAGTACCATATACTGCAATATTGTGCAATTTATCACCTTGTTTCCAACTGCAAATAATTTCCCCATTGGTAAACTTGTATGATTAACCTGATAAGATAAATTCCTCCATCTGTTTCGCTCACTTTATTCATTTTTATTGTTGTCAAGAAGATCAACATTATCATTAAACCCCGTCATAAACTTCGCATGCACCTCACAAACTAACAAACTGTTTTGTATTACAAACGGCAAGGCAACAGCAGCACCAGTTCACAGCGAGAAAGTTAGAGTTACACATAAATCCACAGTGTGCGACATGAAAGTTAGTGTAACTCTTTGTGCTGTGCTTATACTTTCCTCAACTTGATGTCTCACGTCTCTGCATCATGGGTACAGCCATACTCAGGCTGTGTCCATGTGCTCCCTCTGAATTGGTGTTACCATTGTTGGCTGGTTTTTCGGTTGAGCTGAATTAATGTTAACTTTGGTCTCCACAGTTAATCTTACCTCAGGATAGTGGTTTGTGAATTGATAGTTCTCTCAGTGTATTTACTTTCATACGACAGTCCTTGCTAACGCCAATGCGTTATGTCCAACTTTTTTCCATTCCAGGAGTCACCTCCAAACTTCCACTTTTGTAAAGCTTTATATGATTAATTTAAACATGGGTGTGTCTACATGTTGATGGCCAGAGGGGCCGATGGCGCGATATGGCAGCCTCGCCTCTGTCAGTCTGCCCCAGGGCAGCTGTGGCTACAACTGTAGCTGCCTCCACCAGTGTGTGAATGTGAGAGTGAATGAATTGTGGTATTGTAAAGCGCTTTGAGGTGTCCCAAAAAGCGCTATATAAATGCAATCCATTATTATTATTATTATGTTGTTGCTGCTGCTGACTATTCTTACTTAATAATAATCCAGCCACCACCGTTGGACCGACCGCCTGACAGATGGCTGTGCCTGCCTCTCTCTCACTTTCTCTGTGAGGAAGTTGAGAGATTGGGAAAGTAAACAGGTGAGAGGCATTCTAACCTGCATTGTTCTGCAACTGAAGCAATGTGTAACCACAATATACACCAAGTTGTGGATGCTAACATGAAAGAAACCAAAACTACTCATCCTAGTGTTGCTAAGGTCAAATAAACTCTGCAAACCTATTTGACATGGTGTGCATTTGCAACATTATGCGGGGTGAAAAGTGTTGCACATTTAAAACATGATTTCATTAATAAGGATATAATTAATGGTTTCATACTGCACCTAAAATATTTTTTGACCCGCATTTAACTTTGTCAATTTAAAGTGTGCTCAGTTTCAAATGTTTTCTGAGGGTTTTGTCTTTTAGTCTTGTCCACTTGTCTTATTTTATTCCTCTTTTATAAACAACTAGCAAATTAGTCACCAGGAGCATCCCTACCCTATTGGCAGCACTGAAAAAAAGGAAGGGAAACAAGTCCAAGACAGTAGCAGTGCAGAGAAGGCCATAGACATCTTACATTCAGTTATTTCCTCACATTGCAGCAAAAGGGTTGAGGTTTATGAGTTGACAGTGGAATAACAAACATGTATCAATCTACTTAGATTCAAGGACAGACAAACTTCTTATCAAATATGCACATTAGCAGTGAGGCGCCTCAGCACACCTGAAAATGGCATTTAAAGGTCATAATGACGTGTCGCCAGTGGTGTATCAAGATTGCATGGACAAGTGGAAGGAGCCAAATCAAAGTAATATTCGGAAGAAAAAGGCAGACTGATAAAAATGTGATTTTTCAAGGTGTAGCTAGAAATAAAAGGAGACATAGGCTCTAGGGGTGGGTGTAAGATGAGGGGGGAATCTGAGAGACCATGAGACATTTGTGAGGGCAGTGCTGTGCCAAAGGTTTTAAGAAGATATCGCTCTCTCTGTGATTAGGCTGACATTAGCATAATATTGGCTTTGTCACCTCATAGGCCAATTGTTATGAAAAGCGCCAATCTTTCCACTTTTCCCGTAAAGGCATCAAGCAGGCATCCTAAGGTATAGGAAGCCTCTTTCTCCTCTCTTCACCCAGCACTCCCCCCTTCTTCTATGAAGCTCCGCTTGGGAGATACAAGCTGGATTTGGCTCACACCCTTGCCTCTTCCCCAACACTCTGCGTGGCTGCCTGGTGTCAGAGCGCCAACTCTCCCAACCCAGCTGCACTGATTAGCAGAGGCAGATTATTAGCCAGGCATCCTCCTGGAAGCGGGGTGTCCAACACCATTTTCACTATTGCAAAGTACAAAAGAACTGAAGGACAGAAATGCAGAAACAAACAATTAGCCCCGCAAGTATACTAGCAAAGTAGAGAGAGTTAGGTGAAGCTAATTTGTTTTCACTGCTTGTGGACACATCAGCGAAAAGTGATTCATCAGCATTGTGAAAAGAGCTCTCTCATCTTTCATGCCCTGTCTTTCTCTCTTCCCTCTCCTCTAACTCATCCTCCTCTGTCTAGCACCTGTCCCACTGCCAAGATTTCACCTCCCAAACCCTGGGATGTGAGCATCCCACTCCAAAACTTGTGCAATGCCTTATCTGTACCCCACACACTAACATCCAGCATCTGAGGCATCCTTCTCTCCCTGTGCCAGAAATATGCCGGCATCTCTCGCTCTCTTCCTCTCTCTCTCTCACCCAATTCTCCATCATGTTCTTTTCTCCTTCTCTCTTCCTCTCTCTCTAGAGCTTTGCATTTGAAATTGAACAGACACACAGCCAATTTATCATAGGCTGACACGTGTCATGTCCAAGGCCTAACCACAGGGACTTACAGTAGGCATTGCATTTATCCCCTTTGTTGTCAGCAAGGACCAAGACAATACCAGGAGCTATTAAAAAGGGGTAGAGAAGGAGAGAGGGAAAATAGGTGGGGATTGAAAGAGGTGAAAATAAACCAATAAAAATCAACCAAGATTGCATACCACTCTGAAAGGTTAAAGACCCCTGCAAGGTTGAAGGCAGCACATTTTCCTAACCAACAATCAAATATGTGGTGATGCAAGCCGTCTGCTCATAACCCCGATACAAAGCCCAGACAGGCATGTGATGGATTGGGTGGAGAGTTAGCACAATATGGGATCAGACCTTTGTGCAGGGGTGCATAGTGTAGTTTAAATTTTAATATTAGTCTGCGATACTCTGCAACTAATAGACCCAGAAAAATGTAAAGACAACAAAGAAAGTTCTAGCTGAAAACAAAATGGCTGAATGAAAAAAACACCTTGGGGAAAACATTTAAGAATATTCTCAAACACACAAAGAAGCCTAGAAAGTTAACTCCCGCTTGCTAGCCCGCCATTTAGATGCTTTCAGAAACTGCAATAAGGAGCAGGAGAGATACTTAAAGGTAATCATTCCTGAGACATGAAAGGGGACAAAACTGTTAATGTGCATCATATAAAACCCTTTCTGTTTAATCACCTTATCGCTATATTATCGCTCCTCTCTTTGAACAGGTTCTTTAAAAATAACACACGTCCTTATCGTTATACTGTGCGGGAGAGGCAAGAAAGATGACCCTGCCTGATAATACTGTCACTACAAAGAATGTATACATTCTCCTTATGCAGACTAGGTGAAAAAGATAAAGAGAATGAGGATAAAGGCTAATGAGATGAGGAAGCAGAGTGTGTATACGAATGTGCGTGCACCTGCAAGTTATGGACCACAAGGTTATTAATTGGCATCTCGCACACCCATAGACTTACATTCATTCCACTTTAATACTTTGGTATTTGACATGAATGTTGAATAGTCTGTCTACAAGGAATTTATATTCAATCTAATAACTGACAGAAAGACTTCAAAATGGTCAAAGAAACATGAAATATAAAGTGCTATCCTCTATCTCCTTTTGCTCAAAGACAAGCTTCGACTTTACAACACCATACATCGTTAAGCCTTGCCAGTCTACTAGACCAGTAGACCAGCGGACTTCAGAACTGCTGAGAATGTTCATTACCCAGAGGTAAGTGACCTTTTAGAAACTAGCTTTGGAAGCCATTTTGGCTCTTCCAGTAATTAACAAGTGGTTATGCATGCGAGACAATTAATGGAAGGTCAAGTGTTTCCCCGCTACCCTTTTCTAGACACCATTGGGCCACTGACGCTGAATTGGATGTTCAGAGCCCATCAGCTCCTGAGCTTCACACATGGGAATAAGTCACCTCTGTGGTCTATAGCGCAAAGTAGACAGCCTTTGGTTGCTGTGAAGACTTGGAGAAAAAGGAGCATAATGTAGTTCAGTGGCCAAATATCTGATATGAATCTTATGGAAGAAGATAGGTCGAGACATTGAGGAGAGACCTGGAGTCTCCATGTTTAATTATGAATGCTTTTACTTTGCACACACCAAGGCTTCCCCATTTAGATACAGGTTAAATCATAACTTCAATAAAGAGTAACTACAAATAACTAGGTCCAAGTGGCTTTAAAGAGCACAATATGCTTGACTACTTAGACATCCTGAGCTACGCCAGTGCACGGCTGAATTTTTCTATTCTATTCTCACAGTCTTGTATATTTACCTTATTTTTTTATTTTCATGGCATAAAGTCTGATGTTGACTGCTATTAAATTTCCCTTGAGGGCACACTCCTTCACTCACATGCTCCTATCAAATGAGCCAACAAAGCATATCAGGGTGTCGTGTCTGTGAAACACTGCATCACCTTTGTTCACTCTTCATCAACCCTCCGCCCCCATGCTATTACCTCAGGACTATTCCCTATTCCCTGCTTAACCCTTGTCTACAGGACTGGTGTCACACAGAGCACCACTCTACTGCTCTCCACATTCTACAGTCCCTCACCTCACCTGACATCTAACACTCGCTTGTCGCCTCTGACGTGCACACGTGCATACAAACGCGCTCTAAAGCACAGCCACAAACACTAACCGCACAAAAACACAAATGTAGCACTGCAGACGTGCACACTACAAATTAGCAACACGATGACAAATGCACACATGGATGATCAGCCTGTGGAGGGTTTGATATGTTCAGATCTTTGCCCTTCATGATAGCAGCAGCGCTTGTCATTCCTACTGAACTCTGCCCCCTATACGGCTTTTCAAACACACACACACAGACATGCACGCACGCACACACACACACACACATGCATTTTCACTGGCACAGTGGTGAGTGAGTTAATACTAGAGGTGGCAGGAGAGAGTGGCATTGAGAAAGTCTGTGCCAGTTGCCTGCTGACAGCACCTTTGGGATTAGTAAAGTTTGATTTGATGGCTTTCCTTGTTAATTAGGGTTTGGAGGTGACTCCTGGAATGGAAATGGGCAAAATGTTCAAAAAAAAAAATGTGCCAATTCCCACATTCCCTCCATCTCCACCTTCCAAAACATGTGACCCATATACGAGTGTACCTAATGAAGAAAGTAGAACAATCAAGTCATTTGAAGTTATAGGCCACTCTGTATTTCTGTGGTTCTGCCAACGTAGGCAGGGCAGTTGAGTCAAACTAATAGGGCAAAATAGGCTAAAACTTCAATGTGAACAAAGTCAACAACAAATAAGAGAACAAAGAGGAGAATGTTTGGTCTTTAATTAACAGTGCATATGCATTTGTACAAGCATATTAAATTACATGTCGTGTAACACTGTCCCCTGCTGGTTTGGAGAATTGCTGCATGTGGGGGGGGGAAGCTTAACAGTCATTACACAGTTCTGGTTTATTGTCTTTAATGTGATGCTGTGTGAAGTGGAGGGCTAGATCAAAAAGGGGAACTATGTATGACAACATAAAACAAGAAAGAGCCTCGAAGAAAGACACAAGACAGAAAAAAACAAAGAAACACTTCCCGCCTCCCTCCACTGTCCTAACCTTTCAACACACAATATATGATCTTAGATAGGAAAAGGGTTCAGGGGTACCCTGTATCTCTTACCCTATCTCAATCCTCTGTTGCAAAGCATTTTACTGCAGTATAAGGCTCTTAAGCACACACAGTGAACAGTAGCACAGCTATTTCTGATTTACTGTGCGCGTACTATCTTCCGTTTTATTTTACAGCTGGCTGGCATGCCACTGCAGAAGGGTACTGCAAAAAGCCCAAGGTCAGACCACATAGCCACTGAGATGAGACACACACTTACAATAACACATACACATGTTTTCTCTTTTTACTACTCAGCCAACATTAGTGCTCATTTTACTCTGCCGCCCTCAAACTCGACGTTGCCATCATCTGTCCTCTCTCCTTTCTAGCCCAACTTTGTTTCTTTGTTTCTTTATGATTTGTGCTTTTGCTGCAAATTCTGTATTTCTCTTATGTGAGAGGTGAGGGAAGGAGAAAGAGTACAAGGGGAGAATCTAGGAGATGGCATACATGAGGTGAGTGAGAGGGAGGAGGGGTTGCTGGGGGTGGGGGAACACTAACAGTGTGCTGACAGCATGTAGAGCAGTCACCAGATATCTTTAATCAGTGAAATGTATTTCCCTCCTGCTCTGCCGGGGTTTTGCTCAGCGGTCAGACCTGCTGGGGCGACACAAATGAATCTTGGCGGAGGTGAGGACAAAGGCGGCCGTAAGGTTATGGCATGTAGATGATTGGAACTCTGCCGGTTTCTAAGGGAGCTGCCATGTCCCACAGAGCGGGTGTCACAACCAGATGATAGGGACAGGGTCTGCACTCTTTAGCTAGCAATGGCATGGGTAAGTGTAAACACACACACAAGTCTAACTATATTTAAACAACATATCTGATAACTTTTAATTGCCTATAGAAAACGGTGGGGGGGGGGGAAGTAAATGTGCAAAAATTGTAAGTGTAAAGAAATTCATTAAATTACAAAATGTTAATGTAAAAAAAGCTTGTGCGCTCTCTTTTTTTTTTTCCTTTCTTTTTCTATTTTCAAGACTCCGTCATACCAATGAATACAAAAACAATGCTCCCAGAGTGTTATACTCTCATTCTTTTTTGACCTGGCCTTAACTCAAAATAAGATCACAACAGGGAATTCCATTTATGTCTGCAGTTCCTGAAAATTAAGGCAGTATTTCAATTCCTTAGCCTAAACGAACGCTTTGTTTTTTTTCCTTATAAACTCTTGACTTTTATTCAGCAAAAGGTCCACCTCTTTTGACCTCATCTCAGTGGGTTTCACTGTTTACTTATATAACCCTGTCCTTTGACAATCTGAAATATGCGATATATAGCGTCACTTTGGCCACATAAACCCTGGTCATGATAATTAACACCTGAGAATACCAGGAATGCCATGGCTCATTTAAACATTCCCCTGTCAACTTATTTTTTTTCGTGATAATTTGGTCTATTATTCAAAGTGTTCTGTTGAGGGGATGGTGAGGCTTTCTGCCATCAGCAGCTGAACACAGTTAACCTCTCAAAACCCACTGGGTGTAAGCCGTTACGGGTGTGGCTTATGATTCCCCATGACCTAAGACCCTGAAGGAGCCAGGCTCATACAGATGGCTTGTCTGTAGTGTGCTCTCCTCACAAGTCTACCTCCATTTACTGTTAATGAAGAAAGCTACATGAAAAGCAAATATGCAGAAAGGCCTAGAAAGGTGTTGTAGAGGCTTGATTTACAAGGTTATGCTATTGAAGAAAAAAAAAAAAGGAGGGAAAAGGGCAGCACCTAATCATAGGTCAGGGGGAAAAAGGCCAATATACCAGGTGTGGAATCGTGGGGTGCAAACAGTGGCTGAAGAGAGAAGGTCGTGTGAATGGAGATGAGGATAAGGTATGTGTGTGAGAGTGAAACAGAGAGAGGGAGCAAGAGATTTGGTATGTCTGTGATTGTGTGCTGAGGCAAGAATGTTCTTAATGGGATACAGGTGACAACATGCTGACCAGAGCCACTGAGCAATGATCACTCAGGGATCTGGGGGCGTGCATGCGTGCGTGCGTGTGTGTGTAGGTGTGTGTGTGTGTTTGCCAGGGGGGGAAAAAAGAAAAGGAAATCTTTAAATCAAGCTTAAAGATTGTCGGTAGTCTCCCCAAAGAGTAGAATTTCCTTATTGTTATGAGTCTGGCATCAATAAAAACCTGAGGTTGTCAAAAAACAAAAAAATTGAGCCACAATGACAAGGTTATTCTGACATTTCTAATATTCTAATAAGTCTTACAAAAAATAATTTGATTTTTATGCATCATGCAGTACAATTAGGAACAAGTCAGATCAGTTTCAAGTTCATTCTGCAGCATCATAATGACCAAACATTTCCTTACATAGTGAATGTATTTTAAAAAATCCTTCAGTAAGAAAAGGAATCATGCTAAATATGCTCAAAGTCCTCAAAGACCCATGAGATAGTCTAAATCCAAGCTAAAGGTGATCACATCCAACACTGAGTTCAGCTTTTTCTGCTTCTGAATGAAGTTTATGTGTTAATATATATGTTAATATACAATGTCCTTATTACATTTACTGTTTAAAATATTTGCATTTCAGTATATAAAATTGACAAATTAATTTCATCAGTTTGTTTCATATTTGAGAAAAGACCTTTTGATTTTCTTTAAATTCTATAATAATAACAACAATAGTAAAAAAAAATATTAATACAGATTTATATTGTTATTATCATGCCAGTGATTTATTAAGCTTAAAATAAACACTATTCAGTTATTAATGTAATTCAGAAATAAATAAAAATAAAGAGTAACTAATTCTAAGCCATGTATCTGTGTTTTAAGAATATAAGAATTTAAGACTAACAAGAAAAATGTAAAATTACAGTTTATTTTTTGTAAAAAATAAATGATTAGGCAAAATCAATAGCTTTTGGTTTGACTGAATTGTAGCATAGAGAAGGTAATAAGTGAAAACTGGCATTAAACTTAAAATAGTAAAACAGGTCAGTTTTGAACTTTAAAACTCCGTATGGTTTATTTTTAAAAAGCTTTAATATTTAGAACAATTAACTGCTTATTAAAGACAACAAATTGAATGATGTCTGCTCAGTATAAACTTTTGAACTGTTTTCATATGTAAAATAAAAACAAATTTGAATCCTGCTGTAGGAGATCAAACTAAGGAAGGCAAAATTAAAGAAATTTGGAATTAACAAATAGCATTAATCTTAAGGACATTTTTTCCCCAGTGTTTTTGTTTGCTACAAATTGGTTTAACAATTGCTGTTGTGACTTATAAATCAACACTTGAAATGAAAGAAATCAATTTCAAAGGTAAAAGTGTCTGGTTAATTGTTCACTTTGATTTCTGTTGAGAAGAGGAGAATAAGACATATATTAACCACTGATAACAGGTGACTGTTTTCATCAGTGTTTCTTTGTGTCTTCTTTGACCCCAGCTTCTCCACCAGCTATTTCTCCTGAAAACAAAATCATTCAGTTACTGTAGTGCCCAAGTAAATTTATGTAGTAGGCTAGAATGCTTTTGAATTATTCTAAAAGGCTTGTCAAAATTAATTAAAATATTTGTAAGGTGATTTCGTAATTCCTCTTACTTGTGAACATGTATTATGGTGCCAAAAGCACATCATTTATTAGAACATAATTTCCTTTCTAGTAGCGTCTCCACTACTGATATACAGCATTGTGTGGAACACTGGTGCCCCCTAGTGTTAATTATATGACCTTTTGATTAGAACAACACTGATTGTAAAATGTAAATCAATACCAGCTGGTGGGAAATACACCCTACTCCACCTTTTTTATTTTATTCATATAGTGAATGCAGATCATGAAATTTGATTTACATATATGTTATTTTCTTTAAACGATTTTTGAAGTTTTAATATGCACATATTTAATTACTTATCCATGTAGAATGGCAATCAAAGATATCATAAATCCTAAATTTACATGTCTGATGCCATAGCTATGTGAGTGTTTGTTTGGTTTTGTGTGTGTGTGTGTGTGTGTGTGTGTGTGTGTGTGTGTGTGTGTGTGTGTGTGTGTGTGTGTGTGTGTGTGTGTGTGTATATATATACACTAACAGCCACTACAAGATGTTTCTTATTTTTCAGTAGGTCTAAACTTCGGCCAATGCCGGCAGTCACACACTGCAGTACTCCCTACTCGTAAGCCACTTTGCCATGTTTGTCCACAGTCATCATTAGATGGTAGTAAAGAAAACAAATTAAGCTTACAAAAGTTTGATTTCATAAGTCTCTGGGATGTCTGTCCGTCTAGTCTTTCAGGAACTGATGAACATATCCTTTTCATCACATGTGAAGCCATTTTCGCTCTGGCTTTAATTTTTTTTTTAAAGGAAAGAAAAGAAAAAGAAAAAATATGTGGTCTCAACAAATAGGAACATGGTTTTGATGTGCATAATTGGATCCATTTCTCATATGCACAGACAGTCGATTTCTTTTTTCTTTTTTTCCCCAGTGAGACTGCATCATGAACTTATACCTCAACTCTTCTCTCTCATCTTGCAGCTTTGGAAATTAAGTTATTCTCATCTGGCAACACTCCCTCCCCTCAGTCCCCTTGATCACAAAGAAGCCGTCAAGCTAAAGATATGAAAGCACCCCACAACAACCCCAAACCCCCTCCAATAAGCATGCCATGTTTCTTATGCAAATGCCAAAGTGAAGCACTTACAAGAGGACTTTAAAAAGTATGGAGACCCCGTCAATGCAGCTGGGTATTATAACGCTTACTCGCTAATTTCTATGGGTCAGCTGTGGAGGAATAGATCTGCCAATCATTTTCACATGTAGCAAAATTTGTCTGTCTACAAACAGGGTTACTTTGTCGTTGCCATGGAGACTAATCCGAGTCCACAACTCCCCCCACACTTGCTGTCCACATTCTGCGCGTTAACACCGTCAGGCAGTTTCTGAAACTACCTGATCACACATTTAGCTAGAGGCTGGTGGAGCCACTGGGAAGCCCTCAAATAAAGTTCACTGTACACGAGGTCAGTAAGAGGGCTGTGTGACGCACGCCAACACACACACACACACACACACACACACACACACACACACACACTTAGTCCACACTGAAGCTGTCTAGGTATGTGACATCAATTGGGGAAACAAAACACACAGGGAATTTCTTTTTCCCTTTTTGTCAGCACCACTTAACGCTGTTGTGGCTGTTTTTCAAAAGAACTGTGCAGTGGTCTAGTCTAAATTACAAATATTTTTGGAAAATATTCAAGCGTGAAGCTCTCGTGTCATGCGGTAGCGGACATTGCTCGAAAACCGAACTGCTATTCAGATTTTAAAAACATCCAGTTTCATTATGCGCAAGCTATGAAATGCCTTGGACGTGAACGGCTTTGTGTCTCGCAAATTTGTAAGCATTTGCTTTTAAAACAGTCGCAAGGTAGGAGGCAGATAATTAAAAAACATATTTGCATGACAGTAAACCTGAGTGTCTAGCTTTTCAAGAGGAATTTCTCTAGGATGTCTGCTTAAAATGCTGTGCATAGATCCTATACCTTCTCCCTGCAAATCAAATATTCATGCACTACCTTGTTGTCTCTAGTCCTGAGGGTAGAGATGGAATTACATATGCCTCACACGCATCTTCATGAATCATATATCACTGTATACCTACACACACTCATATTGGTCATTATGGAGTCTACACACACACACAGACACACACACACACATATGCATGCACGCAACATGATGAAGCTATGTATGAATGCATATCTACTTGTGAAAACTACTGACCGGCTTTTAAGGTTTATTTAGAGTACATGGACGAGGATTTTGATTTTCTGCTAAAACAGGTTTGCTAGATTAAACCTCAACCTGACTGCACTGTGAATGAGAGGAGAATGGGAAAGAGTGAGAAAAGAGGAAGAAGAGGTAACTTGAAGGTGGGGTGAATGAGAGTGGAGGGGTGTTTTCTCAGGGCAGTGGCCTTTCCTGGTGCCAGGACAGGCACTAAGGCACCACTTTGCAGCCCCCTTCAATTAAACAGGAAAATTGATGTGTATCATTAATTACGTCAGTAATATCATTTATCATCACTGGGTGCAGTAATTAATTATTTTCTACTTGTGTGAAGAACATGACAGAGTAGAGATAAATAAGGGGAGAGAAAGCTGGAGTGGAATTGTAGGGGAGGAGGGTGGAGGAGCCGGAGAAAGGGAGGATGGAGGAGGGAAGGGGAGGGATGGGAGGCTATTCGTCCATCAGTAACTGGGGGGTACTCTCACACGCTCTATTTACCGGACCACTGGGATGTGACGGGAACGTGACAGCCCCCCTCCTGCTCTCACTTACCAGCCTTCTCATAGAGGAACAACAATTAGGCCTGAACGAGACGGGCACTTCCTGGAACAGATGCTGGCGTTCCCTGTGAAAAGCGACCCTGTCCTGCCTCTGAGGTTAAGGTGTGTGAAGCAGAGTTACCATTGCCTCTAAACGAACTAACAGCCTTGTGATGGACCATTTATAATCAAAGGGCAGCCTCAGAGAGAGTACGCCTGTAAGGCCAGTAAAGCTTGTCTGAAGAGCTGAATGCATTTTATTGTTCAAGTCCTGCCCACCATTATGGGGAACTTTCTCTTTTTTGTGGCTTGTAGGTGATAGATCTGAAGCTCTGTACTTGCAACATGAGGTTACATGTAGAGAGGTTTACACAGACTTTATAACTACTTAGCAGGTTTAATGCATTTGGTCAGTTAGTCCAAGTCACAAAAACAGAAAAAATCGTCTAAAAAATAATGACTTACAACATATTTTTTTCCATGTTTAATATTATTGCCTAATTATTATCATCTATATTTACCTAATATTTGCTGTTTAAGAAGTTTCTGTGTTCTTAGGACCTAAATTGTTTTCTACTGGCATCTGCAATTATTAAAACAGGGAATCGCAATTATAGCTATAAATGTGGTAACAGTTAAATCACTGCATTTCTGGGTTGCTTTGTCAGAATAACGCATAACACAGTACAGTTTCCAGTTTTAGCCTCGATAATTTTTATTTAAATGACCACTTGAATGAAAAAGTATTTCAGCTGAAGAGCGCTCTTATCCAGACAGACCTAACTTCTCTGTCTATGCAAAATATTGTATTCTTTGTCTACAACACATAAAAAAATATCCATCAAAATCAGAAGTCAACCTATGCTAAAAGCACACAACAGATATATATTTTTTTTTTTCGGTAAAACAAAAGACAGACAGTGTGCAATTTTATTTAGCTTTTGTGAAGTAATTTAAATAGTCTGCACAGGAATCTGCCTTACACCTACACTATGTGCACTCTACATCCAGTGTTACACAAAGTCTGGAAAGTGGGAGAAAAGGTGATAGAACGCCGACTGCAGCCTGGGAGATTTCAAACTCCATTGCCTTCAGCTCCGTTGACTGACTCACTTGCTTGTATGCCTTCTCCCAGACCTTTGTGGATGCAGAGTATCGATCCAGAAGATGGGGAGGAGATGAAGGGAGGAGAACGTGTGCTGAGAAAAAGTAAACACTGCTCCAGATGACAAAACACTGATCACCCCAGAGACCTAGACCTTCCCTGCTCTCTCTTTCTCTATCATTTTTTGTGACCTTTGGCATCTCAACCTAAAGCCACGTTCAGCCCCGCAGTTTTTCACAGACTGTGTCTACACGGTGTTGTGTTTGTTTGCGGGGATTCGCGCATTCAGGAATTCGAGAGGCTCAAATAAGATACACATTTTAAGACTCTTTTTTTGGGGGGTAACGCATTTACATGTGAGGTAAGGCTATGGCAGCACTGAGCAAGAGGGGTTTAGGGAACACAGACATCTAAGCCAGTGTTTAATATCAAGTGTGTGCAGCAGAGTTTAATCAATACCAAGCCTCTTTTGTTACCAGTCTGCTGAGGAGAGCAACGGCCATTCACTCCAGAAAGGTTAATGCTGGGGGTCAAGTGATTTCACACCCACACCAGGATCCTCCATGTCACCACAGCTACCACGCCTCCAGCCGCCACGACACCAGCATCCTGATTTATAGGTTGTGAGAGTGCGATGGGATCGGAGGTGAGGAGGAGGGGAGAGATGCGGTGTTATCTTATGATAATGCTGTCCCTCCATACTCCCACAAATGAAGGGAATGAGAAAGAGTAAGAAACGGGAAGCTAAGCAGAGAACAGAGCAGACTCAGCCTCCCTTGCACAGACGTGGGTGTTATTTTTTTACTTTTCTCGGTGACATGGACCTTTTGTTTCAGCCAAACTGCTCTACACGCAGACCGAATGGTAATCTTTATTGTAATAATTGCTCTAAATTTGCATGTCCACTTGTGAAAGGGCAGTGACGCTTGGTGCAACAGCAGTGAGTCATAATGGATTCGAATATTTATAATACCACTGGCAGAAGATTACAAATCTGTGAGAACTGTTTACAATAGCTGTTAGCAAAGTCAGAGAACATTTTACTTTTTGCCACTTGCCTTTAAATTAATAAGTAAAAAAAACTAAAGTTAAAGTAAAGATCCCATTTGAAGTCTCACTCTCTGCAGGGATAAATCTATATAACAGGAGTGGTGTGGTTAAGAAGGTGCCAGAGAAGGGAAGAAGCGCAAGAGGAATTAACATGAGGACTTATCTCTCCCGGGCCATTATTTAAACCCTCACTATTCTAAACACACTACCCCTCAAATGAGAAGGACAATAAATAATCCTTCCAAATAAAATCTATTCTCTGCAAATTCTCCCGGATACAGCCCATCATTATCAGTAGGAGGGGACAGACAGCAATTAATAACACAGCCACCCATCTCTCAAAGAGCATCCATCTTATTTTCATTAGGTCTATTGCTGTGTGCACATGTGTGCTGGCTTGTTTGTGAGTATGCGCGTGTGCATGTATGAGTATGTAAGAGAAGAGTGTGTCGCTGCATGCATATTTATGTGTCGTTAAATGATTCCACTCAGCCACGCTGCCACGTTCCCTTATAGTCCAGCCTTTACTCTGTGGGCCTGGACGTATGCCGTTTGAGGGAATCTTTTTGTGATCTTGCCTTTAGTGTTTCTAATGCCTTATTAATGCTCTACCAGAACTACCTTTGATTCACTTCTCTGGATCTCCTGCATTTGTTATCTCGTGTTTGGAGGCACTATTCTCTCTCCAAAAGGGCAATTGCGCTAGCTTTAGCATCCTCTGGGTCTCTGGGGGTGACAATAGCAATTAGCTTCAATGACGGAGCAATATGAGAGGCTGTTGATTGACAGTTGCCCCCAGAGAAGGGGCTGACTGAGGTGACAGCTGGGCTCTCCACTCTCCCCGGCTGCCCCAGGCTCTGGTCCTGTGTCATCCCATGCGCCAGCCAAACTCTTCCCCGGCACACAGTCACATGTCTAGTTACATCCTGTGCGGCGGCCAATCCCTTCCCCATCACTCAAGCTTATGTCTTGTTATATCCTGTGTGTCAGTTAAACCCTTTCACCCCAGTTCATGCCTGTTTCTTGTTATTCTAATGCAGCACAATGTGGCACGCAACGCTGACCTTTCCTTTTCCTTTTTCCTCATCATACTATGTGTGTGTACAAATTTGTGTGTATTAGAATTTGTCTGTACTTCTATCTTCTTTTTTTCCCCTCATACAGTACAGCCTGATGGTTTGTATCTCCTCCATGTCAAAGCAAAAACTGCAGCAGCCCTGACACATCAGTGAGTGTTTCTTCAGTAGAAGCCTGAGGAAATGAAGCGCTCCCCGTCTATTGATCCCCCTACACTCCACTGTGCATCAGGGAGACTTTGTTTTCACTGCCTAACAGAAACAGAGCTCCATCAATACTATACAGTATTCCTCAGCACCAGCTCCTCTCCTTACACTGCAGCGTCCCAGGAGGCCTGTGATAGACTCCACTAACTGTACACAACTGTACAGAGAGAGAATACAATATGTTTGTGTGTGTTGTGATGCATTTGTCAAAGCGCAGTGGGGGCCCTGGGATGGCAACGGCAATTTAAGGAGTATAAAAGACATATTGGCAACAATGGTTTGTGAATGATGTATTATGTAATCTGCCCCAGGAGTATATCTCTTCTACTCCATCTCCCTTACTTTTTCTTCGTTCTGTCTTTCTAGCTCTGTTTTTTCCATCTTTATCTTCCTCACTGTGTGTGTGTGTGTGTCTTTGGTATGGCTTTTAAAGCTCACTTCCACATGCATCAAAATAAGTGCCAATAAACAAATCACTCCACTAAACGGCATCAAGGTCACATCAATCTCAGAACAACAACGCTGACTGGTTTCACTAGAGTCTATTAGTTGAGGGGGAAACAAGCAGGCATTGGGCCAGTGTGTGTGTGTGTGTGTGCACATGCGTATGTTTGTGTGCGGATGGAAAGAGACCTCTGTCAGCACTGATAGAGCCCCACCACTCTTATTTATGGCATACTGTACTCCATGTTCAGCATTCAGCCTTCAGCCTGTAAATAGGACAATGGTACAAAGGTCTGACAGTGTGTGTGTGTCTGTGTGTGTGTGTGTGTGTACTCACACATGTGCAAAAGCTGTATATAAAGAAAACTGTGGTTCTCCGGTATCCACTTTTTTCCATTTCTTGACATTTTGACAAATCTCCTGATTTCCAGATTAATTTCAAGATCGCAGTTGATTTTTTTATCTATGCGCTCATTCACATTTTTTTTTACTATAAAAACGAACGTACTGAAAAAGAAGCAAAAGCAACACTTTTAAATTTTGACATTACTTTTGCATATCGACACAGATAGGTAAAAAATAATAGTGGTGACAACTTTTAAGTAAATTAAGTAAATTGAGGAACTGAATCGTAATAGAAAGAAAGAAATATTGAGTCTGCACTTGTGGTAAACAAACATCTTATGTATACTTGTTTTTCTAAAGTAAGTCTATGTCTTGTGATTTGTGTAAGAAATGTTCTGCTCCATTTAAAATACAGCAATTCATCAAAAAAAAAAAAAAAGGCAAAATCGTAAAACTTTTCCCAGTGCGGTTACAGTTCTCTCAGAAGTCTTTAAGGAAAATGTAAACAAATACTTAAAACGTACTTAAAACTGTGGGAGTACATTTGGAAGTTATAGAATTAACATGCAATGAAAATTAAAAAAATAAATAAAAATCAACACTTTTGTCAAATTTAAATTCAAAGGTTTTTTTTTTTTTTTTTTTTTACTGCTGAGCCATACATATTCATATACTCAGCCTCATCAATTAACTAGTGATCGTGTTTTCTTTTGGTTTCCATGATTCCTCCTTTCTCCTCGCCTCTTCTCTGTTGCACACTCACAGCTCCAGTTAATATTTCTTGTTAAACAGACCATCTATATTCAAGTTCCGATTAATATTTTTCCCAAGAATTACTACCGACTTTTGGAGTGCCACGCACCCCTCACAGGAACCAATAAACGCACAGTAATGATGTGTGCAATGTAAGTGGAACTATCCTAAGTTCTGGTCCTTATAAGAGACAGTGGGATGAGATTAAATAGATTAAAAGTGAGAGCTACACTCTGCTCTGAAGGTAGAATTATAACTCGTCTCCATACTAATCAACTTCGGTAGAGGGTGCTATAATGTGGAGTTTACGTCATTGTTTGGCTGAGATTGCAAACCACTTGATGTCACAAAACATCGCATACAATTTATTGCCTCTTGAAATGAAATCCAATTAAATCCTGAAAAAGTGCCTCTTTATGGGTTTTATATGGACACACACAGGCAGCATCGCACATGCATGGATGGACTTACAAGTATACTCATGCACACAAAGGCTCCTGCACACATGCACGCATTTGGATACCTGAAGATGCCTTGTATTTCAGTATGTTTATCCTCCCCTGTAATAACTATCAACCGCAACCCTTTCTAACTGGATGAAATAATCACCAGCTACTCCAGTTTTACATGTTTTTTTCCAATCCAAGAGGAGCTCCCAAATTCTTATGCCACTGATATATATCCAACCCACAGCTTTGCTTTATCTACAAATACATTAAATGGTATTAATAGCACAGAGCTTAATGGATCAATTCCCTCTGTTTATGTAAAAAGGACTGGAAGAGAGGGCATAAACGACAGAGTCGCAGACAAAAAGGAGGAGGGAGGGATTAAGGGAGGGGATACGATATGGTAAGAAAGGAAGAGACATTTCAGAGTGTGGGAGAGGTGTGAGTGGGAAAAAAAAGCACCTTATTAAATGACAAGCTTTTCCTGGTTTGCACTAATTAATTGTGCAGTGGCACTGACTGCTAATTTGCTGGGAAAAATGCATCCCAAAAGCAAAAGGGGCTCCTGCTTGAACTTTGCCTCAGAAGCACCTAATTCACCGGTGACTGCAGCTGTGTCCGTCTCCTGGACTGCAACACTATTAAATTAGAGCGCCTGGGCCATCAATTTAATAAGCGCTGGAGCAGATCATTTGAATAAGGACAGTATTAGTATTCTAGCTGAGCACAACTAAGAGCAGCCGACCTTTTTCACCGCAGAGAAGATCCTTGAACACATCCAGCTGAATCAGAGAACGCAGTAATAAGCCAATCACTGCTTAACATTGTCAAATGGAAGGATGCTTCTGCTCTCCCTTCTCCAGTCAGTCACCACTATCCCCACAGCAGTGCCAGTTATCGTGCTTTATTAAGCCAACTTCCTAGCTTCATCGCGGCAATATAAAAAAGGAGCTAAACAAAGGTTGAAAGGGTTGAGGCATTCATGAAAACATACTCAAATAATGCAAGGATTTATTATTATTTACAATATAGCACGTATGGGCAATATATATTGAATATTTTCAGTGTACTGCAGTTTGTTCTGCATGGAAGTAGTAAGTATCATCCTGAAGATTGACTTTAAATTGTATCTCCAATGGCAGGCCCCCTCACATGTAGAAAAAACTACATATATAACTCAACTTAGATTGCTGCCAATTTAGGCATTTTCAAGCAAAGATTATTATAACTTTACTATTTTAGGTAATTATTAAGGTCTTCTTCCTTCACCTTTCACAAAACAGTCCATTGCAGCAAATTTATCCCATTTTTAGACAAAACACTTTTCCTTCCACAGTTGGCATTAGGGCTCCGCCTTGTTATACCGCTCGTGATAATACCAGTATCAATTTTTACGTGTCATCTCAAAATATCAATTATATATGCATAGACACGTTTTCATTCGATTGTTCACAACGACATAAGCCGATAACATGGATGAGAGTGAGAGTAGCGTTTCAGCCTCCAGTGATGATTTATTACCTAAAAAGAGGTTAGACCTTCAGCACAGTACTTTGCAAAATAAGCAAAGCACTGTAATTTTGGCAAAACTGAACAGGCTCCCGAACAGTTCCGAGGTTAAGTTAGTATAACAATAACAAATACTAAAGTAACATGTTAAGTAGGGATGTTCTATTTTTACTTAAAATTTACATGGAAAACGCTATCTAGGCTACCTCTGTGCTTACATTTGACTTATGCTGTGTCAATATATCTAATGCTGGGTCACTACTAGTGGAGAATTAGATGGCCTGTCATCAGTGGCAGTAACACATTGGAAAAGAATGATTTTGCAGCGCCTCCACGCAGATATATACACACACATACACTACAATTATTATAGTAAGATGTGACACAACACCATTGCAAATTTCCTTGAAATATTCTGTTGCAATTTCTAGGCTATATCACCCATCCAGAGTTAGCAGGAGCAACCTGCAGGCATACCCTCTCTCCATTAGAATTTTAAGGGAGTGGCAGCGGAGCAACACGTTTAACTGACCATGAAGAAGGTGGCGTAGGTGCAAGTAAGCACACGAGGAAAAAAACTGTTACATGTGGTTTTAGTGGGCCATGTCTCAGTATTTTATATCAGTGTCTTTTAATCAGAGCAATGATAATGCAAACAAATACTGCAATTCAAATTGTATTTAACAATGTTTCTAATCATATTATGATTAATTAGAAATGTTTTTTGTTTTTTTTGTTTTGTTTATTTATTTATTTTTTACACACACTCACCAAAAAGGAAAACAAATTAAAATTTAACTGCCAAGTATACTATCTGTAATTTACAGGTGAAATGCCACAACTCTTACAATAAAGTTGGTCTCTGAACCTCAGTTTACACAGGAGATGGGCCCACCAGATCAGATCAGATGTTTCAGAGCTGTCTATTAAGAAATTTGACAGAAAGTACTTCTAAGACATTAGTAGTGTTTTTCTGTGATATGACGCAATGGCATGCCTTCTTTTCTGCCACCTACACAAGATTGGTCAGAATTTATTACTTTTTAAATGTTTTTTATTTCGTATGGTCACCCTGCAAAGCAATCTGAATTCCTGCAACTAATTTTCTGACAAAAACGTAATCAGACCAGCTTTGTTGAGTCTATTAAATGCAGCACATTTAAACATTAATTCTACATTACTGGGCTACAGAATGTTCATTCTTTTATATTTATATAACAGCTGGTAAAAGTGTTTGTGCGTAACTATCTGGTTTTATAAAATGTTGATATGATTTTCTTCTATTTCATGTAAAATTGTTCCAGTACAAGCAATAAATGAATACCAACAGGATTTTTTTTTAATGTAGAGGTGTGGTATTTTCTACTACAAATACTCTAAAGGGCAGTGCTGGAAGCTTCTGTTAGCTCCTTCATAACAAAATGTGTAATGTGTACTATAGTTTTCTTCATTAAAGTCTTGTAATATAAGATCATAGGTATAGAAAAAGTGCATCCTGCACAAGTGTCAAGATCTAACCATTCCATGTTCAGACATTTTTGATGATTTCCAATCATAAACAATTTCTAGCCAATCCATTTCATGCATGTATAACATGTGCACAATGGTGCAGCCAAACAGTTATAAACACACACACGCTAACGTGTCATTAGCGTGGAAGCACTTCACTGTGAGCAAAGATACAAACTTTGTCAAAGTAAACCGCAGGGAGAACACCCAACTACAAGCCTAATCGGAAACCATGGACATTGTAAAGAAGCTAACAAAGGCAAAGTGGCTAAAGCTATCCAAACATCAGAGCTAGGCATAAGCCAGCAGCCTTGGAAATGTATGTGCAAAGATTCAAAGGAGTTAGGGGGAAATTTATGGAAAGATAAAAAAAAAACCCATAAAGGCCAAGGTCCCGTTGTTTGGTGAAGTTATAACCGCACTGGAAAGGGATCTACGTATCGGAAGTTTGCATTGTTATATAAAACTCTTGCATTTGTTTCTGCTTAGTAAGGTAAAACATGGCACATACGGGTGGGTGCATCTCCTTCCAGTAGTAGAGCAGTTTCAGTTATTTAAGGCAAAGAAGAAAGCTAAGTTGTTCCCTTATTCACAAGAGGTCGCAGCCTCAGATAGCTACACTTGTTTGGGGGAAATTGTGAACTTTAATAACTTTTATTATGAGTTTTGCTTGTAAATACTATCAGTTATAGAAAGAAAATCAGAACTAGCATAAATCTGTATCAGCAGGTCGCAATTGGAAAAAAAAATCACAAATCAGGATCTACAAAATTGCTAAATTGCTTCTTTCACGATATATATGAGTATTGTAATTTGGTTTTACAATATTGAAATATTTTTTACGCTAAGCACGCTATATTCTACTTCATGTACATGCTTGCATTCACACAGTATGCTCACACACGTGTATCTCCTGTCCAGATGCAGAATTGATTTATGGGAATGTTGGGGTGTTGAATTGATCAGTTAACATCAAATTCCCCATGAACTACGAAATAACAAATCAGTTCCTGACCTTAAGGCCCAACATCTTTCGCTTCTCCTGCACACCTGGGTGATAGCCCATTAAGTACTGTTTTGACACATACTGTCTCTGTTTTTAACGCTATCAGGGCGAATTGGCAGCACAGTGAAACATTAGTGGTAGTAATGCACTAGGCTGTGAAATACATCATCCGCAGTGACAGTTATGGTGACTGTCAGAGTGTAGAGGGATTTAACTAGCCTTTTGTCTACATAAAATAAACATTGCATGGGGGGTTAAATGCACCCACATATGACTGCTTGGTGATAAATCAAGGATTTCCTAAGTACGCTATGCAGTAATAAACTTTTTTTTTTTTTTTAAAGAATAGTGAAATCAAAGTATAGATTTAATTTGTGTAATTTTTTTTGGCAGGTAATAGCTAAAGACTATGAAACTGTCTCATATAACACATCGTTTATTGCTACATTCTTGACAAACACACTCAAAGCAGCCTTGCATTTACAAAACTCTTAAAGGTAATTTTCTTATGACAGAAAACAGTAATTGTTTTAGAGCACACATACACACACAATGCCAGCATGGAAAACAAAGTCTGTGGTTGGTCATATGAGTGTCACAACTTGGGCATTATCCAGGGATATAATAAATAAACACGATGTCATCTCATTCACTCACAATCCTGCGCTTAAAGACTGAGGACAAGAAAGATATATAAGTAATCGGGGAGTTAGATGGTAGATATATTTTAAGCCCGGGAAACGGCCAGCTCTTTGTTTTATGGGGCTAGTTGCAATGTTGATGAATATTTGCCGGTTCAGAATCATAGCTTAATGTCAGCCCACAATTTGTTGCAATTAGCAGGATGATTTATTGGAATGGCAAGACCGAGTGCATGGTAACAATTAACACAGCTTTCTCTAGGCTTTTTATTAATGGCATGTTGCACCAGAAGAAGGTTTCAACCAAAGCTAGTACATCTGCAGGCCTCTCAGTGTGTGGCACCATTCAACAGCAGCCCAGTTCCACTGAAGCCAAAAAGACTTCTATAGACTCTAATCCCTTTATTTTCTTTGTTTCTGGGTGCAGTCAGATTTGTTTATCTACAAATTGCCTTTGTTCTAAGACTTTTGAATACAAAATATGTTTTAACCTGGGATTTTTTTAAATATTTTATGTATTTTGACCATTTATTTTAGTATACACTTTAATTTCTCAAATGAAATCAAAGAAGTGTGTGTGTAAGCCTGTATGTGTGTGCGTGTGTGCACACACATTTGGCTTTTTAGTGTGTACTTTTTCAAAACTATGCAATGAGACAAAAAAGAACCAAACAGCTGTTCTGTCTGGCAATAACAGGGTTCAAGTGGAGCGATGTGCCCCTAAACGGCTAATAAACGGCACAAAATGAGCCTGCAATTAAATTTATACACTTGATTGCACTGCTGTCATGTCCACTACAGGCTTATCGAACACCTGGGATCTATTTCCTAATAGAACCTTGGGGAGAGTGGGAAAGAGAGAAAGAGGGAGGGGGGGAGAGAAATTAACAAAGCAATCTTTTTTTCCCCTAGTATTTTTGCCCGCTTTCACAGGCATTTGTGGAGGATCCTCTTCACAGACACCCAGGATTTGAGGTTTTTAAAGCAGAAAAGCAAAAAAAAGCTGTTTTGTTTAGTTCTTTTTTTTTTTTTTTTTTGAACAATGGTAGCTCATTGTAGCAAATGAGTTCTTAATACATTCAAATTGCTGTATTGATTCGAAGCCATTAGTGAGCAGTTTTATGACACACCATAATGAGAGGTGTGTGCTTAGGGATTCGATCAAGGTGAGTTTTAAAAAAAACGAACTGTAAAAAATCGACTGCATCCTGTGACCCTTAATGATACAGCTTTGTGAATTTGTATATATATTTTTTAACTATTGTACAAAGAAAAAAAAAAGCACTGAGTTGCACAAATGAATGCATGTTATTTGTGGCCCATTTTACCAAGTGGCATGCGTCAATATATGATAATAAATAATGTTACTAATCTAATGAAATGACAGATTCTCTCCTAACTGACTCCATAAGCGCTGACACTGCACTGCGATACCTCTCAGCCCAGCATCAACACTTCATTTCATCATGAAAAAAGGTGTCAGCACAGCAAATTAGAATCGTTAATAAACCTTTATTTGATGGTGTTTGATAAAACTGTGACGTTACTGTGAAAACGCTCATTTTTTCTCATGTCTAGTTACACGTAGCATTCTCACTTTCATTTGTATCTCACTTTGAATAACAAGACCAAGCATTTTCTGTCCATTCCTTCTCAATTATGTATACTGATGTGTACGGGGGGGTGTCTTTTCATTTTACTCACAAAACTCTAAAATGTACTTTTAACAGGTGATGTTTAAGCTATAATATCATCTGTAAAATTGTAAAAAAAAAAACAAAAAAACATGCTAATAAACTACATGATTTTGTTTGCTCTCTCTCTCATGTATGTATACATATGTATCACGTTCAGCTTGTCCGCAACGTTTGTATTGCATTGAGGTTAAAGATAGAAGTTATACACTCAGTCTGTGCTCTGTTTCCTCAACAAAGAGCAAGAGTTCCTTCTCCCTAAATTTTCTTCAATCTACTAATTACACCAGGCAATTTCAATGAGCTGGAGAGAGAAGTTTTGGGCAGTCCAGGCCCACAATCTGTCTCTGACCACTGCTAAATCACAAAGTATGTGGCAATAGGCCAACAATAATTTTGCTAACCCTTTTTTAATTGTGGGAGGGTCATTCACAATGCCCCACAGAGAGCATTAGGCACTGAACTACAACTGACAAGGGCAGGTTTCCCACCAGCGAGAGGCACCTTGCACGCGGGCTAAGAAGTCACAAAATGAGGGGGAAAACAGAGAAATGAGTACGATTTAGTGCAAAGTTAAAGACACGTTATACTGCAGTCTTGGACTGGCTAGATTATTTTTAGAAAATTCTAAAATGTGTATTTCGTGGTTTATCTTGCACCCAATATAAAATGGTAACTTTTGACTGGAGTGGGAAATTACATTTTGGTTCTCTCCGTCAGTCAGCTCCTTATTTGATTATGATTTCTAATTTTGTGACCATGTCAAGCAATTATTTGGCAATTTATGTCTCGTTCTCTGTTTACCTGGTTCACTGAATGGCTAATGGTACCTTGACTTTGGAGCCTTTAAGAAGTAGCCATTAAACAATCAGTTCATTATGCTTCAAAGTTGACAAAGCCAATTTTCCAGGAATGCCAATATTTTTGAAGAGGATTCATCACCAAGAATGTGCAAATGAAGATATATTCATTCTCCTCTCTTTGTTACTCCTGCTTAAATTACCCTTTTTTGACAGCTGACTAACAATCATCATTATAGCTTAAGCAGTCACCTGCGAGAATGGCCATAAATCTTGTTAAAAGAACCAAAACTGTCTTTCACACTTTTTTTCTATACAAGAAGCAACCTGTCTGTGAGCACACACCATCTGTACATAGTTAAAGCTGTATGGACACAGATGGCAGCTAAACACTCTCAAAGTTGCTCCGTCCGCACGTCTAACCTTACAAAGCAAACTAATTAACAGTAAAATGCAGAGAAACGGAAGGAGCAGTTTGAAAGAGTTGCAATGACTCTAATGAGGAGAGAGAGAGAAAAGTCATCTATATAGCAATGCTAAAGCGATGGGGGAACTTTTACTGGGGTTTTAGCTTTACTGCCCTCTTTAAGATCCGTTTTAAATAAGGGCTGCTCATCGCCAAGCCCCTAAACCCAGCACACAAGCCTTTAACAACATGGTATGGGTATCTGAGAGGAGGGAGATGAGGGCTGGAGAAGAAGAAGGAGAAACCTTGAGTGCCAAATGGAGACATTTTCACACAATCACTACAGCCCTGAACTTTTCTAGACATTATCCAGAGGAGCTATATGTGAGAACGTGAATGTCCAATTGAGTCGACTTCAAAGTTAAACAAGTTTTACCCCGTTAGCTTCTTATAGCCTTTGTAATGTCCGATTGAGGCCACGTGAGAGTAGAGTAGGTAATCGTCTGGAGAATTCAAAGTGAACGCACAGGTGTCACGTGTCCTGTTTTTTCACAAGCTTCTTATAGGCACCACTGCTCGCTTAAACCAAATGGAGTAGTTTAGTTGTGAGAGCACATCTGTGCAAAAGTTCTAGTGTTTTACAAATGAGAAAAGATACTCACATGTAAAGCAGAAAGCCTCAAATAGTTAATTCAGGGTTTCACTGATCAATCTAAATGATAAAAGTGCATCGTTAGGTTTAAAAGTCTTCATATTTTATCCAATGGCCACAGTGTTTGAAGAACTGCTGACCAGCTTTGTGCAACTCAGTTGCAGCACATTACTTTTAAAGCTTTTCAAGTTGTTTCCCTTGCCAATGACAAGAAAAGGACTGAAGTACTTGCATATTGTCCCAGTTGTTGTCTTTGACTCAAAACTGTGTACCCCCACTTTCTGAGGGCTAACAAACTGATGAAATGTATTTTGTGAAAACGAGGACAACTCCTTGGAAAGTTAATTAGTAGGAAACAAGCAGAGGAAAAAGCAGGAAACGAGAAATGACCCAGCTGCCAAAAGTAATAACGTTTTCATTATTTATTTCATTATTCATTTATGGATGTGTTCAGACAGAATTAATAATAGAAATCCCTGAGAGAAAATGTTTGCGCTGGAACCCTATTACGAGCAGGCCAAGTCCAGTGGCACAGTTAGTTAACATGCACAAATGTACTGCCCCTGACAAATAACATATCAAGTGGATCCCTGGATTATTTTGTGTTCCCAAACCTCTTTCTTTCAATTCTCTCTTTCATTTAATTGTTCCAGTCAAGGTTAAGGTTGCATTCAAACAGTTACTCTCTGCTACCTTCATGGAAAAATAATAGAATTTAAGAAAAACTAAAGCAATAAAGCAATCATCTGCTGCCAAATGCTGTGAGAACTGCATCGCAATAATCACCGTGGCATCCATTTAAATGTCTGTTGCTCTGTTTTCATACATAAGTAAGATGTCCATTTCTCCCTGAGAAAACCAGTAATGAAGCACAGAATCAATTAGAAGTCCCTTTGGAGAGTCAAATTTGTGCTGTTCCATTACACATTTCTATTTTTTAGTCCAAATATTACATTGCACGATATTCCCTGATCTGGCCTGTGTTTGCTTTTCTCACTGTTTACTGCAACACTTCCAGGCCAACTCACATTTGATTTCCTCCACCGAGAATCCAAGCACACTCCCAATACACACTATGGAGAAAATGAGCCCGGAAAGGAGTAGTGGCAAATCATTCAAGGCTGTCCAAAGATCTCTATTACAAAAGCAGATTTTATTTTTACTTCCAACACAGACATCTCTGTTAAAAAGTGTGTCAAAGGCAACTGGGATGGCTGGTTTTTCTCTTGGCATATTATTTTTTTACTTATCAAATGTGTTTCCCTTACCATCGTCCCAACCACAACCCACCCACCCAATTCCTGGCTTTACTATATTAAGTAAAATTGAGAACGCATGGTGGGGGACTGAGTGCCTCACTGGGTCTACAGTATGCATCTATCTCCAGACGATGAGGCGGTGATGTGTTGGCGTGGGAGTGTGTTCGACGGGAAACGACAAGTTAATTAAAAAAAATTAAATATAAGAAAAAAAACACTGACCATGTGTCAGTTGGATATTTTTACATTATCCATACATGAGGCATTTCTCTTTTTTTTTGCTCTCCTATTCTGTGCTCACAGCACAAGGGCCACAGCCATGTGTGAATAATCACACAAAGGGCCTCAGAGGTGCCCTAACCGCCTTACAAAAGAAGGCTAGGTGCAAGGGCAGATGGGGGAGGCATAGGTTGTAGGATTTGAGAGATGGAGGAGGGGTTGTAAACGTTAACACGTTGAGGATTTGGATATCCTCACAAGCTTGTCTCATTAGCTGCTAATTGGCAAGACTTTTCTCCGTCTATTGTCTTTTGTTCTGCATTAACATTTGTTTTTTGAACGATGCAGACGAGCAAGAAAAAGACAGTCTAAGGCAGTGAGTCAGTCCACTATACATTTCAAGTGCTCCGTGCTTCGCTAAGAGAGAGTTAAGCCCGTATTACAGCAATATAAACAGTTCTGTCCTATGATTAACCTTAAAAGCAACTGAGTGCAAAACTAAATGCTAAACCTTTTCAACTAAATTAGCACAGGAAATCACTGGAGAGAGAGAGTTAGAAAGATAGAGAGAAAGAACAGTAAGTGACACAGAGGATGAGAAGCAAGGACAGGGTTATTTTTTCCTGTTCTTCCATTTTCTGCTCATCCACCTTTGCCAACTGGGAAATCATAGAAAAACATCAAAACAGCTAAATGGCAAATTATTATCAAAGCTCCCCTCAGTGTTCGGTCCAGGCCAGACATATTGGAGTTGTCATGCAGGGGATGGCCAATACTTTCCTAGAATTACTCTCAGTATTGCACTCTTTGACAAACATTAAACAAGACAATAAAATACATAGGTAAAGGTGCATTTGCCTACAGGCACAGATGGGAAAGACAGAAAGATGGGAAGAAAGAGGAAATGAGAAAATAGGTCTCCAAATTAACAACACAGTTTCCGGACAGTCCAAGTGAATTATACATTTCCAGAAGAAAGCTATGCTTAAGGCACAAAAGAAGGGTCATGTGTGTGGGGGTTTTTCCAGCCACTGTCTTTGTCATTTGTCCCAGTCTGTCTATATCTCTCTTGCTCACAATTTTTGTATCCCTTTGAGTATACAGAAATAAAGTTGCCTTGAATGCTAATAATTATTGGATTTCAAGGCCAAGTAATTCAAAGAAAACTATGTCTGCTGTACTTAGTTTTAATGGATGTCACCAAACTAGACAGAGATTTGGTTTTTGTCTTGTTTTTTGTGATGGCTCTAAGAACAGAGGCTTTATCAATCTTGCTTTTAAAGAAAATTGTTTATTACGCACTTTAAAATTTCAGTCTGTGTTCTTTATCACTGTCATATGCATGATGTAATCACATTACACTTTTTTTTTTAAAGTTAATCAATGTTGGAAAATGAAGAGACCATCTGAGAAATATAAAATTGCTTCAATGTTCATCAACAGTTTGCAGGAGGAAATACTCGGGTGGAGGCACTGTGCAAACATAACGATGGTTGCAATTATGGCGAGAGCAAGAGCTCTGTTTTATGTTGAGAGATGTCAGAGAGGAAAAAAGGGTAAGGAAGCTGGGTCACAACTCTCATATGTTTTTTAACACCTGACACCAAGGTTCATAACTCATATGGAAAAAAACTGAAAAGAACACTAACAAAAGAAACAAAGAAAAAGAGGAACCTAAATACCTTGCCCAGTCTTGCATCTGACCATCCCAGGATACTGTACAGACTTTCTGCCAAACTTCTGACACAAGCATCCAAACCAAACAACAGAAGATTTTAAAACATGTTACATTAAAATAGTCTTTAGTATTTGCTTAAAACTCCTTCAAAGTAACCATTTCTGACTTAAGTTATCCGGCTTCTAACAATTCAATGTAGTCACAAGTGCAAGGCCTCCAGCAGAATATTATAGGTCACAGTCCGCCAGCACATGAGTCTTTGGCTTCATCCAACGTGCAGCAGATCAAGGGCCTCGAACTAAAACAGTACTGACAGTGACCTCACTGAGACCCAGCAACTGCAACAGCCCTAACAAGGTATTAGCAGGCACCTCTGTATACCCTCCAACTCTCAGCCTGGGTCCAAAGAAATACAGCTGCGCAGAGTGTTCTTGAGGGCGGAGGGCAAACCTGAAAGCAAAGAGGTGCCCCTGGCTAAGCTCAGGGGTGGAGCTAGAGGGTCAGGAATTCAAAGCAACGTAGGGCCAAAGTTTACAAAGATTTTTTTACTGGTATTTCCTTTCTCTAACACAGCATTTCAGCATTTGTTCAACAAAGAAATTTCAATTTTAAAAAGATATCAGTGCATGCTTTCCCCATATTTATTTAATTAATACAAATATGGAGTGTGTGCCACCCCCCCCCCCAAAAAAAAAAAAAAAAAAAAAAAAAAACTGAGCACTGCGAACTGCAATAAGGAGCCAATCTTGTTAATAAAATAAAAAATATAGTTAACCATAAACTTAAAACTCACACAACTTAAACAACCAATAATCTTTACTGTAGTTTGTAATTTTACCACATTGTACATTGCAATCTGTTTGAATTCATTGGGGGTTTTTTTAAGTGAGATGGCTATTTTTACGTATTAACATGTTTGCTTGATAGCTAACATTCAACTGTAGGATAACCTGCTTTTTCATTTTTAATTGGCCAGTCAGTATTCAAAAAGAATTCAACCTGCAATTACAAATATGTTTTAAATAATCAGAGATGAGATGTTTATAAAAATGAAAAAGTCAATCAATTCACCATTAAAAGAAAGCATAGCAATCTGCAAAGAGACTATTCAATAACACGGACCAAAAGAGTACGTAATTGTGCTAAATCTTTTCAGTAAACTGCCACTGTGACAAATGTTCTTTAAGTTCTGTCCCCTGCAGCTGTGTTGACCCCAAACTGTAGTCTTAAATTCTGTGTCAAATACAGGTAGTGTCACAAAGCAAATATAGCAGCCGCATATCAGATTTTAATAGAATAAGGAGTAATTTTATATAAATCCCATATGAGGAACTGAACTGACAGCCTGTAGCCACGGGCAAATCCCTGGATGCTTGAACTCAGCAACAAAAACTACAGTATATCTGTGTCCAGGTGGACAGACAGGATGCTCTTACACAAAGCAAAGTTTTACTCCTTTAAGTATATCTTACCTGCTGCATGATCTTCAAAATTCTGCACTGAATACCTTTTTCTCTAGTCCTGGTTGGAATGAACCAAGCACAATATGCATGATTTCTTTTGAACTGTACACCTTATTCTTCTTTTAAATATCTGATCTTGATATTAACATATTTTGATAACGCTGTTCAGTGGCTCTTAAACATTGCCCAGTGCTATATACAGATATAGTGCTGGTGGTGGCGTTAGTCAGAAACAGTAGCCATCGTTCTTTTTCACCTGAGTAACCTAAACCAATTTCAATGAAGGATCATCAAGCTGTCACAGAACCTGATGAAGGTTAGTCGGTTTTACAAAGAAATTGTATCTTGTTTGCACTTGTACAGTACAAACATCTAGCTTTAGCTTTGGCAAACACACTTTGCAAATATAATATGCTAAAAATGTTTAATGTAAAAGTTTGATGGGAGTTGGTTATCGCCTGGTTTTAGAAGGCATACCTTTGTGTTGCTACTCTTCTGATCATTCTTCTTTTAGCAGCAGCCTGTCTGCAAGTCAAGTTAAGGGGCAGTGTGCCATTTATGTATTTTCAATATTCCTGCATCACTTTTGCAGAGTTGCAGAAAGTGTTTTTGTCCATTGTGACATATACAGCTTTATGAAGCTCAGTACAGTAGAGATTTGTGACCTAGGACCCCTTAACTTACTGTAGAAGGGATCTATAATAACTGGAACTCCAAATAAGCAAAAGGAAAGAATTTGCTGACTTTTGAAGCAAGACAAAATAGTTTTCAAAGTGTGTTAACTGGTTCTATTTTAGATTTTTATATTTGTTAATGACTTATAGCATAATTTCTTATGTATGTAATTTTAAATATTGAAATGTATATAAACTATAGAAATATACACTTCCTACTCTAAAAGGTATGAGTTTAGTTTGTCCTCTAAGAAAGTGGTATAGCCGTGTGGTTTTGTGTGTGTATGCATGTGAAAGCGCGTATGGCGGTTGTCTCTGTGTGACTGTGGGCGTCTAGAGGAGAGAGAAGCCTCATCTGTTACCAACCCAGCCTGGCCGGCCCGCCGCATGAAGTAGAACGACAGGGTGTCACCGCCGACGACAGTGATGGATGCCCTAAATTCTGTAGGCAACTTGGGCAATTGGACGCATTAACAACAGGCACCTGCTTTCCCCCGTACAAATCTATTAAAAGATAACAGCAATGGCGGCATCCACACTATTAGTAAATTATAGCTCTGTCTGAGTGTGAGGTAAGTAAGCCTCTTTTTCCCCACCTGCCCCCACCTACCTTCTTCTGCTATAGTTTCTAATTGGCAGTCTCACAGTGCCACCTAGTGGCAACAATTTATAATGTGAAGTAATGTTTGAAACGGAACAACAAAGTCAAAAGAGCAGACTAAGTTTGCCTAAGAATCTGATAATTTCACTGTCATGAAGATAATTTCACTCTCATTGGGTTCAGTACACTGTAAATAGCCATTTACTGTTTACAAATACACATTTTTATTTGTTTTAAATGTTATATACCTATGTGGTATGTGACTTTTGTTGCCATGATGCCAGGTCTCTCTTGGAAATGAGATTTTTAATCTCAATGAGATTTTTTTACCTGGATAAATAAAGGACTAATAAAAAAATAAAAACAATTGGAAATGAATGAAAATAAAGATGTTTTTCCACACTGGCCAAATTTCTATCATTCCAAACTCTTTCATTAAAAATATTTTATTTTCACACTTGCAATCAGAACACAAATCACACGCCCCAAAACATGATGAACATATGGTACAAGTTTAACATGGCAACACCCTTAAGGTCAGTTTTGTTTATAGCTGTTCACTGACTGTCATAGTGACTGTAGTGCAACCTTAAATCAGTGAACAGTTCATCTTTGTGAGATAGAGTGTGCATATGTACGCTCGAGAGTGTGTATGTGTGTCAGGTTACACAAACAAAGTTGTTCTCCAGCTTTCTTCACGTCTTATGGATTTCTCTTACAAACTAATTTTCCATAAACAAGCCTTTCTTTGGGCTGACTGGGCCAAATGGCCATTGATTTGGGACAATCTGGCCAATATAAAACCATTACGACCTACTCAAGACCTCCTCTATCAAAACATTAACACGACACCATTATGACAAATATCAGGCTATAGCCAGGTACGACGCATAAACGCGTGTCACATAAATTTGCTTTGGATAAATATTTCTGTGTCTGTGAGGAGGGTATGTGTTTGTGAGTTGGCCAAGAATAAAGGGAAGACATGACCAATAAATACTTTTACAGCAAGCAATTTGTCAGGATGTGTAAATGTCCCCAATTCCCAACAGCACTAGAGTAAAATTTACAGTCACTCTGGAAGTGACAATGCACAAAAAAGGACCACTTTTTACTCTCTCTCATCTCCCTCAGACCACTAAAACCTTCCCATAAATCTCCTCCGGTCCCTCCAGATGTCTCCTGTTGTCAGATATCATGCCTTGACAATGCCTTCCACCATCATTGTCTTGACAGAAATATGATATGTGAAACTGCAATGTCGCATCACTTAACATGATTTAGCCTAAGCTAGCCTGCACCATTTTAATCAATCAAAAATGTCACCTTTTCCCCTGTAATGACGGCAAAGGCAAAGGATCCCTGTGTTGGGGTGATCTATAAGACTTATCTAGGCTACTGATTTATGACCACTGCCAGCTAATGTACTAAAGGAGCCTACTCTCTTCCTGTCATCAGGTTTTCTATCAAATTGGCAAATAAGTAGGCCAGTATTCCCTCATGGGCAAGAAAGAAAAGACACTTCATATAGTATGTAAACTCTACAATTATGGCATTAAACATGTTTGTAACCCATCCATACTGCACCATCAGGTAAAACTATTATTAGATGTCCTTAAAAAACATGTCCTTCACATGCCAGACTCTGGATAATTGGTGCTACTATTTCAATGAGTTTGCTTGCTTATTCATGCTTTGACTAAACTGTGGCCTTTGACTGTCATTGCTCATTGTTCTGTAAACATTCCAAAGTCTCAGTGGATACCTGAAGCTTTAAGACAAAGTAATCTGGCTTTTATACTTTTGAAAGTTCTAAATACACGCCAGAGGAAAACAGTATATCACAAATTCAAAGATGCGCTGCAGACTTAAACATGGTAAATATCAGTAAAAGCAGCAAAAATTAATGAGTTGTCCAAGTTAACCAGTTGTCTGATTATGCGTTCTTTTTTAAAGTAAAAAAATGGTGTAAATGAGAGTATGCACCTTTTTCTTTTTTAAAGAACAGTAGCTGCAATACCTTTATATTCCTGTATGCATCATCTGCTGCACTGGGTCCTTGAGGTTCAGAGTGTCTTTTGGTTTGTTCTGCTAATTGCATTATTAACATATAACAAAATCAATTTTGGCATTTGTAAACTAATTAAGAAAAATATGAGATAAGAATAGCAATTTCTTGCGCAAATAATTTTTTACCAAACACAAACAAACGATATGCACACAAACAAAGATGGAGGAAGAAATAAAGTCCAGCTGGTGTTGCTAGAGATTGGTGCAAACATCAAACAAAAGAACCAAATAATATTGTAAATTTATTCTTCGAACACACCGACAAAAAAGGTAAAATATATTTAATAAAAATTTTTATTTTTATTATTTATCCTTTACCCATTGTTGTACTTGCACCACTCAATATCTAGCAAGGCTTCCTGGATTTAATTTATTATACAAGTGGACTGGGAACGCTACCTGTAACCACAACAGAGTGACTGGATCCACATGCAAGCAGCTTTACACTGCCCAGCCCAGATGTTGCAAACTCTTTCAGAAGTGCCTCCTCTGGAGGAATGACCTCTGGCCTGCTGTGCCCAGTTTGTCCAAGCTCCCCACTTCCCCAGCAAAGAAGATCCATGTCCACCTCACACTGCATGTCCTGGGAAACAGACCAACAAAACTTAAACAAGTCAGCTTGGTACTTTTTTCCATTTATGACTTTACCAGTATTCCTGACACATTTTGTTTCTATTGCATGTAGGTTAAAATGAGAAAATGAGGTGTACACATAAGTAAACAATTTAAAATACTGTTATCCTTGGTGGGTTTGACATAGTGGCTCATAAACCAGTTTTCGATTTGTTACAGGCTCTAGTTAGTGTGATCCTCCAACAGAAACAGAATAAAGCACTGCAAACACCAGCTGAAGTCCAAGACAACAATGGAGATGTCATTCACCCTGCCTCTGAAGAAGACTGTCCTTTGGGGGGGTAGTCGAATAATCTATAGGACTCCCACAATAGGACCCTGGCTTGTTAGTCAGCTGGCAGGGTAACACACGTTGGGTGAGTGCAAAGGTTAGTTGGATAGCAGTAACTTAAAGTAAGCTCACCAGATATACTCAGTCTTATCCATGATATCAGATTTATCTAGCCTCAGAACTCTAGTCAGAACTACAATAGGGATTCTGACCTTAACAAGTCTGTTTCTAGCAGCTTTTCAGCACTTACATTTGAGACATATATATATATATATATATATGATCCATCACTAATAGTGTGTAAGAAAGAGGAAATATTTTAATAGCTGTTTGTAAGCACTGGTCTTCTAGTCAGCATTGCGCTTGCATAAAACTAATCAGAAGTTCTCAGCCTTATTTGTAATGAACTGTGGATCACCAATATGCTCCTAAACATGTTTGTTTACAGTCTGCCCTCTGTGCTAATTAGAATGTGACCCTGCACGCACACGAAAACACAAATGGAAGGTGGGTGTATGTGTACGCATACACATACATACAAACTCCCCACAGCAATATTAACAGCACAATTCCATCCGACTGATATTGGAATTTTTCGAAAGAGCAAACCAATAGATAACCTATTACAAAACTATAAGAGATCAATAGCTAATTTCTTTGCATTGATTACCACTTGGACATTTAACATGCGCCCTGTGGCCACAATGTGTGTTCCACAAGCTTAGATCCCCATTGGCTCTCATGAGTATTAAAATTATCGATTCAGACAGAGGACTAAAAATGTCAAGCTGTTCATTAATCTTAATAAAGACTGGACTTGACCAAGGCACCCTTTCTCCCAATGCAGGGATACAACCTATCCAACTAGGAGGACATGGCAAAGATTAATGAGCTTCTACTGTGGGATGTGATTTAAGTCTTTGCGATTAATATATCAATTCCAAAAGAACGAGTCTTTTATACCAGCGATTATTTTTACCCAGGGTGCACCTAAAGACAACATTTTAAAATTCATATCAACTGCTTAATAGAAGTTCTTTCTTGCAAAATTTCAATGAAACTTCACGAAACAAGCAGTAATGAGGTCTTTGTGAGCTACGAAGCAGCATCTGCCATTATGCTACAGATGGTCCTGTGCGGTCCATAATACACCATTTTTATCAGCACTGCCTGACAACTAGTTTCATCTCTCTCTCGTAGATGACTGTCAAAGCATTCGGGGCTGTCTTTAGCTTAATGAGGGCCCTAAGCAGGATATGATTTGCTCACTTTTTTCACTTTTAATTACTTTAATATTTCTGCCACACTTACACTCATATGTTTCCTGTCTTGATTTGCTACATTCATATCCACTAATCAGAGAGGTATCACATTATTCTGAAGCAAAAGCACTTTGAAACTGGCTCTTTTGCATGCTCACATTAATATATCCTATTACTAAAAGACTAAAAGTGGTATTTTGATGGAGATTGTATTATAAATAATGCAGGACTTTACAATTAAGATAAATCTAACATCCTAATCCATACACAGAAATCTAGAAATCACAATGGCACAGAGATATACATTCTGCTAAATCACAGTGAGCATTTATTAAACATGTCCTCATTCCTTCCATTTTTCGTGATGTAGAACTTACTTGGCTTTGGTTTTTCATGCAGGGCCTGCCCTTTTGTATGTTTCAAAGGTCAATCTTAGTTATCTGAATGAACACTCCTGGACTTCAAGCCAATGTCATATAAAAGGGTTTCTGTCTTAAGTTTTACTTTTAATATAAATAAGCAATTCACACAGGTTCACACACATAGTCTCTTCTAAATTTTGGAGAGCTGTAAAATAGGTTCCGTTCCAAGGTTAATTTTGTTTATTAACCAGAAAAAAAGAGTTGGATTCCATGTTGCTGCAATCAAAATGCTGTATATTATGAAACAGTAAAAGTAGAAATGCTGGCAGTAACACGTAATTTGGTTGGTAACGACATGCCCAGCAACACCAAACACAAATGGAGAAAAAAAAGGTGTAGCAGCACTCAGCAACTAGGAACTAACCTGTGGCACTTTTAAAGAGCTTTTCATTTTTTCCATCTTCATTTATCACTCCTCCTTTTCAACTATTCTTTTTCTTTTGGTGGTCTCTGGCATTTCTCACATTGTTGTGATTGTCTGGTTGCTCTGACTTCATTTACCCCTCCTTCCTTCACTGTTTTGACAATATTGCCAGGGTAACAGTCTCCATGATATTTTCTGTTTACACTGTATCACCCGAATGAGAGTAATCGAAGGAAGGGACTTTTGGTGGTAATTTCAATATTACTAAATAACATTTCTAACTACCTGAAGCACAGTACAAATCCCACAGACAGCAGTGTGAAATCATGTCTTCATACCACACAGAGTTTGTGAAATACATCACTGGGAAGTCTTAAAAGGTTTCCCTTTTCTAAATAATTCTCAGATACAGCATGTATAAATAATTTATATTGGCCTACCTGAGTATCCTTGTCTCCATTTCTAGTATCTGCCTTTTGGCTACTTCCTGTTTTACTCTGAAGGTTAGTGTTTGTATCCTGTGTTAACTTTTACTTTCTTTCTCTGTCTTCTCCTAACGGTTGTCGAGAGTCTTAATTTCTTTTGCTTGTGCTCTGGTCTCTCCTGTTTTTGTTGTGTAGTTAGTGTATATAGTAGTCCTGTCTTGCATTTATCCTTTGTAAACGAGTGTATGTTTCCCATGTGCAGCCTTGTATTACTGGATTAGTGCTTTTCCACTGTTTTGCATTCCTTCCTGAATTTAGGACCTCACTCCTAACTCAATATCTGAATGTTTTTACTCATTTTAAAAAAAAATCTTCATCAACCACAGAATAACCATCAGCTGTGCTTAAAACGTGAAACCAACATTATCAGGTGTTTCTCTTATATGCGTCAACATGAGATTTAGCCTGCTAACTAGACTGACAACACAAGTAGAGGTTATTTAACATTTCTGGACTTTGGATAATGCCTATTAGAAGAAATTAATACCAATAAGTCACACTAGAAGACGTAGCCCTAATGCAACAGCATGTGAACAGCTCAGCTTAAAAAAAAGAGTACCAGTGTGTCAAATCAGGATCACCATGAGAGTTAGATACTGACAGAACAGTTATGGAGCCAATGAAGGCAACAGTATTGGTGTTAACAGTAAAGTTTTACATCCATATAGCAGCCATCCCAGGTCTAGTCAGCTGGTTGAAGATTATGTGGGCAAAGAGAAAGCGTGTCTAGTCATCCATTTATGGACAGTAACTGTGAGGAGGATTAGAGTTACTGTAGGTGGTCCAGCCTACATTCAGTCAGTCAACCAAGGGAAAACACTCTCTGACCAGGACAGACAGATTCTATGTTAATTAATAAACTGGGGAGATAACACATAACATGATTTTGTCAGTGAAAACTAGCTAAACATGGCTAACAGTTAATATTAACCATTGAATAATTAGTTACTATGACTCTGTTCAACAAAATAATAAGCTAAACAAAGGGCTGTGCTGCAATCACTATGAAGTGGTCTGGAAGTTCCTGAGACACAAGAAAACACAGCCATAGATTTTTCAACAGACGCTTATTTAAAAAGAAAAACAAAAGGTGCCAAAGAGATATGAAAGTCTAAACATAAGTTGAAGATAATAAATATTTATCTAAATATAAATAATTTGGTGATAATCAGGCCAGACTCTTCACAGTTTTCCTCACACACAAGTGGACACACTGGCACATTACTGGAAATATTAAGCACAATGAGCACAATCCATATTAGGTAGACTTTGTACTAGGATGTGCATCAGACTTTTGCCTTCTATTCTCTTCTGTCAGGAAAGAGACATAAAAAGAATACTCTGACACACTTGTTTTTGCAATAATGATGCTCCTGTTTTGTTTATAATAACAGATTTTTTTTACAGTAGTTGTGCTTTTCTAAAATTTCTCCAACTTCAACCTGCGGAAAGTTTAGTCTGCTTGTTTGTTTTTCAGTTTGTTTGCTTTGTTTGTTTCAGTGGAATTATAATGAGTTAGGAGTATGATATGAGTTGGGTTAAGTAAACACAATATAACCAGTTGTCAGAATGTATGCCAGCATCAGAGGATGAGCTAGCTTGTCTCCATCCTGGCAAAGAGAAAGGTTCACATGAGCATCAGTAACCGTTATTTATCTAGCGTCAAGCTGTAGCTGAGAAAAGTACTTCTATTGCTACATTCAATATATATTGTTCTGCCTGTCACAAGATAAACAGTGCTAACGTCTTAGCTTCATTGCCACAGTAATGTGCTACTGCTAGCTATAGTTGACATTAAGTGAACCATTTAGCTTTAACCAACATAAAAACTTGACATTTCTGTGTTCAGCAGGGAATGTCAATATGCTACATTGAAAGAACGCACTTACCTAGTTGTTTTTGTTTTGTTTTTTTAAGTTCCAGTCCGATGTTTCCCTTCTTGGCATTTTGGTGACTCAGATTCCCATCATCCCACATTCCAAGAGAGGTTCTGAGCATGTCCATTGTTAGTCCGATTAATCGTAATCTGACCAGTTTAGTTTAGTTTTTGTTTTGTTTGTTTTTTATTAATATTATTATTTTTACTTCACATTTCCAAATTAATTTGTAAATTAGGGTTAAAACAGTTCACTTTTTCTCCAGAAGCATTTGTTTGTTATTTATGCCATACGATATACAATAATTCTGTAAAACTCTGTAAAAACCTATTCTTTTATGCTGAATATATTGCTTTTTTTCTTTTTTTTTTTGCTATTAATGTAACTTGTTAGCATTTAGAGAATTAAGGAACAGGCTGCTTGCATTGTAGATATAACCTTCATAGAAAGTGGCTGTGTGAAAAGGGTAAGTGCAGAAATTTGGATGCTTGAATTTACCTTGAGTATGTAGCCTATTTTGCTGTCCCTGGGGATAACATAAAACATGGTTACCATTACAGTTATATATGAAGGCAATTTACTCACTGTACAAGAATATAACAAATATCAATTTGGGACTTATATCATTTATATAATGCAGATTTTGCAGTGGGAATGGGTATAGTGAATACACAAATTGCACTGAAGGAACAGTCGTCTCCCCCTCCCCCCACCCACCAAAAAAAAAAAAAACTTTCTTGATGATATCATTTATATGATATAAATGATAAATGATATGGTTCTTCTTCTTTTTCGGCTGCTCCCTTTAGGGGTTGTCACAGCAGATCATCTCCCCCTGTCACATACTCTTCCTAGCATCCTTCTCTGTCACGTCAGCCTTCTACATATCCTCCGTTAAAACATCCATGAATCTTCCCCATGGTCTTCTGTGTCACATGTCCATGCCCTACCAGTGACGCCTCTCTAACTTTGAATCAAAATGCTCAACCAGAACTGTCTCTCTGATTAACTCATTTGTAATCTTGTCTTTCGCGGTCACTCCCAATGAAAATCTTAATATTTTCAATTCTGCCAACTCTGCGTTGGCCTCCTGTTTTTCTGTGAGTACTACCATCTCCAAACCACATATTATGGCAGGTCTTACTACCAATTTGTAAATCTTCCCTATCGTTTTTGTGCTATTCTTCTTTCGCAAATCACTTGTGAGAATAGTCTCCACCCACTAAACCCTGCCTCCATTCTCTTCTTCTGTTGCTTATTTAAAGGTATTTAAACTCACCTGCCTTCACTACCTCTGCTCCTTGCAGCTTTACTGTTACACCCATCTCACTCTCATTCACACACATGTATTTTGGCTTCTACTGACTTTCATTTGTCTTCTCCCCAGAGCATACCTCCACCCCTCCAGGTTCTCTTCCGCCTGCTCCTTATTCTCACTGCTGATCACAATCTCTTCTGTAAAGATAAGGCTAACGTCATCTGTTAACCTGTCCATCACCATTGCAAACAAAAAGGGGTTTAGAGCAGATGCATGATGTAATCCCACCCCAAATCCTGAACCCATCCGTCACACCTACTGCACACCTCACCACTTTCCTGCTGTCCTCATACATGTCCTATACCACCCTCACATTCCTTTCTGCCATGTCTGACTTTCTAATGCAGTAGTTGTATGTTTTCTCTAGATCTACAAACACACTGAGCATTTCCTTCCTTTAATTTCCCTTGGGATTAATAAAATATTCTGATTCAGATTCTGAAGTATTCTCGCCCTATTTCCTCTGTCCACCAGATATACCAGAATACCATCTGATGCTGCCTAGCTACATAGTCACCTGACACAAACTTGCAGCCTCTTATCTATTTCGGATTGCATCTTCTGGATAAGATATAGTCCACCTCTGTGCACCTTCCTCTACTCTTACACATCACCCTATGTTTCTCCTTCTTCTTAAAGCATGAATTTACCACAGCCATTTCCATACAATACCTAGGGAATGCACACTGACAACATTCAACATCATGCCTTCGATTGCCAACATCAAACTTATGATCAACGCTTCACGCCGACAACACTATTCACATGGTCTTCCAAGATTACCCCTACTCCCTTTTCTCTTTCTCCCTCACATATTTTCTCAATCACCTCTTCCTTTGTCTTTGGCCAACACAGTTTCTAATAACACCCTGTTGGCAAACAGCACCAGAGGTGGTTGTTAACCCCAACCAATTTGGTATGGAAATCTCATCCTTTATGAGCTACATGTTTCATTTGGCTACGATTTTACATCGCATGCCTTTTCTGACGCAATCATCCCCATTTATCTCTGCTGACCACCCAGGTCCCTAATGGTGGGTGAGGCCCTGTCAAGCCTGGAATTAAACATTTGTTCTAGTTTACAACTTTTTAAAATTCCAAGTAATTAAAGTCTAAATTAAATTGCCTGAAGAATTGGTTGGGTGATTTAAGTTTGATTCCAAAAAATACTGGAGGCTCTTTCATGTCAGTGGATTAGCCCACCACATACTTGGACTTCGCATCACAGCTAATTTATTCCATCCACTTGACTGCTCATGTGCACTGTGAGTTGTGTCTTTCCCCATTAAAGCTATTTCAGGGTATTAAAATAAAGAAGAGAAAGCAAGGACACAGAAAGAAAGCAAACTGAGGGAAGTCAGATATTAACAAATGTCTTTCAAAGAGAAAGAAAGTGGTGAACAGCACACAACTAACAGGTTAAGATTGAATTAGCTAAGAGGAGTTGTTAATGACAGTGAGTCAATGTAATATGTGACACTGTATCTATTAAAATGTTCTAGCACAACAACAAAAAGGCAGATAATGGAGTAACAGTAGGTCCATCTCCAAATGATATGACCTCATGTTGTGGCAACTAAAAGTTATTCCAAGCAATCATTTGTATCAATAGAAGTTCCAATAGAAAGCTTAGCAACACTAACAGCAAGCACCATTACAGACCAGTGTTTTTTAGCTGGTGTGTCATGAGGTCAGCAAGCCATTTTGGTGAACGTAGTGCAGGCAGTGAACCCAGGCTGATAAAATTTATTTTTAGAATATCACAATGGCACTGTTCCTTAATTTAAAAAAATAAATAATTTTAGTTTGTTGGTAGTTATTTATATGGCAATTCATGTGTTCATTACTGTCAGGCAGCTCACTAACATGAACAGTCAGCGATGTTGAGTCAGTGTACAGTCAGTGATTACTTAATTATTCAGTGCCCACGAGACCATTAGACTACTGTATAACTTTTGTATTTGTATTAACATTAAAAGAACACTTACAGAGAATGGCTATAGTAGACCATAAACCTAGTTTAAAGCAATGCATTTTAATATACTGCTATTAGGTGTACTCAGCCAAGGTACTATTATTATAGTGTTATAGTGTCATAGACACAAATACGTTTTAAGAATTATCAAAACAGAAATAAAGACAATGAAACTATTTACAGTTATTATGCTGTGTATTAGGCTGTCCACAGTTTAAGAAGCTAACATCAAACCTGTATGCTTCATTCTAGCAGAGGGTCCGTCTATGTTGCAGGTAGTGAGCAAGAAGACAAGAAAGAAGATGACAGAAAAAAGAGAGGAAAATGAAGGTTTCCCTGAGCCCGGTGGAAAGGATGACAATAGAGAAAATGGTATTAGAAAACAGCTTTTAAAAAAATAAGATTGCATTTTAAGTTTGTTTTCATTTTTTTTAATATCACGGAAATAAAACCTAACTAAAATTTGCAAAAATCATACAATCTTGAAATTGATATGCAAAGCAACACTCATGTAACTATAAAGTAATTGTGGACACGATGGTGAAATAAAAGTTGAACTGTGAAACTGTTCAGACTTATTGAAAATCATTTGTTTTAAATTAAATGTGGTATATGAAAAGCTGCTGTTTTATTAGTAACATTACTGGCTACCCTAATGACCACTACTGATTGCTACTGACAGTTGTTGAAGGATTCCTGAGAAAGTGCGTGTGTGCTAGAGTTCCCTGTCAGCGGACCTGTATTTATGAATGAAACTAATGCGCTTTAAAAACAGGGAACAGGGAATCTTCCTCTTCCTCACAATCCAGCTTCCTGTGACCACTCTCTCCGTTCTACAGCGGATGGCAGTAGAGGTCTTCCAGCAGTAACGACCCTCCTGGGCGTGGTCTTCTGCTCACCACAGTTTACGACAAACGCCATAGTGTCTCGGCCAAGGAGTACCGTGTAGTGGAAACGTTTGTTGAGTAGTAACAGTCTTTTATTTTTTTCATATTATTGTGCCTGAACCGCTTTGCTACGATGCCTTCAGTTGAAAGCTTTACTGTCGCATATGACGCAGTGAATGAATTCGTGACTTTTTCGGAGGGAGACACTATAACAGGGACTGTAACTCTGGCCTTATCCAAGGAAACCTCAGTTCAAAGCCTGTTTATCAAGGCGAAAGGGGACGCTAACGTCCGGTGGTCTCAGAAGAGCGGTGACCATACTCATACGTACTCTGCGCACACAAGATATTTCAAACTAAAGGAATTTTTAATCCCAGAGAGCGCCAGCGGTATGTAACACACTTTACAGTCTTCTTGCAAATGTTTGTTTTTGCAATGTATTGTAAATGTATTTGCAAAAAAACAAAACAAAAACCCGACAACGAAACAACAACAAAGAATTAAAGGTATTCAATTAATCTTTAGTGTTGCAAATGTAGAAGGAGCTATCAATTTTTGGCAAAGTAATTTTGTTCTCTATTTATCGAGGTAAAAAGTCTCATTAACATTAAAGATGTATTTTTAACATAGTTAACTTTTAACTGTGTATTTATTGGCATTTATTAGTCTTTATTAGTATTCATAGTATATTTGGTGTATATTTCGTGTGTTCTTGGATACTGCTGGATTTTGAGAAATTTCCCCTGGGGATGAATGTATTTTTTTTCTTTCTCTTCTTTGCAAAAATATATAACATTTCAAAGACACGTTTCTCAAACAAAATACACGTGAATGGGAAACGAAACATGTTATATTAAATACTTTTATATTTAATTGTTAGTGTTGAAGTTCTAATTTATAATTTAATAAATGTAATAATAATAATATAATAATAATGTGTGTTCTGTGAAGAAAGTTCAAGTGACTCAAAAGAAATGGGTTGATTATACTTTAGAAAAAACAGTAAGTACAATAATGCACATGTAAAAAATCGGTGCTTTCCTTATTTTCTATATAACCCCTTTATAAATCCTGTTAACTACAGTCTATTTATCAATATATTACACGTTAAAAAAAATCACACACACACACAGAAACAGGACACCTGTTCTTAAGCATACCTTTCTCTTGTACTTTGGGGACAAACCTACTATCAACTTAACACTTAAACATTCATCTGGTTTTTTTGCTTGTTTTTATTTTACATAATTTTGTGTATATTTAACATTTTGAAATATAATTTCGATACAGAAACATGAGCGTTTAAGCATGTTAGTTGGTCAAACTGGAGTCATAGACTGTATTAGAAGCCCAATATAGAAATCTTTATTTACAATCAGCAGCTACAAAAAGCATCTAATTTCTCCTTCTTTTGTCTGTTTATTCATGGTTAAAGCCGACTGCAAAGTGTCTAAGTAAATTACAGGAGTCACAGGAATGTAGAAGACAAAACTTGTAATACTAAAGTGCAGGAGAAAAGTATTGAATAGTAATCGTTATGTACCTGTATTTGAAAATTTTACAATACTTCATTTTCCTTCATTTTCAGAAACGGTTTTGCCCCAAGGGATTCATGTCTACAGATTCAGTTTCCAAATACCACCAGGGTAAGTACAGTTAGTCAGCTGACCAAAACAATGGTTTGAATTTACACTTTAACAGTGATTCGAACAAACACAAAAAGTGGATCAATAAAATAGCAGCAACTCAGGGCATTTAGGCATGTAGATATGGTTAAGACGATGTGTTGAAGTTTGAACTTAGTGTCAGAATGGCGAAGAAAGATGAGTTAAGTGAATTTAAATGTGGCATCTTTGTTTGTCCCAGAGTATTTTTTCAGTATCTACTGAGTTTTTCTTACACAACATCTCTAGTTTTTACAGCGTAAATATCCAGTTAGCAGCTGTTGTCTAAGTGAAAATTGCTCATGTCAAGTCAGAAGAGAATGAAAAGGCTGCTTTGAGCTGATATGAAAAGTAACTCAAAAATCACTCATTACAACAAGCGTATAAGAAGAATATCTGAATGTACAACACGTTGAACTTTGAAGTAGATGGGCTACAGCAGCAGAAACCACACCTATCAACTGAGAATTCATCCTTCTTTAGCAACATTTCATGCTGCTGCTCCTGCTGGTGTAATGGCTTGAGGGATATTTTCTTGGCACACTTTGGAACCCTTAGCTTGAGCTGACAATCATTAGAGGCTACTTGAGTATTGTGGCTGGCCATATCCATCTGTTTATAACCACATTGCTGTTTCCAGCTTTGTGAGATACCATGTCACAAAGCTCATATCGTCTCAACCTGGTTTCTTGAACATTATGAGTTCACTATAGCATAATGGACCAAAATCTCCAAGGAATAATCCCAGCATGTTGTTGAATCTGTGCCACAAAGAACTGAGGCAGTTCTGAAAACAAAAGGGGTTCAAACCATCACAAGTAAGGTGTACCTCATAACTTGACTGCTGAATGTGTACATGCATTGGAAACATGATGTTATTTCACTTGACATTGCATAACTTAAAGTCTGCTGTTTCCCTACACAGAAGCATGCCTTCATCCTTCAGAGGGACTCATGGAAAAATTGTCTACAAGCTAGAAGCAAAACTGTTAAGGAGCTGGAGGATGAACAGTACAGCAGAGAAGGAGATCAAATTTGTCTCCAAATGTGTTCCAAACCTTCATTCTCTGATGGTGTGTACAGTATTTAAAAATACATTCAGCCATCTTTGATATGTTGTGTATTCTCCCGCTACGTGGTATGCACTCAGTGCCAACCGTCCTTCTTGTACACGTAGCACTTCTTGGGGGGTTCATATAAGAGAAAAACAATGGTTGTTTCAAATAATGGCCATTATTGGCCAGATAATTCTACTTTCATTTGTTCAAGGTAGGCGATACAGCTCTGAGAACTATCCATGAACACACTGTAATGGAGGTGAAATGTTTCCCAGCAGAAATGTTAACAATCCAAAAGACTCAGCTCTAATTATTAACAGTAATGACTGGTGCATTCCGTTTGTGTTACCTGGTAGATCCAGCTCCATCAGTTAAACCAGTGACAGGTGAAACAAATAGAATTGATAATCTTGTCATAATGCAGTGCTGCTATCCTTGTAATACACACCAACTTACCATAACCATGCTAAAGACCCAGCATATGCCTTCGGCAAGGCAATCCCGATAGCAGTGGTCTCCCCACAGCAGGATAATATGCCCTGCCCCACATGAAAGAGGTTTATACCCAGGCCCCCAAAACACCAACTGTCTTCTGCTTTCTGCCAGGCCTCTTAGGACTCACAACAGTTAAGGGTCTGCTAAATGCGCTGAAATGAGCCTTATTTCACAAATAACCCACCCCATAATCTGCAGGTCAAAAAAGATCCTCTGGGGTGGTTGTAGCTCTGGAGGTAGAGCAGGTCATTTACTAAGCAGAAGGTTGGTGGTTTAATTCCTGGCTGCTCTAGTCTGCATGCCAAATAACCTTGGGCACAATACTAACCCCAAGCTGCTCCCCAAGGCATCCATCGCAACGTGAATGTTAGATCATCTGATGAATTAATATAGTAAAATATAAATTTTAGCACCTTTAAACCATGAAAAAGGTTGTTTGATTATGGAATTGTGTCAGAATAATTGTTTTGCTTGTTTATTCCACTGTAGTCACCGCAAGTTGGTTCAACAAACAAAGAGATGGGTTTTTTCTCAAAAGGACACGTACACATGGATGTAACTGTGGACAGGATCGGTTACGCAGCAGGTATTAAAATTTCTTTTCAAATGTTGTAGGTCTCAATTCGTTTTATACTCTTTTCTCATTATACCAAAAAATATTTTTGTGTGGTTGAACATAGGCAGAGTTCAATAAATTAGCTAATAATGGAGGATGCAAAAAGACTATTGAGATCATAGTTGACAAACTTTTCATTCCCATAATGTAGAAACTATCCAATTTATTGGCATCTTGTAAGTAAAGAGATATTAACATGTTATCTGCTTTATTTAATGTATTTTGTCCATTCCAGTGCCCCGAAGGCCAACTTGATCATTTGGCATCCAGGGAAACCTATTTGCCACAGTGTTAATACATCTGCAAGTTAAGCCTGTACTCTTAAGAAATGAGAAATGTAGGGATGTTGCCTAACTTGCACTTTCAGAAATTCCTTTCCAATAGTTTGACTTTAAGTAATAGGTGTTGTGACTTTCTGGTGTATATTAGACAATGGCACTTTAGTCAACTGAAAAATGTAAAGACAATTGTATTTAAAATCTATATTTTTTTTACAGGTGAAACAATAGTGCTTCTTGCTAAAGTTGACAATTCTTCATCCAGTGACATGACACCGAAATTTAGCTTAATACAGAAAGTCATGTACCGTGCCAATGGCAGAACCAAACATGAGAACACAGTTTGTCATAAAGTTGCTGACAACTGTATTAAACCAAAAACACGGAAGGAGCTCAGATGTGAAATAAAGATTCCTAGTGATTACATGCCGACAATCCAGAACTGTGATATTATCTCAGTGGAATACTGTTTAAAGGTATGTAGTACTGTATCTAAAGCAAAACTTGAATTTTTGTGGGAATCGATATGATTTATGCATGACAGAGCCATTTGTAATTGACTGTGTGAACAGCAATGAATATTATTGAGGAAGTGGCTTTCAGATGTTCTCTTGTTGCTTTTCCAGTGTAAAAATAAAAGCATCATGTACTAATGAGACAGATTTACATATATTTTTCTTTCTCCTAGGTATATCTGGACATCAGCTTTGCTTTTGATCCAGAGGTTCTGTGCCCAGTGGTCATTTTACCTCCTGGCTTGGCTCCTGGCTGTCTGAGTAATATAAATGTAGGTCCCTATCCAACAGGTGCTATTGGGGGTCCAAGCAACAGTGACTTCCCTCCCCCCACAATGCCCATGGGCCTTCAACCTATGTCTCCACATTCAGGCAGTTATGGATATCCAGGAGTCCAAAGCTATTCAGCACCACCACCTATATACCCAAATAACCCTGCTGTATATGGTGGACCAGCGGGTGTGCAATATTCTCAGCCAACACACATGTTTGGAAGCTACAATAACCCAGTGCCACAGGTGCCTTCGCCATATGGAACTCCATTTTCATCTTCATTATCTTCTGTCCTGCACCCGCCACCACCCCCAACACCACCCCAACAATTTCACCAACCCCCATCTGCCCTTGAGAGCCAGCCATCTCCTTCTATTCAATCTCCAGCACCTCCTGCGTACAACATGCTGCCTTCTGCACCAGTGATGAATGTAGACTTCCTGTCTCAATCAGATGGAGCTCCTCCATCATACTCACTCCTTTTCCCAGACAAATCTGATGCAAAATAACTGACTAAATGCTAAATGGTCAATTAGTGAGTTATTTAGTTATAAACTAAACCTGTGTAGGTACAGATTTGACATTAGACACCCCTATTATGTCTTGAACAATTTTTTATTAAAATGAAATTGTTAATGTATGCAGTATTTATCATTTAGTCACCTATATACTGGACTTTATATACTGGGCATAAATAAGACTTTTGCACTGCATGTGATTTAATGGGCAGGTCAGGTCGCTCATTAACTTTGTACAGCTACTTATGCCTTAATTATCATGGTGCACTGTATTTTGCATTGTTCAAAGTGCCCTTTTCAGTAGTAATATCTACCTCACTGCTCTATTTAGAGGAATATTATAACAAAATTGCTAACACTGCATGAGGCTTTTTAGATATATGTATTTTATATTCTTTTAGTATTAAAAAGCTTAAGAGACATATTTATTTCCTCTATACTTTAGTGTGTTGAGTTTATCTCAGTTCAATGCAATTTTACCTATGTGGCGTCAAATCACAACAACAGTCAAAGCGTTTAATACTTTTCCTACCTCTGTTATAGCTGAATAAAGTTATGTAAAGTTTATTTTTGAATGTTTGTGAATAGTAGTAATTAGTTAATTTTTTTATATGGTATAACATGTTGTCCACAATAGTCGAACTGATAGTAAGTAATCTCATTCATCTGATTTTTTCAATCTTATCAGGCAACTCTGTTTAACAGTGTGAAATCTTGTTCTAGTCTAATACCCTTGGCCGTCAAACAATTTTGAAGACAGATTAACTCTGAATACCAAACCAAAATTGCGCAAGTCCTTCCTGCTGTGCAATAGCTGAGGTGATTTGCTTAAAACAATATTGTAAAAATGTTGCAACTGTTTTACATGGGTTAGGCAGTTGGATATGTTTTCTTCTTTCTTTTTTAAACCTCACGCTTTAGGCAAAGGCAGACAATCATTTGTAAATTCAGCTGACTGGCATCAAAGAAAGCAGTCCATTTGACCAACAATCTAGCATGTCTCCAGTACAGGACTTCAGTCTCACTTATGAATCGGTCAGCAATGATGACATTTTTTCTGGAGGAGACACTATCTTAGGCACAGCTACTTAAAGAAAAAATTCTGACCAATTGGAGTAAACTGAAAAGACAATGGACTTCATTCACGACTAGTTCATATGTATAAATCTCACACATAAACTCTGTGGATGAATGTTTCACAGAGAAATCTGTGATTCATTGGGACTTTCTTATCTGAATTTATCTGTACTCATTGAACAAATTTAGTGTTAGACCCTGTGTACAAACAGATGATGAAGACCTGGATGTCTTATGTTACAGTCAAGCAAGGGAAAATAGTGGTTGGAGACTGCAGTACAACCAAAATTATCCCAAATGTGTGCATCGAAAGCAAGATCTTCTTGTCTCTTAAATGGTTGCTTCAAACATGCTTGGGGACCTGATCTGCGACCATTTTCAGGTCAGTGATTTAAATGAAAATGACAATAGGAAGACAGAAGGTAATGCCAGTAATAAACTATCGGTCAAATTCATCATGTATTTAATAACAACTATGAAAAGTGGGGACAGCGCTTTTCAGTTGTGGTACCAAGCTCTAACTGTTAATCACTCCACCTCCACCTGCTCATGACTAGATAGAATTGTGGAACTTCTTTGTCTAAATAATGTAGGCTAATCTGGACAGAGGTTATCTTAATCTTTACTAAATTTATAGCCATACTGGTAATCTACGAAAATGCCATTATACCTATGATAACCTATGCAACTGCTGTCTATATCGCTAATAATATTATTCACCAGCATCTTTGCACATTCACAACTGCTTTTGTTGTTATGGTGCTTAGGTTACTGCCAATACTTGTGGGAGGTACTGATGACAGAGAACCAGGGTGTACAAAAGAGCAACATCCATAACGTGGCATGCAGCCATCACAGACATGCATACTTAACCTGTCACGTACAAAAATGTCATCTACATTATAAGTGTCATGATGTGTGCTGTGGCAGGCAGGATGTAGGACCCAAACGCAGGACTCTGAGACAGAACGACAGAACGACACACACTGATGGAGGTAAAACATGATCTCTAATAGCAAGAAACTAAACAATTTAACATGAACACATGAAAATACAATAAAACCATAAACCACTCAAAGAATCTAACTATCCTTTTAACCAGTTAACACAGTCCAAAGCCTAGAGATTGAAAACTAACATAAGCACACAAACACAAAAAAACTGATATAAAACCAAGAAATATTAACCAAAATCAAACAAAACACATGAACACTTGGTCACCAGACACAGGACCATGACAAAAGGACTGGGTCTGTTTGGTACCGTGTCCATAGTCCTGTTCAGTGAGTGAAAATATATACTCCAAGGAACAGGCCCAAATGTCTGTTTACTATCAACAGAAAACTGCTAACCAGGAAGTCGATAGATAGATAGATAGATAGATAGATAGATTGATCGAAGGGCTCTGGAAGGTGTATAAACCAGCAAAAGGTCAGACAAATAGTCTGGCCATTTAGCACTTTATAAGTCAAAAGTAAGATTTTAAATTTTAATTTTAATTTAATTCTGGAAGCCAATGGAGGGAAGCAAGCACCGCAGTAATATGTTGGTGTCTCTTCACATGAGTCAAAAGGCGGGCTGCAACATTTTGTACAAGTTGGAGCCGTGCCAAGCTGGACTGACTGACACCAACGTATAGTGAATTACAGTAATCCAGTTGAGATAAGACGAACGGACGGATTGCTCGTTCCAAGTTTTTAAAGGATAAAAATGATCTCACCTTGGATAGGAGCCCTAATTTAAAAAAGGACCACTAAACAACTGAATTAATTTGTTTTTCAAATGTAAGTTTGTTATCCAAGAAACCTCCCAGATTTTTTACATGTGTTTAACAGCAGATGTTAAGTTACATAAGTCCAAATCTGGGGCATTGAAATTACAGCTTGGTCCAAAAATAACTACTTCCGTTTTATCCTCATTGAAGGTAAGAAAATTTGAGGCCATCCAGGTTTTAACTTCGTAAAGACATTTGAATAGGGATTCCACGGGAGTGGAGGTGTTTCTATTAAACCGAAGATAAATCTGGGTGTCGTCAGCATAAGAGTGAAAGCAGATGTTATGCTCCCTAAACATTAGGCCTAGGGGTAACATATAGATTGAAAAGAGAATTGGGCCTAATACAGAACCCTGTGGGACACCACAAATAAAAGGAGGTGGGGAAGAAATAAAATCATCAAGGCTCATGGAAAAAGTCCTCTCGGAGAGGTAAGACCTAAACCATTCCAAAGGGATGCCTTTGATACCACATTGCTCCAAACGTGAGATCAGAATGCTGTGGTCAACAGTATCAAAGGCTGCAATTAAGTCTAGAAGCAGGAGCACAGCTGAGTCTCCTGAGTCAGTGATTAATAAAATATCATTAAGTATTTTTAGGAGGGCAGTTTCTGTACTGTGGTGGGTTTTGAAGCCCGACTGGAACTTCTCGAAAATATTATGACTATTTAGAAAGGATTGTAGCTGCTCAAATACAATCCTTTCTAGAATTTTTGACAGAAACGGAAGCTTGGAAATAGGTCTAAAATTAGCAAGAACAGAGGAGTCGAGGTTTGTTTTTTTAAGTACTGGCTGCACTACAGCGTGCTTGAATCAAGTTGGTCCTATTCCAGAGCTAAGACTACTATTAAAAATAGTTAAAATGTCAGGGCCGACTACCTTAATAATCTTTTTTAGAAAATGTGTTGGGACTCCATCTGTGGAGCAGGATGATGTCTTTATGCTATTACAAAGATCTTCCACTTGGTTAAGACATACAGGCTCAAACTGGTCAAAAGCAGTTGAGTAGGTATATGTTAATGAGACATCGTACAGAGACAGGGTAGACGCAGATCGAAGCATTTCTTAATTCTTATTAATAAAGAACTCCAAGAATCTATCGCAGGTTTCACCGGAGCTATATGGAAGGCAGGGGAGGTATTCAAGGCCGAATCAATAATTGAGAAAAGAGTTATTAGAGTTATTCTCAATATTTGCTGCTTTGTACATTGTTCGTGCAGTTCTTAAGTCAACCAAATCCTTAAATTTCAGAATTTTGAGAAAGCAAAATCAGATATTTATGCCTTTGTACATGATTTATGATTTAGGGCTCTTGGCTTTCGGGGGAGGCGGTCGCGTTTTCTCCTGTCTCCTCTCCCTCCCTTATCTTCCTGCTTGACTTCCCTTGTCTTTGTCTAGTCTCCTCTAACTCTCAGAGACTCTCTCCGTCTTGTTCTCTAAAAAAATAAATGCCTAAATGTCATTGACACCCCTGACGAGAAATCTGGGCGTGGGCCTGTGGGAACATTTGCTGCCAGGTATGAGTGGCGTATCATGTCTCTGGCAGCATTCTCAATGGAGGATGTTGAAGACACCTACCTACCTACCTATTCAGAACCATGATAACTGGGTTCCTGCTGATTGGAGCTGGCACAGCCCTGGCTTATCAACAAATAATGAAAAGCGGTCTCAGCTGTTCAAGATCCCACAAGGCTGGTCAGCATGACTGACGATGGGTAGAGCCATGAGCATTCAGACTGTGTTTAGTGAACGTGATATGGATTAAATCACAGAGAAGCTCACGGCTCTGCAACAGGAGATCTAGAATTGGTACCAGTGACAGACATTAGAGCAACTGCGGAGCTGGAAAGCAGCTCTTCGGCCTAAACCAAACCCAAACAATCATGATCTATCATTTGGCCTTCTCTCACGAACTGGAAGCTCGAAATCCGGAGCTGGAACAAATACTCCCCAGATTACAAGACTGTGTAGACTCTCTGCCCTATCCTTCTACTTCCTCGAGGTCACCTGCATCAACTTGGGGATTGTTGACTTTCACTTAACTTGGTGAAAGGAGACCGTCTCATGAGTTGGATACAGGATACACACACACACACACACACACACACACACACACACACACACACACACACACACACACACACACACACACACACATGTACTCAGACACTGATATACAGTCACCCCTACAAACACCTCTGATGTACTTGTCTTTTATGTTGTGAGATGTGATGATTCATGTGCTATATGTGCTAGGGTGTTTTTTTCTGTTCTCAAACTGATCTCCCTTTTAGGTGCTCAGCCTGGGTGGAGTTCTTTTTTCTCCTCTTCGTTCCTCATATTTTGTATTTCTATTGTTCTACTTCTCCAACCTGTCTTCCTCATGTGATGTTTGTGCAATGCATGTGTGGTCAGAAGGGTAAAATGGCGCTGAAATGCCGGCAGCCTTAACCAATTTCCTTCGGGATCAACAAAGTTTTAATGGAAATTAAATGAAAACTTAATTGGAGGTTTTTCAGGTGTGCTTTGTTATTTATTTATTTAGTCAAGCATTCATTGGATATGTGATAGCTGTTTTCAAAATCTACAAATTCTCTTTTAAAACACCAAAATCAGTTTGGAGGACAGAATAATTCATCTTGTCACTGGCTTGACTGAAACCACTTTGAATACTATGTTTGGGGACACTGAATCCAAACTCAGAGGATGCTTCCTCCCACTCAATAATGCCATCCACACACTCCTTCGCTATAACATCTAAAAAGAAATAAATAAAATTGCTTTTGCTTGCACACACTGACAGTTAGATAATGGACACACTAAATGAATATATTTTCCTATTTCAATATCTTTACATCTTTATAAAAGAAAATCATTTTATGTATGTGGACGGGTCCGTTGTGCATTGTTTACAGTGGTGCTGAAACCCAGGATTGGGGCACCTCAGACAGAGACATGCGGCTGCAGCTTTTTGGCTACAGTCTACACACATCAACAACAACAACAGGACCCAGTTCATTATGTTTTAAGCCGGCCAGTCAAGATTGCGCTCAGGTGCGTCCGCCTCCCCCGCAGCCGTGCCACATTCCATGCCCCGCCACAGCTTTGCAGTCAAAAACAGGCTCACCGCAGCCACTGAATAGTATTAAACTCTCAGTAAATTATATACATTTTCATCTCTCTTCACAAGTTTCTGGACTTATTTTTTTTATAAGACTAAGACTGAACTTTATTTTTCCGTGTTTGGCAATGTTCACATTCTGTTTAACTTGTTGCTTTTTTGAAGAAGTAGTGCAGACTCATGAAGCAGTCTAGTGACAAAAGTTACAAATAGTTGTTTGAAATGAAAGTTGTTTGTTTAAAAAAATAACTGAAGGATTCATTGTGAAAGAGTTTATTATCTAATAAATTTGCAGCTAGGCTTTTCTGTCATTGTTTTGTTTAGGTGGGGACATGAAAATATTTATTCCTGCCATGTGGGGAATGATGTAAAAAGTTTAAGAACCACTGCTGTATGGAAACAGGTAAGGTTTGGTTTGACTGTGTCATAATCATTTAAATTGCTGCCCAGTGACGTCTTAAGAGATTGAGAACGCTGGCCTATTGAGAGACAGTTCAGCTCTTTACCCTTATAACAGTATCAATTGTTTAATGAAGCCATAAGAAAGACCTGGCACCCACGTCACAGGAGACAGCACACTACATGCACACTCGGTGTTACTGCACGTAACACAGCTGTCTTCATCTGAATTTCTTTTTGCATTTGCTGCTGTTGTCCTTTGTTGCAATTTTCAAAAAAATGTAGCTGAATGTGTAGCTTTGTGCTAATATTGTGTCTGTTTCCATGATTTAAGGGCATTTGTAAACCTAAATTCAATAAGGCTGAATTAAAATGGATTCAAAACAAATGTTTACATTCCTTACATTCCACAACACCTCCTACCCTCTGCATGAGACCTTATGAGCACTGAGCAGCTCATTCAGCAGTAGACTTTTACACCCACAGTGTAGGAAAGAGCGCTACCACAGGTCATTCTTATCAGCAGCTGTCAGACTCCATAACACATTTTTAACATGCAGTAGTTTAAAACCACCTTGATTACAATGTTGCAGTAACAAAAACATATATATGTTAATATAGAGGTAATTATGGGTTAAATTATGGGTATTTCTTCATTTCGTTTAATTTTATGATTGAATCGGGGGTTGTGACCAGGACATAACTCTTTATTGGAAGAGAGCTGTGACTATCCCCTTTCCCATTCACTTGGATAAATGATAAAGAAAGAATATTTTGCAAAGCTTTTGTAAGCTGAATTTTTTCCTTACTATTGTGAAACGAATTTTTAGACAATGATTGATTATAAAATAAAATGTATGCAAAATGTGCTACAGGATGCAACATACCCACATGCCTTTATTCAGCTGCAACCTGATCTCTTTCAGCTGGAGCCTGGTGATTAGATTACAATGCCCTTCCTTTTAGCCACAGCATCTAATTTGGTTTGGTGCATTTTTGAGCAATTTTCTCTGATCATAGAATACAGCCAGTCTTCCTGTTAAAACAAACCACTATGATTTGACAAGACATAGAAATTCTGACTCATGTTGTTTTGTTTATATCAGGTCAATCCTGCATGAACTCATATCCTATTTATGAACAGAGATTTGAAGGTACAAAATCTACTTCCTCAAATTACACTCTTTTTTTTTTCTTTTTTTTTTAAGTGACTTATAGACACGGGACCCCTCCTTGAATCACCATCTTATTGTGTGGGAGGGGGTCTTTGTGCAAGAGTTTATAAGAGCAACCATCAATTTTCTTAGCGTCTTTTGCAATTCAATGGCTGGGGCTGGAGCCTCTCCCTGCTATCATGTAGTCAAAGATGTAGTACACGTGTAGGCAATAAGTATGCAGCTGGACTTCAGAAATCGACACAGAAAGATCTTATCTGATCAAGAGATTTGAACCTAGAACTTTGAACCTAGAAAGACAGGATATGATGAATGAAAACTGGTGGGACAGTTTGTGGCGGAGAAATTACTGCATTTTTAAAAAAGAAAAACATCAGGTAATTTAGGCGAAAGTAAGTGTTATAGCATGATCAGCAGGAGACCATAGAACTGGTTTTGATGGTAGTACATGGTAAAATCTAGTTAGTTCGCAGAACTTATGAAAAAAAAAAAGAGTTTAGCTATGAGCTAAAACTAAATTGGTGTCAAAGTTAGTTTTACCAGTTAAACCACTGGTTTAACTAGTTTAAATGGACTGCCCAGCTATCCCTTCAGTCAAAAGCTAGTAGCAAAGGCAGCAGAGGGAAGCACGGTGGTTCTGTGCTTTGCACTGTTGTTGCCATCAGTTACATGCCATGATACATGGCACTGTTGTTTTTCTGTTGCGTAACACCACCATTTGGAAACTTGCATCCAGAGTTTTTAGATGTCCACCCAAACATAGCAGGCTACTTCTTTTGATCAAAAGGAGTTTGAATGAGGTGCTACTGTTACAAGGGTTGAAAAGCTGAAAAGTCGTTCTTCAAACAGCATTTAGTTTAGTTATGGATCCCAAATAGCATTTGCAACATGTCAGTGTTTCTCAGATTAGTAAATGTAAATAAAATCTGTGAATAAACTGTGACTTTGGTAAAGACTTAGTGAACAATATTAAATAGCTTTCTTAAACTGTGCAAATCCCAATAATATGTCTAGTTGATTAATGATAGGTTTGTAGCTTGAACCTATTTGCTGGAACGTTGAAGACAATATAATTACACAGCAAGCAAGACACGAAGTAGGCAAAGTTCTTCATGTTTCTCGTGCACGGGAGAGAACCGGACAAACGCCGTTCCTTCACTTGACCCCAGTTGCTCTCGTCCGCTCCCCCATAACACTGCTCTTTTATTGAGGTTACATGAATATGCATATGTCATTAACATATGACGTCTACATACAAACAAAGAGTACCTTGCCTGTGCGTTGTGTAAGTGTGTGTGTGTGTGTGGGGTCAGAGTGTGGCCCCATAAACGACTTCCCTTAACCTGCTGGTCTGGAAAATCCAACAGTTCATCTATATGTAAAAAAGCACTTAGACTAAAACTGACATAGCTACGTTAATCCTACCGTAAAACAATAAAACAAGGTACGACCTCTTCCCATGCTCCCAGGATGTAGGTGTGCATTCCTGGAATGCACACCAAGCCTTTGCAGCCTGCTAAAGATCACACATCCTATCACTACACAATTGATTATACACCTCTAAGCATATATGGTTAAATATTTCTAAGCATAAATGACAATCAACAATACAAAACCTAACAGTCATTATGGTGCATAAGCTAAATTTATTGTCTAAAGGGCTGTTGTAATAAATGTCTCACACTTTTTGGTACCGTGTCAAATTAAAAAAAAACAAAAAACCACGACGTCACTCTATAGGCGGAGCCACCTGTCACGCCCATTGGATCTGCTCGTCAGTGCTGAGAAAAGCATTTCGCCGACAGCTCAGAAATGTCTCCGATAAAGGACTTTAATGTGACTTACGGAACAATCGACGAAAGCGATACTTTTTCTGAAGGAGATACTATAGTTGGGACAGTTAGTTTCAGCCTGACAAAAGCCATCAAAGTCAAGAGCGTTTCTGTAAAGGCCAAAGGAGACGCAAACGTACACTGGTCTGAAGGAAGTGGAGATGACGAGAGATCGTACAGTGATCATATGAGATATTTCAAGGTGAAGGAACTCTTAGTTGCAGAAAATGCTAAAGGTAGGTTTGTTTATTTATTTAGAACTTGGAAATCACGTTATTTTGCCATTTCACTCCTCATGGCAATATAATGAGTTTGTTATGATCACTGGTTTCTTTTAGTTTTATTCATGTAATCCTTGTATATTATGACAATTCCGTTCTTGCGCTTCTAGTTTGGTTGTCATCTACTATTCAATTTTCATTAAAATTTTTAGTTCTTAGTTCCATAAAGGACGGTGCTTTAATCTGCTGTCATTCCCCAAGGAGTCCCCAAAGCGGATGGATTTATGATTTAGCTAGAGTTGTGCGCGCGAAAGACGGATGTTTTAACCATTTCACCACACTTCGAATGTTTTGTTATTTTAGACTGTAATTCTCTTAATTGTTTGCGTATCCTCTCTTGAATCCTCTTGTGTCAAACTATTCACATGTCTGCCTTTCCCTGCGTCTCCCTTCCTGTTTTGTCTGTGATTTGTCTTCCGTGTCTTGTGACCAGTTTGAATTCGACCCTCTTTTCTACTTCAGTCTCAACTGTTTGAGGGTTCCCTCTTCTGTTACACTCCTTGATTACCCCATGTGTTTATAAATGGTACTTTCCCCCTTAGGCTGCACTATTTGGTGCCACGTCTATACACTTCTGCCGTGTGCTTCTCGACTCTGTTTCTGCCAGTTTTTATACTTTGCCAAACTATTAACCAGGTGGCGGGGATCGATATATAGCATCATATTCCGACATTTTGCGTGGCTTTATTGATACAGAGACATACAGAGACACCAAATATATTTTTATTCAATCCGTTACAAGGGTTCATCTCAACAAGAAGGCAAATCTCATGCACTACCATCCAGAGATAACATTATTTACATTTAATTAGCTCAGCTAATAAACGAATCAACACTGGACACCCTTTGCTTGATAGAGCTACTTCCTATAAGGCTACAGCTCTTAAAAGTAGAGTCATAAGACCTTATATCACAGAGTTATAGTAGTCTTCAACCAGAAATTATAAAAACCTCAAAGCACATTTTCTATAGCTTCCGTCTTTTGCAGGAGCAACTGTGTATATAGAAATACCTGCATTGGCGTTTTTGAGTATATAAAACTAAATAAAGAATGGAATTCGTCCTTCTCTTGAAATTTAAATTGCTCAAAGCAAAAAGCTACTTTCACATTGGCTCTGGTCCCACTGTACCTCTGATTCTCTCTTCTCAGTTATCATTCCTTGTGAGTCTTGCATTATCCTAACTCACTAAACACAACCCAGTCACAGGCACTGTAGGATAGATTATAATATTGCAGAATTCCCATAGAGTCTTTTCAAAGTTAAAGTCATCTTCAGTGTCAGACACTGATAGGTGCCAATCTTTTTTGGGGGGAGTAAAAAAATATTACTGACCTGGTAATGGCCAGGTAACCGGGCTGGTTACATCCATGGTTGTCATGGTCTTCTAGCTAGAAACTAGCAGACTGGCTTGAAAAAAAAAAAACATGTTACCAATGTGCAGAGATAATATTAAAGACACTATGGTGATACATGCATTTTAAAGATCCCTGCTTTTTTAAAGAGTTTTCTGTGAAGTTAAGAATAATTAGAAAAGTGTGTGCAAAAACAACAGGAATAACAGTGCATACAGACATGAGTATTGATTAACTGTAGAAAAAGTAAGATATAACTACTGATGCTTCAGTGAGTTCTGTTTGAGGTATACAAGTTAGTATGGCCATAAGCCACCACAGGAGTTACAACAGCAGAGGTATCCACATATTTGATTTGACAGATTTTTATACTGGATACCATTCCTGATACAGCCCTTCCAGGGATTTGTCCCAACTTCCCTTCTTCCAGATGATCTTTTGCTGATAGGAGAAACATTAAACATCACATAGATTAAATGAAAATCTCCCCAAAGTAAAATGCAGCTATTATTAGTTATCATTGCCTACCTATGATTATTCAGTATGTCTGCCATATAAAAACCTTAAAATGTCACAAGCAGAAAAAAAATAAATAAAAAAAGAACCAAAAGCATTGTAATATTTGATTTAATCTGATGTGCAGTTAAATTAAACAGACAAAAGTAAACCAATGCCATTCTTAAAAAAAAATACATTTAATGCAAAGTCTAAAACAGGAATATAAAAAAAGCACTCGAGTTTCAAAGGTGAGTTTAAAGTTGTCTGCATTTTCTTTTAGTTTTACTGAACGTGATTCAAGTCTAGACTTTTTACAGTGAAGTTCTTTATCAAATATATCTTCTAGTTTGTAACTAGGCTTGATGCAGATCTTGGAAAGCAGCAGTTGCACTTAAGAGCCTACCACTCAAGACAAGCATTATAGGTGGTTTAATACGACAGTCTCTTATTTTTGTGATGTGTTAATCCAAAAGAAACCATTCATTGCAAAGTTTAAGTCCAGTTTTAAAGTCCTCGATACAAAAAGGTAGCAAGTCAAACAACGTCTCACAAGCTATGACTGAAACAAACTGATCCAAACTGGGCAAAAGCAAACCGACAGGTGTCCCCCTTTCCTCCTCACGGTTTCTCTACGGAGGCGGTCCCGTGTCCGTTAAGGTGGTGCTGGGGGTTCGTCTCCTGAGATGGAGGCCCGTCCACGTCCTCGCGCTCCCCGTGCGTAGAACTGTTGCTGCTGTTCGCGGAGGCCCAACTGTCTCGACGGCCAGTGCTGTCCCACTGACTGTAGCTTTGCAGAGCAGAAACCAGCAGGAGGCAAAGAATCAGTGCAGCACAAAAAGAGAGGAGCAGACGAGAGCAGCAGGTCAGAAACAAGCACAACCAATTCGGAGAGGAGCATGTGAAAGCACATTTGATAGAAGCACAGAGGTTATGCAGAAGCACCAGAAACAACTTACACATAAAACAGCAATTTATTCATGTGTTACTATTTGATTTTAAGCTCAGCAGAATGGTGAGAACAAGTGCTGATGGATCAGAAAAGCAGAGCAAGTGCAGCGAGCATGGCAGATCCCAATTTGGCATGATGCAAACAGAGCTCAGAGACACCTCTTAACACTTGATCACAGAAAACAAGACAAACTACTTCAACATTCAACTTACATAATGATAAATGCGTGGAATAAATCTAAATGTGGTATAATGGATTGTTACAAAACAAGTACAGAAGGAAATAAAGTTGTTCAACTTGTCTGGACTAAGACACATAAGTACATTTTGAGAATGTGAACTAATTTAAGTGATAAGAAGTAAATTGTAAATATATCAGTCCTCCTCTGCCATTTTAAAAAGTCTGTACAGGAAAGTTTAATCACATTTCTCCTGCAGGCACTTCACTTCCCCAAGGGGCCCATTATTTTAAGTTCAGGCTTAAAATCCCAGAGGGGTAAGTGGGAATTTCTGGCTGCAAGCATCAATACTGTGTCATAACTTGCCTTTACAAACAAATGCATTATACCATGGTTCTGTTTTATAGGAACATGCCATCATCCTTTACAGGATGCCATGGAAAAATTGTCTACATGGTTGAAGCAAAGATATCCAGGAGCTGGCGATGGCCTTCTACAGTACAAAAAGAGATCAAGTTTGTTTCTAAGGCATTTCTACACACTGTTCAAGTAATGGCAAACACTGCAATGGTTTGTTAGAAATTTTATACTTGGAAAAGTGTATTGTAACCTTTAAAAATGCAATTCAGTGAGGCATTAAGTTGTGTTGGAAAATGTTTGTCTGTATGTTTTGTTATAGTGTCCACATTCTGGTACAGTGAGTAAAAAGATGAGTGGTCTCTCCAAGGGACAGGTCCAAATGTCTGCTACTATTAACAGAACAGTCTGTTTTCCAGGTAAATTGTTTGAAATTTGCAAAATCTAATGTAAATACATTTAACAATGCAGTTTACTTATAATATTTGCTTTTGTCAGGTGAAACTTTATCTGTTGCCACCAAAATCTGCAACTCTTCCTCCAAGGACATGAAGCCCAAATTCAAACTCCAGGAGAGAATAGTGTACCGTGCTGGTTGCTCTTCTACGTCCAGTGAGAAAACTTTATTTAAAAAGGTCGGGGACAATATAAATCCAAACTCAGAGGAAAGTGTCTCCTGCCAAGTGAAGATTCCCGTTGATGTCATCATTCTCCATAACTGTGAAATCATCTCAGTGGAATATTACATCAAGGTATGAAACAAAGTCATAGTTCTTTTATATAGTATTACCTTAGAAATTAAACTTCATCTGTTTGTAAACATTTTCAGGTAAGTAATAGACACGGAAAACACGTGTCCTAAACTCTTAAAAAAATGTATACAAAAAATTACTGCAGAACACCTAATTAAACTACTACTATTGCAAAATGCTGCATAAAATTTGAATAATAACATATAAATTATTTATGATAAATAACTGAAACAGTAACTTCATATGTTGCACTTTGATTCAGATGTTTACTAATCTATTACTGACATGTTTCCCAGGTGTATGTGGACATTAGTTTTGCCATTGATCCAGAGGTTGTGTTTCCACTGGTCATCGTTCCTCCCAGTTTTGCTGCCTTTCCGCCTGGGGAGGATCTGGGGCCTTACCCACCTGGGACAGCCGGGGCTCCAAGCTACAGTGACTTCACTTCCTTTAACCAGTGGCCACAAGGTGCCCCACCATATGAGTTCTCAGCTCCAGCGTTTTCATCACCCTCAGTACAATATCCAGGATCTACTGCTCTGCCTCAGTTTCAGCAGGAAGAACCACCTCCATCGTATACGTCTCTTTATCCTCACCAAAATGAACAACCGTAGAAGCTCAACTGGATACTGAGAAAATGAATGAACTAAATGTTAATAGTAAGTCACACCTCAAAAATAGCTCTTGGGAGTATGGGCTAATGAATCTTCAGTTGGGTTTGGAAAACAGACATCAGTGTAAAATTCTGAAAGCCGAGATAAGAGACAAGAAAATTGGTTACCACATGTGTGTGCCTTTGGTGGGTGCTGAGCTTCTTGTTGGTCAATTAGCAGGACAGCATGAGGCCTTACAGCTGTTGTCACATGAGAGAACTCATAGTTGCATAAAAAATTGAGTTTTTCATACTGTACTAATGAAACAAAGAAAAGACAGCACATAGCTGATGATAATAACTAGTTTGCAAGTGGAATGGAAAAGGTGCTGCTTTAAGGCTGGCATTCACTTAATTATTTGTTTTTGTTCAGGAGTATGTGCCTGCAGGTGAACAGTGACTAAGCCAATGATTTGTTGTGAATTTTACCTCCATGTTGTCTTTGCTACAACCATGATAATTCGAGTTTTCTATTTTCCTTTGTGGGGTCTTTATCTTACAATAGAAAGTGCCTTGAGGCAACTGTTGTTGTTTTTTTGCCACTGTATTAAAAAAAATAAAATAACCTGCTTCTTGTCTGCGGTCACTGGGTTTTATAGTAGAGTCATCAGACACTTGTTTATGCCAGGCATTTCCAAGAAAGTGTAGTCATGTGTCTCTTGATAGGTTGTTACTCTTTAAAAGGTTTAGTTGAAACATTTACTAGCACAGAGATAAGTTCATATCCAGATGCGCATACATTGTATTTATAATACATATGAGAACATATTTTTTTATGCTACTTATATTACTTCATTTCCTTTTTTTATTTTCACACAAAGACTAGAGGCCAATAAAGGGTCTGTTGCAGTTCAGTGGCTTCCTTCTGGTGGCCACACTTTCTAACAATTTAACAAAATCATACACTCCAAAATCCAAGTTTCGATTTATCTTGACGTTTCCTTTGTTAGATTTTATCTGTGTATCTATCTGTAAGTTTTTTTTTTCCCATTATTTTCTGAATTTCTTTATAATTTTATCCCATAAGTTTTAAACTGGTTATCATCGTTGTAATTTTTGCTAGGTTTTCATTTTTATTATGTTTGTCCATGTGAGTCTTATTTATTGAAATTTCAATTTACATGTGATTGCCTGGAAAGCACTTTGGCTCAATCACTGTTGATTTAAATGCACTATAAAAATAAAATTGACTTGACGTTTGTTAGTTATGTTAGTTAGTATTATGCTCATTCATTTCAGATAAAATGAGGAGGCCTTTTCACAATTTTATACTTAGTAGTATACTTAGAGTATTCTATATTTTATCTTTAATAATATTTAATTGTTAAAAATTCAGTGTGAGTTGTGGCTTATGCTTTTGGTGTGCCATTCTGCTTATTTTCTGTGTCATTTGTAAACACAACACTGGTTCATCCCCTTGACTTGGGTGTATTTTCTTATGTTTACATATCATTAAATAATACCAACAGTTATCTCAAGGCATTTTATATCATTTATTTATTTATTTTATTGTGTTTATTTTTATAACACCTGTCTTGCACAAGTATGGTCTGAATGCTTTGTTGTGCTAAACACATTTGCTTTCCCAAGAGGAGCACTATGGACTTTAGGTAGGTTCTTCTTGCTAATCATTTTATTTTATTTTATTTTATTTATTGGATATTATGGATATTAAGTGTCTACTACCTGTTCCACAATATGGAGGGGTGGGGGCTGCTGTTGTAAGGCTGGTATTGATTTATTAATTGAGTTCTTTTCTGTGAAGTTCACTTCTCCCCTTTTTTTTAATTGTCTTTCTTACATTGTAACTGTGTTAACCTTTGCTTCTTTTCTGTTGTCAGTGCGTTTCATAATAGTGTCATGAGACACTTGTTTATGCCAGTAATTTCTCAGAAAGAGCAGACATTTGTCTCGTGATAGGTTGTTACTCTTTGAACAGTTTAGTTGAAACATTTGCAAGCACAGTGATAAGTTCCATTCTTAAAAATGTGTATTTTTTTTAGGCCACAGTGATTTGGTTAAGCTCTGCATCAGCAAACAGTGTGTTGACTACAAGTGGATTCAAACTGCAATTCTGTGTGTGATGAACCTGCATTGCCTGTGCAAAACAGATTAACATGTAATCACTTGCTAAGAAAGCAATGGGAAGTCAGGCTTGTTTATAGAATGCAATTCATATGCAATGGTAATTTGAAGAGCTTTGTATATGATGAATGAAAGGAAATTAAAAATGGGAATAAATCAATTATAAGAGTTTTTAATACTTTTAAAATTTACAGCTGGTCAGAAATGTAGGAAAGATAAAGCGCTAATTCACCATGTTTAGTTCAGTAGGTATACTGCCTACAGATATCTAGTATATGCACACCTTTCAGAAGAGGAAGCATTGACTGGCTGACAGGTGTTCACTTTACTGCACCATAAGAGAGATGTGACTGGAGTCATCCAACTAGCTCAGGCCAATTTAGTATCTCAAGGCAGTCCATTAAAGAAAGCAAATGCTGTGTGCAAAAACACCCTCAAATTTTGATACCCTCCTCCTCTAACCAAATATGTTTTTCCTAATACACACACCCACATACAGACACAAACCTGTCCAAACACCTTCCACACAAGTTATGCTTTGCATCTTTTAACACTAATCTAGATTTTCGCATTTATAATTCAAGTTTGAATAAAGTATTAATAAGATCTTAAGGTTAGGTTGTTGTTTCTAGAAACTTTTCTTTTGAACTTATTACATAACAGCATCACAATCTCTCCACAAGCTTCAAAATCAGGTATTTGCAAGCATTTGCAAACAGGAAAACAAAGGGAACGTTTTTAATGATGTCTAAAAAATTATTCAGGAAATTGGGGAGATCAATTTTGTGAATAATAACTGAGGCATTATACACCACTTCATGTACTGAACAATCTTGCAAAAAGAAATGCATAATACACACTGCACAATGTAGCTCATTATTAATGAAGTCATGAGGAACATTATTGTATAGGTGTCCTTTGTCAATATGGCACAATGACACCACTTTAATAAGGTGAGCAGGCCTCCAATTTTACATAAAACAAGACTGAATAGCTCTTAGGAAAGCTCATTCTCTAACCATGATGTCACAGTGATTCCTCTCAGCTGCACCTCCTTCACAACTTTCTGGTGCTGCTGCATCCTTCTCTCCACTCTCTTGCTGAAAGATATACTTGCTGACAACCTCATAGAATTATGCGAGGTAAGAAACCTCAGAAATACTTCTTGCAAAATCTCACAAAGCTTATAAAACCAAAACAAGGCTACTGCAGTTGCAGCCTTCTGGAGTCTGGTTAAGCTCTTTGCACATCACAGACTCAGATAAAGAGTCTTTTAACACTCAGTCTTTGACTCAAGTTGATAACCAGGGGTGCACATAAGTGGTCCGCAGGTGAGCATGTGCTGTCAAAATAAAAAACACGCACCAGATAAGAAGTTGCAACGCGCGTTTGCGTACATAAGATTTTCTGAAGGAGGACAAACATTTGTTTAGAACTCTTAAAGATGTCAAAGAAGAAAGCTCCTTTAAGCAATTACTTTGGTGTTCCTCCACCTCCAAAGAAATGTCAGAGGTAGTCAGAACCGCAAAAGAAGCGTGTATTCTCGGAAAAGTGGTTACAGGAGGTGAGCTGGCTTCAGACAAATGATGAACGCACAGAGATGTGGTGCGGAATATGCCGTGAAAATCCCACTCTAGCGGACAACTTCTTATCTGGTGCGCGTTTTTTATTTTGACAGCGCATGCGCACCTGCGGACCACTTATGTGCACCCTTGTTGATAACTCCCTCTTTACTTAGATTGTTCAGTCACACACAGTTATGCAGAGTCCCCTTGCAGCTGGTAGGTCACACCCAGATTTTCAGGCTAGTATTTTCAGATTGGAGACTAGTGATGGGATTTCCGGCTCTTTTTAGAGAACCGGCTCTTTCGGTTCGGCTCACTAAAAAGGGCCGGCTCTTTCGGCTCTGAACCGGCTCTTCAGGTTGTTTTGTTGCTTTAATTAATTTATTATTAACAATAATATAAAATTATGCACAAAAGGAATTACTAATGTAAAAAAAAAAGTGGTTTTATTTATATATGTTTATATATAAATATATGCGGTGGCCCCTAGAGACAAAACACGTACAAATTCCAAAAAGCACGTACAAACTCCAAAACACATTTCTAGCATGAACTGAACTTCCAAAACAGAGCTACCTAGATCACTTAAATTACACAATTGAAAGCATGAAAGCCTATGTGTATTGTTTGTGTATTTATACACAAGCATTCATATCTAGTCAAATAATTTTTTAAAAAAAAGTTCATTTACCTGTTATTACCACACACCAAATCCGGTCGTTGGTACTTGCTGGCTTATGTAGCCACTAGGTAACAAAAGCTCAACACTGCCCCTAGCATCCTGGAGCACTTCTGTTGTCTTTTGTACGTGTTTTGAGTTTTTATGTGCTTCTGAGTTTTTACGTGTTTTGGAGTTTGTACGTGCTTCGGAGTTTGTACGTGCTTCAGAGTTCGTACGTGATTTGAAGTTTGTATGTGCTTTGTCTGTAGGGGCCACCGTAAATATACTTTTATTTATTCACTCCACATAAAATGTAATAAATAAATCATATAATACAAAAATCAACTATTCACATTTCAACTTTTAACTATTTAAATTTTCAGCTTTTTCCTTTTACAAATTTAAAGTGAAACAACACAAAACACTGCAAACCACAACACAATTAAATATAAATTACAATATGAAAACAAAAAGAAGATGCATATTCTCTGTCATATGGGCCTGCATGATTAAACTTTCTGAATCCTTTATCATCTGCAACTGAAAATAGTTGTGCATGATTACTATACCTTTCTAATGTGATGTTGTTGTCCCTGGCTCTTTCTCTCTCTCTCCCTCCTGCTCTGTTCCTGTGCTACTGAGTGTAACTACCGCCCCTCCCCCCTCTTGCCAGCGTAAAGCACAAGGCTGCATGCTGAGTGAAGTGGAAAAAAAGTGCAAGAGAGAGGCTGAGAGAAAGAAAAATAAAAAACCCACGGCTCGCGATAAGGAGCCGGCTCGCGTCGTTCACGTCAAAGACCCGGTTCTAAGAGCCATTTCGTTCGCAACCGACCCATCACTATTGGAGACACTTTACACCCAAGACATCTTACTGACTGCATATCTGTGTAGTCAGAAGCCTTCAGGGCTGCAAACAGTACTGAGGACAGTGGGGAAAATCAATGGGTTTTCCCCACTTCCCCACATCCAGCACACTGCACAGGAACACTGTCTGAGCAGAGCAAACAAAATGATAAGGTCTATTCTCTCTGCTTACAAGGTTCTAAAGGTTCACAGCGGGTAAAATAAGTATAAAACACGTCACCAATTTTAAGTACATTTATTTCTAAAGGTGCTAATTTAATGCTAACATTAAATTCTGACCAGATCTACAGTCCACAAAAATAAACAAATGAAACATAGATGTTCACAAATTAGATTATGTGGAATAATCGGAAATGAGACTGTTTTTTAAAAAAGTATTGAACACATGCAGAACAAGAGGTGTGAAAGGCATGGAAAGACATTTTGTTGCTTTGTCAAGTACTGAAGGTTCCAGTGAGCACTGTTGGGGAACAGAGAGAGAGAGCGAGAGAGAGAAAGAAAGAGAGAGGGAGCTTTACTGGCTTTTCTTTTGTTCATGTGTGCTATATATTTGTAATATGCCCTTTTGTATGAGTATAAGAGTATCAGGCACGTTAGAAAGCTACGTTAAGAGGACAAGTATGGGCTCAAAATGTGGTCATAAATATTTTGTACTTGTAAAAAAGATTTGTATGTGTAAAAAAGATTTGTGTGTGCGTAAAAAAGATTTGTGTGTGTAAAAAAGATTTGTGTGTGCGTAAAAAAGATTTGTATGTGTAAAAAGAATTTGTGTGTGTGTAAAAAAGATTTGTATGTGTAAAAAAGATTTGTGTGTGCGTAAAAAAGATTTGTGTGTGGACTTAGCCCAAAAAAACCCCTGCAAGTTACAAGTACGAATTTTGACCCTATTTTTCTTCCTTTCATCTGATTGGTCAATGTCATGTCAATCACAAATGTAACAATCCAATCAGAGAACAGATGGGTTTGGCTGTCGGAGGGGCGCTTTTTTTGAACTGCAGGTCTTTGAAGGGAATAAATGCCCTTTTACATGCCAACCCAGCGTTTTCCTTCATCACCACGAAGGAAAACAGTCTGTGGTCGTCCGAGTTTGGTGATTTTTGTGTCACAGGACTACGTGTTTAATACAGGGACTTCCACAGCCTTTTCAACAGCGCTGCGGACCGCGGGGTGGGGGCGGGCAGTGTTTTGGAAATGACAGTCTTCATTACAAAGCTTTCTTCGTTATGAATTAGCATACATGTTTTTATTGAACATTTGAAGAACCAGCAAAAAAAACAGAAACTCTTGTAGAGGACATAAAGTCAGAGATAGAAAAGACAAGGAGCAGGTGCATCTAGTACAGGTAGAGCTGCTGCAAAAACCCACAGAGCCCAGCAGCCAGCGCAACAAATTCTGGATCCTTTGCTTTTAGTTAGCAGTTAGCATTAGCAGCACATCCTGCGTCCGACGTGAAAGGACTTTTATGCTGCGCACTGTGACTCACAGCAATGGTCCTGGGTCAGCCCTGACTTTGTGTTAAACTAATCCTAAAGTAATAAAGGTATTTATAACCACTGATATAGCACAACTTTATCCTTTCAACAGCTGCTGAAAGTTAGGGGACCTAGCTGCTATCGGATATTTATATAGAGATCCTCCAGCTTCAAACTGTATTACCCTTCAAGGACCTGCAGTTCAAAAAAGTGCCCCTCCGACAGCCAAACCGATCTGTTCTCTGATTGGATTGTTACATTTGTGATTGACATGACATTGACCAATCAGATGAAAGGAAGAAAAATAGGGTCAAAATTCGTACTTGTAACTTGCAGGGTTTTTTTTGGGCTAAGTCCACACACAAATCTTTTTTACGCACACAAATCTTTTTTACACATACAAATCTTTTTTACGCACACACAAATCTTTTTTACGCACACACAAATCTTTTTTACACATACAAATCTTTTTTACGCACACACAAATCTTTTTTACACATACAAATCTTTTTTACACATACAAATCTTTTTTACACACACACAAATCTTTTTTACACATACAAATCTTTTTTACACATACAAATCTTTTTTACGCACACACAAATCTTTTTTACGCAAATGTAACAGAGTCATAAATCACATTGTTATAATTACACAAAATGTGTCCTAAACCCCCAAACTGCTCCTTTTATACCTGACTTTTAGGACCTCCAAGCCTGTAGTTGTGTTCATTATCAGTTAGAGCCCCTCCTCATTCTTTTCTTCTTCTTCTTTGGTGCAATACTATAAACACAGTGTACCCCTTTTGCCTCTCCCCTTTTTCTACAATTCCCCTGTGGGAGAGGTGGGTGTCATTTCTTTCCAACACCTTAAAACACACATAATTCATATTTAGCCACCCTGATGTTTATGATTGCGATTTTAGTTCAGTTATTGTCATTATTAAGCCTGTTTTTGTAAGATGTTATAAGTGTGTAGTATGTGTGTATCATAAATGTGTTTTAGGCGCCATAAATGCTAGCATGAATATATACCCTTGCTAGCTTGGGAGCTGTGGTGGGTTGAGCTAACCCTCTTCCCCACTGTTTGTATTTGGTCGTAGGAGCTGGAGTGGGCAAATTATTTACTTGGAGGTCTTTCTTTCTTTTACCTTTTTTATCAGGTACGTCGGATTTCATGTTGTTGTTTTTGTTTTATCTTATGTCAAATATGTTACGTGTAAATGCATATTTTATGTTTAATGTAAAAATAAATGCCAGCCCTTTTTCTACAATTCCCCTGTGGGAGAGGAGCTGGAGTGGGCAAATTATTTACTTGGAGGTCTTTCTTTCTTTTACCTTTTTTATCAGACACAACGCAGAATCACACCGGTTACACACACACAAATCTTTTTTACACATACAAATCTTTTTTACGCACACACAAATCTTTTTTACACATACAAATCTTTTTTACAAGTACAAAATATTTATGACCACATTTTGAGCCCATAGACAAGTTTTTTGAGAGAATATGTCTGTGAAGGTTCTCAGTCATCCAGGTCATGGTAGTCTAAAGAGCTTGAAAAGAAGTTTGGACTGGACTTCTCTAAGTTGCTTGAAGATGTTTTACCTCTCATCTGAGAGGCTTCTTCAGTTCAGTTCAGTCAAATGGTGGAGATTCCCAGATTTAAGTCCTAGAGGAGTGTCCCCCCAAGGGGGTCAAAAAGCCCCCTGTTGCTCCTCTACCTGATCACATGAGCCAAGGTGTGAAAACAGGTGTAGGTCACAATCAGCCAAGGGTTACGGGTGAACCCGCTGTGAAACCTAGCCCCACCCTATCATGTGATTTTATGAGGTCAAACGGGCCAGGATGTGTGTGGGCGTTAAGGCGTCCGGAAAAAGATCTCAAAACTGGATTATAGATGGCAGACAGTTTTGTGTCGTAAACCACCGCCTCTGTTCAAAGATGGTCGTTCACAGTGGACATAGATGGCTTCTTTCACTCCTCTTTCAATCATGAACTGTGCTCCACCGACCCCCTCCCTCTCAGGACGAACAATTCTTGGAACATCTGTGATGGCCGAAACATGTCTAACATGTCCCTGTGGCAATTCCTCACGGTTCTCACAACGGCCACGCTTCGAGAAAGGTCAAAAAATCCATGACAGATAGATAGCTAGATAGATAGATAGAAAATGTATTTATTTATTTATTCATTCATATAAATGACATAAATATAAATAAAATAACAAGAGAAAAGAAACAAAAAACAACTTAAAAACATCAAGTTTTCATGAATATCTCTATAATATCTCTATCTAGTGTGACCTCTGTGTTATGGCTCTTTAAATGAAGGAACAGGGTCGGGTCAGTTTTATAGCAACAGCCCCTTTTATTCAGTATCTGAATGACAAAGTGCAACAAAGTGGTTTTAATTCTTGTGGAAAACCAGCACGAGCCGTCTGTGGGAATCCCTCATCACTTAACATTTAACTATGTTAAAAAAAGTTCAAGTAAACTATTGACACTATAGGTGCGCACATCTTTTTCAAGCGTGGATGGACTGTTAGCGATCAAATAAATAAATAAGGTTGTATGAAGTCCGATGTCTGTCTGCTGTTTACCGGAAAGATTAAAAAAAACAACAACAACAAACGCTGTTTGCATAAGCATGTTTGTGGCTAGCTAAGTAACTTAGCAATGCTAGTTAAGCTAACACTGCCATTAACCCACCCACCATGCTACACAATAAACCCACCAGGTGCCGTGATGATGGTGCGGTGGAGGCTGCAGCTGCTAAGGGTTCACTACTGCCGAAGCTTTGGATGGCTGCCAAAACGGCTCTTCCAGTTGTAAAAAGTGTCACTTGGCAGTTTGCTGTCTTCTGCCGTGTGTTTGGCAGTTAACTCACTCCAGTGCCAGTGGGTATATTGTTCGTAAGCGATTTTTGCCATTTTGTTTGGATCATTTATTGTTGTAGGTGCCTATTTTTTTTTTATGGAGGCATGGGACACACGACACAGGAGCTCTAGTTTTACACTCCAACTTTATTCACCTCCAAACATGAACTAAGCATATTGCACCCAAACACAACAGAACCCTTCCTCCAAGCTTGGGTGTGAGTGGAGCCCTCTAGTGGGTCGCCACACGTGCTAAAGACTTGGGATGCTGTGTAAGACATAAATAAAGCTAAAATACAAAGGTTTGGACACTGTTTTGCATGTTTCCCTACTGTAAGGGTCTCTGCAAGCATACAGGGCTCTGAGAGGGTACAAGATGATGTCATGGTTCGATTTTTTGAGGAAGAGACATACGACTGGAAGTCCATAGTGGGTCAACACAAATTATTTTATTAAAACACACAGTACAGTGTGAGAAGAAACTTGCAACAGCCACCCTACAATCTTCCAATCTTCCTCGAGCAGACCGCTCCCCATCCTTATATTACCCTGATGACATCACAGCTAGATCTTACTGGAAATGATAACAGTTCCAAAATTCTCCTTATATAGACATCCGATACTACTTTCGAAACAAACAAGTTTGTGATATGTTGTGCAATTTTGTGAGACTGTGTGTCCAACCGAGAGATTGTCCTGAGACGACCTCCCTGTTCTTAGTACGTGCGGGAGTGAACGTGCGTACTTTCCATGACTCTCTATGTGCATGTTGGTGTGGGCCTGAATCTGTGTGTAAGTGAATGTAGAAGGCCCTGCTGGACCCACAGCTTCGAGAGGTGTGAATACAATGATATGGATACCATTTGCAACAGCTTAAGCAGATAGAAAGAATAATAGAGAACAACAATAGACTAATTAAAGTGATGATAATATGCATACATTAATATTTTGCTCAGATTACCATAGATATAATTCAGAGATTATTCTGTCAACTGGTTCAACAATGATGAATGATTGATCCATGATAGTTCTGATTATAAATTGTCACCATAAGAATACAAAATAAAATATCTCTTGTCCACACTCCTCCTCTTTGGCCATCGGCCAACCTTTACCCGAATTTTGTTTCACTCCTCCGTCCAGGCGGCTTCTCGCAACGGCATCATATACCCCGGACCAGCTGAACCAGCTGAACCAGAGTCTAGGGCCCTGCTTACCAGTTTTACCAACACTCGCCTTACCAGAGGAATGAGACAACATCCGATCATCAATATACCTAGAAAAACTATAAGAGAAAACATGGCAGACATAAACACACCCTTCCATTGCCCAAAAACAGACGTGATCCAGTCTCCCAGCCCCGTGTTCACGCCTGATTGCTCATGCATGGTTCTAAATAACGTTTTCAGATTCTCAAGCGCCCGAGTGACCGTTCCGTCCGGAGCAGTATTGTTGGGAATAAAGGTGCAGCACATGTCACCAAACATTGCACATACTCCACCTCTCTCAGCCAACAACATGTCCAAGGCCATTCGATTTTGGACTCCCATTAAAGACGTCGGACCTAATTGTTCCCACCTGAGCCAACCTCGCGCTTGAATTTCCTTGACGACTCGATCGGTTTGGACTCTGGAGCGGATAGACCTCTGCGTCTGGGCAATTCGCCTGTCTGCCAATAACTTTGGAATTCTACTAGAAACAGTCGATCATATTTGTTTGTCAAAGCTGAATCCAAAGCAAACTATGCTAAATTAGCGTTTTGAGCTAACAGCTACAATAAGCATAAAAGTTAGTAAAAAAGTAGTCAGTAACACTTTCGGTCCGCTAGTAAAACGTAGTTCTACTAATCTGAGCTCGATTACTCTTGAACCGGAACTGGATGTAAGTCCCAAAAAACTGAATTTTGGAACTGAAATTGAATTGTAGAACTGAAACTGAATGGTGAGAAGTGAATCTGAAATTATTCGAGAGCTAAATTTTTAAAGGATAAAATACGGTTTCAAAGCAAATTAATTCATTTTCAAAATATAAAATTCAATTTCAATTTATTGATGATCATTTTCAAACCAAATAAATTGAATTTCAAATTAGGATAATTCATATTCAGTTTTTAAAAGGTTGAACAGACTGAAACACATGGTGGGCCTCTCTGGTGCTGTACACAACTGGTTCACTTCCTATCTCTCTGACAGAACTTTTATGGTGAGTATGGATACATGCTCCTCTAAGATCCATAAAATGACATGTGGTGTGCCCCAAGGGTCGGTTTTAGGCCCTGTACTTTTTAATTTGTATATGCTCCCTCTCGGCGGTGTCATCAGGAGGCATGGAGTGAACTTTCACAGTTACGCTGATGACACTCAGCTGTACATCTCCGTGTCTCCTGATGACACCAGACCAATGGATGCCCTTTTTAACTGTATTTTAGATATAAGATCTTGGATGGCAGAAAACTTTTTACAGCTTAACCAGGACAAAACTGAAGTTTTAATCATCGGTCCCGAGGCTCAGAGGGAGAAACTCTTGTCTAAATTAGAGGCATTTTCACTATGTCCTTCGCTACAAGTGAAAAACCTGGGTGTTATTTTTGACTCTGAGCTTGGTTTTATCCCACATATTAAACATGTAACCAAAATATGATTTTATCATCTAAAAAATATAGCCAGAGTCCGCCCTATTCTCTCTCGGGCCAACACGGAGATGTTGATGCATGCTTTTATTACCAGTTGCATTAATTACTGTAATGCCCTGCTCTCTGGTCTTCCTAAAAAGAATATTTCAACTTTACAACTTTTACAAAACTCGGCAGCTCGTGTGCTGACGAAGACCAGAGGGCGGGCCCACATTACACCGGTTTTAGAATCGCTGCATTGGCTCCCCGTGTGTTTCGGGATCGATTTTAAAGTTCTTTTATTGGTTTTTAAATGTCTTAATGGTCTTGGGCCTTCTTATCTCTCAGATCTGCTTTTACCATATGAACCCTCGCGGACCCTGAGGTCCTCTGGTACTGGCCTTTTGATTGTTCCTAAAGTCAGGACACATACTCACGGAGAGGCAGCTTTTCAGTGGTATGGTCCTCGTCTGTGGAACAGCCTGCCGGAGGAGCTCAGGGCCGCAGAGAACGTACATGTTTTTAAGAACAGGCTCAAGACCCACCTTTTTAATTTAGCTTTTACTTAACGTTTATTTATTTTATGCTTATTTATTCTATCCTGCTATTCTATTATTAATTTAGGCTTTACCTAATATTTATTGATTTTATTCTTATTCATTTTTTAATCTTCTTACTCTATTTATATTTATATTTATATTGTATCCCGTTCTTATTTATTTTATCGTTTTACCCTGTATATATCCTATTGTGTCATATCTCCAGTGTTTCCTCGGAGGGCGCTCTCTGCACCGGGGCTGTGATCGACCGTGGCTGCTGGGTCTCTGGGGGTCCTCTCAGCCTGGCTGGGGGGCTTCTTTGCCTCCCTCCTGCTGTGTGCCCAGCCTGGAGGCTGCGGTCTGTGACCGGCTCCCGGCGCAGACGGCTCCCTGTTATAGTGTTTCCTCACTTGGCTCATGCGAACCCAGACCAATTTTTACTCTTTAAGAGTGCGTGTGTGTGTGTGTGTGTGTGTGTGTGTGTGTGTGTGTGGAGTGAGTTGGAGGGTGGGGTGGGGTGGGCTGCTTTTAACCATGTAAAGCACTTTGTGCTACATTTTCTTTTTGTATGAAAAGTGCTTTATAAATAAAGACTGATTGATTGATTGATTAAAAGCATTTATTCAAGTTACAATTCAGATTCAATCTGAGCAATTCAAATTCAAATTTAACTTATTCATATTCAATTTCTGATGGCACAGATTTCTGCCCATACGGCCCTCATCTGGACAAATCATATTGATTCAAACTGAAGAATATTCTTGCATGAGAGTGAAACATATTCACACACAAGTCCAGCCGGTTTCTTGTCAACATTCTTAAATCATATTGATTTTTTTTCAGCCTCCTCACATATTTTAACTGCCACTGTTTGTTTCCCACAAGCTTTCCAGAGAGAAGCATGTGTAAAACATTCACTTAAACTGACTTGCTCCAGCAAACGTCATTAACAGTTGTGCTAATTTCTTAGCTGTTAATTTGTGTTGTTTGGCAGGTAATTATTGAAATGAACAGACTGCATCTTTGTATATAAATTAGCGGACTGTTAGGAGATCATCTAAAGACATTTCTACTCCCCTGGTCACATATTTACAAATGAGTAAATACGTTAATTTGTCTTAGTCAGAAAACTCACAATTTCTATATCTGATCCTAAATATCATGGTGGCAGCATTGAGAACTCATTTATTCTCTTTTACTATTTTTGAAGGTGCTGCCATTATAAAAGTCTCTGCAGGAAAGTTTAATCATATTTCTCTTGCAGGCACTTCACTTCCCCAAGGGGCCCACGCTTTTAAATTCAGGCTTAAAATCCCAGAGGGGTATGTGGGAATTTCTGGTTTCATGCATTAATACCGTGCTGTAGTTTGCTTTTACAAATAACTAGATTCTGTTTTTTAGGAACATGCCTTCGTCCTTCCAGGGGAAACATGGAAAAATTGTCTATGTGGTTGAAGCAAAGATATCTAGGAGCTGGCATTTGCCTTCTGCAGTACAAAAAGAGATCAAGTTTGTTTCTAAGGCATTTCTAAACACTCCTCAAGTAATGGTAAACACTACAATGATGTGTTACAAATTTGACATCTGGATTACAATTGAGTTGATCTGAAAAAAAAAATGTCTGTCTGGTTCTTTACAGTGTCCACAATCTAGTTCAGTGAGTAAAGACGTCGGTGTTTTCTCTAAGGGACAGGTTCAAATGTCTGCTACCATTAGCAGAGGAGTTTGTTTTCCAGGTAAAACATCTGCAACTTACAAAATAAAATGTGAATAGATTTAAAAATTGAGCTTATTGTTAATATTTGCTATTGACAGGTGAAACTTTATCTGTTGTTGCCAAAATCTGTAACTCTTCCTCCAAGAACATAAAACCCAAATTTAAACTTCAGCAGAAAATAGTGTACAGATGCGATGGCAAGACTAAAACCTGTGATGAGACTCTGTTCAAAGAGGTCGGGGTCACTATCCGTCCAAACTCAGAGCAAACTGCCTCCTGCCAGTTGAAGATTCCTAGTGATGCCATCACCACCCTCCGTAACTGTGATATCATCTCAGTTGAATATAAGTTAAAGGTATAAAACTATGTCATAGGGATTTCATGGTGAACTTTGGTTGTAAATGTTTGTAGGTAAATAATAGATAAAGAAAATGTGTGTCTTAACCTCTTAAATAATTGTCTGTGAAGGTTCTCAGTCATCCAGGTCATCGTAGTCAAAGGAGCTTGCAAAGAAAAGCGTCTGGACTTCTTTAAGTTTACTTGAAGACGTTTCACCTCTCATCCGAGAAGCTTCTTCAGTTCTAAGGTCAAATGGTGGAGAGTCCCAGATATAAACCTAGTGGGAGTATCCCCCCACAGAGGGACAAAAGGACCCCCTGATGATCTTCTAATCGCCTGAGCCAAGGTGTGAAACTGGGTGTGGGTCCCAATCAGCCAGAGTTTCGGGTGTGTTCATTGTGAAACCTGGCCCCACCTTATCATGCGAATTCCTGAGGTCAGATGGCCCAGGATGTGAGTGGGCGTTAAGGCGTCTGGGAAGGGATCTCAAAACTGGATTATAGATGGCAGAGAGTTGGTGTCGTAAACCCCCGCCTCTGTTCAAAGATGGTCGCTCACAGTGGACATAGATGGCTTCTTTCACTCCTCTTTCAAACCATCTGTCCTCTCTGTCCAAAATGTGAACATTGGCATCCTCGAAAGAGTGTCCTTTATCCTTAAGATGCAGATGGACTGCTGAGTCTTGTCCTGTGGAGGTGGCTCTTCTGTGTTGTGCCATGCGCTTGTGAAGTGGCTGTTTGGTCTCTCCAATGTAGAGGTCTGGGCATTCCTCGCTGCACTGTACAGCATACACCACATTGTTAAGTCTGTGTTTTGGCGTTTTGTCTTTCGGGTGAACCAGTTTTTGTCTGAGCGTGTTGCTGGGTCTGAAATGCACCGGGATGTCATGCTTGGAGAAAACTCTCCTAAGTTTTTCTGATACACCGGCTACATAGGGGATGACAATGTTGTTGCGTCTGTCCTTCTTATCCTCCCTCGTTGGTGTCTGGTCTTCTTTTCTGTGCCTCTTTGCTGACTTTAAGAACGCCCATTTAGGATAGCCGCACGTTTTGAGTGCTTCCTTTACATGTGTGTGTTCCTTCTTTTTTCCTTCAGGCTTAGAGGGAACATGTTCTGCCCGGTGGTGTAGGGTCCTAATTACTCCAAGTTTGTGTTCCAAAGGGTGATGGGAGTCAAAGAGGAGGTACTGGTCCGTGTGTGTGGGCTTCCGGTAAACTTCGATGTTGAGTTTGCCGTTCTCTTCAATGTGCACAGCGCAGTCCAGGAAAGGCAAACAGTTGTCCTTTGTGTCTTCCCTGGTGAACTTGATGTTTTTATCCACAGCGTTACTGTGCGCAGTGAAGGATTCCACTTCTTGTGTCTTGATTTTGACCCAGGTGTCGTCCACATATCTGTACCAGTGGCTGGGTACTCTTCCTTTGAAAGAGCCAAGAGCCTTCCTTTCCACTTCCTCCATGTAAAGGTTGGCTACAATAGGTGACACGGGGGAGCCCATGGCACAGGAAGAGTACCCAGCCACTGGTACAGATATGTGGACGACACCTGGGTCAAAATCAAGACACAAGAAGTGGAATCCTTCACTGCGCACATTAACGCTGTGGATAAAAACATCAAGTTCACCAGGGAAGACACAAAGGACAACTGTTTGCCTTTCCTGGACTGCGCTGTGCACATTGAAGAGAACGGCAAACTCAACATCGAAGTTTACCGGAAGCCCACACACACGGACCAGTACCTCCTCTTTGACTCCCATCACCCTTTGGAACACAAACTTGGAGTAATTAGGACCCTACACCACCGGGCAGAACATGTTCCCTCTAAGCCTGAAGGAAAAAAGAAGGAACACACACATGTAAAGGAAGCACTCAAAACGTGCGGCTATCCTAAATGGGCGTTCTTAAAGTCAGCAAAGAGGCACAGAAAAGAAGACCAGACACCAACGAGGGAGGATAAGAAGGACAGACGCAACAACATTGTCATCCCCTATGTAGCCGGTGTATCAGAAAAACTTAGGAGAGTTTTCTCCAAGCATGACATCCCGGTGCATTTCAGACCCAGCAACACGCTCAGACAAAAACTGGTTCACCCGAAAGACAAAACGCCAAAACACAGACTTAACAATGTGGTGTATGCTGTACAGTGCAGCGAGGAATGCCCAGACCTCTACATTGGAGAGACCAAACAGCCACTTCACAAGCGCATGGCACAACACAGAAGAGCCACCTCCACAGGACAAGACTCAGCAGTCCATCTGCATCTTAAGGATAAAGGACACTCTTTCGAGGATGCCAATGTTCACATTTTGGACAGAGAGGACAGATGGTTTGAAAGAGGAGTGAAAGAAGCCATCTATGTCCACTGTGAGCGACCATCTTTGAACAGAGGCGGGGGTTTACGACACCAACTCTCTGCCATCTATAATCCAGTTTTGAGATCCCTTCCCAGACGCCTTAACGCCCACTCACATCCTGGGCCATCTGACCTCAGGAATTCGCATGATAAGGTGGGGCCAGGTTTCACAATGAACACACCCGAAACTCTGGCTGATTGGGACCCACACCCAGTTTCACACCTTGGCTCAGGCGATTAGAAGATCATCAGGGGGTCCTTTTGTCACTCTGTGGGGGGATACTCCCACTAGGTTTATATCTGGGACTCTCCACCATTTGACCTTAGAACTGAAGAAGCTTCTCGGATGAGAGGTGAAACGTCTTCAAGTAAACTTAAAGAAGTCCAGATGCTTTTCTTTGCAAGCTCCTTTGACTCTTAAATAATTAATAACTACTATGAATATAAGACGCTGCATAAAAAAGCTTAACAAATAATAATTATATGTCAAATTAAAAAAGTAAAATTGGTAGTTTTATAAATTGCACTTTTAATTTGATTGTTACTTTAGTCTGATTTGATTCTAAATCGCTGACTTTTTCCAGGTATATCTGGACATTAGTTTTGCCTTTGACCCAGAGGTGGTGCTTCCACTGGTCATCATTCCTTACAGATTTGCAGCCATTCAGCCTGGGGAGCCTGTGGGCCCTTACCCACCCGGGAGAGCCTGGGCTCCAAGTTACAGCAACTACCCTTCCCTTGCCTTCCCCACTGGATCAGGTGCTTGTCCCTCACTAGATCCCGCTCAGCATGCAAACATAACAAGTGGCAATTTTAACCAGTGGCCACAAGGTGCTGCTCCATACGGGTTTTCAGTTCCAGGATTCACATCACCTTCAGTACCTGCATACCTTCCTGCTACGCCTCAGTTTCAACAGGGAGAACCATCTCTCTCAAATCCATGTCTTTCCCCTGAACTGGTTACTGAGCAAATTAATAAACTAAATGTGAGCAGTAAGTGACACCTTAAAAATAACTGTTAAGGTGAAAACCAAATTGGTCAGAGGCTATTCCTCAAACTGTAACTTTTAAAGTATCTGAAAGAAAAGAAAGTGGAATTAAATCATGTCATTGAGCCCAGATTTCACCTGTTGATGGCAGAAGAGGTCCAGCATGACCAAATGTAACAGTGCAGACAGTTCTTTGATTCATACTGCAATCTCTGATCTCAAAAGAGGTCTTTGAGTCTCTTATTATATATTTTTTGTTGATCCAAAGGTCAAAGGAGCTTGCAAAGAAAAGCGTCTGGACTTCTTTAAGTTTACTTGAAGACGTTTCACCTCTCATCCGAGAAGCTTCTTCAGTTCTAAGGTCAAATGGTGGAGAGTCCCAGATATACACCTAGTGGGAGTATCCCCCCACAGAGGGACAAAAGGACCCCCTGATGATCTTCTAATCGCCTGAGCCAAGGTGTGAAACTGGGTGTGGGTCCCAATCAGCCAGAGTTTCGGGTGTGTTCATTGTGAAACCTGGCCCCACCTTATCATGCGAATTCCTGAGGTCAGATGGCCCAGGATGTGAGTGGGCGTTAAGGCGTCTGGGAAGGGATCTCAAAACTGGATTATAGATGGCAGAGAGTTGGTGTCGTAAACCCCCGCCTCTGTTCAAAGATGGTCGCTCACAGTGGACATAGATGGCTTCTTTCACTCCTCTTTCAAACCATCTGTCCTCTCTGTCCAAAATGTGAACATTGGCATCCTCGAAAGAGTGTCCTTTATCCTTAAGATGCAGATGGACTGCTGAGTCTTGTCCTGTGGAGGTGGCTCTTCTGTGTTGTGCCATGCGCTTGTGAAGTGGCTGTTTGGTCTCTCCAATGTAGAGGTCTGGGCATTCCTCGCTGCACTGTACAGCATACACCACATTGTTAAGTCTGTGTTTTGGCGTTTTGTCTTTCGGGTGAACCAGTTTTTGTCTGAGCGTGTTGCTGGGTCTGAAATGCACCGGGATGTCATGCTTGGAGAAAACTCTCCTAAGTTTTTCTGATACACTGGCTACATAGGGGATGACAATGTTGTTGCGTCTGTCCTTCTTATCCTCCCTCGTTGGTGTCTGGTCTTCTTTTCTGTGCCTCTTTGCTGACTTTAAGAACGCCCATTTAGGATAGCCGCACGTTTTGAGTGCTTCCTTTACATGTGTGTGTTCCTTCTTTTTTCCTTCAGGCTTAGAGGGAACATGTTCTGCCCGGTGGTGTAGGGTCCTAATTACTCCAAGTTTGTGTTCCAAAGGGTGATGGGAGTCAAAGAGGAGGTACTGGTCCGTGTGTGTGGGCTTCCGGTAAACTTCGATGTTGAGTTTGCCGTTCTCTTCAATGTGCACAGCGCAGTCCAGGAAAGGCAAACAGTTGTCCTTTGTGTCTTCCCTGGTGAACTTGATGTTTTTATCCACAGCGTTAATGTGCGCAGTGAAGGATTCCACTTCTTGTGTCTTGATTTTGACCCAGGTGTCGTCCACATATCTGTACCAGTGGCTGGGTACTCTTCCTTTGAAAGAGCCAAGAGCCTTCCTTTCCACTTCCTCCATGTAAAGGTTGGCTACAATAGGTGACACGGGGGAGCCCATGGCACAGCCCTGTTTTTGTCTGTAAAAGCCTTCGTCGTATTTGAAATATGTAGTGGTGAGGCAGAGGTCTAACAGTGTGCAAATCTGATCGGGTGTGAAGTTGGTCCTGTCCTCCAAGGAGCTGTCTTCTTGTAGTCGTTTTCTGACAGTCTCCACGGCCTCCGTGGTGGGTATGCAAGTGAAGAGAGAGACTACATCAAAGGACACCATGGTTTCATCTGGATCCAGGGTAAGTTTCTGGACCTTGTCGGTGAAGTCGGTGGAGTTCTTGATGTGGTGTGGGGTGTTCCCCACAAGAGGAGCAAGGATGGTAGGAATTTGTTTAGCAATGTTATAAGTGGCTGAGTTTATGCTACTGACTATGGGTCTGAGTGGGACAGCTTCCTTGTGGATTTTAGGAAGTCCGTAGATGCAGGGTATGGCATCCCCTGGGTAAAGGCGGTGATATGTAAGGCGGTCAATATGTAAGGCGGTCAATAATTTGATCCAAAGATTCCTCTGTGGTCGTTGTTTTTGCCTAGATTTGGGAGGTATAGTATATCATCTTTCTCTACTGTAAATGATTCAAAATGCAGCTCCTGGATTCTTAAGTTGTATGAAAAAAGCAATACAAAACTCATGACAATTAGTTTGTAAAGGGAATAAAAAGTGCAGTGTGCTAAGGGTGGCATTATTAATTAGAGCTAGCGGTGTGTGTGCTTTTTTCATTTCTTTTTTCAGGAGCATGCGTCTGCAGGTAACTAATTAGTGTGTAAATTTGCTGTGAATTTTACTTTTACAGTTATTTTTTTTGTCTTTGCTACATTGTACCCATGTCTGATCTTTGTTGCTTGACTGTTGTCAGTGGGTTTCATAACAGCATCATCAGACAGTTGTTTATGTCAGTAATTTCCCAGGATATGCAGACATTTGTCTCATAATTGGTAGTGTAGTTGAAACAATTGGTAGCAATAAAGATAACTTCATATCAAAATATGTATAACACTGTATTGTAACTGCTTTATTTATTTTCTATTGTTAGATTTTATCCGTGTTTGTTTTTTTGTTTTTCATTTTTTCCTTTTATAATTTTATCCCACAATTTTCATGCTGTTTATCATTGTTGTGCTTTTTGCTTGGTTTTCATTTTTTTATGCTTGTCTGTGTTTTACTTTTTCTTTGGATACAGTTAATGTAAAACTGCCAACTGCACTTTTAAATGTAGTATAAAAATGAAATTGACTTGGTGTATGTAATTATTGTTCACATATTTAGGACGAGAAAGCCTTCTTGCAGTGTTATCCTTAGGAGAGAGCTGCATTTTATCTTAAAGAATATTTAATTGTTGCATAAGTGGTTCTATGTATGCTGGAGATGTAAGGTTCCAGAGGTGAAACACTTGCCAGGGCTTGTGGCTTATGCATTTTGTGACGACCTGCGTGGTCTCTGTTAAATCACTTAACGGTCATTTTGTATACTTACCTGATTTGTTGTCAGATTTTTGGCCACAAAAAGGCTACACACTAATTCCGACTATGGCAGATAATAAAACTAAAATCATATTTAGCTCTCTATAGAGGTTCGAGCAGGCTATACATTTAAGTGCGTGGCTTTTTTTCTTTTCTTTTTTTTTTACTGCAACTATATACTGGCCAGTGGTTGCCAGTGGACTCCCACACTGAAGTCCAGGCCCTGTATTTTAAGTGATTAGTACTGGTTGAAGCTCAAATAATAATCTGTAATAAAAAACATTTTGACCTGAACTACTGGTAAGTAGATGCAATCTAACATTTCTCTTGATATTTACATCAATAAAATTGTTGAGCAATTGCAAGATTCGAATTTATTTTTGAGAGTGTACATTTTCCAGGCCGTAGACAAAGTCTTCATCCAGTGATCTATTGAAGGTAACAGGAAGAAACTATCAGAGATGCCAGTCACAGACCTGAAGATGTCTTTGGTCCTCCAAGGTATGGAGGCCTATCTCCCCCACCACTTCCCCTACCAGTGGCAGATGCCCTCAGACATCGGTGCATTGGTGGTTCTTTGTGTCCGGGGATGGGTGTCCAGGCTCACTCCTTGGTGGCTGCTTATCGGGGCCTGGAGCCTGGGGCTCGCTCGGGCGACTTCGGGGGTGGGGTGCCCTCAGCCTCTCGGCCTGGGGCTCGGTCACTCTGGCACAGCTGGCTGCCGGCGGAGCTCACGGGCACGTCACTGCAACCCCCCCTGGCTTCTGCTCCGCGGCTGCTGAGTGACCCCTCATCTGGGACTCTCGTCAGCTCTTTCTGGGATAGTGGCGCGGCTGCCCCTCTGTTGGTCTTCCTTGGTCTCTTGTGTTCTGAGGGCCTCTGGATGTCTGGAGTTTTGATCTCCTCCATACCTGCTTCCTGCCCTGGAGGACTGGGCTGTGGCTCCCCACACCCACTAGCAGATTATTACATGAAGGAACCTTTTAAAAACAAGCACGTTCATGCTCACAGGTGTACACACGGGTGCTCACACACACAAACGACACCCTTTTTGTCTCCTACCTCAAAGCACACTATGCGCTGTCGATCTTACGTGCTGCACAATAATGTTTAATATGTAGTATTTACCGTTATATTCCCATATGTCATCGTGATGTTGTTTATTCTATTGCTCTCATTTTCTTCTGCTTGTTTTCTTTTTTCATTCTCAACAGGTGAAATTAAAAAAGTATCTACTGTTAAAAAAAAAGAAAAAAAAAAAAGGAAAATGTGCGCTGTAGCAGTTTTTTGACCATAACATTGTGATATGTTAGCTTTGTTTGTATGTACGAGTCAGAAATAAACTTGGACAGCTCACAAAAAAAAAAGAAAGAAAAGAAGATGTCTTTGAATCTTTGAAAGACAGAGAGTCTTGGAACATCTGCAGGATGTTGAACTGTCAGTTATTGTGTCATTTGAACTTTATGTATGCTTTGAACCTAACCTGATCCATTAAAGTACACCTTTGGGGTGTTCCCTAAAGCTATAAAATACATCAACAACAGTTCTTAGAAAGACACTCTCAGAAGGAGCTGCTGTCAATCTACGGCATGTAGAAGCAAGGTACTCCCCTTTGAGAAATAAATGTTTTTATTTTACATACCAGAATTAGTGAATCTACAGGGTGGGCCATTTATATGGATACACCGTAATAAAATGGGAATGGTTGATGATATTAAAGTTTGTGGCACATTAGTATATGTGAGGGGGCAAACTCCTCAAGATGGGTGGTGACCATGGTGGCCATTTAGAAGTCGGCCATCTTGGATACAACTTTTGTTTTTTCAATAGGAAGAGGGCCATGTGACACATCAAACTTATTGGTAATGTCACAAGAAAAACAATGGTGTGCTTGGTTTCAATGTAACTTTATTCTTTCATGAGTTATTTACAAGTTTCTGACCACTTATAAAATGTGTTCAATGTGCTGCCCATTGTGTTGGATTGTCAATGCAACCCTCTTCTCCCACTCTTCACACACTGATAGCAACACCGCAGGAGAAATGCCAGCACAGGCATCCAGTATCCGTAGTTTCAGATGCTGCATATCTCGTATCTTCACACCATAGACAATTGCCTTCAGATGACCCCAAAGATAAAAGTCTAAGGGGGTCAGATCGGGAGACCTTGGGGGCCATTCAACTGGCCCACGACGACCAATCCACTTTCCAGGAAACTGTTCATCTAGGAATGCTCGGACCTGGCACCCATAATGTGGTGGTGCACCATCATGCTGGAAAAACTCAGGGAACATGCCAGCTTCAGTGCATAAAGAGGGAAACACATCATCATGTAGCAATTTCAAATATCCTGTGGCCTTGAGGTTTCCTTTGATGAAGAATGGACCCACTATCGTTGTACCCCATATACCACACCAAACCATCACTTTTGTTGTTCCAACAGTCTTGGAGGGATCCATCCAATGTGGGGTAGTGTCAGACCAATAGCGGTGGTTTTGTTTGTTAACTTCACCGTTCACATAAAAGTTTGCCTCATCACTGAACAAAATCTTCTGCGTGAACTGAGGGTCCTGTTCCAATTTTTGTTTTGCCCATTCTGCAAATTCTGTGCGCCGATCCGGATCATCCTTGTTGAGATGCTGCAGTAGCTGGAGTTTGTAAGGGTGCCATTTGTGAGTAGCTAATATCCGCAGAAGGGATGTTCGACTAATGCCACTCTCCAGTGACATGCGGCGAGTGCTACGCTGTGGGCTCTTGCTGAATGAAGCTAGGACAGCCACTGATGTTTCTTCATTAGTGACAGTTTTCTTGCGTCCACATTTTGGTAAATCCAACACTGAACCAGTTTCACGAAACTTAGCAAGCAGTTTGCTAACTGTAGCTTGGGAGATGGGTGGTCTCGTAGGGTGTCTTGCATTGAAAACTGCTGCAATGACCCGGTTACTGCGTTCACCAGATATCAACACATTTTCGATCCGCTCCTCACGTGTTAACCTCTTCGACATGTCAATGGCTGTGAACAAAGAGAAACTTGTAAATAACTCATGAAAGAATAAAGTTACATTGAAACCAAGCACACCATTGTTTTTCTTGTGACATTACCAATAAGTGTGATGTGTCACATGGCCCTCTTCCTATTGAAAAAACAAAAGTTGTATCCAAGATGGCCGACTTCTAAATGGCCACCATGGTCACCACCCATCTTGAGGAGTTTGCCCCCTCACATATACTAATGTGCCACAAACAGGACTTTAATATCACCAACCATTCCCATTTTATTACGGTGTATCCATATAAATGGCCCACCCTGTACTTCTACATTAATGTGAAACCTTTTTCCCTCTTCACAGCTAAATTAATGTTACTGGCTATTGATTGATGCTATAGTTGATCTGACCCCTATCCTTTCATAGTTGTGTGGTATTATTTTGCAATTTCTTTTGTCATTTTATGGCATTACATTCGTACATTATAATATTGTAATGGTAATAACACGTCTTTCCAATTTTGGCCCACTGTTAATGTTAATGAGCATTAAGTTTGCACTTTTACAAACTATCAGCAACCATACAATGGCTCTTTTGAGAAACTTATCCAGAATTATATGTTCTCCTGGCTGCAAATGATACTTTATCCCAGGATAAGAAGGAGAAAAACATGTAGCAGGGGAACATGTCTTTTCAAACCCTGCAATGCCAGTCACATACCACATGTCAGTTTTTGGAATATTGAATTGCTCTGCAAAGGAGACAGCTGTGCTGTTTTTTGTAATGTACCTTTGAGCCCTGTCCCCTTGAACCAAAGTTCACATTACAGGTATTCAAAGACCTGCAGCTAGAAGGCATTTCTTTTTCTGAGAAAAACACACATTCTTGGATATTATGGCATGGAGGAACATGTGCTGCATGTTTTAAGAGACTTATCATTTCTGGTTGAATAAATACAGAACATATCAGTTTAAATGTTACCAGGACAATGATAGTTTTATAGCAGCAGAATAAAGAATAAAAATAGTGCAGTCCATAGCACATAAACAACATAGCTAAAGTGAAAGTGAAAGTGCCACAGGCTCACTTAGTGTGGAACAGACTTAAACTGAATAACACCAGCTTGGTAATACCATTTCTTTTTTTCTTTTTTTTTCTTTTTTCTTTTTTTGCCTGTCCCGTTTGGCTCTTTTGCCATCAGAATTATTGTCTAAAGGCGAAGAAAGATGCCCAACGGATTTACTTTACCAAATTGACCATCCCAGCCTTGCCGTAATGGTCCATTTGATTCACCTTTTATTGTTTATTTTATTTTCACTTGCTGAATACGGGACAGACTTGACTGGGGGAAAGAAAGGGGAGAAAGAAAGAGGGAAAGAAAAACAGCTGAGAAGAGGGACGGGAGAGAAGGGCAAAAAACAAAAAACAACAGAATAAGCAGAGAAAAAAAAAATACATATATCGATCACCTGGATCACCTGTTGAGAAAGAAAAAAGAAAACAAGCAGAAGAAAACAAGAGTAATAGAATAAACAACATCACAATGATATATGGGAATATAACGGTAAATACTAAATATTAAACATTATTGTGCAGCACGTAAGATCGACAGCACACAGTGTGCTTTGAGGTAGGAGCCAAAAAGGGTGTAGTTTGTGTGTGTGATCACCCGTGTGTACACCTGTGAGCATGGACGCGCTTGTTTTTTTAAAAGGTTCCTTCATGTAATGAGAGGGTGTGGGGGGCCACAGCCCCGTCCTCCAGGGCATGAAGCAGGTATGGAGGAGATCAAAACTCCAGACATCCAGAGGCCCTCAGAACACAAGAGACCAAGGAAGACCAACAGAGGGGCAGCCGCGCCACTATCCCAGAAAGAGCTGAGGAGAGTCCCAGATGAGGGGTCACTCAGCAGCCGCGGAGCAGAAGCCAGGGGGGGTTGCAGTGACGCGCCCGTGAGCTCCGCTGGCAGCCAGCTGTGCCTGAGTGACCGAGCCCCAGGCCGAGAGGCCGGGGGCACCCCACCTCCGAAGTGGCCCGAGCGAGCCCCAGGCTCCAGGCCCCGATAAGCGGCCGCCAAGGAGTGAGCCGGTGTGTACCTGGACGCCCATCCCCGGACACAAAGAACCACCAACGCACCGATGTCTGAGGGAGTCCGCCACCGGCAGGGGAAGTGGTGGTGGGGGGAGATAGGCCTCCAAACCTTGGAGGGCCTGAGATGTCCCCAGAGAGGTGGCGTCTGATACCCAACCTGACATATAGACACAGACATACAGGCACACACAGATACAAACATCCATTCCCACCCTCATGCTCTCATATGCACTTACTCCACACTCAACCAACGTGGAGACAGACATAAAGAGACGCTGTACACACAATCACACTCCCCAAGCGTACTCTACGAACCGGGTCTAGGTACCCTTGCCCCTGGAGGGGGGAACTGCACCCAGACCCAGGTGGTGTTACCCTTTTCCCTGCGGTGGGGAGAAGCAGACCGCCCCGACTCCGCAGCAGCAGGGAGGCCCCACATTCCAGACCCCAGTCGGACGGCCAACTCCTCCTCCTAGCCCCCCGCTCCAGCAGGCCGCAGAGAACGGGGGTGTTGATGCATGTGTGTTCTAAGGTGCATTTAAAACCCAGGAGGGCATGGAGCTACCTGCCAGAGAGCAGCAGGTAAGCGCATAGCCCCTCCTGCTAGCCCTCAATGTCTTTTTGCAGTTTTTGCAGTGACTTCCTATTCCTCTTTCACTCCGGCCAATAATGGTTAAAGCCTTGTGAATTAGTTTGTTGATCCTGTTGGCATCTCTGGCAATGGTGTTTAGCTACCATAATGTTTTATTGGATTATATTTGATGGCTTGGGTCCCAGAAAGATTAGCAACCACTGTTGTGGAAGCTAAAGGAGTTCCTTAATAAATAAATAAATAAATAAATAAATAAATAAATATAAGTGGCACCTTATTGATTGGAGTTGGTTTATTTTGTTCAGCTTAAGCAGGGAGTTCTGATTTAGTTATATTATTGTGGTGAATATTGTATTTAAGCAACAGTTGACGTAAATTTAATTTCATATAAATTTCATATTAAATGTATAATTTTATAACAGTATTTGTATTTACATTGCATGTATATGACAAACTGTATTATTTTTCTTGTTACTGACCCACACACACAGACTAGAGGTCTAATCAAGTTTAATTTCTTTCTTTCTTTTCTTTTCTTTTTTTTTTGCCTGTCCTGTCCAGCACTGTAGCAATCAGAATTACTGTCTGAAGGCAAAGACAAATGCCCAACAGATTTATTTTCTTGAGTGGATCATTACAGCTTTTGGTATACTGGTGGATTTTGTTGTCATAGTTTAATCGATCTTTATTATTTATTTATTTATTTATTTATTTATTTATTTAACTTTTACATTTTTACAGTCAGAATGGACTGGGCTGGGGGACAGGAAAGAGAAAGATGAGAAAAAGAGAAATTGGGAACTGAGTTAACGACGGAGAGAGAAAGAAAACTAGAGGAGAAGAGAGACAGAGAGAAAGGACACTGAAAATCTGTTTAATCACCTGCTGAAAAAAAAACAAGAAAAAAGAAAACAACACAAGAGGCAAACCACAGCAACAGCCAACATAAGCACAAGTAACAGTAAATTATAAATATTGAATGCTGCAGCAGCTGCAGTGATGCGGACGCTGTACCGGTCTGTTGTGGTGAAGAGAGAGCTGAGTGTAAAAGCGAAGCTCTCAATTTACCGGTCGGTCTATGCCCCTACCCTCACCTGTGGTCACGAGCTGTGGGTAGTGACCGAAAGAACGAGAACGCGAATACAAGCGGCGGAAATGGGCTTCCTCCGAAGGGTGGCTGGCCTCTCCTTTAGAGATAGGGTGAGAAGTTCAGCCAACCGGGAGGGGCTCAGAGTAGAGCTGCTGCTCCTCCACATTGAAAGGAGCCAGTTTAGGTGGTTCGGGCATCTGACAAGGATGCCCCTTGGGCGCCTCCTGGGCGAGGTTTTCCTGGCATGTCCCATCGGTAGGAGGCCCCGGGGCAGACCCAGGACACGCTAGAGAGATTATATCTCTCGGCTTGCCTGGGAACGCCTTGGTATTCCCGCGGATAAGCTGGAGGAGGTGGCTGGGGAGAGGGAGGTCTGGGCTTCTCTGCTTGGGATGCTGCCCCCGCGACCGGGCCCCGGATAAGCGGAAGAAAATGGATGGATGGATGGATGGATGTTACTGAGCAACATACAAGACTGATAATGCATGATATGTTTAGAGGAAGCAGCCAATCTAGATAGCGTGTGTCTGTGAGTACCTGTTTGTACACACCTGTACATTGCATGTCATATACATGCAATGTAAATACAAATACTGTTATAAAATTATACATTTAATATGAAATTTATATGAAATTAAATTTACGTCAACTGTTGCTTAAATACAATATTCTTTTTGTACAGGTGTGTACAATATTCACCCTCTGAGGAGGAGAAGCGTCTATGTTTTTTTTTTTTCTGGAATCTGTCCAGGGTGCACCCCACCTGTTGCCCTGTGGTAGTTGAAATAGGCTCTGCATGGGGAAGAGAATGGATAGATACTAGAACACCAAGAATACCTGTTGAATCAATTACATTTTTTAAACTTTGATTTACTGAGAAACTAAAGTTATTCCCTTGTCTCCTGTGGGACAATACGTTTTAATGTTGATTCAGTTCAAAGAATTCAGAGCTTTAACATGTGGCCACCACTGATTAAATCTACTGGAACATAGATGTTTATTTTATGGGTCTGTGCGCTTTATCACCAGATTAACATTTTTCTGCACCATTTATTTTTTGGTCTTTTCCCAACAGCGTTGCATTTTACTTTTATACTTTTATGGTTTTTGTAGATTTTTCTGTGGAGGAAAAGGTATATGGCATGGTGGTGGTTTGTCTTAATTCCTGCTTCATAAATAGAAGTTTTTATTTCTCAGGAGATCTACATTATTAAAAAACTAAACTAACATTTGGTGGAATGCTGTATGAGCATTGCAAGTGTTCTGTTGAATCTCATTTGGCCACAGACAATCTTTAGTCAAGCATCTGTTATAGAAACTGTGGGAATGTGTGTTATCAAAACCAAAGATGCTAATCATAGCCATGAAGACATTAGCATTCAAGGCTGGACAGTTGCAACATACTTTGCACCATCAGCTACTGTGCTGTTTGTATTTAAGTACGCTTTTGATTTAACCAACCCATTCCAAAAACTGTCACAGAGCTGGAGCCAACACCCTGTCAAAGAAAGAGACTTGGTTCTTAGAAACGTATACGAAGAGAATTCCTAGAAGCAGACTCTCAGACTGAGCAATTATCAAGTTATAACATGTGTTCGCAAGATACTCCCTTTTTTGAGCCTTTTAAGTGCACTTGTTTTGTTTTCCTTTTACATAGCAACACCTGTAAATGTCTGTGGACAGTAGAGAGTAAAACGTTGCTTTTTTGTTACTGGCCATGGTTGAATCGATCCCCACCCTGTTGTGTTTTTGGGGTGATTTTATGATACTTTGTTTGTCACTGTGGTGTCTCATTTATACATTATAATATCGTAAAGGTAAGAACAAGTCTGGCTTTTCAACTTTGGGCCCCTCGTTACTGTTAATGTTCTATATCATCAAAAGCAACAATGGCTCTTCTGAGAAACACTTTTTCAGAGGTTGAATATATGTCCTCAAGGCTGCAAATGACACTCTTATGCTAGGATTAATGACCTGAGAACATGTCTTCTCAAACCCTGAGCTGCCAATCAAATTCCCAAGGATTGGTGTTGGAATACTGAACTCTAAACTTTAAACAGCTATGTGATTTAGACTAATGTAGTCTTTGGGCCTACCCTGCAACCCATTTGAGCTCTTCTTTAAGAGTTATTCCAAGAACCGCAGCTGGAAGACAGTGTTGTTTCCAGGAAAAGCTTTTTCAATTCTTGCATGTTGTGACATGTAGGAATACTTACCTGTGTTTGTCTTCTTTGCGCATGTCTCTTTCTCTCTCTCTCTGTGTGTTTCTTTTATTATATGCATAATTGTATGGTACAGATTAACACTTTAAATAGTGGATTAGCCTGACTTTATTTTTGCTCAAGGCATACATGCTGTAATATTTTTTTTTGCATTTCCCTCTTGCCAAAACGTACATATGAGATGTTACAAGATGTTTGATCCCACTGTTTGTATTCAAGTCCCATCAAAATTTTAAAGGGCATTTTGTTCTGACATTTTGCAAGAGATACATTCTAGACTGCTGGCTCATGTGAAGCACATATAGTGAGATTAAAGTTAAAAAAATATGATTTATTTATCAAACCACTACAGCTCTGGGTTGAGTAAGTAAACACACTTTATTTTAGCATAACATAATTGTCAAACACATGGTAATCAAATACACTTAGCATTGTAAAAAACTATTAGCTATACATAACCAGTTGATGTCAGATTAATAGCTGGACTCTGTAAATAAACCAAGAACATCAACATCAATCATCATGCTTCTAGAAAAAAAACTAAATCTGGCAGCTTGAACAACCATAATTAATGTAAGTACACAGAATTCTTACGTACACATTATTTCATTTTAACATGAATCTGTTCTATTCAGAGAAAGGTGTAGAATTTCAAAATCTGGAAGTTCTTTTTGTGCCTTTTCTACTAATCCACCCAATACTGATTTCAGTGCAAAAACTTCTCATTTCAGCAAGTTAGCTCATGTTTTACTGTCCTGTTTCTGAACTAAGCTCTTCCAAGAAAAGTTGTTTAAAATCATACGGCTCCAAAACAGCCTTCTAAGTAGGGTTTGAGCTGGGAAATTGAAGTGAAAAGATTTAAAAGTAAAAAAAACTAAGCCAAAAACTAACCAGCAGTAAGTTATGCTTTTTTTAAAGCCTACATCTAACTTTATACAAGATATAATCTGTACGTGTAATTCTTTCTGCGAATAGTTTATTTTGTGCCTTTTTCTAAATTTACAGAAAAGGAGCTTTTATAAAGGTCTTGAACAATAACGCCTGTGCCTGCTTATGACTGTCAGTGGCCACTGACATCTAACCAACCATCCACTAAACACTAGAAAATGGGTATAGTAGACAGCGGTGCCAGACAACCCCGTTATAATAATAATAATAATAATGGATTGGATTTATATAGCGCTTTTCAAGGCACCCAAAGCGCTTTACAATGCCACTATTCATTCACTCTCACATTCACACACTGGTGGAGGCAAGCTACAGTTGTAGCCACAGCTGCCCTGGGGCAGACTGACAGACAGACTGACATATTGCGCCATCGGCCCCTCTGGCCAACACCAGTAGGCGGTAGGTGAAGTGTCTTGCCCAAGGACACAACCAGGACAGAGAGCCCGGGGATCGAACCGGCGACCTTCCGGTTATAGACGCGCTTTCAAACCCCCTGAGCCACGGTTCCCCATCCTTTTATCGAAATCCGTGCGCTAGCACTTGATAGCACCATTTCTGTCAATTTCAGAGGAACCAGAAATCTTATCTGCACTAGTGACTAATTACATTTTGTCGCTAAACTGTTATTACCTTCATATAAATTTAGATCCAGTTGCGCGGCATTTCCACTAAACCAAAATGCCGTTACACTTTCGTGGAAGACCCAACAAACCTGTAAAACTAAAAGCTGCTCTTGATTGCACCACAAAGGTTGTGGCATTAAGTACGCTTAATTCATTATTAAATGTTGTGCAATATTATTGTGCAGCATCTATGATTTGATGCCTAACTGGAATGATGCAGTCCTCAGTTGAATTCAAGTTAAGTACTATACACGGATCCATGCTAATACCGGTATAGTTCTGGTCTTAAGTGGAAATAATCTCACACCTACACTTAAGCCAGACAAATGAGGTATGATGAATGAACAAAAGAATATGCCAGACAAAATAAGGTGACAGACAGAAAGAGAATGATCCGGTACTGGTTGTAAATAGGTGAGAATTACAGATATGTGTGCATGCTCTTACAAATCCAAAATATGAAAACATGACCATTTATCTAAATGGATATTTTAAGATCCAGTATTTGAAGTCTATACAGTTTAGGCTATGTTCGTTTAAAAAAATGGGGATTGGTTTGTTAAGATGAATACACAGAAAATAGATGAGGAAACGGGAAATTGTCTTATTTTGATGCTCTGTTTGAACTTCAGCAGATCATCTTCAACATGTCTACATGTCTAAATACACTGAGTTGCGATCGTGTGATTATTTGCATTAAAGAACAGTTGCACAGGCATCCCTAGTAAAGTGACCGATGAGCATTTGCGCAGGGAAACTGACCAACAGTTGTTTATAATCAGCTGAAAAACCTATGACACTTTTGGAGGGTCAGAGAAGAAGCATCATTGGTAAGTTCTTAACTGTTGAGCTGGCAGCTAAACTATGTTTAAGTTAGAAGATACAACTAAGTTATGTTTTGCTAAACAATTTTTTATTGATGTGGGAAATATGTTGAGGATGAAATATTATTCGAAATGTCTTGACGTGTGCTTAATCACTTGGTAAGAAAAATCCCAGAAAGTTGATTCTGTTCATCTGCACGTGGCGTTTTCCGTGGGAGAAACGTTTCATCATTCATTGAACTGAATTCTTCAGTCTCAGCTGACTGCATGTTTCCCCAGCCTCGTAAACAGCACAATTGCACAAGGACCGAAACTAGCACTATTGACTAACAACTGGCCATGAGGTCAATCTTAAGTGACTTCAGGAGAAACCTGCACTCCACTGAAATTGAAGAAGTCATTTCAGAGAGTGAGGAAATGTTTCTCCCAGAGAAAACACCATGTGCAGATGAATGGAATCAACTTTCTTGGATATCATTTGTAAAGTAGGAAAGAAAGTCATTACCTCATGATATAAAGGATCCTGCTCTAATTTGGCACCATCTACAAAAGAGGCAAATTATAGCAAAGAATTGTGTTTATGTCCATTGGTGTATGTGCATGAAAGTTGAAGAGAAAGTGGCTCTGTAAGAAAAAAGGTGAAGGACTGTGAATCACGACACACAGTGGGGCGTGGTACAGAGGGTGGGTGCAAGTTCAGGATTGCCTCTGTCCCAGCCCAGGTCTATGTATGTATTAAGAGCTCTCCTCAGCTTCACAGGCACTCAGGAGACCCTACAAGCTGTGTGTGCGTTTCTGTGTCATTTCTCAAAGTCATCAACCTGTGACAAGAAGACATGGGCAGACAAAAGGAGTATCTGGATAAACTGTCCCGCTTGTTCCAGATCCGCAACCTGCTGCTTCGTCAAGCCTTAGCAGAGTGTCTTGGCACGCTCATCCTTGTAGTAAGTGTGTGTGTGTGTGTGTGTAGTTCTGCATGAGAGAGTAAACATGCACTGAGTAATTAATAAAATAATACATGGAAGCACAGTTTTTACTCATGTTTCAAAGGTAACTAACAGAGAATTGAGATAGGATAGGACTGATAGGACCTGGTTAGACTTGGTTAGAGGCAGGTGAGACACGGTATTTATCCAGAGAGGGACTGCTTTTTTTTGTTTTGTTTTTTAAAGGCTGACATCTGTGTGTATCAACTGGATTTCTGATTAGCTGAACAGGAGAATGTAAATGGTCTTTAACGGTCAGATCCTTACCATATTCTTATAAATTACTGTGCCAAGTTTGGGCTACAGTTTTTTCCCCGCATGACGATGCTGCAGGATTTCTTAGTTTTTCCATGATAATCCGATCTCTGATTAGAAATATGACTAAAACCATGAAACACTGCAATCTCATCAACTCAGTGTAAAAAGGAAACTGGCTGGCTGTCTGCTCTTTCTGGCTCTTGGTTAAGTTCATTTAAGTTTCTTTTTTTTAAAAATACAATAAACAAAGTCAAATTGTAAACAACACATCAACATTAATAAATGATAAAACAAAATAAATGTTTTTTACAATCAGGAATAGGTGGGTCTCTTCTCTCTATTCATTCAGGATGAGGACCAGATGAACGGCCTGATGTGGCTATGTGAATTCTTAACAGTCATTCGCATAGCCACATCAGGCCCAGAGTGAAAGTCCCAACATTTTATTTGCTTCTGTCGGCTGACACGGCATAAAAACATCTTGACACGAGCTCAAGGCAGTTTACATATAATGCACCTGGACAAGTACTTAAAGTGGCCTCGGCTGCTTGAGTCGGTGAAGTTGTAGGTTTATAAAAATTCTCCTCAGATATCAGGCATTAGACGTGGCATATTTCAGTGTTAAATTCGGCGCAATTTGCAATAAATCACATAATGCAAACTTTAGTGAATGGTGTTTGTATTACTGATTGGGTATTTATGAAATAAAATATTTATTTTTATGTCATTTCAAAGTAAAAGCCATTTAGAGCGTCACACATTATTTAATAAACAGGAGTAATATGGAAGTCCAAATCTCAATGCGCCTGGGTTTGAGAAGTACATGGTGTGACTACTGATGGCACAGGAGAAGGTGTGGTGCAGTTATTCATCAGGGGATACACGTCAGTAATAACATTATTGGGTAGCTGAAAATGGTATTGTGCAAAAGTCAATCAATCAATCATGAAAATGAATCATATCACAGAAATACATTTGCGAACACAATTTTACAGGCATAAATAATATTTTTGCACAGATAAAGTGATTCCCTAAGAGCTGAAATCTTGTCATATCTGAGCATGTGGGCAGTGTATAGGGCTGTTCGATATAACGATAGGCTATATATCAGATGACGATATAAAAACGTCTATTGTTTCATTTTACGCTATCGTTTGTTTCATGGTGTCACAAAATAAACTGTTTACGGCAATATTTTTTTCATCGTTTTGATGGTCACTGTAGTGGCTATATTAATTTCTTAAAGTTCTCTCTTTCTCTTATATTTTATATAACCACACTAGGGAAGGACAAGCGCCTGTTTTTATGAGTTGTGGTTAGCAACAACAACGGTAACAGCATCGCGTCCGCTTGTTTATGTTCCACATAAACCTTTCACAATAAAGCTCAAGATCCTGTTGAGACTTTTCAAAATAAACTGAATCGCGTGAAAGAGCAGATTATTTACGGATGAGAATTAAAAAAGAGCCGCCAGGTGCTAAAAAAATAAACCTTAGACTCAAACGTTAGAACAGGCTTTTCCCCGCAGCACGCCGTGTAATAAATACTCACAAAGAAAACGGCGGACTTTACAACTTATGTCTAAAAATGTATAGTTTCATGCATCGGTTAAAACACTTGACTCCAGCTACATGACGCGCAGCAGGAAACACTTCCCGCAAGACGAGCTGCCCGAGATTCACAGAATTTACAGAAAATGTTACATTTTTGTGATTTATATTGTTATCGGGACAATAGAATTCTTATATCGGGATATGAGATTTTGGTCATATCGCACAGCCCTAGCAGTGTATGTCAAATAGAGGACAAAATAAGTGACAGGCCTAAAAATCCGTAGCCGGCACATGAGAAAGGGTCTAAGTGTAAGAGTGGAAGCGTAGGTAGGCACCGATGTGAATGTCTACAGCCATCTGTAAAATACTGTCCAGGCTCTGTCATGGTTTGGGGCTGCAAGCCTTTGGTTCCTGGGATCTTGTCAAACCTATGATTATATAACTGTCAATATATCAGTATATCAACTGCTTCAACAACAGAAACCACCATAATGTTGTGTACTTTGTTGTGTAACTTACTAGGATCCAGCTGAACTTGCTTTTCTACTCTTTCTTCAGATGTTTGGCTGTGGCGCTGTGGCCCAGCGGGTGTTGAGCGGTGGTTCCCATGGCTTGTTCCTTACTGTCAACTTTGCCTTTGGCTTTGCTGCCATGTTAGGCATCTTGGTCTGTGGCCAAGTGTCAGGTAATCAATCAGATTTATGGAAGTGTATGATATAATCAGCTATGGGTGTGCGTGTGTGTGTTTGTGTGTGTGGCTTTACTTTAGGCAAGGCTGTAATTTTGTGTAATTATGGACTGCACACACTGACATAATGTCAACATCTGCATTTGCAGGCGGCCATCTCAACCCAGCAGTAACTTTTGCCTTGTGTCTGCTTGGAAGAGAGCGCTGGAGAAAGTTTCCCATGTACTTCCTCTTTCAGACAATTGGTGCTTTTTTTGGTGCTGCTATTATTTTTGGCATGTACTATGGTAAGTGAAGACTTCCAGTGGTGAGTCAGAATTATCTTGTTTTTTTTAAAGAAAAAAAAATCCATGGTACATTTAATTGTTTGTATCCCTCTAGATGCTCTGTTGCTCCGTCCTGGAAGTTTTAATTTTACTAGCATTAACAACACGGCTGGCATATTTTCAACTTACCCTGCGAGGCATCTCACACTTGTCAATGGTTTCTTTGATCAGGTGCTCTTTTGAAACTCAAACATGTATCATACACATAATTTCAATTCTGAAATAATAAATGATATATCCCATTATTGCTTCTTACTTGTACCCCTCCTCAACACAGATTATTGGCACAACAGCGCTCATAGTTTGTGTTCTGGCCATTGTGGATCCTCACAACAACCCCATCCCCCAAGGGCTGGAGGCCTTCACTGTGGGATTTGTGGTTCTTGTCATTGGATTGTCCATGGGCTTTAATTCTGGCTATGCAGTCAATCCTGCCAGAGACTTTGGACCACGTCTTTTCACCTCTATGTCTGGGTGGGGGGGTGCTGTTTTCACGTAAGTAGACAGATTTTATGCATTTTTCCTTCACATTGCTCTTCCACTGCTCTCTGTTTGTTAACCCTTTTTATCTGGCAATAAGTGAGATCCTGTCTCCCCGCAGGGCTAGAGACTGCTGGTTCCTGGTCCCTATTTTTGTCCCATTCCTTGGTTCCATTCTTGGCGTAGTGATTTACCAGTTGATGGTTGGTTTCCACACAGAGGGAGAAGCACGTGACAAGAAACAGGGGACAGTCCAGGAGAACCTCCAACTTGCCAATGTTGCTTCCTCAAACAACTCTAAAGAGGCTACCAAAGAAATTTACTGAGGGTCTTGCAGAAATACAGCTAGTCACTGCATTTTGGAATGCACAGTATAACAGCAGCATGTTTATTTCCTGCCATTTTTCTCAAGCTATCTCTGTCTGTTTGGATTTTTCCCCAGATAGTTATCAGGTCATGTTACTGTATCAGAGTTTTGAAAAATGACTGTGTGAGTAGAAAAGCAAATTCAGAAACACAGAATTACATTAATTCTTTTATGAGATGATTTTGTATTTCATTCTCTATAAAACTTCAGTTTTTACACTACTTTATGTTTAATGTTTTTTTTTTTTAATTTTTAAGATAGGTAGTGTGTGTGTGTGTGTGTGTGTATATATATATATATATTATTCAGACAGACCTTTGTCTATTAGTTTCTGTGCTTCTTTGTGCTTTTTTTTTTAGCCTATTTCAATGTTAATCTCCTTGAAAAGAATAAAGTACATTTCGTTTAAAGTTCATAACAGTCAGCAACATATTTTAGTGCAGACTGTGTTAGCTGTGTTCTCAGGTGTTGACAGATTGTGGTGAGATTATAATCTGCCACCGCCACCTTTTCTCTGAAACCAGCTAGAGGTGCTATGATTTTAAAACTGAACTTTTTTCCCTGAAAAAATGATTTGAAAGTCATTCAACACTATCAAGTACTTTTAATTTCATGCTTGAAACAACATTTATATTCTATGTGCAGAAACATATTCCATATGGTCTTTAATGTCTTAAATATGGGTGTATTCACTGAGGTGTACCAGATTGGAGAGTGAATATTTTGTAAGTAGGATAAGGGGAAATACTTTTGCATTTATAAAATAAAGTTCTGTTTTTTTTTTTTTTAGTGCTGTTTACTGTTGGTTGTGCAGCTTGACACTGCTTTCTCATGTTTGTCACAAATGGATAAAGGACACTCTTTCGAGGATGCCAATGTTCACATTTTGGACAGAGGGGACAGATGGTTTGAAAGAGGAGTGAAAGAAGCCATCTATGTCCACTGTGAGCGACCATCTTTGAACAGAGGCGGTGGTTTACGACACCAACTGTCTGCCATCTATAATCCAGTTTTGAGTTCCCTCCCCAGACGCCTTAACGCCCACTCACATCCTGGGCCATCTGACCTCAGGAATTCTCATGATAAGGTGGGGCCAGGTTTCACAATGAGCTCACCCGAAACCCTGGCTGACTGGGACCCACACCCAGTTTCACACCTTGGCTCAGGCGATTAGAGGATCATCAGGGGGTCCTTTTGTCCCTCTGTGGGGGGATACTCCCACTAGGTTTAAATCTGGGACTCTCCACCATTTGACCTTAGAACTGAAGAAGCTTCTCGGATGAGAGGTGAAACGTCTTCAAGCAACTTAAAGAAGTCCAGACGCTTTTCTTTGCAAGCTCATTTGACTGGTACAACTGCGATTACAGGGTGACAGTTTTGAATCAAAATCTGGAAAATAATGTTACTAAAGCTTTGAAATGTAATATGATCTAGTAATACACCCTTTGCATCCCTTTGGACTCGCCCCTACTTGTTAAAGGTGTCACTGAAATTAGGATGGCTGCCGACACCAAGATGCTTAATTTGAACATCGCATCAGATGAAGCTTATCTGCATATGTTTAATGTACCTGCTGTAGCTTTACTGCATATTTTCGCGGTGTAAAACAAAAAACGGTGGATGTGAGCTTTTACAACGTTCGTTTTTCTTCATGTTGGAGCTTGTTGAACCGGTGGCTTGATGAAAGACTTCCGCAAGCTTTTTGCCAGTAAAGATTTTAAGGGTGATTACTCGAACAAGAGCTGCCGTTTTGTTTCCACTCACCCGAGCTCACCGTCTCGGCAACGGCTCCACCTCTTTGCCTCTAGCTGTGTGTGTGTGCACGAGCTCATCGTTAAACAATGACATCATCTTCACTGCTGTTGTTGCGACTAGGACTGGGGGCTGCCTGGACCCAGTGATGTCATACTTGTTATTCACTCGTGTGCTCCTAGATACGTTTGCACTGCAGATCTATTTTTAGTCAAAAATGTGGGTGACAAGTGAGCGCAAGAGAGTCTCGAAGATTTCTTTTCAGTTTTATTTTAATTACAACATTTGTACAAAACAAGTCAGAAAATAAATCAAATGCTTGTAATAGCGTATGAATACTCAGTTATTTGCCATCTTTGTTTTTCTTATTCTTTGCCTTTTAAGAATTTGCATTTACTTGCCATTTATCAACAAGATATGTGGATACCCAGTTTTTATCCAAGTGTAAGGGAGAGGAGAGAAAATGAGGGCAAATCTGTTCTTGCAGAGAAAGTATTCTGGCTGTCAGTGTGATCCAGTGGGTTCGTCCATTTACTTTCAACAGGCCTTAGCATGCTAAGCATGCATGGTGACCTGCATGCTTAGCATGCTAAGGCCTGTTGAAAGTAAATGGACGAACCCACTGGATCACACTGACAGCCACCCTGCAGGTGCACCTGTATCTCGTCCAAACATGCAGGGTCACCCTGCATGTTTGGACGAGATTACCCTGGAAAGTCCCTCTTAAACACGAATACAGTTTTCTGTCCAACAAAGCTGTTCGTACCATGTCATTTATTTCCTCTTTAATGACAGATGTTAATATCCGAAGTGCACTGCGTGAACATTTAAACCTTTGTGTTACCACAGAAATGTTGCCCTTATAATGTATTTATAAATGTAATGATTGTTTTAAAGGAATTATCAGCAAGCCCACAGACCCCCCCACTTCTTACAATACCTGTTGTTTATTTAATGATTATATTGGTTGATTCTTGTTTATATTCATGATTTAACAACCTGAGGACACTTGGAGGTTAGCACGACATCTTTAAGATAAAAATATTTATATTAACAATGGATTACATTACAGTAAACAAATGGAAATGTGTCTATCTGCACTTCCCTTTCAGTGTCAATTCCCATTATATGAAGCAATTGGAGAAACAGGTTTAAACACACTTCACTCCCTGTTTAGCACTAAATGGGAACATGGAAAGGTTACAGTTAGTTGGCCAACATATTCAAGTATTTACCAACTTGAATGATATTAGTACCTAGGATGAGGTAGATCACAACCTGATTCCAGACAGGATGCTAAACTAATAATTGAAAAACATGAAATAAATGCTTCAAATTTCAGCAAAGGTACCGTAGTAAAACTGAAAAACAGTGTATTAGAATGAATAACAACTAATACAAGTGCAATAGGTCTTATCTATTCTAGTACATGCAACACTTTTTAAATTTTTTAAACTGTTTAAGTTTAGTGGCAGCAGGATATACGGTACGTGACTTGAAAAAACCACATGGTCCTTTAAAACTGTGATACAAACAGCACTTACCAACATTGTGACTGTGCACACATGCTTTCCATCATAAAGTGGCTCGCTAGTTATAGTTTGCGTCCAGGTGGATTCAGTAAAACCGTTATATGCATAAACTGTATTTGTTATGCAACTGCATGGGAATTCATTTGGTTCATATTTCATAGGCATGTACACATACAAATTAGTGTTGCTGTATAGACCATGCTGCTATTTTCTTTTTTCCACTTCTGTATAATTGGTGTTTAATACCTGGAACCTGAGGGGACATGGTGATATAAATATGAAACTTTAAACATGCCCCGACTGAAAGTTTCTTTTGTTTTTATTATGAGAGAGCACACTCCTGAGAGTCTGCCGCTACATGCAGCATCGGTTAGATAACAAAGCATGTGCGTCTTCTGCTTGTTAACTGGTGGAACAGAAACAAAAAAACCCATTTACTTTCTGCATTTTTTTTGGGTGGGCTGAGCCCATTCCTTTACACAGATTCCTAAAAGCTTGATCTGGTTTGCTTAATCCATCATTAATGCAAGCTTCAACAATGTACTCGGGGTGGTGCACAACTGAGAGAAAGTAGGAATAGCCCAGTTGTCAAACATGCCCTCCCAACTGTGCAGCTTACATATGCTATGTTGCTGAAGGCAGAAAGATTATTATTTAATAATCTTATATAAGTATATATGAGTCATAATTCTACCTAGTGATTCACAGCTCAACTTTATTCATGCAGTATACAATTTTTAATGAACTGAGTTTTAGCTGTAAATATTTCTCAGTTATTTCAGACTCCACTGCCTTTACTAAAAAGTTTTGATGGGAAGACATGCTGGGAAGATGGAAAATCCATGAAAACTCGTTGATGTCAACTACAGAACAATATATTTTTCAACAAGTGTCTTATCGAGTATTTCAATAGGGGCATTTAAATGATGTTGTGCAAAGTAAAATTATAGCACTGCAAATGGGTAAGGAGAGCAGAGAATAACATTGGGACTTTTGATATTAGCTAAAAGCCTGAAAGATGAAGTTCTGATGGTGAGTAGTTTGTGCTTTTAAAAAAGACTTAAACCTTATTATCAGTTATGTTTAAAATGTGTAATCATATGTAATATGAGTGTATGAAAAAGCTGGACCACTGGAAATGATTGATAAATAATTAATTCTATAAATGAATGTTCTTGTTTTGTACAGTGGCCCTGTCTACTCAGTTTGTGAGGACCTGTGGTTATTGGGGTTCTCTCTCTCTTTTTCCATGCTTATAGACATACAAACTCAAACAGTTCTCAGCTAATATGAGATTATAGCTTAAGTTAAAATAAATGTGTCCGCTCCCTTGAAAACTGGCTGCAGTTGCTGTCCATGGTGCTGATCAAAAGCTGAAATGGTGTTACTGACATTTCCTATTCTCTGTGTGTGTGTGTGTGTGTGTGTGTGTGTGTGTGTGTGTGTGTGCTCCTCCTACACACACAAACACACACAGAGACACACTCACTCACACACAGAATGTTTGCTTTGGTACAATGTTGTGTTAAGGTTCTAAAAAATATTTGCCCCAGGGTATATCACAAAGCTGTTAGCAAAAGGGAGTGATAGAGTCGTTTATTTAATAGACGTACCAGTTAATGTATGTCGATGTTTGTCTATGTAAGGGATTGAATGAACAATTAGTGTAAAGTTTTTACCTCTTTCAGTATAAATACATTTACTTTTCCACCAGTAGATGGCAACAGGTGTATAGAAAACAAAGCAAAGGTTTTGTTGTGTTTGTAGAGAAAGTTCAGCAATGTTTTAAAGTGTCTGAGTGTTTTTGAGAGAAATCTCATGGGATTCAATATATATGTGGTGTGGAATAAAATCTTTCATTCCATGCATGTACTAATTGGCTGAAGGTTTGGAGGCTTTTACTAAGCTTTATGTATCTGGTCCTGTGAAATGTGACTCACACATTTATTATGTAAAGCTATCACTGGGAAAATGGATTCAGTTTTCTGTCTTTTAGTTAATCAAATATGTGGAAACATCAAAATGCCTTATTAATTTTCAGTGTGTTTAGAAAGCACTTTTAAAATGTCTGACACAAAGTGATAAGAGTGTGGTTTAACTTTGACCCAGTGTTTTGTGTTTTCGGATATTTGTAATCATATTAATGAATTGTTTCGACTTTGAGCAATTGACTTGTTTGTAGATTGTATTAATTATCTTTGCTTTCTTTGTGTTATTACATTTTTTTATTTCCTGTTAATCCCCTACTATGTTATTTGAGGTTTCGTGTTCGTTTTTCTCTTCCTGCATCAGGTCGGTGTCTAGAGTCCGGGTCTCGATTGTCCTTTCTTCCTTTGTGTTTCCTGGTCTCAGTGTTATTCTCATTTTGGGTTCCAGTCAGTTTGTGTTTCTAATTTTCCTTTTGTATTTATGTTTTGTTTATTTCCACCTCCTAGTCTCCAGCCACATAAAGGCTCACTTTCAGTTTACCTGCATGTCTGTGTTTGGGTTCTCACACTCAACTTCACGAAACCTGACACCATGTGTGTGACTGATAGACATAATTTTAAAAAGCCTTTACAGAGAAATATTTTGGAGCACTCAAAGTTGTACCATGTGAATAAAATCTGCTTTTATGCTTTGCACATCATCTGACTAACTTTGACATGTTTATGGGTATGCATTCTTTTTAATCTATTTTTAATGTGCAACAATGAAATAAAACTAAAACCTTCACTGTAACATAAAACAAAAGTTACTGGTGGGTTAGGTTACAACGGTTACTCTCTGTTTAGTGATGCAATAGCAACACTAAACAGAGAGTAACTTTTGCACAGAGTGGTTGGAAACTGTATGAAGCCACAAACACAGAAAGAGGTCAACTGTAAAAATAAAAATTACGTGTAAGGCATCATGTAGTACATCCGGTAGGCAAATTTTTATTTTCTCTGAGTTGTTTTGTCTGCATAAACTTTGTTTTTGATCCCAAGCAATGGTGAATTCCCTTAATCTGCAGAATTCATGGGTCCTCTTCTTGTAACTCCACATTCAGGCATTACCCAGATAGATACTCAGTTCAAAGTCCAGAGTGATAATGAAAGCCACCAAGATATCTGTAAGGGCCACTCATTTAGTTGGGAATTGAGAACTAGTAGAAAAAAAAGTTCCCAGTGGTTCAGTTCCTTAACCTATCGATACCATTTAATGGTTCTTGCACTTCAGCTATAATCTGCTGCTTTCAGTTTGAGGAGGAAAAATAGCACAATCTAGAGTGTGGATATGGACATTAATATGCATGGCACAAAAGGACAAGATAAATGGAAAAGTGGAAAACTGAAACAATGACATTATGCTGCTAAAACAACTTTGATTCCTTGCAAGCATCTGCAAAGACAGCATGCTAACACTTAGCTAACCAGGAACCCAGAGAGAAACCTGAGTAAACGGCGAGCCTAGCAGCCAGAACCTTAGCTTCAATAGGTAGTAAGCTGCAGGCTGCAACCTCCCTTACAAATGACAAGATGGAGCGGCCACTTCCAGACACCTTACTGACTGCTCCGCTCAGACTAGGCACCTTTTTAGTTGTTTACTTATTTATTGCTTTGTTTACTTCTTAAAATCTTCTAGTTTTATAGTCTACTACAGCAGCTCACTCAACATCGATAACAAGGTTGCAGATGTAATCTTGGACACTTTTAAACCCGACACTGGCGTTCGTACAATTGCAACATTCTGTGCATCACTGAGACATGGCTGACCCCCACCGTCCCGTAAGTTCATCGGATTCATTCTCTGTGAGCGAGATCAAGTCAAACAAACACCAAAAGGTGGAGGAGTGTGTCCCATGGTAAACAGAAAGTGGTGTGACGCCAGGAGCATTTCTACTCTCTCCAGTGGCTTCTCGTCCCATCTGGAATACCTAAGCATTAAGTGTCGCCCTTTTTACCTGACCAGTGAGTTCACCTTGGTAATTGCCACGGTTGTCTACATCCCACCCCAAGCCGACACAGGTATGGCTTTGTACAAACTGCAAAAAATTGAACTGTTTCAAAGCAATGACCCGTGAGCAGCCCTCATTGTAGCAGGAAACTTCAACAAAGCAAACCTCGGACAAGTCATGCCAAACTTTTACCAACATGTCACATGTCCGACGAGGGGGGATAGAATCTTGGACCATTGCTACAGGCTATACAAGCAGGGCTACGATGCTTTCTGGAAAGTCTGACCACAATGCCATCTTCCTCAGTATAAACAAAACATACGTAGGGATGAAGTAACCACGAGAGAGGTGAAACACTACAGGGAGTGCAGAATTATTAGGCAAATGAGTATTTTGTCCACATCATCCTCTTCATGCATGTTGTCTTACTCCAAGCTGTATAGGCTCGAAAGCCTACTACCAATTAAGCATATTAGGTGATGTGCATCTCTGTAATGAGAAGGGGTGTGGTCTAATGACATCAACACCCTATATCAGGTGTGCATAATTATTAGGCAACTTCCTTTCCTTTGGCAAAATGGGTCAAAAGAAGGACTTGACAGGCTCAGAAAAGTCCAAAATAGTGAGATATCTTGCAGAGGGATGCAAAGTCTCAAAATTGCAAAGCTTCTGAAGCGTGATCATCGAACAATCAAGCGTTTCATTCAAAATAGTCAACAGGGTCGCAAGAAGCGTGTGGAAAAACCAAGGCGCAAAATAACTGCCCATGAACTGAGAAAAGTCAAGCGTGCAGCTGCCAAGATGCCACTTGCCACCAGTTTGGCCATATTTCAGAGCTGCAACATCACTGGAGTGCCCAAAAGCACAAGGTGTGCAATACTCAGAGACATGGCCAAGGTAAGAAAGGCTGAAAGACGACCACCACTGAACAAGACACACAAGCTGAAACGTCAAAACTGGGCCAAGAAATATCTCAAGGCTGATTTTTCTAAGGTTTTATGGACTGATGAAATGAGAGTGAGTCTTGATGGGCCAGATGGATGGGCCCGTGGCTGGATTGGTAAAGGGCAGAGAGCTCCAGTCTGACTCAGACGCCAGCAAGGTGGAGGTGGAGTACTGGTTTGGGCTGGTATCATCAAAGATGAGCTTGTGGGGCCTTTTCGGGTTGAGGATGGAGTCAAGCTCAACTCCCAGTCCTACTGCCAGTTTCTGGAAGACACCTTCTTCAAGCAGTGGTACAGGAAGAAGTCTGCATCCTTCAAGAAAAACATGATTTTCATGCAGGACAATGCTCCATCACACGCGTCCAAGTACTCCACAGTGTGGCTGGCAAGAAAGGGTATAAAAGAAGAAAAACTAATGACATGGCCTCCTTGTTCACCTGATCTGAACCCCATTGAGAACCTGTGGTCCATCATCAAATGTGAGATTTACAAGGAGGGAAAACAGTACACCTCTCTGAACAGTGTCTGGGAGGCTGTGGTTGCTGCTGCACGCAATGTTGATGGTGAACAGATCAAAACACTGACAGAATCCATGGATGGCAGGCTTTTGAGTGTCCTTGCAAAGAAAGGTGGCTATATTGGTCGCTGATTTGTTTTTGTTTTGTTTTTGAATGTCAGAAATGTATATTTGTGAATGTGGAGATGTTATATTGGTTTCACTGGTAAAAATAAATGATTGAAATGGGTATATATTTGTTTTTTGTTAAGTTGCCTAATAATTATGCACAGTAATAGTCACCTGCACACACAGATATCCCCCTAAAATAGCTAAAACTAAAAACAAACTAAAAACTACTTCCAAAAACATTCAGCTTTGATATTAATGAGTTTTTTGGGTTCATTGAGAACATGGTTGTTGTTCAATAATAAAATTATTCCTCAAAAATACAACTTGCCTAATAATTCTGCACTCCCTGTAGTCTGTCCAATCAGAAGCTATGCTACAGGACGTGCTCAACGACTTAGACTGGGACATGTTCAGAGCATGCACAGCTGACATCAACAAGTTTACGGAAGTAGCAGTAAGCTTCGTTAGCAGATCGTTAGGAGATCATCCCCACTGCGAGAGTCATGACGTTCCCAAATCAGAAACCATGAGACAGATCAATCTGCGCTGCAGTGAACGCCGGGACCGGCACTGCCGATATGAGTGCCTACAAAGTGCCTACTATTGGTGATAATGAAGTTGTTCGAGAGGATGTTGAAGCACATCATCTCCTCCTCCATCCCAAACACCACAGATCCACTCCAGTTAACCTACCGACCCAACAGATCCACAGGGGACGCCATCGCCCATGTCCTGCACACCACTCAGCCATGTGGACAGGAAACAGGGTAACTATATGAGGCTGCTGTTTGTTGATTGCAGTTCAGTGTTCAACACAATAGTGCCTGGTAGACTGTTCACAAAGCTGAGGGATCTAGGACTCAACAGCCATCTGTGTGCATGGGTGTTGGACTTCCTCACTGGCACAACTTAGGTGGTGAGGTGCATCTCCGACAACACCACCATCAACACGGGAGCGGCACAGGGGTCTGTATTCTCGCCACTCCTCTACTCCCTCTATACTTCAGATTGTGTGACCATCCATGGCTCCAATACCATTGTGAAGATTGTTGACGACACAGTGGTGTTGGGCGCCATCTCCAACAACGATGAGATGGCCTACATGGAGGATGTGAGGAATCTGGGATCGTGGTGCCAGGATAACCACCTCCAGCTGAATGTAGGCCATCTCCAACAACGATGAGATGGCCTACATGGAGGATGTGAGGAATCTGGGATCGTGGTGCCAGGATAACCACCTCCAGCTGAATGTCAGCAAGGCCAAGGTGCTGGTGGTGGACTTCAGAAGGAGTCAGCACAGAGACTACAAGACTATTATCATCAATGGAGCTCCAGTGGAGAGGGTTTGGTCCTTTAAGTATCTCGGTGTCCACATCTCCTCACATCTGGCATGTAAATAATGTAATCACTAGTATAGCAAATTACTTTTTCCACAGAGTAATTAACAAAGAGGGGAAATACCTCAACAAACATTTGACCGACAGCATGCAATTAATTTGCATAAATGTAATGTTGTTATTGCTGCTTAGCAATGGCGGTGACTCTCAAAACAGTGCCAATGAGAACCTAATGACAACTGATAAGAGAATCTATAAGGAACTGAATCGATAAGTGATATTAGTAATGGAATCGGAATCTCTAAATTCTTATTAATTCCCATCCCTGGCCACTCATGTATTCTCTCATGTATTCTCTCCCACCAGCTCACTGTTCTAAGCTGGGTCATCCATAAGGATCTTTATTTTCATCTTCATAGTCTTTTTCTGAATTTCCTACATTGACATAGGTTAATATTACAACCATAGCTGGACTGGCCATCGGGCATACCGATGGTGATTTTTCATTTTTATGGGCCGATGGGTTTTTTTTTCTTTCTTTTTTTTTTCGTAATGGTATAAACACTGAAAGGTGGTGGATTGGCCAGATGCTGGGAGATGTGTAAAAATAACTCAATTGTTTGGTGGTGGCTATTGCGGAGCTTTCACAGCTTGAGTAACATTAGCAAGTGGTGAAGGCCAGCAGATGCAACATGCTGGCAGGTGGATGACGGAAAGGTGAGGCAGGAGGAGGAGAGACCCGAGGCGGCCGCCGGTGTCGGTCCGAGTGTCAGGGGAACTGAACTTCAGGTGAGAAGTTATGACCTGCAGTCTATCTGGGTCAGATATAAACCAAGTTTATGTTGAGTTTATTTTCGTTGTGCTGACTTTTTACAGTCAGTTACAATAACTCGTACTGCGTACTAGCTAGCATGACGGAGTTTATATACAGCTGGGCGGGTGCTATGATGTTACTGATGTTGAAATTTATTTTATTAAGGTTTATTAAGGTTAATTAGTTTCCTACTGTCCCGTAAAAAACGGAATCGTCTCGTATTCAGAGAAAATATTCGTGTTGAGCTGAAAAGGAACGCGATTTGTCCCGTACTTCAGCTAGAATGAAAAAGACACAAAACTGGATTTATTCTGTGTCTTTATGCTGCAGCTGCCTCTTCTTTCATTCTCTCCCCCTCTCTCCCCTGTTGTTATTTCAATCATGAAACTGATCAATGATCAGCTGATCGGCTTTTCTCTCTTGTTTGTTTATCGCCCACTTTGCGCCAGAAAGAAGAAAGCAGTGGAGGTTAAACAACAGCAGCACGTTTAAGCTTGATCAGCTGTTGTTAGAATTTATTTAATATTCATTTCTAGTATCAGCTGATGTTTGCTGGAGCCACAGCCGTAAAAAAGCTGCTGGTCATGATGTCGGTTTGGTTATCTGGTGAGAGGGAAACATGAAGATGAAACCAGGAGATGTCCTTACTGAATCATCAGAGCTGAACAGGTGATGGAGAAACAGGTTTACCTTTTAGGTGACATTAATAAGTTGAAGGGAAGTTATGAACTGTTTCTGAGAGACAAATAACACCAGGATCCTTTTCTATGTAGCTGACAGCTGGTAACTGTGCAGGGGCGGGTCTAGCAAAGTTTTGCCAGGGAGCCACGTAGGGCATTAACAGGGAAAGGGGGCACAAAGAAATACTTTTCTTTCTTATTCTCGTTTAAAATGTCTCGCTTTTAATAAATAATTATCTGAATCTTACAACAAATGTTTGTTATGTAAAATGTATAGAAATCATTATTGTACATAGTAATTTTTTTCATTGTCCCATCATAATTTCTTCAGAAGTAAGTACTGTATATGGTGCCAGTATTTTCCCACATTTTCTAGATACTGTACCAGTACTGTGTGTAAAATGCCATCAAAAAGTCAATTAAGTTTTATTCTTTCTCACCTGTCTTTCTGTCTCCTTTCACTTTTTAAAGGTTGCCATGTTGGAAAAAATATTTTGCCCTGCCATGCTGTTTATTGATGTGGTAAATGAATAGTTTATGAAAATATATCTAAATCTGTCATTTATTATTTTTTAATATTCAGTAATGATAATGTCTCACCTCTAGTCTTCTCTATCTTAATTTCAGGTATCCACCATGTGTTGTAGATAGTTCAGGAGGTTAACTCGACCAAGCAGTCTTTGGGTTTCTACTGTTTAGAATACCAGAATAGGGAGGATGGTGTAGGTTTATTAGACTGATACATATATACCAACAAGACAGTGTACATCACTGTGACAACAGCGTTTGTTTTCATTCAAAGGCTTTATGGTTTTTCCTATAATACCTGGTGGGCCAGTCTCTAGTCAAAATGAGGGCTGCTGCTACGTTGGTGGACCTGTGCAGATGTCCTCATACAATGACCTAGCACATATATGATCCCGGAGGAGCTGGACTACCTGCAGGCATCAAAAAGCAAAGTGGCTAAAATCCAAACAAGAGAATTATCCATCTGGAGTGAAAAGGAGATAGAACAATGGTCTCTGCCATTACCTTTTTGTGGGTTTTCTTATTGTTGCCTCTCCGGTATTTTTTTTTTTTTTAATTTGCAATGGTTTATGCTTCCTAACTGTACAGACTGGGGACCCTGAAGTTGAACTACCTTTGTGCTAATTTGTGTCTTATACTACAGTGTAGTATTAGATTAACTGATTTGATAAAATAACCACAAAAATTTGAAAAAAATGAGGATTGGTATCCTCTTTGATTTCAGAAAAATAAAGCAGTTTTAATTCAAATATTGAATTAGAAGAACAATGGCATTAACAAGATTGTAATGTTTACAAAAAAACCCTAAACACTTACAATAGGCAGGGTGATTACAAGTAAACCACAGTTAAAAACCACACATCCACACACCAACTTGGCCTGGTCTGGCTTTTTAGCAAATAATCACCTTAGAAATCCACTCTGAAAGTTTTCTGCTGACTACAGAACCTATACTTAGAGCCCAGAAACATATCTAAGCTTTAACCTACAAGCTGACAACAAAACTTTTATTTCAAAGAGCTGTTTTGTGATCAGGAAACTGTGGGTGAGAGAACTGAATTTGGTGGAAGTACAGTTTTTGACAGCAAAGTTTTGTTTTGTTTTTTTTAAATAATAAAAAACGTTTTTACTTTAACTTAACGGGGCTGTGACTGATAGGACATCACTGACTTGTGAACTGGTTTTAGTGGTACTACACTTCATGAAAGCCTTTGTTGAGCCACTTAAAAAAAAAAGAAAACACTAACACAGGAAACAAAACAAGAACAGTTTCTGAAATCTCATCGCATGAGCAGTCTACAAGTTTCCCACCATACAGAGGTACAAAAAGAGTTAGGAGTTTCCAACCACACACTTGGTCAGAGTTACAAAAAGAGGTATGACTTCAACAACCAACCCACACACAAGCACGCCTCATCCTACAAATGTAAAAATTAAAAAAGAAGAAGAAGAGGAAGAAAGAAAATAGATGAATAAATGAAACCACACACAAATACATAAACTGCTGATTTTATGGGTGTAACAAAAGTGCAACATTTCCTCCCATTTGCGTATTTTCTGACTTATAAGCAACAGAGCCTGATATAAACTCTTGTCAGCTCTATAATGTTCTCATCAACTTTGTTGAATAAGCAGCCCAACAACAGAAACAACCAATTTGCCTATGGAAGGATGATAAAATTATAAGGTTTTACTGACTATTAAACATACTCTTTGGTTATTTTCCACCTGCTTTAACTGCAACAGTATTAATGTATAAAAATATAATATATATTTTATTGTATAAATATTATATAATTATATTATAATTTTGGCAGAAACATACGGTGGTAGAAACACCACTAACTGGTTCAGTCTTTAAATGTTACCGATAAACAATTTAAATGAGAATTATATGAATTACAAGATTACAAGAGTTATTGTGATATTCATCAGCATTCAGTCACCTTAACTGTGGTTATTCATTATGCCGATCATCATATATAAATGTAATAAATGTCCCAAACCTTTTAGTGTTGGCTACAGTCCAAAATTACGGTGTCACTCACAGGGAGGAGCCTCCAATCACACCATTCAGATCCGTTTATCAGTGACGGGAAACGCAACTCATTTCACTCAGATCTAAAATGTCTCCGATAAAGGACTTTAATGTGATTTACACAGCGACCAACGAAGATGATACTGTCTCTCCAGGAGATATTATTGTAGGCGCAGTGATTTTCAGACTGACAAAAGACGTCAAAGTCAAGAGCGTTTCTCTGAAAATCAAAGGAGACGCTTTCGCGCAGTGGTCAGACGGCGACACAAAATACTTTGCGCAGAGGAGATATTTCAAAGTGAAGAGCTATGTAGTTGAAAAAAATCCTAAAGGTAAGTGGTTTAAGTATTTTAAACTCAGAGTTATTTTGAAATTAAATGTGTCGGATGGGAATTTTGAGGCTTTAGAGCATAGGTGTCAAACTCTGGCCCGCGGGAAGCCATACCGAATTACTATTAGAGCTGGCCTACTGGTATTATACAGCTAATATATATATTGTTTAGTATTAAGCTTTGCTTGTTCCATATTCAGTTTTTCAGCAAAACTTGTTTGAGTCCATAAGAAAAGATTCATTCTTATATCTAGAGGAAGATTTTTTTTTCAATAAATATTAATGTTAGCCCGCGACTGTGTTCCAGTTTTGAATTTTGGCCCACCGTGTATTTGAGTTTGACACCCCTGCTTTAGAGTGAAGCAGGGGATAATGTGTAAAGGTAACAATGATAAACGCAATGTGGGAATTATCAGATTTTTTTTAAAGAAATCTTACTTTAAAAAAAAAAGAGTTGTTTGTGAAGTTGATAGTTTTTGAAAAGGTGTGCATTTTTTTTTTTTAAATTTAAGTTAATAGTCTTTTGTAGTTATTGACAGATTAAAAAACAAACAAAAACTATTATCTATATCTATTAAAGCAATAACATAAGTCATGATGTGATCATGATCACAAAAGTGATGGACAATAGAAAGAAGTAACCGATTCAACAGTGTACCAGACATGAAGTAAACAGCACATTTTGATGGTCTGAATTAAATGAAAAGTAGTAAATTGTAAATATATCACTCTTGCTCTGTGTAGGAAAAGTTAAGCAACCTTGTCTTGCAGGCACTGTACTTCCCCAAGGGGTCAACAGTTTATTCTTCGCATTTAAACTTCCAGACTGGTAAGTGGAGATGTCTAGCCTCAAAGATTAATATGGTGTCATAACAGTTTCCTTTTGCATAGTTATGACATTATTTTAATACAATCTCCACTGTTTTTATTTTATTTTTTTGCTACAGTGACATGCCTTCATCCTTCCAGGGGAAAAATGGAAGAATTTCCTACATCATGGAAGCAAAGATAGCTAGGAGCTGGCATTGGTCCTCTGATGCACAAAAAGATATCAAGTTTATGTCCAGGTCCAGTCCACACACTGTCCAAATGATGGTAAACACTGCCTTGATATATGTTATAAATATTTAGAGCGTGTGTTGTAAATGCTAAATGAAAAATATATAAGACAAAATCTTATATGATTTAAAAACCTGAATGTCCTGTTACAGTTTCATATGTTTCATTAGGAGTCGCCAGTTTTAACACAGGGAGTTCTGTGTTTATGATGTTTACCAGGATCTGGTCTTAAGTTTACAAAAAAAAGGAAGTAGATTCTTCTGCAATTTGGTCATTTGAGGAATTAAGTTGCCCTGCGAAAATCTTTATCTGCATGTTCTATTACAGCATCCGCAATCTGGTTCAGTGAGTAAAAACATGGGTGGTCGCTCCAGGGGACAGGTCCAGATGTCTGCCACTATTAACAGAGGTGTTTGTTCTCCAGGTAAAATATCTGCAACATGAAAAGACAAATGCTGATAGATTTTTAAAAAAATGCAGTTTATTGCTATGATTTGTTTTTGACAGGAGAAACTTTATCTGTTGTTGCCAAAATATGCAACTCCTCTTCCAAGGAAATGAGACCCAAATTCAAACTTCAACAGAAAATAGTGTACAGCTGCAAGAAACATACTAATCCCACCTTCAAGACTCTGTGCAAAATGGTTGGGGACACTATCAGTCCAAACTCAGAGCAAACTGTGTCCTGCAAAATTAAGATTCCTGGTGACATTGCCCCCACTCTCCATAACTGTGATATTATCTCAGTTGAATATTATGTCAAGGTATGAAACAATTTCATAGTGATATCATGATATCTTAGCAATGAAACTCCTTCATTTGTAAACTATAATGGGTAAATAAGCAACAGGAAATATGTGTCTTAACTCAGTATCTATAACGGATAACAATCTTTATTTAAACATTTTTTTTCCATTTCTGAATGTTTCCCAGGTGTATCTGGACATTAGTTTTGCCTTTGACCCAGAAGTGACGTTTCCACTGGTCATCCTTCCTTCCAGACTTGCTCCCATATGGCCCGATGAGGCTTTAGGACAATCTGTGGGGGAGGGTGGGGCAGCCAAGGCCACCAGTTACAAGGTACATGCTGTACCTACAGCCTCAGGTGCTTGCCAATACCCCATCCCCGATCCCCCTCAGGATGATGACATAAAAGGAGGCAATTATAACCAGTTGCCTCAAGGTGCTACTTCACCGGGGTTCTCAGCTCCAGCTTTCACAGTGGATTCAATGCATCAACCAGCTATTCTGCAGGGAGAACCATCTCCATTATTTACTTCCATTTACCAGCATTAGAATGAGTGATTGTGCAAGTTGAACTGGATTAAGTGAATAGGCTAAAGATTAACAATAAGGGCCAGGTACCTGTTAAACAGGGTAGTGAAAGTTCTGAAAATCAGAAGTGAGATACAAAAGCATGTGTGTGGCTTAGGTGGGTGTTGAAACAAGAGCACAAAGCAATTCGTTGGTTTCATTCTATAATACCAGGCTTATTTTTCTACGAAGATTTGAACTTTGAGGGTGTTTAAACAGGAGAGAAAAGTGTGAAGATGTTCATGCCTGTCTGAGAAAAGTGTATAAAGTGTGTAGTGAGAGATTTTACAGCCTTAAAACATCAATAAAAATAAAGTTTGCTACTTTTCGGATTTCACTTATTATTTTGTTATTTTTAGAATGTAACTCCCACGATAAACAAGGGAACACTGTATAGCTAAGTTGCAGTCGTCAATCACCTCTAATAAAGCATATGTATGTATATGTATTTTTATCTCATTCATTATAATTTTATTATTATATTTTCTTCTTTCACAAATTTATCCCAAGGGTTTTATACTTTTCTTTTCTTTCTTTCTTTTTTAAATAACTTTTTTAGTCATCATTGTAATCTTTGCTTGTTTTTTAATCATGTTATTTATCTACTTTTTATTTTGAAACTCGATTTTTGTAAACCTGATTTTATCTTAAAATGTTCAATTCTATACAGAGACAAGTAGTATCAGAACAGCAGGAGGTGATTATACATTTTGAAAGAATAATTAAGCCTAGACTAGATACAGTCGGCAAGTGGCAAAAGGCCACTTGACAGCAACTTGTATAGTCTCAGAATCTCGTCTCTGTATTTCACAGATGATGTGGTTCTGTTTATCAAGTGGTGGCCCCCAGCTCGCAAGGTGGTTGGCAGCCATTCCAGTGTGAGAATTAGCACTTCCGAGTCTGAGGCCATGATCCTTAGGTGAAGGTAGAGGGGAGAGGGAAGAGGGAGGGGAGAGATCAAAGAGAAGAGAAAGAAAAAGCAGAGCGTAAAAGCGAGGCTCTAGATTTACTGGCCGATTAATATCTCCACTCTCACCTATGGTCATGACCTTTATGTTTATTTTATTTTATTTTATTTTTTGCCTGTCCTGTTTGGCTCTTTTGCCATCAGAATTATTGTCTAAAGGCGAAGAAAGATGCCCAACGGATTTACTTTACCAAATTGACCATCCCAGCCTTGCCGTAATGGTCTATTTGATTCACCTTTTATTGTTTATTGTATTTTCACTTGCTGAATACGGGACAGACTTGACTGGGGGAAAGAAAGGGGAGAAAGAAAGAGGGAAAGAAAAACAGCTGAGAAGAGGGATGGGGGAGAAGGGCAAAAAACAAAAACCAACAGAATAAGCAGACAAAAAAAAAAAATACATATATCGATCACCTGGATCACCTGTTGAGAAAGAAAAAAGAAAACAAGCAGAAGAAAACGAGAGTAATAGAATAAACAACATCACAATGATATATGGGAATATGACAGTCAATACTAAATATTAAACATTATTGTGCAGCACGTAAGATCGACAGCGCACAGTGTGCTTTGAGGTAGGAGCCAAAAAGGGTGTAGTTTGTGTGTGTGATCACCCGTGTGTACACCTGTGAGCATGGACGCGCTTGTTTTTTAAAAGGTTCCTTCATGTAATGATCTGCTAGAGCAGCGGTCCCCAACCTTGCGCCACGGACCGGTTTATGCCCGACAATATTTTCATGGACCGGCCTTTAAGGTGTCGCGGATAAATACAACAAAATAAAACTAGTACCGGTACCGAAAAAAAGAAAATTTATTCATAACACACGTGAAAAGACCAAGGAAAACCGAGTAAACGATAAAAACGATAACAAAATAATGCTGAAAACCGATAAAAACCCTGAAAACTATACATTTCACACCTGAGCCTCAACTCTCGCGGCCCGGTACCAAACGACTCACGGACCGGTACCGGTCCGAGGCCCGGGGGTTGGGGACCGCTGTGCTAGAGGGTGTGGGGGGCCACTGCCCCGTCCTCCAGGGCATGAAGCAGGTATGTAGGAGATCAAAACTCCAGACATCCAGAGGCCCCCAGACAAGGGCGTAGATTTGGCATGGACGGAAGGGACATGTCCCCACCAATATCCAGCGATTATTGAATTGTCACCACCAATAATTTGATTTCGTCCAGTAAAGAAAAACCCGATAGAAAGAGGTTAAAAAAACCCCGATCTGTCAACGTCTCATTCACCCAGCGGTGCAGAAAGAGTTAAATTACGTTCTCTACTGGAGCCCTACGTCATGTGACAAATATGGCCAATGTGATTGGCTGTGTTTTTCAGGGAGCTCTGTTTAGTTTTAGCAGCGGCAAGCCTGCGCTGCGAGGACCTGCAAGGAGGAGAGAATGGCAGCACAAAGGAAGAACCTGGATATAAGAAAGTATTTTTCAAAGAAACCTGTAAGTCACTTAAAGTCAAGTAAACTCATAAAATGTGTCCGTCATAATAATGTTACAGGCAATGTTCCCTCTAAGCTGCGCGCGTGCGCAATTGCGCACTGCTGGCACGGTCTCTGCGCACAGAAAATCTGCGTTGCGCACAAAAAAAATCTAACCTGAATTGAAATTAAAATTAAAACTTTAACAATTCTGTTTTGCAGTGTTAGTCAGTAAGTGACTGGCTGCTCCTGTATGGGATTAGAACGATGCCACTTTATGCCATAGTCCAGCCAATCACGCAATTCACATTCATGTATATGCGCAGCTAATCAACGTGGTTGACAGGCTATGACAGCGTCCTTATGTGCCGACACCGGTATTTTAGCTAGCAAAGCGGCTGATGTGGAGTGAAGCCACGTTAATGACAACGTGTACAACGTGGTGTGGACTTTATACCAGTTTTTAAATTGTTTTCAAAGGCCACGTAAAACCAGAGTTATGATAAAAATATCTGCAATCTTTGTTTGTTTTTTCCTGAATACTATCTTGTTTATATTTACTGCGGGAAGAAACGGTAAAAACAGCCTTTTATAAAACCCCCACCCTTTCCTATTGGTCGAAAAATGTACCACGTCACCAATCAAAAAATGATATGGCAACGTGGCACTTAGTGTTTAGGAAGGGGGGAAGTTTTAGGAGTGACGGCGGTGTTTTGGAATGTGAGAGATTTGCAACATTTAGCGCAAATCTCGTGTAGTTAGTGTGTAGTGTAGTCAATAGTTTTGTTGTGTGTGTCAGAACAATGAGGCCACTGCTGAATGTTACAGGTGTTACAGCAGTGATACATCTCCTGTTGTCAGGCCTGCAGGTATCAAGCTGTTGTTCTCCTTTATCTCATAGTGGACAGAAATTATGTTTTGGAGTGGCCCAAATAATTTGTGTGGCATCAGATTTGATGCAGAACAGCTGATTGTTCTGTAAATAGTTTGAAATGTTTATTTAAAAAAAAACCTTGGCTGCATTTTTAGGTAGACAGCTGCAAAAAACTTTAACTGAGTTTTGCAAACAACACTTTTTTGAAGAACTATATAATTAATTACCCAACATTGGTCTTTATATACTATATTTTGCAGACAGAGAGTTACAGGACTCTCTCCCAGACCACAGACTCATACTCATAATACAAGTCAGAGCTTTATAAAAAAAAGAAAAGAAAGAAAGTTGTGTTTTCAAAATTGGAGTTCAAGTTATTTTTACTTCCAATAGTGTTAACATACTACACAGGTCATGAACAAGATTTTTTTACATTTTCATTGTAAGTGGGCTAAAGCACTTAATTAAAAGTAGTCTAACATAAATGTAAAGGCTGTAATTTGATTATTTTAATAAACCATGTAACTTGGATGGATTCGATGCTGGCGTGACCACAGTGCACACGTCTGCTGTTGCTCACAGTGGTCCAAGGGATCGCTCAGGGAGTTTGTGTGTTCGTGCAGACACATGAAAAATTAGAAGGAACATTGGTCACAGGTGACTGACTGATGTTTTGGTGCTAGATTAACTAGTATTTATTATCATGATAATTGTTAGGCTGCTGATGTAAATTGATTCATTAGTGTATATTTGACAAAGAATCTGAATTGACATGTCTCACTTTTTATATGGCACAAATCAATGTGTTATTTTATCAGGTGGCAATATGTCCTAGTGCAGTCAGAGGGGAAGAGCCAGGGCCAAAGGTGAGGCACATCAAGCACAGAATAATAATTTTAATCTGAGGATAAAACGCATGTACTGAGGCTGAAAGAAGCTTCAGTGCTCTCAGAAGACTAAAAACATGGCTACGGTCAGCAATGACTCAAGTGAGATTAAACAATGCTGCTGTATGCCATGTCCACCAGGAGAGACTGGACAGTATAGATGTAAAACCAATATGCCAGCAGTTTATCTCAGTTAACGAGAGGAGAAGGCATGTGTTTGGCTCCTTCACATAGTGGACATTGAGTTGTTGTGTGGGACACCAGTCGTCCATGTCTGTTGCTGTAACAGTAGTTCATATTTAGAATAAAAAATCCCAGCTCACTGATTTGATAGGGGCAATAGTGTGGCTAAAATGTTGCATTATTTTGCTGAGAGATCTTTTACTTTGTGGTAATCTTAGATGAGTAGTTTTATGGACAAAAACCACCAGGTCATTCAGTGTTCCCTTAATGCTAATATATAAGACATGTTGGTGTATTATAACTGAAGTAATGTTGTTAAGTCCTTAAAGTCATATTCTTTTATTGTCATGACTCTATTTTTATTTTTGTATGATACCTGATTTATATGGAATATGGCTGAAGAAAACTAAAGCCTAAAATACTTAAGTTAACATTATATAATTCACATATAAAACTATGAATTGTAATTTTAAATGGTTTAAAAGCATGTAGAATAGCATATGTAGGGTAGTATATTTCTCCTTTTTTTTTAAATTTTTTTTTATCAAGAAGCAAAGACAAAAAGGGGGAAAAAAAGAAACGGGGCAGGGTTCGATGGTTGAATCATCCATCCCCACAGATGCCAAAACCAAATCTACGCCCTTGCCCCCAGAACACAAGAGACCAAGGAAGACCAACAGAGGGGCAGCTGCGCCACTATCCCAGAAAGAGCTGAGGAGAGTCCCAGATGAGGGGTCACTCAGCAGCTGCGGAGCAGAAGCCAGGGGGGGTTGCAGTGACGTGCCCGTGAGCTCCGCCGGCAGCCAGCTGCGCCTGAGTGACCGAGCCCCAGGCCGAGATGCCGGGGGCACCCCACCTCCGAAGTTGCCCGAGCAAGGCCCAGGCTCCAGGCTCCGATAAGCAGCCGACAAGGAGTGAGCCGGTGTGTACCCGGACGCCCGTACCCGGACGCCCATCCCCGGACACAAAGAACCACCAACGCACCGATGTCTGCACCTTTATGTTTCTTAGTGCGGTCAGACATACAAAGACATGGTGGTATGATTTCAGAACCAGCCAAATACATATACCTATACCATCTGTTATTTTGAAATAAATAAATTAATAAAAGTTCAACCACACTACCTGCTGCAGCTGCTTTTTGATGATGTGTTGCTCTCTCTTCCTCTTGGTTAAAATCATTATGTAAAGTCAAACCATTACTGACATATTTTGGGCAGTGAAAACATATTCTGTACTAGGTCCCAAGAGACAGCCTGAAGTTTTAAACAAACAAAAACATAAATAATGCTTAATCCATCGGAATCATGAAAATGAATCTTAAACGTTGCTGAAATACTGTTAAATTTTAACTCTACTTCTTAACAGCAAACTGTTGAAGACATAATTGGTTAGTTCCACACAGGGGCGATTCTAGGATCAGAGCTTTGGGGGTGCTGAGCACCCAGAGAGCTGCCCAGCCAGCCAACATACACTTTACTCGTCACAATGAGACTTCTTCCCTGTCTCTGTCAGTCCCTGCATCCTCCCTGTTCTCGTCGTGTGTTGTCTTCGTCTCCGTTATCAGTCATCATAATTTTACCATCTCTGTGCAAGTCTGCAAATTTCTTTATTAAATCATAAGATTCTTAAATTCATCAAGTCTCTCTGTGCCTGGGTCCTCGTCACAAAACATGACATCACTGTTTTGTGCATTTTAACGCAATTTAATTCCCACATTTGTGAAAGAAAAGCAAAACACTTTTTTGAAAAGTCTGTAACAAAACCATCAAATCTGATAAAGGTTATTTAAATGCTGCAAAAGAAGAATGGATTGGAATAAAAAAAAAAAATACATATAGTTCCTTAATTACTGGGGGAAATTATGAATGATGCTCATAGTGAGTGAAAGGTAAACTGAGTGCATTTTTTGGACAGAGATTCACTTTTAATGTGTATGTATAATATAATACAGATGCATAAAAAAAAAAAAAAAAACACTCCCAAAACATAATAAATTATTACAAATAAATTATTACAAAATATTTTAAAAAAATATATAAAAATGGAGGCAACTTTGCCTGTGGTAGAATGTATACCATGCATGAAAAAAATCTTTACTGCAGATACTAATTTTACTAATTTAATAATATTAATTTTGTTTTGTAAGAGTTATGAGTTTCATGCTTTCATAGTGGTACTTAGGAGAGCTTAACATTTTTTATCAGGTGGTACACACTGTAAAAGGTTTGAGAAACACTGACAAGGTAAGTGTATGTGTGCTTTTGGAAAACATTTAAAGCTGCTGTACATAATCTTTGAAACAAGCTAGCTTAAAACATTTTTAGAATATAAACAGAGCTTCTGCTTCTCTTTACAGCTCCTCACTCCACCAGGGCACCTGGTAAATCAGGTTTTTTCTCTTTGTCAGTTTAACAGTTTCTGTTTTGCCTGTCACTGTTCCCTGTCTGTTTTCTCACCTGGTTCTTCCTGACCTTGTACTTTCTCCTCACGTTCTCCTCTTTCCTCTCTCCTTCTTTGGACTGACAATCATGCACAAATAGATTGTATTCAATTAGATGAAAAATTACATTAATATGAAAAAAATACTTTTAAGATCACTAACAAAAAGTCCTCTCTCAGTGTACTTTCAACCAAAAGGCAAATAACCAAACCACATGAACATCTAATAAAAGATAAATATTGAAACACTCATCCAACATTATTCTTGATTGACGGATCATTTGATTTTACACTTTTACCTGAATGTGGCTCCTTTTTTTTGAAAAAACTTCCTTATATCCATTATGAACCTGGCTGTCTCTCTGTACACAAACACAAACACACACACTCACACACACACACAACAGGAGTTATAAGGTTAATGGGCATCCAGTCAGTTAGCTAGTTAGTATCCATTTAAAACAGGACAGTGGTAAAAACAGTAGGCTACAGACAGTTTTAAGTTTTAGATTTTAAATAGGCTGTATACATTTCAATGGGAGCAACAGGACGGTCAAATGTTGCTGATTTTAACTACAGAGCAGGACGATTGTAAGGTAGCAAACATTGTCGGAAAACACGTTTTCAACACTGCAGGTTACCTGGGTGTAATGTTTTCATGGTCTGACTCCTACCTAACTATATAAAGAGTAACTGGAGGTTAAATGTAGCTAGTATGTCCTGTTTTAAGCCAGACACTTACACCTCCGCTCTGCTGAGCCACCATCGCTCTAGCAGCAACGGCGCTAGAGCCAGAGTAGGGGAGAGGCGAGCTGGAACAAACCATTATGGGAAGGGGGGTTATCTATACTTTTGTTGTTAAAATGGTACGTCTCAACCAAGTACTGTATGCTTTTTATATTTTTAGTAGTGTTTCACACAAACAGCAAATATTGTCAAAAAAGTAAGAAATCTTTGGGGGTGCTTTGATTCATTTTGGGGGTGCTGAAGCACTTACACATACTTTCCTTAGGCAGTATCATGAAAAGTAGTTATCATGTAAAGTAGAGTGAAGTACATGAAAAGTGACACTTTTTTTTTTTTTTTTTATCTTCTAGTATAAAGCATGGGACAGATTAAGAAAACTAAAAAATCATATTTTTTTTTACATTTTTATAAAATAGCAAAGCTTTCATTTAAATTTACAGAAGCATAAAGTATAATGTCAGTGGGGCGATCGTGGCTCAAGAGTTGGCAGTTCATTTTGTAATCGGAAGGCTCCCGGTTTGAGCCCTGGCTCCGACAGGGCCCAGTGGTGCCAGTGTCCGGCAGCCTTGGCTCTGTCAGTGAGCCCCAGGGCAGCTGTGGCTACAATGTAGCTTGCCATCACCAGTGTGTGAATGGGTAGATGACTGAATGTAGTGTAAAGTGCTTTGGGGTCCTAAGGGACTAAGTAAAGCGCTATACAAATACAGGCCATTTACCATTTATTAGAGCTGAATTATAATGTGATGAAAATAAGACAGCAAGTTACTTTTCACCACTTATATATACAAAACATTTCGTTTGTATTGCATACCATTTCCGAAAGCAAATCCTCAAATAAAGCACTCAAAAACTATGCTTTTATGTACTTCATGGTACATATTGTCATTGTAGGGCATTAATACTTGGTAAGTTTTTTAACACTAGAGTTATATGACCTGTTTTCATACATAAATGCCAGACAACGGTGCAAATATGTGTCATTTCAAATTCTTTCTTACATGTAGCACGGTTCACTTAACCATGATGTGATTAAGTGGTTGTGACTTTTGCCTTGTTTTCAGATCAAATAGATCTGCAGGTGTCAATAAACCACAAAGCAGCTGCAGTTCTTGCATTATGTCAGAACTATGAAAGCTGCATTGGTTAAAGGTTATCAAATTAATATAACAGTAGTAATGACAAATAAATATGTGTCCAGAGGCCTCTGAACTCAGATGTCAGAACCTTTTGAGTTAGCGTTTTTCAGAAAAAAAACAAAACAAGGAAATACAAGATCTGTCTGGGTTCTTGGCAAGGTGGAGCCATGTTAGTATCACAAGAACAGTTATTGTGCTTGCGATACTTATTATTTTAGTTAAAAAAAAACCCCCACATATGTATGGCTTAAGCTGGGCATACACTGTGCGATTTTCAAACTGTATGATTGACTCACAGGGGTTAGAAGTTCGTAGGTCACGATGCAGGGTCTGACACTATACGGCCCGATGCTCTGATGCGACCTGAGTGCTCACACTGTGCGTCCATAAAATGAAGGTTATAACAGAAAATCTGTCGCTCGCTCTCCCTCTCTGTCTTTCACTCACACAGACACGCACACCACCACCATCAACTTTGCTAAATTGCTAATGAAAAACATTGATCAAGCAGCTGTGATTGAGCAGCAATGTAAATCCAACTATTTTCAGGGTTGTTGTGGTCGTGATAATTTTGTGAGGCCACATCGAAAAGGCTCGGATGAGCTTTCCAAACTTCTACAAGTTATGCCTCCATCGCTTGTGTCCAGATCACACACTGCACTGCTGTGCTACTCAGTCTTTTTCACCGACGTTTATGTGTTTGCGCATGCGCAGTGTGAGCGGCTGCGGTGACACCCTCACGACCAAGCGATTGATGATCAGGAGCTGGTCGTGAGGTGTTAATCGCTTCTCGTTACCCCACGTATACTACACGATGCACGACGCACGATGAAGGCCAAACTCGGGCCGATCACCAAAACGGTCGCACGACTCAAAAATTGGCTCAAAATGGGCCAAAAATCGCACAGTGTAAGCCCAGCATTATTTAGTATTGTAGCAGGTCAGGGCTCTTCGGGGTTTTGCTTTTACAGTTATGTTGCCATGGTTACAGGTGACGCGCTCTCTCTGCGACTGTGTGTTTCCGGGTGGGAGAATGCTTTTTTTTTTGTTATTGTTGTTGCGCTAGAGCTGCGCCGAGCGGTGGTGTTAGTGTGTGTGCTCGTCTGCCGAATGATAATAAACGGCTGTGCTCCCTGGCTAGCTGATGGTAAGCAAGACCAAACAAGACCTTGTCTGAGCTCGCCACATTGGTGTCAGACGTGGGATTGCTCACCCTCGCCGTAATGGAGAGAGACATTCGGAGGCTGGAGCAAGCCGTCGAGGAGAGCATTTGCTGCTTGGGAAGCTGGCGATTGAAGAGAGAGGAGGCGAGCGGCCATGTAAGTCACCCGACAGGTCCCGACGACGCGAGCGCACTGCGGCGGCGGCGGCCCATTGCGACAGATGCTAGGGCAATGCTTCATGGGCTGCCTCTGTCGACCAACACACCGAGCCCCCAACAGCGAGCAGTTATGCCTACAATGCCAGCTAAGGTACCGAAATACAACGGGCTAACCCCGCTAGAGCCCTACCTCTCACAAGTCTGGCTAGCCGCAAGGCATAGTGGCTGGAGTGACGAAAAGGCTGCTACACACCTAGCACTAGCATTGGAAGGAGATGCACTGCAGGTACTCCTTGACCTAGCCCCGGCAGAGCAGCATGAGCTCCAGGCCCTTACCGCGGCACTCGAGAGGCGATTCGGGCAGCAGCACTCCACTGATCAGAGCAGAGAGCAGCTGACCAACCGGAGCCATCGGCCGGGGAGAGCCTGGGTAACTTTGCAGCGGATGTGTTGCTGTATGCTCGTCGTGGCTACCCGGAGTTCCCAGCAACAGCCCGTGAGGAGCTTGGCCTGCATGCTTTTCTGCGAGGACTTTTTCCAGAGCGACTACGCCAACATGTCCGCCTGGCCATGCCTCAAACTCTCCATGAGGCCCTCCGTGAGGCTGAAAGGGCCGAGCTTGTGCTCACCTCGCGACCTAACCAGCACTTGCCCCCCCCAAACTACCCTCAAATCAGAGCCGCAGACTGCGATGGGGAGGGGGAGGTCGCGGAAATATGCCAGCTGCAGCCCTCGGTGCCCCGGAGGCATCCTCGTCGACCGACCAACCGCTGCTACTGGTGCGATGAGCCCGACCACGTGGCGCGTGACTACCCAGCACCCGCCCCGAAGACCAGAACTACGCAGCCTCAGGGAAACGGGGTGGGAGCGGTGTAGCGAGGGGACCACCGCTCCAGCTTCCTGCCCCCCTCCAAGGACGATGCACGGTGGTGGGTCGAGTCGGGCACCTCAAGGGACTCTACCTGAGCTGCTGTGTTGAGGACCAGCCATGCCGGGCCCTGGTGGACACGGGGTCTACCATTTCCCTAATACAACCTGGTGTGCTCCCTGGAACGTCCGGGCCGCTTGTGAAGGGTTGATCACCCACCGACACCCAGCTGATGACAGTGACGGGGGAGAGAACTGACATGCGGGGGAAGAAACCGTTGTGGATCCGAGTGAAGGATCTGGAGCTGGTGCACGACTTCTGGCTTGCTGACATTCAAGACCAGTGCATCATCGGCCTTGATCTGCTGACCCGCTGGGGGGCCGGCGTTGACACCACAAAGCTGGCTATCACTCTTGGCACAGAGACTCTTGCCCTTCAGTGCGGTCAAAAGCAGGGAGCGGAGGGGACCAGAGACAGACAAGACAGGCGTCAGGCAGATGCCGCTCAGCAGATTTCGGGTGCCGGTGGCTCTGGGTCATCTCTACTCACCTCATCCCCAGCCTCTCAGCCCGACAAATCTCCCTCGACCGAGACAACCGAGGCTGTTGATGACCTGTGGCAGTGCAGCAGCGTAGGTCTCAACGTTGACCAGAGCCAGCGGTTGAGGGGCCTCCTGGACGAGAATGTGGACATCTTTGCCACCAGTGACACAGACTGCAGGCAGACGGGGCTGGTCCAGCACACCATCGACACCGGCTCTGCTCAACCCATCCGTCTGCACCCACCCTGGCTGCCCCTCTCAAAACGGCAGGTGGCGGAGGAAAAGATCCGTGAGATGGCTGCGGCTGGGGTGATCGAGCCGTCCAACAGCCCATGGGCGGCACCCGTGGTCCTGGTGGGAAAGAAGGATGGCAGCCCGAGGTTCTGCGTGGACTTTCGCCGTCTCAATGCAGTCACCAAGAAGGACTCGTACCCGCTTCCACGGATCGACGAGGCCCTGGATTACATTACCGGCTCCAGCTGGTTCAGCTCCCTCGACCTACGCAGGGGTTACTGGCAGGTGGAGCTAGCCCCCGAAGCAAGGCCTAAGACCGCATTCACCATTGGACAGGGGCTGTGGTAGTTCAGGGTCATGCCATTTGGGCTCTGCAATGCGCCAGCGACGTTTGAGAGGCTGATGGAGAGGGTGCTCGTGAACATCCCTCGTAGCCGCTGTGTTGTGTACCTGGATGACCTGTTGGTGCACGGTGGTGACTTCGACAGTGCACTGTCTCACCTGAGCGAGGTCCTCAGTGCCATCCGACGAGCTGGGCTGCGGCTCAACCCTGCGAAGTGCCGGCTGTTGACGAGAGAGACCACGTTCTTGGGCCATGTGATCAGCGCCCAAGGTATCGCCACCAACCCCCCAAAGGCGGCTGCGGTCCGGGACTGGCCGACTCCCTCGAACGTCAAAGAACTGCGGAGCTTCCTGGGCCTAGCCTACTACTACCGTCGGTTCATCAAGGGGTTCGCGACGATAGCCAGCCCCCTCCACTGTCTGACTGACAAGGGCCAGCCGTTTGGCTGGGGTGATGCCTGCGCTGCGGCTTTTGCACAGCTGAAGGAGGCCCTCACCAGAGCTCCAGTCCTGGCCTACCCCGACGCCCGGCAACCTTTCATTGTGGACACTGACGCTAGCAATGTAGGAGTCGGGGCGGTCCTTTCCCAGCAGGACAAGGCCGGAGAACGAGTGGTGGCATACTTCAGCCGTGCTCTGGGGCAAGCCGAGAGGAACTACTGCGTGACGCGGTGGGAGCTGCTGGCCGTAGTGCTGGCGGTGCGGTACTTCCGGCCATACCTGCGCGGCTGCCGGTTTCTCCTGCACACTGACCATGCATCTCTGACTTGGCTCCTGAACTTCAAACACCCGGAAGATCAGGTGGCCTACTGGCTGGAGGTCCTTCAGGGCTACGACTTCGAGATCCAGCATCGGCCAGGGCGACAGCATGGCAACGCTGATGCCCTCTCCAGACGGCCCTGCATGGCCATCGAGTGCCGCTACTGTCTGCGACAGGAGGAGCGGGCCCAGGAGGCGATGGCTCCCATTGACCACGCAGCAGCTGAAGCGGGAGCAGGAGGCCAACGTGACGTTGGTTCAGGTGGGGGCCTGGCTGGAGGCGGAGCAACGCCCAGACTGGATGGGGGTGTCTGGACAGGGGCCCGAAGTGAAGGCCTACTACTCCCAGTACAACAACCTGGAGACCCACGACGGCCTCCTGTACCGGAGATGGCGGGCTCCCGATCAGGGCAGAGATCTCCTGCAGCTGTTGGTGCCTCGGTCGCTGCGGTCGCAGGTGCTCGAGCTTGTCCACGGCTCGGTGGGGGCCGGCCACTATTGTAATGCTAAAACTCTCCGCCGTCTCAGAGGGCGGCTCTACTGGCCTGGCTGTCGACGGGATGTGGAACTTCATGTGCACTGCTGTGACACCTGCATGGCACAGAAGGGCCCAACTCAATGCTCCACTGCCCCCCTTCAGCAGTACCTGGTGGGGGCCCCGATGGAGCGAGTGGGAGTGGGGCTTTTACCCGTTACGGAGTCAGGGAACCGGTATGTGTTGGTGGCTATGGACTATTTCACAAAGTGGCCGGAGGCCTACACGGTGACGGACCAGAGTGCAACGACGACGGTGGAGAAGCTGGTGGTGGAGATGTTCACCCATTTTGGGGTCCCGGCTGAGCTCCACAGTGACCAGGGGCTTTTCGAATCAAAGGTCTTCGGGGAGATCTGTCGGCGGCTGGGGGTGGAGAAGACGAGAACCACACCGCTCCACCCGCAAAGCGACGGCTTGGTCGAGCGCTTTAACCGCACGCTGGCCACCCAGCTCGCCATTCTCATCAGCCGCCACCAGCGGGATTGGGACCGACACCTGCCCCTGGTCCTTTGGTCGTATCGGACTGCGGTTCAGGAGTCCAGCCAGTGCACACCTGCCGCTTTGATGTTTGGACGGTAGCTCCGGACGCCTGTGGATCTGGTGTTCGGGAGGGTGGTGTTAGTATGTGTGCTCGTCTACCGAATGATAATAAACGGCTGTGCTCCCTGGCTAGCTGACGGGAAGCAAGACCAAACGAAACCTCTGTCTCCTCCTTGTCTGAGCTCGCCACAGTATGTTAAAAATACACAACAGCAGCAGTGTAGGTCAAAGTTTACAGTTTAACTGCTGTTTATGTTCAGTGCTGCTATATTGGATTACTAACCAGTCTCAGAGCAGACCATTTCTGACTTCCAACTTATTCAGGGATGCACCATTCTCACATTTGTACATCTTTGTACTCCTCCAGGTGTTAAAGGAGATATTTCAAAATGAAGAAATACTTAAAGAAAAGGGCGATGGTAGAAGGTTTTGCTCATTTAAAACTTGGACAGTTTTGTTGTTCTGACATTAAAGGTATTAGTTTGAAGCCATGGTGTTCTGGCTAGAGTGTAATCTTTAAAATGTGAATGAAAATAGAGCAGTTTTGTATTTAAAACACTTGTGATGTGCAAAGACAACAATATTTAAAGAAATATTAGGGGGAAAGTACTTATTGACATTGGGAACTCTGTAGAACTAATAAGTGTGTTTTAAATGTTGACTAATGTTGCAGTTACGTACATTATAATTAAAAGACATTTGAACTATTGCAATAGCTCTGAAATGATGCATAGAAAAGAAAAGATGAATAAAAGGGAGACTGAAGGGGTTAAAAAGCAAACGTACATTTGAGAACACAAACTGACTTAAATAATCAGCAGTAAATGATAAATATATCAGTCCAGTTTGGACAAGGTGCTTTTTTAAGGTTTCTACAGGGAAAGATAAAACAAATTCTCTTGCAGCTACTTCACTTCCCAGAGGGGTCCAAACTTTTAGGAGCAAGTTGGAATTTCTACATACCAGCTTTAATATCGTGTCATAGATTGTTTTTTGTAAATATCTAGATTCTCCTCTGTTCTGTTTCACAGGAACATGCTTTCATCTTTCCAGGGGAAACATGGAGAAATTGTCTACAGGGTTGAAGCAAAGATCTCCAGGACTGGTGATGGCCTTTTAAAATACAAGAAAAACAAAAAACAAAATCTAAAAGTGTGTTGTAACTTTTAAAATGAAATGTATACATTTCATTTTAAAATATATTTCAGATAAAATTTAATAATATACCATATAAAAATAGTACAATATAAAAAACAGTTACCTGATACACCTTTCTTCTGCATTTCCATGAGGTATTATGTTAATCTAGTAAACTAAAAGAAGAGTGGCCCCTCCAAGGAAAACGTTCAAATTCAAGTGAGGTGTAGGCCACACCCATGTGGGAGTGGAGAGTCTACTCTATTCGAGCTGACAGCTATTTGGAGTTGATTACAGGGAGCACTGATTGGGAAGGATTTGAGGTACAGGTATATACAGGTAACAATGTACAGAATATGTATAGAAAAATTGAAAAAAATTGTACGGAGACATGTATAAAATGTGGAGGGTTATGTATAAAATCTACAAAGCTATGTATAAAATGTACAGTAAACAAACAAGCTGGTGAGTAAGAGGACCAAAAGAATGTTAAGCTGCATCATAGAGTCCGACAGCTGCTGGTAAGAATGACCTGTGGTAGCGCTCCTTCCTACACTGTGAGTGTAAAAGTCTACTGCTGAACGAGCTGCTCAGTGCTTGTACAGTCTCATGCAGGGGGTGGGAGGTGTTGTCCAGGATGGATGTTAGCTTAGACAACATCCTCTCCTTCCCAACCTGCTCGATGGACTTCAGTGTACAGTCCCGGACAGAGCCGGCCCTCCTGACCAGTTTGAGTTTCCCCGTCCCTCTCTGCCATTCCCCCACTCCAGCAAACCACAGCATAGAAAATAGCAGAGGCAACGACAGTGTCATAAAATGTCACAGGTGGAGCTCTTAGACCCTTAAGAGCTCTGCTGGATGGGGAAGGGAAGGGCTACTGAATCAAACCTGTAACTGGTTCAATCTGTTAGCCCAAACCTGGTCTCCAGACTCTGGACCCCCTCCGCTCAAAGTGCTCCATCCAGTGATGTTCATCAGTCTGTACGTGTCCTTTCCTCTCCTTATCTCTCTCCTTAGCTCCTTCTGGACTCTCCTCATTTCCTTTCTGTTTCCAGATCTGAAAGCCCTCTTTTCCTGCTCCAGCAGGGTCCTAAAATCTGGAGTCAGCCATGGCTTGTTGTTGGAGTAACACCGTACTCCTGGTTGGTACAGTGTTATCCACGCAGAAGTTGATATAGTCTGTTATGCAGGTGGTTAGTGTGTCGATATCCTCCCCATGTGGGCTGCATAGCACCTCCCAGTCTGTAGTTTGGAAGCAGTTTGAAAATAATCTAATGATGCTGAAGGGAGGACTTGTTTGAATTAGGATTCATATGGATCTGCTGGGAAAAAAAAAAAAGACTGGATTGGAGAACCTCTGTGCCCAAGGAAAGGAAATTGGTCAAGATGTGGAGAGGTTTGAGCTCGAGAGAGAAAGCCCAGGAGCTGGTGTAGAGACCCACCCTCTAACAACGCCAGGCCTGATAAGGTGGGTGGAAGTGCAGGATTGATACGTTTTTGGCTGATTGTTCTTCCAAGTGACCACCTTCTCTTGTTTGTAACCAGGCTAATGATCCTGACCGTGTAGGATTTGGGCCTTGGATTCCAGGCTGGAGTCGTCTTCAGCCAGTAGTCTGACTTGGAGGGGAAACAAGAAATCTTGTGTACCCCATTGCAGTGTGAATGTGGTGGTTACTTACCGGTCAGTATTAGAGCTTACTACGCTCTGTACAAACATTTGCAGATAAATGATAAATGATAGACACAGGAAATGTTTTAGCTTATTAATTAAAAAAAATGGTATGCAAAAAAAACTAAAAAAAATGCACAACAACATGAATTAAATTATCAATCAATTATGTCAATTATAGATTCTCAATAGCTTCATACATGGACCTTTGATTTAAAAAATATATTACTAAGCTTATTTGACCCATTGAAGTGTTTGTTTTGACTCAAAATCTTAATATCTTTACAGTACAACAGAAAATAATAAATCTTTACATGTTTCTCAGGTGTCTTTGGAAATTAGCTTTGCCCAGAGGTGGTATTTCCACCTATTGTTGCTTCCAGATTTGCTGCCATTAAGCCTGGTGAGGCTGCGGGGTCTTCCCCACCTTGGACAGCTGGGGCTCAAAGTTATAGATACAGTGATATCACTTCCCTTGTCCTTGCCTATTGGATTTTATCCTGTACCCAGGATTTGTCAGTTCCCCACTTCAGATCGCACTCGACATACAAGCACACAAGTGGTGACCAGTGGCCACAAGCTGCTCCACAAGGGTTCTGAGCTCCAGTTTTCATATCACCTTCAGTGTAATATGCAGGACCTGATGCTCTGCCTCAATTTAAGCAGGGGCCCTCCATTATAAGCCTCCATTTACCGTCATTAAAATTAATTACTATAGAAGCTGAACTGGATCTGGTAAACAATTAAGCTAAATATAAACAGCAAGTGAAACCTCAAAAGTCACAGTTTAACAGGTTAGTGAAGGAGATAAGAAAGCTGGTCACCAATTATTTGTTGTTGGACATGCTCCCGTCTGGTTTGAGGTCACTTAGTAGCCTTTCAGCTATTGTTACACAAAGTGACTCAAAGCTACATTTAAAAAAATATTATTTTTTTCCTTTTATTGAGTGTTTCAGGGCTAAAGTAAAAATTCTTTTTACATGTTTGATTACAGAAAGTTCCATCATCTTCTGCCCTCTTTAGGTGGAGCTAGCCTGACAGGACCTGTTTTATTCCTATTGTTTACTTAGTTTGGTTTTGTAGATTAATTCGTTTTCGTATTTTTGGCATACTTTTATTTTGAAAAGTTCTTGCTTCCTATCTGCAGTTTTTCTGCTTTTTAAATGCCTTGGGCTTTTTCTAAAATGACCAGGAACTCTCTCCCTGATGGATCCCAAATCCCACTCAGCACATAATATAGCAAGTGGCAAATATAACTAGTGGTCTAAAAATGAATTTTGTTCGAGGACCTCCCTCTTTCTTCTGCTTTTCACTCTTCTTTCTTTATGTATGGTACAAAGCAAGGTGGGAGAAAAAAGAGGCATGGGTACTAATGGAGTGAAGCACGCTGTCATCAGGAGACTTTGAATTGGATGAGGATGCATCCTGTGTGGGCTAATGGGCTATTGTACTCAGTGTTAAGAAAGACAAGCAGTAGAATCCATTTTGATTTGATTTTGCAGGCAATACTGTAAAGCAAAAGGATAGCCAAGTAAATGTATGCAAATATTAGGGCTAGTTTATTTGCTCGTGTGTGATGACTCATTAGGGGGAAGGAGACTGTTATTTAGGTTCTTGAAAGCAACCAAACTTTTCTCCAGAATTGGAGAACTGACACAGTGAAAGGTCGGTGACTGATTAAGGAATCATTAGGAGGCAGCAATACAATATAAATACACACACAGTACCCCAGTAAACACCAGTGAAGGAGAACATGGGCACAGAAAGCGAGAGGGCTAAGCAGAGCAAGGAAAAGCAGCTCTCAAACAAAGTAATGATGGTAATGACATTCCCATTCGGAAAATAGAAGCCAGTTTAAATTTCTTAACTGACTTAAGTGACAAGAAGGTTGATTGTTTGTGTGTGCCTTTGCTAGGTGAGCCAGTGATGAAGTAGAATCATTAGGTGGTACATCTGGCACTCCTTGCTAGATGTCTACTAGCAGAAATGAAATTATGCCCTACAAAGGAAACTGCATGAGAGACGAGACTATGAAAGTTGACACTTCATTAAAATTTTGTTGCTATTGCTAACTAGTTTAGTATAGAAATGTGAATACCTCATTGTCTGCTACTGTTTTTTGTATAGAGCTAATGATCAACATGCTAAAAAGACTGTACTTAAGTAAAAGTAGTGTTACTTCAAAATAAAATGAAGTAGAAGAAAAAAGTATTCTCCTCAAAAAAATTAAATTAAATTAAAAAACATATATTTGCTGGGCTAACTGCTGTGGAAAAATTCTGTTTACAGACAAACAAATCATCACACTACTTTAGTAACATTGTTGACCTCATTTTTTATATATTGGACACTGAATTTTTATCCAGCTTTAGGTATTATTAAAGGAACTGAGCTTTTTGGAATGTAGTGGAGTACAGTTACTTCTTTACAAATCTACTCAAGTAAAAGTGTAAAATATAGTGCAGTAAAACTACTCTCATAAGTACTTTTTTCCCCAAAAGTTAATCAATTAAATGTAAATTGGTAAATGTTACTGAGAACTATCCACCTCTAAGGATGAATAAATACACTTGCATAAGTAAAACAAATAACTACAAATGTTCCTAAAATGAGGAAATGATCACATGAAATGGAAGGTAAAAAAATTACTTAAACATCATCAACGCCATTATTTATAAAATAATGTAATTTACACACTTCCGTGTTCATACACCTATGTAAAACATAAGTCCATTTAATCTGTTTAAAAATAAAATTTGCATACATTACCCTTTAAAACCGACACTGTGACCTCATCCAGTCCTTCCATGCTGTTAGCCTACTTAGCACACTAGTTAGCTTTTTTTGGCGTTAGCTTGCCTCGTCCAGTCACTGTTCGCCTGCAACGTTACACAATATAAACACACCAAAACATTTAGAACTTTCGAAAGGAGTGTAATATGTACAAAAAATGAGCACTGTATAATACATTTTAACTTACTTCCAATGAAACACGAATGCAACGAACTCTCGGACAGTAGTGGCAGGCACGTGTCTACATGAACTTAAGATGTCCACCAGATCATTCACGACAGCCAGAAACGAAGTTCGTCTTCAATTTGCCTGACATTTCTTTGGCCCAAAAATCCTAAAAGGATTATTGTTTGGTTTTTAAACCAAACAACTGTGTCTGTGCATTGCAAAATAACGTTAATTATTATAGGTTAATAAAAAAATTAATTAGTTTATCCCCCACATTTACGACAATTTAGCAGGCGCGTTTAGCCATGGTAACGAGTTATTTTACGGCACAACTGCAGCCCGCGCTACCGAATGAAACATACTAGCTTCCAACATGATTTGGCGTTGCTTTATATGCTACGTGTTTGTAGCATTGAGTCTGAGACAACTTTTGAGTCACATTAATACCATGCACAGCCGCAGCCCTGACTTTCGCGTGGTGTGTGGAATTGATGGCTGTCCGAGTGAGTACAGAGTGTATAACTCCTTCTACTATCACGTAAAGCGGACACACACGCGTCACCTTCTCGGAGTGGAAGCGGATGAGGAGGATGGATCAACCCGCCACGGTTTACCTGGAGCAGGTGAAAGGATGGCCCCAATCAACCAAACTAACCCCAGTTCTTCAGTAACTGACGAGGGCTCAAGCATCCCCGCACTAACGGTAAGTTATTTTAACAAAAGCCAGAGAAACGAGCTGCAGAAGCTGTAACATAATGTTAGCATTTACTTTGGCTGATCCAAGTACGTCCATTAAATGTGTTGTTTTTGACAGACTCATGTTGTACTTTTATTTTAACAGTGATGAGTGTCGAACTAGTTGCTTCGCTAAATTAAGTAACTCACCTGAAACGTAAATGAGAGCTGTGGCAGAAACGCAAAGCTGCAGTCTTGTCAGACTGTTTTTTTTTTTTTTTCAGTCATCCGTTCGCTCCGGTGAATGCATCCAAACTTTGCAGAAAGTCCTATTAGTTTAAAAAAAGTTGATATATTGTTGAAATACGTGTTGAAATCAGCTGGTAAAAGCCAGTCAGCTAACTGAATAGGTCGCTATCATGTTTACATATAATGTGTTCAAGGTCAACTTAGAGAATGACTATTAGGCAAAGCAAACCAAAATTACATGATTTGTTCAGAGTTACTGTCAAAAAAAAAAATTAAACACACAAAAAATACTCATCTTCACATTAATAAGAGCATTAAAGTCAATATTACTTTTATTGTCAGTATTGGTTATTTTTTTAAAGGTGAAACTACTAAATATAACATATTTCAAATTGTCAGTCACGACAGTAAATAACTGACATAACTAATTACTTTCATACAAACCAATCAGTAAGTTATTTTGTATATTTTTTAAATGAGTAATCAGTTATAAATAACTATTTACATTTCCGAAGTAACAGTAAGACTACTGACAACATTAACTGTTACTTTTTTTTCTAAAACTATCTTTTGTTTTTCTTTTCTTTACCTTTTTTTTCTTAGTAACTCCGGAGGTTATGTTTTTGGTGGCATTTGTCTGACTGTTAGCAAAATAACTCAAAGTTATGGACAGATTTTAAATTTTCAGGAAATGTCAGAAATGGGCCAATAAACAAGTAATTCAATTTTGGGGGTGATCAGGCATGATCAAGGAATTTAAACTATACTGTACTGAGCTCTCCATGTGCTTTGCTAGTCTTATTAATCTATTATCAAGTACTGCTTTGTTTGTCATTTTAGTTGTCATTTTAAAAGCTCAAATTAAAGACATCAGTCAGTAAAAATACATCTACCTTGTACCTTATGGGCATGAATCTAGCTAACTAATGAATGCAATATTGTTTGGTGATTGCTACCTATCGATGCAATTATTTATTTCTGTTTTAATAGATATGTTTTTGTTATTCTGTTTCAGAGTGGATTTCAAGAAGATGGAGAGGGTCACCTGAATCTTGACATTTATAAACATGCAACTGCATTTCTTCTTCAAGCCAAGGAAACCCATCGACTGACACAGGTAATTTATGCCATTAATTTTCCATTGAATTGTATTTCATTGTTAGAGAACCTAAAAGCAATATGCTTAACTTATGCTTAACAGTGCTCAAACTATAACTTGGGCACTGTTCAGACCTGGCATCCTGAATGATCTGATCATAATTGGACAGCTTTAGGTATGTGAGTGAAACACCTGACATTAGAATGTGTCTCCATGTACTTCACGGGTGACCACTCAGATCTCACTCCCCCACTATATATGGAAATAGACATGTATGTTGCATCCAAAATCTGCCTATCACTATATTTCCTTAGCATGAGCTAAGAATAGAGACAACATAATACACACAACACAAATTTTCAATTTGCATTTCCACCTATGATCCGATTCCTCAAAATGCATTATAATTAAGTGAAAACAAGGTTTTAACGTTGCATAAGGCAATATTATTCTTTACAAAAAAAATTGGGTGGTGGGGGTAACTTATTTTGCTCATTGCATCTCACTAACTTTATGTAACTGAAGGTTTCCATTTTCAAAAATTGTGTCTCTGTGAGTTTGCATGTTGACTGTGTTTTCATATGAATTTTGTAATTAAGGATTTTCCTTTGTTTTTTCCTCTTCCACAGAGAGCTGTTAATCACATCGTGAGTGGAATCCAGCAATATCAGGCCGTATTATTGGAGCACCTAAAACAACAAATGAGTGACATGATTGAGAGACATTCTGGGGACCTGGATCAACTAAAGAGTGATGCAGTGGGGGTATTTGACCAGTTTGTTGACCCTTTCACTCAAATTGCTTCCACCCATTTGCAGGACAAGACCATCAAAGAACTGTTAAAACCAGTTGAACCAGAGATTATTGTCACAAAACAAACAGTCTGTTATTCGAAGCGTGGAGACTCCAGAGTTCTTGCCATTAAGGACCATTGTTTTCATTACATACCGTTGGTGAAAAGTTTGGAGCAGCTGCTATCACATCCAAGAATGCTTGCAATGATTGATGAGAGGCCAAAGCCATGCAAGGATGGCTTTCTTCATGATTTCATTGATGGAGACATTTTTAAGTGGCACCCACTGTTTATTAAAGTCCCTACAGCATTACAGTTGATTTTATATACAGATGAAATTGAACTATGCAATCCTCTTGGATCTCGGGCAAACAAGAACAAGCTGTTATTGATTTATTACACCTTAGGTAACATCAGCCCTAAGTACAGATCAAGACTTCCTGCTATCCGTCTGCTTGCCATGGTAAAATCAAAAGATCTTTCCCGTTGTGGTATAGATGAGATATTTGAGAGGATTAACCGTGACTTAATTGAGCTGTGTGATGGTGTCCAAGTTGTCACTGCAAGTGGTGAGAGGACAATTCATGGGGCACTCATATCTGTGTGTGGAGACACTCTAGCTCAGCATGAAGTGGCTGGATTTAAGGAAGGAGTGGGTTTTGCCTACAGTAAATGCAGGCACTGCGAATGCCACTTTGAAGACATGCAGGAAAAATTTAATGAAGATTTGTTTGTTAAAAGGACCATGGCCAGTCATAACAGGCAATGTAATGACATTGAGAAGGCAAGTACTGACTTTCTGAAAGACAAACTAAAAATAACGTATGGTATAAACAGGAGAAGCAAGTTAACAGAATCTCCTCACGTTGATATAATCAATCAAACCCCACAAGACATCATGCATGTTATTCTTGAAGGCGTTGCCCCATATGAAATCAAATGTGTTTTAAAGAATCTTGTGCTTTCAGGGCAAATGAACTTAGATTCATTCAATAGTGCAATTCTGTGTTTCCCTTATTCTCCTGTTGATGTGAGGGATAAGCCTTGCCCCATATCTGTCAGTACGCTGTCATCAAATGACAATAAATTGAAACAGTCAGCTGGGCAGATGCTGGTTTTGTTGAAGATCCTTCCATTTCTTATGGACAAAATTGGAGAAAATCATTACACACAAATGCTACGTAACATGTTAGAGATCATAAAAATTCTGTTTTCACCTATTATTGCTGTCTCAACTCTCTCCAGATTGAAGCTTTTAATAGAGCAGCATTTAAAACATTTCAAACAACTGTTTCCAGATGAAAATATTATACCTAAACAGCATTATTTACTGCATCTTCCTTCTCAGATTAAGGCTCTTGGTCCTACAGTGAGGCATATGTGTATGCGTTTTGAGTCAAAACATTGTTTCTTCAAGCAGTGGGCTCTGAAAAGTAGTTTTAAGAATATTTGTAAATCTCTTGTGAAGCACAATCAACTTTATGAATGTAGTCAGAACGTGCATGAGAAACATCCCATTTTTTCAAGTAAAGTCGACATGGGTCCAGCCAAAGAGGTGAAAAATGTTCATTATGTAGAAGGAAAGATTAAGGACTTCATTGAGCAAGTTGAACATGTAGTTTCTGTACAGTGGATTATGCTACATGGAAATATACATTCATGTGAAAAATCTTTGGTTATTTCTGATGTCATAAATGATGCTCCAGAGTTTGCACTTGTTAAAAACATCTATATTGTAAATGCATCTGTGTATTGTTTTGAATGCCAGCCTCTCTCTACAGTTGGGTGGAATGATCAATATTTAGCTTATGAGGTAGAAGTTCCCTGTCTAGCTCAGGCAAATATTTTTGTGGATGCTGGAAATCTTGTTGATTATACAGCATACCACTATGTAAACTTTAATAACAGCAAGTACATTCCAGTGAAGTATGATCTAACTGACATCATCAAACATTATTCTTGAGTCTTTTGTGAATATGTGGGCTGAAATAATGTTTTTAAAGACTGGCAAAAAAATTGTTCTATTTACTTTTTATTTTACTTTTGGCGCAATCTGTTCAGTGCAACACAACTGAGAGGGAAACAATTTCAGTGTTTTGCCTCTTTTTCAATGTCCCATTGATATGGTTTGACTGGTATGTAAGAAAAATAAATACACTGTGCTTAAGATACTAAGACTCATAATAATGCAATGTTGGGCATGATATTAACCTGCAGTTCTCAATAAAGTAGATTTGATGTCCTGATTCAAGTTAGGTCTATTTCTTGAAACAAGATGATACATCTTTTACAAATAACACAGCAGCTTAAAACGTTTATGAAATGCCAAAAAAGCTTGTTTCGTGTGAGATATGACTCAAAACAATATGTTTTCAAGAGTTTTTCACTTAACAAGATATCCAAGATGCACTGTCTAAAAACAAGTTCCTATATCTCACTGAAACGTTACTCTTTAGCTGATTATGGCTTATTTTAAGTGTGATTAGATATTTTGACTTGAAATAAGACAAATATACTTGGTAAGATTTTGAGTTTTTGCAGTGCACCTGGGCTACAGCATGACTTCATACATTTGAGCTGTGTAGTTTCTTATGAAGTTAGTGTTGATGTTTAGGAATTTAGGCGTGTTTAGGCCTCTCCTCTTTTTTATCATTACACATACAGCTGTTTCTTAGAAAGGTGTTCATCTAAGCCAGGGGTGGGCAACTCCAGGCCTCAAGGGCCGATGTCCTGCAGGTTTTAGATTTCACCCTGTGTAAGCACACCTGAATCACATGATTAGTTCATTATCAGGCTTCTGGAGAACTTCAAGATTTGAGGAGGTAATTTAGCCATTTAAATCAGCTGTGTTGGACCAAGGAGACATCTAAAACCTGCAGGACATCGGCCCTCGAGGCCTGGAGTTGCCCACCCGTGAGCTAAGCTGTTCAATTGAGTTTAGAGCAGCAACCAAACCACACGTTTACATGGTTATGCAGTGGGAAAAAATGTAATTAAATTTAAAAAAAAAACAACCCCCCCCCCACACACACACACACAAATGTATAACCTGCTCAGTTTTTTCTTCTTCACCCAAACACATAGCAGTCCCGATTTTTCTGCAACTAATGGGTGACACATTTTGGTCAAAATGAGGTTGCAGCTTAAATTCATGTCGTAATAAATGTGGTCAAATCAGATGTCATGATGTTAATTTTTAGGCGGAGCCTCCTGTCATGCCCCATAAATCAGTTTATCTGTGATGAGAAACACATCGCTTTTCACTCATCTCTGAAATGCCTTCGATAAAGGACTTTCATTTGACTTTTGAAACGACTAATGAAGACTGTAGTTATTCTGAAGGAGATACTATAGTGGGCACAGTTAATTTCAGACTGACAACAAATGTCAGCGTTAATACCCTCACCGTAAAAGCCAAAGGAGACGCAAAGACAAAATGGACAGAAGACATAGGAGATAATCTAATGACTGTCACTTCAAAAAAGAGATATTTCAAAGTGAAGGATTACTTAATTGGTGTAACACTTAAAGGTAAGAGGTTTTACTCATTTAAAACCTGGAGAGGTTGTTGTTTTTTGTAGAATTTTATAATAAAAGCAGTTGGCCATGTGTCCAATAGAGATGCCCATGAAGTTAAGCGTCTATGGAAAGAAAGATTTGCACTGAAACAATAAGAACAACAAAAATGTTTAAATATTAAAATAATATTAATTATAATAAATAAAGTGAGATATCAAGTAATGAAAACTAATGAAAACTGATTAAACCTTGCATCCTTTTAAAGATTTGATCCATTTTGAATTTAAACAAAAATAGTACAGTGTAGTAAAAAAGTACAATTGAATATCATAAAATCCATCAATCACAACAGCAAAAAGTATAAAGGTGTAAAAAGAGAAGTCACTCCATAATTTGGCCCACAACCTAAAAAGTTATGTTTTGTGTTTTCTTGCTCCCAAAGACACATGTGCTAGGACAGCTGGTTATTCTAAATTGGCCATGGATGTGAGGAAGAAGAAATGTAAAGAATAAAGTGCAGTATGAATGCATGATTACAATTTGACTTGTACTCAAAACCTCTTTTAGCAGTCAATAAAAGTAGACAAGCACTACATAAATGCAGGTATGTGCCTATCTGTTAGTACTCATGCCTTGCACTTGCAAGCACAAGTACCAACTCTGAAAGAAAATCTAAAAATGAACACAATAAAATTGATTGATTCTGAGCTTGTTGATCTTAAGACAGATGAAAAGAGAGTTTGTAGGGTCACAAGATTATGGATGCCATTTTAGCGAGCTGAGGAAACATACAAGTACCACAAATATGCAATTATTCCTAACACTGCTTTAAATGCACGGACTAGTTTCCAAGAAGCACGTTTTATACCTGCATGTTTGTTGTGATTATTTTTTAATTAATGATAAAACGTGAGGACAGTTTTTAATGGTTGCAATGTTTGTAAATGGTTATAATAAATTCCAAAAGTTCCAGTACTGTCTTGCCATTTTCACTTATATTTAATTAATTATGACTGTTATAATTTCATGTCTTACATGACACATGACATGCTATTCTGTGACAGCAAATGTTTTTCCTCTAAAAATGAGTGTTAAAAAACATTAAAAAATACACTCTTCCTGCTCTCTGAAACATTAACTAAGGATTAATCATCCATTTATTAATGTCAGACAAGCTATTTATAGATTGTAAATTTATCTGTAGTGTAGTTTGTTGGAAACACTTAGGAGGTCATCCTTGACCTGGGTCAGTTTTGACTCTTAAATACTGTGAAAGCATGAAATATGAACTGTATGTAAGGGTTAACTTGTATTTTGTAGTTACTCGAATAGTGTTGCAGATATAAACAAAACACTACATTCAAAGAATATGTATGTAAATATTAATGATCAGCAGTAAACTGTAAATATAGTTGTATGTCTTTTAAGAAGCTGACATTTTTAAAAGTGTTTAGCTTTATCTTGCAGGGACTTCACTTCCCAAAGGGGTCCACACTTTTGAATTCAGGCTCAAACTCCCAGAGGGGTAAGTAGGAATTTAATATTCATTAACATTTTATCTTCTTTTTTTTGGCAAATGTACACTTTCCACACTGGTTTTGTTTTACAGGAGCATGCCTTCATCCTTCAAGGGGGAAAATGGAAAAATTGTGTACATGTTTGAAGCAAAGATATCCAAGAGCTGGTGGTGGCCTTCTAAAGTTAAACGAGAGATCAACTTCATTTCCAAGACATTTCAGCAGTTTTGGGAAGGGATGGTAAACACTGCACTGATATGTGCTATAAATGTGACATGTGTGCTAAATGAAAAGTGTTTGGTATAAAAGAAATCACATTAAAAATCACAGGGCAAGGCAAAATCTTCTCTGTCGATGTGGTTTTTCATAGCATCCACAATCTGGTACAGTGAGTAAAAACATAGGTGGGCTCTCCCGGGGACGGGTCCAAATGTCTGCTACCATTGACAGGAATGTTTGCACTCCAGGTAAAATAAAGGTTCAAGTTGCACGGCAAATATTGATAGATTAAAAATCCCGTTTAATGTTATTATTTGATTTTGACAGGTGAAACTGTATCTGTTGTTGCCAAAATCTGCAACTCCTCTTCAAAGAACATGAGGCCCAAATTCAAGCTTGAACAAAATACAGTGTACCGCAGCAAGTACCACACTAAGAACTCACTGATAATTCTGTTCAAAGAGGTCGGGGCCACTATCAGGCAATACTCAGAGCAAACTGTCTCCTGCCAGTTGAAGATTCCTGATGATGCCATCTCCTCTATCCATAACTGTGAAATCATCTCAGTTGAATATTACGTAAAGGTATTAAACAATTTCTTGGTGACATCACATCCCCTCAGAAATAAAATTGCATTTTTTGTAAACATGTGTAAATAAATAAGCTACATGTGAAATGTGTGTCTGAACTATGTATTAATTAGAACAGATAATAATAATTCTTTACAAGTTTCTCAATCTCTGACTGTTTCCCAGGTGTATCTGGACATTAGCTTTGCCGTTGACCCAGAGGTGGTGCTTTCACTGGTCATCGTTCCTTCCAGATTTGCAGCCATTCAGCCTGGTGAGGCTGTGGGGCCTTACCCACATAGGAAAATCAAGGCCGGAAGTTATAGTAGCTTCGCTTCCCCTGCCTTCCACACTGGATTAGATCCTGAACCCACAGAGTCAGGTGCTTGTTACTGTCACTACCCGATCTGTACCGGAAACCCGATCGGTACACCGCATGCGTGAAAGGTGTCTACTTCCGGTCGAAGCGTTTTACGATAGTTACGGGTCAGAGTATCTGTTAAGATGTTAAGAATAACAAGTATCTCTTAAAATGTTTCCAATAATGAAACATTTCAATGTAATGTAGACAAAAACGAAAAATAAAAAGATAGTTACGGATCAGGACTCCCGATCCTTACTGCGCATGTGCAAAGTCGGACCGTACAAATTGGGTCTACCCGATCCGTACCGCGCATGTGCAAGGGTTTTCGTCTTCTTCTGTTCGTTTAATGGCAGTTTACTCCCCAGTGTACGAGGATACTGCCACCTGCTGACCGAGTGAATGAACCCTATTGTAAACTGAATTAGCGTCATTACAAACGTGTGTTAAATTTGATTTAGTGATAGTCGAGTGTGTTTATGCTTGTCTGTGTGGAGAAGATTGATTGGAATAATGATGATGATGTCCGCTATCACTGTCAGTTGTCAGTAAACACTTCATCTGGCTCATGAATCTTTACGTAACATATTACAAAGTCTGTATTATTAACTCTGTAATTAGGCGCCATTCTTCTTATTTTACAGCGCTGTTGTTCAATCGGGGAACGCTCTCTGTTGAGGAGAAAAGCATGAATTTGTTTGTATACGGATTATCCATTGTTTAAATGTCCCGGTAGTCGAAAAGGAGGCAGAGCTGTTGAGAAATGCTAGGTGCTAACTGGGCACTAACCATATCATTCAAATATATTGAATGTCGCAATGTTGGCAAAGAGAGGAAGTGACGTAAGATTTGCGCATGCGGGGTACGGATCGGGTTTCCGGTACGGATCGGGTAGCGACAGTTATTATCCCACCCCAGATCTCACTCAGCATGACAATATAACAAGTAGTGATTATAACCAGTGTTCATAAGGTGCTGCAGGGGTTTTCAACTCCAGCACTCACATCACGTTCACTGAAACATCAAAGTCCTACTCTCGTTTAGCAGTGTTATCAGGTCATACTCCTCCTCTACTCCGGTTTTCTTTTATTGTCATGAACTAGCTGTATGCAGGCAGGAATTGGACCCAAACGCAAAACTCACCGAAATGGACCGTGAACTCAAAAGCACAGCTTTATTGCTGGAAACAAGAAAAAACGGTACAAAACTAAACTGGGAAAATAAAAATAAATCATATGGGAAAACACAAGGAGAATCACACAGCTAAGACGAGGACATAAATACACAGAAGGATAAGAGGGAGTGGGAGCACACAGGGAACACAGCTGATACTAATCCGGTTGTTAAGTGATGACGTGACGAATCCTACTTCCGGGCCTAAAGTAGTCTGCGTTTAATATGGCTTTTGTGTTGTTAACATGTTTAATGTTTTGTATTTTCTTCTATTTAATCTCAAAAAGCTCCTAAAACAGTCAGTGATCACTGTTGACCTCCCTCGGCTTTTATTACTGCTAATCATTTATTTAAGCTCAGTTTTTAAAACTACAGCCCAGCCCATGCAGCAGTATATGACTGACTAACCTTGTATTGTGGATGGATTATCTCAGTTGTTCTCCTGGCTGAAGTTTGGTCCTTTTACAGCATCCTGCCATGCGATTACATTTGTTCCTGACCACAGAGAACACTCACGTTAACTTTTATCGAGTGGGAAAAAAGTCAGCTTGTTTATATTATGCTAACATAGCTGTGTTGCTAGCGGTCACGTAGCACATCATTATATACCAGCTAGCCAAACTGCAGTAACCCTACAAACGTCACTGCTGTTTATTTTTCTGTCTTCATTTATGTTGGAAGTGATAACAGAGCTGTACGTTTTAATTTGTTTCCAAAACCCCGCAGTCAGGACATGCTATATTGTATTTAGATAGAAGCTAGTGAGCTAACTTCCTGCTAACTTCTAACTCCGTTAAATGTCATAAATTCCGTTTTCATGGATGCCTGGATGCTAAACTCAATTGTTACACCTGGTAGAGCAGAACGCTGATCATTTTATTAAAGATGAAAGACTTTAGACAGTTTTTCAACTCTCAGTAATGCCATAGTGATCGTTTGATATATGGACCTGCAGCGGAGTTTAGGCCCAGACACGGCTAGTCACGTCAGACTTAACGACCGGATCATTGTAACAAGACAGGGCAGGAGCAAACAAACACAACGTGATGTACACTGACGGGAGACTATCAAAGTAAAACAGGAAGTACACAGAGACGCGGGCATGAAGGGGAGAGAGAACACGGGGGAGGGCGCAGACATAACGAGCTGGGGAAACCATGGAATAAAACACAAGGAAAAGAAACTAGGCATAGGAACTCACAGATACAGGACGGGGACACGGGGGGAAATCTAATAAACTAAACTGAACAACCGAGGAACCATGGAATAAATAATGAACAAAATACAAAAACACAAGAAAACTAAGAATGCTGGGTCAAAATGACCCAGGACAATGACATTTATTGAATGTATGCAGGGTAAATTAAAAGAGTAATCTGACATGTTTAATTATAGAAATGTCCAGTTATAGTTGCAACTTTTTATATATTTTGCATACTTTTATTTTGAAAAGTTGTGACTTCCTACTACAGTTTCCTAAACAAAGCAATTATCAACACCTGCTTACTCTGTATAAAAGATGATGTGCCAGAAGCAGAGCAAGGGGAAGCAGCAAAATGGAAAGAACAGATGGATGCTGGGGGAACTGGTGTGGCATGGGCATGGGCATGGGCGTGGGTGTGGGCATGGGCATTGGCATGGGGAAGGCATTTCCCAGTGAGACACAACAGTTAAAAGACTGGTTGCTGTTCCAAAGCATTTGTCTTAAGACCCCTGCACCTGTGCACTTAATGTACAACAATGGACTGCTAGCTTGATTTTATTTTTTGCTGTTTTTAACTGCCTTCGGCTTTTTCTGAAATTATAAATAAATAAAATGTTTTTAACTGCTACACTGTGTTTTTGTACTCTTTGGCTACCATCCCTTTCTGTTAGCGGCTATACTCACTGGACTTATTTGAAGAACTGACACAGTGAAAGGTCGGTGACTGATTAAGGAATCATTAGGAGGCAACAATACAATATAAATACACACACTGTACCCCAGTCAGTGTTGCCAACTCCTCAGTAAGGAAAATCGCTATTGGCTGTCCTAAAAGTCGCTAGAAGTCGCTAAATGACGTCATCACCTAATTTGCATAATTGGTCATGCTAATGTAATTGTAACCTACGCTGTTGGAGAGAGAAATAACATCGTGGAAGAGACATAAAGTGAGCAAAAAACGTCCTAAATGCATTTAGAATTTATTTAGAACTACAAATTAAATTTCTTTTAGCAATTATTGTTTTTTAATGTCACAATTCCAACCCTGCTCCTTTATCCGGGCTTCGACCGGCAAAAGTGACCCGAAATAGGCGCTCTGGTGGAGTTACTTCGTGTGTGTGTGTGTGTGTGTGTGTGTGTGTTTATAAGTAGTTTTAAACCTTGTGATCCACAAAACAACATAACAGTAAAAGAAGAACTGACTGCGTTACAGTCAGTGCGGGAGCAGCGGCTTCGCTCATGCGCGATTCATTTGCAGTTTGGACGCATAGGTGTGAACATCTCCTGCAGCTGGGGGAGGACTATTCTCCGCCCGTGAGCGCTTTAGCACGGGTGAGGTGCCCACGGCAGCACCGCTGCTTGTTGAGAGTAAGAGCAACACTCCCTTTCACGTCAAAAAGTCGTCATAAATAAGTCTCCAATAACACCAGAAAAAGTCGCCAGATTTGTCGCTAGTCGCTTTTTAGAAAAAAAGTCGCTAAGGGGGTCTGAAAACTCGCTAAATATAGCGACAAAGTCGCTAAGTTGGCAACACTGACCCCAGTAAACACCAGTGAAGAAGAACAGGCTTCCCCTGAGAGACGATTATGGCTTCTTTCTCTCTCCATTTGGGTGTCAATGTTTTTGAGGAGGTCTATGTATTTATTCTGTTATTAATCTGATTGCAAATACATTTTCCTAATCGCTACTCTGGTCTCTGTACTCCTTGGTTGACTTTCCTTTATTTAGCTGCTACCGATTAAAAAAGGTGTGTTTAAAAAAAACAAAAAACCTTTTATACACCTCTCCCTCTTTTTCACATTACACAGACAGCTGTTTCTCGGAAAGGCAGCGGTGTTCACTTAAGTTGTTCATCTGGGTTCAGAGCAGCGACCAAACCGCACGCACACATGGTAACGCTGCTCACACAAATCACACAAGTGTATAACCTACTTTTCCCTCATTTACGTATTTTTTTGACTTGCAAATGTGGATGACCAAACTCTGCAGTGAAGTTTTACTTTAGATGTGCATTATGGTGTTGAAATTGCACTTATATGCTTGTTTACAATTCTTGAATGAGCAGCTATAACTACATGTAAATAAGCTCTTATATAACGAGCACTTTATTTATTTTTATTGAAGACATATTTACATGTACCCTAAACTACAGGATGGGAGTATTAACAGATTGTTGAGTCGTGTTATGGTTATTTATTTATTTTTTTTGTCAGCGATCATTTACAAACACAGTCTTCTTAGCGGGATGTATGAATCTTTCAGTACGACCGTGACTTCGATTTAACGAGTTCATGTTCAGCACTATTCAGTAGGCTAGTCTATTTGCTAAACTACGTAAATTGCAATAAGTTTTCAAATGTTTCATTATACTGTATATCATACTTAAATCAATGCGTGGAGCATCTCATCTCTTAACTTTTGTTATTATCTGAAATCAGAAGTCACGATGTCACTCTTTAGGCGGAGCCTCCCGTCATGCACCTTAAATCGGTCTATCGGTGCTAAGAAACGCATCGTCTTCAACTCAGCTCGGAAATGTCCTCGATGAAGGACTTAAACGTGACCTTTGAAACTATCAACGAAGACGGTAGTTATTCTGAAGGAGATACTATACTGGGCACAGTTAGTTTCAGGCTGACAAAAGAGGTTAAAGTTAAGAGCCTTTCTGTAAAAGCCAAAGGAGACGTCAAGGCAGAATGGACAGAAGGAACGGGATATTTTCAGATTACCCACACTGCAAAAAGGAGATATTTTAAAGTGAAGGAGTACTTAATTGCAAAAAATGGTAAAGGTAAGAGGCTTTAAGACACTTGGAAGAATGCAAGGGTTAAATTGTGCAGCAGACATAAAAACACTACATTTAAGGAATATAACCTGGCTTCAATGATCAGCAGTAAATTGCAAGTATATCACTGTAGCTCTGTGACAAAGCCGACATTTGCTGACAAGTGTTTAACCGTTTCTTGCAGGCACTGTACTTCCCAAAGGGGTCCACACGTTTAGGTTCGGGCTCAAAATCCCAGAGGGGTAAGTGGGAATTTGAATTATTAATACTGTCATACGATGCTTTGGCAAATGCATGCATTTCCCACTGGTTTTGTTTACAGGAGCATGCCTTCATCCTTCAAGGGGGTATATGGAAAAATTGTGTACATGTTTGAAGCAAAGATGTCCAGAAGCTGGTGGTGGCCTTCTAAAGTTAAAAAGAAGATCAACTTCATATCCAAGACGTTTCAACAGTTTTGGGAAGTGATGGTAAACACTGCACTGACATGTGCTATAAATGTGATATTTGGAAAGTGCTTTGTGAAAAAACTCACATTAAAAATCACATGCATTAAATTGTAAACATGTTTGTCTATGTGGTCTGTCATAGCATCCACAATCTGGTACAGTGAGTAAAAACATAGGTGGGCTCTCCCAGGGACGGGTCCAAATGTCTGCTACCACTGACAGGAATGTTTGCACTCCAGGTACAGTAACTTCACGCTGCGCAGCGAATGTTGATAGATTTAAAAATGCAGTTTAATGTTCTGATTTGATTTTTACAGGTGAAACTATATCTGTTGTTGCCAAAATCTGCAACTCCTCTTCCAAGAACACGAGGCCCAAATTCAAACTTGAACAAAAAACAGTATTTCGCTGCAATGAGTCTACTAAGAAGTGGGTGATGAATCTGTTCAAAGAGGTCGGGGAAACTATCAGTCCAAACTCAGAGCGAACTGTCTCCTGCCAGTTGAAGATTCCTGATGATGCCATCTCCACTATCCATAACTGTGAAATCATCTCTGTTGAATATTACATAAAGGTATTAAACAATTTCTTGGTGACATCACATCCCCTCAGAAATAAAACTGCTTTGTTTCTAAACATGTGTGAATAAATAAGCTACACGGGAAATGTGTGTCTGAACTATGTATTAATTAGAACAGATAACAATAATTCTTTACAAGTTTCTCAATTTCTGACTGTTTCCCAGGTGTATCTGGACATTAGCTTTGCCTTTGACCCAGTGGTGGTGTTTCCACTGGTCATCGTTCCTTCCAGATATGCAGCCATTCAGCCTGGTGAGGCTGTGGGGCCTCACCCACCTGGGACAACTGTGGTCACAAGTTAAAGCAACTTCGCTTCCCCTGCCTTCCACACTGGATTTGGCTCTGAGCCCACAGTGTCAGGTCACTACCCCACCCCAGATGCTACTCAGCATGATAATATAACAAGTGGCAATTCTAACTAGTGGTCACACGGTGCTACTGCACAGGGGATTTCAGCTCCAGTTTTTAAAGCACCTTTAATGCAACATCCAGGTCCTACTCTGACTACTTTTCTACAAGGGGAACAACCTCCATTATATACGTCCATTTACCAGCATCAAAATGAAACACTGTGAGTGTAAGTGAATGGCCCAAATATTAATAGCAGGTGACACCTCAAAAGTCACAGTTAGGTATGGGTTAAACAGGGTTCAGAAGGCAGAATCATAAAGCTGCCCTCTTCTTGTTGGTGATCAACTGGCAGGACAGAATGAGGCCTTCCAGCTGTTGTCCCACAAAGGAATTAAATGTGTTATACAAAAACTGTGTTTTTAATATTTAATATTTTGGAGGGAAAATAAGACTAACTGGACAAATCATGAATGTGTTCAGTTGCAGAAAGTTTCTATGTCCTATACCTTATTTAGACGTAGCTGGCCATATACTACACCAAGTAATCAGAGCTGTACCCCAAAACTGTGACTTTTAAAGGGCCTGAAAAAATGGGACTGGGGGTTAAATCATGTAACCAGAGACACAAGAAGTGACAGAACAAACAATAAGAGAAGTAAGTGATTTTCCTTTAGTCAGTCTTCTACTCTCTATACTCCACATAACAATTTGTTTAACAACAGACATGTTTTTAGTTATAGATCACATTTTTATATTTGTTATTATAATTTTGCTTGTTTTTTCAGTGTTTTGAAATTGTTTTGAAAACTGGAATGTAAATGCATTGTCTGTTGTTTTAAATATATATAAAAAACAATGTCACATATAGTTTGTGTTTATGCTTAGAGATTTAAGGTGAAAGGTCTGTTTAGCAGTGTTATCCTTAGGAGTATGCTGCACTTTACTTTGAAAAATATTGAATTGTTTATGTTGTTCTATGTATGGTGGCATATCAAATTCTTGAGGCAAAACACTTAGCATTACTCCTAGCTTATGGTTTTCATGATGACCAACATGGTCTCTGTTAAACCACTTACTGTTTTATACTGCAATGCCTTCACTGTCATCTGAAACAGACTCAGAAGCACTTTTCACATCTGATTACTTTGCTACACGGTGTTACAGATGTTTATTCATGTCAAAAGGCTTGCACTTATGAATGGAAAATAGGGAAAGTATATGTAAGATTTTATAGCACTCACCACCAGGACAGTCGTTGGGCACTTCATTGTAAACAGAAAAATGCAAATGTTACTTAAACACTGGGAGGGAGCCAGCCCTGAGGATGGCCTTCCTCAGAACATCCTCCAAACCCAAGGACAGAGCTTTTTTTTTTTTTTTAAGGTGGTTGGGTTCATCTTAAGTTAGGTTGAAGTTTATGTAGCTCAGAGGAGACTGGCTAAAAAAGCCGAAGGGATGTAGCAGTCGATGGGAAGCTTTTGTTTTGAAAAATTGCTGATAAAATCTTATAACTGAGAGCTTTCATTATTAAAATTAGATGTTTCTGATCACTGTGATCATAGCATGACAGCATCTTGATAACATCCAATAAAATAACTTGATGGATGGTTAAAGGAATAAACTGCCACCAGGTGAATGTCTAAACTTGGATGTATGTGTCACAGTGCTATCAAAGGGATAGAGGGTCATTCCTCAACCTGCACAGCAGCTGCAATGTAATGTGTTATCGTAATGTACATGAAACAAAGAAGCTTTATAGAAGGTTTTCGGTTATAATATAATGATTACTTATTAGTCAAAGCTGAAAAAATCAAGAGTAAAGCCTCTAATATATTGTAGAAAATCAAAGGTTGCCTTCTGTGGTAAAACAGTTATTTCCTAAGATGAATTGGAACAAATTGGAATATTAAAACATTATGAAAATGCAAACGGTTAATTGGATTTTTTGATGAATCCAGGGGGACAAACACATTTTGGCTGTGTGTGATGAGAGAAGAGATTGGTTTGCCCTGAGCAATAGTATAGCAAGTTGCCATAGATAAACGCTGGACTTAAGAAGATTGTAGCATAAAGTTGAGATATATTGCTTTTAAGAGCTTTGAACAGTGGTGATGACCATTTTCACCGCACACAACATGTCAGTAACACTCTGCCATTATATGCACAATTTAACCAAGCAGGGGCGTGGGGAGGGAGAGAGCGAGCGAGCATGGAAAAAACATCTCGCCAGCACAAAAGTAGCTACGATAGGTAACAGAGAACTGCACAAGAGTTTAGACTCAGAATAAAAACACTGTAAAGAACGTTTTGACTCATCTACACATGTTAGAGCAGGTCGGTCATTGTGAGTGCTTGCATTTATTTATGTCCTTCCGTTTTTGCTCTGAGCTCATAGTTTTCCACCGCTGCCTCTTTGGGAGACGCACCAATGTGTTTTCTCACACCTCTGTGTGTTTGTACATTTCATCATACAAAAGTGGTAAGTGTGGTCAGAGATTTAGGGGGCAGGTTGTTCTACTTTCCATTGTTTGCCTCACTTTTAACACATTTAGGAAGAGTGTTACCTTTTCCATTAAAGACCATCACTGATTTGTTAAGACATTGTTTTTTTTTTCTTTTCTCCACTTCCAACGAGAGTTACACTAGGTAATAATGTCAAGAATAATGCTACATACTACTTTTATAACATACGTTACGCCCTACTGTGGGAAGTATTTAAGAAAAACCATCAAAAAACCACTGTATGCCCACACGTCAACTTGCCCTACATGTGATGCATGCAAGGAGCAGTTAGGAAACCACAATAACTTACCGCAGCATTTCATCTCCTGTGGGGAAACAAAAAACAAGGTTAGGTCACACTACAGACTGACAGTTGGTTCCCATCTATTGAGTGATACTAACCAGTATAAATACTAAAAACAGCCAGGCAGTCTGAAGCAGCAGTCTGGTGTGAAAATCAGAAAACTGGAATATATTTATAAAAACAATCACAAAGCTCACAGGGGGTATTCCTCCTGCTTTACCAAACTTTACCAAAACTGTCCTAAAGATTAAACACAGCGCTCAACACTAAGCACCACATTGACTTGGATTTCCATGAAAATACTGACACCTCAAATTAAGAAATCCTAACTGCTTGCACCCGCCTATGGGTAGCGCTAACTCCTAGATTCCAGCTCTCACACAACTAATTAATTAATAATCTACTTACAATTTTATCTGTTGGAAATTCACCACTAGATGGAGACAAATGGGTGAGAAAAAGCAAATGTTTGTACTGGATGTTTGTAGAGGATGCTCAGTATTTTTTTATTTAGCCTCAGAGCTTTTTGAAAGTGAGTAACTTGTATGTAAATGAGGAAATATATGTACAACAATCAGAGCTTAGAGAAGGATAATATATAGTTTCAAATGTGGCCTGCGTAAAATGATGTGTTTCTTAGTCTGTATATGCATGCAGAAATGAGTTTTGTATGTGACTCACATATTTATTATATGCATGACTAGGGGAATTTAATTCAGCTGTGTTTCACTGAATCGTGTTTCTGATAAAAGAAACCAGAACATCAACAGTATTGATCATCACCATTTACAAGTGGTAAGCGCTGTGTATGGAAATTAATATTTTAAGCTATTACATAATTTAGTATTCCTTGACGTTCTTTTACTAACCATTTTGTGCTTGCAAAATTTATCAATTTCGATGCTTGTCTCCATTTTTGAACTGAAGATGTGAACTTAAGCAGTAGATCAATGGCTTACAATGGATTGGACTGTGGAGAGGACAAATACGTACATTTGAAGCCTGACAGCATCTGGTATATACACAACTTTGGATAAACTGGGCCATTTAAAAGGCCATTTGTATAAACTGCCCCTTTAAACAGCCCAGAGGAAGAGACATCTGTGTAACTGGTAGAGTCTAAAAACCCAAGCACAATACTACTACTACTACTACTACTACTATTACTACTATTATTATTATTATTATTATTATTATTATTATTAATAATAATAATAATAATAATAATAATAACAACAACAACAACAACAACAACAACAACAACAATAATAATAATAATAATAATAAAGTCAGCAATAAGTAGGATACCTACTGTTTTACCTACATGTTTTCTTAGTTACTGATGTTTAGAGAGGCCACACGTTATGGTTCACAGGAGTTGAGGAGTGAGCGATGAAAGTGATGCTATGGTATTTCTCTGGACTGGTTGTTTGCTGCTCTATGAGTTCAGCAGGAGAAGGTGAACCCACAGCTGAGAGTGGTTCCCTAGTGGGTGGGGGGGGATCATATTTCAGGTTAAATATTATAGTTACGTTCTTCCTAGTCTGAACCTCAGACAAGAACTGGCCAGAAGAATTGAGCTTTTTGAAGTTCTGCTTAGAGAACTAAGACAGAAACACCATCACCTGTATCTCACAACACATCTTAATGATTTGCCTTCTCAGTGTTGCCATAATATTTTCGAGACAGGGAGGAAGCAAAACTGATTAGACTAAACACTAGACGAGAGGCCATCAAAATAAAACGGGAAACATGAAACAGACTAAGACACCGACTTGACACTGAGACCAGGACACATGACTGACAGGGGGTTATAGGAGATGTACGAACATGTGAACATGGGGCACAGTAACAGAAACCTAAAGACTAGAAACTAAGGATATAACACACAGTAGCAGAGCAGTAGGGAGCACTAAAACCACGAATAACACTAAATTAAATAATATAAATTAATAAACACACACACACACACACACTAAACTCAGGACCATGACACAACGACGTTATTGAGATCATTGTAATGTGTACAATAAACTAAGCAATCACAACAGGCAGGGTAATTGCTGAAGGGCCTATCGGACAATTATAACCCAGCGTGTCCACAAAATAATTTACACTAAAATCTACACTGCAATCTGGAAGAGGGGAAAAATTGTTAAATTGTTTCGACTGAGGGGCGAGCCAAAATCAGTCCACGTCACACAATTCAGCGCAATTCGGCACAAAGGACACGATAGTTTCGTTTCAACACCCAGATGGGACGAATCTGAATCATTGCTGACGAAACAAAACAAACTCTCTCTGCTGAATGGGACGGAATATCTCCGAATAATCATACCGATACCCAATGCTCGCATCCTACACACAGGGACACACGGCAAATGCTTTTGCCCAGTCTGACTCTGACGAGTGATTTTGGTGATGCAAAAGTTTATAAGAGCATCCTTCAATTTTCTTAGCCCGGGGTTGGAGCCTATCGCTTGTCACGGGGTGAAATTTGCGATACTCTCTACAGTTTTTGATTGATCGCTAGGCCATTACAGATGGACTAGCGGCAGATACCACATATATGAGCGCCCAGTTCACAATCACCAGTACATCATAAGCATATTTTAATAGGTTTCGGGTTTTTACTGGAATATACTTTAAAAACCTGCCAATTTGCTGTGAATGTGATCTTCTTCTTGTGAACATCGTTTGTGGCCTGGTAGTTTTTCTCACATCACCCTAAACTGCGTAAATATATGCGGTTTCTCTTTATACGATATTTAGATGTTGTGATATTGGGTAGAATCATAAATTACGATCTCACTCTTTAGGCGGAGCTTCCTGTCATATCGCTTGCTTCAGTTTATCAGTTCCTAGAAAAACGCTCTGCATTTCACTCGGCTCTGAAATGTCTCCGATAAAGAACTTAAATGTGACTTTTGAAACAATCAGTGACAACAGCAGTTATTCTGAAGGCGATATTATAGTGGGTACAGTCAGTTTCAGACTGACAAAAGAAGCCAAAGTCAAGAGCGTTTATGTAAAAGCCAAAGGGGACGCTAACGTAGAATGGACAGAAGTAGGTGTACCTGTCGAGAGACTGCAAAGTGCGCGCAGGAGATATTTCAAAGTGAAGGAATACTTGGTTGCAGAAAACGATGAAGGTAGGATGTCAAAGTCAAACAGAGTTTGTTGTACTTAAAGGTGTTTGTAGCTACGAAATTTATCAGGAAATTTGGCAATGTGTTGTATTAAAAAGCAAAATTGCTACAGTTAGATTCCTTACTTTAAAAAAAATAAAAGTTTTTTTTCTTTTTATGAAGTGAAGAGTCTGAGGAAAGATATATCCCAAAATAATAAGAACAAAAATCTAAATAAATAAATGAATAAATAAAGACATGTTATCGAGGTGTGCATGATAGGATTCCAGGTCAAACCACAAAAAAGATTGAACTAATTCAAGTTGGTTAACTTGTCTTTTATTATCTGTTATTGGCAGCTATAGTTAAAAAATATTAACACTTTTATCTGTAATGCCAAACAAAACAAAAGCCAGACAAAAGGAAGTATCAATGGGTTAAATAGTGTAGCAGAGATAAAGAAAACAGTTAACTTTGAGAATATGAGATTGAGATCAAATGTTAATCAAACGATTCTTGCAGGGACTGTTCTTCCAAAAAGAGTGCACATCTTTCAGTTCAGGCTCAAAATCCCAGAGGGGTAAGTGAGAATTTGCAGCATCCAACATTAATACATATCTTGCTTTTGCAAATGAATGCATTCCTGATTAGTTCTGTTATACAGAAGGATGCCTTCGTCCTTTAAGGGAAAACATGGAAATATTGTCTACACCTTTGAAGCCAAGGTATCTAGGAGATGGCGACTGCCTTCGAAAGTGCTAAAAGAGATCAACTTTGTGTCAAAGTCCTGTCCACACACTCCTCAAATGATGGTAAACACTAGAGTGACACATGTTAAACATCAGATTTTTGGAAAATGTGTTCTAACTATTCAATAAAAAATGTTTCAGATTCAAAAACCTGAATTACCTTTTACACTTTAAAGTTTTTTGTTTATACATCTTGGGGATAGTCATCAGTTCAAACATACCAACAGTGCAAATGTAACATACAAGAGAATTCAACGTTGATTACCTGGACTAGATCTGAAGCCTAAAAACAACACTGAGGTATTTTCTTCTGCATTTTCTCCACATGAGGCATTTAGTTGATCTGGAAAAATGTTTATTTGGTTTGTTATAGTGTCCACAGTCCAGTTCAGTGCGTAAAAAGATGAGTGGTCTCTCCAAGGGACAGGTCCAGATCTGTGCTACCATTAACAGAGGAGTTTGTTCTCCAGGTAAAGTATCTGCAACGTGCTCTAGCAAATGTTGATAGACTAAAAAAAAAAAAATGCAGCTTATTGTTAATATTTGCTTTTGACAGGTGAAACCTTGTCTGTTGTCGCCAAAATCTGCAACTCCTCTTCCAGGAACACAACGCTCAAATTCAAACTTCAGCAGGTAACGGTGTACAGTTGCCAGGACAACACTAACAGCAGCAAGCAAACGCTGTTCAAAATGGTCGGAGACACTATCCGTCCAAACTCAGAGCAAACTGCCTCCTGCCAGCTGAAAGTTCCCAGCGATGCCATTCCCACCCTCCATAACTGTGAAATCATCTCAGTTGAATATTACATAAAGGTATGAAACAATACATGATTTGTATTACCTCAGAAATGAACCTGCTTTTTTGCAAACATTTGTGGATAAATAATAAAAAGTAAATATGTGTCTTAACACAACATCTTTATTGCAGATTATAATGCTTTACAAGTTTCTTCATCTCTGACTGTTTCCCAGGTATATCTGGACGTTAGTTTTGCCCTTGACCCAGAGGTGGTGTTTCCACTGGTCATCCTTCCTTCTAAATTTGCTCCAGCTCAGAGTCGTGAGGCTGTGGGGCCTGAGACAGTTGAGTGTCCAGCTTACAGCGAGTTCACATCCTCTACTTTCACCACTGGATTGGATCCTATACTCACAGGGTCAGGTGTTTATCAATACCCCACCCCAGATCCCACTCAGCATGCAAATATAACAAGTGATTATAACCAGTGGCCACAAGGTGCTGCTTCACAGGGTTTTTCAGTTCCAGCTTTCATAGCACCATCTGTGCAACATCCAGGCCCTACTGCTCTCCATGGAGAAGAACCTCCACTATATTTGTCCATTTACCAGCATCAGAATGAATGAGTGACTGTAGAAGCTGAACTGGATTTATTAAGCGAATAAGCTAAAAATAAACTGTAAGCAATTTCTTTAGACACTTGGATAATTGTTCAGACATTTTTTCGTACTGAGAATGTTACCTTGAAATGAACTGAATATACTTTTTGGGATTCCTAACCTGGATGATTGAGCATGTGTCAAGACATTTTGTAAATCCTACATATGAATATATTCCTGGTCCCAGACTGTCTCAAGATGTACCATAACGTTTCTGACTCTTTGAGGGTAACGTATCGGAAAATGTGACATAGAGCTGGGCTTTTAGGAGTTACGGTGACTCCAGTCCAATTGACATCCTCCACTGATGTTGCTTTTTTTGTTTTTTCAAAGGCCAAAACATGCATTGCCTACTTTTTGTGCTAGTATTGTGTTTGTGTCCCCCATTGACGATAAAAATAAATATAAGCTCATTAAAGTTTGATAAAACTGAATATTTTAACATTTAATTTAAATCTTTATTCATTCATGTTGATTCATTGGTTCATATGTGCAACAAACTTTTTTGTTCTTTTTACCAAAACATGTTTTATACCCAAGCTTAAAGATCATTAAGTAGGAAATAATTTTGAATCATAAGCCTGACATTTATCAGCTGAAAACAGGACAAAAAATGTTTTGCTCCAGCTGTTTTTATGTGCAGGGAGTAGGGAATTTTATCCCAATAGCATCCTATGTGGTGAATCTTTACAGAGAAAAACACCACATAACCATTCAGCCCCACAAACATTCCTCAAAGACTTGTTGTCTTGCTAAAACAGATTTACACCCCTGTAAACCTAATTAGTATTCCATGGAGTCGTAGCACCTTGGTTGCAGGCAATAACTCATGTGTGCCACAGTGGCAAACATTGCATGTTTACCAGTAAAGGTGGTATCGGTTGCAATGGTTTTCTAGTGGAAGGAGAGACTGTACTGTTAGCATTTGTAAAAAGGTCTGCCAGTCATGGGTGGAGAATAGGGACAGCACTTGTAAGAGTGATCTTGAATAGTTTAAACTCCTTTGGACAGTTGTGAAGCATTTCATTACAAACAAAGAAATCTAAATGATACTTAAACATTTCATCCCTCCTTAAGAGGATTAAAAAGTGTCACATGGTCACTATTTATTGTATTTATTGCTCATCTATTGATATTGTGAATGCTTAGCTCCTCCCACCTGCTGCTGTTGCTCAGACAACACAAGCACATGACCATAGGATAGGCTACTTTCGCCTGTCACCAAAATGGGAAAAGTGCTACTGAATGTCTGTTTTTTCCTCTTCATCATTTTCAAAGGTAACATGTGTCGCTGTTTACCTCATTAATATAGCTGTTATTTTTAAAAAACAGTTTTAATTTTAGCTGTTCGAACTGTTGTAAACATTTCTTAAGTAGCCGAAAGGCACTTTGCAAGTGATGAAGCTGATAAAAGAGATAACAAATTTAATCTGTCTATACAAACAAAAACTGTGGGTGAGAAGTTTAAGGTCATGCCCAAAATTTCTTGTTTTCACTGAAAGCTCGTACATATATTGATAAAAAACGCTGACAGGGTTTGAACCATTGATTTTTACATTAAAATGTTTTTCTTTGAAACTTTCTTTGAAATGTCAAACTATCATATGTTCGCAGCATTCATGCCCTTCCAGACCTTTTTTATTGTAGCTGTAACTTTGTTGAAGTAATGTGGATACATTTCATTCCTTTCTATGCGCCCTGGGACTGGCTTTGTTCTGTTATGTGTGGGTTCAGACAAAGATCATAGCTTACAGCAGCACCCGCAGGTTGCCGGTTTTCATTCCCTTGCAGATGTCAGCATTTTTGGGATCACTGCTTTTGTTAATGGTACCTAATGAAGTGTGAGTGGGTTTAACAGAGAAACAGGTCTGCAGGTGTCATTTTCTCAAAAACCACCAGATCTTTGCCCTATTTGTAAAGCAAAGCAGGTGCAGTTATAACTCCTGTATTACATCAGAACTATGAAAAAACAGCAGTGTTTAAAATGAAGGGCATATTTATAGACTATAACTGATTGACACCTCTAAAGGCTTTTATTTAAACAGCTAGATTTACATTTTTTTATACGTAATAAAGTGTGAACTTCACTGCTTGGTCAGTTAGTCTTGGTTTCAAATGCATTACGCATAGGTTCAGTCAGTGGTTTCAAAGCACAGCATTGCAGAGCTAAACAGATGAAGCTCCATTACAGGATTTATCAACCTTTAAGAAACAATAACAACAACAACAAAATAAACATGTGTTTGTTTATTTAGTTGTTTTACTGTTGAATGAAGTGCTCTTGTGTGGTTACAAACTGCATGTTGAGCCATGTTTGCCTGGATTTGCATGTGTTTGTTCACTTAAGTAGTAATGTTAATGTGGTTGACACACAGAAAATGACTACAGCAGAGAGCAGTTGTAGGTTACCTAGATAAGGTTGTGGTTCTCTACAGGTAAGCCTGTGGGCTTGGTACTGACTGCTAACCAGTTATATTACCTTGTTTTAAATAATAAAATATACAGCTTTTTGCATATCAGACATGCCAAATGCATCTTTTAACAAACATTTATTACATATAATTTATGGGTACTTTAATTATTTATTCTTTTATGTTTTATTTGTATGTTGTCATCCACAGAGCTGTCTGCCTTAAAGATTCAAAACAAGCTGCTGGGTAAATGTCTGCAGGTTACAGAAGGAACCGAAGGAGGTAGAGTGTCACTGGGCGAATGCAGCCCACGCTCACCTATACAGGAATGGCGCTGGCACCAAGAGAGCCAGGCTGTCAGTAACTACCACACTGGAGAATGTCTGACTGCACCAAGAGAGCAATATGAAGGTGTGCATCTGCAGCCCTGTGTCTTCAGAACTGCAAGTGGCAAGGATGGTGATATAAGAGAGCCAGGAAGCCAGGTATGGACATGCTCCAGAAAAGGCCATCTCACTGTGGTAGGGAAGGGGCTCCACCTTACTGCTACAAAAGAATCCACTTTGGTCTTCCTTTCAAGAGGACATAAGAAGGTAATAATATTAAGGATGGGGAAAAGAAATTTTCCACGTATGATAATAGCATCTTAATTACATTATTTTAAATGTATTTAAAAGCTAGAGAATATTGTTGAATGTTTTCACAAAGCTGAAAGATAAAAACGTTTGCCTCTGGTTCTTTAGAAGCAGGGCAGCAGGTGGAGAACACTTGACAGCCAGACGCTATGCAATGGGAAAACCAGCCAACATAAAAATATCAATCCTCACCTACATCTGGGGGAATCGTTGGAACCAGAGATTCTTTCCAGTCATATATCTGATGTATACAGACAGGATGAAACAGGTAAGAATATCTCAGCCATAATTTACCCAGTGTTGTGTATGTGCATGTAAACACATAACCATTTTAGAAGTCTTTGATTGAACCACTCGTATTCGGGCCTGTTTTAGACAATGACTTGCAATAAGATAAATTTATGCAAGACATAGTTTAGGCTTACAATCGGGGTTAAAGTAGTATTCTGGCACCTTTAGTTAAAGTTGTTCTTCTAGTGATGGCATTGAGATATTTGCTCAGTCATTAGAAAATCATGACATCCCATAACCGCTTACACCTTTGACACATCCTTTTTTCCCTCATCCGTGGGGTGTATTCATAGTGCAGACAAAGGAGTGTGCATAAATGGAGTAACAACAGCAAGTGGCAGTAGTAACTTGAAATACAGCTCAAGAGATACCATCAAATACACAAACTGTTTTTGTGAAGCTTGTCTCACAAAATGTGTCTGCAAGCAAATGTGCAGTTGTTAAATTTTCAAAGCAAATGTGCAGTTGTTAAATTTTCAAAGCAAATGTGCAGTTGTTAAATTTTCAAAGGAGAGAAAAAAGTTGTAAATTTACAGTGTAGAACTGGAAAAAGATTTAAGAAAGAGAGCAGAGAAAGATGAGAAATTATTTTCAAAGGTCTATTCATCTCACTGTTGAAATGCTAAATACTCAAAGAGCACTGAATACTGGAGTATGAGCATACATCAGCTGGTCACAGTTTGTACACAAATAAATGTCATACTATTAGAGTACCCAAACTACCCATGTCACACTTAACCCTTGGCTATAACAGTTATTTTTTTAATCCAAATGAAGTATAATATACACTTACGTCACATAATAATAATGATTCTATATTTTTTTATATAGATTTGACTCCTTCTTATTTTAGCACCAGATCCCCTGCAGATCCAATGATTTTTCTCCATGTGGACAGTGGTAAGATCTGCAAATAAAAATAATAAAATAATAATAATAGAAGAGTGAATGTCCAGTTTTATTTATGTAAATATTTGATTTATTGTTGATGTTTGTACACTATAGAAAGCAATATTTACTTTTCCAACACTAGATGGAGACAAATACAAGAGAGACAGCAAAGGTTGTAGTGGACGTAGAGAAGTTTTTTTTCAAACTGTGTTTCGACAAAAACCGATGATATGTATTTGCAGCAGTTACTAGTTAGCAGAGGAGTAAATATGAATTGCATAAAACAAATGATGTTTTTTTTGGTTTGTATTAACATGCACATGTTTATAGAGATTTCCTGGAAAATGGCTATGGTGGTGTTAAGTTTATTATCTCTGTTCCTGGGGAGTGTGACTCTTTTCTTCAGTATTTATGCTGATAGGTGAGTGGCTAAAACACATAAAACATGCAGTATTTATATAGATTCACTATTGGAATAAAACAAGTACTTCTTTACTTTTTAAATACTTAGTAATTTAAAGGTACACTCAGCATTTTATAGACTATACTGTACTTATATAAATATACTTAAAATAGTTTGAAATGATCATTATTATTATTATTATTATTATTATTAAGTATTGGTAGTAGTAGTAGTAGTAGTACACTGTGAGAAAGAACAGGAAATGTCTGCTATACTTATTAAAGGATTTGCAAACATGCGGGCAGTATAAAAGGCAAAGAGTCTGTATTATTTTAAGGAGTTTCCATCCATTCGCTTCTGCTTATCCTTTTCAGGGTCACGGGAGCCTATCCCAGCTTTCATAGGGTGAGAGGCAGGGGTACACCCTGAACAGGTCGCCAGTCTGTCGCAGGGCTAACACACAGAGACAGACAACCATTCGCTTTCTTGTAATTTCTTTAAGTAGTCTTCAGGAATAATTCTCCAAGCTTCTTGAAGGACATTCAAGGCTCTTCTTTGGATGCTAGGTACCTTTTTTCCTTTCTTTAAGATGATCCCACAGGTCCAGGCTCTGGGGAGGAGTCTTTTGGTGTTTGGGTCGTTGTCATGTTGAAAAATTAAGCTGTTGTTCATTAGACGCTTTACAGCTGTTGTTGGATGGTGAATCAAAATCTGATGGCAGTTTTTTGGATTCATAATTCCATCAATTCTTTCACGATTCCAGACATCATTGGCTGAAATGCAGCGCAAAACCATTACAGAGCCTCCACCATGTTTTCCAGATGGCTGTAGGCACTTGCTATTGTACCTCTCTCTTTACCTCCTCCGTACATGATTTCCCTGTTTCCATTCTTAAGGAAGGGTCACCACTGAGATAATTTCTGATACAGTATTGACGAACAAATGGATCCACAGCAGGGCCAGATGTATCTCTCAGGTATCTCAGCACACAATGCTGAGATATGCCAAGAAGCTTGGGAATTTACTTTTTGGTGAAAAAAACAAACAAAACAATTTTATGCCTGTCGAACTGTGATATCTTTTTTTTATTTATTAATTTTTTTCCTACATTCAAATCAGAGATGGGAACAAATTATGTGCTGGTAGTAACAAAGTGCCTAAAGATACAAAAAACCCCCAAATGGTCAGATACAAGGACTGGATTAAAAATGAGCGAAAAGACAGCCAATGTCAGAGGAAAAACTTTGAAGACCTTCAGAAAGCCTGGAGAAATATTGCTCATAACAATATAAAAAATTATAAAAATCTCTGTCTCATTGGAGACAAGGTATAAGAAAAAAGGGGTGGCTCAAGACTTTTGCAACTTTAAATTGTTACACTAAATACAATCACATCCAAAAGAAATCTGAAACAGGAATCTGTGTAGTCCTGTGAAAGAACACACTTGATAGGATAGGTAGCAGCCAGGTGTTGCTAATGAAATGCACTTAATGCACAATTAATTATCAAGTCCAAGTCTATAAAAGCAGGGATTTTGCAAGTTTTCTAATCTGATGCATTCAGCTGTGTCAACGCAATGCCAAAGAGGATGTTTCAGCAAATTCATCCCAGTGTCAGATTTTGCAATGCTTGGAGAAACTGAAAGAAAAAAAGTGTTACATCACATAATTTACAGAATATTAATTATTTTCAGAGAAGAAGCGTTTAATTAAAGCTTCTTCTCTGTAAAAAGAGTTTTGCAGCACAGCAGCAAGTTGCAGCTGATCAAACCACAAGACTGCTGGAACAATTTTCTTTGGACACATGAAATCAGTACAACATGGCATGGCTGGGTGATGATTTGTATTTGTTTTACAGCCGTCAGACCTGGACACCTTGCAGTCGTTGAGGGAGCTTGGCTGAAACTGGGTCATGCAGCAGGATAATGATCAGAAGCACAGCAGCAAGTCTAAAAACAAAAAACAAAAAACAGAAAATGATGGTGGCTAAGACAAAGTCCAGACCTCATTCCAACTGAAATGCTGTGGTGGGACCTTAGGAGAACTTTGCACAAATGAACACCAGCAAACCTCAGAACTGAACTGAAGCAATGTTGCAAAAACGAATGGGCCAAAATTCCTTCACAATGAGTGAGAGAATGAAAGTCATACAGAAAACAAATACTTCACATTGTTGCTGCCAAAAGTGGTTCTATGAGCTACTGGAATGGGGTGTATGTAGTTTTTGAGCAGACAGGTATATAACTATATCTATATAGAGATATGTTCAATGGAGTTTATTGTTATGAGAAAAAAAACCCCAAGAGGGTAGAATCGTTAACATTTTTTGATGCTTTCAGAATAGAAAAAAAGATTCTCGTGATTTCTTGTATAAATACTTGAGGGAATGCTTGTTAGATGACAGTGGCTTAAGCCTTCAATTGGATAAATACTTGGGAAAGTAATATGTGTTTTTTTCTAGGTTCTAAGCTTTACGACGATTAGACGTCCCTGCCCAGTGGTGGCTAGTGTTGCTTACTTCCATTAACATAGATATCCATTTACCTAATGCTTACAGGTATTTCACCAGTGTAATTTACCATTTAACTTTGTCTTTTTTAGTTGTATTCCAAAATTTCTAAATTGCTGCTCTTATTTACATTTTAAACAGCATCACAAACTTTTGGAACTGATTCAAAAATACTGCATGGTTATGGCTGACATAAAATATTGTACAATTATGGCTAATTACTGAAAACCACCTATAGAGGGGGTTTGTCTTGTTGCATGCAAACATTACAGCCAATTTATGGTGCATTTGGTGCAAAGTAAGAATACCGTTGCTCAGTGTAACCATTTGTGTTTTGCAGTGTATATGACAATAAACTTCTTGAATCTTGAAGTTTATAATGACAATAAAAGTTACAGAAAACATGGTATTTTCTTGTGGCACAGAAACTTCCCAGCAGGAGGAGTCGTTCTACAAGACAAAACCAAAGGCTATGTAAAAGTGTTTGTGCAAAAAGACCTGGCTGTTGTTGATCCCTCCTTTTTGATAGATCTGTGTGTAGACCAGACAGTGTCAGGGGAAAAGAATTTGACAAGAGAACAAAGAAACTCTGAACTATATAACTTCTGTTTTGCAAAAATGCACTCACAAGTTTTCTATGTGCTTTAAATGTACAAATATGTCCTTTTTCTTCCATCAGAGAAAGTAAGTCTTGCAGCTCTCCTGCCGTGGTTGAGTTTATCCTAATGACAGGGCACAAAGTTTACTGAACAAAATACAGAAATCTCGAAATGACATCCCATCCCCTGTTCCAAACCACATCCACATGCCAGATTAAAAATTGGAGGTTATATATATATATATATATATATATATATATATATATATATATATTTCTCTTTTGGTGAAATGTGTCAACAATTTTGCTTCTACAGCTTACAGCTTTTCATGCTTGTATTGGCCTTAAACCCAACCCAGGGAGGTATTATGAAGCAACTTCAACAAACCCAAGATATTTTTTATCTTTGAAAGATAACAGCCACAGTGCCACTAATCTATGCCAAGGGTGAAGCCAACTCCTTTTAAATATTGATATTGTAGTGGCATAGAAACCGTCTTCTCAGTTGTTGGGTTTTTTTTTCAGGGTTTTTTTTGGTTTTTTTTTTTTGCTATATTGTAACAAATCATCTCATCATAAGCAAAGAAAAAACTCTTTTATAACTCTTAGAATTTGTTTATGCTGGCATGACTTCTATGTATTGCTACACCAGAAAGACTCAAAAAATTATTTTCGTATCTGAGTCCCACCCTAAAACAGGTCACAGGTAAATCTGTCCAGGTTTTTGTAATATGATTGCATTTATCTAAAAGGGATTGCCGCTAGGTAATCAATCGCTGGCAACAGTAAAACCACAAATTTCTTGCATTACAAATAATTCAAAAACAAAATATGTGGACTTGAAATAAAAGCATGTGAGAGGATGAAGTAATGATTTCAGATTCACAATTTATTTCAGGTCATTTGCAGACATAGTGTATAAATGATTGTAATAACATTGTCTGGCTACACTGACCTATAGATACACCCTTCATTCAGCATGGCTCATGTGCACACCTTCAAACATCTTTTAGTGAAAGTGTTGACACCGAGTGATTGTCATTTTAAATCCAGTCTGTCCGAGTACTGAGAGAAAACAATGGAAAATGTATCACCGCCTGTGTGTGAAACTGCGTGTGCACAGTCATGTCTTTATAGGTGGTGGCTGGTGGTGACATGTGCATGAAAAAGAGGTGTGTGAGAGAGTTAGTCAGCACTTTTAGTACCTGGAGGATTACAAGTTTTCACAGGTTTTTATTATATAATTCCTTTTTTTACTTGGTTGTTTTGATGCAATGGAGCTCTTAAAACTTCTGCAATGTAACATAATTGTATTTGTTAGTGCTGGTTGAAAAAACAGAGCACCATCAAAATGGTTGCAATATTTAACACAATACAGGATTTATGGTACCTGGCTTTGGATAAACAATAGATGATTGGTAGAACATAAAACCCTTTGCTTTTCATCCCATATTGATTATATCACATCAGACAGTAAAAAAAGATGACGCAACAATTCATGACACCACTGCACATTTAAAAAAAAGAAGATTATATAAATACTAATCAGCCATTAGACCAGGGGTGGGGAACTCCAGGGCTGGTCAACACACCTGAATCAAATACTTAGTTCATTACCAGGCCTCTGGAGAACTCCAAAACATGTCGAGGAGGTAATTTAGTAATTTGAATCAGCTGTGTTGGACAGTGTTTCAATACTGTCCACAGCAGTTCACCAGTTCATTTCACACCTGTCTATGATTAGAAACTAGGAGACGATTAGCAGGAAGGAACAGAAACAGCTATAAAGAAATGTTCACATGTGGCTTCTTCTTTGAATGACAGACCTTTAACCTGAATTTGTGGGTGGCAAACTGTGTGATTTCTGCAATTGATCCTAAACCCATGTAGTGATTATCATGACAGCACCATGCCTGTTTTTGATGCAATACAGTCTGAGGGACGGAGGATCATGTATTGATTTAGATTTCTCATATTCTTGGTAACTTTTGATATTATTAACAGTAGATAATGAACTAAAACTTGTCAGAATTTTTCCATGGTGGAACATTATTTTTTAGATGCCATTGGTGAACCTCCGCCTAAGATGTTCATGACCTTGTCTTGCTACTGACCTGTTGCCAGTTATCCTAGTTAGTTGCAAAATCTCTCTCCAGATATTTCTATTTAGTACCATTTACTTATCGAGTCTTTTTTTTTTACCCCCATCCCAACTTTTCTGAGACAGGCTGTTCCCATTAAGTTACAAAGGAGCTAATATTTTCTAATTGAATAGTAAAATGTCTCATTTAATATAAATGTAAACATTTTAAACATAAATTTGCTTTCTGTGTTTTATTGTGACTAATTCATGGTTGTATGATATTTGTGAATCATTGCATTTTATTTCTATTTGCATTTTACACATCATCCCAACATTTTTTGCAGATTTAAAACTGGATATTCCAAATACATAGACACACTACACACACACACACACACACACACACATTGTTCACTTTGATACTAATTGTGATTTACAGGCAAAACACAAGGCTTCAAATATTTTAAGATTACACACTGAAATACTGCTGAGTTTTAAATGTGCTTTGTGCTGCATTTTAGGTATCTGGGTTATTGCATTTTCCATAGCCTTTAAATATTCTGTTGTTGATGATCATGTGGAGAAATAAATCACTGAATCACAGGTTAGCCTTGGCCAAAGTATTGAAGTACTATAACCTCTGGAGCTTTAGGGTATATAGCATTTATCACACATGGCCTGCACATGGTACCAACATGTTCCATACTACGCATAGCAAAACAGACCATAAGTGTCTGTTCATGTGTGAAAACATTTTTATTGCTCAAACATAGAGTGCAAGTTCTTTGAACTTACCCAGGGAATTCATATAGTGTTCTTTCTTTGTTTACTTCTTCTTTTCTTTAATCCATACTGACAGACATTATGATATTAGGTTAAAATATCTGTGCATTTGTCAATGTCTCTGATATCTGTATTTCATCTTTCCTGTGAAAAAATGTTGTCTAGCTGGTAAGTCTAGCCAGCTGCAAATGCTTTGATAAAACTCCGGCATGAGCAAATAGTGTGGCTTAAAGGATATAACGGGGATTCAATAGGTACATTCGGTACCAAACCATGTAATAATGAATGAATATACTTGGTATGTGAAATGTTATATTGAAAGCATTATATTGTTTTAGCATGAAAACATTCTGTTTTGGGTAGAAGGGTTCCTTCTTTAACTCGAGCTTTCACTGGCGGTAGATGTAATACTAAAAGCTTATGTGTCTCACCTCTATGATTACTCCAAAATTTCTTGTAAGGTAGAGGACCTGCTAGAACAAGCAGCATTTTTATGGCCAGTAAAAGCAGGGTTTTTTTCATGGACAAATAAGCGTGATCTTTTGCTTGGATTCATTTGGTGACGCTGAAGATGTATAAAAGTTTTTGTACTTGATTTGTATCCACTGCTAAGAATTGTGGCAACTAGAAAACCTCACGAGCACCTATTCAAATCTAAGGGACAGTAACATTTAATGTTTAAATGTTTTCATTTTTAAGTTTCAGAGCTATGATGTCCAGCTATCATTTTAAGAAGAAAGGGCAGCATTGAGAGCGCACTCAGTGTTCTAATAATAAAATTGCAATGTTTATTTTACCAGTGTTTCCTAGATCACTAGATTAATGATTTTCTGCTGGATTAATCTCATCTTTTTGCCACAGTTATAGACTTTACTTTTACTTTGTTTGACTGGTAGTGTATATACAACATAAAGGTTTTAGAGCACCCCAATTTTTCCTTTTTTTTTATTGAAAATTCTGCAGATTAATGTCTCTAATGAAAGCATGATACAAATAAGCAACTGGAGTTAAAATAGAAATTGCTGAATCAATTTATAGACCAAAATGTATTCTAAACTTTTGACAGATCAAAGTAGCCACCTTTGGCAGAAATAACAGCTGAACACACCCGTGGCTTTCGTTCTACAATAGAAATCAAATATTCTTCAGAAAGTTCTTCCGACATGTGTTGCAGAAGTTCCCATAAATGTGTGGCACTTGTAGGTTGCTTTGCTTTCACTCTTCTGTCCATTTCATCCTAAACCAGCTCGATGGGGTTTAAGTCTGGAGACTGTGTTAGACACTCCATTTTTTCAAACTTACCATCTTGTTCTCTTTTCCTGAGGTAATTCTGGCTTAGCTTGGACTTTGGGTCATTATCTTGCTTTAGGATGAACCTCTGACCAAGTAGGTGCATACCAGAGGGTATTGCATGGCAATGCAGAATGCTGCAGTAGCCATTTTGGTTCAGGGTGCCTCTGACTCTATACAAGTCAATGACCCTGAATCCAGCAAAACAGCCCCAAACCATCACACTCGTCCTGTCAAACCTGCAACTTAAAGTCTTCTCTTCACAGTTGAAACTGAGACTTGTTTACTATGACCACTATTAAACTGTGCTTGAAAGTGTTGCCCTGTGAGCCACCTTAGACACTTGTCCTCTGATTCAGTTGTGGCTTTTTATTATCAGTTGTGGCTTCCTGTCAGAGTTTGGACTAGTTTCTGAGTGCCTTTGATGGTGAAGGAAATTGTACTGACACCTTGAATTTGGCAGTTTCTCTTTAGGAAAGACCTACATTTTTAAGTGTTATGATGGTGTGTCTCTCTTCCATTGTTACTTGCCTCTTTCCTGCAATACAATACTGTTCACCTGATGCTCACAAGGGTATGGTACCACAGTCTGTTCCAACACTGCTTTTGTGCAGACAAGAGGGGGTTGTAAGTAATCCAGAAAAGTTGGAACACCTGTAGGAATTAGTAGCGCCAGCTTTCAAGGCTCGATCAACCATTGCTGCAGAACGGCTTTAAATTGTTAACCCATTTTGTGTTCCCTGTAAAAGGTCTTTTGTATAGTTTGGACATGTACAGAATTTTTCATTTTTAACGTTACCTTTTTTTTTAACCTCTGGCAGTTCACCACTTCCCTTTGTACCATTTCAAGCTATTCACTGGACTTAAACAAGTTGAATTGTAATAAATAACTGGAAAAAATTGGGGCCTGTAGTGTACATTTTTATCTCCATTTTATCAAAGTCTCTGGTGTAGATTGCCCTCATAGGGATTAGTTTGTGTTGAAGAGTCATGTGATGCATGAAAGGCACCTTATGAGCACAAAGAGTGTCTGAAACGGAAAAAGCAACATAAGAAAGCTGATAACGGCTGTTGTCATAATAGTTATTTCCAACTGTGAAGCCAGCTAATGCAGAAAAAAAAAACAAAAAAAAAACAGGCCGACTCAATAAAATTCAGATGTTAACATTTGTCATCAAGACAGAAAAAAGAAAAAGGTATAAACCTATCCATTTGAAAATATAGGCTGTTTTCAGGAAGGAAAAACTCCCTTTTAACAGGAAGAAACCTCTGGCAGAACCAGGCTCAGGGAGGGGCGGGGCCATCTGCCGCGACTGGTTGGGGTGAGAGAAGGAAAACAGGATAAAGACATGCTGTGGAAGGGAGCCAGAGATTAATAACAAGTATGATTCAATGCAGAGAGGTCTGCTAAGACATAGTGAGTGAGAAAGGTGACTGTAAAAGAAAATTCAATGCATCACGGGCATCCCCCAGCAGCCTACACCTATTGCAGCATAACTAAAGGAGGATTCAGGGTCACCAGATCCAGCCCTAACTAAAGAGCAAAGTGCTCTAATGGGGTTATGTGGTACTATAAGGTCATTAAGATAAGATGGGGCATGGTGTTATTGCAAAAGTATGAGCACCCTTGATAATTTTCATGATTTTCCTTCATAAATCATTGGTTGTTTGGATCAGCAATTTCATTTAAATATATCATATAGCAGATGAACACAATGATATTTGAGAAGTGTAACGATTTGACAGGTTTGATGGTTTCATGGATAGCCTGCTTTAAGTCACACCATAGATTTTCAATAATATTCAGGTCTGGGGACTGAGATGGCCATTCCAGAACGTTGTACTTGTTCCTCTGCATGAATGCCTTAGTAGATTTTGAGCAGTGTTTAGGGTCATTGTCTTGTTGAAATATCCAGCCATGGCGCAACTTCAACTTTGTCACTGATTCTTGAACATTGTTCTCAAGAATCTGCTGATATCAACTGGAATCCATGCGACCCTCAACTTTAACAAGATTCCCAGTACCTGCACTGGCCACACAGCCCCACAGCATGATGGAACCGCCACCACATTTTACTGTGGGCAGCAAGTGTTTCTCTTGGAATGCTGTGTTCTGTTTCCACCATGCGTACGGCCTCGTGTTATGCCCAGATAACTCTAGTTTCATCAGTCCACAGCACCTTATTCCAAAATGAAGCTGGCTTGTGCAAATGTGCTTTAGCATACCTCAAGCGACTCTGTGGCATGTGCGCAGAAAAGGCTTCTTCTGCATTACTCTCCCGTACAGCATCTCCTTGTGCAAAGTGCGCTGAATAGTTTAACGATGCACAGTGACACCATCTGCAGGAAGATGATGTTGCAGGTCTGGTGTGTGGGTTGACTATGACTGTTCTCATCATCATTTGCCTCTGCTTATCTAAGATTTTCCTTGACCTGTCACTTCCGGCCTTAGAACTGTCCCTGTGGTCTTCCATTTCCTCACTATGTTCCTCACAGTGGAAACTGACAGTTGAAATCTCTGAGATAGCTTTTTGTATACTTCCCCTAAACTATGATGTTGAACAATCTTTGTTTTCAGGTCATTTGAGAGTTGTTTTAAGGCTCGCATGTAGCCACTCTCGAGAGAAGATGCAAAGAGGAGAAAAACTTGCAATTGGCCACCCTAAATACCCTTTCTCATGACTGGATTTACCTGTGTATGTAGGTCAAGGGTCAATGAGCTTACCAAACAAATTTTATGTTTCAATAATCAGTGCTAAAGGTATTCAAAACAATAAAACAGCAAGGCTGCCCAAATTTATGCACCTGTCTAATTTAGCTTAAGTAAATTTTGCACACTTTCTGTAAATCCTATAAACTTAATTTCACTTCTCAAATACCATTGTGTTTGTCTGCTATATGATATCTTTAAATGCAATTGCTGATCCAAACAACCAATGATTTATGAAGGAAAAACATGTAAATTATCAGGGGTGCCCAAACTTTTGCATATCACTGTATGTGGGGAGCAGGATTTTGAATTCAATTCTGGATTTAACAGGGAACCAATGGAGGGAAGCCAATATCAGAGAAATATTCTCTCTCTTTCTAGTCTCTGTCAGTACTCTTGCTGCATTTTGAATTAACTGAAGGCTTTTCAGGGAGTTTTTAGGACATCCTGATAATAATGAATTACAGTAGTCCAACCTAGAAGTAATAAATGCATAAACCAGTTTTTCAGCATCACACTGAGACAGGATATTTCTAATTCTAGAGATATTGCATAAATAGAAGACAGCAGTCCTAAATATTTGTTTAATATGTGCATTGAAGGACATGTCTTGGTCAAAAATGGCTTCAAGGTTCCTCACAGCGTTACTGGAGGACAAGGTAATGCCATCCAGAGTAAGAATCTGGTTAGATACCATATTTCTAAGATTTTCAGGGCCAAGTACAATAACCTCAGTTTTATCTGAATTAAGAAGCAGAAAATCAGAGCTCATCCGGGTCTTTATGTCTTTAAGACATTCCTGCAGTTTAACTAATTGGTGTGTGTTATCTGGCTTCATCGTAAGATAAAGTTGAGTGTAAACTGCATAGCAGTGAAAATGTATTCTATGCCTTCTAATGATATTGCCTAAGGGAAGCATGTATAATGTAAACAGAACTGGTCCTAGTACTGAACCCTGTGGAACTCCATAATTAACCTTAGTGTGTGAAGAGAGAAAATACAATCCTAAAGGCAGAAAAAGCACAAACAAGCACAAATTCTGCTGGTTGAGCAGCGACTGAGTTTGATTCCCTAATCCGGGCCTTAAATATTTTAATGTATATGGGTTGTGTGTCTGAGGTGGGGTTCATTTTGAACTGTTTTTATTTTATCAAGTATTGTTTAACTTTTGTAGTTTTTGCTAAGGAACGGTTGTTAGGTAAATTGTGAAAGGATTTTGTTAATATTAAGTTTAACGTATAATTTATCCTTTTTTGTGTATAACCCTGCTGATTTCGTCCCTTTTGCTTCCAGGCTGAGAGCTGAAGGTGGTGGAGGGTTTCCCAGCTGACTGTTATTATGTGCTGTGTGTGTGGTTGGTGCCAGATTCTCTTCGCAGTTGAGTGCATGCTCACAAGTGTCTGGGGTGATCTATTTATCTTTTTTATTTGTTGAAATCGTCTCCCCGTCAAGTTGACCATCCTCAGTTCTGAACACCAACCCCCATTCCCGTTATGGTTGAATGTGTAGAGTTTTAAAAAAAGTTTTCTTTGAGTAACGAAGTATAACTTTTAATTGTGAAATCACATCTCCTGCCTCATATTAGTGGAACAAACCTGTGTACCTTACTGGTGTTAGTACTTATTTCTTTGGGTGAAATTCCAAAGGCAACTTTTGGTAGCCCTATAGCTATAGTGAAAACAGTGAGTATGAAGGGCAAAGTACTGAATTACTCTTTTATACCTTGCTCCCACACTTGTTCATTATTGTAAGATATATATTTAGTTTGTCAGAAGGGGATAGGCGCAAGCTAGTCTGTCTGAGAAGTGAACCTTTATGTGTCACTTTAGCTTATTTTTATGACAATGTTTTGTACTTTTTATCTCATGTAGTCAGAGTACAGTCACTTTCAGAAATGAGAAGCACTTCTGACAAACAGGAAAAAGGAATATCAGGAGAGTAACATGAACCACACTTACGTTATGCAAAAACAAAAAGGAGAACTTTACTGCAATCATTCAAAAGCATTTCCCCTCAACCTACATCCAAAATTTAAAGAGTCATTGTCCAGTCTGACACCTAGTAAAGGACCAAAAGGATATAAAATAACACACCCATCAATAGACACCGATGAACGTAGGCAATATGTTTCTATGAAATAAGACTTTTTTTCACACTAGTTTCAAGCATGGAAATGGAATTTAATATCTTTAAATAACATTTATTTAGAAAATTTGGTCAAAAATGAAACACGTGTGGATATAAGAAAGAAGCAGATTTAGTTGCTTCAAGATTGTCTTTGTAAAGGGTAGAAAGATTATAGCCCTATAACCCTCGCTACAATCTCTCTACCCAAGATAACAGAGGCAACAGTTTGCACAGGTATGATAATGTCACTGAGTGGCGCCTACATTAAGTGAAATGTACTACTTTCATTATATAGACAAGATAGACAAATGTTTGAACATGCTTATGTTTGATTGTTTTAATATCCCACTGAAATGGGCTGAGAAAAGCACAGAACAGGATTTTTAAAAATATTTTAATCTAACTAAGTATATACAGAATATAAAGTATGTAAAACTCCATAAAAAGATTATCTAAAATTAAATTGGTGTAAAGCATACAATACTGTTAAGTCTGGTGTTGTAGATACTAAAATCTGAAAGTTCATGTCATAAAAGAATTAATGTAATTCTTTGCTTCTGAATTCATATTTCAATTCACACAGTCAGTCTCTAAACTATGACACATAAACATGCAACTGTACAGAAGGTAATCTGACATCTATCTGGGGAGAAGTCCCAACAGAAACAATTGTTTGAGAACAATAGTTGTGTCAGGAAGTAAGTGAGGGTGGGATACTATGTATTTACAAGTGCATGTTTTTTAAGTGACATTTCTCTAACTGACTAACACTCGTTTCTTTCTTTCACAGCCTCTCTGGAGTTGTCTTTGGAAGTCACATTGGTGAGTCGGACAGTCTCCTGCTCTGTGCTCTCTTTCCTGTCACGTACTTCCCCTTCCATGTGGAAACCAACCATCAGCTGGTATATCATTACACCAATGAAGGTACCAAGGAATGGAGCAAAAACAGGGACCAGGAACCAGCCTTGTCTAACCCTGGATAGAGACAGAATAAGAGTTAGTAAGTGTTAGTAGGGATCACTGTAAAGGCAATGTGAAGGAAAAGTAGTTAAAATCTGTCCACTGACGTGAAAACCTCACTCCCCCAACCAGCTATAGCGGTGAAAAGACGTGGTCCGAGGTCTCTGGCAGGATTCACTGCATAGCCAGAATTAAAGCCCATAGACAATCCAATGACCAGAACCACAAATCCCACAGTGAAGGCTTCCAGCCCTTGGGGGATGGGGTTGTTGTAAGGATCCACAATGGCCAGAATGCAAACTATCAGTGCTGCTGTGCCAATAATCTGTGTGGTAAAAATGAAATGTAAGAGGGAATCCCATCTATATTCTGTTCTTAAAATTTGTGTATAAAACCAGTTTGCATTTCAAAAGACTACCTGATCAAAGAAACCGTTGACAAGGGTGAGATGGTTTCCAGGATAAGTAGCAAAGATGCCAGCTGTGGCGTCAGGTCCAGTCACATTAAAACTTGCTGGATGGTCCCACAGGGCATCTAATAAGATCCAAATAATAAGATGTTTTTAATTATTACTGTTGTTGCTGCTTAAATAATAAGATATGATAATTACATATATATATATATATATATATATTGTATATTTATCTAATAATTATATAATAAGATAATTCTGACTCATCACTAGAAGTCTTCACTTACCATAGTACATGCCAAAAATAATAGCAGCACCAAAGAAAGCACCAATTGTCTGAAAGAGGAAGTACATGGGGAACTTTCTCCAGCGCTCTCTTCCAAGCAGACACAAGGCAAAAGTTACTGCTGGGTTGAGATGGCCGCCTGCAAATGCAGATGTTGACATTATGTCAGTGTGTGCAGTCCATAATCACACAAAATCACAGCCTTGCCTAAAGTAAAACAAAAAAAGCTCTAAATACATGTTACATAACATAAACATCAATAAATCAGTTTGCTTACCTGATATTTGGCCACAGACCAAGATGCCTAACGTAGCAGCAAAGCCGAAGGCAAAGTTGACAGTAAGGAACATACCATGGGAACCACCGCTCAGCACCAACTGGGCCACAGAACCGCAGCCAAACATCTGGAGACAGAGCAGAGAAATCAAGTTCAATTGGGTCCCAATAAATGAATACACTAGTTTTTGGTTGTTTCTCTTGTAGAACAGTTAATATAATGAAAAATTCAATGTGTGTTTTTGTTTAAATGGGTCTATTTAAATTTGACTAAATGTTTTCTGTCCGTTTGTTGCATTGACTTTTGTTTGAAATGAAGAAAACCTTTCCAATTGCTCTGAGAAATGCATTCTGCATATCAAGACTTTACAAAGTTTTGTGTACGACATCAACCATACTCAGCATCTCAGAATATAAGTATTGTACATTAGAGGCCCTGTTAGTCAGTCAAGGTGAGATTAAAGAATGTGATCATTATTTGTGAGACCTGTAAAACAAAAACCCACTGAATGAGACCTGTTCTGAATGAAATCCATTGTTTTAACAAGGGCAGGCAGGAGAAGACTACACCGCATGTACAGAAAGGTCAGTATGTTGACCTTGATCGGAGGGGAACTGTCATTATTCCCAAGTGATTTATCCAAGAAGGGGGAAAAACAAGTCCTAATCCACTTGGAAAGAGGATAAAGATGGTTTGGGAACGTTTTTCTTTATCAACAGCACCAGGGTGAGGTGTTCCGGGCATGTCCCACCGGGAGGAGGCCCTGGGGCAGACCAAGGACACGCTGGAGAGATTATATCTCTCGGATGGCCTGGGAACGCCTTGATGTTCCCCTGGATAAGCTGGACAAGGCTGGCTGGGGAGAGGGAGGTCTTGCCCCTCCGCTTAGACTGCTGCCCCTTGCGACCTGGCCCCAGATAAGCGGAAGAAGATGGATGGATGGCTGGATGGAACAGCACGAAACAGGATCTGTCAAACTGTGTGTTCAGAGTACCTCGTGATTATATTTGTGCATATATCCATGAGTGTTCTTTGGATGTGCTTGTAAGTGTAGTATGTAAGCGTCCATGCTTAGGCTTCTGTGCTCTAAGCCCCATGAAGAGGATTCTTTTCACTGAGATCAGATGACATAAATGTTGAGGTTAGTCTGAGGGAACCGCCTTTAGAGGGACTGGCGCCTGAGGAGTGCTCATTATCACTGTGCTCAGTGTAAACTCTCCTCCTACGATGAGACCAGCCGTTGCTGGAAAAATAGGATATAGCTGAGTCTTATGCTTGAATTGTGCTTAGCTGTTTTATTTTTAGGAGTGTGAACAAAGTCTTTTTGATACTTCTTAATGTCATAGGCACTGGATTACAAATGATCAGCCATTAGCTTGTGAGTGTCCATTTCCTGATTTAGATCGCATTCCACCAGAAAGGTCTCATTTAAATCTGATACTAAATTTGGACACAAGAAGAGCTACTTCCAGCTTGCAGAAGCACTTCTAGAAGTGCTCATATTCAGTGATTCTGTGCTCTTTTCACAAATTACAGTTACTTCATATGTTTCTGTCATAATGTAGCTTAACTGCAACCCAGCAACAAACATTCAAGTTGCTGATTCAGCATTTCATACATCTATAGTGCCACATTTTAGCACAGCCAGGGAGCTTATAAAAGAACTGCAGAGCAGTCAGCCAACTGAAACAGACACTTAGGATTTGTCTGGGAGTGAGAGGCCTGAAACCGGTCTCTGTGGGATCTTTTTAAAATCAGGATGAAGAGCCTTAGAGGAATTCCAACAGCTACTCTCCAGATGAAAGCACACTGCTTTTGAAGTGGAAAATGGATTCCACCTTCACATGGGTTTAGCACACCAGTTGCAGTGGCAACCAAAGACACAATCTGCTGCTGATGCTGCTGCTGCTAAATGGCTTCCAAGGTCAAAGCCAGTTTAGACTCAGTGATGAAGCATTTAAGCACGCTATACTGACAGAAAAGTTACTCAGTCAGTTCATGACATATTTTAAATGCCTTTGACTAGAACTAATTTTTTCCATATGCAATGGTCAATTTGTGAGCAAATCTACCATGAATTTCAGACAATATTAAAACACGCACAGCTGCACACGCCCAGTGAACATGAGTTCATCTGGAGACATTGAAAATCACAAACAAAAATTAAGAAGAAAGAGGAATTTTTACGCAAGATATTATTGCATAAGAAAAATGTGGCACCTATTATTCTGCCACTGAACATGTCCTGATGAATAACTTCACCACACCTTTGTGTACTATCAGTAGTCACACCAAGAGTTACACCATTACAGGTCAAATATTTCTAATTTCCCATAATGATTTAACATAGATCAATCCAAAGTGCTCAAAACAAATGTAGATCATATACATGTACATACAAGGGATATTTTAATCAGGGGTAGCCTGCTTCTGTGAGTTTATTATCAGGTTATTATCAGGTTTACAGATCACATTGTGCTGCAAGATTAATCATGTTTAGTCATTAAAAGAATACGCTGCCTGCTAGAATTTAAATTATTAACTGTAAAATCCATTTTATTCTTGGCGTCATTTCAAAATAAACAACTTTTAATGGTATACTCTGGAGTCTATATTTCTACAGTATATCTATATATTTCAGTTAGCAAGCAAAAGTTGTCCACCTCACAGTTATTGTTTTGATGCCTATTTTAACCTTTATGTTTGAGACAATGCAAGATAAAATTCTATTTTGTCTTTGGTCGGCCTCTGTCTTTAATACTGATACTGAAAACAAAAACAACAATAACAAATGTGCTGTGCCTCATACTGAATTATCATCATTACTTTGCATGTATTAACTTCCATGTTCATGTGCACATATATAACTCCTTTTTATGTGAAGAAAGGGTGAGGTTGCGCCTCTGGGATCCTACACACAAACACACACACACACACATATATGTATATAACAGATGAGCAGGGTTTATTCATAATAGATAGCATTATTTAAAGGATGAATATTGTTTTAATGTTGTGTTGAGATTATACATGAATTCCACGCATACACGCACAGACACAGGTGCACACATTCTTACGCTTCCACACACTTCTTACCACAAGGATGAGAGTGCCAAGACACTCTGCCAGGGCTTGACGAAGCAGCAGGTTGCGGATCTGGAAGAAGCGGGACAGTTTATCCAGATAATGCTTTTGCCAGCCCATGTCTTCTTGTCACAGGTTGAAGAGACTGTAAGAAATGACACAAACACACACACACACACACACACACAGTTGGTAGAATTTCCTGAGTGCCTGTGAAGCTGAGAGGACTGAGTTCCTCTTTTATAGCCAATGGTCTCGGATGGCCATTCTGAGCTTGGACCCACCCCTCTATACCCCGCCTCTGTGCTAGCTTGGTTTTGTTACTGACCTGTTCACTCCCTCACCACCTGTCACGCACAAACACCCATACACACAGACACCTTTTTTTCTTCCTCAGGACATTTTTGCATTGTAAGGTAAATACTTTAATATGATACTTGTCAACACTTTACCCTCCTTTACAACCAAAAATAGTCTAACCAAATAAAATGAAGTTATATATTTAAACTTAAATGTATGTTTAAGTTTACTGATGATGCTTGTTCTCTGTCCCTCAGAATTTTGATTAGAAGTACTCACTGTATGAAAAATAAGATATAATTATATATTTACTAATACGCAGGTATCCTGGGTTTTTCATTTGATTAAAAAAAGCAAATGTTGGAAAGAATTCCTATTTCCACTCATTGGGAAACAACAAGTGGAAGCAAATCCAAACTTACCTGGTTGCCACAAGAGCCATATAGCATATAGAATGCTCTATATATATATATATATATATATATATATATATATATACATCTTGACAAATGAATCTCCATTATTTTCAAAGCAGTATATTCTGAACCCTAGAGTTCCAGAGTTATCGGAGCACACACACAAATACACACACATGTGTAATTCATGCTGTTTGCCACCAGTACTGGATCATTCCCAGCTAATCACACACGTCTTCTCTTCTTCTCTTTCTGTCACCTTATTTTGTCTGTCCTTTTCTTATGTTCCTCTTCTGAAACTTCATCACCATACATTATGTCTCCTTTGTCTGGTTAGAAATGTGAGAACATGTGCTCTGTAAGGCCTCGGCTATGCTGGTATCAACAGGAATCTGGATCCCATTCTAAAATACTCCTGTTTTTGTCTGTGTGTGTTGTTGATATTGCCAGTTTTTGCATGATAGTGGAGTCCATCAGCTGGAATTTACCCAAGGACTGCTAAACAACTGTGCACACGTTTATAGACACATAAGACTGCTTATTTAAAATGTCAACTTTCAAAAATTCCACTTTCAGGCATACAGAAAACTTTTTGTCCATAATTTATGGAGATGTTATTGTGTAAAAGGCAATCTGAGTCATTGCCAGCCAGATATGTCAACTCGAACATGGTTAAGTCACGTTGTGCAACATTTTACAAGGAACCTTTTTTTGACTAGGAGTAGGCGTCCCCTGAGGAGATTACTGAGGAGAATGCTTCCTAAACCAACTTTGGGGAAAGCAGGATTCTAAAATTTTAGAATTTGATGTAAATTTATATGAAGGGAAATTGAAGATTAGTGGGGGGGAATAGATGATTCAGCAGAGAAATTTCTCATTACATTGATATTGACTGGTGTTATTTCTTCTTGCTCTTGTATGTCCCCCTTTTACACCTGCGTTTTCTACACACATCCACATTGTTTGCTCAAAAACTGTCAATTTTGCTAACAATTAACTGTTATTTGGAGGCTAAAAGAACATCGTTTTTGTATGTATTCAGTTTTTCAGCTCAAACACAATTTCGAAAGACAGTGGAGCTGCATTTTTCAGCCATGTGGTTTTATCTAACTTTTCCTGGAAGAGTTTGGCTCAGAAACTGGACAGTTAGTGCGAAAGTGGAAAAAATGGGGATACCCACAAGAATTTAAGTCCATTTTTTGACATCCTTACAATTAACACTGTAGTATGATGAGCAGGAGAAAAGCCACAGAAGCTACCAAGAAATACACAGCCTTTGTCCTGAGTCTTCCCCCCTCACTGTTTATAGGCCCACCAAAAAAAAAAATAAGTCGCAGACTTTGGCTGAAAAGGTAGCTCCTTGTACCTTTGGACTCTATTGTATGAATTTATTCATGCTGTTCATACTACTCAATTCATCTGACTTCAAAACACTTAAAATATTCTTCTGTCTTCACTTTTCTAAAGCCTGAAAACAAGAGCCCAGAGTGAGTGCAGATGTGGCAAAAATATGTTGCCTACCCCAGCTTCACTATTTCAAACTTTTTAACTATTTACTAAAAAAACATCTACGCTGATATTATTGAAGTTTTTGATCTGTGGCCCTATGTTCGACATGTGTGCCAGATGTGTCTCGTGTAGGAGTGGCAATACTGTAGTTGTTTTAGAACCAGAATTCAGTAATATACAGGTTTCCTGTGTTCAGAATACAATGACAGCATCACTATACATTATTCACCTGCTTTGATCAAAACCCAATGGAAGATGTATGAATTTTTTTCGTCTGTTAGCTCAATAATGAAATCTATTGATCTGAAATCTGGCTTACCATCTGAGAATACATAAAGCAATTAAATACATGGATTTTGTTCATAAAATCTTCATTTATACAGTACTGTGAGAACGTCTTCAGCCACCTCTCGTTTCTTTATACTTTTCTGGGAAAATGAGAAATAGGTGTAGTGATTTACCGAAAAGCATGGGAATACAGCATATGAGGTATGAACAGATTTTCAACAATTCTAATATGTTTGAAAGCCAGTATTTGGTGTGGCCACCTTTATTCTTCAACATCTGAACTCTCTTTGGCAAGCTTTCTTGTCATTTCTTCAAGTAGTCTTCAGGAATAGTTGTTCAGGCTTCTTGAAGGATAACTGTCTTTATGCTCTGTTCTCTGTCATGATCCCACAGTGCTTTAATAATCCAGTAATCTGAGCTCCGGGGAGGCCAGTTAATGGCTGATGGTGTTCCACTGCATGTTCTTCTGTCTGCGTTTGTTTTTACTGCACTGGCAGTGGTGTTTGGGATCATTGCCATGCCAAAAAGAAAAAGAAAAAAGAAGCCATTGCCAGTAACAGACTTTTAGATGGCATTGTATGGTGGATCAAAACCTGAAAGGAATTTTCATGTTTACAACTACAATCAAAGCCAACTTTGTGGATAATTAGTTTATTAATGCTCATTGAAGCAGTTCAACCTTTAAGATTAAGCATCTCTCAAGAAAATCGTGGATGTAAATGGGCAGCATTAAACGAGCAAGGAGAAACAAGCTGACAGAGGAAACTGGCACAAGCACGGGGAAGACATGCAAACTGCACCCAAAAGGAATTTTGAACCTTTTTTGCCGCAGGGCAATTGTGTTAAACACTAAGCTTCTGTGCTTATGGTTGTCCTTTTGTTTTAGTAGGGAAATCAAGTTTGACCAAGATATACTACAAGAATTTAGCTTCCGCTGCCTTTTTGCTGTCTTGCTTGTACAAATGTTAAAAGTTGTGACTCCAAGCCATGTTTAGTTTTTCTTATAATGAGCAACAAAGGTGACAACTTAAAAAGAAATAGAAAAACTTAAAAGCAAAACAGTCACAAGTTCCATTGCTCTTCTTGGTAATCATAGCCTTTTTCTTTGTCTAAAATAAAACACAAACGGTATCTTTGCATCAGCAGCAGTGATGAAATAGATCCCGTTTGCCAAGTTTTGAATGTCTACCAACAGTTTTAGGTTACTAAAATGGTTACTCATACAGTACTTACACATAATTGCTGCATATGGTTACATATGCTTTCAGTCATAGATAACTGTATTCTCTGTTCGTCACTTAGTCAATTAAATAAGAGGAAAAAGTTTTAAAGTTCCATTAAAATGATTAAAACGTCCCCTCGTGTGGAAGGAAATCCTCATGAGAAACTTGAGTACACAAATCTAATTATATCTAATAAAAACTATGATAAATGACTCAAAAGTTTTATCATAAATGTTTCTGAATAACTATTTTTTAATAAATGACTTTAAAGCTAAATATCATTGTTCTGCAGATGTGCAAGTGTTATACACCTATTGATGTATATAAATCAAGACAATTAAATGAAATTAAAAGGCAAATAAACTGAAATACAAACAGCATGTATGCATTTATTGGACATGAAACAAACACAGATGGATGAGAGAAATATAGCCAGAACTGTTAACGGATATGGTTAACAAGAAGCTCAAAATTCATTCATGTTTTCACTGTTTTATTATTTTGTAATGGAATTGAATTTGTGCTGCGTCTAAAATGACCATTTTTCAGTCCTGGCCTCCACTGACTTGACTAAGCCCTTCCCCATGATTCGGAAGTCCTCCAGTATTGCTTCAACATTGGGAACAGTCTTAGCTTCATCTCCAGTGACCTCCACGCTGCGAGCAGACACCTGTGACGTCTGAGGTTTTGTGAAAAACAAAAACATAATAACAAAAAAAAAAAGGAAACGTGAGGAAAAGGTGATTAGTGTGAAGGTGTGAAAATGAACAGAATGAAGGAGAATGACTATTACAAAAGCAAGTTTTCCACACCCCCAAAAACTTGTTTTTTTACTGCCTTCATGTTTTTAAATGGAAGTCACTTTGCAATTACCTTAAAGGGGGTTGGGATGAATGCCTTTGGCTTCCATAAAACTGTGATTACTGTTCCACCACATGGATCACAGAAGAAAAGGGCCAAGTCTCCAAATGCGTCCTGGAAATGAAAAAAAAATAAAACTATGTTACGCATGTCAACTGACACTTATTTGTGAAGCTCAAAGCAAAACTTATTAGAAAACTATCGGGTATATCCCCCCCTCTAAAAACAAACCAAAAACAAACCCAAAACCCACTTCAGTTTGACAAGCTTACTCTATCAAAACAGGACTGTGGTAGACATGTAAATGATGGGATACAGAGGAAGAACGGGAATTAGTATGAATGTTATGCAGTTTGGATTTCACTGCCTTACAGTATAAGAACAGCTGAGTTTATCTCGGATTTTCTCTTGTCTACAATTAAATTTTTTATTATCTGGAAGCGGCTTTGTTGTATCACACGTCAGCTTTCAAGCATAATATCTGCTTCACGCTTTTTTTTTGAAAAGTCTGTCAAAAACACACTCAGCATTTGAAATGTTGAAAGACATTACTCACTCTTAGCTCTCCCAGGTAGAGGGACACAGGGTTGTAGTCGATGACTGGAAGGGGCCCTCCAGGCTGAGCCACACTGCCAGACATCACGCCCCTGCTGAAGGTGATGGCCGGAGGATCTACTGCCTGGTCGAGCAGGGGGACCTGCTTTGGGTTCAGGTGAATCACAACATCGTAAGCGTCCAGAGGAGGACGCAAAATCACCTACACAAATACGAAGAACGCATGAAAACACTGAAATAGCAAAAATCCATTTATATATAGTGGATAAATCATGAAGGCAGTATTCACCCACCCTGACATCCTGCTTCTGGCTGCCATCTATCAGCTGATGTTCCAGCACTTTAAGACTCTCTGCAGCCAGCATTATCACACGCTGCAGCATCTGAACACACATTCAAAAGTGGCTTTGAACATTTTGAACTATTAGCACAAAAAACACTGTCTCGGTTTTCAAACTAATAGTTAGCACTGGAATATATGTTACCCATATCTTGTAGCATCATTTTATCTGGGAACCTAATTTCATACGGTAACTGCATAACAACTGGAAAGCTGCAGTGAAAACACCATTTTCTGTATGGTTTCTAATTTTGCCAAATTGTTGAAAATAAAAACAAAAACAAAAACAAACAAACAACAACTTTAAATACACCCCTTAAATCTGTTTTGAACTTCCACCACATTTTTAATCAAAGTTAGTTGATTGCAACAACAGGGCAATCCCATTTCAAACCACGTTAATTGAGAGAAATATAACATCATTCAACCTGAGAGCTCTTTCTAGTCCAGATATGAATTGTTTCAACCTCTATGACATTTTTGAAGTCATGGTCATGGAAGTCTTTATTGAAAAACACTGTCATTAGAAATAAACTTAATATTCAATCTGTTAATGGACTACTTTCATAGTCTGCTCCGTGGTGGTTATTCACAGGAACTGCAACAACTACAAATTAAAAAAAAAAAAAAAAAAAGACTAATTACCGAACTCATCTCTACAAAAATGTGCGTACTAATTCAACAATGACCCCCTCAGGCTTCACATTCTCAGGGATGTGAAGCCTGAGGATCCACAGGAGGTAAACTAGAATCAATGTCAACATTTGTAATTAGGTCCACAGTGACGTCTTTATCAGGACGTCACAGCACAAATTTCCTGTTCTCCAAGAACTATAAAGGAGGATGCTGGGAGAGGCAGGTCCTTAAAATTGTTATTTCTAACAGGAGCAAGGTAGCCAAGCACAGGAAACCTATCTGGGTCAGCCGCACACTATGGGAGGCTCGTGTGCGTGTCTTTTCTGTACAATACTGTGTGCCACAGGACTACTTTACGGCTGCGGTCACGTCCAAACAGAGGGATATGAAACTAAATATTTTACTTATTTTACTACCAAAGAGGATGGCAACGAAAAGCAGCTGGTGAGCTACACCTGATGGTTTTAAGCTGATATAATTAATGATGTAAACATCGTTCTCAGATTTATTTACTTCAATAATCCTGTTTATCATTTGACCCTTTGAAATTTTTTATGTGTGGTTTCAGATTAGTGATTTACACGACGTTTTGGAAAGACTTCAGAACCATCCGTTTCCAGTTCTAAGAAAAAAGCATGGCTATCTCCCTGTGGTATGCAAGGCAAAAACTAATACCAGCTGGAATTTCTAAAACTAATCTAGTCAGTCTGTTTAGAACAATTTATCATCTTTTATAGAGGTACTGAATCACTCTCTCAATTTAATATGATTCCTGTCTTTTCAGTGTGATCCAGGAGAGCAGTGTGCACTAAGGAAAGGATCCCGGATCGGAAAACTATGTGACTGTTCTTTGCCAAGAACATGCAACTCTTTTCTACACCGCTGTTTATGATTCTCTGCATCTGCAAGAAACTTTTTAAACACCGTAAAAGCAAAAGCAGGGGAAAACACTTCTGATGTATTTTAAGCTATAGTACATTCTTCAGTGTTCTTTTCTTACATGTTTACTAAACAAATGTAATATTTAATCATTTAAAATTCAGCGCTGAGAGCTGATCTATTAAATGCTTTGTTATTTGTGTACTTGTGTGTCCACTGACCTGAATGCTAGGTGAGCGTTTGGTCCACATAGACAGTTTTTTGTCTTTAGGCGTAGCTATAAACATGACAGGCAGGGACTCCCGGGTGGCCATGAAGCCATTCTTGATCTCTGGGTAGTCCACAGCTACACGTGACAGAGAGGCGAAAAAGATTTGGCGTTGAAACAATAAAGCATATGGACGGATGTAGAAGTATGTTGGGCGAGTAAAAAGAAAGAGGTCAAGAGGGATTTGTTTGTGGCACACACACGGAAAAGGGGTGTGTGTGAGAGAGCACTTGCCCGTGAGCTGGTTGTTGAGGTTGACAATCAGCGGATTGTTCCTCCAGTCAAAGGAGGAGAGCAGATGAAGGAAGCGAAGGAAGGCCACCTGTGGGGAACTGAGGAAGATGGAGAAATTCACTCACATGACCCATAACAAACAGAGGAAAACGTGTTTCCTACACAAAAAAAACAAGGAGAAAAAAAAAAAAAAAAAAAAAAAAAAAAAGCAAAAGTGGTGGCTACCTGGGAGCAGTAAAGGGAGCGGGCTGCAGGAAAAGCGACGCCACCAGCAGGTCTGCCGTGTCCTCTGTAATGTCGTCGCTGAACAGCTGAGCACTGAGCCAGCGTTTGGCCAGGCGACATGCTGCGCCAAAACATGGGTGTTGCTGCTGGAGCCTTCAAATAAAAAGACAAAACGTACCAGACTGAAGAAAATGAAAAGACACAACTAAAAACATAAGTCTGCTTTGTCACACAGGAACTACTTTGTATCACTTTCGAACTTATACCCATGTAATGTGCTAGTAAGCAGAGGCTTGTGAATGGTGGCCATCTCCAGAGCCTGGGCCTCATCGTTGTCTCTTACAACCAGCAGCCCCTCTGCAGTCAAGCTCTCCCGGAGCACCTGAGGTTCACGGTGGTATGCCACCTGGATTCGGAACACCAGGCCATCCTAGGGGCAAAGTGAAACATGTGCTGCTTTAGCCAAAGGTTTCTACCTGTAGAATGGGACTTTTTACTCCTGACTACCACCAAGTGCTTGCTCTTTAATTAAACTGATGAACTTGTCTCCATTTCTTTAAAAGCAGGGTGTCTTACAGAAGTGCACTGAGAGAACATGCTATGATTTGATGCAATATAAATTATACCAAATTGAAAAGGCAGCTTAAATAAAAGGAATATTGTTGCGTGCAATCAAACATTACAAAAAAATTAAATATTCAAACAACTTCAGAGTATACACTACTAAGTTACCTACTGTCAAATGTACTTAAGAAACTTAAGAAAACACCAGCAAACAGAAAAACGCACACAAAACACAACAGAAGTGTTTTTGGGGAGACAATAATGTGACGGAACAGCTGCAGAAGCTACAGGATCTACAGTGTTATATAAATAACATGATTAAAATGCATGGAGCCCACCTAACCATACTTACAGAGGTGCTCTGTCTTGTGTTAAAATAAGAGAAAATAAAGTTAATATTTGTTGGTCTGTTTTTTTCCCCCTAGATCCCCAGTTGCTCTAAGAATAAACTTGTTGCACTAAAAGACAGAGTGGCTCAGTGACCCTTCTCTCAGTTATAAATTATATATATCAAGTTCAATTTCACAGAAAAGCCAGCTAAGGGTACACATAATCAAAAACATACCTTCCAGACATCCAGGTGGGTAGGACAGGGCCTGCATGTATAGCTATGGTGCTTTCTGAGTAGCTCCCCAAGTTGGATGTGAAAGGCAGCTCGGATATGCTGGATCGCGAGGCTGTCATGAGGCCATTTCCCACTCCCTTCCATGTGACAGATTACTGCAAGAATAAGGCAACCAATACATTGGTGTATGACTTTGCGTTGCTACATGTTTGTAGTACCCAAGAAAATGAAGATAAATGTTTTCGTTTGAGTCAAAGTGTATGCATAATACACCACCAACAGCAGCCAGAGTGGAAATTACTACACATCTAGGTGCAGTTTTTTCAAAGACCCTTTAAAAATGTTCCAATGAATGAGCCACTAACCTGTAATAGGAGTGATATAGACAGGACATGGTTTGCCTTCCTTAGGCACCAGTGATCTGGAAGTTTTCTCTCTGTCAAAAAAGGAATACTCCAGTTTCAGTGGCCGTGGGGGAAAGACCTGCAAAGGCACAGTTGAGTATAAATTCACAGTTTAATATAAAAGACATCAATGTTTGATCAAGAGCTCACAGGCTTGGAGTGGGATCAAGGTGCCATTTTAAAATTATGCATTTTTTAACAACTTATACCTATTACTGCCGTCATGGCAGCAGTTTTCTGGTAAGAGCGAGGCGTTTTACCTGTGTGTATCTGAGTGCAGGGTGTGCTCCTTGAACAGCAGTGATGGTGAGAGGCAGACCTTCCAGCCTCCATAGTTTTCTGCTCAGGTCATCATAGGACTGAACCACCACTAAGCTCTCCTCCTCTCCAGTGCCAGACACCTGAAGAGCATAATGTGTATTAATATTGAAAAAAGACATTCAGAGGCAGATGCAGTGATGAAAAACATCACTGATGCCCTCTTCTGGTGGTTTTCAGCATTAGACTTTATTTTTTAACACAAAGAATTATTTAACTGCTAAGATAATTTAGCTACAATTACAGAATTTGTTACAATTTTTTTTAAGTAAAATAATAAAAGAAAGTTGAGCTTTGACAGACAAATAATTATCAGGAAAAAAATGCCAGTGGAGTGTTTTTGCATGTGGTTGTAATGGTTATATGTATTTATATAACAAATCCCAACAGTTTTAGAATGTTCTTGCCATTTTAAGTTTATATAATTACTTAATAAATTATAATTAGACCATTATAGCTGGTTTTTATATTTATTTATATATATATATATATATATATATATATATATATATATATATATATATATTATTATTATTGTCAAACAAACTAGCATACTTTCTAGATTGATCTGTATTGACCCAAACCATACTGTTAGTTGAAAATATGAACGGTATGTCAGAGTTCGTCTTGAAATTTCCATCATACGTGGCTAAAATAATTCAATAATAACGGTTTACCTCACTTCCCGTTTTGATGACGTCATCTACCATCGCCCCGACATACCGCACACAGGATTCGGGGATGTCTGCGTGCCTACGGGATAACACACACGTTCTCTTTTTTTTTTTTAACTTGAACCTTCAGTGAAATTGTACACATAATTGCTTCACCGCCAGGTTTTTCTAGGGCACATGCCGAAGTGAAACAGGTCACAGCTTGTTTACATTCCCCCCAAACCCCGTTTTATTTTTTACCTCATCCCCGATAGCAGTCAGTGCTAACATTTGCTAGCTTGCTAAGGCTTGGAAGACCTGAATTAAGTATGAAGCGCACAGGCAGGAGGCGCAGCTCCGTGTGGGACTGCTTTGAACAAACGGGGAACTTCGTCCGCTGCATGAAATGCAACGCGACGCTGAAATACTGCGGCGGAGCCACGACCTCCATGATGAACCACATGAGCAGGCACCATTCATCCGCGACGCCGATGGACGAGGACGAGAAACCCGTGATCTGCACCGTTCAGTGCATCGAGGAGGAGAACGCTTCCAACAACTCGGAAATCACGCAGGTTGCAGTCATGTCACCCAACATAAACATCACCACTGCTGAGCGGGACTCCAGCGAGAGGAAACGCCTGAAGCGGAGCTCAGTTTGGGATATCTTCATCAAAGTGGACGACGAGGTTCACTGCACGATGTGCGGCACGAAGCTCAAATACAGGAGTAGCACCACCAGCATGATGTACCACATCAAAAACAAGCACCAGGACGCAGCACCCAACGACGGTGTGTCGCTGGCAACGCATGCGGAGGTGACAGAGCTCATCTCCAGAATGATAGAGAAGGACATGCTCCCCATCAGCATGGTTAGTGGCGATGGTTTTCGCGAGCTGCTTGCATACACTGTGCACAGTTATAAAATGCCATCTGTTGGCGATGTTACACGCATTATTGAAGGCCGTTTTCATGAGAAGGTTGAAGAGCTTATGGTGCAGCTTGGTAGAGTGGAGAAAGTGGCTCTCACTGCAGACTTCTGGACAGGTCTCACCTTTCAGAGGTACATGACCGTGTCGTGTTCATTTATAACAGAAGACTGGCAGGGGAGGTCAGCTGTGCTGCAGACGCACAAAGTTTCAGCAGGCAGCCACTCCACTGCAGACACTGTTACAGAGAGCGTGCTCAGCACCGTGCAGGCGTGGGCCATCGCCGGTAAAGTGACCTCATGTGTTCATAACGACACGCAGAACAGCTTATCAGTCCAAGCATGTACCCGTGCCACCTGGGACTACACGATTTGCTTTGCCACAACGCTTCAGCGAGCAGTCAGCGATGGGCTTAGTGAAGATTTACTCCGCATCGTTGTTGCTGCCGGGAAACTAGTTAAGCACTTCAACTGCAACTTGCTCGCGAATGAGGCCTTGGAACAGAAGCAAGTTCAGATGTGCCTGCCACAACGCAAGCTCATCCAGTCGAGCAAACACAGATGGGACACCATCTGCGACATGTTTGAACGTTTGCTTGAACAACGGTGGGCGATTAAAGCCGTCCTCTCCGACCGCAGCATCACCAGCAGGCAGGAAGCTCAGACCCTTGAGATTGAAGATGACTGCTGGCAGATAATTGAGAACTTCACCCCTGTGCTGGCGACACTTAAATGGGCTACAACAGTCATATCTGCAGATACGGAGGTGTCCATTTCGAATATCTACCCGATCACCTTCAGCCTGGTTCAGACTCATCTCGTGCCAAAAGAGAATGACGTCGAACAAGTCTCAGAGTTCAAGCTCAAAGTTCAGCAGTCACTTAGAAATCACATGGAGGTAGGCACCGGTTTTGACTGAAACATATTAACAAGGATAAAAAAAATAATCTGCATTCCCTTTACATATACTTATGCCATTTTATTTTTTCTTATTGCAGGTGGACTCTAACGACCTGGCTTCAAAACCGGCTCTTATCGCCTCCATGTTGGATCCCCGGCACAAACACCTGAGCTTCCTTACACCAACGGGGAGACTGGCTGCAAAGGTTAAGCTGCATGAACTAGTTTCAAAATTGGATGCAGTAGTAACTGCTACTGCAGGTGCAAAGGATGAGCAGCAGGAGACTTTGGTCACCCCGGATATTAGCCAGGCGGCTGTGCCCTCGCAAATTAGAAGTGACACCAAAAACACTATGGTGCTGCTCCTTGGCGACAACTACAGTTCTTCCTATGCCACCGACTCTGAGGCTCAGGTCGATTACTACTTAAGAGACATTGCTCCCTCGTTAGACATTAACCCTCTCGACTGGTGGAGGGTAAATGGACCGAGATTCCCCAAACTGGCAACTCTTGCGAGACACTATTTGTGTGTACCAGGGGTATCGCTGCCGTCTTTATTGTCAGAAGCAGGACAAACGTTTGCAACAATGCGCAGAAGACTGAGCCCAGAGCATGTTGACATGATGATCTTTGTAAACAGAAATGCATAACCTGCATGACCTTAGATGTTGAAGATGCTGGTGCCCTATACCAACAACAGAATAAGGTTACTGAAAGGTAACAAAAGAAGCAAGAAGTCAAAATAGGTAGATGTTGGCGTGTTGTACGTGCTTGTGTTCAACAGTGCTATAAGCCAAAACTTGTTTCAGACACTAAAACTTGGAAGTCATTGCCTTTGAGTTTTTAACAAAGTTTGCCTGCAGCAAAGTAACAGTTACCATTACTTTGCTGCAGGCAAATATTTAACAACATCTTCCAAGTAGTTCTCAATCACTTTGTTTTGTCACCTTGCTCAACTTCTGGCACTTCAGCCCTGAAACAGCTTGCAGTGAACCAGTAGTAAAATTATGTAACAAGTATTTGTAGAAATATGTAGTCATAACTTCTTGACAGTCAGCTTCAAATGTATCTAGAAGAGAGTGCTCTACAATCATGCTGAAGTCTTTTATATGCCATATTCACCTTAACATAGGCATTGTGTTCTATGAATGGCAATGAATACCTGTTTTGTTTTTAAATATCAAATAGACTAACTTTACAATTAAGGACAGGACGAAAAAACAGAAAGCCTCTTTCTTTCTTTCACCGTAGTTTCTGTAAGCATTACAGCTTACTGAATATTTCTATCAGTGTTATAGTTGGAAAAGATCACCACACTACACTGTATTAACAGTATTGTCAGTTCTTTAGTCTCTCAACTAAGCTCTGCTGAGATAAAATACATACAGCTGCAGCAAGTGTGTGATGATCTGTTTGGGAACCAGACGCTTTTGGCAAATGCTTTCTCCGTCCCACAGCACAGCCTCGGTGATGTCACCATCCTGGAAGCGACGCAACTCAGAGCGAGGACCCCACAGCTGACGAAATTCAGCTGCCTAGCACAGGAACATTTAGATTTTTAATTTTTCTTAAATCACAAGCATGATTAAAAACAAAGCCACAAAAGACAAGTAACAGAAAATATAAGCACAATTTCCATACGAACAACATGATCTCTTTTTATGTTAAAAGAAAAGCTGGTTACAAAGTGCAAAATCCAGCCATAGTTACACCCATGTGTCCATTTTAAGCTGCTTCCTTGTCACAAGGGGGGTTGACACAATGGGTCGCTCTACATGTTTTGAGTTTGTAGAGTTTTACGAAGGATGCCCTTCCCATCTCCAGTGACCTTGCGCTTGGCCAAGCGAGTGTGTGAACCACTACACTATGAAGCCACGAGTAATACAGAATCACGTCCATAAGTGTTACATTTGTCTGCAGCAGTATAATATTCTTCAAGATGTTTACAAACACACTTGAAGTAAAAATACACTTCTTACACCTAGAAAACCATTCTCAAACTGAGCTGTGGCTCTGAAGTTAAAGTGAGTCATCCATTAACCAGTCGGTAGTTCGATCCTCTGGTTCTTTAGGTTGTAAGTTGAAGCCCCATTGGGCAACATGTTTATCCATAACTGTGTGTATATGCACAGTATACAGCGCTTTATGATTAGGTGAATCTGGCTTATAGTGCAAGAAGTCTATATACAGTGGTCCCTTGTTAACCCACGATAGGTGAAGTAGCCAACTTTATTTTTTTACAATTATTACAGATGTTTTAAGGCTGTAAAACCCCTCACTACACCATTTATACACTTTTCTCAAACAGGCTTGAACATTTTCCCTCTTGTTTAAACACTCTCAAAGTTCAAACCTTCGTAGAAAAATGAGTCCAGTATTATAGAATAAAACCAAAGGCAAAATGTGCAAACCGCTTCATCGACGTTGTTGTGATTGTTGGGGAAAATACAGTACAGCAGCTCAGAGTCACACTGCTAGCGATCGAAGATTTATTTAAATTTGACAAGCTGAACGCATTCTGTACTGTACAGGAGACACGGCACGAGATTGGATGTAGACCATTGTCAATCAATCAGGACCCAGAAAAAAAAACAAACAAAAAAAAAAAAAAAAAACACCATGCAAAATTGCACAAAGAAAATCTGCAAAACAGCGAGGCCGCAAAAGGTGAATCGCATTATAGTGAGGGACCACTGCATTACACACTTGCACATTTCAAAAAATACAATTTGAATTACATGGACAATGAGTCATGCATGTAGCATTATGAGTGAAGTGACCCTTTGTCTTCAACTCCAATGGCTAAATCAAGAAATAAAGCCCTATACATGCAATAAATAAAGGCAGGTGAGGTTACCTTGGGGCTGTCTGCTGGTGGGCCTCGTTCTAGGACAGAGGATGACAGCTCTGTCCTTAAGAGCAAACCGAAAGATAGCGGAGGCTGAGCTTTGTGCTTTGGGGCTTCGCTCTCCACAGACCACTGAAAAAACCCCAAAATAAAGTAAGTTCTGCAGATAGCAATTTTAGATTAACTTCTTTTTACACGGATATTTCATAACTTTGAAACATATCCACTGTTACATTAGTAGTATTAGAGCCAATTCTTTCTGCACATTGGTAACTTAGATAATATGAAATAAAGCAATAATTCCTGAATGCAAGTCTTTTTCACCTTAGGGTCAGGAGAGAGGGAGTGGGTAAGGAGGTGAATCCTTTGGGACAATCCTTGCTGGAGAAGTGACAGAATAAAAGGCAATGCAGTGTGGATGTAATCCCCACTGTGGTCCATCAGCTCACTGAGAAGATTCAGTTTCTTACAGCTGGACTGAAGCTTCACCAGCTCACACAACCTAAAGGGGAAATGAAACAGAAGAGCTGAGAGGATGAAGAGCATAATGATCTCTACTCTGAAAGTAAAAGTCCTCCATGTGATTTGTTTTACATTTAGTAACCATGTTTCCTAAAAAGAAGGTGCAGAACCCAACTGCTTACCTAGTATGAAAGGTTAACTAAATATGTTAAATATATGCATTTGTTTATAGAAACATACTGGAACACATGGTCACTTGTCCTTATCATGGGTTTGGGTGTCATGAGGAGGCACTGGAACCCATCCACTGTAGGGTTGTCCCAGAACTGCATTGACAAAGACGCCTCATGCTGCAGCTGAGGAAGCAAAGTGAAGAAAGCTCAGAAACAGTTGCTTAAAAATCACAAGTGGAAAAAAATGTTTAAACACACCACTGTTCAGTTACCTGTTTGTATGTACACGCAGTGATGTCAGCACACATGTTAAGGTGTCCCGAAGGATCAACAAACACAACCTGGAAAGCATCATGGAACTCTGAAATGGATGGCTACAGAGAAAAGATATGGGGGGGGGGGGTTGGTTGAATCACAGTTCCAGAGTAAATGAAAGTGTGAATAAAGTACATGCACACAATTAGTGTTTTAAATTTGATTTGGATAACTCACAGCTGTAGAGTCAGGATCTTTGGCCAGGCTGATTCCATTCACTGTCAGATCTGTAGATGCTGAGGAAGAAGGTGCAAGGCAAGTTACCTTTCAATTACCAAAATTTTAAAAAAAGGACACAGGAGGACATCCATTAAAACTAAAATTACCCAAGAAGTTCAAGGTGTTTCGAAGAAGCTGATATGCCGTCATGCTGTTACTGATTCTATGAGTGATCAGTAGATACGCCAACAGCATTGAAGCTAGGAAGCCATTAAAACAACCAGTGCCCTATAAGACATTGAGAACAATAAAGATATAAGGTAAGAAAATAAATACACCTTAAAGTAGGACATTTTTTAGCTTTAGCTTTAATTCAGAGTTTTCAGTGTTGCGAAAATGGCTGTCCCTCTACCTGGCTAGATTTTAATGGTGACTTGTGCTAAAACCATGATGTGGACCAGGCAAGGATCAGAATTTCAGTTTAAAAGTATCTGGAAAGTTACAGCACTTCCAATAGTACGTGTTGCATTACTAGTGCAATATTTATTGATGATTATTAGTTGCAATATTAATCGATGATGCAGAATGTGTATAAATGTTTTCATGTTTGACTCTAATCTGCTTCCAAATCTTACGCTGCTGGAACCTCAGCTACTAGAACACAGATCTGAAAATTCATCAGATGTAGTTGTAGGCCATTTATCACAAAGAATAATTATTTAATCAATAATATATATTGATCTGGAGATAAACTAAAGTGATTTCAACATCTCCTTTATTAGGCTACGAGAACTTTTAATGTTTAACTAAATCAAAAGTTGCAGCACTTCAATATGATCCAGTCAAGAATAAAGTTGATTATAACCATTGTTGTAATCATTATCTCTGACTGGGGTTTTCGGTTTTGTCAAGCCATATAATGCAAATTGCTATGCTGAACTTTGCAGTACACTCCTCTGAACTCTATGCAACAAGTGTGAGAACCAATGAGAGCTTCCTACCTGATCAAGCTCTCTTTGACGAAGCCAGACTTTAAGTAAAGCCACCCCATCGGTAAAAGCTGAGCACTGAGAGCTGACAGCAGAGAGGAACTGGAGGTGAGCCCTCGGCAATAAATCTCCCAGAACAGAGCTGTTATAATGTGGAGTCGGAGGTTCAGAGCTCTCTGTGACAAAATAAGTTTATAAAAAAAAAAAAAAATTTAAATTAAGAAGTTGCTGACTAATAACATGGCTATAAATATACAATACAATGAAAAGAGTCTGTTGAAAATCCAGACACAGTTTGTTCAAAGATTCAAGCTGCATCGGAAGGCCCAAAAAAAAAAAGGTAACAACTTTGAGATCTCCTTTGCATGCTCCTTTGATGGTCCTGCTTTGCTTCTCATTCCATCAGAAATATCCAGGTCATTTTTTAAGCCTGTTTAATGTTTTTCTAGTTCATGACAGGCTACGTCTACTTCTGTAGTAGGAGGGTTAGTATTTAACTAAATTTAACATACAACTGTAAAATCATTGTCTGAGACACTTTACTGGAGGGGATTTAAATACTGGGATGAACAATAACAATCTTACCAGACTGGGAAGTCTGCAAACCAGTGTACCACTCTGTCCTGATGTTATTCCTCTGGGGATGAAAACGGCTGGGCTTGAAGAACCCGGGAGCTGGACAGGCATGAACACGGAGGGTGAAGCTGGAAGAGTCTTTACCTGGAATACAGAACACTTTTTATCTCAAAGTCACAACCAGAAAAAAAGCCTTTTAACATAGATGTTAAAATCCATATAATGAAAACGTAATGTCATTGAATAATGTTTAAAATGTATACAATATGAAATTAATTAAAACTTGAATACCTGGAGGGGTCAGCAGCAGAACAGGTCGAAGTCGATTCCCATGGAGACAGGAATACTGCATGGTCCCCATGTCAGAAGAAGAAGTGAGATGCTGGGCCAGGCCTGCCAGGTAGAGAGCCCTTTTCCTCGGATACCTCTGGTTCAGGACATCTTTTGGATGGAGGACATCCTAACAACAGACAGAATAGCAGACTGAAGGCTACGGAAACACAGCATACGATTGATGTTTTTGTAGAATACAAAAGCAGTTAGGATGACTTACATTTGGAATTGTGACAGCCAGGTCCACCATGACATTTGGTTTGGTGCAGGTACCCAAGGGGTAGCTCCCGATCAGATCAATGGAAGAAGGAGGCGCCATGTGGAATTTCCCCTTTGTTGTTTTAGGCACCAAGAGAAATGGGACTTTCACTGCACCAGACAGCCAGGACAGGTCACTTACCTGAGACAAAAATCATGTGTGAATTTGTGTGGAGTTGACCATCTATTGCCAATCACAAAGCTTTGGTTACAACTGAAGCACAACATACCTCAACTTCTGGTGAGTCTGGCACAGTCTGGATTAACTTGGTGACTGTCTGAATGAATGAATCTATTTGGCGTTTCCTGCGTTCACTCAATGCAACTTCTTTCAACAGCTCCTCCATCTATTATTGATGACAGATCACTATCAGTTTGTGTGGTCAGTGGTTACATACGACAACAGGGTTAAGAGATATGATCACACTTCTTTTTTATCATTATCTTTTATGGTTATGTCACTAAGTCTGGCGTCTCACCTGCATTTTGAGCAGACTGCAGTGAAACAGGCTTTCTGCCTCTTTCAGTTGGTTGAGCTCCTCTGCTGTAGGAGGTCGATACAGATCATTTCGAGATAACTTCACCGGGTGATAGACAACCTCCTCCCCTGCGTGATCAGCTTTGCTTCTTTTTGCTTTAACTGGAGCCTCTTCCTGTCGAGAGGAATCTGAGGGATTCATCTGTAAACAACAAATTATACATGTTGCACTGTAATACGTGTTACCAATATTCCCGAAGCACAGAATGTATGAAACATTTAAGTTCGCTAAGTGATTCCAGTGCGACGTAAATAGCAAACTGTAGGCATGCGAGCAGCACTCGTGCATCACTGAGCAGAACTGCTCTTTTCTGAGCGATCGGGAAGCCAAACTTTACTAAATTTTCAAGTCTTACCTCTGCTGGTTCCTCTGGAACGGACTGCTTCTTCTTCATTTCTAAATTGTTTTCGACAAGATAAAATTTCAGTTATTTAGGAACGTTTCAACAACAGCGCTTTCCCTTCATTCCGCTTTCACATGTGCCAAGGGTTAGTGAAGCTTGCTACCCAACAAAATATTTCCCTGATTGGGTTAGAAAAGGTGAGGGAGCTCGATGATTGGCTCGCTTCTCTCTCTGGGCGGGTCCAATCGTCTTTACCAAGATAGGTTGCACAAACAATCTTCTGATTGGTGCTCCGGAGCCGCTCATGCGCAGACACATGCCTATAATAATTTCGACACAGGTAAAATAAATAAATAAATAACATACCCACTTTTGATATGGTAATATTTATCTGCTTTAAATTTCTGTTAATATTTTTTGTCAAATCAATACAAATGTACAGAAAACGCAGATCCGCTATTTATAAGCAATTAATTGCTAAATATAGTAGATACAATTCTGTTATTTTGCCTGCAGGGAAGAACACAATTAAACAAACACCTATCAGCATAATGTACAAGACACTCAACAGCCCCACAAACTACAGCCTCTAAAGAATTATGGCGCTATTACATCTTCCAAATGGTGAAAAACGGAACATTATAACCTTTATAAATGTATGTGAGAGTATAATAAACAGCTTTTCACTCATTTTAAGTCCAGTTTTTGTACCTGACCATTTTCATAGGAACGTTTCTTTGCTTGGTAAGCTGCTTAATAATGGTCTATCATTCAAGCATAAAAATGCACCTAACTCAGAGGAGGAACCAGTGTCCTATCTACACAACAACAACATAGGAAAGAACTAATGTTGTTACATGTGCTCTGTCACAAAAACACATACGCTGTTCTCATTTCTTTAGCAGAATTAATGAAAAATGCTATAAATCAGACAGTTTGAATGGCATAAAATAGTATTTTTGCCCCAGCGAAGGGATTCCCAAAGAGTTATTAAACTTGGTACATCTCAATATGGTGTGCATGTAATCTTAAAAATTTGAGGGAAAAAGGACAAATGATGGACAAAAGAAGAAGAGGCTTAAAAATCCATCTACAGCATATGAACGGTGTCTAAAAGTCTTGACTTTAGGAAATGAAAAAAAATCCAGCAAAGAAGTGATACAGGAACAGAAAAATCCCCCTAGCTCTTCAACTGATCCTTCTACTGTTTACTGCAGCTCCATCAGAAATGGTTTCAATTAAGGATGGCTGTCAAGAAGTCACGCTACTATCCACTACCATCCACCATACAGTACCATCTGGAAGGCGGGTGGTTGGCATCAGCTTCATTTTTCAGCTTGGCAATGATCCTAAACACACTGCCAATGCAGTAAAAGCATACTTCTGCCTCCCCAGAGCCCAGACCTTAACATTATTGAATGTGTCGGATCATCTTGAAAGAACAAAAGGCAGCCAACATTCAAAGAAGAGCTTTGAGTGCCTTGCAATAAGCCTGGCGAAGTATTGCTAAAGACTACTTAAATAAATTACAACATTTGACAGAGATCAGGTGATATGTAAAGTATATTTTACGAGATACGTAAATAATAAGGTCTCAGTGTTTATTTTTGCACACAGTATAAAAAGACTCCAATGCATATAATGTATTACGAATAAAACTTTCAGGTGCAATGTCGTTCCTGGGACAACTTACCTTTATCATGTGTTATTTTATATAGCAACATTTTTTTAGATTAGAAATACTGTATTTAATTTCTGTATTTCAAATGCAGAGTAGCTAAAATCACATGGTTGGAAATTGGAGTTTAAAAAAAAGGCAGACTTGTACAATTATAGTAGTTTTTTCAAATTTATTGTGTTAATGTGTGGCTCAACCACAGACATTGCTACATCTTCTAATCAGCTGTCACAGATCTTGGGCTGAAGCAGTGGGGTGACCCGAGGTGATGGACCTCCTGCAACCTGATCAACATAAAACAGCACAGGCGCATCTGTCATGGTTTGAGGCAAACCACATGAAGTTAGAGGAGTGGACCCAAATGCAGACAATGGAGATGAATGTGGATGGTAACAGAAAACGAGCCTATATTTAGGGCTGAACAGATGTTAAAAATAAATGGCAAGGACAACTAGAAAAGAACAAACAAAACCTATACTGGCAAAGCTAACCTGAAACATAACTAGAAAACCTGAGACGGAAGCAATGACACACAGGAGAGAACGCAGGAGTAACGCAGACGATCCAACAAGGAGCTAAGGAGAACACACAGGGAACGAGGAAACAAACGGGGGGAGACACAGCTGAACCTAATTAAACATGCCGAGGCAAGGGGAGCCAAACTAGACACACCGACATAGCACACGAGACTATCAGAGTAAAATAGGAAATATGGCACGTACATACAGTCACAGACTCAGAGGCGAGAGCTTAATGTTACGACATAACTGACACCTTACAGCGGGAACATAGAGACAGGGAGACAAGACATGAGATGTGGGACCAGGACAAGCACAGAGAAAACATTGGGACAGAGACTGAACGGAGAACAGAGACTGTTAAAATAAAACAGGAAGCACACGACAGGTACAGAGACATAGACTGATACTGAACAGAGGGAACACGAAGTACAGGGACAAGAGTGACATGAGACACGACTGACTAGGGAACAAGAGAATAAACACGAGGACAGAACTAAACCTACACTAAACATGAGGGGCACAGGAACCAAAACCTAAGAACTCGAAATCACAAACCAAGAACAACTGGAGAGCAAGAAATACAAAACTTTGGTCGTCATAAACCATGATGAAATCCAAGATCAATAATTATAATACAAAAATCAAAACACTGAGTCTTCGACCCAGGAACATGATAGCATCACTCTCTATCGGCTTTAAACTGGTAGACTGGTTAATTTGGACGTGTTTCTTTTTTAACTCGCTTTGAGGAGCTTTTTATTTGGACCTCAACATTCATTGCTGGCTGACTCATGCCTCTCTCTGTGCTGGAACCTGGTCAATGTCAGCCTTCTGTTACAAAGGAATATAGATATAGTGTAGATGTGAATACAAATAACTTAATGGTGGCATTTGAATAGAAGACAAATAGAAGAGACTGATAAGAGTACCTCCTGTGCAGCAAGATGTTGTTGATGGATAAGAACAGGCACACATCCTTGAGCCCAGGCATCGGAAGTTGGTGGCACAGGCTCAGAATCTTCTGTTTTTGATCTTTCGCCTGGTCCTTCTCCCTCATCTAGGCACAAGATTTGGTGCTCTACAATCTGTGTGAGGTACCTCTTGGCCCAAGATGCGGAGAAAGGTGGTAGCTTATTGCCAAAGACAGACAATATCACAGATGTGAAATGCAATATATATTATTTATGGATAAAAGCAAGACAAAGTATTTGCTTAATGACTCTAGGTATTATAACATTAATGTTGAACTGATTGTAAAAGAAAAAAACAACAAAAAGCTGATAAGCTTTTCAGTTTTACCTGGCTCTCAGTATACACATCAAGACATCCTTTCATGACCTTCCTCAGCAGTTCATCTAAGATTTCCCCCACTGCCTCATCTGCATCCTCCTGAAGCAACATATTAGTCCACTGGGTCCGGGTCAAGTGACCTGGGATTATATCTTCCCCTTTCTGCTCTTGTGCTGCAGGTGAGATCACCTGTACAGATGACCTACGTCTGTGCTTGTCAGTTTGAAGCTTGGTTGCAGAGCGTGGCATTTTTGCTCAGAGGCTGGTGTGAAATATAAATTGCAAAATGTCAGATCATGGAAAACTAAAAAAAACTGGCATTATCACAAACCCAAATTCTATTTAATGATGAAGATCTTGGTGAGCTCACTTGGTTAAAAAAATAATCAAGAAACAGTCCTGAAACCTTTTGATTGACCTTTTGACCTTATGATTTGGTGACACTGTAGACATTTAAAGGTTGCAATAAGGGAAAGTCACACTTTTAGGGTTTTATTAGGAGGAGAGTAAATGCATTGGCATTATTTTGTGTTTTTATCCATAGAGTAAAAAGCATGTTAGATAACAGCATGCCAGAAAGCTATCATTTTTCAAGCTATTTATTTTCTTTGGTCAATGAAAAAGTTTATTTTATTTTTTATCTGTGTTATGGTCGTGTAAAGGTCAGTATGCTGGCAGTTGCAGACAGGGCATTCAAAAGCTCAGTTAGTGCATCAATCAGGAAGTTTGTAGCTTTAATTCCGTTAGATGATCAAATCGCAAAATGACGGGCCCAAAAGTCACAATTCTACGTTAACAGACACAATTTTTACGTGATCCCCACACTGGAGTTAAGAATACAAACAATGACCTGTGTATTGACTATGTGCACGTTAGCATATGCTACTTCCGGTGCGGAAACTCCTGTGGGGAGCTTTGTTTCCGGTGTCCTATGGTTTACGGTCCAAAACAAGTTAAGCAAATGAATGAATCAAGCGGCGATTTACATTTCTATAGATGTCTTGGGCATTTACCCAATATATCTGTAAATGATGTTCATCGACTTGTCGATATTTTTCCCCCGCGCCTCAGAGCAAAAGAGAAAAGGGATTCAAATGTTATATTTCTCAGCGGTCCCTCGTTTATCGCAGGTGTTATGTTCTAAAAATAACCAGCGATAGGTGAAATCAAGTAGCCAATTTTATTTTTTGACGGTGCAAAACGTTTCGTGGACATACAGTACTGCACTTCAGAGTCACACTGCTAGCGATCATGCAGCGATTCTGTACTGTACAGGAGAGACGTCACGGAGGAGATCGTCTGCAGCGATCAGGACGCAGGACACAATGTGACGTAAAAAAAAGCATGCAAACTTGCACTAAAAAATCCGCGAAACAGCGAGGTGAAAGGTGAACCGCGTTATAGCGAGGGACCGCTGTAATTTTGAAGGTAAGTCACAACATACCCTTCATAAATACTAATGTATAGAAACCGTTACCAGCAATCATTCATTTTTTGTGTGGCTTTTTTCACGGTTTGTTAACATGCTGTGTAGGTGTGTACTTGACTAGCTGATATCGACATAACAGGGGAAACATCTGGTTTGACTATTCTTCACCTGTAGTTTGAATGCTGAACATTTGCCTGTTTAAATCATAAGACCAGTCATTATACAGAGATGTGCTTCTGAATGTGGACGATGTGTCTTCTGCATGCAGTAATGCAGTTCTGCTTGTGTTGAGTGATGTAAACAACTGATCGATCTAAACGCTTTAAACATCAAAATTGATCATTAGATTTTTTATGACACAACAGCGGTGAGTGTTCCCACCTTCTGCTCTTTGTAACTTAACGCAATCTTTCAGTTTTCGAGTTTTGGACATGATTTTGGAGTATATCTTCGCAGTAGCGATTGACCGCAAAGTAAAGCTACCGGAAATGCACAACCCCACATCCGGTCTCAAACCAGGAAGTTAGCATTGTCTCGTGCACATAGTCAATTTAAAAAAACAAAACAAAAACATTTTTGTATGGTTTTGTCACGCTGCAAATGTCATTTCTACACAGGCAGCCAACTGGCTACTGTTGCTCGTTCGGGGTGCAGATAAGTTATCTTTTTTTTATTTTTACTCCTGTTATTATCTTAATAATTATGAGTAGTTTGCACATAGAGTAGGTGTTTTAAAACACTCTTCACAGTTTCAAATATTAACCCTAAAATCACTGTTATCAAAACGAATGCTCCGTTATCCGGATGCACGTTACAGACATACACGAAGCACACAAACAGGGGAGATAGGCACCTTATCAGCGACACCTTTACTTTAAGGTAGCTAATCACACTGCAACTAAAAGCGCTAAATTTATATATATCGCAACACAATCGGCGTTAGGTTTCTTTTTAATAAACAGTGTTGTCATGCCAAAACTGGAACATTTTACCTTTATCCTCAGATTCGTACTATTCACGGTTGCCCAGCAACCTAGCACGCATAGTTGACGTAGTACGTAGAGTTACGTCGTCTCTATGGCTGCAGAGGACGCATAGGTAATCCTGTTGCTAGCAAAAGCCAGAGAAGCCCTTCGTTTACATTAACTTAATTTGGAACAATCGATTGAGGCAACAGCTATGGGGGAGGGAAAACATGTTTTTTTTTTAACTTTGTTTTACATATGTCCAATATATAAGGCTGTCCGGTTGTATTTATTATCTCGCTAAGATACTTAGCTTGCTGCTAATGTTAAGTGGTTAGCGTTTAATTTGCTATGAATTAACGGCAGCCTAGTGGTTAGGGCATGTTTTTGAAGAGATTACTTGCTATTTAATTATGGTATCTTTATTTTCTGTCTTCTTTCTTTTCTTTTTTAGTCCGCCATCAGATTAGATTACACATTGTTCGATCAACTGTGCCCTACAAAGAAGACCCAATGTATCACAAGGAAAAGAGTATCCAGATAAAAAACAGCGCATCAGCGTTGTACAACAACCTCAGCGTGCTGCGCATCGCACCGAGGCGCCTCACCCACTTCACCGTGGTCCATGCTAACATGGTCAACATGGTCAGCGCGTCCTGGGACGGCCTAAACTACACCCACCGTCAGCTGCAGTCCAAGGAGCCAAATGTTGCTACAAGCACTTCGCTTATCATGCAGGTTAGGTCACGGTGCAACTTCTTCTGCTCCCCATTTTACCTTATCATACTCACTGAGAACAGCTAAAAGACTGACTTCAGCAAAACGTCAGTATTGACTTCAGTATTTTCAGTCGTATTCTTTCTAAATGTACACGAAATTAATGCACTTGGTATACGTTGGCGAGTCCAAGGCAAAATAATCCCCCTTCAACAAATTTCATTTATTTCCAGTATATTATAAATAATTTGAAACAACCAACTTAAAAGTCCTACAAAACGAATGTTAAAGCATTACTCTAGAAATGTTGGAAGCATCCTTAATTTGGTAACAATGCCCAAGACCAAGTTGACTGGTTATGAAGTGTTAAGACTGTTAACTGTCAACTGATGGTTTCCTGACTTTGACTATTCCTGACTATACTATTAAGATCACTTCTCCAGATTGTGGATATCTGCTCCACTCACCACTGTCTTGCTTTTTTATGCTCATGTTTTTCTCCTTCCTTAATTTTTTCATTTAGAAAAATAAAACACACACACACTATCTATCTACCTATCTATCTATCTATCTATCTATCTATCTATCTATCTATCTATATATATATGTTGTGTGTGTGTGTGTGTGTGTGTGCGCCTGTGTCTTGCTTGTTTGCGTACCATATTAAAGGCATTCTCTTGTATACCTAAGACAACTAATTTTCAGACAGCTACTTTTTCCCTCAGTGTGTGAAAATGGCTTAACACTTTCTTCAGTTACATTACATTACATACATTACAATGTGTAATGCATATATAAATATTACAATTAATCACATACTCATACAGTACATTTATAGTCCTGTGATGTAGAATGCAGAGCTACAAAAGTAACACAAAAAACAATTAAGCTTAAAAATAATACATGTTTTTTTTGTAACAGGCTGCGTTTTGTGTGCTCCCCTCTCGTGATCTCCTTGTGGTGACGTCTCAAAAGGGCATCCAGGTAGATGTTGTTATTTTCTCAGTTTTGATGTCAATAGCAGGACATGTATGAGGATAGTAACACAGTGGTGAGGTGTGCAGCAGGACTGACAGATGGGTTCAAGGTGTGGGTGGGATCGTCACAGAGCCCTTTCTTGTTTGCAATGGTGATGGACAGGTTGACAGAGGAGATGAGGGTGCACGAGTGGTTGAAGGCGTGTGTCAGAGGTGATTTGTAACAGAATAGCAAGAGTTAAAGGGAAACTTTACAAGATGGTACTGAGACCTGCTAAGACGCATGATTTGAAGACAGAGGCACTGACAAAAAGACAGGAGGCAGAGCTGGCAGCTATATAATTGAAGACGATTACATTTTTGCTGGGCATGATCAGACGGAATAGTATTAGAAATGAGTACATCAGAGGGACAGCTCAGGTCAAGCAGTTTGGAGATGAAGTTAGAGAGACAAGGCTGATATGGTTTGGACATGTGCAGAGAGGTATAGTGGATATACTGGACAAAGGATGTTAAACATGGAGCTGCCGGTGAAGAAGGACATGCATGTCCCTACTGATAACCCTCTGCATGTAGGGAGAAAGTAAGATGGAGGCAGATGATCTGCTGTGATGATCACCAACAGAAAAGGAGGCACTGTTATGTCTTTTAATTTTATACTTTTAGTGGCTATAATCACACATTATGAAACAGTAGTATTACATTAAGTTAAATTTAATCTGTCATAGAGTACCGCAAGCAATAAATATTGTTTTGTAGCTTTTTACTTATCTTATAAGTCTTACTTATAAGTGTGTTCCTTTAGATGTATGAATCTGATGGCTCCATCATGGTGTACTGGCATGCACTGGATACTCCAGAAACACCTACAGGTAAATATGCAACATTTAGTTGTAATTATTCTACTACACATGTAGGGACTCACTAATAGAAGAACTTTTTTTACTTATTAGTGTGAAACCATAGTGTGCAGTGTGTTGCGATATAATGAGTTACAGTGAATCACTTAATTGTTCCTGAAGAGGATTTAGATCAATTGATCCATCCCCATAACATCAACACCCGTGGGATGTCTTCATTATTTAGTGATTTCTTTTTAAAGATTTACACCAGTATTATGACATCACTATGGCAATAAAGACGTTTTCAGATTTCCTTATGCTTGCTGATAAATACTGTTATCTGTGACTGATGTATTCAGCTTCATAAATTTCATACTCATCACATATTTGCACGTGAGACAGAAAATTATTAACCCTGAATTCTTTATTAGATTTGGTGCATTCACAGACCTAATTTCTGTCCCAGCACAGGCAGTGTTTGCCCGAGGGATAGCAGCAGTGTACGAGAATTATATATGTGTGGGTAAGTGCTGGGTGGAATTTTTGTCTTTTCAGTTTTTGTGTGGTCAAAAGAGCACAGGTCTACAGTCTACTTGTCTCTTTCTCATTCTATAGGAGTTTCATCTGGTGCAATTTTAGTATTTGATGTGCCCAGTAAAGGAAGTAATATTACCTTGTCTGAAGTCCTGGAGGAGCACAAAGAATCCATCACTGACATGGCCTCAGAGTGCTCTGGCAGCCAGGTAAGGCACATATGTGTGTTTTGCAATCTGTCGCAGTCTTTGTTCGTACATGACAGTGTACGCCTCTTGCATGAATCATAGATTAAATGAATAAATACCTTATGTAATAATTATAACAACTATGATCGTTCTATGAATTACAATATCCTTTTCTCTGTTCCTTTAGGAGTGCATAGCTAATCTTGTCACTGCAGATGATGGGGGAAACCTATCTGTGTGGAAGTCTGGGGAGGAGTTTCAGCTGCTCAACAAAATCCCTGGTTTTGAGTAAGTTCACTGAAGTAATTTTCTACAGTGTTGTCTTGAGCCACACCTTTCTTCATACTGCTTCCAAGGACCCATTGGTCTTGAACAGTAGTTCTCTGGGTTTTCTGAAGTTATTTAAAAGTTTTTGTTTGGACACTAGCTGCTTTTTCAGTCATTTTCAGTTCAGTCCTGGTACCCGACCATTTTCAGAAGAATGTTTTTTGTTTGCTAAGCCACTGAACACTGACCCATTAATTATTCAAGCATGAAATTCTACCTAACCATTGTTGTGTTTAATAATAGACAACTGAGCTTAGAAGAAAATTTTAAATGGTATCTTTAGCCTCTTTGTTACTAGGAGCCTGTTGCAAAAATATTTAGTGTGTTCTCATTTCTTTAGTTGATTCAATGAAAAATGCTAAAGATAACACAGTTTGACAGAAATAAAATAATATTTTTCAACAAGATGCTTCTCAAAGAGCTGTTGCCAGAAAACCTGGGATATCTTGGCATGGTGTGCAGTGGATCCTTAAAAACTTTGAGGATACAGAACAAGTGGAAGAGAAAATAAGAAGTGGCATAAAAATCAATTTTACAACAGATTAATGCTATCTTAGTCATATCATTAAGAAATAGGGGGAAAAAAAATCCAGCAAAGACTTGACTCAGGACTTGAAAGATGCTGTCTGTTCTGACCGAAGGTATTTTTTACACTGACTTATTTATGTGTTTTATTTCCTGTCCTTCTCTAATCTAATATAAAATATGGTTTCTGTTGGTTCCCTGATGGCATTGGTCCTCAATGTTCTCAGTATGAGCTGCTCATCTGTCAAGTTGTGGAAGGGCACAGCGGTGGCAGGTTACGGCACAGGCCAGATTCGACTCTACGAGGCAGTTACGGGAATTTTGCATGCTGAGATCAACGCTCACGCTCGCTGGATATACTCAGTAGACATTGCTCCTTTTTCTGGATTGGTGAGTTGTATCAAAAAGATGTATAATAATGCCTTTTTTATTTAGCTTTTTCACAGCTGAAAGTAACAGATTCATCTTTGTCAGTTAGACAATAATTAGTGAAAATTTGAAGTAATTTACATTAAATAATAAACATATTTTTAGTAGTAATATTAATAGTTTACCTCAAGTCACCTGAAAGATGACCATCTCCTTCTCTACGCTAGCTTTTATCTGCTGCTGAGGACTCTCTTGTCAGAGTTTGGCACATGACTATCACCCCAGAGACCAACAGTGTGGAGGTAAGTGGTCCCAAGACAGACTACAAAGCACATTTCCTGAATACATTTAAAAAGAGGGACAGTTCATTGCAGTCTCCCCCAGTCATCCTACACACCTGGATGACTGACACAAGATGACTTGTGTCTTACTCTCAAACAGAACCTGACGGTGTGTTTTTCTCATTTCCTCTTAGGTTGCGCATTTGCATAACGAGTGTGTGACAGATACACAAATCTGTGGCGCCAAGTTCTGTGATGGCGATGGCTATGCCTTTGCAGTGACAGGCTATGATCTGAGTGAGATTATCCGCTATATCCAGTCATAGGACTCTAACGTCATTATGGCTAAGTGTATTCATTGGTTTGTTTGGTATATGGAACAGTTTTTTGGAGGTATTTTGGTATTTGTTTGTACATCTGCAGGCCTGTATCCACAAAAAGCTGGTAAACTGTGTAAAATGTATTTTTTAAAATCATTTCAGTAAGTAGTAGTTATTTGAAAAATAGCACAAAGACACAATATCAACTGTTGAAACTTTAAAAAAATTATATATATTTTTTAGAAGCATATATGCTGATTTTAAATCTGATGTAAGCAGAACATTTCAGAAATGTTGTAACAAGGCAAATAAACAATTGCAAAAGCTGTGTAAAGACGAAAGTCATATTTAAAATAAATTCCAGAAATACCCGGGACCTTCTCTGAGTTTCAGCTAATTTAAGATTAACTGAGGTGAAGCGTAAAGCTTATTTTGAGTCAAACCACTACATCTGCCCAGCTAAGGAGGAAAAGAACCATCCTGCCTGTTATCAGCACAGAGTTCAAAAATCAGCATCTGTAATAGTGTCAGAGTGCTGTAGTGCACACAGCATTGCTCTTTACATTACATTCTTTACATTTTTTCTCACTTATTTTCAGTGCGATCCTTGTTGCTGACAATTTCCAGGGGAATGTTTTTTGTTAAGCTGCTTAACACTGACCTGTAAATCATTCAAGCATGAAAAAGCCCTTAACTGGTGTTGTGTCAACAGACAACTTAGCAAACAAGCTGTTTTAAATAGTATTTTTAGCCCTGTAGCATGGTGGAGTGGTGGTTAGCACTGTTGCCTCACAGCAAGGTTGAATTCCACCATCTGCCTCGGGCCTTTTTGTATGGAGTTTGCTCTCTGTGTCAGTTTGGGTTCTCTGCAGGTGCTGTGGCTTCCTTCCACAATCCAAAGACATGCGTCCAAATATTGACTTTCAAGCTCTTTAGAACTACAGACTTTGTGTTTGTCTTACATACTGTATTTGTACTTATATTTGTAGATGTTTCAGTGCATCATTTAATCTATTTCCTATTTTCTCAGCATAATATAAATGAATAATGAATACTTAATTACTTACAATGCAGTAAAGTAAGTGCTGAATTGTTGAAGAGTTCCCCTGTTATGCAAGAGAAGGAAAATAATTTGCTTGAATACTGTGAAAAGAAAAAGGGATTCGTAACAGTGGTAAACGCCTCTCCCAGTGTTTTATTATTAGCTTTGGGTTTTTGTTTTTCAATTCAGTGTTTCGTTTAAATCATTAGTAATACAATTCATATTTTAAGTATTTAACAAATCTTTAGAACTTTTAGAAAGGTTTGGTACAATGGTTTTAAAATAGTTGTACAGGAAACTATTGTGAATGTGTTTGAAGAAGAAATTTATGTGACTGTATCTTTAAAACATTCTTTTCAGGCATAATGTGTAAAATAACTACACCAGTAAACACTTTATAAGGAAAGCCGTGCTTGACTTTTTATTTTGTAATTCCAAAATGCAACAGGAGATGGGGTTGTGGGCTAATATTTTTAGCAAGAGGCTGCAGGACATGTAGAGAGCAGTATGGAGTTGGGTTATTTTATTTTAGTTTGTTCAGGGTTATTGACAGTCAGACTCTTTCAAAAAGGCCAAATTATGGTTGGATACTGTGTGCAGACTGCTGGACACGGGCATTTTATATTGCTAAGTATACACGCACATATTACAGATTGAGGTCAACCTTTTTATTAAAGTGGCTAATTGCTGAGATGGGTTCATTCCTATCCCATGTCTAGTCTAACATCTGTCAGATTTCCCATGTCTAGTCTAACATCTGTCAGATTTCAGAATGTTAGTTGGTCAAAGTTTTTTTTACAGTCAATTTTGCTATGAGTTTAGATGACATATACAATGCATTTATTGCCTTTTTAATTATTATTATGATTTTTCCTCCACCAGTGTGGGACCTGAAGCTGAAGCTGTGGTAGTTTTCAGTCTAGCTGTTTGTTTGTCAGTTGGCAATATTGTGAAAAAAGCACCAGGGCAAAGTTCATGGAACCTGGAAAGCTGCAAGTTACCTGATTAAAACCATTTGTCCTTGTTAGAGGAGTTAACACACGTTTATATTGGATAAAATAATGTCTCAGTGTAGTTTACTGTTTGCACAAACTTTAATGAAAACACATACAATCTGCTTCTTTATTTTACTCAATGTTGTAGATTTGCTTTGCAAATAATGCAAGAGAATCATTACAAAGTACAACAGAGATAACGTTTTCTAGGATTTTCTTTTTTATTGAAATGACCTTAACTGAAAACTAAACTTGCCATTGTCTTGTCCTATACTACTCATTTTATGACAGGTCATATGAGCCTCTTTGTTTTTTGTTTTTTTATTAAGTTCATGTCGGGCAAACAGGTATCATAAGTCCACCTTATCATGACAAGATAAGAAGAATCAGGTCAGCGAGGAATCGTGTGCTATTTGTCAGGCTAGAGCTAAGCATGTATTAAATCCCAGGGTTCTAGTCTTTTCTGGTTTGCAGTCAACACCGGTCACGTAACATCAGCTGACAGGACTGTTTTGAACTCGCACACGGCAACTTATGTAACTTAAATTTGGTTGGTGCCAACTTACAGCCCTGTCAGTGATCTGGTTGCATCAAAATGTGAATCATATACGTGTGCGACAGTGTCATAAACACGCAGTCTTTATGGGATCAATAACTTTGGCTGTGTAATATTGTGTCATGCTCCCCAGCTGCCTGGAGTGAAGTGGATAACTAAACTGGCAGGAGAGGGATGGTGACGGACTAAACTGTCAATATGAGGTCCCAAATGACATAGATACTGAGATTACATAACTAACTGGAACAGTACACAGAGAGAGATGCCAAGGTTGGTCAAAAGTGACACATGAAAGAAGCAACAAATTAACAGAAAACAAAAAGAACTGAAGGCCTGTAGGTAGAAAATGAGAATAAGACGTGAAACACGTGAAGACAAACAGCTGCAGTGATATATTCCTTGTTAACTGAGCCAATAGTGCTGCTCGGTTCTCCAGCCCTGTACGCAGCCGCAGGGCCACTCATGCTGTGTACTGCCACAATACTTGTCAATAGTTGGCTTTTAGGTGTAACACACAGCAGAGCACACACTGTTGGGGAGATAAGACCTAAGCATGAACTATTCTATGATATAAATGTGGATGTATGTTAGTGCATGTGTGCCACGTAATAACAGTATTGAAGCAATGTTCTCCTCATATTCCCTGGTAGACTGTCTGAAATCTTTTATTAATGAGAGTGACAAGACAAAAATAGATTCAACCAGACCTTCAATGAAAGGCCCTGACGTGTCACTTCAATAAAGTCACAGAGGAAACGCTGATGACAACACGAGTATGACTTTTCCCCTCTGAAAAGTAATCGTGGAACAATCACAGTACCGGCCTTTTGCCTAGTTATCTCAGCATTTAAGGCACGTTTGAGTGTCACATTTCTATTTCTACAACTGAAAAAACAAATAACCAACAAAACAAGTTCGTTTGGTGCTCTGCCCAAACTGCTGATGGGTTTCGACCGAGCCCGGATGGTATAAAAACCATGCTGCAATACAAGTTCATCCATCAAGGCCGGTTGAGGCATTATGAATTAGCAGGTGTGGTAAATACCACACCATGTATAACAACATCAGTATCTTTGAATCTGTTTGCTTTTTCTTCTTCATTATTGTTGTGGAGAAAAGCTATTTATTCCTTACCAATCCAACCTTGTGGCAGCTGCCTAGGACTGTGTCCCTAAGCCTGCTGGGATAGAGGCTCACCAGGGGGGATGAAGAGCCTAAAGCCCCTCCAGCTTGCTGCCACAGACAGACCAGCTCTCTGACGAAGCAATCAGAAAACCAGCTCCTAAAGACAGGCTGCATAAATAGATCTTCCATTTTAAACACACTGAAATACGAAGGAGGGGCACACCACAAACTGACGGAGCTGAAAAGAACTGCCATTGCTGACTGATGGACGTGCAGATAGAGTGTGGCCTTAAGGCAGACAAGCAAAGACAAAGCAGAACTAGTTCAAAATATATATGTAAGTGATTAACAAATGCCAGTTTTTGCACAGTTTTTATGTTGTATCTCCATAGATGTCTTCAGGATGGTTAGGTTCTTATCCAGGGAATTGAATCAGTTTTCAAAGCCATAGTTATAAAGACCTATGTTCAGCTAGAAGAAGACCAAGGAGACACATACCAGATGACCCCTATAAAGTCTTGATCTTAACATTCAGCCAGTGTGGGCAGTGACATTGAGACAAGCCTAAATCCACAAAAGAATTCACCCAAAATGGTATTTTGGGATAGTGATTGTGGTATGGTGGACCTAATAAGAACAATCCATTGTTAAACTGATCATGTAGTTTATATCCCAACTTACAGCTAGGTGTCAAAGTACTCTCTGCGAAAAAGCACCAAAAGCAGACACTAAACGATAGTAATATTCCAAATGATGCTTGTTTATTCTGTATGAGATATTTTTCCATTTAACCTCCTAGGACCTGCCATCCACATATGTGGACATCACATTTTGGGTTATTTAGACCAAAATAATAAATTTTGCTCAACAATGGCCTGATATCCACTTACGAGGACATTGTACTGCTACTGTTCTATCGAAATTTTAAACGAATATCCTCATATGTGGCTCTGATTTTTCTTAGAAACAAAAATCAGGTAAAAAAAAAAATCTGGTAATTCTTTGTTTTTACATTCATCAGGTCCCAATATGCCCAGATATCAAAGAGAAATTAAAAATGCATGCCGTGGAAGAGTTCGGGTCTTAGGAGGTTAAACATTCAAAAATGGATTGAAGACAGTTGGGAGGAGCACACATCATCACCTTTCAAATTGATATGGAAAGCTGTTAGCAAACAGCTCCTTATTACCAGCAGTTATGGGACAACATTAATATTAATTTAAAGTCTTGTTTCCATCTTTCTTTTTCCATGCAAGGCAACAGTACAAGACGTTGCTAGCTGCTACATCAGTTTTTTCTTTTTGCTTAAACAAACTGTGTGCAGTCACTAAACGCACCACTCTGGTCAAAATGAGCCGTAAAGTCCAGATGCTATTCAGGTGTAAATACTCTGTAGCTTTTATGACTATGAGCCATTCATCTCCACACTCAGACTCACAAACATAATTCATGCAGGTGTATGTACTGATAAATGTATTAAGCATCATCTAAAACAGTCAAACCACTCCAGAACTGCAAAGTGATAAAAGAAAATTACTTACACTCTGAACTGTAAATTGCTGAAATAAGCTTTATTGCAGTCATCTTTTCATATTTGGAGCAATTATAGTTGTATATATTAAGTCATTTATTTCAAATGGACTTTACGTGCTTGATGTGTTCAAATTATTTGCCTAAACAGTTTGCAGAAAAAAATTCAAGTACTTCAAAACAGGTGAAACAGGCTGAGTAGTGGAAAGGTAGTAGAAAGTAGGGTGTGTAAACTGTAGTAGATGATTAAGATAATTGGAATGCAGACGGACTGGAGACTCCATCCAGCCTGCAAACAAAAATATACCACTGACACAAATGGGTGGATAAAAATTGCAGTAGGATAGATCTGTTCTATTGCTACAAACTAGATTATAGTTAAGCCGGGATGACCCATTCACCTCTGTAGCCACAGCTTCCGTGCATCACCAGACTGAGACTGAAAGCTACACCCACACATGTCCAAACCAAGGCAAGCCACCTTTCCTGTCTGTGTGGGCCTCTAATTTGGGGGAAATGACTAAACATCCAGTAAAAACTGACTCACTATATCCCAAATGTTCTCTAAAAATCACGAGAAGGTGAGGTTTCATGCGTAAAATAAAGACACGGGTACATGAAACTTTGTCATTTTTTTCTGTCATTATTTTTGATTTTAGGCTTCCAGAAGGTTTTGGTATGTTAATAATATTCTTTTGATCCAGTTTCTTTGAACTTAAACACGTATATGATAAAATCCAAGTGAACTTATTTACTTATGTTCTTATCTTTCATAATTTAAATGAAAAGTCATAGAACATTTTAACAAGCTTAGCTCTGTAAAGAAACTTCTTATACATCTTTCAGTTATGTGGTAAAGATAATTACTACTCTTTTGCCACCCACAAGTGACTGTGTCGCATTCTAACTGTTTGGTTAGTCATTAAACACTAAAATAAACTTTTAATTCTTTTCTATGATGCAACTCGGTACTGGCGCTGCCTTTCCACAACTTGCAAACTTGCCTGAATGATCTTCCCTCATTTCACTATTTAGCTTATTGAAAAATAGAAATTGAACACATAGTCATGCAGACGCTGACCATTTAAGTATAGTCCATTATATAATCACTATTAGTAGGACGGTCCTGACCTCAACACACAGACACTTTCTCTTTCAAATGCGCACACACAAACACACCACTTGCATATCCCCAGTAACGTCAGTTTGATTGCATGGGTAGGCAATGGGACTTGAAAGCATTAGATTAAAGTAAAATAAACATGATCAGACCCTGCCATCTGCACTGGGATGGCATGGTTGCCTAGCAGTGGGCATTGTTTGGCTTGTCTGACGCTGATGTGCTGACGCTGGTGTGTGAGTGCACGTGTGTTTATGTGTATGTGTCCATATGTGCAGATGGCACCTTTCAAATGATGATGGATTTATTTTCCAAACAGTGTTTCAAATAAAATCAGTCTTGTCTCAAATTCGGCACGCGACCTTTGAGCATACTTTAAATGTGCTTAATACAAGGTTTCATTATGGCAAATAGTTTGTTCTAAGAATAGCGACAGCTGGTGACAGCTGAATATTTTTTTCGTTTTCTTACCTCTTTTAAATCACACAGTTCAAAACAGATTTTATCATAAAGATAAATCATTTGATTGTGAGACTAAGCTACGATGGTACTGCGATATGCCACACCTTCAAAGCTGGTGTGTTTTAGAGCTTTGCTTTATGAAATAGATCAAAATTTGGTCATTTGTAATCCCTAAACACCTCTCACCCTCCTCTCATTACCAGCGTGTGGGTGAGAGAGTTATTGAGTCTCAAAATAGAGTCGCAGCAATAATAACAGCGATATCCTGGCAACCCTTATCGTTGTGCTCTGTCAGTGAGACTGCTAATAGGGTTAATATGAGAGAGATGAATGGACATCTTCAGGGCACAAACTAAATTCAAAACACATCAACATTTCCATCAGCTGTCATCATACGTTTGTTCATTATCTCTCTGGATATATAATAGCCATGTGTATATTTTATTTGCATTGCTCGTGTTGCAGGGACACAAATTTGGTTACACAGTCACATTTTTTTGTTGTTGGGTTTAGGTTAGGTTTAGGGTGAAGGAAGTAAGGGTTACATATACATAAGGAAATGAAAATAGATCAGTATCATGTTATATGAGGTGGTACTGACACGAAACTGTTGGGTGGTGTGTGCATACTTGGAAGCTAAGGCCCAAAAGTAAAAATGCACCATTCAATGGTTATGTAGTATGCTAACTGAAAACCTAACGTTAAACTAAATCAAATCAGTTCACCAAAGGGTTCAAAAAGGAGCATTATAGCAGGCCCTTCCTCTCAGCAGTTGTTAGACTTTATAACCATGTATAATGTGTAATTAATTCATGTGTAAACTAAAAAGATTTAAGTGTTAAAATTCAGATGTTGCTCTTGTGTATGCAAGTGCCAGTGCTACCTCGCATAGTGTAGTCTCGTAGGCTCTCCTGTTTCACAGCCCAAACCGGTCAAGGATCTTCTGTTCCGCTCTTGTGTGAATTTTTTGTGTATGCAAGTGTCAAATATATTTGGGCAGTTCTTTCCTGACAAGTTAAACAAAGCTCAGGGTGAGAACATTTAGCGAAACCAATATTGCAACTTTAAAAAATTCTTTAGACACTGTATCAGCTTCTTCCCCATGGTAAGCTACTTTCTACATCAGGGTTATAGTAAAGTTTCCAGCAATTTGCTGCCATTGGGGTCATCTTTACTGTTGCATACTGTTGGACTATCTAGACCATTTTCTTTCTTTTTGTCTTGGGTGTGTTGGCTATAGGACGTACTGACCATATTTACCCTTCCTGTTCTGTATGTCAATATAAATGCTGCGGAGCAACAGCTGTATACACATTAAAATCTTACTAGATACAATATAGTGCATATCCATATCTTCAAAACCTTAAACAGCTTGTGTCAGGTTGATTTAAATTCTAACTGTCTGGTTTTATGTCAGCGTAATATCAGCCTTGCTTTTGGTTAACTCACTAGAAACTTGAGCCTCTGTGACTCTAATGTAAAAGACTACTCACTTAAGTAAGTCCCACAATATCATATATCAATCTGCTCACAGTATGTGGGAGAGAGCGAGTCTGAGAAACAGACAAATCTTTGGTTTAGAGAGAAATGCTGAGTTCTTGTGCTCTGCTTTACCTGCAGCAATGGCTAAGAAAAAGAAGAAGAAATATCATTAAAAAAACAGCTGTCATTGTTTATATATGAATTGACCCAGTGGCAGCTTTCAAAAAGTCTGAAAGCTGCCACTGGTTTCATAGATATTCTCTGCAGACTGAAAAAGAGCACTTACAGCAGAGGATACAACTTCCCAGTAACTCCTGTCTTCAGTGATAACCCAGTACCTGTCCCTACTACCAAGCCGGCCTTTTTCCTTCTGGCCAGTACACAGTAAATGATATGTGATTAAACACAAAGTGGCAAATGAAGCGGAAGTACAAACACTGCAATCTGCTCATTTCTCCTGAGAAAACAGTTGTCCCTCAGTGAAAAATGCAATGACCCACACACCCTTTCATTAAGGTGGTCACCTTCACAGCGCATGCTAAAGAGGAAACAAGAGAGAGGACTGCCATGACACCATACTTTCCTGTAGTCATGCTATTAATTTAGAGCCATAAGGATAAAAATCACCCAGGTTTTAAAACTTGGTGACTATAACGCCCTCTGGTAGAATCTCAAACCTCCAGTTCCCCGTTGAGCGTCATAAGTAAAAAAATAGATGGAGTGGGATATAGTTATTATTTTTTTAAGAAAGAGGTGAGAAAACAAAGACGGGAAGAGAAAGAGAAAGAATAAGAAATTGCGGTTTGTCTGTAAAATGCAGCCAATGAATGTTAGGGCAGGGGTAGCTGTGCTCATCCCTGTTTCCATGGTGACCTGAATGTGCTGTCGGTGCAGTGACGCCAGTCTGGAGCATTGCGTTGCATGAGCCACACGTGCCAATGCCCAGCTGACAGCAGCGAGCATACGCCTGTATCTATTCATAGCACCCAAGTGATGCTCTGAAGGGACACGGGCAGCCTGGAGTTCTGGCCAAAGAGGCCAGGTGTCCAAACCTGGACGAGTACGGACCCAGACCGAATGCTACCCTTCATCCTTGATGGAGGTGCTTGGAGAGAACGTGGGAAGAACACATGGCAGGAGTTCTGTCATTGCCTCTTTGATCTTTGTCCTCACTAGCAAATTGACCCCTGACCCCTTTTTTTGAGGTTTCTAAACAGATGACACAGGTACAGCATGCATATGCGCATGTCCAAAAACACAAAATCAAAAAGAGGAAAAGCAAAATATTTACAAACTCGATGGGGTAATGAACATTTGTTTGAGGTACACTTATTCAGTTTTCAAAGTCACCTTTATTTTCTCTTAAACTGACTGTTCACATACTGGTAATATACAAACACACTGTGATTACCCACCATATAACAACTTGGTGAAAACAAACAAACAAACCCTCATCCCTGAAAAATGCGCAACAAGTCCAGTTGTGAATTTCCCTCACTGCCAAATATTCCACACTCGACGGTTAGTGGTATTATAACAAAGTGGAACCGATTGGGAACAAAAGTAACTCAGCCATGAAAGGGTAGGCCAGATAAAATCAAAAGCAAGGTCACTGGAGGCTGAGGTGCATAGTGCAGAGTTCGCCAACTTTCTGCAGAGTCAGTTGCTACAGATGTCCAAACTTCATGTGGCTGAAAAATTTAATTATATATATTTTTGTAAATGTAAATATTGAAAATATGCTGCAAACTTGCTCTGCAACTCTGCATCCCCTCCACTGATGTTAAAGCAGACCGCTGCTGTCCATGTAAAACATTTGAGAAGTGTTCTACTGAGAAGATATTAAAAAATAATCCTATAATCATCTAGAATTTAAGCAGTAAGTCTCTTCTGAAATCCCCTGGATTTAAATATTTTACGAGTAGAAAACAATAACTGCAGCACATAGTCAAACAGTTGTAATTTGCCATCACAACACGTGGTCTAGAATGTGATATCTTTAGCAAGAGTGCTTGAAACACCAAGTCAGTGCCCCTTTTGTGAGCAATTGTTCAGGCTCAATTGGCATTTCTCAAACACCGCTTTGTCGCGAGATCAAGCAGAAAAAAAGCAGAGGCTCTGTGGCAACGAGAAGCCCATTGTGGTCCGTCAGCCTAAAGTTAGCTTACGGTGTCATGTCTGGTGTCAAAGGCCATTGTGGTTCCTGACATACTACAGTGAAGGCACAGAGCTGCTGAGTGCAAATGATCTGTGCAGGACTTTTTTGTGAGTGTGTAGCTAGTTGTGTATTGTATTGTTAAGGCATATTTTTATGTATTGGAGGTGCAACACATAGGCAAAATGTTTTTGTTTGTTGTATATAGCTGACATAGGACTTTCAGACCTTTGGGGTCAGCAGTTTCCCCCCTTTAGGAAAGGGACAGAGTGAGAGATGAACCATGTGGATCCCCTATTATGCCCCTATTGTGCCCATGCAGCTGCATAAATAGTGCTATTGCAGAGGCCTCTGGCAATTCAAAAGTGCTGTACAAGACACTTTGAGATAAAGGTTTGGTAGACTCGTCTACACCATTAGGAAGAGAAGAGAAGTTTTGCCCAATTAAAGCAGAGAAGTTGACAGATTCAATACACTTACAGTCTCATGACCTTCAGTGTGGCATGTATTTGTATCTATAGCCATCTTTATTTCCATCTGCAGTCTAGTAGAAAAAGAAAGTTTACCCTCTTTCAATTGTAAGGGTTTTTGTATCAGGACATTAACAAAAAACTATCTGGACTTTACCAGGTTTTAAAGGTGGGTAAACACAACTGCACATGACAAATTAGACTGTCTTTATTTATTTAATAAAAAGTAAGCCAAACACTAAATACACCCTTACTGCTTAAGAATGTACACCAATCAGGCATAACATTACGACCACTGACAGATGAGGTGAATAACATTATCTCGTTGTACCTCTCACCTGACCTCCTCTGTACATATTAACAATGATTTTAAACCAGATATTTCAAATTTGGATTCATCTCTCCATAAAACCTGTTGCCACTGATTTTCAGTCCAGTTCTTGTGTAATTGGGCCTATTCCCCATTTCCCCTTTCTTAAGAATGGCTTCTTGGTAGCAAAACCCTTCTACTGACACTATTTCTGGTGAGGTTTCAGTGAACACTAGATGGATCAACTGAAGTGTGTCAGGTCTTTGCTGGATTTTTTTCCCTGTTTCTTAAGGATATGACTTTCCAACATTGTTTATTTGCTGTAGTCGCTCAAGCCTGTCACTCTTTCCTTTGTTCTTCACCAGTCCAGTTTCTGCAAATTTCCCACCAAGCCATAATGTCTAGTTTTTGGCTAATAGCTCTTTGGGAATCACCTTGTTGGTGATTCCCAAATGATTATTTTATGCCTTGATAACTGTTTAACATTGGCAAACTATTGAAATGGGTACAAAGTCTGCGTTTTTGTGAAGGGCTGCTAGTAACAAGAGCTATAGATACAATTTAAAATAGATTCCCTGCTAAGCGGTCTGTTATGAGTAGACACAACACTGATTCATCCCTTGGGTTAGATGTCTTTTTATGCTTGAATGGTTCATAGGTCAAACATTTCTTTGAAAATGGTCAGGTACAGGGGCTAGAGTGAAAATAAATGACTTTGTGTATGTGTATTATAGTTCAGAGAAGTTGTAGCGTGTGTGTTCACAGATGTGTGTTGTATGTGTGTGCATGTGTTGTGTTTGTGTTATAATTCACAGTAGTGGTTCTTCCCAAGTGTACTAAGAGTGCGGCTACAGCATGATGTGACAACACCCGCCTGCACATATGTGAGCATCTGCTGGCCATAGCTTGAGGACGGTTGCTTAGGACTTGCATGCATGCTGAGGTAGGAGCAAGCCTGGGCAAGTTCCTTTCCCTTCACAAGACAATAGCAGCTCAGATGCCTGGCTGAGAAGGAGTTTTAGGGAATCTGTAAGAGACAGGGGCCTCTCACACTCACTCAATTTCCTGACATTTATGCTTTTGCCAAAAAGAGAATATACAGAGAAAAGACCTCTATTTACAGAAATGCTGATGAAAGGTGGGGGTCAAATACTTCACTGACAATTCAAAAAAACAAGTTTATGGTGAAGAATAAATTGAAGTGATCATTTTTTCCTGTTGTGTTATATTGTACATTACCTTCCACACAAAGGTGTATTTTTATAAACACATGTAATATTTTCAAATTTTATTTGATTTGTTTTGATGAAAGTGCAAGTACAAGTTGTAAGCTAGGACCGATACCATTTTATTTCATTTTATTTAACTTTTAGCAGTTATTCATATTATTATCATTGGAACTGTGTACCCTTTTGACTTTTATCCTTTTATGCAGTTTGTAATAAAAGCTCCCAATTTTAAGCATTTCACACAACTATGTTTAAACACAGTGGCAGTGAAAATACTGAATCTTAAATCCTGAAGGTTACACAAACTGACCCAAATGACGTGTTGCTTTGCTTATTTAGCCTTACATCTTCACGGTTGTTCAAAGAAGGTGAATTGTTCCTAGAAGACTGTTGGCTCACCTTGTTGCTAAAATAAAATAATACAACTAGGTGTGAAAAAAATAAATGAGTTGACTAATGTTGGGGAAAAAAAATGTAGACCATATATATACAGTCTTTAATTTTTGCTTGTGCTAATGGTTAGATTTGTCAATACAAGAAGAATGAAGAGATATTTGGTGCATATGTTTACTGAGACTTGGGCGTTCATTGAGATTATGAGTCTGCTGCCTTAACAACAGGTTTGGTTTTGTATCGTAATACTTGTCCTTAACTTTTTAACTATTGCCCCCATAAATACCCCATACAGTGGTGATAATACTAATAACACTATCCCAAACACTAGTAAAAAAACAAACAAACTACTGAACCTTATGCTAAAATTAATTCTTAAAATAAAATGTCTATCTGACAGAACCAAGTGCTAAATGGGCAACTGAAGTGTCTGAATAACAAAGACGGAGTGCACTAATGGCAGCTGATTGACTAGTGATGGATTGTTTCTACTCAGAAAAAACTTCACCTTGTATTTGTGGAACAATGGCTCTGTAGCCAACATCCTCTCCAAAGAGTGACTATACAAGACCTTACAATAGTGTTTTGCTACGCCAAAACATCCACCCAAATAGTTTTGAACTTGGGTGAGTAGTGGAAAGAATAAAAACAAAGGTGTAAACAGTTTCAGCCATATTATGAACTACATGAACTTCCACACACAGACTTGTTCAGGTGCATATGCTGAAGTCAGCTGTGTTTCTATCTATCTATCTATCTATCTATCTATCTATCTATCTATCTATCTATCTATCTATCTATCTATCTATCTATCTATCTATCTATCTATCTATCTATCTATCTATCTATCTATCTATCTATCTATCTATCTATCTATCTATCTATCAATCATTCTGACAAACTATTTCAATAAGTGGCAAGAGGGGGTGGGATAAATCCAACTGCAAGGTTCAAGGTTCAAGGTTCTTTATTTGTCACATGCATAGTTATACAAGTATAACACACAGTGAAATGTAGCCTGACACGCTCCTCGACATGTGCAAAAATGGGGGGGGTTGTAGAGGAAGAACATTATATATATATATATATATATATATATATATATATATAAATAGTATATACATTGGGTGAATGTGCAGTAGTAGCAGCATTAGTGCAGTAGTAGCAACACCCATTATAGAAAATATTTTATAAAGCTGTCAACGATAATCTATGAGGAGTTACAAATACATTAAAATGTTGAAAGACTGTGTTATATGGTGTAAAGTTGAAAGCAACCTTGAACTCTTTAGTGCCCTTCGCTCTATGTTCATGAATCAAACAAAACACCCAACTTTGAACTTGACCTTCATTTTGATCCCGGATACACACTTGTTAAGTTTCTGACTCTGCATCTTATGTGTCAGATTATTAGTGTTTAAAATGATTTTTTATTTATTTATTTATTTAGGTGTTACAATTTTAATTATACTAGAATACATAAACAGTACTAAGCAAAAGACGTAAACTCATCCTATAGTCACTATGAAGACCACGATGCTTGCGTAGTGCTGACGTTTTTTCCCCAACCATCACGGTTTACTATGGTAAAACACTCATCACTTCATACTCACAAGGTGAGAGCTATTTTATTTAAATGGCTACAAATTCATAATTCAGCACCTCAGACACAGAGATATAAGGCATGACTTTCTAAACGAATATTATAGCCATTTTTCCCTTAAGGAGCACTGTGGTTGTTTTACTACCTCCTCACCCAGCGAGCAGTCTGGTCTGGAGGCTGGCACTCGCTTTGCTTTATGAATGGATGGGTGTGGCGCTTGTGACAAGCAGTGATGCAGTCATCACTGTGCTCGTTGATAAGCGCTGGCGTGCTGTCCATGCAGGATGGTTTGGAGTGAAGCACAACTGGGTTCTGCCACCGCCTGGGAAAGACAACGCGGGAAGGAAAGGGGAGGAGAAGAGAGAGAGAGACAGCGGCGACAGTCTACTCCCCAGCAAGGACCAAACTTCTGGCAAGGGATTCGGTGAGACGGGGGACTAAAAGATAAAAGTGCGGGTGCGATAGAACAAAGGGCAAATGCACTTTTATTTGGGGATATGCTGTTTAGTTATAGACGGATTACAAATGAATAAAAATGGAACAAATATAAATCAACACAGAAAAGATTAAACGAAACGGGGCTGATGCCACGAGGATGAAATGTATGCCAGAGACGCTCGTACGTCTGCGACGTAAAGTGTAATATTTTAAGAAACAAATAAAAGAAAAAAGAGAAAAAAAAGGAAAAAGAAATAGAGTAGTTCAGCCATGATTCTGCTGTGTAAAAACAGTCAGACAAAAGAAAGTAGGGGCAAGGTTCCCCTCCTCCGTGTGTTCCCTCCTTGTAGGTGTGACAGAAACAACAAAGGGACGTGGAAAAACTCGCATCAGGACCACAGGCTCACAACTACCCAGACAGATCCCAGAGCACAATAGCAGGGGTCTGCATACAAGAGCATGTCTGCAGGTTTTGCAATATGCAGCAGTCTCCGTGTAATTGCATTTCTCCTGGCGTCTCTCGGCTACAACAGTCGGGAGTATTTTTCTTCTGTCAGCTCTGGCAGATCTTTACAAGAAACGAAAGCGATGATTTGAGGAATTTCAAGTGCTGAACCGGAGGAGCAAGTGTTAAAGCATGTGAGTTATGATTAGATGTCATCCCGAGGAATGCTCTTAAGTGATCGCAATTGTTTGTGCCTTGCAGTTTAATGGGGAGAAGCGAGAGACGAGCGCTGCCCAGAATAAAGCGAATGGAGTAGAGCAGCGGAGAGGTGTGAACTTAAAGTGGACGTCGAAGGGGGGAAATAAAAGAGCCCTGAACTGATTGCAGAAGCGAATGTGTTTCAAAGGTAGGAGATTACGGGGATTGTTGCACATCCTACGTGTATTGCCATGCCATTTAATCTGTATGCTCGCTACAGAGCAGTTCACAGTGCAAGACCACATGTGGACAGACAGCAAAGGGTTGCATAACGGTTCAGTTAGTTTGGGCTGTTCAGTGTATTGCGCTATCGACATATCGCAGGCTGAACTAGAATAGCCTTCGTTTTGAACTTCTCCGAAAGCTTTTTGGGAGGTTACATAAGTTATCTTAGAGGGGGTGTACTGAACAAACACTTGAAAACTAATTGAAATTTTATTTTATCTTTTTATATGTAGATCTTCCTATAGAAAAAAAAAATACATACACACAAAAACATTGATTTGCACAGCACTGATAAAACTTTGTGACCTACCTAAAAGGGCAGTTTGGGTTTTTGTTTTTGGCAAGTGGAAGTTCTACCTCATACTCTTCCCACTTTTCTTTTTGTGGTAAAAAGGGGGAAAACTGCACAGATCATCTTGTTTAGCTGTGCTCTACTGTAAATCCCAGTTTCTTCTGCCATATGGTGATGTTCCCTGCAACTGCTAGTTTGCCTAGCTTGGTTAAATACAGAATTAGATGTGCTCACCACCTGCAGAAGTCTGGATACATGAGTCAAGCTTAAAGGAATAGCTGCAGAATGGAGTCACTTAGTGTCTACAGAGCCAAACAGTGATTCGCTACAGTTACTGGCCAAAGCATGGAAAGAAAACTGGTTTCTCTGACAACAGTCGAAACACCCCCCCTTCATCAACCACAATAGAAGCATGGTGAAAATGTGGTGGGTGTAGGGATGGTGTGACAAAAGTTGACATCAGTTCCTCCACTTTTCCCTCGCTGTTCAGTGTTTTTTCTATCAGCTGTGGAATTTGAACCGGTCTTCCTTTTGGGGTGAGGCCCTTCCCTGCGTCTGCTCAGAGGAGTAGGATGTCTCAGTAAATGCGGTGCATATGTGTTTGTGAGTGTGTGTTTAAGTAAGTGTGTGTGGGTAACTGGGGCTTTCCAATAGAGTTGCACACCAAACATTCTTGGCTGTCGAATGGCCGACTAGTGCGCCAAGTCCACACAGCTGGGAATCATATAAGAAGAAGTGTCTTTGTGTGATCTGGGCAATACGACGCACATGCACAGTCACATGCGCGCACATGCTCATGCACAGAACTAAAACACACAAATAGTCTGCTTTAAGCTTTAAGCACCTCGGCTCAAGAACAATTTGAATAGTTGGTGTCTGTGAGGTGCATGTGTGTGTGTGGTAGGTGTATTAGATGTAACTAGTAATAAAGTGACGCTCATACACACACTGGTGAAATTCAACATAACTCTTCACACACACAGAATGGAGAAAATATAACAGAGACTCAGTCATCCTGCAACAGTGTCTTCTTTTTCCAGCACCACATGATGTTTGTCCTCTTTAGTAAGTTTTGGACAGAGAAAACATGGTGGTGGTGGTGGTGGGATGAAGAGGGAGGGTGGGAGGGCAAAAGAGAATAAGAGAAGGGATTGTGCTGGTGATGCCAATTGTACAGTTTGTTTCTTATTGGCTGCTTCTCTGGTTGTTGTTGTTGTTGTTGTTGTTTTAAACGGGGTGTCAGTGAGCAAAGAATGTGTATGCAAGAGCAGAATGCAGAGTGAGAATGCTTGGAGAAAGAACATAGGCCTTTGTCTGCTGGGAGAAGAGAAGAGAAGAGTAGAGAAGAGAAGAGAAGAGAAGCAGATTGTATCAAATTAATATAGGAGAAATTGAGCTGTAGAGGGAAGAAAAAGGAGAGGAGATCAAAGAAGAGGGACACGAAGAGGTTTCGGCCGTGGAGGAAAGAGTAAAGCAGGCTGAGGGAGTGAGAATGAGAAATTCTGACAGAGTCCTATTCCATATTATTGTAAACATGAAGGCAGAACCCTTCTTTTTCTCAGATCTGTCCCGTTTTCTGTTTGAACCAAGAAGCTGATAAAGGAACGATTTCATTAGAAGAAATGAAAAGAAAAAAGAAAAAAAAACAGATAAGTTAACAACTGGCTCTTCTTCTTCATCACAATCTGTTCAAAAAACAAACAAAACATCCCTTTAGAAATGATCTCTTTCCACATGTTGAACATTTGCCTTATGATAATCAGCTGCACCGTGTCCCTAGCACTCGCTGATTTCTTTGTACTTGCGAGTGTGGCTTGGTGCGATTACTTTACAGATTGAAACTGCTCATCTGGACAAAGTTCTTTTTGTACAAAAAACTGAATGTCTACATTATATGATGCATACGGGAAGCAAAACACACATTTGCAAGGCCAGAGAGTCGGTGCGTGAGGGAATATGTTTTAGTAGTGAGAGACTTGGATAAGAAGGTGTTGTATCATCAACAAGGACGGACCGGGGTGGGACAGGACCACATGATCAAACGAGAGGAGATAAGAGAGCTGGCTGAATTCAGAGAGGGTGTCTTTGTCCATTTGTGGTTCCTCAGATAGCTCCAGGCTGGATTGAGGCCAGGGGCTGACAGGGGTTGTGTCTAGAGATCTGAGATCGCTGCACTGATAGGCATATTACACAACATCACTGCTGAAAGAATACGATTAAGGTTTTCGGTTTCAAAGGTTTTATGCTGCAAAAGTCATTTTGTTTGTGGTATTTTAACTTTTAGATTTTGGCTTTTCCAGATGTGCCTTGGATTTAGTGCCCGTCATGCAGGAAACGCTGCCTGCCACTGCATTGTGTGGCTGCAAAATGACAGATTACCAGAGAGCTGAGGTAGGTTAGGGCCACCTAAAATTATAGCTGAAAAGAAACTTCCAAAAAAAAAAAAAGACTAGTGGACTGATATTTGAAATGGCCTTGAGCTAACAGTGGCTCTGACAGTCTGGCATGCAGAGACACATATAGATTGTTCTGCTTTTACACTCCTCAACCCATGCTATAGTTTCTCCATTTCTCTATTTAATCACATCTCTTGCTCTTTGTAACCTGTTGTCCTGTTTCTATTTTGCTGTGTGGAAACTTGGGTGCGTGTGTGTCTGCAAGTGCATCCAGGAAAGGATGGCAAGATATTCTCCAGAGACCAAGTGGCACCATTTGGTGGCTTGGCTGTACTGCGTCTCTATTTATGTTCATGCTTGTGTTGTGATTGTGTCCTGGTCGTACGGCTCTATCACTGTGACGACTACATCTTTCTGTGCAACTGTGCATGATTATGCATGCATAGTTTTGCATGTGTGCAAGGCTGTATGCAATTTGACCCCTGGAAATCTTTCTTTAGCATCTGCTCCTCTCATTTGTGGCAGAAAGCCGATCCCTTTTGGTGAACTGGCTCCAGCATCATATGACTGACCAAATTGCGATGATGTTTTGGGGTGCGCGTGTTCTGCAGTACAAAATGACATTGCATATCATAACAGGTTGCCTTTTGGCTATTGCTGTATATGTGTGGAGTTGTGTGGGTGTGGCTGTCTCCTTGCATCGCCTACAGGACGCTCTAAGCACCTCCCAGGCCCGAATGGGCCCGCGCAGCTCCATAAATCTAGCTCGTGTTGCTCACACAGCAGTAATCTCTAGCGTCTTTTATTTTCGATGCCTGCAAGCCTGGAACTCTGTCTCCTTATCTTCCTGTTTGTTTTCACATCTTTCCTTTCCTGCCTGTCTATCCATTCATAACAGCAATTTGGCTTTCATTAACTAAGGATGGGGGGGGGGAACAAAAACCAATTAGCACCTACATTGCCAGAAGCTCTCCTTGGGTTACAGAAAGTGACATAAAGAAGAGGAGAGTTTCTCTGAAGTTTCGCACACATATTTGCTCATTTTAGCATTGTCCTCCACTCAATTTCTGTCCCCGCTTGTTTTAAAGAGGACACTTGCAGTGTAAAGATGATTTTTCAGTTATTTCTTTAGTCATTCTAGCAGCTTTCCCATCACAGGGATGCATCCAAAAAATCTTTTAACGCAGTCAAACACAAGACCCACAAATATAGAAACAATGACTAACACAGTGAAGCTTTTAAACTCCAAAAACCAACATTTCCAAACCACACTGTATAGACATAAACAGACTGACACATACATACAGTATCTGTCTCGTCTAGTAATAGCCAAAGGCAGATTTTCAGAGAGCAGAACACCCAAGGGTGCCGTTCCTGCTAATCCAGGTCAGACCAGCTTCAGTCTTGGCTGAACCACCCATGAAACCACAGGATTTTTAATCTGTAATTTTGCCTGTGCTTGTGCGGTTGGCTCTATTTAAGGTGTTTCCTTGCATGTCTGCTTTGACACGTACACATTGTTGCCCCGTGATCGCCCACCACGTGCCATTTATTCGAGGGCTGCCCAATTTTTTGCTGTTTCAGAATGATGCAGCATGTCTGACTGATGCTCTCTCGGCTCTCTGTCTGTCTCGCTTTCTCACACAGTCAAGGACACACACACACTCCAGAATAAATTAATCAGATGTGATAACTGATAGAAGCAAATGCGATGTATGCAGGACTGCAGTGTCTGTGGTTTGTTTCCTCATGAAAATTGGAAATTGACTCATCACATATTATGTGGTGTGGCTAGACATTTTAAGCCATGTTCTCTTTTTAGTTATTGCAATACAGGGATCTTTTCCTTCATTTAAATCTATTGAGGGGAAAGAACAATAAAACACTGAGTCATGTAGGTTGAGGTCAGACACAGCGGATCACAAAATACAATTTAAGGGTTAGACAGTAAAATGTGGTTTGTCACCTGTGGTCTTCTTAAAGCAGACAGTTTGGAAATTGTTGCACTGACTGGCAATGAAATATTCTCGGTCTTTGTTTCTGTCTCTCTCTGTCCCACTGGAATACATCACCAGAGTTAGCATAAATATTTAATCATTTTATTATCTTCATTCCTGTTTAATGGCCCAACATACTTAATAGCAATGCACTCAACAACATCAGAGGCCAGGTTATACAAAAATATTGACTTCTTGAGTCTTGTTAAGCTCCATTATGGTTTTCTGGTCAGCTGTCTTTTAGTTTCATCTTTGAAAGAGAATATCTTTGTGCTTCATCTTAACATTTATTTGGTTGAAATTACCTGTGCCCACAAGTGGCTAGGATTAGCTGGTATCATTGATGGTGCAGCATCCAAAAGAGCCTAACCCCACGCCCTTAATCAAACGATTAAAACTTGTGTGGCCGTGCTATGGCTTAGCAAATTAATGACATGTGGTCACAGTGCGTGGTGATAATTGCACGCTGGTTCTATCATCAGGCCATGGCACAGTGGTGTGGAAATAAATAAAAAGGAACCGCTAGTATAGATTTTTCCATGACTATTTTGGGATGCCTCTGTACACGGGATATCAGCTTTGTTTCTGCGCGCACATTTGCTGTCTTGTTTAATGACATTCCTGCATTTGGAGATTGCATGATGACCTCCTTTGCGATACAGCCGAGCAGTGTGTGTAGGATACTCCAATTTAGTGCTTTTAGGTGAAAATCATATCTCTTCATTTGATGATTTTTTTTTTCTTTTTTTGAGATTTCAGGCCAGCTGACGGATTACATGCCTCCTGCACTGCCTGAGAAAATGCTTTGACCACTCGGGATTATAAAACCCACTCAATGGGCTGAACTGAATAAAATTAAAAATGGATTGCTATCGAGGTAAATGCTTTATCTGTGAGATGCAAGGGTTTTACCTAACAACTCGTTTGTTTTTGTTTTGTTTTCTCAATTCTAATACAATGCGAGGAACTCTACAGAGCAGCGCAACTAGATAAATGATATGCAGGTTATTTGAAGTAAACACAACAAAGGGCCTTCCTGTTATGCCATGGTGCTCTGTAATGTGGCTATCTGACTATTTCTGAGTCTCCCTGTGATTTTTTTTTTGTTGCTGTTTACACTTATGCTCTTCCCCTCCCCTCTATCTTCATATCTGTTTCTTTATGTAAGCAAGTGTCTTTTAAATAGAAGCAGATGGATACTGCATTAGGCTGATAGCAATATGGATATTGCAAGAAAAATGGAAGCGAGGATGAAAATGTGCATTATATCAAACATAGAAATGTTACATTAACACGCTCATTTACAATATTTGACAAGGATCTTTCAGTTTTCAAAAGAGAACACACAAAGTTATATGTTTTTACAATTTAACAAATTAAATGCCACACATAGCAGTTGCCATATTTTTGATTATTAAAAGAAAATAATGAAAACTCATAATCCAGCCGACATGTTTGACCTGTGGTATGGGCTTTCATAGGTAGAATTTCCTTAGCTGTGGTGTTTGCAAGCCAAATAGATTAGGAATCTCTGATACACAGTATTTTGCAGAGTGAGCAGGGTTGATGTACTGACTTTGTGGAGTGTGATCTCGGCGGGCCTACAGTTCTGCTTTTCTGTGCCAGACTGAAGTCCAGAGGTGTTTGTCTTGGCTTCGTTCTCTGTTTGATCAGGCTGTTTTGAGAATACTGACTGACCTGTGCTGAGGCCAAATACATCTCTCTCCTCACAACTTTAGCATTTCCTTTGCCTCTGTCCCTTCTCTGTCCTATTGTCTCACAAGTTTAGAACTTTGAAACATTAAATTTAATGTTCATTTTCAAAATATTCTTAAACCTAGCAGTTTGAATTGGACCTTTTTTTCTTTTTGTACAAGATAAAGAACAAAATCAAAAATATTTTTTTTTTCTTTTTATTCATGCAGTTTTCAGGAAGGCCCAGTTTCCTTCTTCTTCCCCTTTTCTTGTTAGTTGTCTGATCTTAACCTCAGTCCAAAGTTTAGTCTTATATGTGGTTCAGAGAGGTCACTAATACTTCTAACCTCACCACGGGTAGTAGGGAAAATGTCAAGACCCACTTATAGATTGCATGTATTGCGAAAGAGACTCCATCCTTTGATCTGCAGTAAAGTGCTGGTCAATAAAACTCTTAAATGCCCAGTGTAGTGCATAGCACTCTGCACAACATAAATATCTGCATTCACATGCATTTTGGCTGGGCGAGTTAAGGCTGAGAGAGCCTAAATATTTCCCATAAAACTATTACAAAGCACTAAATACTTTCACAGCAGATTCCTTTTTGCAATGCATCATTAATTTCTAGTGTTTGCTGGCATTTTCTCTCATTCCTGCCAATAGATTTCTCAAATAATGTTGTTACTGCAGTGACTATCAACAAGGCAACCATTTTGAACCACAGTTACCTACGCAATAAATACAAATATTTAGTCCATTTGATAAAGGATAAAGAAAGGTTTCTCTTGGACTTGTAATCTCACACTAATGTTCAGCACTTGTTCAGAAAGAAAAAAAAGAATCTCTTTAAGTAAATGTGCCAACAGATCACTGAGAAGTGCTACGCCTGCAGCACCATGCCTGTTTAATGGGTGGCATTTCCTCTTTTATAAAGGATATAAAAATGTAATTCTAACAACCGATCTGCTTACTCTTTCCCTGCCATCACAATATTATTAAAATTAAGTAACACAGTATCCTATATACAACACTTTCCAAGTAATTCCTGATAAGATCATCACTGATCCCTGCTGATGGATTTACTAAAGGGCATACTAAGAGAGTATATCAAAAGGATTATATCAATTTCAAGCTGACAATGAAAATTTTTCATGGATTATACACTAAACTTGTTCAAGGCAGGAAGGAGAATAAAAACCAGTCATATCAACCATGGTGTACTAAACCTGGGCCTGTTCTCTAGTCTTAAGTGTATTTTTTAATTATATGACATGCTAAATATGCTGCTTTGCTTAAAGGAGTCAAACTCATTCAAGGCTAAAGCCTCCTGACACTGGTTTCCTGTGCTAACCTAAATTCTGCCCTCAGCTTCTGAAGTTACTCCAGCTCTGGTCCTACTTCCTTCCCAGTCTCCATCCCCATTTCCATATCTGTCTCTTGTCGTTCCTTAACCTGAATCTCACACCCCAGCTTCGCATAATTTCCTGCTGCCCCCCTGACCTAAGTACCTAACTCATCTCCACTAGTGTAATACCCTGATACCTGCACAGCCTATGAATCCTTAGGGTCCTAATCGGCTTAGCCATCACCTGTCATGGTAACTAAAGTAATCAATTTTTTTTACTGGAGCATAATATATGCTCCATTTATCACAAATTAGTAAAAAGGACTCTTTATGTATCAACCTGTGCTCAGGTTTTCTGAGAGACGCCTTATATAAAAAGCTGCCAGCCCTGGTAAAATTAAAAAACACCCAGGTTGTAAAGATATGTTTAGGTTAGAAATAGGGCTAAGTTTCCACCAAACTGAACTATCACTTTAAGAGTTCGGACCAACGGCTGAAGAGAGCCTTAATAAGATTAGCCCTGGCACTTGACAGCTACAGCTTAAGAGGCACCTCCGTTGACCTGTGTGTCTCTGTCCAGCAGAGTGTGTACATGTGTATTTCCTTGCATTCATATATGATCTTAAGGTTGCCTTTTTAGAGCATCAGGGAGGCTGTTTGTCTGTCCGTGCACATACTCCTGTAAACCTGAATTGAAGCAAAAGCCAACTTTTTTTTGGTAAATCTTTATCTGTTACTGCATGCACTGGAGCTCAGCAAGCCATGCCTGTGCAACCTCAATCCCCCAAAGTCAGAATGCAGGAAGTACATAACTTCAAAGGCAGATGCATAGTCTGTCTTTATCACAGAAGGTTTGTGCCACTCAAGAATTTACTTTTTCACTCTTCTGCATGTCAAAACCTCATATCCACCTTGGCTATCACTCACTGCTGTTTTGTCTCAGGCTGTGATTTTGGATAAAACAGGCTTACAAGCAAGGAATTTAAAACAAGAAAATGATTCAGGAAACACAAAGCCGATGGAATCACTGGAATTTGCCACTTAAGTGTTTTTACTTAGAACTGAGTACTGGGTACTTGAGGCTGTGCCAAAGACACTATATCCACAGAGAGACTTGAGTAACTTGACTTGAATATGATCTGCCGGTGGTTGCGATAGGCTATGGGGTTGTGGTTGGGTGCGCTAGATGCCGCATTGCTCTAACTGGGTCGTTTTGGCACTCTAGGGCTGCGAGTTGAGGACAGTGAGGAATATGCAGCACCGTGTTCTTTTTCACTCCAGGCACTTCATTGCGAAAGCCAGGCACCACATTGTGAAACATTTAAGTTGGCATTAATATCATAATCAGAGGTCTGTTTATTCTCAGACAGACAGCAGGCAGTTAAACAAAGAGACCTTCCCCTCTCTCCCCACAATAAACCCTCAGTGGTGCCGCCCTCCTCCTCTTTCCTTTTCCCAGCCTCTCGCCCTGTCCTAAAGACACTTCACATTCCCAACATATTCAACCATCATGGCCCACCAGCATCAACAGCACAAACTTGACCTGGAAATATATCTGTATTAAAATCGTTGAACATTTATCTGCAGCCAAGCAGTCAGACTCAACAAGCTGCCGGCCCACATGTTATGACACTGGGGGAATAATAGCTGCAGACAAGTATGTCAACAGAAAGTTTTACCTCTTATATTGGGTCTGCTGCAGAACTTGAACTTTAGCAATTTAGCAGCTCAAACACATTAGTCTATATTTATTCCTTCCAGAGACTGAGGGGGTGGTCTAGTGTGCATGTAAAAGAAAAAAAAAACAGTCTCAAAAATGCTAACGTGTCTGAATCAAGCAACATGGTGTGTGTTTGTGTGTGTGTATGTGTGTGTGTGTGTGCGTTTAAATATAGCTGTTATTTTTTAGTTTTTGTTTTACAAGGCATAAAAGATAACTAAGTATGTCTCCCTAACACAAAACACCATTTAAGCATTTTAATAGTCTATAATATATTCTGACCAATCAATTGTCGCTTTCTTTAAAGGTTTCACTCATTCGGTCACAAGCAGTGCAGTGACTTGTCTTCATTAGCGTGTAATAAAGCAATGACCACTGGTCCCACACATGTAGTTTTCCAGCTGGCTCATGATAAGGCATATTACTGATAACTTCGCAAGTAAACAATTCCTTCAGCCTCTCTCCCTCACTTCCTCTTTTGTGCCCTTGCCTGTCTGCCTCATTTTATACTTTGTCTCAGGCCTTATCTAGCGTTAAATGTTTTTCACGTAAACTCACACTGTGCCATCGCCCATCGCCAAATAGGCCGGCTGTTACAAAACACACTCTATTTCATGCCAGGGTGCCAGCTCTGGCAACACTCAGCCACTTCTCCATGGCACTCTGTATATGTGTGTGTCTGTGTGAGGGAGAGAGAGAAAAAAAAGAGACAGAGCTTAACAGTGGGAATAAAAAAAACTGACATATTTGAATTTATGAGCTTTTTTTTTTCAATATTTTCCCACCATCAATCATGTACTGTAGAAATGCCAGTTTCCCACAAGCTCGTTTCACTAACGTTCACTTACTCCAGATTCACCTTTGACCTTTCATATCTGAATTTTCTTCCCAGAGAAGCAAATGCCACATTTTTTTTCTTGTCCCTCACCTCTAAAACAAAATTGTATGACAAAATCATCCCGCTAGACACACAAGTGAATGCTCTCATCCTGTAGATCCACATCATATGGAGTGTAATGTTTGCTGGTGTGTGTGCGCTTTGATATGTGTGTGTGAGTCAGTGCCGAAGGTAGAATTTAATCTTTGATATCGTTATCAGTTCCAGGGTGATGGTGGACTGTTTGCAAGACCCACCGGAGCTCTGACCTACTTGTGTCAGTGAATAGGTTGCATAGGCTGTTTTTTTGTTAAGAGTGTGTGTGTTTGTTAGAGTTTTGGGAGGGTGTGCACTTAAAGCGAACTCTGTGTGGACACAGGGAGTGTGAGAAGCTGGGTGTTTTGACAGCTTTAGAACAGTTCCAGCACAGTGTTGGGGCAGGGGGTGAGCCGGCCTGTTGGATATATGAGTGTGCGGCGAGGGTGAGAATAGGGTCAGCGGAGGAGTGGATAGGAGGGGATGAGATAAACGCAAGAAAACACTACCAAAAAATGCTCGTTTTGAATTTCTTTATAATGAGTAAACATCTGAAATGAATTAATTTGAAAATGTATTGTTTGTTATCCCTTAGCAATACATCTGAAGAGCAAACCGTACCCCTTACTTGCAGTTAAAATAAAACAGATATTAGTCTTGAACTTTACTAAGCTTAAACAAAATGAATTATATCTAAATAAATGCATTTCAACATGCCATTCCTTCCTTTGGTTAAACCAGAGGAGCACTAAATATACTGCAGACAAAACTGAGCATTTGTCCAAGCAGCAAGACGCCTCTTTGCCGAAGCATTCGTGCCAAAAGAGTGATCTCAACCCATTCTCCCAACTTTATTCTCACCAAAGTGTAAAAGCTACGGGACTAAACTTCCCACACAGTTAATAAAAGACCCATAAAGGTTGTTTAACAAAACACAGTCCTTTTCGTTTTACTGTAGCTGAATGGGGCCAGACATCACCTCAGAATTGTGCTGCTTAAGAGTTCTCTCACAAGTACACCTCTCCCCCCCAAAAAAACAGGGGGGGGGGGGAGGCTCTCCACATTTTCTAAGCCCTCTCTGTGCCAGTGGTGTTGAACCCCTGCTTTCTCCAATGGCATTCCAGCCCATCTTTCATGCTGTTTCATTGTGGCCGTGCCAGCCAGGTCAGGGGGCAGTATTTTCTCAGGGCTTCAAGACAGCATTGGAAAAATAGATATAAGACGTACAGTCTGACTATTTGTGCACTAAATTCCTGTTTGATTCCTGTTTGTTGTCGTTGTGTCTGCATGTGTGCATGATGTGCAAGAATCTACATGAACACAAACATTTTAAGTATGATTGCTGCACTTAGCTCAAATAACACACTGACCTTCTCTTTAAAATGCTTAATATAGCTCAGTATGTTGCGACACCCATGGCTAACCTGCGATATAGAATCTGTCTCAAAGATGTAAGCTGCCTCTTTTGAGGTGGCTCCGAGTGACAGCACTGACTTGATGTAGCCTAAGAGCCTGCGCCGCCTTTGTTTTAGAGATTACAGTACCAAACTCTGCCAGTAGATGTCCGTCTTCAGTCTTGTACAGCCTCCAAACAAAGTTGGCAGACTGGCTTTCAAAGATGTTCACATGATCAAATTGGTGACTGTATCAGTATCCTAAGTGTGTGAAATAAGTGAAAGATAAAATGATGCTGAATGTTAAAGAAATCCCACATTCACCTTTTATCTTGAGCTATACCCATGACTATAGTGAGTGGCAGATGGACTCGTAAAAGCTCCTGCCTTGAAAGAAAACCTTAAATTAAAGGTTGAAGGTTTGCTTGAAGAAAACTGGAGGTATTTTGCTGACATGGCAGCATTTAACATCTCTGGCAAAGCTCAGCATTCCAGCAGTAAATTCGTAGACACTGAGATCTTGGAAAATATGATAGCAAACGCTATGTATTCTCCTTGGTCCAGTCTGTGATCTCCTCTTTTACTGGCTTTAGTAGCAGTAGGCTACAGTTGCAACGTGGTAGTTTCTATGCCTGAAAACCCGGAGTAACCTTAGGAGAAAATTTCTCTCCATTGCCCATGAGTAATAATAACAGTCTTGCATTATTTACCTGGATAGAGCGTGTTTGCAAGGGTTAAAGGGGAAACGTAGTTAAATCCCACTGACATGCAGACAGTTGCGTGGATAACATACAAAAACAAACAAAACAAAAAATACTTACCTATGATTGATTATTAGGTAGTGATTAAAGGCAGTGCAAAGTGGATGCAAGCGCTCTATCTGTAAAAGGCAGCACGCTTTGTGGGCCGTTCTGAGTTAATAGGATGAAAAGAGCATAGTTTCTGGGCGGGGATACGATCATATATACAGGACATGATTGGCCTGCGTGTTCTAATCGCTGAGGAGACCTTAAGTGTTCCTCTTAAGCCTCGAGATTTAGGCTATTAAAGTATTACAGTAATAAAGTCAGTGCGTTTAAATTGCGTTTTAAATTCCTCAGCCACTGTTGCATGGTAATGGTCATCCCGGAGCTGTCATCCCGGACAGTTGTTCTTATTCACAGAAATCACACAGCGCAGTAAAGAAAAAACGCTAATTGCAGAATTTCATATTTTAATCAAGAGACAGCTCAAAAGTTCCACTTTTAGTCATCAGTGACGTCTTCCGTATTCTCAAGTCTTCTTCCAAAATGTCAGTTTGCGGGATATCGAGCTCTGTGTCTAAATCCTCAGAAAGATGGAGTGCAAACGTCTAATTTTCCAACGGAACTTGAACGCAGCACAGGAGAAGTTGGAAGACTTGTGTCGTGACGCGCAGTCGTGGAGGCGTGCCTCTGATGAAATCAGCCGGGGAAACAACAACAGAAAGGGGGTGGCTCAGACCAGAAGACTCTTTCAGCCAGTTATGATTGCATTTCATCCTCCAAAGTGTCAGTTTGAAGATAACACAGCATTATATTAAGTCTGCAGCAGCGAGCTGGTTCTTGTTGAGTTCTGTGAGGCGCTGCATTAAGGAGGCAGCGACGGGAAGTAGACTGAAGAGGAGGATGTGATAGGGCAAAGGTCCTGTCTGCAGTTATTTGTGCTCTTTGGCAAACAACGGGATCGCAGCGATCGCATCTTCCCTCTCCGTGCGTCTTTGTCCGGTTTCAGTGACCGGCTAAACCACCAGCAGAGTGGCATGTGGGTCAATTCCGGAACCGTCGGAAGGTAGGGACCCCTCCTGCAGGAATACTCGGTCACATGCTCTTCTTGCGATTCTGGCTGTGCACAAAGCAATCCGCACAAAGCCCCCAACATCTTTTTTTCCTCCTCCCTTTTTACACTCCAGAGATTCATTAACAGCTGTTTTCTGTTCATAATGTTTCAATCACCTCTTCCATCTCTGTAACATCATCGTAATTATAACGGAGCCTGTTTTATTTCAACGTGTTATATTAATATTTCAGACAGAGATGTTACAATATCACAAGGCGGGGTTATTTAAAAAACACCTGCAGACTTATGTTACTTTTTCTTTTTCCTCTTTTTTCTTCCTTTGACATTATGATTCTGTGTTGTAGTGGTTGGGCTTGGCACATTACGCCAGACTTATCAGTGCATCATTTGGCATGTAGGATTGTACCTGCCCTTTTTTTATAACATCGTTATGTGAGAGACAGCAGCACGGTGAATATTGACTCATGCCTTTTATCTTTATAGACTCTGATGACAAAACACAAGACTGACTGATTTGTTGAATCGGTTTCTATGAGAAACTATGAATGAGCCAGGTGGTTATGAATGGCTGCGGGGAGATGGAGCACACGAGGTTCTTTCATTGATGACTGTAGGGATCCTACACCGCAGTATTTACAGGGACAGCGTGCAGATCGAAGCAGGGACAAAGATAACGTGCAGCCTGAGAAGATAAATGTGACCTTGTAGGACCGTAGACCCACACACACACACACACACACACACACACACACACACACACATATATATATATATATATATATATATATGTATGTGTGTGTGTGTGTGTATGTATATATATATATATATATATATATATATGTGTGTGTGTGTGTGTGTGTGTGTGTTGTGTGTGTGTGTGTGTATAAGAGCGTGTGGGCCATGACGTCATCTGAGGGACAGTGCTTCGCAGGTAGCTACGTGTCTGATGAAGAACCTTCTCACTCCTACCTGGAAATAAATAAATAATATTCTGGGAGTTTCTTTTTTATCTCACTTCGTTTTAATTTCCAGTCATTAGCAATTAATCATATCTAGTTGCATAAACATTTTGGCATGCACACGATATTGTGCAATCCTTGTCTTTTGGCCAGCATCATTTTTTTCCCTCCTCAAGTGATGTCTAATAATGCTCACTGTGTGACTGTGGCTGAGCCATTTGTGGAAACACCAACTGTATCGGATCTTCTGTTCTGTGCGTCTCTCTACCAGCGTCCTACCAGTCATCTGCCCTTAACACACGGACGATGAGATGTGTTTTTGTTGGCCATTAAGAATTTTGTTCTTAAATCTTATGGCAGTACTGTAGGTAATGAATCAAAGATCAAGGCTGTCGTTATGTATACTCAAATGGCTTAACCTATTGTCCTGATTAGGCACTGTGCCCAAGCATTCGACTGTGTCAACAGCTTTCAGATAACATTCTGCAGCGCTGATAAACCCACATGGAAGAATAAGCCAGCATTATATGGCAGGCTTGAATGTCCTGATCCCTGTAACAAGCTGTAGTGGGAGATATACAGAGGTAAATAGTGCTTAGAATTGCTCAGATGCTTTATGGTTTGCTTTTATATGTAACATAGTGCTTTGGTGCGGAAAATATAAAGTATGTTGCATTTTTAAACAAGATTAGTACTGCTGGACTACTTTCCTCCCACCCTAATTATCTTTGGGTCAATAGAAACTCTTAATATGATTATGACACGTCAAATGACATGCACCATAAGTATTAAGTTGAAAAGTTTTAGAATTCAGAGATGGCAAAGAGTCCTAAGCATATGATTCATGAGAGCTGGGGTTGGGTCACTAGCCACAAAAAAGTTTGAGAGCCCCTGCTTTACATCATGTTTTAAACCACATTTGCATTCCCACAGGAATGGCCTGGACTATTTTCTCCCAGACAAAACTAATCCATCTCTACATCAGTAAAGTTGTAGTAATATCTAGGTCACCAAGTCCTTTGTTTTAAAGTTACAGTACTTGCTTTGTCTCAGGTGCATAGAAAAATCACAATCACATTGTGAGTTTTTTTCCAGAAAAACAAACCATGTCATGTTTCAATTTATTTGAAATATCAATCTCAAATGAGCCGGCTAAAGATAAACAGTATGCAGTTGTATGCAATGATAAGGTAATAGATTTATGCTAATAACAAGTGTATTTTGTATGTGGTGTTTGGATTCTTTATGCAATTAAAAGTCAAAGCCATCAGATGGCACTTTGAAGATCAGTGGAAAATGACAATTAAATCGCCAGCTTACCTGTTTGTTCAATCAGAATAGTCTTAAAAAGAAAATTGTGAGAATGGATGACAAAGCATGAGAGATGAGAGAGACGTGAATGACAGACTGTATGTAAAAGTGTCCTGTATATGAAGTGGATACTGAAAGGTACAAGGGTGTGAACTAGAAATTGGAAGAAAACGAGCAAGAAGGACAGCAAGATAGATGAGAGAGGAAAGAAGTGGTGGGAAGTATAGATGGAGAAGAGTAGAAGGAAGACTGGCAGGGATGAACAGGAGAACTCAGAGACACAAGGGTTGGCCTGTCTGTGTTTAAAAAGCTTTACTGCAGCAGAGAGAGAGAGAGGAGCGAGGCTTTTTCAACTAAGCTGGCGTGCGGCTGGCTCCCAAACAGCCTAGGCTAGATGCATACATAGCATCGCCTGCTGTGGGTCGTGCATTAATACCAGTACCATCTGCAAAGGGTAAGACAGTACGTGCAGGCATGCATGTGTGTATGCATGACTCTGCGAGTTTGTGAGTGAGTCTGAGGTCTACTGTCAGCCATCCTGGGAGCCTAGCAGAGGCTACAGACCAGGTTATGTAACCAGTCTATGGCAGCTGTGCCTGTGGCTGTCAGTGTCTCAAACACCCACAAAACACACAATTGTAACTCACACACACAGATGCACAAGTGCACAAACCTAAAACGCATACACAAGAATGAACGAGTAAGCATTTTTTTTCTTGCAAGAGAGCAAACTTTTGACAAAAAAAACCCTGTTATTAAAAGGAAGCTTACATGGTTGCACATGTTTGAATAGTTTCTGCAGACAATTACACACGAGCACTTTGTGTATGCAGCCAAGCCTGTGATAGTGTAAGCCCCATAGCTCTGTGTGAGTGGCCAAGTGTTGACCCATGCATTAAATGGGTGGTTTTTGGGGTCACTCTTTTTTCACTTCTTTTTTTTTTTTTTGCATGAGTGGTTGAAGAGAGCACAGTGGCAGCTGGCTTCAACGCTGGCATCGGGGTGAATTCTAGCCCCAAGGAAGAAGAGGCAGATGGGGGGTGGGGTGTTAAGGTTTTGGGATAACTGGTTGCTGCCAGTGGATCACTATAGGTGTTACATAACAGAGAAACTGGGGAGGGGGGGCGGGATGTATATTTGATTAATACTGCTCCTTGACTTACATCCAAAAAGGTCATAGAATGATAGATCACTGCTGAAAAAAAGGGAAAAAAGGGTGGAGGAAAGTGTGCTGTTGGGAGAAAAAGTGGGAGGAGACAAGGGAGATGGAGAAATGTTACTAGAAGACAATGAGTGAACTGAAGGATGGAAGAACTGTGAACTGGAGCATTATATTTAGGGAATAAATGCAGAGTGGAAATAAAGTGAGGGAGTTTGTCAGATGGTCCAAAAGTATGCTAGAAAGGGTACAGCTGGAATAAAACAAATAACCCACACAGACAGAAGGATAAATAGAAGGATTTGGAAAAAAGCCAGTGAGTTTGTGTACAGATAAACTAAACAGGAAGATGACAAGATGTGTTTATCTTCTTTCATTTCTCCTTTAAGGGCTGTGTGGCCTTAAAGAAAAGCTATACAAAGACACACATTATGCATGAGTTTCCTTGTCTCTTTGGGCATGCATGCAGGCTTGCACACATGCACGCGTGCACGCGCTGACTAAATCCATGACATTCCAGAATTAACTAGAAGGGTCATGTTTGTGTGTTGAGTGGGCATTTGAGTCCCTGTCACAGTGTTTCTATCAGTCTGCTGATGCCTACGCAATATCAATATGTCCTTAAAAGTGTCAGAAAAACATGCACACGTAGCGAAAAAATAAAACAGTGACTCATTGTCTCATTGTTTTACATTGCAAACTGTCTTTGTCCTTTTAGACACCTTTGCTAGCTAACATGGAAAAATCACACTGGCCAGCAGATGAAGTCTAGACATCTGTGTACAGTTCACTATAGTTCACTGGCTAAAAATGAAACCTGAGCTCTACAGCTACACTTTCCGCTCCTCTGAGCTGCACAAGTCTCCTGCTTCCATAGTCTCTGGCTTCTGTTCATCCTCCAGTCATGCAATTAAAAATAATTGTTGGAGTCTAGGAACGCTTAGGCGGTTTAAATATAAACCTGTGAGCAGGTGTGTATCTGCCAAGTGCAGTGGTGTATGAGTAGACAGTTGTGTTACACTTGTTAACCAACACATGACCGAACTCGCTTGGGGCCTCGGTGAAGATCCTCAGATGGAGGATGATATCTGGGAGTCAGGTACTGTTGATCCCCCTGAGAAACTGTCCACGCCACCACCAACGCTGCCTTCTGGTTATATCAGTGCTTGCATGCACATGCACGCACTCTCTCGTGCACACACACACACTGACTTACATAGTCCTGCAGGCCAGTAGTAAAGGATTTAACACCGTACTCTGATATCTCCCTTGTATTTAACTTTCTTTCCTTTTTTACAGAATCACACATATTCACACATATCAAAGCATCAGCAGGAAAATTTGTAATTTGTTCTCCTGAAAAGCCTTGGTTATTGCCGGTCCCATCCTTTTGATCCCTGTAGCATTAATTTCTGGTTCTAATGCTGGGCTGACAGTGCCTCTCGTTCTCTCTAATACTAATAATCCCCTCCCTGGCTTTTTCTATCTTGCCATTCTTTTCTGGCTATCCACTGTTTCATTGGAAACAGAGAGGATTTAACAGTACTGTACATCACGTCTGGATCCCCCGTTTGTCACCGCCATTTTTGGTACACTCAATTCAAATGTCCTTTGGCACATATCGCTGACAACCACTTGTAATAAGTCAGGATTCACAGTTGGCCCTTTATCCTTGTTTAGTTTTCTAAAAACAGCACTAAGAAGCCTGCTGCCATCACCATTAGCCAAAAAGCTGTTAGGTAACTGCCAGGTTGCGCTATCTTTTTATTGCTTTCTCTATCTCTCTCCTCTACCTGTTGTACGTGCGTCTGAGGGTGTGACAGCTAAGGTGGCAAGGGAAAAGGATATTTTTAACTCTGAAAGTCATAAATCCACATGGAGGGTTCAGGGAGCTGCTTCTTTGACAGCTCAGGTAAACAAAAGAATCTCTGTTCTGTACTTCCTGGCTGACGTAAACGGGACCCCCTTCTGACAGGAAATTGGAAAACGTCAAGCCTTTTTTGTTGTTGTTGACAAAGAAAATCGATGTCTTAGGTCTCGAGGGAAATAAAGCAACGGTGATATAGATGAAGTGAAGGTGTATGGCTACACTGAGAGCAGTTCATGGCTGAATAGCAGGGCGCACACATGGCTCATGTGTCTGATGAATAGATGCCATTTTTAGCTGCTGGTGTCTGTCACTCCTGGACTGAAGTGTTGCACTGGCATCCACGTCATTGGAATAACAAACCAGAGCCTTTATAAATGTTTCAGATGCTCTATTTACGGGGGCCTTGGTTTGGGTTTTGAATAAGTCGCAACCCCAAATGGACTGATTAGCTGGCTACAGACTGAACTGCGTCTGTGGTGTGGGGTGGCAGTGGTGTCGGTTTTGTAATAGCACAGTTTTCTCCAGGAAAGTTTTAAAATGGGTATTAACATGTGTGTTGACATGTCAGAAATGTTTGTAAGCAGTTTATGGAAAGGGGATTTTGGTAAGCTTTTCAGAGTGATGTTTGGTTTTAAAAGAGGAAGTCAGCTGACCTGTGCAGTACTTCCGTTTTGCACCAAGGTTAAGTACAGAGGTGACAGGTGGTCATACATGGCTGCCACGCCAAGAGAAGACGAATGATGATGCATGAAAGACCAAAAATGCTCATTAGAAAGGTTGGGGGTTTATACTTCCCTTTTTTTTGCACAGCCAACTTAGATTTCATCATCTCGCATTATGTTTTCTCTAAAATGAAAATGCTCTGAGTGATTCAAAAGAGGAGCAGAAAGGGGGAGAAAAGAACAGTAAACTCCAGGGAAGTCTCGTTCTTCTTCCACTGTCCATCCACCTCCTCCCCCTTCTCTCTGTTTCTCTCTCTGTGCTGTTACAGAAATAGCTCTGTGGTCCTTCTTTTGCTCAGCCTGTGAACCATGTGTTCTGTTGAGGGGTTTGGCAGAAGCCTGAATACACTGGGCAGCACAGCTATGGGGGCTTAGATCCTTAACAAAGCTCCCCTAGGCTGGGCTGGGCGACAGTTAGCGGCTACTGTGCCTGATGCCTGTTGTTGTCAGTGTCAAAATGCAGTGTCATTCTTCCTGTGGTTCTTTATCAAATGCTGTTTTATTTTTGTTTTTCATGACTGTTAAATTAACCACTTCTCATTTTGATTCTCTCTTCTCTCGTGTTTTCCAGGGCCCTCTCCATGGATATAGACACAGACTATGAGCGGCCCAATGTGGAAACCATTAAATGTGTGGTGGTAGGGGATAATGCAGTAGGCAAGACCAGGCTAATCTGTGCCCGGGCCTGCAATGCCACCCTCACACAGTATCAGCTGCTTGCCACCCACGTGCCAACCGTCTGGGCCATCGACCAGTACCGTGTATGCCAGGAGGTGGGTACATGCACACAGAGTCAAACACAGTTCAGAAAGAGCTGCATAGACAGACTTGGGTACAGTTCTGGGCATTGTACAGAGACCGAAACACAGGCTATAGTAGTTACACATATGTATAAAAAGTAAGTAAAGATTATCAACACTGAAAATGTTGTGCAGGCCACTTAGAAATATTTGTTTGTGTTGCAGGTGTTAGAGAGATCTCGTGATGTAGTGGATGAAGTCAGTGTGTCCCTGAGGCTATGGGACACATTCGGGGATCATCACAAAGACAGACGTTTTGCCTATGGCAGGTGAGCAGATACACTCAGTGAAAAAAAAACCCACACACACGCACACACATACACACAAACACAGTTTGAAGCTATCCGCTTGCCCCAACTTCGTTACTGACCCAGTAACACCATTTGTTGGCTGACCACAAGGTAAACTATCTTAAAGCGTGTTGTTCTAGTTTCCCATTTTAATTGGCGCTGCCAAGAAATTGCTTTGTGTTGGCTGTGTAGTTTGTAGGGCATTAACACAATTTACGTGGGCTAACATATCACCAAATTCATTGTTGGCTTCTTCAGCAGAATGCAACCAATCTATTACACCCACAGAAACATGTCAGTGTAACTTTCCCTCACCCAAAAGTTGCTTTTTGTGTAATCCAGCTGCCATGCTTTTTTAGTTGAACTCTGCTCTCAAGCTGTTACATCCCTCCTCCCTCAGACGTGATTGGATCATCGCTATACCCTCTTATTTCCCGTGCCTCTGTCAAAGCTGCTTCATTGGCATGAAATGCAAAAGTACTTATTGCCAAAGCAAAATTCAGCAGATAGAAATTCGATTCACACCGAGCAAAAGTTGGCCAGCGACATCAAACTGAACAATAAAAAAAGGATACATTTTAACCATGCTTAAAAAGGCTACTGTACTCTATATTGCACTCTGCTGTATGTTTTATCAACAATGGGTGGATCCTTAAAAAAGATCCTTAAGAAAAGCAAACAAACCCAGATCCCTCCCTCAGTCATACGTAAGGTAAGTTAAACAGAAGTGCCGAGTCATTGCGGTCATTAGCCTTCGTTTTGTTAAAATAAAGTTTCCTTAAGATATCCTTTGGCGAGTTGTCTTATTTTAGAATGTCTCAGGCCAGATTCAGATGGTTTACGCTTTCAAACCTGAACCATTAAATAAGAAAAAGCCAGAAAATGTTAATTTGTTTTAGATCTGTTTTGCAATTTAGTGTAATTTAATTTAAAAAAAACACTGGGATCACACTGATTAGGCTGGTGTATGCACTTTGTGTATCAGGTCACCTTGTCCCTGTGTCAGGTGTGTTTGAGTGAGAGGTTACGTGTGTGTTTATTGTCAAGTAGCATGTAGTTCATTTGTTCATTTTGTTCTTGTTTTGCTGCTATGATACAAATTAGGCCAAAGTGTCTGTACATGTGCACATTGATATGCCTCTATTTGTATATGTTTTGGTGTGTGCGTGTGTGTGTGCATGTGTCTGTCTGCATGCCCTGTATGCTTTGTCAGCCTGCAGTCAGCTGATAAAAACACAACGCCAGCTCAGCTGTTTTTTCCGTGCCCGGTGTCACTGGCTCCCCTCCCACTCATCCTCCTTCCCTCCCATTCCATTCATCTGAGCCACGCTTTATTCTCCATCTTGTCCTCAGGCTCCTCTGATTCACCTCACCTCCCCCTCCTCTCTCATTACCTTAACTGAATTTACATCATAAGGCTCCGTTGTGCCCTTGACACTTTGCTACCTCCTAACCCAGCCTTTTGTTGATATCAAAACTCAAAACATCACATTGTCAAATGATACCCAGATTGTCACATGGCTTGTTAGAAGAGGAACACTCAGTTTGGGAAAATAAACACAGAGTGAAAATAGGTCAAGTTAAAAAGTTTTTCATTCAGCAGAGATTCAGAAATTTAAAAAAACAAAAAGTTAAAGATTGAAGCACTTCCAGCATGATTTGCCGGTGTGATACAAATCCACTTTGTTTGTACATTTAGAGGCAGACTGGGGCAGGTCTTCACAAAATACAGATAGGAGAAAAATATACTCCATATAAAGGATGACCTGTTGGTCCATATATCACGTGTCCAAAAAGAAAACACATTTTTATGCATTTATATTTGAATGTATCATAAGCCATTATGTACTGACAATTTTTTATATTCTAGATTAGTTACATAATCTAAATTATGTTTGTAGTGTTAATAGGATCGCCTGTCAGTCCAGCAACAGCATTAACGAAGACACTACAACTTGTTATGAACGAATTAAAAAGACTTTACAGTTTGCATTTATATGGTGCCACTTGCTTTAGTAAAGTTGACCACGCAGCAAGACCTAGATCTTAAATGGAAAAACATACAAACAAACCACGAGATCCGATGCATGCACACATAACATGACCTCAAATAGCCTAAGCCGTGGCAATGATCCTTGTGCAAAGTGCAAATGGGAGTTCCTGTGTGTGTGTATGAGAGAGAGAGAGCATGAGCAGTGATGTAATACTTCAGTATTGTATATTACATCCTTGCCAGTAGAAGCTTTTCAGAGATTATGTAGTGAAAGTAAAGAGGACTATGGAACCCGTGTCTGCACTGCCGAAAATGTCACAGTTGATTTAGTGCAGTTCGGTTTCATTTCCTTTAAAGAAGAGGGGACGTCAGGTTAGCTGCCTTTGTGTGTTACTTGCAAATTAAGCTGTTTGTCCCTCTTCTTCAAGGATGCTTCCTGTTAAAAGATTTTCACGTTTTAGTCAAGTAGTCAGAGTATATTTTGATTTCTTACAGTGCTGCCTTTGTGTGCTCATTAAAGTGGGTCATATTTTCTGGAGCAAAGGTATTTTGCTAAAGGAAATAGACAAGTTTAAGTGGCATTTAATGATCCTCTCAGGTTCACTAATAGGCTTTTCTCCCACTGTCTGATGAACAATGTGTGCCTGACAAAAAGTGGAACATATGTATATTTAATTATCTTCAAGTTATCAGCGATGCTTAATCTAGTGCACAAATTACATAAGTCTTTAGTAGTCTTGTGCTGCTGGGATCAGAAGTCCTGTGTTGTTGCGCTGTTGTGAGGAGCAGATCATTTAGCAATTGAGCATTTTTGCCTCGTCAGCATTGCACAGGCACTAAATGATCCATCCCGCTGGCACGAAGCTCAGTCAAACATTACCTAGAAAGAGAAATGCCTGCACCAACATGTCACAGAGTGCTGCCGTCTGCCTGCTCAAACACATCAGAAAATGAGAAAATGAAATTCCATGTATGTATGTGTGTGTGTGTGTGTGTGTGTGTGTGTGTGTGTGTGTGTGTGTGTGTGTATTCTGATCTATTCTTAGCTTTCTCTTTGTGGTCCATGTAGCCTTGAAGGGCTTATGGAGATTTACGTAAGAGAGAGCGGGAGAGAGGGAGAGAGAGAGAGAGGGGCAGGCCAGACAAATCACCAGCCCAGAGGCCCAGAATCACAGACACACAGACCCACCCGCGCACACACGTCTTCTGACCCCAGCTTTCTCACTGGCACCGTCCATGCTCCTGCAGTGCGTTGCAGCAGCTCAAAAAAGCTTCATCCACACATGTATGTTTTAAGCATAAACTTGACAAGACGTCCGTTGAATCAGCACTGATTCTTTTCATTTCCCTTTTTTTTTATCTCTGTCTCCTTGATGCCATCAAAGACCACATGTCTTCTGATGACTGGCATCTTCTGCTCATGACATAACAAATCAGCCCTCCTCTCTTTCTGCCTTTTGAGAGATCACTGATATTGTTTTCACCCCTGCTCTCTCCACCCTTTTAGGTCTGATGTAGTGGTGCTTTGCTTCTCTCTGGCTAATCCCAATTCCCTGCGCCACGTCCGCACCATGTGGTTCCCGGAGATCAAGCACTTCTGTCCCCGGACGCCCATCATCCTGGTTGGTTGCCAGCTGGATCTGCGCTACGCCGACCTGGATGCTGTTAACCGTGCGCGCCGACCGCTAGCCAAGTGAGTTGCATTTTACATTAGGCATTAACAGACGGGTTTAGAGGGAACCTTGACCCTGTGGCTTCAGTGAGATGTGCATGTGATGTGCATGCCTGGTTAATCAGCAGCAGGAACTAAATCACCATAAATGAGGCAATTTTAATGCGTTTTTGCTTTGTGTTGTGAAGAAAAGTTAAAACGGTTAAAACGGTCATTTTCTGCTCTTTTGAAAAAGATTGGCTTGCACTGATGTCATCAGTGACATCATGTTAGCTGTTCTTAAAACTAGCACTGAGATGAATACAGCTTTCTTATAGCATTGTTTTGTGCACCTAATTATATTGCTTGCAGTTCTTTATCTGACTGCTGTCATCATTATGATTGTTATGTCTTTCTCCCTCACAGACCCATCAAACCTACAGATATCCTTCCTCCAGAGAGAGGCCACGAGGTGGCAAAAGAACTTGGTATTCCCTACTATGAGACCAGCATCGTTGCCCAGTTCGGTGTCAAAGATGTTTTTGACAATGCAATCCGTGCTGCCCTTATCTCCCGTCGACATCTGCAGTTCTGGAAGTCGCACCTGAAGAAGGTCCAGAGGCCCCTCCTCCAGGCGCCATTCCTGCCTCCTCGGCCACCACGCCCCATAGTGGGCATCCCAGACCCGCCTCTAACAGACGGCGAGGGCCCCGACTCCCTTTTCTGTCAGCCACTGTGTGCGGATGTTCTTTTCCTTCTGCAAGGTGGCACTACTCGAGTTTTTGCACACAAAGTCTATCTGGCTACATCCTGCTCCAAGTTCTATGACCTCTTCACCCTTGATCTCGGTGGATCGTGTACCGGGCCATGGGGGGAGGAACAGGAGAGCAAGGAAAAATCGGAGAACGGGGAAGAAGACGAGCAGAGCCGGAGAGGAGCCAAGGAGCAAGCTGGACGTACTAAGAGCCTAGATATTGATAAAGATGGGGTTGACGGAGGAGTGAGAGGCCTGAATCAACCCCAGCTGCGCCAGCAGGGCTCTTTGAGGACTTCCCAGAGTGATAATGCACTTCCTTCTCGAGCCCAGTACTCCCTGGGAGCACTAGGGACCGGGCGAGCACTTTCAGGATGGGGAAGGGGGTTCTTGAGTGTTTGTTTGGAGCACATAGATGATCCCGTGACTGGACACCCACGACTCATGACTGTGGTAGCCATGGATGCACTTATACAGGAGGAGCCATTCAAGGTGATGAAGTTAAAACACTGTTACTGAGAAAATAATTTTATTGATCGGAGTATGTGAGATATTCTGCACCATTATTTTAGTCTAAAGCCTTAGATAGTCAGAAGAAGCAAACAAACAAACAAAGATTTCATCTTTCCAAAGCTCTGTATATTTGACCTCTCTGTTTGGTTTTTGTTCTAGGCCGTGCTTCAGTACCTATACACCGGCAGTTTGGATGAGGGTCGAGGAGATCTGATGCAGGTCGCCACCATCGCGGAGCTACTTGAGGTGTTTGACCTGCGAATGATGGTGGCCAATGTTTTGAACAGAGAAAGCTTCATGAACCAGGAGATCACCAAGGCTTTCCACGTCCGCAGAGCCAACCGCATCAAGGAGTGTCTCAATAAGGGGACATTTGCTGGTAAACCACAATGCCATCCGCTCACTGGCTTGATGCTTTCAGTAACACTGGTCTTTTTGTACTGTATATGCTTTCCATATATGCATCAGTATGTGTTTTTGTGTCTGTCTGTGTTTGGGTATACATGTGTCTGTTTGGGGAAGAGAAGTGAATGAGGGTTACGAGAGGTTGTTGAGGAGACCATGTGACGAAGACAGGAAACAGCACTCTCTTTCACTCTCCAAAAATGTACACCCTGTGTTACATTTGGTCATTCCCTTTCCATGTAGTACTTGCTATGCAAAATGCATTCATATGTTTTTCAAAGTCACAGTCAAAACATTTTAATGACTGACTGTTGCTTCACATTCTTTTGTGTTCGTGTTATGTGTATCCTGTATTTGTGTTGTGTTGTCGTCATCCCTCCCTCCTGAGCTGTTGTGTATGCATGTTGCCACAGTGTTTCCAGCTAATGGTGAACATCTGACAAACCCCCTTGCTCAATTTCATTACTTTCTATACTGTTTGTGTCGTGTTCGTTATTAACATTAGTGGATCTAAGTTTTCAATAATCTAAAAATTGCAGAAATGGTCCCATGACTTATTAAATGTTCAATTAAAGACAGGTGTAGTTTAACATGTGGCACGTTAAGAAGCGCAGTGGAGAAGCTAGTGTATTTTCATGTCACTTAAACATTTCCTCTATCAAAGCTCTTGTTTGCACAGGATTTTTCTCTGTGATCCTTGCATCTACTCTCCTTCCCTTACTCTATGTCAAAAGCTGTTCTGTCCCCCTGTCAATTTATCTCTCTGTCTGTCTACCTGTGTCTTTGTGTGTGTCTGTCTGGCCTCCTGTCCGTCTGCGTGTGTGTTTGTGTGTGTGTGTGTCTGGGCGTCTGCCTTGTCCGTCTTTCCCCCTCTGTAGCTTGGGCTTCTGTGGCATACCACGAGATGAACGCTCTTTTCCGCCCCGGTTTTAGATGTGGTGTTCCGACTGGATGATGGTTGTCTCCCAGGCCACAAGCCCCTGCTTATCTCCAGCTGTGACTGGATGGCAGCCATGTTCCGTGGCTCTTTCATGGAAAGTTACATTGAGGAGGTGAGCTCAGACAAAGTGGGGAAAAAGTCGAGGATGGAGTTACCTTTAAGTTTTGAGAAGGGATCGAGTGTCCGTGTCCTAAATCCTGCTAAATTCCCAGTAGTAACTCACAACTAGCAAGAACGTTTTTTAAGGCCACTTTGAAATGTTCCAAAACCTTTTAGATGAAATTGATTAGAAATGTTGTAAATGCCAGTTTATGTCTAATAGCATGACTAATATTAAATAATTTATGTTTATAATAACAGGGTATTTACGTGTGTACCAAAGCCCATTTGTAGCAGGTATGTTAGCCTCCAACAACCTTTAACTGGATAAGCTCTCTAGAAAAGAGACGCAAAGAACACTTGAGCTATATTAGATATTTCTTTTTCTTTTATTTTTTAGAAACTTTTGAAAACCAGCTTTATTATGCTATCTTAGCCATGCTATCAGATTGCCCTACAAACCTTTTACTTACTTGTAGATGTGGTTGAAACTCTGTACGGCTCATGAGAATTGACCTACATAATAATTCACACATCCGCACCTCCGTATACACAAATTTCCTGCACATGAGTACTGCTTGGCTTATCCTAACTCATATACAAGCATTATTATTTACCATAAAATGTAATGATTTACACTGATTATATTAGAGCGGGCTATTTATGTCTATAGCCTGTATACATAAAAACAAATATGCAGTCATACAAAGACACAGACGTGAACTTTTTGAGTCTGACTTCCTGTTTTTTGTGGTTTGACGCAAACCACAGCGTATCGGTGTTGTCAATAGGTTGAAGGCTCACATTTTGCACTAACTCTTCTCATCTTCTATCAACTCAATGACAGCCTTTAACTTCCTCTCTGGTTATGTGAGCCCCAGGGAAATTCTCATAAAATTTTTCTGGGTAGTAAAATTTAGTCAGACTTCTTAGGCAATCACCCGAGGTTTAGCTTCAGGAGGTTACTGGGTGCAGGATGTGTCTGACATAACCAGAGAGGAAGTTAAAGGCTGTCATTGAGTTGATACTCCTCGGACAGTGTTGCTGAACTAGATCCCACTGGGTATGGTTACTCTCAAGGTCAGCAGGTTTAGGTTACCCAATCCCCTGGAAGTTCTGGAAGTTTTCTGGAACTGAAGCAATTGGTAAAAAATAAAGCTGGGGTCAAGAAAAGCATTGCTTTTTTTGTTGTTTGCACATGCAGATGGATAGGATTTCTTTCTGGAACACACCACATGAGTCTGTGTGCAAAAACAACCATTGCAGCTATTGTTGTCACTAGTGAAAACAGGACATCGGGATCAGTGAGGGGACGCAGTGTTTGCTGCTGGTGGTGGGCTGCTGGTGTCTATGGTTACACTAAACAGTTCATGTTAATGGCATGAGGCTGGCAGCACGTAGAGGACAGGTGGTCTGGACACAAAGATTCAAAGACTGACCGGACAATGATGCTGTCAGCAATTTTGTTTATGAACAGCTGTTTTGTTTTGTTTTATTTTATTTTATTTGCTTGCTGATTTGCTTCATCTTAAATACATGGGTTTTTTTACTCCTAATTTGTAAGCTGTTGTTTATCTCACCAGGATGCTGCACTTCCTGCTTTGCTTGCTGACTTTTAAAGTTGCTTCTTTCAAATTTGCTACATGACCATAAGTTACCGTGCTCTAATGTGTCTTACTTCCTGTGAGCTGCGCATATGAAGTGAATGCTAAACCACACTATTAAAAACCCCAAACACTGGTCTTTAAATAGAAGCAGAACTTTAAGAGCATGACACAATACAACTGCTCAACCCTGAAACAGCAGATGATCTAGCTTTAGTCACATCGTCCTGAACATTGTGCACATTTGACATACGTATTAACATGATGTGATATTTTTATAAAAATTAATTTAAAAATCTGAATATGACAAGAAAGAATCTGATTAATCTGGTGATAATACATTATCGTTATCCAAAAGCTACTTTTGATTTCAAACTTAGGTAATGCACAATGTACATTTATTAGCATCTACTAGATACATTTTATACAGGCAATACATTGCTAATAAACAGCCTTATCATGTTACCATCACATTAGTTTGAAGTAAGTATTTTATATATTTGTGAAATATATATAAATTAATAATCCCTAACTCTAAGTGGGAGAGCATCATGTGATTAGAGATGTGTTTCTCTATTTTTATGCCCATGGCACGTTTCCCTCTCTGTATTTTTGTGCTCACACATTTCGGTGTTCATGCTGCACTGCGATTGCACAGCTATTCTTGACTTGTGCAGAGCAGCATTAAGTTGAGTCTCACAAAAAAATGTTCTTAAAATCCCCATCACTTTTTGTGGCATTGGTTTTAGTATAACATTGGACACAAGGATTAAGGATTTTCTTTTCTTTGTGAATTCAAAGGTGATCTGGGTGTAATTTTCTCTATTGTGTACTGTTCAAAAGGCACAAGTCAAAAGACACCTCTTGTGGTTTGCTGTGTCTGTGGATAGACCGCTGATTGTGTCATGGTACACCCATGGATTACTTACTAGGTGTGTGTCTGTGGTTTTGTGTTCACCCTGGGAGTGTGCATCCTGGTGGAGTATTACATGTTGAGAAAAGACTAGTCTATCAAGTGTGAGAGCCTCTGCAGCTCTGTCATACTCATTTAAAAAGAGAAAATGCCAGCATAGACTCCTTTTCTTTTAACTGTGAGAAAAAAAATTCTCCCTTTTAACCCTTTTCTGTCACATTTATGGTGATGGTTATGCTGCACGCTGTTTTTTCCTGACTACCTTTTTGTATATAACAGGAAGAGTAGGGTTGAAATTATGCCTGAATGTCTCATTTGCACTTTTATTTTTAGTCATTGCAGCTTTGCAAGTAATTGCAAATTTCACTAAACTTACAAATGAACAGTTATGATGGCAAGAGTAGAGCCGACAGATCGTATTCATACATTTTCGGAACCTGTGACTTTGTCCATCTATTAATTCTTCCTGATCCAGCTGGGAGGCCACCCATAGCTCTACGTTGTGTCTTTTTTTATCATAACGACAGGTCACACTAAGCTGACATTCTCCTAATTGGCTATAGGAGTGAAGGGTGGTGAGTGCCTCAGTGGGTACACTGAGGCAGAGTGCTCCTGAAGAGGTCAGGTTATCACTCTCATAATCCTTCCTCCTGTCCTTCCCAGGCTTAGACGGTCATCTAGTTTGTGGATTTGGTTATAGCCTTGCAGTAATTAAGATGTTTTGCTTTTATGTGTTTGTTTACCACCCAAAAGTGGTGGAGAAGGAGCATGGTCAGGTCTAAGTGATGTTATGGCAGCGTCAGTGTCAATATGGCTGAACATTTTACTTAAGAATTAGCTTAAGAAAAAGACTCCATATCCCAACTATAAACATTAGCCTAAAGTATCTTGTTTTTTAGGCTGCTTTTTAAGTGTGAGAATCTGGAGTGCTATTTTTTCTCATTATTAGCTTAACTTGTTGATAACAGTTAGTAGATAAAATGTCATAGATTATTTTATCATTAGAACAGAGTGTGGCTAAATGAGATGAACTACATAGTATATCTCTTTGACGAACGCTGCCACAGTCTGTCTCATCTGTGTCAGTGTCTTAGTCTGCACATTGAGGCTAGGTTTGTGTTGTCCCTGTGCACCACATTGCACGGTTGTATGTATGTGGGGTTTATCTGGATTTAGCCCTATTGCTTACATCACGAGCCAGATAGAGCCCTCATCTGAGCCAAGATCAAAGGGAATGCGAACAGTATGTCCTCTGCCCTTTACCTCCAGATACCTACAGTGCTGCTTTCATTGGTATTACTGAAACCTTACCCTTTACTAAACATTACAATCCACATGTCAGAATTTGCCAACATGTTTTTTTGTCGTAACACAAAAATTTAAGTGCAGAAGACACATACAAATATGCAGTGTTTTTTGACATAAGGACCACTCATGTGAGCATATATCTAATGAAAATGAATGTCTGCAATGCATTTTTTATATCTCATGTCTTGTTTTTGATCTGTTTACCCTTTATATGATAAATTTCCAGGTCTCCATCCCTAACACCAGTACAGCCTGTATGCGAGGGGTGCTGGAGTTCCTGTACTGTGGCCTCCTGACGCCTTGTCCTGGTCTGGAGCCCATGGAACTAATCGTTCTGGCCAACCGTCTCTGTTTGCCACGTCTCGTCGCCCTCACTGGTAGGGATCCTTTCTGTCATATTGAGAGCACAGGAAGGAACGTCCTCTCATTTAAATATCATGTTCTCACTTCATGTGGCAGAACGTGCGTTCGATAGTGTTTTATCACTTGCACTTTGCTCCTTTTATCAGTGACTCTGTAACATTTTTACGTATAGCCTTCTGTTTGCATCTAGTGCAGATTTAAAGACTAAGAATTTAGGACTGGGAGAAAAGATATCCACGTGCAAGTGCTGCATGCAAATGGGAAATACTGACACGATTGTTTCCATTTTTATGCATTTTCAGAGCAGCACGCTGTGGATGAGCTTCTCCGACTGGCAGTGAAAGGAATTGACATTGATGGGCAGGTGTTGGCTTACCTTGAACTTGCACAGGTCTGTCCTTTAAATAACAAATTATTTATAATTCATTAATGATGCTTTCATTTTCGCTAAAGGGGGAATCCATATTTTTATAGTGATGCTATTTTTTTCAGCTCTGTAACTCCTCATTTCTTCTCTGCTTCTCTTTTTGCAGTTCCACAACGCAAAGCAGCTATCAGCTTGGTGTCTCCATCACATCTGTACTAATTATAACAGCATCTGCCGCAAGTTTCCCAAAGATATGAAGGCCATGTCTCCAGGTAAAGAATAAACTGCCTCCCTCAAATCCCTTTTAGACACGTAGCTTTTCTCTCAGTGAAAAAAGTAGGGACCTTATTTTGCTTTGCAGTGCTACAAGAATGTACATTTTCTGGGTTAAACACACTGCTAATGGACTGCAACACAGTGTGACTTGATCATCACAAACATTTGGTTGGAGTGGGAGGGCTGAAATATTTTTTTGTCTGGATAAGCGCTGAGGCAGCATACCTACTGTTTTTTTGACGAAGAAAACATTTTCAGTCACTTATATCACAATTAAAATAATTTCTTTTTAAAAGGATTTGAATGCCAAACCAAAGTTTTGTGTTATTTCCGTACTGAATAAATAAAACCAATTAAATGAAACAATGTCCGTTTATTCAGAAAAGGTGATCTCGTCCACTCTTTAATTCCATCAGCGCACATCTTGAAATGACACAGAGAGTTTTCATGTTGCTTTTTTTCTGCAGTGACTTTTCCTTTCATGCCTTTTTTTTGCTCTGCTTTCTGCAGAAAACCAGAGGCACTTTGAGAAGCAGCGCTGGCCACCCGTGTGGTTCCTGAAGGAAGAGGATCGCTACCTGCGCTCCCAGAAAGAACGTGAACGTGAAGAAGAGATCTTGCGCAAGCAACACACCAAAAGGGGCTGGTGTTTCTGGAGGCATCCATCCTCCTCTCCACATGTCTCTTAAAGCGCGCCAACCTGGAAAGTTACACCTCCCCATCCACCTCCACACATATAGAGGAGAATTACCCCGAACCCCTCTATTAGTGGATAAATGACCCTCAGAGCTAATATGCCTGGATGTCAGCATGTTTGGGGGAATGTATGTGCCTCTTTATAAGTGTGGGTGACCACACAAATGCATTTTGCTATCCTGTGTGACACGTGTGGATTCAACTCATGGGTATGTGCATGGAGGTGTGATTGTATGTGTGCGGTATATTGTGATTGAGTGATGCTTCCAAGTTGAGTGCTTCCCAAACGCCCTGTTTGATAATGGCCTGAGGTTGCAGTGCAGCCCCTTTTGTCCCTCCAGAAGAGCTCGGTCCCTCCACCAGCACTCACAGTGTCTAAGCCGCGTGAGTGATTGGACTGGGAGCAAGGGCTCTCTATTTCTATTTCTCTCAGTCTCCATCCTTCACATTGACCTTAATGACTATTACACATTGACCACTGCGGCTTCTCTTGGGGGAGCTTACCTCTGCCTTCACTTCTATACAGACTGTTAGCGTGCACACACAGACCTATGCCCATTTTCCACCCCCTTAAAAAAACCAGCACTGTATTCCCAGGAATTGACACTGACAATGTAATTATTATTCCAACATTGTTTTTTTTGTTGTTTTTTTTAATGTTTGGCGCCTTCTAGGAAACTTTTATCAGGTGAAATGGCGCATACTACTTCCAGGAAGCTGATGATTGCCGTCACAACCACACGAGATGTGATTGTAAATCTAGAGCCGAGGTTTGCTGGCAAGGGGGAACTCTAAAACAATTAGTACGTTAAAATGCTCCTGTCAAGAGGACTGATCATAGCCTTCGGTGATCCCGAAGTGGTGGTTCTTGGTGTTTATCACCCACCCGTGCACTTCCCAATCCTTTGCTGCGCATACCGAGCCACAAAAAAACAACAAAAACTAAACAAAAAGCTCGAAACCCTCAAATGACCACAGCAATGATAGGGGCAAAGAGGACCAGCCTTACTTGATACCTCCGCCATGGAGGAATGATGGATTCAGTATTAAACAACTGCGCTTGTAACGTCCACGACCACTATGTTACACTGAAGCACCTCAGCCAGCCTGCCTTTATACCCCTACACCACTAGGGGCAGCACTGCTCAGGGCCCTGACACTATCTTTCACACTAATGGATTTTAGGCCTGTGTCTTCTGCACTATACTTTCATTTGATGAGATTGCCAGTATAACTTCAATCCTTGCAGTGTTAAAAAAAAACAAAACTTCAGCACCTGCAGTGTTATTAGTGCATTTATAACAAAACAACAACTATATATCACCTGATTTATTAATACCAAAGCTGTGATTCTTCTTCTTCAATTTATTTCTGCCTCCTTCCTGCCTTTCTTTCTTTTTTATTTTTATTTTTCAGGAAGAAGGGATGTAAGAGAGAAGTGAAAGTGATTGTAGGAGAAGAAGAAGGCAGAAAAATATTTGAATCCTTTGGATGGGTGGTGTTTCTAATCTGTGGTGTCAGGAGATAAACCGTCACTTCTGAACATTGCCTTCCGTTTATGTTGCTCAATTTGAAAATGGTGCTGAAGACACAGTAAGACAGTGTTCGGAAGAACACACTCAAGAATCTGTGTATTTTTTTGTGTTTACCTGCAAAGAGAATGGAGAAATTTAAGGAGGGATTTTAAATTTTGACATAGGAGCATTTTAACCCTTATTGTTTCTTCTTCCTTTACTAACAGTCTGTAAGAGGTCATAATAGGTCATTGATATTTAGATTGTGTGGTTTGTCTGATTTAACCCACAGCAGTTACAAACCTTTTTTTTGCTGCTTTCTGATTCAAAAACAACGTGATCTACGTTGCTTCGTTAATCAAGATTGAATTCGGAGGCGTGATCGTTGTTTCAAGAAACTTTTCAGTATATTGCTGCGTATGAGAGCAAGTCTGATTTTCCTGTTGAGGGTGCTAATTTTGTCAGGCTTTCGTACTGATTGTGGAGAAAAAAAAAGAAAAAAGATGTGTTGATGAATTTCTATTAGCACGTTGTTCTATTTGTGGGTTTGCGCCCCTCAGCTTTACCCAGGCACTAGATAGATAGATTGTGTGAGACATCTGGTCTGTTCTACCGTGCAAAGTCATTGTCAGCTCCTGAAGTAGAAGTTGGGTAGGGCCTCATGAGACTCAAGTGCAAACTGAGCTGTTTCATCTCCAGAAAGAGTGAAAGTGAGCATATTTCAGTCAGGATTACACATATCCTGAATAAATTCATAGATAGTTAAAAATATCCCAATGCATAGCTTTGAGAATTTAGAAAAGAGACCTGAAGAAGAGGAAAGACTGTTTTTGATTAACTTACAAGGTCTCTTTTAAGTTTCTCATAGAATCTTTTTGTCTTAATGGTGTTAATGGTTAGTATGTCCCCATTAAGCCTATCTTGGTCCAGGTGCCTTATAGATGGACAAAACTGGAAACTAAAGTGGGATTTTAGCAGCTTCTTAGTTTAAAGCTGCAGACTGGTTCTGCAATCAGCGACATGAAGGACACTGTAGACAATGGCCATGATCATAACTGTAAAATTTTCTGTGGTGATCCTTCATGCATCTTCAGCTATTATTCTTATTGAAGGATTTTTAAGACGATTGCCTGTGCAAAATCCTTTGGCCTTCTGTTTACTTCATGCAGACAAATGGCCTTTTAAATGTTTTTTTTAGTATAGTAAAATATGCTGGCCTTAGAGTAAGGTGTTTTCTCTGAATCGGGACTCACGTCATGGTTAAGTTTTTTTCCACTGACCAGATGACTGAGTGGTAGCAACAACACCAATTGCATTATAACTTCCAAACCACTGTTTTTGAGAAAGCAAAGCTTTTTATTAATTAGCGCTGGCTGGCCTGTGCGCTGGGAGGGTGCAACCACTTTTGGAGTGAAGTTAATTTCTGGCCTACCCTTGTCATTACAATGACATTTGAGTTGGAATGCACTTTTTTGTGTGTCTATACTATACCTCTTTTTTCTGCACTTAGCATGGATTGATCCTTGTGTAAGATTGTTTGTAAACCTGAAGATTGTAGCATGACTTTTCCACTCAAGTCTTTCAAATCCTCCACATCTCAGTGACGAGATGGACGACACAACTTCTTCAGCTTCTTTAAGGTCTTGTACGCATTGAACTCCACAGTAGCTCTTTTCCTCGCTATGTGGCTTTATGCACATGCCCTTTTGGCTAAATTAGCTCTGCACAGCTGAAGGTAGCATCCAGCTCTAAATGATACACTACACAGGTTAGCGTGATAAAATAATGCAGAGGATCTGTTCCTGTGGTGCAGTGTTACAGCTCTCCATGTGTGCTGTTACTGTAGTTACTAAACTTAATGAAGCTTGTTTCTGTCATTTTTTTTCTTTAATCTTGGAAAAAAAGAAAGAGAGCAGTTGAAATCAAGGATTTATAATCCAGTGTAAGAATATGATGCTAAACGGCTGAAAGCCAAGAATAATGTTTGGATTTAGTGTGCATGTAATGACAGAGGAATTGTATAAGGCATGATGCATGTTTCAGCAGTTAGATATATGTTACATATACAGCAGTTTCTTAATTTTTGTTGTTGTTGTCACTCTGTTTGGGGATCACAACGCTGAAGGTTGACAGGGTTGTGGGAAATGTATAAAATAGAAATCATAAAAAACACTAATATTGATAACAGTAATTATATTTAAAAGCTAATTTGGGGTGACAGGGCATCGAGAAAGGGAGCATCAGGCCAGAGGCAGTTGAGAAACTCTGATTTTCAGAGAGGGAGTGATGGAGAGCCAAAACTCTAAGCTTTGTTCATTTTATTTAGCTCAACATTTGCCCAACACTGACTCCTACAGGCAAAAGTTATGTGTTGTCACACTGGCGGTAGAGTTCCTTTGTATTGTCGTGATCTCTCTATCTATCTTGATCACAGTGTATTTACTGTCACATTTTCCTCTGTTATTTGAGATGGAGCAGTTCTTCCCTTCTTGCAGACCTGATCTCCCTATTTTAATGTAACACCTGGTGATGGAGAGAACACTTTTTGGGGGGGATTGGGGTTTTGTTGTTGTTGTTGTTGTTGTTGGTGTCTGGTGTCTCTCTCCTCCTGTGCCTTTAGTGAATTTTCACTCTTTTAGCTCTGTTCAGGCTGACGGCACAGCACTTACAGCCTCCCGGGCACAAATTAAAGTCAGTTAAGCCAAGAAGTAACACACATGTGAACGCAGAAATAAATGTAGGTTGATATACAGCATCTTAGAGCTTATGTGGAGTGGCCTATGTTTCTTTAATGTTATTATTCAGGCAAAAAGTAGTTACAGTCTATTGGAGTCAATTCTTCCAGTGATTACATACAGAGCTTTTCAAGTTCTCTAAGTGACGTCATCAAAAGCTACACAGCGGATGACATAAATAAACCAAGAAACCCAGCAAACCAGCAATTTCGAGTAACGTTTCCTTTTCAGGTGCCTGCACATTTTATTATGTAGCCGACTATTATGTGTCTGATGAGTATGCTGTCCATATATATATATATATATACACACCAGTTTTTATTGATCCAAATCAAAATATCATTTAATTTTCCATTTCTCTACTTAATCTTTGTCTTTAAGACAAATTCTGTAGTGCACTCTATTGCTTCCACTGTTTCAGTATCCTTTTATTTGGGGAACTGCATCTGTGAATGATTGATTGGATTGAAGGCAGATATTAGCTGTGACATCTATATTATTCTGCATTATGCTTTAATGAAGGTAGGTACTCTCCAAAGTACAATAAAGTGTTGTAAATTTAATACACGTCCCAGCTGGACATAACCTGTCATCTTCTAACTACTCATCACACTGTATCTCTTCATTAGATTCATGTATAAGAAAAGAGAGGTGTTCATATAGAGAGACATGGTGTGATTAACCCCCTGGTCTATACTGTAACTTGCGGATCATATATACTGTATAGTATTGTTATGCACTTTTGTTTCCATCGACTCAAACGACTTAATAACATGTACTGCGTACGTTATTGTGTTCATTACAATAAAAGGCAAAAGAAAGAGCACACCACACTCACAAACTATTAAGGGCTTTCAAATTTTTTTTACAACAATCAGAATGTTTTGCTGCTTTTGCAAAAAATGTTTTGAAATGAAAATTTTGTAATATTTTTGAACCACTGTGATTTGTATAAAAAATAAATTCAAAAAGAAATGTAGAGAAAAGGTTTTTTTTCTTTTTTGCCATTTCAGTATTTTAATGTTTGACATGAATTTTATTAAAACTATTAATCTTTTGCTGTTTCCTGGAATGAACGTCATTGTGGGTCTTTCTTTTTTTTAGTTTGTTTGTTCTCATGATAAAGCTCCTCGGTGGATTTCCAACATAAAGAGGATTTCTTTTCTATTAAGAGTCTGTAATAACAAGACTGACAGAGAGATAGTGTATTGGGATTTTCCCAAAAACCATATCTTCAGAGAATTGTCCCGGAAAGAGAAAATATCCAGTCAGTGGCAGTTCTCTAGGTAAAAACAAATTTGTCACCCATAACTCTTTATGTCAGAAGTCAGAGGACAATGGACAGGCTGCTTTGAACTGATAGGAAGGAAAGTGTAATTTTTGAAATTACCACTAATTATAACCAAGTTACACAGAAGAGCATCTCTGAACACAAAACATATGATGGGCTATGGCAGCAGAAGCCCACACCCAGTGTCAATCCTTTCAGCTAAGAGCTGCTACAGTTTGCACCTGCTCACTAAAACTGGACAATAGCAGTTTATAAAAATGTTGCCTGGTGTGAGTTTCAATTTCTGCAATGACATTCAGGACAGCAGCTGGACCTTCAGCTAGCAGACACACAGCGCGACAAGCTGCACACAAACAGTTTGCGTGTTTCCAACACTTTTTGAATCTATGCCGCAAATGGAGGTTCAGCTCCGAACCAACAAGGTAAAAATAAACTGGCTGGTATGTATGGAACGCCAGGACTGCCATAATGAATTGATTAAATACACCATTAAATAATTAATCAAATGTGGCAATAATTAATTACATAAATATTTACGACACATGTAATTAATTAATTATTGACAAATTTTATTAATTATTGACACATTTAATTAATTATTTAATGGTGTATTTAATTAATTCATTATGGCAGTCCTGGCGTTCCATAGGTACCACTCTCACTGTTCTTTATTTAAACAGTGAGAGTTCAAATGAGAATGAGTGATAAAAAAAACATATCATTTGAAAACAAACTGATGACCATTTTAAATTAAAGTTTTTTTAAATTTATTATTTTTTGATTACCTTTTTTAAAAAAAAAAATATTACAATCATCGGTTTCAAGGAGGAATACGTCATAGTGCTCATAGTATTAACTAATCTGATGCCCAGTGTATTATTAAATACATAAATAGTGCTGGGGCTGGAGTAACACGGTTATCCACTTTTCTGTGATGTGATGTTCCCACTGTAAAGCTTTATTTTGAGGAAGCAGAGTTCCACTATTCTGTTTCCAAGTGTTCAGACCTTTCCTGCCTGTATTTTAAAACCAATGCGCTATGATATAGATAAATGACCACTAGAGTAAATTCTAGGAATTTTGCATTATTACATTTGAAAAAGCAAAACAAAACAAACCTTAAGCCATTCTCTCACCTTTTCTATATTATCTTTGGCTTTGTTTGAACGTCAGTTTGATGCACATGTGCCACCTAGTGGAAAGAAATAAATGCACAGGTTTAATAGAAGAAGACACAATACCTCAAAAAGAAACAGGTATGTGTTAAAAAGAAGTCAACCGAAAAGCAATAAAATTGTTTTGTGTCTCGAATGAGCCGTAAACTTTATAATCAAGAAAAAAAGATGTGGTTGCTGTCTGGAGTTTCTGGCACAATCTTCCATGTGTCAGCTGATCCCAGCTCTTTCTGAAGCAAGGCCTTCATGATGTCACGGCTAAATTTAGTCCAATAAATACCTGAAATTTTGTCCAACATCCAATTTTGTGTCTTTAAAGTGTTCAATGAAAGAAAGACTGAATCAGCAGTTATCATTAAGCGGACCCCTGAACAAGCATCATCAAGATCAAGATGATGCGAGCTGAGGTTTTTAATAACGTCTGGTTAGAGATCACAGTAAGCCACAGAAACTCGAGGCTGCCACAGAAACGTGTTTAGCGATTTGGCTGATGATCTTTAACTTTCGTGACAAGAGGACGCGGTGATTGCAGGGAGCGAAATTTCCACGTCCATTTGCAATCCTGATCTGTGCCTGCGTGAGTGCGTGCAAGTCACAATCACAGCCTTTTAAAACTCACCAGTCAAGCTGTCTACCAACAAATTTTAACAGCCAATGACGTGTATCAGTTCTCCTTTCATCTTCTTATAAAACGAAGGAACTTATGAGCTTTTTGTAGCAGCAACCTCAACCTCCACGGTCACCAGCATCAATCTGAACACTGATTACAGACCTTTATGCCGTGTCAGCTGTGGGCTGTGTTCATATTTCCCACAAACTTTGCCCCTGCTTTTGCACCACAGCATCACTGAGCACTACTTTAGAGTCACAGACGTGTGCTGACATCACCACATCTGGCTCTCATTTCCTTGGCTTCTCTTGCAGCAGATAAGATGAGATGTATTTAAAGCACAATGCCTTGTTGTACAGCGGAGAAGAGCACAAACTGATTGACTTGGGTCTTCACCTCAACTGCTAGTGGACCAAAGTTCAAAATCTCCGCTTTTATAAACTGATCATATGCATATGCAAACTGTGTCTAAAGTTTGCAGCCAAGTGACTTCACTTTTTCAGTCTTTTGTTGACCCCTTGTCAACTTCTTTGAGACATGTTGCTGCTAATATGTTTCACGAAAAAGTAAAATGCATCAGTGGAAACATTTGATATGTTTTTATGTTCTATTGTGAATCAAATGTGGGTGTTGGGGCTTTTAAGCTTTTAAATATTCAATGACACACTTACATTATTATCTCACTTACATTATATTACAATTTTGTTTTTTTTTAATGCAGAAAACCTTTAGTACCAAATGTACTTAATTTACTTACAATGATTGAGTGATGGCACATTCCTTATTTTGCCCTCCTCAGAGTATGTTTCATTTATATGATGTTTGTCTAGTTCTCCCCAAGGTCTGCTTCTTAGACAAAACTCCCACCCCCTCCCAAATTCCTAAACACATTTTTAAATCAGGGCCTCTCAAAGCAAATTTCATGAAACCTATATCATTCTCACACTGTCGATGAACTTAAGAGCTATTTTATTTCGGCAAGCAGTCATGGAAATCAATTTTAAACACAAATGTATGGTCTCTATATAGTCCTGCAAAGCCCTGTCATTTGTTTAGGCTTGACATACAGTACTGTCCAAAAGTCATAAGCCACTGTTGATTCTTTAGATTTTGGTCCCAAAATGTTTGTTTTGATGATCTATGCATCATCCAAAGAGAGAAAAGACACCTGACTCAAGGGATGAACCAGTTCTGTGTCCACAGATAGCAGACAACTTAGCAAACAACCACTGTGAAATTGTATCTTTGGGCATTTTGTTAGTAGCAACTTGACAAAAAGACACCTCAAGTTCAGAGAAATAAAATTGCATTTTTGCACTAACAAGGTGATTCACAAAGACCTATTAGCCAGAAATTTGGGCTATCTTGGTAAATGAGGACAACAGAAGAAGTAGCAGCCCTAATAAATATATATATGTACAGCAGATGAACAGTTTCCACAGTAGACATCTTGCATCTAACCCTTCAGTTCAATCATCTGCTGTTCACTGAAGTATGGTCAGTGAAATGGTCTCGCTGGAAGGACGTGTGTCAAGAAGCCATTCTTGGGGATTTTTGAGGAAGCCATTCTTCATTAACATCAGCCTGGAGAACTATTCCCAAACACTTCTCAAAGAAACTACACGAGAGCTCAGAGTTCAAGTTGTGTTGAAAAATAAAAGTGGTCATATCAAACATTGACTTTCAAACTTGTTAGAATTGTATCAATTCTGTTTTTCTTCATTTAGACCATATTTTCATGTATGCATAGACACGTCTTATTAAATTTCTGCATTGCAAAATGAAAGAAATAAGCTGTGGTACATGATTTTTGCACAGTGCTGTATTTCAGTTAAGTAAGGTAATGTTGAACCGATGAAGAAGTCTGAATCTTATTCCTAGTGAGACAAAGTAAAGAGAAAATAGCAGGTCAATATGGAAAATCGCTTGTTTTAAGCCTTTGCAAAAGTGACAATGTGATTTAGAACTGAACAAAACACTTGCATGGACATTTAGATTCATGCACACATTTGTGTTCACACTGAAGCCCAGGGGAAAGATATCTCAAGGTTGTTGTGAAGGCGCATAGTTGAGTAGTGACCTCAGCTTGAAGCCCAAAGAGAAGACATCCAGATTCACAGAACACATGCCGAGCTCTGGCTCTACTATTCTTGCTTTTTCTCAGACAAACAACAAGTGCATTTGCTGAAAACACTCCATCTTTTCTTTTGTTTCCAACTTCTACCTGGCTCAGTCATTTACTTAGCTCGTAAAACTCGCCAGGCACCTGAATCAACCTCACTTATCTTTTCATGTTACACCATGTTGGAGTTCAGCTTTTAGATATATGCATGTGCCTCACTGACATATCACTTAGTATGACCTGTGTAACTTTTACTCAGTTCCACTCATCACTGCAATTCGTGAGCCTCACCTATGTTCACCTCAGTATCAAAAATGAGCAAAACTGAAATGAAATACTGAAATGATCATTGCTATTGCAAGAAGAGGTGAGACAGAGATTCTAAATTGTCGTGGATCCGCTGTAATAATAAAAATAATAAGTGCCTGATGAACACTTATCAGACAACCTTTAAAGATGTGAAGCATTTGTCAGAGAAGAAGACGGACTTCTTAAACGACTTTGCATGAACAAGCTTAATACACTTAATGATTTGCATGGAAAATAGGATCATATTCAGCAAGGTCTGACTTGTATGAAATATAGTGCAAAAGGAAGTTAAAAGGTTGGAGACATGCCTGCAGCTCTTATTGTATAAAAGTAAATTTACAACACAAGGCTGTATTTATGACATGAACAGATGATTTAAAATCATTGCAAGTGTACAGACACTAATAATCTGGCAGCACGCTATCGCACATGAGTGGGCATGCAGGTCCTTACCTCTAAAAGTCTTCCGTCACCGCTAATGCGAAACATGTTACTCCTGAAGTGTAGAAAAAACGGGTGGAAAAAAGCTCAAGCTGTGACCCCTTCACTCCAAATGCATCTCTGACCTTTTCACACCGTCCATCGGGTCGAAGGAGGCATAAACCTGCCACGCAAGCCTTGATGCACTCCAGGAGAGATTTGAAGCTATCCATGGCTACGTGTAATGAACTCTTCCACTAGCTTATAATTGCATAACACAGAAAGCAAAACAAATTTCTGCCACTAAAAAGCAGAGTCACTGATTTCGCAAAAGAAAGAGACACATCCATGAGTGGATTCTGAATTAAAGACTAATGTAAGAAACTCATAGAGGATGTTTTTGTGACTGGGCCACTCAGCACTTTGTCACTCACACTTAAACTATTAGTTTAAGGAAACCAGTGGGTTTAAACTTTGTCAGGAAAGCAGGAAACTGAACAAAAGGTCTGTCACAACTGGATAAGAAGTTTCAGTAAAAGAAGAGAAAATCCCCATTAGCTGTTACGCACACACACACACACACACACACACACATGCAAATCCCCACTGGACATAGAATCATCTCCAACAACAGCTGCCTCCGCACCCAAGCAGAGGAAATGCCAAGGTTTTCTGAACTGGAGCATAACAGCATTGCAGTTCACATCCACACTGAAGAGTTGAAAGGCTGGACGGGCAGGAGAGCCTCTAATAGCAGGAAGTTGTAACAATAATAGTGGTATAGCAATGTCACGGCCCCTGTCCTTGTGTCATGCAAATTCTAGCCAAAAAAGCTGAGTTTGAGTGTGCTGCTTGCTGTGGGCTTACCAGACGCAGGGTTTGTAGGTAGATCATTTCAAAAAAAGTGACAGAGTGACATTTCACAGTTAAAAAGTATCATATCTAATGTGTATCAGTACTTCAGCGTTTATTCAAATGATGGCAACATCACAAAGCTATTCTCTATCAAACACGAGTGCAGTCGTCTCTCATCTATATGCTTAATGTTATAGACCTATTAACTGCTTCTCTGACTGTAAAGCAAAGTTTATACCCCAAGAGGAGATGAAAATGGAAACATTTTGCCTTACAAGGAAGTTTTTTCATCAGTGATAGCAGTGACTGTGTCAGTTCATATTCTCAAAAGGATTACTCAGCCATTCCAGGTCTAACCTTAGCAGTGAATAACACTGCAAAGCATACTAAATGTTAGGGGGGGAAACATGACACAAAGTTGAAATTTATGTGGTCATACCTAACCTGAGCCTGACACATCAGAACATAAAAACCTGTGACTTTTATCCTCTGCATCTGTCCTGGATTACTTAAGAATGACTGCTAAGTAAATTAAAGAGCTCAGGAACATTCCCATAATCCAAGATCTTAAACTCCTGTGCCACTGACCCAAAGGCAAATACCACTGTGTGAATGTGTGTGCGTGCACATCCATTTGTGTGTTTGCATGTTAAGAGGGAGTGCCTTAGAGTTCACAGCTTGTGTAAGTGTGCATGTGGGAGCCTGTGCATGAATGCATGGCAGTGTGTGTATTTACGAGCTCGTGGACAGTTTATGTGTGTATGTGAGTGTGTGCGTCCCTGTTTGAGCCGCAGCTGAACAGGCCCCCAGCAGCTAAATACTGAAACAGTCTCCTCTGCTTTTTTGTGTGTGTGTAATGCACAGCCTGCTTCACACTTGGCTCCCATGAAATTGCTCCTTCTTTGGCTTATTGAGAGTTTGCCTTCACTGTAAAATGCTTCTGCGGAGTTTGCCAAGGACCACAGGTGTCCGATTCACAAGAATCAGAGACAAAGAGAGAGTGACAGATCCAAGGCTGCTGCACTCTCCCATAGCCCCTCTAAACATCAGAAATTCCCATTGTGTTTCGTTTTTGTTCCCATTTTTGCTATCAAAAACATTATGGTGAGGGAGAAAAGACAATTAGAACAAAATAATTATATTTATTGAATTGCCTCAAGTTGTGGTCCATCAGTTAAGTAATAAATTTCGTCAAGTTGCCCAGTTATTAACTTGGGAAATGAAAACGTCTCTTTGTTTCGCGAACAGTGCAGCTCAGTGGCCGTGTTCCTCTGCTGCACACTTTTTCTTCCAAGTGACCAGCTAGTGAAGTCATTAGGCTTTCCACTCTCTTAACAGGAGGTGGGGCGCTCCCCATAAAAACGTATTCTTAACCAGCTGCACAAAGACCGTGTGCAGTCCCAGTCTCCTCCACGCTGTGAGTGCGCAGCGGCTGCACGGATCGCTCCTTTTGGACCTAAAAGGGCCACATTGAATGAACCTGGACACATTTGCTGCAGTTTTCTTTCGGCCGAACCCCAGTTTCCTGCTGCGACTGTTCTCCAGAAAATACTCTAATCCCCACCCCGAGACGCATCGGGACCCGTGAACAGAGAAGCTGCGGGAGTGGTCTGGAAACTTTTGCCACAATGAGCAAGCGAACGGTCAACCTTGATACCTACAGCCTGTCGCTGTTCACGGCCAAAGAGGACATCCTCAACCCCCGTTCTTCCACGAGCTGGTAACACATATTGCTTTTACACAAATCTGCATCTGCCAGCCACACCTGAGTTTATCCTTTTTCATAAGAGCAGACCGAGCTCCGACTTTGTTGTTCTGTTAGCGTTGATATTTTTTATAACGCGGTCAGAAATTCAAGTAAAGTTCGCAACTTTAATCAAACTTTCATGCTCTCCATCTTGTTTTCCATGCGCGTAAGATGGAAAACAGTCTCTTGCGTAAGAAGAGGGCAGATTTAAGCTAATCCAGTGACGGATATGGAGGTGGCCAACACAGAGATAGCTCACAGCCTGCTATGTATTTGCAAGTCCTGTGCACGTAGGGTGGTTTATTGCCAAAGGGATGCACTCACTTTTAATTGCCGTTCATTACGCACGCCAGGCTGCTGGTGTGGCTCGGTGCGCGGCACCTGGATCACCATGACTTTGCTATTCTCCCCCAGGAATTGTGAGGCTTTGCCGGATCGTCTTTCTGCAGATGTGCTGATCCCTGACATGGGCTGTCTTTCAGGCAGAGGCCTCTTAATTTGAAAGGCAGCACTGCATGCATGAGTAACTCCATATGAGCAACGAGACTTATTAATGTAGAGCAATAGCGAAGATGACTAACAAAGTTTTAGGAGAAATCTTACTGGCCGGGGGGTGTAGCTAGATGAAGAACCAATATTCAACCTAAATTCACAGTTTAGGAAAGTTTCATTTAATCAGTTGTTTTTAATGTCAGATCTAGTTTTTAGATTATTTAACAGACTAATGAACAAAGAAAGAAATACATTTATTAGGTTCTAAGACTGGACTGAGATCATGCCCATGTAACCTGAGCATCTGACACTTGACTCATTCCGTGTTTTTGCCATAGGGTTTGGCTGATCTGTCACTATAGTGATCTACCCTTCTTTTACAAATAGTGTCAGTCTTATTGTGTACTCCCCTTCCTCTTTGTTTTTTGTTTTTTTAAATTTCATGCACATCGTGTGTGTGCTTGTGCATTTTGTAATCCTCTGATATGAGCATGTTGTTGCAGGCTATACTCAGTGAAGTTAAAATTAAATACATGCACACACACGATGCAAACATCCACTCACTTTGACGAAGAAAAAAAAATCCAAGGCCCCAGCTCGAGCATGTGCCCAAGTGGAAGTAGAGGACAGACTTGGTCCATCCCTGCTTCATCTCCCTCTGCCTCAAACCTCTCTCCCCCGCCCACTTTCTTCCTACGTTCTTCCTGGCTTCAATTTGGAACTAACAACACCACTCAGGAAATGAGTTTCAGAGCGCTTTGAGTTAACCATGACAAGCTGAAACCTGACAGCTTCACGAATGGAGTGGAAACACTTTTCCCCATCCAGAGCATAACTTGCTCAGTTTCCACTCTTTCTTAATTTTGGCAAACCTCTCAAAGTTTCCATGTTCAGAATAACTTTTTGTCCCATGGTAACTGCTACATGCTGACACTTCACTGAACCAGCAGTTCCTCATTTGAGGGCATTTCCCCCACAGCTTCGCTGAATAACAAAATCTTGATTGGGTCTCTGCCAACCAGGTGCCTAAAACAATTCTACAAACATGTACAGATGCATATGCCTGTGATTACAACAGAGGAAAAATAGAAAAAAGAAAGAAAGAAAAGGGCATTCCTAAGCATTCATTTTACCCACTTTCAAAGGATAAATAATTCTGCTGTGACTGAATAGCGAGGTGGGAGGGGAACATGATGATGTCATGATTCCCACTGTCAAACTATTGAGCCCATCCTTGTGCATGTGTAACCGTCTGTGAAATTTCAATGTGTATGTGAGCTTTCATGTCAGTATATTTGTTTCTGGATGGGCATATACTTCCTGCAGAGACTACTTGAGTTAAGGCGTCAATAAGTTTTTGCGGAGGCTTGTTGTGCTGAATGATCCCGCCCCACTGTGTGGCCTTGCGATCCTCATGTGTATTATCTAATGACCTTGTGTCCTGAATGGGAAACAGACCCTTTGTGGGCGAGACTCCGAAGAAAAGACGGGCAATTTCAATGCATCCATCATTCAGACTTCTCTGTTCAACAAACAGCCTTGGAGGTCTGTGCTTAGTCTCCTGGACCACTCAAGACTACCAATTGTGTTACTTAGAAGCTGTGTTTGCATGAGTTTTAAAAGGAAGAAATAAAAGAAAATAGTTCAGATCTATTTTTATAATACAACAGTGCAATCTTATGAATTGTAAGAAGTCCTAATTTACATAACTAACCTTTGCTTTTCATGTTGTACAACACAAAGTTGTTGTTCTAGCAACTCGGAATGCAAGCAGGAGGTAAAATAATGTTTATGGTTTTGTTTCAGCCACGCAAATCATGTAAGATAGGAATTCATATGAAGTTGTGGAGTGTTTTCATCAGAAAAAGTGTGGGCTATATCTAGACATCTGTGGCCCTGGGCAAGATTAACACATTGTTGTTGTTTTTTTTTATCAACATTATTATTGCAGATCACACTTAATTCTCTTGCAGGGGATGACTGCAGCTAGGTAGTGACACATAAAGTAAACACCTGAGTTCATTGTAGTAGTTGTTTTTTATGTTTTTATCTGTTATGGAAAATACATTGAATTTTCATGAAATTAAATGTGCTGCATAAATAGCATTGAGAGTGACATAGTAACTGAGTCATTGTGCTTAGCACATTCAGCAGTCAATCTTGGCTGATTCTTGATTGTTTTTCTAGTTATAGATAATCCAATATTTACATTCATTAAAGAGATATTTGTCATTAAGGTGGTATGGAATTGTTCCTAAGCTGCTAAAAAAATTCCCTCTTTGGTTTGAAATGACTTATTGTTGAGTGATGTAATACCTTCATTTGTGATCTGGTTTTTGGCAGAAGTGTAACAGCCAGGCGATCTGTCATCAAATGTTAATGGTCACAGAATTACAGGTGTTAGGTTTCAGCATTGTTGCTTTGAAATAGAAATTCGCCACAAGTGACGTTTATTATTTAAAGGCATCCAGTTTCGTCAGGAAAACCTCCCAAATTGTAATTGGCGTGCTGTTTTTGCTGCTTGTAAATTGTTAAATGAATATTACTTATTGTTACATTAATCATTTTCTTTGTATTGCTACTTTGGGGCAGTATGTAGTAGTAGGATAGTACTCTAATAATGCCTAGCTCCTCTAGCCTGTGATTACATGTCAAGCTATCCTCAGGCAAGATACTGAACCCTGAGTTGCCCCTGATGCATCATCTGGAGTATGATTATGTGGATGTCAGGTTAAAAGCTCGTAAGCATAGAAAAAGTGTGAATAAGTGAATGAGCATTGTAGCAAGAAAGCGCTTTGAGCGTTCAAATGGATTAGAAAAAAAAGTGCTGTATAAGTAGCAGTCCATTTACCATTTCTTTAATAAGATTTCAAAAGTCAGTGGGAATGTAGGAAATCAGCATCAGCCATTTACATTTAGCAACACATTATCCCTCCTCTCCAGGCCTCTAATCTCCTGTGAAGGGATTCTCCTATTGATGATAACTTGGACTACCTTTATGGCAACATAGGCTTTTTGCGTTGCTTCAAAAGTTCCACAGGCTCATGCATGATTAACTGACACCTAAACAGTCCCTGAGTCTTAAGTTACTTTCTAGATGAAGTACACCTGTGTTGTAGGGCTGCATGTGTGTGAACATGCACACTTCGGTTCTTCTGCCTGTAAATAGTAATAAAGTACAGTTAACACTGTTATCAGGAAGCTAATCCCTGCTTAAACTTCCTTGTACATGTTCTGCTTTTTGTTCAGTTCCTGAATTATCCACAGTGACCCACCTGTCAAAACCCCCCTAAAACACAGCAGTTCAAGCTTTTCATACACACATGCCATTGTGCAACGTTACCTCACGCCCTTCTATGTTGAAATAATACCTGCTGGTCACCTTACTGTAAAATCCCACAGAAGGAACCCAAGCAGTCTGATTGGTTCCCTTTCCTTTCACTGTTCAGGATGAGCCTTCAAAAGTTGCACAGTTGCTTCCAGGCTCACTGACACAAGGCACATTGATCTAAAATATAAATAGCAGCGTACTGTAAATAGGACATCAGAGGTGAGTACACTGGACCGTGACAGTATAATCTTTGTCACAGCGACCTGTACCGTACCTTGGAGTAGCTTTATTTGTGACATAGAGGCATGAATCTTATCAAAAGAAACCCACATCCTGTCACTTATTTTTCCTTTAACACTAAGACTACAACTTGGCCCAATCCAGTGGGTTCCATGTGGGCGACACTTGAACACTAACATAAGCTGATCAGAGCACAACTGGAGCCAGTGAAGTGCTTTTTGTGTGACATTAGGACAAAGATCATACACACATGTGATCTGTTGGGGCACATACTTATCAGTTTTTTGTTTAACGTTATTCCAACAGAATTTCCTGTCTTGTTAGAAAAACAAACAATTCCACTGCACTGTGTAGGCTGAAGCTTCTGCAGAGCAGTACCCTCAGTTTGTGTCGCTTGCTTGTGTGAGCAAGTTTGTGGGTGGCATGTTTGGAGATGATGACAATGATAGCTATAATGGCTGTTGTATGTATCCCTGTTTAGATGAACTTAGGGGATGATTTGAGCAGTTATCACTAAACAACTGCTTTCTTCTCCCTTAAATGTTGTTTAGATTCATCTAGGGTCTGAGACAAAGCTGCAGGGTAATGGTAGGGTTTAGCCATGGTGAGACATGACTACACACCGTGACACTGGATGTGTGTATTCTGCCTGTTTGGCCTCACATGTTTGGGTCTCTGAGTGTGCAAACTGTTGTTTGTTTGGAAGTGCGACTCGTAGCTGCCCCACAGAAAATGGAAAATGTTGGTAATTAATGTTTCACAACTTCAAGGTACTGTCGTGCCATTCATTTTGGTTTCAGGTGTCAGTTGTGAACAATGTAAAGAGTTCTCACCTTAATAAAAGAAATTGTATCCCACAGATTTTCTTTCCGTTGCAGCAAAGGTTTGGTATTAAGATCATGGTAAACAAAGCTCTCAAAGTATTTTGTCAGTCCTACTTTACAACTGACCTTTCTTTCAAATTCTCCTTTTGTTCATTCAAGTGTCTCACATCATTTCACCCATTGTTTCCAGTGGAGCTCTGTCCTTTTCTGTGCCTACAGCAGTGGGGGCAACAAATGACTTATTGTTTTATATCTTCAGGATATAAAACAATAAAAAAAATCAGTCTTCAGGACTCTGCTGAAAAACTTTGTGGAAGTGTGATTTTTTTTCATGCACATGTTATGATAAATGGAAGCAACATCAGGGAGGACTGCCTGTTCAGCTAATGGGCCTCGCACATAGCCAGGGTATTATTTTCAAGGGCGTGTCAGATAGCTGTCTAAAGACATCTGTATTTTAGTGTTTCTTCAAACATTGGGACGAGAATGAATACAGAGTGTGGCGTGTGTGTCCTAAGCCAACCGATGGACTTTTAGGGGTATGTGTAAGCAATGATGTGATATACCACAACTCACAAGTATAATCACAGTCATATAGTAGAATTAAAGATATGTGAGTAACCTAACTATTATAATGTTGCAATGCTTATATTGAGAAGTGCTGAAAGAACTGATGGGCTTCCACATGGTTTTCCTCAACTACTAAGGATGGTCTAAGCAGGAAGGCAAAGAAAAATTCACCCCTACAGAGCCTTATTGGAGAAATAAAAAGCAAAAAGAAAATTATCCTGTTTGTATGATCTGAAGTAATATCTAAAAAGAACTGTTCTTCTTTAAAAAGTAAGAATGTGTTCATTGCTTTGGTCTAGGATCTTGCAAAACAAAGTGCACAGAGAGACATTTTGTCATGTTCCTGTGGCTCATTGACTTGAGTGTGCCAAGCACAACACGACAAGCAGTGTCAGACGGTTACAAAGTCCCTATTGTAATTTTTCCTCTTAAAGGAAATGGAATTATTTAAAACAATAACCCTGGTGCCGCTCTTCCCATAATTTTGGGTCTAAATTATCGCAAAAACAATTGTAGAAGGGCAACCGTCCACATGGTTTTGTTACTGACAGGCTCTTATTATCTGTGATTGTTTTTGATGTTATCCTGCCTTGCTTTTAAGTATGCCATCCATCCATCCATCCAACCATCCATCCATCCATTTTCACTTCAGGCTTGCAGAGTGGCTGTCCCAGAAAGTAACTACCAAGTGCACAAACACACACACACACACACAAAACAGAATTTCGAAATAGACAGCCCTCCTCTGGCAGCGTTCCTCTTTGTCTTTTCTGTTCTAAGCACCACCTACCAAATAAGCACAGGTATATGCATGTTCTTCGTACAAGCTAAAAATGAGTCAGTATTGACTTTTGGCTTTACACAGTATACAGATGCCCTCTTCTTAACCCACTCCACCCCTGAGTCTTAACTTCTTACAAGGAATATCCTCTCTGCACTTAAATTACTCACCTCACCAGGTCTGAAGAGAACTATGAAGTTTCCCAGTGTGGCCTAGACTTTCTAAAGCCATAAAAGTCTAGGTCCATATTGATTCTAATGAGTTACATATTATTACTTATTATACCTTGTAATTTTTTTAATTAAACTATGCCTGCTATAATACATGATTTTGCATTCAAATATTCTTTATTAAGGAAGAGAAAGGAAATAATAGCGATTAATTGTGCAGGTTATTAGTTAAAGGTTGGTTACCACACAAATCTTTATTCGGTTAGAAACAGACCAGTAAGGATCTAATCCGGAAAAGGTGTTCATTAGTACCTTGATTCAGGACTTTATAGTAGATGATTAAAATAACCACATAGGAGATACTATATTATCGAGTAACTAGGTAGTGATTAGTTCATGATTATCTCTAAACTGAACTTCTTTATGAACTGTTTTCTAACTTTACACACAACACTGAGAGGCACAGAACTGTAACTATTCATTCATTAGTAGTAACTCCAACAGTAGCTAGGCTTTTTATGCCACATCAAGGAGTAAAGCATCATTCTTTTTTCCTCTGACACATGCAAATGCATATACACACAGAACAACATTAAACAGGTTTAATGAAGACACACTGGGCTCTCATTCCTACAGTCACACTGTCAGGTTTCATGAGCTGTGCTTGCCGACTTGTTCAAGCAACTGCTCCTACTTTACCACAGTTACAAAAGCGCTCCCTGTTTATAGTGATGGCATTGTGTGGGTTAAATGTTAGCATTTCGCAGCAACACAGAATGCAAGACTTTGACTGGGAACTCTATTTTCCTTTCTCCTGCCCTGTTTGTTCACTTGCTGGCGGTGAGATTGAGCTGTGCGTCCTTGTGGAAAGTTGGGGGGGGGGCTCTGTTGTCCTGACGACCCTGGTGGGAAAGCTAGGTTGTTTGCTGAGAGTGAATGAATTGAGGGAGGTGAGTGAAGAGGGACTAAGCAGGATGGGAAGGGACTGCAAATGAATGAGGTAAAGTTAAAAGAAAATAAAGGACAGTATGTGAGAGGAAGGAGCAAGAGTTGCAGCAGATGGACGATCAGCCCTGAAGGGTGGTCTGGATGAGACTCTTTTGAAAAGCAGAGCCATCAAATTATAAAACTTAAAGAGGCAATAGAGTGGAGAAAAGATAAGAGGACAGGTGGAGGGGTGAAGAGCAATGAGAATAAGATCAAAGCATTAAGAGAAGATACAGAGAGGACGGGCTAAATGAGCTCCAAGTGGGTATTTAATACTTGAGAGTTTGCTTTGTTTAACTGAAGGAAATGCTTGAAGATGAGATGCCATCATGTTTTCAATGAGCCTGTAATAACTGTAATGTAGAGAAGGGAGGATGCTTACATGTGTGTGTGTGTGTTGTGTACGTGTGTGCCTGTGTGGTGCTGTTGGACAGTTTTGGCAGGAAATGCCAGAGTGATCCCAGTGGACCGTGATTTTAGAAGATTTTTTGCTCTCCTCTCTTCTCCTCTCCGAATAAACTATATACCTTCCAGAGTCATAACGATTTACCCCATATAGACTCGCAACAACTCGCAGTATTACTTTCATCAAAACTCTTCCCTCCATTAACCACATACTCCAACTGCCCCCTTGGAAACCTCCAATACACTTTGACTGCTTCCCATTGTGCGCCATTGTTGAAGGCGCCCTTCTTAACCTACCCATTTACACTTTTGTGTATCCCCTAGTGCTTTTCATCGTTTTCCCCAGTGTGAACCCATCTCTGAGTGTCTCTTCTCCAACCAGAATATAACTCTCCACCGTGTGGCCCCGTCCCTCTTTAAGCTCCCACCGTCACGACACTGAACTTCTTGTATCCATCTTCTCTTGTTTTTAGCTTAAGTGCTGCTGTGTTGTTGAGTAAAAATAAAAGTATAGAGGGAGTTATATTAAGTTTTATTCAAACGGTAATATAACTTAAAATAGTTTTTGTTTGTTTCCACTCTAGACTGTTTCCTCCCTGCTGAATCAATGCATGCTGTTTGGCTTTGGGAAAAGCTACCGCGTTTCTGTGAATCTCTTTCAAACCTGAGCTGCTCCAGGTTGCGTTCTTTGCTAGTGCGACGTGCACTATCGCATGATGGTAGTAAATGTGTGCAGCCTCTGCTTGCAACATAACTGGCTAATGCTATCTGTAGATTAACTGAAGGCTGTAACGTGAAACCAGGTGTTGATCGCTTGATCTTATAGTGCGCGCTGCTGGCCGCCTGTGTCATTTTGTAGTGTTAGCGTTAATCTTGTGTTTTGTCTGCATTTGTTGCAAGATTGCTGTCTCAGGACCTTGATTGACACTTACTACATGGCAGCATAATATTTGTTTATCTTGGTCTCTTTGTCTGCACCCCCGATATTTTCCATTTACGACAGGGAGGGCTGCTTTTTCTTTTTTTCTCACTGGTCCTTGGCAGTGATTTAATTGCTTATTTGTTTAGTTTGTCGTTTTCTAAACTTCTCTGGCTCCGTGTTTTGCTGAGAGCAGATTTTTTAAACCCCCTCCCCTCCTCCTTGCAGCATTCCTTTCAGTCTCTCCCTCACCCCCTCTGCCTGATATTGTATGCGATCTGTTGTTTGTTCGCCAAAGATTTTACATTATGTTTAGCTACACTTGCAGTCCTTTCTTATAATTTTGCCATCCGTCGCCTCTGTCATTTCTCTTGGATTTACCATATTCTCTAGGCCAAATAGCTTTAGTGGTCTGTAATAGTCTCCAGGGGAGTCTGATATTTTCTCCACCCTGTCAAGTATTATACAGATCAGTCAGCGTTACTCACAGGGTGGATCTGAGAAACTCTTATGGGTCATACAGGCGAGTGTTTATGCTTCAAAATTGTCCTTGAAAGGGGAGGAAACACGAGGCATCTTTAGTGTGAGCATTACCCTACCAGAAATGCAAAACAATGTAAGTGATATTTGCTTAAGGTGGAAAAACTACAGGCTTCTTTGTGCTGCCTAAGCAGTGCCTGCATGAAGAAATCACAATATTTAAGAAAAGACGATGCAAGCATGAAAATGTGACCTTGTCCTATCCGTAGCCAAACTGATAAGGTTTTTTAAGTATTTCAACCACTCTAAGTGAACAGTGGTCTTTGCAGCAATTAGCTCTGGAGTCGTGCAGGTTTATTGGTAGCTTTCAGTGAGACCTTTAAAATATTTTCAACAAGCAGAAAATTAAAAAAAACATTGGCAGTTAATGATCGATCATCAAACATTTAGTGACTCTTTGTCTCATTTTAATTTGGGGCGCTGCGTATCCCAGAAGAGAGCAATCATTACAGGATAAAGATTCGTAATCACTGAGAAATAAAACTTTGCATTGATTTGCAGTCACCCATTCCATGCTAATAAAATGCACCACATGACACAACAAAACCACTGGATGTGCTCATTGCAGAGGTCAAGATTTTCCATTTATTTTTCATATTTGCTCTTGACCTCATGCTTTGAAGGAATGCTTCCCGTGGGACAGTTGTTTAATTTCATAAATTCAGCATTAATGATGGTTTATGATACAGTATATTTCACAGCTTCACATTAAACAGAATTGGTAGAGCAAAAGGCAACATTTGCTTCTATTTACTGTCAACATGGAAGGATTATTGCAGGCAGCTGAATTCATTTTTTGTTTGCAGTTTATCACTAATTAGTTCATTATCATTAATTTTGTGCATTGTTTCAGTAGCTTGTATAGTTTTCATTGTTTAACTGGAAAATGCCAGTGAAAAAGGGTTTTATGCTAAAACATTAAAGACTTTTTGCTTCACAGGACATCCTAGAAAGGTATTTTTTTCTACTGTATGTGAAGTGTTGTCTGACTATATATCCACTTTGGCATCTGGTCTGCTTGACTATGCTGCTGATTGGGACTTGGGCATGGTTTTATTATTAGGTCAAAAGTCTTGGCAAGACATCACCATCACGTCATAGCTGGGCCTCTTCAGAGCCAGCTTTATGTCTGACACAGTAGTATACTGGTAATAGACCAGACATTATATGCTGGTCTAAAGTCTGACAACATATGTTTTATGATGACAGTATGGTTTCAGTTACTCTCACACATAGCTATACACTTCTCTTTGTATTTGGCAGTACTTCAGTCTGATCTCATTTGGAAAGGTATAGTTAAGTATTAACTTCATCAGAAATGACAGCAGCAGGATATTACACCCTACTTAATAAACCACAGAACTGCTAGAGGGTACCTGGCTTGTTGAAATAAGATTTCACCCCCATCATTGCAAAAAACTTTTTTTGTGGTTATTTTCAGCTTTTTTGCCTCTTGGCTTCATCAACGTATCAACATTATGTTGCAATGAACAATACATGGCTGTGCAAAAATCATGAGCCACCCTTGATTTCTTTGTATGTATCTTCCAAGGAACCAGACTTCCTTGTAATTTTTAAAGTGGCCTTGAGCAACAGTTCTCCAGGTTTTCTGAAGGTCTTTCAGAGTTTTTCTTTGGAAATTTTGTTTGGCTGCTTTTCCACTCATTTTCAGCGAAGCATTGTACCTGACAGTTTTCACAAGAGTGTTTTGTTTGTTAAATCACTGACCTGCGGGGAAAAAGAGGCAGTGGTTTGTCTTTTCTCTTAGTTGAAGCTATGAAAATGCCAAAGATAACACAGTTTGACAAACATAAAATAATAATTTTGCACCACTAAGGTGATTTCCAAAGAGCTATTAGCTGAAAACCTGGCATATTCTGGTATGATGTGTATGATCTCATTCAAAAAATTAGGAAACTGACAAATGAAGGACCAAAAAAGGAGATGAACAGTATCTGAAAATCATATCCTTAAAAAACATGAAAAAAAATCTGTAAATACCTGATACAGCAACTGAGAAATACATCCAGTGTTTCAGTTGATCCATATACTGTTCACTGAAGCCTCATCAGAAATGTTCTTTATCAAAGGCTGGTTGAGGTGTGCCAAATTACACAAGAAAAGATGGAAAATTAGTAGCAGCAGATCTTATAGAGTGATGAAATTTGAAGTTTGTGGTTTAAAAGTTGTCACTGTTTAACAGGTTCAACAGTGAGTGTCTGCAGCCATCTTTAAAACACACACAGTGACACAGTGGAAGCTCTGTCGTAGTTTCGGGCTTCATTTCAGTCGTTAGCATTGGGCATCTTGTTACAATTGATTAAATTATGAATGTAGAAAAGTACCATCAGATTTGGATCCACCATAAAATATCATCTGGAAAACATCAGGCTGGCAACAGCTTCATTTTTCAGAATGAGAAAGAAGCAGTTAAATCATACTTGGCGAAAAAAAAAACCCAGAATAGCTCACAACAACAATATTAGACATGAACTGGCCTCTCCGGAGCCCGGACCACAACACTGTTGAAGCAGTGCAGGATCAGTTTGACAGAGAAGAGTACAAAAAGCAGCCAACATCCAAAGAAGAGCTTTGAATGTCCTTCGAGAAGCCTGGAGGTCTATTCCTGAAGACTACTTAAAGCTCATTAGACTTGTACAAATGTTTTTGATTGATAAACTATGTTGTATGTTTGAACATGTCAATAAATTGCTAAAAAAAATTTTTTTTTAGCAAACTATAAAAAAAGTGTGACTCAAGACTACAAAGTACTGCACATTCAAATATCTGTATTAAATTTGTCTTATCATGATCATTACTCCAGTTTATTGTAACTTTTTTTTACAGAGTAGGTAAGGAGGGCAGGACGTTAGGCACGGGAACAGCAAAGAGAATCCGGTCAACATTCAAAATAAAAGACCTCATCCAGACTACACGCTTTTATCTGAAATGCTCATTTAAACTGTATGAAGGACAAAATAGGTTGGAGACATCAGATTACACAGACACAAAGCAGGTGTATTTTAGGGGGTTAGTCTTTAGTGACATGTTTCAGTCCTCTACTGTTAAACAGCTCCAATTAAAGGACCTTGCTGCTTGCTTTGAAAGGATTACAGTAATTCTCTGTAGACTGCCTGAATCCATAAATATGAGGACCAAGACTTTTCCCGTCTCATTTGCTTTGCAACATTCATTTTTATCTTACCTCTTTTTCAAAATGCACTAAATTTTCATCTCGTTCGCCTTCATTCTTTCTGATACTTTTTTTCTGAATGAATCTGGGTCATCTGGAGATTTAAGTGCTTAGAAGAGTTCATATAAAACCATGACTCAGCAACATTGTTTTATGCATGTTATTAATAAGGGACTGCTGCGAAACTAGGTACTCTAGACGGTGCGTAAAGTAGTGGAGCTTCTGATGAAGCTGTTTTCATTGACATATGCACACACTTGTACAACTTAATTGAAAGTATGTGTGCTCTCTGTGGGTTAGCATGCAACATTTTTCACTCAGGATACATCACTTAGGTCACACCATACCAGTCTGTAGGACTCTTACAAGCCAGACAAATACTTGGCTTTATTCCGTTACTTCCTCTCTCTTAGTCAGATTTCCTGAAACCCTTCCCATAAACCTCCATGTGTCTCTGCAGTGCAGACGGAAGAATGTGTGCACCACTGGGGTCGCTGTGTGGTCACTATATGAGTATCACGTCTGACTAGACTTATTATGCCCATGTTTGGAGAGAGGAAATGAGCGCCGTGTGCTGCGGGGACGTCTCCAAGCTCCCCAGTCTAGTGCAAACGTAGTGGTAGACTGGGAGACAAGCTAAAAATAGAACTGGAAGGCCAGGTCATCTTTGAGCCAAAAGTAAGGAATTGTGAAGCTGAGAGGAGCAGAAGGACAAGTATATGTCATGTGAAATAAAAAGACATTATCCATAAAGTAGGCATTTAAATCCTAGGTACAGTAGACAGGCAATTACAAGACTTGACTTAAGTAGTTATAAATTTGTCGATAAGCTTTACCTGGGAGTTGCTGGTGTATGTGTGCCATACATTGGGGAGAGAAAGGGGCACAAAGTAATGGTTGATGGAGAGCTTAATCCTTGTGAATCCTCCCAGCATTTCATCTGTTTTTTTATATCTTATTCTTCATACCCAGTTTATCAGCAGTGTGCAAAATAAAAAAAAAACCCTCTCATATCTCAGCGACTGGCAAAGATGGAAGGAATAAATGACCTATGAGCTCACAAGAACCCGCTGTCAGAGAGACACAGAGGGAGAAAAATGAAGATGAGATATTGCTTCAGTTTGTGAACGAGGTGTGTTTTACTACAAGATTTAAAATAGGAGGAATAAAGCAGAGTTGCTAGAGGTGAAGGTCAGAATAATGAATTTAAAGTGGTAAAGATTGTTACACATCAACTGAATATATAGAGTGAGGACGGATGGCAAAGTTAATAAAAAATATGAAAAATGATCGGTGATTCTGGGGCCCATAAATATATTCTCATAGGTTTACTTCTGTACTTCTTTATTTTATAATAAAGGACTAGCACAATAATATGCATTCCCTTAAAAAATAAAATAAAAAAATAAATAGAAGCAAAAACAATCAAAGAATATCTCTTCAGAATCTACAGCACAGGAGAAACGTGTATGCTGTGTTCAAGTGTTTCCTGTGTAATGCAGCACTCTGCTGTTGCAGAGTTTAGCCTGGTGAGGGGAGAGCATGGGTACGCAATCATCTGCTTCTGTGATGTTGATCTTGAAATGGTAGAGCTTAGCATGTTTGGAGGTATTACAGGGGCGCTGGCAGGCCAAGACAAACCTTCTCTATTGTTACTGGCTCAGGCTTGCAGTACATTGTGTGCATGTGCCTGTTTCCAGACTGACATTTCTTTAAATACTTTGAAAACAGATGTTTATTTGTTGAGTGACTGGCTGTGGCTACGATGCTGAGATTTCATTTCCCACTGTTAATTACTTTAAAGAGTTGATGTTTCAGATTATGACATCATTGCTCTAGGCTTTTCTTTTCTTGTTCTCACTCTCTCCCACTTTGCGCCCCATTGCCCTTCATGATGGCCCCTTTCCCGCCCTTTCACGTATCTCTTCTCTTCTCTTCTCTTCTCTTCTCTTCTCTTCTCTTCTCTTCTCTTCTCTTCCTCTGAGATCATAGCTGGCTTGGTTTGGAAGTGGGCTGGAGTACAGACATAAGAGCGTCTGTTTTTCTCATCAGTCAGTCAGTCAGTCAGTGTGTGTGTGTGTGTGTGTGTGTGTGTGTGTGTGTGTGCGTGCGTGCGTGCCGAGTTGGTGAGGGGGTAGGGGTGTGCTTTATTAATTAGGGGAACAACTTTACCGCTTTTGAAACTTCTATTACTACATTAAAATACCCAATCATGTGATGCAGACAAAAATGGGCATATAGAGGGAATCTTAATTTCATATGATGTAATATTGCACAGCAGGTGTGAAGCAAGACTCCAAAGCGACTTTGGTCTTATTGTCGAGGACACCTTTCCAGGATAGACAGGATAAAAGACTTCAGCTTGTGTTTGGGAAAAAGCATGCTCACTACATAAAACTACTGATATGTCCATGCAGTCATTTAGTGGTTTAATGTGTAAGGTTTGGACATGACAGCTATATGTAGGCCTCACCGAGGTTTTCCTTTGATGCTAAATCATTTGTTTTGAGTCAGTAGAACATTTGCTGTCACCTTGCTCAAAGAAGACCCTATGTGATCAGTTTCTGACTGTAATTTGTGCCTTTCTCAAAAACTGTATCAATAGATGGATAGATACAAAAGATGGTCTTTACTTATTGTGTTTGATTTTGTAATATTGCTTCACTAAATTGAGATTAGGTAAAGATTTGGGGAGAAAGCTGCTGAAAAATAGGATCTTTGCAAAGTCCATCTTAGTGAAAGCTGTGGCAGAACAAAGAGTGTCCCTCAGCTCAGCGTACCTCGTGAGCAAGCTTGTTCCCTGTGGGTGGAAAATTTGCACATGCAATTAAGACTCCTTCACAGTCACATTGACTTTTGACCTTGACAGCTTGGGAATGGCAACCTTTAGGAATGTTAGAAGACCACGGATGTGGTTTGGTGACTTGTTAAAACTAATAAAAGAGAGCAGCATTGTTGTTGCTGCAGTTTTTGTGGCTAATCTAATCCCGAAACACGTAAGTAAGTGCTTGAGGTGATGCAGAGCTCGTGCCGGGGAGCTGGGGGAGAATGTTCCCATAAGTTGCATTATATTCTTATGCAATCTGATTTCAAATACTTGCAGGGTGATATCATAGATATTAAACAAACATTTGCCAACATTACAAAAACAATAAAAAAAAAAAAAAATGAAAGCGCAGCAGCAACATGTCTCCTCACACGCTCGGCCAGCTTGCAACTTGCTCAGTAGGTTGCACAGTATGGTTATTGTGTCCTCAGCGCACACACATACTGACTGACTTTTGACTGAAGCTTTTTGTTCTTCTGGGAGAAAGAACAAAGGCAGACTTGTTGTATCAGGAAAAATAACAGTGAATGAGAAATGCTAACTGAGTTATTTGGCACCATTGTCAATCCATATACCAAACAGCTGTTTTGTACTCTTTTGTACAGTCAACCAAAACATTTTAAACCGATACTGATGCTTTTAGAATAGAATAGAATAGAATAGAATAGAATAATCCTTTAATTGTCCCACAAGGGGAAATTTGGTTGTAACAGCAGCCAGAAAGACACGTATACAAACAAACAGTACACAGGACACAGAACAGAAACATACACAATTTTTCTTACATATTTACATATGGACAATGGTTACTATAAACAGAGTACTTTTCTGACTCCTGTCACATACGCACACACACACACACACACACACACACAGGCCATTCACCTTTGGTCCTTTGTAATCGTTGCTTGTGCCCTTTTGCAATCCAGCTCCAGATGTTATTCTCTGGACTCCAGGAGTCCTACAGTGAAACCTTTACACAGGCCCACAGTCAGACACATACTTGTGCACACAGACAGGCACATGAGGCCCTTTAAAGATTTGACTGTTTCTCTCTCTGCAGGCCGCCTTGTTAAGCAACAGACTCTAACGTACACATTTACACAGATGTGCTTCAAACATGCAAAAGGATCGAGATTATTTAGGAAACACATCTTCTCAAATAGCATAATGGTGTCATTTGGGGTTCAGATCCAGTACAGACAAAATGAACTTGCCTTAAGGTTTATTTCGTTGTTTTGGTTCTTATGAAGTCACACATTTTCCTCTTGCAGCAAACCACATATAAGCACTTTTATTGTGTGTATTAATCTTAAATCAGTCACCAAGCTCTTAATTGAGCCGTTGTTTTTCAGTGGTCTCATGAAAACACATCATCAGTTGTCGAGTTGCCACAGCAACAGTCTTCTCACTGAAGGGTGCGGTGGGGCAGGTTTTCACCTGCAAAACACTTAACAAAAAATAAAAGCCCCATAGGTGTGCACACTGTTTATTTCACAATCAGGATCACAATGTCCATCGATGAGGAAAATGCTGTGAATGCAGCTTATTGTGTTACAATGTGCCGTGCTGTTTTATCTCTGTGCTGTAAGGGTCTTTGGTGAACAAGAGCAGGAAGGGAGACAGAACAAAGTGAGCGAGCACGTGTGTCACAGTTGAAAAGAATTTATTTTTGTCGGTGTAATAGTGCTTCTGCACAGCAAGGAAGCTTGTTGTTTTTCAGACAAAGCACTGGTATGCGCAGGAAAACATTTGGCTTTGGGCTTGCATACACAGAAATCATGCTATTGTTTGCATCTTGACCTGTGTGTGTTTGTATGTTCACAGGGCATTATTTGCATATGATGGAGTCACAAACAACCTCAAACTGGCTGACTCAGGAGGTAAAGTGGACTCTTATTTTTATCATTTACCTTCATAAGACCACAAAAAAGCTTGTTTGCTCCCCTGCTTGGGCTTGAAAGAAGTTGATATATAAAAAGAAAGTGCAGCGTATTTGCACATCAATATCCCTTTGTTCCCTCACCCTGCATCTGTCTCTTTCCTAACAGCGGGTGGTGTGGCAGAGCTGGCTGCTAAGTTTCACATCTCAAAGCCTCAATATGGACTGTGCAAAGTCGGAAGTGTAGAGACAGGAGCCCCCCGGATCGTGCTGATCAGCTGGGTGAGTAGCAGACGGGCTCACGGGGCTTAACTTGTGTAAGCATTCGCCTATCATGACACAAATACCAGCTCGAATTACTCAAACACACTTGCATTCTTTGCCATGAAAACGGCAGGTACGCTTCAAACACAAGGACTCACAGACTTAAATTAATTTGGAGGCAGCTGGGTCATTTTGCAGCTCTGAGATAAGGGGTTTCACATGTTGTTGTGGTCAGATACAGAAGCGTAGGCCTTATTAACTTATAAAGTATTCTGGAGAAACCCGAAATATTCCTGGCTTATTCACATTCAGCACTCTGTTTTCAGAGGCTTACATGAAATTTGGAAGAAAAGCTTTGAAAATGTCTTAGTGCAGTGGAAAAATTAGTGAATTACAAGGCGAGCAGAGGACCTAAGTGTCAAAGACGCAACCCGAAACCATAATATTTTCACCACCGTTGTATCTGGTGCTTGAAGTGGTATAGTGGTATATAGCTCTTCCCTAAAGAAACGCTGCCTTTGTTCTGCTCCAAACATGTCCACTGTTACTGTCTTTGATTTGTCTTTCCAGCTGTCAGGAGCACTTCATTCCAAAAGGCCTGCTCTTTGATTGTATGTTCATCTGCAAACTTTTGTTTATTCTGGTACACTTCCCATGCGGATCAAATTTGTGCAATTTCTTTCTGACTGTAAACACATGCAGCTCAGGCTACCTGGAGATCCTGAGTTCAAATTTTGGTTTTTTTCAGAGACCGTTGTTTTAAATTTAGACTGACTTTGCTTAGACTTCTAGTTCTACACAAATAGTCACTAAATACACAAATATACACAATTGTTGATAGTTTTCCTCACAATGGAATAATTCAATTCAAATAATTTGGAGAAATCCTGTTCTTTCAGACACGCACTTATTGACAAGTTGGTTTTTTTAAATCCCTTTGAGAACTTATTAGATGTTGGCATGACGATACTAAACACTTTTCAAGATGATCAGTCTTCAGATGCTAGCCTCATGACATCGTTTGAATCCTGTTGTTTCCCAGCCTGTTTCCCTCATGTCTTTTTTTAGTCTTCTAAGAGAGATCTGTGATATCAGTCTAAGTGTCTACATCCTGTTTGTATGCAGGTTGGCCAAAATGTCGATGACTACAGGAGAACAGAATGTGCCACCCACATTCCAGCCCTCAAGAACTTCTTTAAGGTGCAGTACATAAGAATGTGAACTTGACAATGGCCTTCGGGTTTGCTAAAGTAAATCCAGTCATTTGTGTTTTTGTTTGGCTTCATTTAAGAGGAAATAATTCCATCTGTGCAAGGACCGTTTAGACCCGGCGGTAGTGCCGTGCAAAAAACACTTGCAGTTTCTGTTACTCTTTCTGTTCATTTAGATTCTGTTTAATTTCCTGTGAAATTCCAAAATGATAGTGAAAAATGTGTTTTATACATTCCTATAATCTTTGTCCCTGAATTCTAGACCGTGTACCCTCAAACTCTATATTTACACTTTGTAGTTTGCTTAGTATTGTTTTGAGAGTTTCCTGTCCTCAGACCCCTTCCTGCCCTACTGGTTTGTTGGTTCAGGGTGAGATTGCTAAGTTTTGTTTAAAATTCTGTTGTTGGTGGTACCGCCCACAAGTCCCATGCCAAAGTCAAGTAGTGGTAAGATAGACAGGAAGCAGATGGACCAGAGAAAAGAGAACTGTATATTTCTAGGATTCAGCTGCATGTGCATATTTTTAGGATTCAGGTGTGTTTACAGCATATGACAAAAACTGTCCATCACTGCTGACGATTCCCCTGTCTGTGCCCCTCAAACAGTGTTTATTTTGTGTGTCAGTGAGTAGAAAGGATTGAACCGACCCCTAGGTTTACCACTTTCCATATAAAGGCATTACCCAGTTGACTGTAGGAGCATCTGTGGAATGTTTGTTGTTGTTGTTTTTGTCTCTTTTTTTAAAACAATGAATGTGGGGCCTTGGATTTTATAAGAAACCAGTTGAAAGCCCACTATCCCCTCTCTGAGTCTTGTGTGAGGCTTCTTTGATCAGAATTTCTTGTGTGATTTCATAATCATAGAAACATGATTTCATGGTGGAAGTTAAGGGGAATGAAGAAAATCACTTCTCCTTATGTGAGCTGTGGGACAAATGAGGCTTCTAAACTTAGCCAACACACACAAACACGCTCATTAATAAGCTGGACTGTGTAAGTACCCTGTGGTCACTACTGCTAATGTAGAATGCAAAAAAGAAGAGAAACAATTTATTCTAATTTGACCTCATACAATAGACGTATACAATAAGTACGCGGTGATCATACATGACTATGCAAAACTGTCTTTTGTTCATGCAAACATCTTTAATCAGTTTTCCCACACATACTAAAATGCTCACTTATGGCATAATTTACAGTACAGGTGATGATCTCACTAGTATCAAGACAGCTTACGAAAAACCGTCAAACACACTGGTGTGTTTCCGGCTTGTGTTGTATTGGAGTTGCTGTGTAGTGAACCTTAAAAATTATTTGTCAAAGTATTTATATTCAGACTTAAGCTGTCTTTATTTATAGCCAATGTACAGTGCAGTCGATGATTTAATATTATTAACAGCTCATATGTGGAGACAAATCTTTTAAGGATCACAAATGACCCCAGTATCTATCACAGGCGCTGTTCTGTTCCATGTCCAAAAAAACTGATTCGATGTGTAATTATGATTATGCAATATACTGGAGACTCAAAGGCTACCTGATATTGGTCTTTGAGAATTGTTTTATTTTAACAAATCAGTAGCTGAAATATTGATACACAAAAAGTCACTCCCTCGCCTGCTAAATGCCTACATTAACCAGATGCTATAGTCTAAACAGCTCTCTTATTTCTGATCCGTACTTGACCTTGCAGTGACATGGAAAACAAAACCATGGAAATGATCTATAAATATATACAGATTGGATGGGTGATAACATCTGGGGATGCAATAGCTTGTTCTTTTTTAAAATCATGGCTACCTTCAGCACTTTAGTTGTTGTCATCATTTTTTTACTTATCTTTCTTTTTTTTCTCTCTTCCCTCCACTTTGTTTCTGTTTTTTCTGGCTCGCTATGCTGCATGTCCCAGCTGGCAGTGAGGGGGTTTTGTCGAGGCGAGTCTGATTTGGGTGTGTTATAAACTGAAGTTAATGTGGCATTAAGTTATGAAAACTAAATTATGAATAGGGTGCAGGTGTTTCCATTGTTAATTTCTACCAAAAAACAAATAACTGAATTAAGTTTTGACAGAAGAGCATTGTGTTTGTGTGTGTGTGTGTGTGTGTGTGTGTGTGTGTGTGTGTGAGTCCAAGTGCATAAGATTAGAAACGGTAGTGTCAAATTCTAAACAAAGAAGTTAGTTAGACTCAAGACATTTTGAATTAAGACACAAATTGGAGCATTGTAGAGAGCAGAGAACCTGGATGCTCTGATGCATACTCAACTGAGTGGGGACATCTCACAAAGACACATCTTTTCCAATCCTGATATTTATAAAATGTGCATTTGGTTCATCAAACACACAATAAGTATCTGCTGGTTAAATGATAATGCATCAGTCCTGTTTCTGGGTCTCCTTTCTACTGTGGGTCTACTGTTACAAATGACACTGTCACCTTTTTAACACATTGTAATGCTTTTGTTATATTTAATAGAAACAAGCCCCCCAAAAGTCATTAGGGATCATGGTCAGCCAGTCGACTATACATATCTTTAAGTTTTTAAAAACTGCAGTCCATGGGCTCGAATATCAAATATTTGAATCTCTCTAGCTGAATAAAAGTTCAGTGTTGACATTTTAGGAATTAGTCAAAACCAGGCACCAATGTATTATGACTAACCTTGTGTTGTGAATGGGCCCATTTTTCCCTCTTTTTTTCGGTCCGTTTTCAGGATCTTCTTCCTCCTGTATGCTAGCTACCAGGCAATTTATGATATGTCAGCTAGCCCAACTTCACTGACCCTCCAACCACCATTGCTATTTAGTCTTCTTTCAAAGGTACAGCAGAGCACTGTGTTTTAGTTTTTTAGAAGTACTTCAGTCAAAACATGGTATCTGATCTTTAGGTGAAAACTGGATTCCTAACTTCCTGCCAACTTCTAACTCTGCTAAACTTTGTGAACCTCTTGATATCCGAATGTTAAACCTTATTGTAACAGCTGGGGAAGCTGAAAGAGTTTGTCCTGTTTTTCTTTCTCTCAGTGGTCCTGAGTTCAATTTTTAGACTTTGGATCTCGGGATGGCTAGTGATGTCATACTTAACAAGTAGATACATTTATTCGGTCACATTATGCCTTTTTTATTTAAGGCCAAATGTTTTTTTAAGGTGGAACAGGAGATTAGGTCTCAAAAAACTATTAGGCTTGTAAATAAGGAATAATTGAAGATGTTTGGGTCAAGGTATCTTGAAGCACTTCGAATCACACATGTTGTCTGTCATAATAACTGACAACCCAAATATTATAGCAATCTTGTCAATTCACAATTTTATTGGTGTTATTCTTCGTGAACAACTTGCATTTTTTTAAGAAGAATAACTGTTTGCAAAACTAATAATTCGGCCACAAGCACTGGCCAACACTAACTTCTATTATAAGTAACCCATCAGTCAAGTGGGACAAACTTTAACTGGGGAAACTTGAGTAGCCCCACATCCACCTACTGCCTATTACTCTGAGCAACTCCTTAGTTGGAAAGAGACTATGAAGCACTCTGGTTCCAGAGCAGAGAGACAGTTTGTGTGGAGTTTGAGCCCAATTACAGCTAAAAAGTCTCTCAACCTGTCACATCACCTTGGGCTATTTTCCCTCCCTGGCAGGTTATATCGTTATACCTATAGTAAGTTTTCAATGCCAAGGTCATCAGTGTCACAAGTCCCAAAAAGACTGTTTCAACATCCCACTTTATGAAATTTTCCCATGGAAATAACTAGGCCAAGACACGTTATTCTGAATAGAGAGGTTGACTATTAAGGCAGTACTATGAGCTCATATAGAACGTTTTGGAGTTTTAGAAGCTTTGCATTTATATTGTTTTGCTAGAGTATGTTATTATCTGAATCTGGGTACAAATTTAAAGCTTTCTGATAACCAATGAAAGTCATTGCATTGTTAGCAAGTCAAATGCCATGTGGTTGAAACACTGTGGGATGGATGTTAGATTGGAACATAACACAGTATGGTATGGGCTTCAAGAGCTTACAGTTACAAAGATTAAAAAGGAAGGTTTTGTCCTAACATATGACCATTATGAAATCCGAATGATGTAAAATGACATGAACATGCTCACATATGAGTTATAGAAATGGTCTGAATAGAATTAGAGGTGATTTCTATACATTTTAATAAGATACAGATAGTTTTATTTTTCCTAAAACTGTTATTTCAGTTTAATTGAATTCAATCTTATTTAAATAGCACCAGATGTCACCTCAAGATCCTGCAATAATAGAGAGACAACAAAAACAATCACAGGGCATCCTGTTAGCAAGCACTTGGCGACACTGGGAAGGAAAAACCTTTGCATTTTCCCAGTACATGTTTAACACTTTTAAGTCTCTTAAAATTACAAGCATGGTAATACCTATTTTGCTTTATATTATTCAGTACTACAAGGGCATTTGCTTTGAGTGCGAGTTGTTTTGATGAACACTTTCGTCCTGTACTTGATTAAATGCAGACTTATGTCTGTAATGTTTTGCACTTGCACATTCATAAGAGAATACTGGGCCGTGCTACTGAGAAGTGTTCCCGTAGACCTTGATTTGTTTCCATGATTTTCCCAGTGCGGCTGGCAGCACTGTGGACTACTTCTCTGGTCTCTGTGCCAACTCTGTGTGTAGTTGGCAGTGACAGCCAGAGTGATATGGATTATGGACTGTACTGACATGGATTACAGGGCGCACTGAATTCTCTGCTCAGTGTCAGTGTCAGTGTTGTCACTTGGATAAATCTGTGGTTTCCTGTTGGAGGCTGACAAACCTAGCCCTCCATCAACAAGCCTAGATTTACTCTCTGTGGAAATTATACCGAGGTCCTGGCCACATACAAATGCTTGTATGCACACACAGACATGAGTTAAGTCCATGTTTAACAAAGTAAAATATAGTTTTTTGTTTTGTTTTGTTTTGTTTTTTGGCCATTCTCCAGTAAACATGAAATGCGGGCACATGTTTTTCTTTCTCTTGAAACTAAAGGCTTTAATTCATTTTGCTGTTTTGAACTTATTGTGAAGACAATGCGCAACACAGAGTGATACAGTGTATGTCTTGTAAGTTTTGCTGTCAATATACAACTGTTGCAAAATCACAAACTAGTGTTACTTTGGAAATTAATATCTCAAAAGATTTACAACAGCTGAATCTTACCAAAGAAAATTTAGACTGATTCATTCAGGATATACTCTCAGTGAGTGTTAGTTGAGGGTCTTGCTTTTTTTCTGCCTTTTTGTAACACATGCAGTCACACAATTTGATCACCTTAGCTATACTCCCTACTTCCCATTTCTCCTGTCCTCCCATAACACTCCCATGTAAATTTGTTTTCGTCACAGTAAAGTCTTTGCTGTTTTTGTTCCCTCTTAGTCCTTACAACAGAAGCAGTTTCACAACTGTTTGGCTCCAAGTTTGCACAATTCCAAGTGAAACCAAGAGAAACCACCAGAGGAATTGTATGCACTTGTGTATGGATTTCTTTCTCCCTCTCTCTCTTTCTGTGTGTGTGTGTGTGTGTGTGTGTGTGTGTGTGTGTGTGTGTGTGTGTGTGAGAGAGAGAGAGAGAGAGAGAGAGGGAGAGTAAGAAAGGCTAAAGGACAGCATGCCGAGGAGTGGATTAAACTCTCATCTATCTTACTCGATACCATCTCACCATGCCTTTTTCATTCCCTGTCCTCCATGTTTCAGGAAGCGCATGCTTTCATTAGTGCAGAGAAAGTGGAGGATGTGACAGAAGAAAAGATAAGAGCTGAGCTCAGCAAGGCCCCAGCTCATACTCCCACACATTTTGTGCGAAGGAGCTCTAAGTCTGCAGAAAAGGAGGAATTAGTGGTAAGTCTCCTGTAATGCTTCTGCTATCCATCAGAGGGAGACAAAGTCTATAACATATATATAATGACCCTCGAATACAAAACCCCAGTGACTTCTGTGTTTTAGGAGTTATTTTAGCCTTCTTTATGTTTTGTAATCAATAATATGAAAAGATTAAAACATACAGTGTTTTTTAATATAACAATTGAGTAGGACTTAACCATGCAAAAAAATAAAAATAAATAAATTTAAAAATAAAAATATATATATATACATGTAGTGGAAAATTCATTGAATTGCATTTACTCAAAACCTTTTATTTTATTTTTTTATTAGGGTACCAACTACAGAAAAACTAATGCTGCAATGGAGATGAGACTGATAAATAGAGACTCCTTCTGGGCACGAGCAGAGGTACCCTTTATACTTTTTGGTGTGGCTAAATGTATTTCAGGGGCTCTTTTAAAGGGAGTTACAGCTTGAGTTAAAACTGAAGTGAAAATACAGAATAGTTTTTGTACTGTGACCTTTACTTTTTTGGTGTGTATATCAGCGTGAAGAAGAACAAAGGAAAGAAGAGGAGAGGAGAAGAGGAGCTGAGGAGAGACGGCGCCTCGAAAGGGAAAGGATTCTGAAAGAACGAAGGGATGAAGAGGAGAGAGACAGAAAAATGAACGAGAAACTACAAATGATTGAGGAGCAGAGGTTGAAATAATGTCGTTTTCCTGTCAGTAGTGCCTTTTAGTCCATGTTTTGCACAGATAAAAAAAAAAAAAACAATGTGGTAAAGTAGATTAGATGATAATTGTATTGTATTTGACGATCTGTACTTGATGACATTAATATGGTGCTGATTTCCTTTTGTTTTTTTTTAATGTCTTGCAGAAGGAAACAGGCAGAGCAAGAAGAAGAGCTGCGCAGAGAGGAGAAATCAAAATGGGTGCGTGAAAAAGTCTTGCCAAAACTCGCTTGAAACACCAAGACAAGATAGACTTGTGGCTCCTCTGAATATGAAGTTTTCAAATTGCATCTTAACAATGCTACTGTAAATGAAAATGGCCCTGTGCAATACTGAAAAAGAGTACAGAGTCTCCCTTTGCTCTTTACTTGAGGATGTGTGAGTGTAGGCTGCTTACAAAAATTTTAAGATTAGGCTTAAAAGTTTCCCTTTTGACAAAGCACATAATTAGGGCTGGATCAGGAACTGGACCCTGAACCCTCCCTTAGTTGCACTGCAATAGGCCTCGGCTGCTGGGGGCTTCCCATGACGGGCTATTTGTTTCATCTTCACTCACTCTGTTTATACATGGCTCTGCATTTAATCATGAGTTATTAATCATCTCTGGCTCTCTTCCACAGTGTTTATTTTAAACTATCTAGCTCCCCTCATGCCCAGCTATTCGGAGAAGATGGCTGCTCCGCTTTGAGGCTGGTTCTGCAGGTTTCTTCCTGTTAAAAGGGAGTTTTTCCTTTTCACTGTCACTCATAGGGGGGTCATACGTTTTTTAGGGCTGTCTCTCTATTATTGTATGGTCGTTATCTCACAATATAAAGCACAAGATAAAGTAAGAGGAGAGAGTAGTGGTGATTTCTGGCTGGGCGTTAATGATAGCTCACAATCTAAGTTTCACATTGTCTGACACAACAACAGTGTTCCGCCTTCCTGTTATTCTTTTTTTTTTTTTTTATTAGTCGTACCTTCATAAAGAGATAAAAGCTTTGAAATGCTTATTTGATGTTTTGCCTCTCTGCAACCCCTACTGGCCTTGAAGTGGAAGTGCTTGATTGTCTTTCAGTTGTACGCAACTGAGAAGGTGTGGATAAAAAGGCATGCCTGCAGAGGCTTGCACACCTTCCACTCTTTTGCTGCTGGAGCTCATACTCACTGTCACTTAGTTATTTACATGAAATTCTCTCTTTTGCAAACTCAAGCGCCTCCAGCCTCTATTTCATGCTGCAGCCCATAAGCTGGCCCTTACACCGAGCATGTAAACATGATTGCATATGTGTTTTTGCACTGACAGGAGCAGCAGCAGAGGGAGCACGAGGAAGACATGAGGGCTCGTCTCAGACGGAGTGAATCTATAGAGAAAGCAGCAGTAAGTGATTCTTGTACTAATATAAAGATGCACGTAGCTCCACTAAATGTTGCGCTGAAGTAGCACTAACCCAACTAAGTGCACACATGTGTACATGTGTACATGTTGGCACTACACCGCTGGATTGGAAAAAGTCAAAGGAAATGGTTAAGATATTGAATATGCTTACTGTATTTTACTTGAATGGCAGGAGGCAGCAGCGCTAGTATCCCAACGCTCCATGAACCCCAGGGAGTTCTTTCGGCAGCTGTCATCATCATCGTCACAAAGTCCCACCAGCCCTGGATCCTCCCGCACTGGTAAGAGCTTCAAAAGAAAGCGATTCTATCACGCATTCGCCCGAAGTAGCAGACATGGTTATACAAACACAAGAATAAGCCCTAGATTTCAGTGCATCCACTTTCAAGTTTTGTTTGTTATAAAACGTGTTTTTCATGTTTTACCTTCTAACACCAGTTTTTTTTTTCTTTCTACCCAGGCAGGCCGTTCAGACGATACCAGCGGAGCCTGACAGACACAGCCTTCATCTTCTCTAAAGCAGAAGAGAGTGCAGCATCCTCCCCTCGCAGTTCTCCCCTGGTCTCCCCCTTTTACCGGGCTCCTCCTTCCCCCATTTACCGTGCCGTCTCCCCCCCCATAAGCCCTAATTTCTGCCTCGCTGCAGCTCCGCAGAAGCCCAGAGCGCCCACGTCACCCCCCTTGTCTCCTCTTCGTCCTGTCCCTCCAGTTTCACCTCTTCCTAGCATTCCACAAACTAATAACCAGGCTGCAGATGAACCCAAAACTACATCTCCAACAGAACCTTCTGCACCTCCAGCATCACCTAGTCTCTTGACTTATTTGCCCCCCACTTTAGCAAATGTCAACCCCTGTGAGGCACAGCCAGACACCCAGCCTGACGAATCAGCTTTGCACTCCAAGCCTCTTCTGCCTTCAGAGGCTCCAGGAGCTCCTCTTAATGAGACTCCACAGCCAAACAGTGGTAGGGTGAAACATGATGCAGTCAGATATATTTCACTTTATTTGTACCATACCTTTTCTGAAGGAAAATACTGACAAGCAAGAAGAATATTTAGGAAGATGCAAAATTAAGAAGAAACATATTTATCTGTTTAAAACGTGTCCTTCAAAGTCATTAATGGTTTAGCGTGCAGGAAACTTTCATTGGTACTTATTGCAAAAGCTACTCCACATACTGCTGTAAATCAGCCCAGGGCTGTTAACCAATGGCTTGTGAAACAGAAATGATGATTACACATACCCTCAATGTGCACTTTAAAAACATGCATGCTTATTAATACACTGATGTTGTTTTGTTTTTTTGTGTGCATTTATAGCTTTATAATTTTCTAATCCACAGACCTCAACACAGCCAGTCATGTGCACACTGAGCTGGTCTCAGACACTGGCTACAAAGTACAGGCTGTGCTGGTGGAGGAGGATGAGGAAGAGGATATGGAGGAGCAGGAGGAAGATAATCCTGAAACAAAACCAGAGCCTTTTGCTGTCACCACAGAACCAGCCCTGATAGAAATAGAGGAGGAAGAAGAAGAAGAAGGAGAAGAAAAAGAAAAAGAGGAGGAAGAACAGGAAGAACAGGAGGACCATGAGAAGGAGGACAAGGAGGAGGAGGTGATGGAAGAATTAAAAGAGGAAACTGAGCCAGCATCAATCGAGGAACCAGCTGAGATAGAAACGGATGAAGAGGAGACAAGGGAAAATGGAGAGAAGAATAATCAATCAGAAGACAGTCAGCCCACTGCTGAGCTTTCAGAGAAACAGGAAGACTCAGCAGTTGCAGGTAGCCCTCAGCTTCTTACAGAAACCTTTTTTAAAGTGGATTGTTACAGTGTCATTATTTCTAAATGCAATGCTGCAGTTTTTTGAAAATGATACTTTAACATTAACAAACCAATCTTTTAGATGCCGAACCAGTTTGTCAAGGAATCGAACATGAGACCGTAACACTGTCGAGCAACGGGATCGGACTGGGAGATGACACAGCGGAGCATAATGGCATAGGTCGGGCAACCAGTGACGGTTCAAACAATGCTTTTGTTTTTTGATATTACATGAGCGCACCAGTTGAAATAACGAGTGATTTTCACACTGATCTTCCTCAGTGCAATGTGTGAATCCATCTGAAACTGAATTCAGCACTTCAGAGGTGACTATGTGCTACAGTCTCCACGGCACTGCAGAGGAGGACGACATCAATGAAGATGAGAAGCAAGAGATCTCAGAAAATGGAAAAGAGGTGTTTTGTCCACAGACATGCAGACAATAATATTGCTAATGCAAAGCCCACAAAACCTGTTTAATGTAATTAATTATTTTTTTTAAAAATTCAAACTAAATTGTATGATGTCATCTCTACCAAGTGATGAGGACTGTTTTAATTGTGTCACTGAATGCCACAAAAGAACAAGTCTGTTGTGTAAATTGTATGGAACGCCATATGGGTGGTACAGTTTAGAACAGGCGTTACTTCAACAGGAGGACTTTTGTGCATTTTTTGCGAAATAATAATAATAACGATAATAAAAATAAGAAAGGGAAAATCATAGTAAAATAACATGGAAGCTGTTCAGTGATTTTTTTTTTTATAGTTTTTGAAGTTGAGGTATGTTATTTATCATCCAATACTTGCTAGTAGCGCAGACCCACAGATGATTTTGACCTTTTCATTTGAATTGTTAAAAACAAGTAAAAAAGAAAAAAAACATATAAAATGAAAGTTCATGTGAGAAAGTTTTCGTGAAAGTTCATGATTTTCTTTTTTTTTTGCTTTATTCAATCTTCTGAATTGTAGTTAAACATGAAATATATTTTCTGATTATAGTCTTTCTCTGCTCCGTTTTCCTTTCCACTTCAGGTTTTAGCCGAGCAACAGATATGCGTTCGAGCTCTTTACGACTACCAGGCAGGTAAGCTGCCTTTCAGAGGATAATCGGCATGCATGGGAACATAAAGTGCCTCCATTCACAATAATTACACTGTGATTATCGGATCTTCACCGTGTTATTTTGTTGTTCTTCACAGAGGACGAATCTGAGATCTCCTTTGAACCGGGTGACATCATCACGGACGTGGAGACGGTGGACAAAGCCTGGTGGAGGGGATGGAGCAAAGACGGACGTCAGGGCTTATTTCCTGCCAATTATGTGGAGACCATATAGTCAGGCAGACACACGCTAGGACAAAGATACAGACACACATAGACACACACTCAGGGACGCCATCTTCCCTTACGTTAATGCGTATTTTTTTAACTTAATCCTCCCACTGAAACTTTGTACTGTCTATTTTGTTGGAAGAATAAAGAAACATGAGGATCCCTGTTTTGTAGGGAGCAAAAAAGAAAAGTGTAACTCACGATTTTGATGTTTTTGAGGAAAACAAAAATTCTCACAAGTGTGCAGAAATTACCCAGCCTCATTTTCTCGGATAAAATAGAAGACCTTCTCTTACACCAAAATAACTTATTTCCTTTTGAGATGCAGTAGAAATGTTGGTGGGAGAGATCAGATCACAATGACAAATGATCACAAACTTTTTTTTTTTGTCAAAGAAACACAAACAGATTTTTATAGTGTATAGTCTCCTTTTTGATCCACGCATATAACAAGCATTTCACTCTGCTCGCCATTTGTATACATGTATCAGACATCGTCTTATAATCATCCTCCTGTATTCCGAGTTATTTTGTAGCACGGCGTTTGTTTCTGAAAGTCTCAGCGCACAGTTAAATTACCCAAACCAGAACTGAGGTATAGCAAACGATAAAAAAATAATAACTATATTTTAAATTGGGCTATATTTTGTTCATATGGTGATCTCCTCCCATGCTTTTTGTGATTATAGCTTATCTTTTATTTGCCTAGATATTAACAAATTATTGCGTTATACCAACACAAAGATGATCTGAAACATCTTCCAGGTTTAATCCTCTTTAATATCATTATACTCTACACTGTATATAATAATGTAAAAAAAGTCCTTTTTCTATCCTTGTTTATATGTTTGTATGTTGTATGCTTGTTTAATGCTCTTTTATTTTGTATTTACTCCAAACTTACATAGCATCTACAAACAAAACTATCTTTAAAAGTTTGTCTCCTGCTTATTTCTTCACTTTTACTGTTTCAAACAATCAAAATACAGTGGTTACTCTCTTTATTGTTAACTGTCTCTTTCTTTAAATAATATTAATATGCAGCATTGATAATATTTTACAGCTAAAGCCTTAGCCATGTGCTTTTTTAAGTATCGGGAAAATGTAGTTATTCTTTTTCAGAATTCAAGGACTTTTCTTAAAAAAGGATTTTTAAAAATTGACTCGACATTGTATAAACACAACAATAACACACGGTTTACTGGCCATCATACGGTATACTTGCAGCCAAAACTTGACACCAACATCAGTCTTGCAAAAATCACATTCATTCAGCAGTAAGAACACATTAATATCTAAATAGCAAATTGTAACAGCAGAACTTCATGAAAATTGCAATTTTTTAAAAAGTTTTTATTTCTTTAAGCATTTAGTGTTGGGGATATTTTAATATGCAGGTATTTCCATCACACATACTGTGCCCTGATTATTAAAGAACAACAACAAAAAAATGGTTGTAGCAGTGCTATATTTGCACCTATAGGTGGAGACATTGCCTTTTCCAATTTGTCAGTGACAGCATTTTTGAAAGAGAGCTCAGTGAAATGAACAGATTCCTCAGGACAAAAGGCAAAATATTTTGACAGGCAGAGAGGGGGCTCATTGTTACACACAGTTTAGAAGTGGGATATCCTGATGTTTCCAAAGCTAAAAATTGCTAATGCTTCTACACCTTAAACAGGATTTTCCCCTAGGGTAATAATGATTGATTGAATTTGACATTAATATTTTTTAACCATACACCTTTAATATTTATGGGGGGCTAGGTTACGGTCTTGTAGTGCCAGTTCAATAACAGCGTTTGGCAGATGTGCCTCTGTTCTGAAATAGAGAGGTAATGTTTGACATGGGTCTCATCCTGCTTGAACTGATGCCTGTTGACAGACTGACTAAATCTATCCAGGAGACTATTCTGCTGAAGTTATCCCAGAAGGCTAATCATCAGTGATATGTGTGAAAGGGTGATGAGCCTCTTATGAAATACTAATTGGTTTACAAGGACAAAACCATGAAAACCTGAAATGAGCAAAACCGTGAGACAGAAAAAAAAGTAAAAGTTTTAAAGCCGCAGTGAAATGAGTAAAAATGGATACATAGTGTAATGCCAATGTATATAATTTTACAGTCATATGCATGAGAGAGATAAACAGGCACAGAGTGAGAGATAAACTCAGAGCAAGAGGGCATCTGTGCGCAGAGAATGTAAGAGCAAATCAATTGAGACAGTTGCGCCCCCAATTCTCTCGTGTTGCCAGATCCCTGTTCTCATGGTCATCCCCACAACTCAAGATATCCCTTGTCTCTTAAGATTAAGGAGATTGATAGGGAGACACCGGCTAATGTGCCAGTCAAACTTTCCCTTCCCCTTTGTCTTTAGGCTGTTCCTTCCTTCTGTGACCCTCATCACTAACAAAACCCCTTTGAGTAAGGTGCTAAAGCACCCCCCCTCCAATCCCCACCACCCCTACATTCCCTTTCCTTTATCTGTTATTTAACTGACAGACCCTATCTGACCGGTCGAGGACTGACGAGTGTGGGACGGCTGAGGTGAAATGGCGGTAGGGAAGTGCCACTCACTGTAGTGTTATCAGCACATTGCCAATGACAGAAACCTAATCTGACCTGGCTGCTGATGGCTCGTGGCCTGTTGGTTGTGTTTCTGTTCCGAAGCTGATTCTGGCGACCCCTGAGATACTTGTAAGGGGAGGATAGCGAGCACACACGCACAGCGATGGATGCGCATAAGCGTGGGTACGCACGTGCAACACGCATACGTTTACAAAAAAATGTGCGCGTTCACTGCTCTTAGTCCAGATTTCGGAGGCGAGCCCGTAGCCCTCACCACTGTTATCTTCAACTTTTTGTAATTAATTATGTTTGAAAGTGGTGTCAGTTAACATAAGACAAAAAAAACCCTCCATCCCACCTTCTTCATCCTAACTGTAAACACCTGGGTGACTTTCTTTTTCTTTTTGGCTGAGTTTTCTGCAGTAGGAAGCGTAAAGGATGGGGTCACCCCCTCTCTCCTCGAGGCTTCAAGTTACCTTAACAGTCTTTGGGTAAGAAAACTGCATGTTCAGATCTTCCCTTCTCCAAAGTGCTGTAAAGCAAACAGTCCCTATTGTCCTCTGCTTTGGTAAAGGTTTTAGCGGAGCTCAGGCATGCAGTTTTATTCTTAAAATACTTAAGAAGCTCCTGGTTTTCCTCGTCCCTTGCTGAAATAAAGATCAGTATTTGTAGGTGCAAGCATGCATGAGCCCTCGCTGAGAAAATGGGTTTCACTTTCTTTGTGGTTCTTTGTTCTTTAGGGCAAACAATCAGTGTAAGCAACATTTTATATGAGTGGATCAAACATTACACACTGGGAATAGATAGCTAGCATGGTGGTGTATCAAAAAAAGAGAAGAAGACGTGAATCCAACTGATGCAGTTTGCTTTTGAGACAATTTCAAAGCTACAGCAGTTATCTAGGAAGAATTTCTCCAAACTGTTATCCAACATAAATCAGCTTTAGCTTGGTGATAATTCCATCTGGCTTAAGTCTTGATTAAACCTTTGCTTTTAAACTCGTCTCTTGTTCTTGACATTGTCATTTTCTGTTTTCCCTTTAAAGATAATCTTCAAAACCGCTGAAGTAGATAACGCCTCGGAAGCTAATGATGGCTCCAGCCAAGATTTTACTGTCAGCATAGAAACCGGCCCATTAACTTCTGAAGCCCTCTTTGGCAAAGCTCCGTATCCCTTCCATTGCCATCAAAAGCTATTTTCCTCGGCCAGTCCCACACAACCCTAACAATGAACAGAGGATTAGAACATCTCTCAGTCTTGAAGCAAAAAAATTGCAGAAATGGATTTAAAGAAAAACAAAATCTCTTTTTAACAATCATTGGTGAAAACTAGTTGGCAGCATTTCCACATCAGGATTTTTCCTGACGTGATTCCCGAGAGGCGGTTTTTGCTTTTACGATACAATTCCTGCGCTTGCAATCAGCCAACATGTGGCATTGTGATCCAATCACAGAGATTTTTCCCCCCTCTTCAGTTTATAAATGGTTAAATCTCTCAGTCTATTGTGAAGGAATCTTCAAAGTGGATGGAAACCACAGGGGAACATTGGTAGTTGTTAATTAATGCAACAGAATCTACAAATGCTTTATTTTACTGATTCAAAAGAGGAAAAACATGCTTTGAATCTAGCAACAGGCACGTCTAAATCTCTTACCTCATCTTCAAGCTGTTACCCTGGACAATGAGAAGCTGTTGTTTCTCTGAAAACCATAAGTATTTTTTTAATAACTGTGCTTTGGTTCCAGAAGAAATCTTTCTTTCTCTGGTCTAGATTTATTGTGTCTTTATTCTTCCTGATCATTTATGTTTCCATTCAATAAACTGACATAAAATGTGTTTTGCTAAAATGATCTTTTGTGGTCTTTATGGCTATCGCTGTTTTTAAAGGGAAAGGGGAAACACTACACATGAAAGGCAACTAAAGCGAAACTGGCAAAGATAAGTGATAACTTCAGATTTTCTAAATCGCTTTAAATCCATGGAATGAGTGGTTTAAGGATAATTTGTGATTGTGCACACAGTCATATCCAGAGTAGTGTTGGCAGTTGGTTGAAGAATAAAGAATTGTTATCAATAAGAATTATGACCTTAAACTGGGGACTAAATTGTAATCGGTAGACATAAAAGTGCAGGCAAGATCCTGGAGGTCAATTACGGGGTGAGCTGTCTCTTACCCTAAAGACTAACAGGGGTGAAAATCCCTGTCCCTTTGGTGGCTGACACGCGCACACACATATCCACTCTGGGTTTCAGACACATTGCCTTTGGCACCACAATCGCTGCCAGATGCTGTGACTTTCTTTCAGACAATTCATTTCACAAGTATCTCTGAAAGAGCAATGCCGATGGTAGGTTTTGAAAGAGACAAATGTACATACGCGCGCGCGTGTGTGTTTTAACAAGTGATGGAGTTATGCCGGTGGCAGTGAGAGAAAAGGACACATATGAGATCAGATAGAGACTAATTCACAACCTGGCCTAAGGACACCAGGCAGGATAATGTGAGACATCTTTTCTCACACCATTTAGGCTAGTCCCAAAGGGACGCAGTGTTTATTTCTTGGCTGAACTGCATGATTCAACCAAGAAAAGTACCAGTGACAAAGGACTACAAAAACATAATGTTTGATTAACTTTTAAACAATATTAATCCATCCACTTCCAATTATTTCACTCTGCATAATGTCTATACAACGTATATAGAACACTTTGCTGTTCCACTGACTGTGATGTTAACCGTGCAGATTTATAGTGGAAGAGACATCCAGTGCCAGCCCTTGGCAGCCCAGGCACGGTGCCCGCCCCAAGGGAGGTAGATGATGGAGAGCAAACAGCTAATAATTAATACCATGATTACACAGGCTGCAACAACACTGGGAGACAAACCTTCACACACCCGGGCAGGGTCCTGACGAAGACTGATAGCACCGGAGCATGCAAGTACATGCACAGATGCACAAATAGACATGCACTGCGTCTGTCACGTGCATACTAACTCCAACCAGAACTCACACAATCATTGCCATAACATCTAACATCTCTTTGTTCACAGACAGATCAATTAAGGCCACACTAAAGGATCGCCAAGATAAAAAAAAACAAACAGTATTCTCATCACGCTGTTTTGATTTTACTAGACCTCTGCAACATGGAAATGAAAGCCCGTCTCCTATTCTATTCTATTACGCATTCCTCAGATGAACCACTGCTGTTTGCTCCTCACTGTAAACACCAGCCACTTTATATTAATTCGGCTCCTCCTGCAAGTCTTTTAAAGTAAATAAATCCAACTTGCTAACCAACCACAAAAAGCCTACCTGTCAAATGTAGAGGTGATACTGTTATTCCAAGGCTAAAATGACTAAAAAATGTGTTTAGGCTGTAGCAAAAGTGCCTAGACCCCCCATGCAAGTGTGGATGAAACATCCCATCCATATAGCCATTACTTTAGCCACACAGAAGGATAACAACATAAAAACGTCACAGTCACCCTCATTAGCAGCTGGGATGGGGTTCTTTTCATTTGTATGTGCATGCACGAGGTCCGTGATGGCTTCCATATGGAACCCCCTTCATTTTTTAATCTAACCAGCATCACGTTACTTTGGGAATGAAGTGATTCCAATTTCTCCCAAACCACAAGCATTTTTCTAAATGTGCTCGGCATGTCCAGGATTTCCTACCATTTGAAAGGATGCAGAGGTGGGTACGGCGTGTGTTTTCACTATGGTGTGGCTTGACTATCTCCCTCATATATGAGTGTGTCAAATCCCGGGAAGGCTGGAAATGTGGTGTGAAAAATGTGTGCAGTAATGTGTATGTGAAAATGTGTGGGTGAGTGTGTGTGTGTGTGTGTATATATATAGAGAGATGCCAACCATGAAGGGGCCATGCAAGGCCCGGGGCCCACGTCCTCTGGCCACCACTTCCTACTGCTTCGTGCCACATTGACTCGGTTTCCATTACCACAGTGGAAGGAACAATAAAGGGCTGATGTGGATGTGTGGTCTACCGACACAGCAGAGACCTGGACGGCCTAGGACAGACTGGACTGAGCTAGTGAAAACATGTGTGTGTGTGTGTGTGTGTGTGTGTGTGTGTGTGTGTGTGTGTGTGTGTGTGTGTGTGTGCTTGTCAAATATTAACAACTCAGTCTGCTCACTCTGCATATTTATTGAGCTAATTTTCTCATGAAATATGTGGTGTTTTCACTGATTTCATTTCTTTTTAATACTGCAACTTAAATTATTGTTACATAACTCTGCGCCTTGTCCAAAACAGTGTTCGTTTGACATTTCTTTGTTACTGGAAAGTGTGCCCTCCCTCTGCCTGACCCCAGAGAAGAAAAAGAACTTAAATCTTCAGCATAGATGAAAGAATTAAACTAGATAAAAAAAAAAAAACAGAGCTGGCTGTGATATTACTGACAAACATGAGCTTATGTTGCAGAAAAGAGTTTCTCGTCTCTTTGTTTTTTTTGTTTTTTTTTTCTGTTTGAGGAGATGATGACACATTTGATCCTGTCTCACGGCGTCACATGTCAGACTCCTCATGCCCTGACACTCTGACAGCTCACAACCCGCGAGGCAAAGGATCATGGGTGCTGTGTCAGGCACAGCGGGGAGGTCGGGGGAAGGCAAGCTAAACGCACGACGTGCGTTTCCGCATGTCACTGTGCGCGTACGTGCCTGTGTGTGATTTTATGTGTGACTCGGGGTTGTGTGTGCATGTGTGTCAGTCTGAAGGGATGGATGCATGCCAAAGGCGAGAGCAACACCATGTCAGACTGCTAGTAGACGATCCCCGTTTCAGATACACTAATACAAACAGTCAGCTCAGCCATGAAACCATTTCCTCCCGTGACTCCTCTACTCCCTTCCTCTCTGCTCTATGTGCGTCAGCAAGGTATGGCAAGGTGCATTAGTCATATGTTAGTCTCGAGCTTAGACACACACACAGACAGTGTGGAATCAGGGTGCGACGGACAGTTAATATCAAACAACAGTCATCGAAAATCGATTTAATGAATCGTGACAGTACATGAAGCTTACATTAATGTCTGCATAACGTTTGGTGACCCATGCCAATTAATATGTTGCATAACCAAATAACAATATCTTGCCAGTCAAAAATGACTGTGACACATTTGCTCTCATAAAATTAGTCATCATGGGTGAATTTCAGACTTTTAAGTGTGATTAATATTAATAGATGTGAGTTTTGGTGGGGCTTATTAGCTCTCTCTCTCACACACTCTGTAGCTGAAGGGAATTGAAGAATTATCAGTGATGTGAGAGACCGCTCAGTGGGTCAGTGGATAACCTATCAAAGTTAACGTCCATGACTCTTCAAAGCTGACAGGTTGAATGTGTAAGCCTTGGATGCAATATATCCCAAAAAATTAATCTGATGAATGCATGTATTTAACAACTTCCTGCAACACACAGACAGTGAAATTTACATATGTGGCTATTAAATATGTCCATATTTTATATTCTTTCAAAAAACCACTTTCCTAGTTACGTTCCTTTGTAAAGCTCCACAACCTGCTGATACACCTTACTGCAACTCTGTCATACAGATACTGCTTTCTTATAATATTTTTATTTTCTTTGGTTAGTTCTGTAAGATGACAGTTTTACTGTGGCTATTTTGAGGCTATTTTGAGTTACCTTACATGTGCTTTGACACTTTCATTTTTAGTTTGACTTAACTCCGGATTACGTCACAAAATGACCTGTGGACCTTATCCACAGTTGACCTCACTTGGGTATTGCATCGAAAATGAGCATATACATTCTCGCTACTGAAAATCTTAAAATTGGTTTAGGCAAGAGTGCTGCTTGTGTAGAGGCTGTGTCGCTGTCACTGGACAACTACCTTTTCTCTTCTCATGTGAGTACAGTGGCCAAGAAATGTATAGAATGTTTATATGTTTTATTTTACTGAATTTATTTCTATTGATCTGTGGGTTTTTTTCTTGTTTGTTAACAAACATGTAAACCATTTTGGTCAACTGTGTTGCTGTAGAATTGAAACTGACATTGACACAACAAAGTAGGACATTTAAGCTCTCATGTAGAGCCCTGCTGGGCAATGTCTGGAAAAGTTCTGGGCCAGAACTTATTATATGTGATTTTATAAGGAATACAGCAATTATTTTGCAGTATAATCCATTATAATGCATTTTCATCCAAAGTTTCTTTTTCTTCTTTGGGTGAACGAAAACATGCTCGAAAAACGATATTTGAATTCGCTTTGTAGGTGATGTCTTCCTATGACAAAAACTAAAGTAATTTTTCTCTGCGATTCTGGGGATTTTGGAAGTGAACGTAAATTCTCAATGAAAGCGCGCTCGCATGAATGGGGCAAACATTATCGCCATGGCAACGATAGTATTAAATAAATAAATGACCAGGCCTACAGTGTAATTGCCCATTAGAGGCTGGAATATTGCACGGTTAGGAGATCTCTCCAACAAAGACCATTCTGTAGTTTAAACCAGAGAGCAATCATAGTACATATGAAGCTAGCATGGAAATTGTGATGGCCTCATACAAAGATATGAATAGTAGGCCCATAATAGTTGTGGTTTTGCCTGAATGATTGCTTTTGAATGAACAGTTGGTTATAGCATTGGCTTGAAATAGTTCTAGCTGTCTGCCACTGTCAAACAAAAAGAGTACTGCATACTTTCAGTGTTTTGGTCAAGATGTAATGTTTTTTACAGGTGTATGAATCTTGGAGTAATTGGTAATGGGCAGCAGCAACTGGGGCCTCTGTGTGCCACCTGGAGAATAACATCAACCCTGCCAACCACCACCCATTTACACCCCCTAGCACACACACAGTCTCTCTCTCTCTCAAACACACACACACACACACACACACACACACACACACACACACACACACACGGTGTGTAGACACTGTAGTCACAGAAAGGATGTTCCTTGGAAGCAGAAAGAGCGAAAACTGGCTCTAAATGTAGATGTATAAATAGTCCCCACACTGCACAACATGTTCTGTTTTGATGTAATTATGGTGCAGGACGAGTCTGGTTTAGCAGAGAGCGCTCTTGGGCAACCGTTGTGGGGTCTTTAACAAGGCATTTGGTGAGAAAAACGGTTGCACCTGGCTGAGCTCGGTGTGTTTTCAGAGTATGAAGGAAAAGAAAGGAAAAGACAGAAGTGTAAGCAGGTAGAGAAACTGAAACGTAAAATATGAAGAGGCAAACACACAAACACACGCGCACACACTTACACACATTCACACGGTTACAGGAACACCTGGACTTGATGAGAGCCAGATGTTCAGGACAGTAAAGCCTTCTGTAAAATGGAAAACAAAGCAGATTGAAAGATAACAGAAGCTGGGGCCTGTATCTGCATTGAAACACATCATTTAGAACACATGCCGGCATATTGGATTGATTTAATTTGCACACATGCCTTGAGAATGATAAGCTTGTTAACGAAACTTTGTGCCGGTATCTATAATGACTGAGTGCAAACTCTATATTTTTTACTAATGGGACTGGGAGTGTTGCACTGTCCCACAGAGTAAAAGTAGAAATATATGTGGTGAACACAAGGGGGAGCACTTATTCTTTCCCCATCTTTTCCAGGCCACACAGCCTGCCCTCACTTCAGCACAAGCAATCTTTTCCAGTCCATTGTTCCCTGCTATAAATCAGGAACTACTGAGTGTTTGTGTGTCTGTGTGTGTGTGTGAAAAGACCAGTCAGTCTAATCAACCAAATCACACCCACCCACACATGCCATATAAATATGGAATATTTACAAAAAGCAGCATTGCTCCTTAACAAACTTAAACTTTTCCGAAATGTTAGTGCCCAACCTAAATAAATAAAAAAAAAATTTTAAAAATCGTCAGGCGCACGCCAAACACTGACATTAAATCTGTAACCTTTTCAGGACATGCGAGGAACTGTAGTAATTTCAAAACACAATGGAGCTCAACACACTCCCTCTTAACACTTGTACAGGCCCGTGGCATTGAATGATTTGAATTCTTACTCTGGTGAGTTTCCCCCCTCCGTGAATTAATTAGTCTTTGCCAAAGCGGGCCACATTTGTCATTTGAATTTATGCTAATGAGCGCCGAGGTCTCGTGGAAGAGCTGATAGGCCGGAGCAGCTGCTCTGTCCTTGCGGGGCCTAACTGTCTCCCCCTTTTTAACTGCTCCATCTCTCTGTCTACTCCTCTGTCTGGCTCCTCATCTCATTTCTCTCTTTCAGGTTTTGTCTGCTTCTCTACCCCCCACACCTTCCTCTGCCCTGTTCTCACTCTCCCTTTTGCTCCTTCCCTCTTTTGCGCGCTCTCTCTCTTTCTCTGTCTCTCTCCCCTCCTTGTCTCTCCTCCTGCGGCCTTATCATCCCACCTTCTCCTTTTCTCCAGCCTCCTTCAGGTGCTGGGCTCCATGACCTGTCATTGGTGAAGAGACTGCCCATGTCCCAGGCTGATAAGCCAGCTAATTATCCAACACTTCACACAGGGAATCGGCAAACAGACAGCTACACACAGGCTGCAAACACTGTATGCACACACCAGTAGGACATACAAAAAGTTATAGATAGATAGATAGATAGATAGATAGAGAGAGAGATAGAGAGATAGAGAGAAATAAGTAAATAAATAATATAAGGGGAAGGTAGAGTTTGAACCACAATATTTTGGTCATAAAATAGCCCCTCCTTTCCAGTCCTGTATTATGCTGTTATAAGTGAAAGCTGGTTGAAAAGTCAGTGGCGTATCTTGGCAGCAATTTTTGGAGCTGAGCACTCCAATCCAGCCTTCCAGGCTCCCAAGTTGATGGAGCAGAAATAAGCACTTTGGTGCTCTTTCTGCAATGTTCAAAATGCAGCATTGGTGCAGGGAGAGGTCCATATTCTGTAATGTTCCATTTTGAAGTTCGCTTCAAGTCGTGTCAAAGGGCTTAAGATAGTGTGCGAGGACAATCCAGCCAGACAATCACATGTTTTCCTTTTTTCATCCGGTAATATTTTGATTTGTGATCTGCTGTGGCTGGTAGTGGGGAGGTGGGTGTGGAGGGCAGCCTATAGAACGCAACAAAGAACAGAAACAGCACTTTGATAAATTCTTCATTTAGTGTGATCAAAGAATTTACCTTTGGCAGTGTTTTTCCCCTGTGTAATAATGACAACCTTTTTTTTCTGCTGGAGATTTTCCTATAAAAATAGAGCGACCAGCAGTGGATAATGAAAAGTTTAAGAAATCTTAACTATTTGATAGGATACGTTTTTACTTCAAGTCAAGTCAGCTATCATGTGGACTAAATTTTATTTACTGTAGAGCTTCTAATAGGCTTAGCATGGAAATGTTGAGCAGATACCATATTTATACTTTTTAGACTTAATCAAATTACATTGGGAACTTTATATGTTTATCACATCGTTCCCAACACCCTAGAGTGTCTTCAGTAATTTGGCTCAGATACATTCCACCTACTCAAAGAGGAGAGTGAGGACTAATGTCATTTCGAGGGGATTATTGTGATCTTTCAACACATCTTTGGGGAGTTAAGCATGTTGTTAAAGAGAGGAAGGGAAAAGCAAGGAAAGTGATAAAAACCCCATCACAGAGCCTCTGTTTTAACTTCCACATTTTCTCCCCTCTCTCTCCTCCGTTCTCTGCCGTCTTCTTCCTCACAGCACCAAAAGCCATATTATGTGCTTGTCAAGATGGATAAACCCCTCAGCCAAATGTTCAGATGAAAACAAATAAGTAGGAGACGTTCATGTAATCGCTTCTGCCAGAGAAAGGCTGTAAGAAGAACATAAACACTTTCTGGAAATGTGCCTCGCAAATACTAATTCCCTCACGCTTTTGTTTGAGTCTTATTCAACTTCAGGACCATTTCATACTGTGCCATGATGAGATGTCACCATTGGAGACACGGTTAAAACTACTTTGCAACACGGTTAGCACCACTAAACAAAAATATGAGATCATATTACCTTGCCGCTTGTAAAACTGTCATGATTATATTCTGGGGAATTAAGGAAAGAATTCTTTAATTATCTTGGCTACAATTACGAATGGAGGCATGCACAAAAAAAGGGGGTGGGTTGGGGGCAGGAGGGTGTATATAGACTACTTTTAAATGATCTACTTCAGATTGCCTTATTATCAGGCCATGGATGCTCTTTGTTTGTAGTGGTGTGTTTTTCTATGAAATGGCTGGGCTCATTTCACACGAGAAAAGTCCCCCAACTGTCACTACACTCCCACAATCTTTCCAGCCAACCCCACCCCCCATCAGTAAAGTTCCCATGGTGGTCCTTGGACAGCTCACAGACTTCTGTGCCAAATGCCTCAGTCAGATAAGGAGTTTGCTTAGGTTGTTTCACCACAGTGTGACTTCAAATTCAGTGACAGTATCACAGACAATGAGAATTACCGTAAAATACTGTCCAGGATTAAATTAATTCACTCTGTTAAAAAATATATGTATATATACATCACATCTTCATGACCAGGCAGTGCCACATGGACAAACCTTTCTCTTTTGCCCTTTTTACCCCAGGTCTGATGCAAAGAATACCTTCTGCTGCTGTAAATGCAACACAGAAATAGCAAAGAAAGAACGTAAAAGAGTGAGGGAGAGGCAGAAACAGTTATCTGGTGAGATGAGAAAAATACACAGCGAACCAAAGGATCCTGAAAAGTTTCAGAGAAAAAGCTCTCCGCTTGTTAAATATTAAGGTGAGAGGACATGCAATATTCCTAACAACTTCCCAGAGTTTCTTAAACTCACTTAGTGCGCTTGCAGTACATAGAATCCATTTCTCCTCCGAGTCCTCTGGAATCTAAAAGCTCTGTGTCTTTGCCTCACTTCAGCGCTCACAATTAAAGCTTAAAGCTTTGTTTGTTTCAGCTTAATGTCACAAATCAAGTAAACCGCACATGATGTTCGCAGTAAGTCTACAGTCGTTTTCTGTTTAGTGAGTACTGTTCAGCAGTTTGAGAAGAGATTCCTCCGAAGCAGTCAGACATCTAAAAAGAAATAACACCACATTATGTGGCTGGAACTTTGAGGACAACTGTAACTGCGGGTAGATCCCAAAAAATAACGCTCACAGTCTGTTAAAAAAGGAGCACTGAGAGCTCTGTGCTAGCCCCATTTCAAAGTGATGTAATACACACACACAGCACAAATAGCAACTAGATGAAGGGCTGTGGCCATGACCTATGTGTCTAGGGAGCTCATTTTCATAGTAACTAAACACCAATGTAATGTCTTCCCTGGAGTGAATAAATCCAGAGTACCAGCCATCTAATAAAAGGGATAAGGATAGGCAAATATGCAGGACAGGAAATAATATTAGGTTTGTAAAATGAAAAAAAAAACAAAAAACCCAAAAAACAACCCCCCCACACACACACATACACACAGAGACCTGTACTCCTGACCTCTTTAATTCACTCTGAACTCAATTTCATCCGCCTTTAATAAATGTATCAAGGATGTTCTGGGAGATGCATTTGTCGAAATATAAACGACAGTGTGCCTTGTGAATCAGTCTTTTTTTATAGAGCTGATAAAAGCTTCTCTTTGAGCATTAATCTGTTAGTGCACTGCACTGCTTCTAATAAATGAAACTGCATTTAACCTCCTGAGCCACCGATCTTCCGACATCAAATGAAATACCATTTCCAACAAAATGTCATTATCATGGATTGAAAACATATCGCGGTATGAACATTTACTGTGATTCATTTCAGTTCAATTACCCCTCAATAGGACAGCCAGAAGAATTGAGCTGTAGACGCCCATGTAAGCCTGGTTTTAGGCCTGTGGTGTGTTAACTGATAAGCAGGCAGAGCATGTCCAGCCTGTGGGCCAGCTGGCAGGGCTCTAGTGTTTGTGTTGTGCTAGTTGGGATGTCAGGGCTATTGTGGGATGAAGGGGGCTGAAGAGGCTACAGGAGCACCAGGCCTCCCCCAGATTTGGCTGCTCTGACTAAATGGACCAGATCAATCACATTGGACGGCCTTGTGACAGTGAGTTAAGGTTCTATGGCACGGCGCAGCGTTTTTGGACACAACAGCCCTCGGCAAGGCTAGCTGGCTGGCTGGCAAACACACGCAAGCATTCCTCTCACTTTCCTTGGGCTCACCAAGCAGATGGCGGTGGCAAGGACGGAGGCGGCTAGCCTGCCGTCAATCCCAAGCCCCCATTCATCCAGAGACAAGTGATGAGATCAGGGTGTGGTAGATGTGGAGAAGGATAAAGTGCTTGGTGTGGATAGAGGATGGACTTGTGTTAGCCAGGTCCGCGCTGAATCACACACAGCTGGGCAGGGCCGGCCTGGCCTAAGGCTGAATGTATGAGGCATGGCGCAGGATAGTGGTTTGGGGATACAGTGGCAATGGAAGTCCCAGACAGCGGTGCAGTATGGTAACATGTCTGAGCTCTGCCTGGCATCACATCTGTCAGAATGTGCGTGTGTGTGTGTGGGAGGGTGTTTGTGTGGCCTTGAATATGTGTGTGTGTGTGTCCCGTGAGTTTATGCCAACCCTGTGTTTGGTGGCATCCAGAGATGGAGCAGGGCTAGCCTCATGCTGAGGCACACAAGAGGCCGAGTTGGAGGAAAATATGACCTACATTGCCATAAGCACCCTGCATACTGATGTGTACAGTATACAAATGCACAACATGTTCAGTTTTTGCTCAGATATTATCTCATAAATACCTCGCTTATTTATTTTAACATATACAGTTGAGCCCTATAGAAAATATTTTGTTTTTCTGCACAGTTGTTGCTTTAACCTGTTCGATAAGTACTATCAACTTGTTGGATTGGTAATCCATTATAATGACCTGATATCTTGAGGAAGAGCCACCAAGCAATAGCCATTACATATTGCCCACAATACAGTCTAAAAGAATATAGGTATAACAAATGGTGCCCTCTAGCACGTAGCCTAGCAAATCTTGTAATCCATACAGTTTTAGGGCGTGTATGAAGTGCCACAAGTATCTCATTTTTAATCTGCATTTGATCTGATTCTTTATTGTGTTTCAGAAACAGAGGGGAGGGGTACTGGCATGTCACACCGCTTTGTTTACTTGCTGACAATGAATCCTCCCACCTGCTTCTATGCAACTGAGTGTGAATTTTTTTGTTGTTGTTGTTTTTTGCTTCAGAAACCAAGTTTCTCCCACATTTGTGGTTTCTGTGCTAAAAAGAATGCTGTGTTGATTGGATTTTCTATAATAATGTTGTCAGAATTGATTTTTAATTACAATTCAATCCATGTGTATCAGGAGAATCCCGCTATTGAATATCTGTAATTCCTTTCAGTGTGTAGTGCATCTCTTTTAAACCATTATACAGACTGAAATGAATGCCATTGCCAAATGATTTTAAGCCATGAATAGTAGTAATGGCACTGAATTCTGGTAGTAGTATTGGTCTGTAACATAAAAATTTCAATCTGTTTCTACTTTGAAGAAAAAGTAGCCTGAAAAAAGGCAAAAAAAAAGAAATAACATAATTGCGCTTACATAGTTTGTTCCCTTATTGTAGCTGCAATATACATTCATGCTTTTAGATCTAATCCCTGCTGTTTTTGCAGTTTCCTTACCGTAATTTAAAATTAAGCTGAGATTTTACAGAGAAGTATTCCAACTCATCTCCTTCAATAACTTTGGATGATTCCCAGTACAAACCAAAGGACTCTATGACTTATTACAAATATTTATCAGAGCATTCACCGCTGCCAGCGTCTCGCCATGCTCTGGACACTGTAACTAATTGGAGATCCTTTTTTGTTATCACTCCTCTCTTGGTGGTTGAAATGTAAACAGGGTGTTATGAAAGTGCCCTTATGGCGTGGGGAAAGCGAGCGAGGCCACTGTGGCACTTACACGCCATGCCTTATAAATAAGTAATGGTACTGGACGTGTAGTGGTTAGTCATAGAGGAGGAAGGTCCGCGCATCAGCCCCACCTCTGTTTGCCTTGTACATATTTCATAAGATGCTGGGTTGGAGAGACGTTGGAGGTTGTGGGGTATTTGGGAGCGTGGCTGAAATAAAAGGCAGCTCGCACAGACTACTCTCTGTTCACTGTCATGGGTCTGTTACTATTAATAATACCAAGTGTCCTCTCTCTCCACTGATACAAGTTCATGGTGTTTTTCTCCTCCCTGCCTTCCTGTATTTGACAACAAAATAGAGCCAGCTGCCGCTGTGCCCACAGAGACCTCAGGAGAACACAGTACAGGTAGCGCAGTGTTAGTTTTAACAATTAACGCAAACTTTCCCTTACAGTGTCCAGATGACTGTTTCCTTCAGGGCTCTGATCAAAGTTGGCATGGAAAGACGCACACACGCAGGCTTTTACATTAAACCGCCATACATCTGTTCTGTGATGTCTGCTAAGTGTCACGTGCACGTCCAGTCAGTGTTTTTGTATTAACTAATTTTATTTGTCTTTTTCATTTGTGGTAACTGATCTTTGGTGGTAGTGGCCTGCATTGATTAACTGAAACTGTAGACGCTAATCTCTGTTCAGTATCCCTTCATTGCCTAATATGGGGTTGCGGAAGAACCAGCTTGTGGCAGTAACTAACGATTCCCCACCAATCAATGACCTTTATGTCTTCGCGATCATGTAATGGAGGTCATGTTATCTAAATAGCTCAGGATCCATCTACTGTTTGCTCACTGCTCAAGCAACACCTTGAATTATTGATTGGAAGCATGGAAGAAGCCCTTCAGAACAATATTACCCAAGCAGTGCCTTACAGAACGTTACGGGCGCGGGCAAAACTCGAACTGCAACACTTAAGTGCCCTCGCTGTGAAAGCAGATTTTAAAAGCTTGTGCCATCAATTCACACAGCTTCAGATCTAATTAGTCACCTGTGGAATATTGATCGCCGTACGTAATTACAGGAAAATCAAATCTGAAAAAATACACCTTTTTATAAAACTGTTAATTAATAAATAATAGAAAAATAAACAAAATGTCCAGTTTCATGTGTGAGATTTGGGAAAAGGAGCTCATGCTTACGCTCTATACTTATAGCAGATACATATATTTCAGATTGTATCATCAAAACAGATATAAAAACTGAGCTATACAGGGGTACATATTAACAAATACTTGCTTCTTCATACTGCTTTTCAAAAGGGAAATGGTCAACATTTTCTTAATATGTTTCCATGTGAATATGGCTTTCAATGATTTTGTGTTTATGTTTTTTATTTGTATTAACATTAGTTTGCAATAAAGATTTGATTGATTGAACCATTGTGCTGCTTTAAAAAAAGACAAAAACATGCTCTTTTACAAGCTTGAATGATGTTGAAATAATATTTATTTCCATCAACCAGATAAAGGCAATATGAGCATCCAACATATTTGAAAAAAAGGAAAAAAAAACTAAATAAAACATGTGACGTGCTCATCTAGGCCGAATTTTTAAAACAACATGAAACATTTGATGTGTGAAAACCCATTTTTCTGATCTTTAGTGAGCATTAGTTGGTTGTAGAAAACAATGAAGAAAGAAAAGCACTAACAAAAAGGATTTTTAAAAATTATTTCTTTGCCTGGTCTGATGATCAACAGGAATTCTGAATGAAAGTAACATGTTACCAGATCTTTGTGGTAAAGTGGCACTGAATAAAATTATTATAATATCTGTAACTATACTGTTTTGGCTTAATTTTTGACTCCACTTGACAACATTTCATGTCTCATATCAAAGCACAATCACATATTTTTAAAAAAACACAAACTGGATCCAAAGGATTTCCAAAAATCGGTGTTGGGCAGGTCTTGGGAGTGCTGGAGATGAGTGCACTTTAGGCATAGATGTAGTAAAGGTTAAACCTTTGAAAAGGTCTTTAACCTCCAGGGACCAAAGCAAATCTGGGCAGCAATTTTGCCAGAGTGAGTGAGCTCACCTAACTTTCTCAACTGTGTTATACAGTCAAATAAATAAAAAAAAAAAATATATATATATATGTGTGTGTGTGTTTAAAAAGCACACAATAAGTGAAGACTACCTAACCTGTTGCCAGGTTACTGCTAGCCTGCAATCTCTTCCTCTCAAGGTGGAACAAAGACAGAACAGATATGTAGCAGTCTCAGCAGCACACCTCTAAATATAAAGTCTTGAGGTCTTGTCTTTTTGCAGTGCTCTCCCTTCTCTTTGGAGAAGGTTAATGGGAAGTGATGGTCATGCGGTCTGTTGCTGCAGGCAAGTAAGCCTCGGGCCATCGCACTTTTGACTACCCTTTGTGTTTGTGTGTGTGTGTGTATGTGGGTGTGTGTTCCTGGGTATGTGTAATTGACCAGTATATTGCCAATGTGGAATTTAAATCTCCTTTAGGGACAAAAGAGCTCACTAAAATGAGGAAAGCTGCAGTATATTTCACAAATTACAAAGTAGCTGCATAAACAAAGAGACCTCGCGAGTTCACGGGTCATGTAAGGACAGGCTATTTATTCACTAGCTGCTTCAGAAGCACGTGTTTGTGCAATATTTAACTACAGCCGAATACAAGTGTATCAAAGCTATCATGTTAGGACATGATGTTACCAGAAGTGCTGGTAAAGTAAAGTTCTATGAAATTTAATGTATGCTGATACTGTGTGGTACCTAGTGTTGAGTTATATGGGTCAGACATCGTGCTCCTGGGGGCCAATTCCAGCCTGCAGCTGAGGGATTTGGCTGAGTCAGCATCTGTAGTTTACTCTCTGGGACCAGGATGCAGCACAGTGTTCCGCTGTGACTAGGCAACCAGCCTCAATGTTATGTGCACACATGCAACTGCTGTGCTTCTCTCTAATTTAAGTCCGGCTGTGTCCCACTTTTACCTCATGCAGTCAGGACATTGCAACTACAGGGAGTGCAGAATTATTAGGCAAGTTGTATTTTTGAGGAATAATTTTATTATTGAACAACAACCATGTTCTCAATGAACCCAAAAAACTCATTAATATCAAAGCTGAATGTTTTTGGAAGTAGTTTTTAGTTTGTTTTTAGTTTTAGCTATTTTAGGGGGATATCTGTGTGTGCAGGTGACTATTACTGTGCATAATTATTAGGCAACTTAACAAAAAACAAATATATACCCATTTCAATTATTTATTTTTACCAGTGGAACCAATATAACATCTCCACATTCACAAATATACATTTCTGACATTCAAAAACAAAACAAAAACAAATCAGCGACCAATATAGCCACCTTTCTTTGCAAGGACACTCAAAAGCCTGCCATCCATGGATTCTGTCAGTGTTTTGATCTGTTCACCATCAACATTGCGTGCAGCAGCAACCACAGCCTCCCAGACACTGTTCAGAGAGGTGTACTGTTTTCCCTCCTTGTAAATCTCACATTTGATGATGGACCACAGGTTCTCAATGGGGTTCAGATCAGGTGAACAGGGTGGCCATGTCATTAGTTTTTCTTCTTTTATACCCTTTCTTGCCAGCCACGCTGTGGAGTACTTGGACGTGTGTGATGGAGCATTGTCCTGCATGAAAATCATGTTTTTCTTGAAGGATGCAGACTTCTTCCTGTACCACTGCTTGAAGAAGGTGTCTTCCAGAAACTGGCAGTAGGACTGGGAGTTGAGCTTGACTCCATCCTCAACCCGAAAAGGCCCCACAAGCTCATCTTTGATGATACCAGCCCAAACCAGTACTCCACCTCCACCTTGCTGGCGTCTGAGTCGGACTGGAGCTCTCTGCCCTTTACCAATCCAGCCACGGGCCCATCCATCTGGCCCATCAAGACTCACTCTCATTTCATCAGTCCATAAAACCTTAGAAAAACCAGTCTTGAGATATTTCTTGGCCCAGTCTTGACGTTTCAGCTTGTGTGTCTTGTTCAGTGGTGGTCGTCTTTCAGCCTTTCTTACCTTGGCCATGTCTCTGAGTATTGCACACCTTGTGCTTTTGGGCACTCCAGTGATGTTGCAGCTCTGAAATATGGCCAAACTGGTGGCAAGTGGCATCTTGGCAGCTGCATGCTTGACTTTTCTCAGTTCATGGGCAGTTATTTTGCGCCTTGGTTTTTCCACACGCTTCTTGCGACCCTGTTGACTATTTTGAATGAAACGCTTGATTGTTCGATGATCACGCTTCAGAAGCTTTGCAATTTTGGGACTGCTGCATCCCTCTGCAAGATATCTCACTATTTTTGACTTTTCTGAGCCTGTCAAGTCCTTCTTTTGACCCATTTTGCCAAAGGAAAGGACGTTGCCTAATAATTATGCACACCTGATATAGGGTGTTGATGTCATTAGACCACACCCCTTCTCATTACAGAGATGCACATCACCTAATATGCTTAATTGGTAGTAGGCTTTTGAGCCTATAAAGCTTGGGGTAAGACAACATGCATGAAGAGGATGTTGTGGACAAAATACTCATTTGCCTAATAATTCTGCACTCCCTGTATACTTCATTGAGTAACTTGCACTAAGAAAACAAAACATCCTCCTCCCTTCTTCACTTGCTGCACTGTTATAAGGCTACCCACTATTCTTTTTTTTCTATTAATCCTGCTATTTGTGTTATTGGGATTTATATGAAGGTTTGAACGCTATTCTCACTGTCACACCTTACTGAGTTTGAACATCATCAAACTAGATAAATGAGTAAAATCTATTTAAATTTAAATATCAGGAGGTATTTAAATCATCTTTCAATTTTGTGTCCAACTTTAAACTCAGATTCAAAGAAATCCCTAAATATGTACAAATACTAATATGCAAATAGAACATTAAACAGCTAAACATTATACAGCGGATCAAATGAAGGTCATTGTCCTGTGGAAGCAAAGGCTTGAAAGGTGTTGACCACAGATCACATATAGAGCTCAATTCTTAATGCTGCAGATGACAGGGGACTGAGTTGTTAGGGTGATGCAAATGGATATATTGTGTTCAGTAGTTTGCCATGCCCACCATGTGATGAATAATAAAGTTTTATTCATTTTCTCCATCTCTCGTTTCATGCAATGAAACCTCAGACTGACTTCCCTTCATTTCTTCTTTATGATAGTATACGTGCAGGTGTCGGAGAAGTCCAGAATATGGGGACTGTTCAAAGCAGTGGTGATAGCTATTTCCTGGATATCAACAACATTGCTGTAAGGGCAGCCTGCATTTAAATCATCTTTTCTATATGAAGGCCTTCCATAAAGCAAGGTTAGAGGCTCAAGTCAAAAACCAAATTAAAACTGACTGAAAAGACATACAGGCTCTCTGGAAACAGCACAATGCATCATTATTCTAAGCACAAATTAACAGCTTGACTGTATTAAAAATAAATATTGAGCTAAGTGGCACAAAAATAACCTTGTAATGTGTTACTGGTCACAACAATGGTGCAATCTTCTCTGTATGCTTCTGATCAGATGGGGTCATAATACGGATATTATTTCCTTTAAAAGGTTACTGTGGATGCAAAGCCATTACTTAATTGCTCAGCTTGTGGCATTTGGAGTCACTGCTGGCTACCTCTATAATTACTCAATTCCAGCACTTCCAACCATTGCTCTTGTTCAGCTGTGATTTGAATAATTGTACAACGAACCATTTCTGGACTCAGTGGAGTGCTTTGGATATTGTTAGGGGTCATTGTGATTATGAGGTAGTGAGTAATTGTGGGAGCTTTTGGAGTCAATTGGGGTTGATAGCAATTGCTGTCATTGGATATCTGTGTATATTGCTGAATCAACACATTGGTTATGAAATGTATGATGGAATTACTGGTTTATATTTCATGGCTACTCTTACACTTGTATACTTTTCTAATAAATCCACAAACAGCCTTTAAAGCTCTAAACCTGAAAATGGATGATTATTTATTATTGAGTGCAAAGCAAATGAAAAACATATGCTATATTATTAATATGAATACATTTATAGAATGATAATAATAATCTAAACAGCTTCAAAACTTAAAATATAGCCATAGCTGTATAGACGTATAGACGTATTTTTCAATTAAATCAATATGCACAGTATTGTGAGTTTTATATTTTCCCTTTCAGTTGCAGGTTATCCAGTTAACCTATCAAAAAATACAAATACCCCTTCCACTTGGTGCTATTTGTCCAGCTGTGTCAATAAATGTGTGAAAAAGAATCTACTCTGTAATGTATTTTACAGCATCCTGGACTGCAAGTTCTGTCTTGTTCTAGCTTGGCTATGGCCGAGCATTTCAAACAGGAGTGTGGTTGCCCCCCTCTGAGCCATCACAACAGCTTCACCATCAGCTGCAAAGCTAACAAAATGTGTGCTTAATATTTCTTGAGAGAGCCTTGATAGCGTGGGTTTCTAACTGTGGGATGTGCATCCCCAGTGAATAGATGTATTTCAACAAGTTGAAATAAGAAGCTCCACAACTTTTGGCTTTTGTAGGAAATTCTGATGTAGATGATCAGGCGTGTTGAGTGTGTTTGGAATTCATTAGGAATAGGATTTTTTTTTTTGAGTCTCCAGTAAAATCTGACCCTCTTAATACTTTTCATTTCTCTTTTATTTAGATAGCAGTATTTTTGACACTGAAACTTGGGTGACTGATAGCTTAAAGAAAAGTTGGAAAGGAAGAGGATTGTATCTTACTCCCTGAGTAGTGTCATCTTTATTGTTGTCGGATCATGAGAGCTGGAAGTCCATTCCTGAATTGAATACTTGTGTACTGACTGGTGTTGAAGATGCAGCACTAAAATGAACAAGCAGGGACATGCAGATCAGAGGAAGGGAAATCACAGCCTAAACCGAGTCCGCTCATAATGTGTCAAAAACTTGAGAGTGAACCACTGAACAATGTGCATCCTGAATGGTTGCTATCTTGGGAAAGGGAGGAACCATATTTATAGCCAGGAGGAGACATATACATTGATGCAGATGATGATGACAGTGCTAGCTAGATAACTACAGCAGATTTATTTTATGAGGGTTTAAGCATGCTGTTGTGTATTTTGGCATTTACCTATGTTAATTTGTCTTCCCCTCACTGTGGGATTCACTAAGAGGTGAAGCTGAAAATGGTTATCGAAAGTAGCAGCCAGTGAAACATTTTAATTCAGTTGTTGCTACTGTATTCCAAGTGGACTTATCCTATTGAACTTCTCTCGCTGTACAAGTAAATACTTCTAGTGTAGGACACTAAAGAATACTAAAGGAGGAAACTGAACTGAAACACTGGAAAACTCAGTCCCTCTCAGTCCTGTATACATACTCAGTGACAGGAGACCCCCTCCCCGCCCCCACTGTATATCTCTTCCAGTCGAGGAGTGTGCCTTATATCACAAAGTGATGAAGTGCTTTAAGACAACACCAAGCAGTAGCATTTCATTACATTTCATTTGCAACTGCTGCTCCATCAACGTGCCTTTATGGGCCCCATAACTCCTTTTTTGTGGCTTTACTATTGCATACTTTTGTTCATGTGTGTGTGCCAACAGCTCACATTTCAGAGGCTGTCCGCTTTTACAGTAACTCCTGATGACAATACTGTGGTGCACACATTACATATGTATTTTTTTCCAGCCCTCCCCACAGGAATAACAATTTGTTTCACCAAACATAAACACGATGCCATAATAAGTGCTCATTACCAGGCGACCAGATTCATTTTGACTGTAACAGGAGAAAATTCTTGAGAGATTTAACATGACAGCTCCTTCACAAGAATAAACATTCTACTCTGGCGCATTGCTGATTTTTTTTTATTTGTAACTTCTGCTAGTTCTGTTTCATTTAACTACTGAATGGAAAAATTCACTTAAATTATATGTCTCACCTATGATGAGAAATGATAGTCTATAAGCACTTCGGTTCATTTACTATGGCTAAAATTTGGACTAGTCTGACATCAGGTGATGTAGTGGCTCCATTAAAAGGTGACATCTATTTCCATAGTAGACACAGTATATACTGCACACAGTATGCATAAAATGATACAAGTAATGTGAAAAACTGAACACAAGTAGGCCGGATATAGTCAGTGTTAAATGGTCTCAACAGACTTGGATGTACTTAGTAGATGTGAAATCAAAGAAAACTGCTCTTTCCTTTTGCACCCCCCTGTGTCTTTCTCTTCCTCCAAGCCCTTGGTAGTCCTCATCAGACAAGAGCAAGACACCACTGACTGTTAATGCTCTTCAATGGAGAATTTATTTTAGCTAGGATACAGTACATCATGCCAAAGGGAAGACTTCCTGACCCACAATCCGCTTTAGCCCAGACCAAGGGCACAGTGAGTTACGGCTCCCCACAGCATGGTGTCACAGAGAAAAGCATGGGGTAGGAGAGGTCTGGGGAACAGCGAGGCACGTGGCAATTGATTTCTCCTTGGGGGAATCCAACACAGACACTGTTGCCACCTTATGATTCCTCTCTTCCACCTCTCTCTGCCCTCTATTGCTCTCTCTTTGTCCTCACTCTCAATCTATTTATTTATACACACTTTCTTTTTTGTCTCACTTCACTAAAGCCCACCTGCACGTCTCAGATCTGGAGGGGTCACTTCACAATACATTCTTCCATGAATCCACAGGACTGAGCTTTGTGACTCTGGCCTGACCTAGCCCTAATTAAACACAATTAGATAAATCCCATGGAGTCTGGTCTAATCCTCTGGTCTGTAGTGGGAGCAAGAGGGAGCACGAGCAAAAGAGATAGTTGAGGGAAAGAGGGAGACTTGGCAGGAGGAGGGACAACCCATCCCTGCAGAACAAAGCCAAGCCGAGAGTCTAATATATCAAACACATGGATTAGTGGTTAGCTGGGGGAACTGGGGCTGAGAGAGCCTGAGGTTTCCAGCTTCTTTGGAGGGTCTGCCTTGGCCTAGTGAAAAAACGGGAGCCCTGGTTAGTCTTATGGGAAGCCAAAATCCTTTTCTAAATGTCTAAATTAACAACTGTATGAGGATGAGAATGTGCCACAATTTCTTTCTTCAGGTTTAATTAAAAAAAGAAAGGATGGGAAAGTTTGTGTGTGTGTGTGTGGGGGGGGGGGGGGGGCAATAGCCAATAAAAAGCAAGAGTAAAATTAAAATAGTAGAAATATTGATACAGTTCTTCTTTCTTTGTAGGTATGCAACACACATAGCCTTTTTATTATTGTCTCTTTAACTCGTATTTTGAAATAGTATCAAAACACAGATGCCTTTGTGCAAGCCTTTCAATTCTGATACGGCTCAGTTATCCAGTACAACGTGTTATCAAAATTTTCACATGGAAAGTAACAGTTGTCCTGCTTCGTACGATCATCTTCCCACCTCTCGTATTGTTTTACGAAGGCTGCAATATTTTCATAACCGTGGAAAGATAATCTTGCACTTGACTCCCAGTATTGAGTCATTTCAACAGACCCACTTTTTGGCCATGTATTATTCACGGGTATTCAAGCCCCACTCTGGCCCAGAGAGGAAGTGCTCTCTCCCAGTCTCCGTCACAGGATATCAGCCTCTAATTCATTATTCAACAAGCTGGAGCAGGGCCACTCAGTCTAACTCAGTGAGCTGCTGCTGCTTGGACAGGAGAGGATAATGTGGGAGCACATAGGCTGCTCTGAGGCCTCCAGTGAGTCCTTCCCTCTGCTCTCTTTTCTTTGCCTTTTCTTTTCTACAGGCTGGTTGGATGGATGGAGTTGTCTTCTATGTTTCTGATCTAGACACAGAATTTACACTGGGCGATGCCAAGCAATCAGAGCTGTTTACTGACCTGATCACGAGAACTGACTCTGATGATAATGACGATGCAGCTGTGGCAGCTCCTGCTTAAAATGAGAACAATGATGGGATTGATGATGATAATACTAATGACAGTGATGTTAAGTAGTGAAAAAAAGACATACAATTTATATATAAGCAGTAAAACATTTTAATTTTACTGCTAAGTGTTGCTTCTTCTGCACCTGCAGTACTCATTTATCAGTGTACAATTAGCAACAAATCTTTTTTGACAGGCAATTGCACCTGATGAACCGTATATGTACCTGAGGAAGAGGGAACTCCAAATACTTGTGCAAGGATAATGTAATACTGTACTCAGATATCATTATTTAACTAGAGCCTGTGCAAGAAGAGAGAAAATATAATAAGTTAATTTCGGACTTTGAGTTTTTTCATCAAACCTTGAAGTGAAACTACCAGGCAAATTCTGTCCATGTTACGGCACGAATTCAAGCTATAACAGCAATTCCAGACACAAAGTCCCTCTTTTGAGAATATTAACCTTGTTAAACAGTAACGCTACCCATTCTTAGAGAGAGTTTTCTAAACACCGCTGTTCTCCTTTTTGTCCTCGTCTTTCAATATTAAACTACTTTCTCACTGTCATAAAAGTTCTCAGTGGAAAAGCAATATTGCAACGAATAGACGTTAGTCTGATAGATGTGTAAACAGATAAAGTCACCAGTTAAAAACATCAACATAAAAAAGAGTTTCCAAATATATAACTCTATAGTAGAGAAACGTGGCTAAGGGGTCACATTTGATCACTTGGAAGATGATGAATCAGTCTAAATCAGGTCAGTGCAATGGAGGACTTGGGAGGCAGACAGCAGGGAGTTTCTGGTTTTGGGTCAGCTAGCTGTGGACCAGTGGGGAAACAACTGACCGTCATCGATGTCCACCCTTCTATCCTGAGATTTTCCTGCCTTGGTTTGCTCCAGTGCTCCCCCCCCCCCAAATCATCACCTCAACTGCTATAGTGTAACCGCTGTTAGCTAAAGCCTTTAAACCTATTTTCAAGAGTTATGTTGGATGTAGAAGTAGCACATGTTTTTCTGAGCTGCAGTGCTATGAAGTATTTGCCCCCTTTCTTGATCCCTTATTTTTTGGGGATATTTGGCATAATTACATGTTTCAGCTCATCAACCAATTTTAATTGGGACAGATATAAGCAAGCAGATACGAAACTCAATGTATACATTTTTAAATGATGATTTCATTTATCAAGGAAAAAGGGGTATCAAAACATATCTGTAAGTAATCCAAAAACATCTTGATGATCCTCAAGACTTTTAGGGATGTATCATATTCTGCTTTGCTCCATCAGGACCTGGATGACTTGCCGGAAACATGAATTCTGCTCTCTATGAGAAAATCTATAGGGACAGCGTCCAGCCATCAGTTTGTGCCCCGAAGCTCAAGCACACACATGGACAATGTTTCAAAACACACCCGTGTACCCTCAGGTGTACCCTCAAAGTACACCTCTGAATTGCTCAAAAAAAGAAGGCTTCGGAGGGCCCTAGTCAAAATCTGGACTTAAATCTGATTTAGATGCTTTGGCATGAACGTAAACAGGCCATTCATGCTCAAAAACCCTGCAATGTGGCAAAAAAGAGTGGGCCAAAATTTCTCCAGAGCAGTGTGAAAGACTCATTGCCAGTTACAGCAAACGCTTGTGTGACAAATATGCAGAAAATAATAAATCAGGAAGGGGGCAAAAAAGTGTATTTTTCTATATCACTGTAGCCTGCAAACATTGATGCAAAACCTTACCTGTGCCTTAGCAAGCCCACATATGACTGTGTGTCATGACATTATTCAACAATTGAGAAAACCCACTATATCCCCTATGTTTTGTCAGATATAGAGCAAATTGCTTATGCTGGTAACTAAAAAACAGTTCAGTTCAATTAAAATGAGTTCAGTTCAATTCAAACACCAATTCACAGCAATATTAATCTCAGGACATGTTACACAGTAAGGTAGAAAACCATGGGCTATTCTCTCTTTGAGTAAGCATGGCAATGCTGGGGAGGGAGGGGGGGTTAGCCCTACTTGCTAATTTTTCATGAATTCACACTCTATGCTATTGTTTTGGATGTTATATTATCACCTGAAGACTCATTAGCAATTTCTCCACTTAGTGTTCTGCCATATTTATGAAAACAGGTGTGTAAAAAGTTTGCTACTAGTGTCGCTCTTATAAACTTGGCAGTCAGATCAGTGATAATTCAGAAGTGATTGTGACAGATTTCTTGCTGCAGGTGTGTTGTTTACTTCATGCACTTTACTTATTATTTACTTTTACCACTGCTAACACTTCACATGAATTGGTGAAGGTGCGTTTTGCAAAAAGACAGAAAACCAGAGAGGAAACAAAGTGTTAGTTAAGGCCAAGCACTCAGGTCTCACATATCACTGTTAGAAACATGAAATCTATGACAAACTATCCAAAACCCTCCTGAAATAAAGCATCTTATCTTAGCCATGGTTAAAAATTTACTGGCACCTGTTGTAGGCACAACTCAAGAACCTATTCGCAGATGCCAGCGAAGGAGGAGACAGGTATTGGCACACATGGTGGTTGTCAAAAAGAAAAGGACTTTCACCTGGTCCCAAAGAAATTTTATCATTTTGTTTCTAAGTCACAGCAAAGGTCAGTTCCAACCTCCGAATGCCAATGGAGTGTGGATAGTGACAAAAAAAGAAAGAAATACAAATAGGGCTGGGACATATCACACCGTTCACGGTGATACCGGTATAATGTTGGGCAACAATAAGAAAATGAAATATCGAGATAGAATATGGGTAAAACGTGCATGCGCAGTGCCTTTGTTTTCATACGCACATGGCGGAAAAAGCATGGCAGAAACGGAGAATGAGAAGGGCGGAAGCGGATCGTTGAATGAAACAGATGAACCAGAATTGGTTTATAAAAATGCTGCAACTTCAGTGGTGTGGAACTGGTTTGGCTTTTGTCGGTCAGATAAACACCAAAGCACAATTTTTGGTAGAGCATGCAAGCGGGCCATCGTTATTACCGTGTTTTTCGGAAAATAAGGCATACTTAATTGACAGCGCCCCTTATAATCCCGTGTGCCTTATGTATGAATTCTGGTTGTGCTTACTGACCTTGAATCAATTTTATGTCGTGCACGGCGCTCGAAAATCTGTCACAAAATGTTCTAGTACGACTTTGCTAAGCTACGAAGCCGCACCGCTTGATGGATTGTCGGAGCATTACGGCTACCGTAGTCAGGAGCCTCGCGGATTAATACATACTGTGCTTTAACATAATATTACCGTATTGTGTGTGTATAACCTCTTCAAGTTTTGTGGATATTATACATGATTATGCTGAGGATATGTTGGCCAGTTTCCACTGGAAATGCCTTTTGGTTAAACTGTCAGCAAGGAATTTGCATTTGCACTGTTTATTTTTTATATAGTTTTAATGCACATAAAAAACAGCTGCTTGTTTAAGTGAAAATAAATTGATGGAGATTTTTTTTTTTGCACTGATAATGTTGTGGAGTTGTAAAGTATTTTGTTTCACATCAGTTATATCGTTATCGCAAATTTTCAAATGTATATCGTGATAAATATTTTTGGCCATATTGCCCTGCCCTAAATTCAAATATATAGAGAAAACAAACGTTGAGTTACTATAGAGAAGGATTGCAAAGGTTGCTTGGGTAGCTCACTGTGCTTACCTGTATAGGTTTCTTGGGTTTTAAGGCCTTTCCACACCAGATGCGTAAAATATTTAGCACATAAAAAAACCAAACTTTTTTGTACTCACTAATTCTTAAAGCGGTAGTTCAAACTGGCCTAGAAAACAAATTTGTGTGTATTTTTTCAGATCATGCAAAATCTTTCAGATTTTTTTCATGCAAATAAACAGTGAAAATATAATGATATAGAAATAGTAAAATGATATTTGACCTCAGACACAAAACTGTTCCAGGTCAGTCTTCTCAAAATAATTTCTCTACCTCCTCAGATGTTGTCCCAACTTTGCCAACAAGTGCTCACATGATCACGCTTTATTATGGTTTAACCTGTCAAGGACAAAAAAGTTAAAAAAATAAAATCTGTATCAAGCATTGTAGTCATAGATTTCCTACTTTTTCAGAGTGCGGCGTGACGGCTCAGTGGTGCAGTGGTTAGCGCTGTTGTCCTTGCAGCAAGAAAGTCCTGAATTTGAATCCACCAACTGGCCGGGACCTTTCAGCATGGAGTTTTCATGATTGTGTTTGTGGGTTCTCTCCAGGTACTCATGCTTCCTCCCACACTCCAAAGTTATGCGGTTAGATTCATTGATGGCTCTAAATTGCCAGGTGAATACAAGTGCATATGGTTGAACTGGCCAGAGAGGGTGTACCCCGCCTCTCACCCTATGACAGCTGGGATATGCTATGAATCAGAGCAAACTGCTGGCGTCTCAGCTCAAGTCATTGTTAACAGCAGACAGACGGACCATAAAATGGAGACAGCTACAATTTCATTTGAGCACGAAACAAGTAAGCTTTTAACAACAATAGCCAACTGATAACACAGTTATTTTTGACTGAAACGTTGTATGTTCCTCTTAAAGCTCCATATTGAGAAAAGTCTAAAATCAAGTTGCCAAACTGCCTACCTTACCAGCTTTATTTGATCAGCAACAAAAGCATGTTTTGTTTGGTTTGGTTTTTCTTTTTTCACTACCTGAGAGAATCTTAAAAGATTTGTCACATATATCTTATAGTTTGGGTACTTTTTCCTTTTTTCATGTATTCATTTATTTACAGTATGATTTTATTGTTTGTATTGTTAAAACCTTTAATGAACAATGTCTTATCATTTAATTTTAATTTTTGTCATTTTTAGTATTTAGTATTTTAACATTGAAAGTAAAAAGTAAAAGATGTGTGTAATATCATCTGGAGGGTTTGTATGTAGTTACATTAAAGGAGCAGATTATTTCCTGCGTTTGATATAAAGACCAACAGCACTCTTAGTCTGAGCTAGGAATGTATAGGTGATTAAAGCATAAGAATAAACACATAAACTATAAACTTGTTTTTATTCCTGTTTAAAGCGACTACAGTGTGTTAATTTTGAACAAAGTCATGCTACTTATTTCACTAAGGAGAAATAATCACCTCTTTACTCTAGCCTAATACAGTTGTTTCATCCAACTCAAACAAAAGGCTTCAGCATTCTTTTAAACTTTTTATTTTGAAATAAAAAAGACAGCATATTAATACAACCAACTCAGTTTTGTTCTGTATTGCAACAGGCAAATGGTAGATGGGTACTAGTAGAAAGGTTGACATTATAATTGTAGTTCTTTCACAAGTGTCCCTGAGTATCTAAAACACAGGTGCAGTTGGGGGGGCAGGTACCAGATGTGTCCCAACCACAGCCCATGGCTGCACAGATAGGGAGAGACACCTCCACTTGCCTCTCATTCATGGCTCATTAACTCCTACTGTACACCGGACATCTGCTTTGATTTGCGTGTGAGCATGTTTTGTAATTAGCTCTCTCATGTTGCACTTATTTGCCGAGTATTTCATGCATTTCTTCTGCAAGCCATCAATGAACATAAGCAAATGATACGGAATTGACTAAATAACTAATTGGGGTGATTAAATATATAGACAAATGAAATGTAATGATCCAAGAAAATGGTTCTTCTAATAACAGTTAGGCAGAGATTCAGCTGTGTGATTCATGTCATGTGTAAATTATGTTATGTTGCAATATGTTTTTCACTCCACAAAAGATACATTATGGTTCAAATCCGACAGCCTCAACCTAACCTAACCTCAACATAAGCCTAACAAGTTCTATAATGCTTTTGCCAATAGTGACAGTGCAGACTTTGTAGATCTCTGCACTGTTATAATGTCAACCTTTCTACTAGTACCCATCTACTCTGCACAAAGACTTTGTAGATATGTTTATTTTGCATTTTTGCAATATGCAACATATGTATGACATGCATCATGCAATGACTTACCAATAAAAGTGATTGTCAGTTTGCTTAATGGTGTATAAATTGCATTGTTCAATTAAATTAAGAAGTAGTCATTTTATGAGAAAGTTATAGCAGCTTGTCTATTTTTTCCTGTTCTATCCTATTTTTATATCATCCTGATGTTTAAGTTAATCAGCGTTTTCAAATAATATGATGAGTCCTTTTATAATCCTGGTTATCTCATCAAGACAGACGGATCATTCGTAGCTGATTTGAAAACTCAGAACAAGACAGGGTCTAGTGATTTTTTTTAGTGATTTTATAACCATTCACATTACTGAGAATTACTGTTGTTGTTGTTGTTACACCAAACCAAGAGCCACTGAGACACTTATTTAGTTTGTAACAAGAATCTTCACTTTTCAGTTGCTCCCTTTACAGGTTACCACAACAGATCATCAGCCTTTATGTCCAAGCTGTCTCTACCTTGCCTCTCTAACTTTGTTTCCAAACTGCTCAAGCTGAGCTGTGCTTCTGATATACTCATTTCTAATTCTGTCCTTCCTGGTCACTCCCAATGAAAATCTGAGCATCTTCAACTCTACCATCTTGCTCAATGACGTAGGCAAAAAACAAAAAATCATTACAGCCCAGTTAAAATCTACTTTTACAGTTTATTTCAGTAACAATAACAATCCTACACTCAAATGAAAAACCACATTTGAACTAACATTTACTAAATTAAACTTACCCCCCAAAAAAATCTAAGCCAAAAGAGAATTAAGATATACATATACATATATATTTATATATACTTGAGCACTGAATAACCCCTTTCATCTGAATTCTAGTTAATTTTATTCATTTATTATTTTATTTATTTTGTTTGGCATGGGTCTATACATTTTTGTTAGGTGTACAGAGCACATGACCATGATGCATTACCTTACATTGCTGTCTCAATACCTTAATTTTGTACAATATACAAGCCGTACAGTTTCTTTAATTCTCTCCTGTTTATTTCTTTAAAAGCTTACCACCAAGAAGTACTGCTCAAACATATAAAAAATTCAATGATGTCATGTCACCACCAAAAAGCTTTACAAGTAGATTTGCTGTAAACTTTGTAAATCTACCTTGTACGCATTAAATAATCAATGCTCTGATATTCCTACAAACAGCATGTTCACTTAAGTGAAAATAGACTGTGAAATCATAAGTATTTGGTCTTTTTCAAACACACGATAATTAGATACTTCAGCCATACATTAATAAATTGTTTACTTGCCTTAGCAGGTTCCTTATTGCGCTAATAGGGCATGACAGATTTTGCTTGTTAATAATTCTGCCTGTTGCCTGCTAGAGATGATGGATGGGGTGCAAACAGCTGTGGTATCAACATGCATTTCATGTAAAACAGGGACATGAAGACATGTGGTGTGTGCAAGTGTGTGTGTGTGTGTGTGTGTATGCGCGCGTGTGTTTGTGTTTGCACTATGCGTTGTTTGGCACATTTTCACGGAGGGGTGTGTGTTATCCTTGTCTTTTGGAGTCAGACCCGAGGCTATGTCTAATTGGAGTCTTCACACTTTCAGGCTTGACTCACACTGACACGCTCGACCTTGGCTCTCCTCCCTTTGCCATGAAAAGGGAAAACAGTGACACAGAAACATGCCTTCTTCTTTGCTTAGAAGAGAAAGTTTGCTGCTACTTATTTCGTTTTTGTTTTATTCTTCTTTTTTCCTTTCTTCTGCTCTTGTTGCTTGCTTTAAGAGAATGCTAGAGTCTTTCTTCCATCTGAGGAGTTGAACTTTTCAACCGCAGAAACATGATCTCAGGGACACGTCGGAAGGTCATAAGTGTCTCACAGCACCGTACTGCTACAGGACAGATTATCTTTACTGCATATACGCACATTGCCTGTGAATATATTTCTGCGGCACAAAAAACATACATCCAAAGCTTTACAAGGGGTGGATTTTACAATATTGCAAGGCCTTATAGGGTCAAACACTTCGATTTCTCGGAACTCAGCCATCAATATACCTCTCACCATACGTTTCAATGCTCGGTCCCTCAGGTCTTACTCCACTTTTAGCATCCAAGGGCCCATTTATGGGCTTGATTTTCCCTTCCCATCAGGCAGCATTGATCAAACAGCACACTTAGGGTTTTTCAAGGTGGACATTACTACTGATGGCAACCAGTATTTGCAACTACAGTGTAAAAACTATGGCCATTATTCACCTGATTGGCCTCTCCTCCATCTCTCAGTGGTAGGCATTTCATGATTCGGAAAGGTATTTATATCCCCGCAGGACCAAATCCCGCTCACAGTGTCAGCAGTGAAGTGCATGCTTTCTGGTGGTATCAATTTAGTTATTTAGTCATGAGGAAGGACAGGGGGGTGGGTAGATGATTGTAATGATGTGTTAAAGCTTCGGCTTGGAAATACACTTTACGGACTGAGTTGTCTGTCCACCTGCCAAGTGTTTCTTTCCATTTCAATTGTTACCTTTTAAATTTGGTTATAATTAAACAATGTTTTGACAAAGAGATGGCTTAGATAATACACATTAAAAAAATCATACTGTAACATTTTCTTGGGAGCACCAGCCATAGTAATGAGATAATGTAAGGGATTTCTGTTAGTAGTGACACAGGTCTCCTATTTTTATGCATTTCACTTAAATGGCCACAATACTATTAGTGAGAAAATCAAGCTATTGTTATTAACTGAAGCCTGCTAATAGCTGAAAACTACCAAACACTTGGTTCATGTGTCATACGCAAATGTGGCTTTGTAATGTTCATCAGTGATAATTATCTACCAACACAACATCTCCAATTTCAGCAGGAAGAAATGTTGAACTGCGCATTGATGTTTTTGCACTGATGATGTAATTGTGTTGGTAATTTCACTGATTGGAGTGATCAAATAGCTGATATTGGCCTTTTCGGAAAGTATGTTGTTACCAAGGACACAGTGATTTTGAAATCCCTCTTCTCAGCAGTGGCAGCGAGTCTGGTTTGGAGGAAGAAAACACATTCCCTTGCACCCCATGCCACACTCTTACAGTTGTCCCATTGGGCATACACACACTTTGTCTGCGTGGGCTGATGCATTCTGTAAATAAAGGAGCAACATGCACATGTATAAATCTTGAGATTTTAAACATAGAAGCAGTAGTGAAAGTAATAACAGGAAAAACAATGGTGTGTTTCTCTTGTGGCCCCCAGGCCGGCAGCTTAACATCACACTGGAAGGATTCATGTGTGAAAGAGATTGACAGGCGAGCATCTTCAAACCAGCGGTTGCCTCCTCGAGCAATTCACATGCATACAGCATGTGATGTGCACCTCGTATAATCTACAGCACACTTGTAAAGAAAGATGAAGGGTTTACATTGTGTACATGCAGAAAATCCTCCCTTCTCTCTTCTCCATGCTTTCTTCCTTTTGTAGTTATTTTACTCCGTGTGTGTGTTTTAAAGAACCAGGCTGTAGTGGATGAGAGGGCCACATTATAGCTAGTGGGTGTTGCTGTCCGCTGCAAAGGGTCACACTTACCCCTTGTGTGCACTAGTGAGTGAGACACTCATTAGCGCCAAATGTAGAAGTTGTGTTAGCCGATGGACGTGTGTTCAGTTGGAAGTGGGATAAAAGGATGACAGAGGGGTACAACTCAGACCATTGCTCTCTCATGTTTTCTGCCAGCCATACAGGGTGTACAATTCATTTCAAGCAGACAGCCCCAGTGTCTCCCTAAACATATCCATGTAACCAGGATTTGGCATAATAGACCTACCTCATTTGTTTCCTGGGCTTACAGTGACACAGTTCACCGTGACCTCAGCCTTGACAACACGTGTCGGTAAAGAACTGTCCTTTTTAGTGGGGGTGCTTTTGAAGGGTGCCCAATCTTTCCAGAGGACGGCGTGACACACATTAACACCGTATTTCTCCTTAATTGGTAATGAATTTGTCTGCGTTCACAGAAAGCTGTTTAGATTTCAGGGCATGTGTAGAATGACCAGTGTTTGTAGTAAGCATGCCTTTACCTCCCAGAAGACAGCGATAACCAGGGTGTAGGGTTAATTATCTGTCTTACTGACTTACACACACACACACATTTGAATAACAAGTACACACACATTTGTATTGAGCCGTCGTGTGCTGCCAGAAGAGCTTCAGTGCACCTTGACACTTATTTTCCAAGCTGCTGTTGTAACGAGTTTTAATTATTTTATTTTCACATTTCTCCGTGTATATTGATTAATACATGCAAGTGGATGTGTGCAGCACGTACGTGTTCACAGGGCAGAGCCTTTTCCAGGTATGCAGCAGGGTCCGTAGACCACACCTGTGAAGCTCACAATTATTATGGCTTGTGCATACCAAACAGGTGCCAGTAAAGAGTGTTGAGCCAAGATCGCTTCTTGTTCCATCATTTCATCTCTAACACACGACACAGAGAAACACACACATGCACCGGTTACACTAGAACTCTTGAAACGCTTTCACCTGAAAGATATTCCCTCTGTGGTGCTTTGATAAGAGTGGCAGCGAGAAATGATTTGTCAAAATCTTCCAAAAGTGCACTATTGAGTTGAGAGCTAGTGACAGGGAAGACCATAGTATGAGTCACATAAATTTTTCACGTAATTCATCCTATGGCCAAGGTAATGTCATTCCAAAAGCGATCAATCTCATCAGCACAGAAATGTATGCCACAACATAAATCACTGAGCGCAACATTGTATTGAGCATAAACGAGCCACCGGATCCCCTCACTGTAGGGGTCAAGGGTTCAAGTATAAACATAAACACAGTTATGTATAATAGTGCGCATTATAATATTAGAGGAAGAATGCTACTTTGCTACAAGGCCATTACCACATCTAGTTATGAATGTGACATTTTAAGTGTCAAAGCCACATTTGTTCACCCACATCAGGCTCCACACAAGGGAATTAAAGGGTAGTGATGTTCCGCAGTCCCACAGAAAAGCCTTTTTTCATTTCCTCTGAAAATTGTGAAAATTGAGTTAACAATGTCTCATTACATTTCCGACTAAAGCAAGGGACCTTTGGGGTCTGATCCACAGATGAGGATGAGTACTCTTGTTCTGTCGTGTCTTACAGAGATGAACAGAGAAAAGGTCCTTAAGAATATCTTTCTCGCACTTGGACAGGAGGCGCAATTATGCCTGCCATGATTTCAGCAGAGACGCACAGATAACCGTCATGTTGAGTGGGTTTGCAGGCTGTGGGCGGCGTGCCAAGGGAAGGTCAGAGTGCCCATCTTGTATCCAGATTTGTCGGCTCTGCTCCTACATGTGTTTTGTCAGTGCTGTACAGTCTGGACAAATCCTGAAATAAGAGTGCTGATTGCCATGATTGCTGCACAGACATACACATAGTGTATATTTCTCAGGAGATACGAGGGGATATTTTCTTTTGTTTTTGAATTAGGTTCAATTTTTTTTTTTTTTTTTGCATCAAGGAAATCTAAATAAGTTTGAGTGAGAAAAATATATGCAGTTTAAGTAATATTTAATTTAAAACAACAGCATTACAGGCCGGCTTTCTTTAGTAAAACACGCCAACAGAGAAATCTTAACTACTCTATCGCTATGCTAACAAATAGCACATAACACACTTTGTATTCAAAGCTTTACACAATCAGTCTGTGGGTCTGTTCATTATTCATATAGAGTAGGGCACTAAACACACCATGAAAGTGGGTGCCAGAATGAGGAGGATGCTCTCAAGGGGATTCCCATTCCTGCATTTGTACGTTATCCATACCTTTTCACAGCTCCCATCTGTTTGCCTGCTCAAATCCCCCTGGCCTGTGCTAAACACAGTGCCATGCAATTCTCCACGATTGGAGAGGGAAAAATGAATGGGCAATATTTGGTATTTAAATGTGGTCTCTGTGATGCATGGCATTGCTCTTATGAAGCTATATCCCCAGAGTAACATTTAGCTACTGCTGAGCAGGTTACACATGCGGGCTGGATGAGTTAGCAGCACCCACACACTATAGGTTGAACAGACTGGAAAATGAATAGCAGGGGAAGTTGAGAGGGAATAAGTAATGCCTCACCAGCAGAATCTAGTTGTTGTGTATATGAGTTACTTTGTAAGACAGATTTTTCTCTGAGGATGCTCATTTCCTTACGACTCAGTTCACTTTGTGAGGCAATTACACTTCCAAACCCAAAGCACACCAATCTCTTCAGCTTCAACACAGCACAACATACAGGGATAAACACAGTGCTTCTGTCAGTTTGAACGACTGATTATAGATCTGAAACCGAAACCATGATGATTACTGTACAGGAACACCTCAGGAGAAAGGCGTTTACTTGTGTTAGTGTGAGACCGTCAAACCAACCTCCCCGCGGTGCCTGACAGGTGCAGGAAGTTAGGGCTTTCTGGATCCTCAGCAGGGGCACTGGACAGGATATCACGCCCTCTGATCCTGAACACTGTCCCCTGCGGACTGGGAAGATGCCTGCCTTTTGTCTATAACCTGCTGTTGACAAGTACCTTACTGCCACATGGTCTCCTGGGGGCAGCTGTCATGGTGAGCAGAGTCCCCATCCCAGAATACACTGTATTATTACATACAACTCGTTTTACACCCATTAATAACTCAAGAAATCTGTTCCCAGAGGACGCGTCCGTTGTTGGGGCAGCCAAGATCAGTTTGAAAATGACAAATAAATTCAAAAGGAAGATCATTATCCGGCCGGGGCATTTTTCATCTGGTTTTGCTGAATTAAAAGCTTGTTTTTTTGGCTGAAATGAAAAGATATGGGGGAAAAAGAAGATCTGAGCCCAGGCATTTTGATTTAAATGTGCAGTTATATGTTAATTTTTAGCTCGAGTCACTAGTAAGACATATGACAGAAAATCAATATATGCGTGTAATTTTTTGTAGCCATTCGGTCGAATCAAACAGGAGCATCTGAATAAATTTCACAATCGCTGCAACCCATCAGGACTGGCATGTATCATGGCCTTTCAGGGGAACTATTAATCTAGTAACTTTCTTTTAGCTCATTTCCAATGATGCATTTATGTGGGCTGTTCCCAGTTATTGGAGGCTAATGAGGAGAAGAACTGTGGTTTCTGCCCATCTCTCCTATCTGCCTGCCTGTCTCCGCTGCTCTGGGTTGTCACGGTGCTCTGAGCTCCTGATGTGGCATATTAGGCAGGACAATCGTTATTAAGCACATTTCAAGCTCAATTACCACTCAAATGCACAGCCATCAAGGCTCCACCACAGGCTCCCAACAGATGGTTGCGGGTGTCAGATAGACAGGGCTGGTGATATCTTCGTCAGACTAGGTGCTGTTTTGTAAAAGAGGAACATATTGTCGCCGAAACAAGCTGATAAAAATGCTGTCACTTAGTGGAACAGCGGGAATCTTTCACTTTTATCCTTTATTTTATTATCTCATCATTCAAAAGCAGTTGTAAGAAAGTGGTCTTCAAAACAATTATCTGTGCAGCCTGTCTAGCGTATCATGTGCTTGACCTGTGTGAGAATCTGCCGCCTCCACATTTCATCAGATGTGGAGTTTACCCGATGCGGTCTCATTTTATTTCCACATTAAGTCTCTCCCTCTAGATCTATTCTTTTAGAATGTTATTTTGTTATTTCTACATTGTTTATGTGTTTCTTATGTATGCATGCTGGATAACATAACAAGTAAGGAAATTGGCTGAGAGAAAAAAAGTCTTTCCGAGGGTGAGTATTAAAATATTTACATTCACAAAGTTCTCTTTGCTGATCGTTATTCTCTTTATGAGTCTCCTTTGTATTCGCGAGGAACGAAGGACTAACAATGACAAATCTAAAGCATGAAATCATAAACAGTGTGATATATCACAGCCTCACAGTTAATGATGGCTTGAACTTGATAAAATAATGCTTTCACAGTAGTGGGTTTGTGAACAAGGAGACAGAAAAGAGATGATGACAAGGGTTCGGGAAAATGACATATTTTATTATGACAAATAATGAATTGTCATTTTTCACTTGGATACCTGACCATCTTTTATTTAACCCGTGAGCTGTGGTAACAATTTTTGACATGCCTTCATTTTTACTGGTTGCAGTGTAAAAAAGTTGCTTCCCATTTAAAACTAAACTCACTTTCATATTTATTAGGTACCCTATTCAACTGCTCTTTAATGCAAAAACCTTATATGGGACCTTAAACAGCATGTCTCATTCACCAAAGCACTTTTTTTCCTATGTCTAAATATTTTCTATCAAACATTTAGACTCTGATGAATCTATTGGAGAGCAACCTGGGGTTCTAGTATTTTCCACAATATCCCAGTATTCAGTATCTGGCATGTGGATTGGAGCAACCAGTGACTGAACCGCCAACTATCTAGCTAGTAGATATATTGCTTTGCCTCCTGAAAAACACAAATATCTGGTCAAATATCTGCATTTAGGCACGTAGACATGTTCAAAACAACCTGCTGTAGTTCAAACAGAGCATCAGGACGGGGAAGAAAGATGAGAAAGATGAGCTGGTCTGAGTTTTTAAGAAACCACTGATCTACTAGTATTTTCTACACAACCATCTCCAAGGTTTGCAAAGGATGGTCAAAAAGAGAGAGTGACAGTTCTCTGGGTGAAAATGCTTGAGGAGAATGGCTGCCATGAGCTAAGTATTTAAATAATCTCAAACTGGTTTCTTGACAGTTTCAATTGGCCTCCACAGTCATCAGATCTCAATCCAATAGAGCACATTTGGGATATGGTGGAACGAGATATTCACAAATCTGCAGCAACTGTGTGATGCTATCATGTCAACATGGACCGCAAACTCTGAGAAATGTTTCCAACACCTTGTTAAATCTATGCCACGAAAAATTAAGGTAGTTCTGGAGGGAAAACGGGATTCATCCGGGTACTAGTGTTGTGTAACTAATGGAGTGGCCCGTGTGTGTGTATGAAAAGTGTACAGCAAATCTTCAGTGCACGGTGAAAGAGTCTAACCGCTTTCTTTGTGTTTTGTGTAGTTTAGAAAAGCGATGAAACATAGCCCTTAGACAGTGACTCACACACTGCTTTACAGACAGCCAAAATTATATAAAGATAATCACGTTCAAAGATAAGCCAGTTGCCGTTTCCCTCAGTGCATGCAATGTTACTTAGTCACTTTAGGCTGTCAGGGAGAATTACCCATGGTAGAAGTAAAAATCCAAATCTATAACTTAGGGCAAAATTTAAACCCTCTCCACTAAAGGGGAAGAGCTGTGCTGTCTATCAGCATTTGACTCGTTATCATATTCATGAATTTAGTTTAATAAACTTGAATTTCCTTAGCTCATAAATCACCTTTGTCTTTAAAAAACAAACAAACAAAAAATCTAGATGTTAATCTCGACATGAGCCAAACACACGCAGAAAGAGGTATCTGCTGGTGCCGCTCCATCGTGTCTCACCGATTTCATTTTTGATAGTCTCAACATGTTTTATTCAATCACTTTATAGCCTTCACACTGATTCAAAACCTCTAATAAAATCAAACATTTCATTTATACGTATGGATTCCAAAACACTTTCTTGTGATGCGGCAAATATGAAAATAACTCCAAAAGCTGCATGGTTTGGATGATTATGATAATGCTGATCTGCTAATGTCATTTTGACTCTCAGGCTGAGAAAAGCTATCATAGCAAGTAACAGTCATCCCTGCAAATCAAATCAAGAGCTTTGGTTTGTCTCCAGAACAACCTAGAGATATAACAGCGACAATCTTTGAACTGTAAATCACATTTCAAAGCTGTTCGCCTCTCCAATTTTCCCTGTTTTAGCTACTTATCAGAATATCTCCCGTGTAAGAGTGAGTGAGCTGAAGCTACAGTTAGCCTATTTAACCACCCACCTGGGCCCATACCACCCACCTTAGCATCTGAGTCACACTCTGCTTTCTCTTTAACATGGGCTGAGCAGGAGAATCAACAGCACAGCACAGGACAGCTCTGCTCGGTGTACATGCGTGGGTGGAACAGCCTTATGGCTTCAGTCATTCAACCAACTATGAGGGCATCAAAGAGATGCAAGAAGAAATAGAGAGACAGAACGAGAGAGAGAGAGGGAGAGGGAGAAAGGGAGGGAATGGAAGAGAGAGAGAAACAACTCAAAACGAGATGTCAAACAAAGAATGAGAATATGAGGGGGAGGTGAGGATCCATAGACAGAAAGTGAAATAAAAAAGCCAAGAAGGAGCAGGACAGACAGGCCAGACACTAGAGGAGCGTGCATATAGAGAAGAGAATGCACCGCAAACAAAGGAAACATGACAAACATCCTCTTCTCTACGTCCATAGCCTGACACACAGGCAGCCACTGTTGAGAGCCGCAATATTACCTTCAGCACAACTCAACTCATATGCTCCAGAACTTCCTTCGGCGGGATCGTTGCCATGAGCTCTGAAGCTTTTGTTCTGCCAAATAACATTAGGAGGTGGGCAGGATGAAGCATCAGGTCCTGCTTCTTAGATGGCAAAGAAGACGGCAAAAAAATGCAAGGGCAGTTAAACATGAGGAACAGGACTGTGTGGAAATGACAGAAGTGACAGTTAAGCGGTAATGATGGTGGCGGTGAACACTAATGCTATTGAGACTCGGTCTCTTTGCATATTTGAGCCTCCGGGAGGGTGATTTGGGAATGTTTATTATTTAAATGATGATTAATCCACCTTCTCATTGCGGATAACACCGGGAAGAGGTGATTTAAACCAAAACAGGATGTTTTCAGATTTTTTTTTTGTGGGGATAAAGTACCTCCATGCTTTGCTGCTGTATATTTCAGGAGCTTATGACAGATTGCTGAATGGATACACCAATACATTCCCTCTCCATCCCTTTTCTGCCTGCTTATTTAACTCAGGAAAAAAAATCCACTGCTTCTGAATGCACCAACTCCTTTCTCCTTTGGCTATAACAGCCACAGCCCTGAAGAGCCATCCACCACTAAGCTCCTCTACACACTGAGCCTCTCAGTTCTCAAAATTGATTCTATCTTACTTTAAGTCGGGCCTTGACTGTCAGCAAACGCAGTCTCTTGATCTTTTCATATTATATCTCCTTGTATTGTATGTCCAATTTCCTCCAGCACTAAACAGATGGTAAATCTTTTCAGCTAACTGTGAGACCAGTACTTCTCAATAGCTCCCCTGATCCCATCAAGGAACCTTTGTTTTTAACTGCTAGCGCTATAATGCTTCTGTCTGAGCAAAAAGCGGATGGATTCCTAAGCCACAAAGAGAATACATGTTGTTCCATCCCCATGACTGGGTGAGTGCGGTGTGTTAATGTGATTAGTGAGACATTAACGCCTCCATGCTCAACCAGGCAGACGCAAAAATGCACTTAGTATAGAAACTCTTTCTCTCCCATTCTAACTGGAGGCCGCTACCAAAACCATAGTTTAAGTGGAAATAAGTGAGTTTTCTCCCTGAAATTCACTTTAACTCCTTCTTTTGTACTTTTCTACCGTGTCAAAAAGAGTAGCAGGTAAAGTGTAATTCATACTGATGCCATAATTAACATTAGCTTTTAACTGTTAAAGCCATGCAGATATGGCTGCTGCCTGATTCAGGCTCACAATCAGATATGTTTGGAAACTTTGACTGTTTGCACACAGTGGGTAAACTGATCAAGCAGATTAAAACATATGAATCGCTCTGGATTTTTCTGTTTCTCTCTAAACAACAGACACATGGAGAGAATTTGGCATATTCATAACCTGGACATTTCTGTGAGGAAAAAATAGTTATCTTTTGTTTTATTTCATATAAATAACAAGAAGGTGTCCGAGAGTGCACAGTGCTTTTTAACATACTTGACATAATTCTCAGTATATTCTTTTGTGTTATTTATGTGGATATAGTACATGTGTACCATGTGTTAAAAGTGATGTCAAATGTCCAAAGCAATGCGATATTTAGAATCTCCACTTATTATTTCTTTTTTTTATCTATATGCTGTCAGTACAAACAACGGCAGTGATAAACATAGATTAATTGCTCTATATAGAATTACTACAATTTTGACCTTCAGTTCAATATATTAACCTTGAAATTGTGGTCAGAGGTCAAATGTGACGTGATATTTTAAATCTTTATACAGTATTTTCTTCATTTTTGCACATGTCGAGGAGCGTGTCAGGCTACATTTCACTGTGTGTTATACTTGTATAACTATGCATGTGACAAATAAAGAACCTTGAACCTTGAACCTTGAATGTTGCTAGTCCACACTGCAATTGTAAGAGTCATAGTTTGTCAGAGACGTTCTGTCAATTTTCGACCAATAAATCATTAAGTTGACCACGAAGACCTCAGTGGATGTTATCCAAATTTTAATGGATTGTTAACAAGACTCCACTCGACACCCCAGACAGAATAAAAACAGAGGTAAAGATATTTATATGGCAGAGTTACAAATATTTTTAGCAGCAAATGTAGATGGAAGAAATGAAAACACCAGTTCACACTACAATTTCAGTACCCTTTCACGTTTGCTTCAGTGTGCCAGGACATCTATCATCCTGATGTTTATCACTCTCATTAACTTGCTACTACTTCTCTGATTGGCTGCAGGAGACTCACGGTCACACATTTAAAGTCAGAGAAGATAGAGCATGGGGGTTGGCCTGATGTCTCTCTCTTTCACTCACCTCTACTTCCACATCCACTGTTATCCCTCAGTTGCTTTTGCAGATTTGTTATTCTGAGTTAAGTTAGAAGTTACCGGCTGTCTTGTTTTCAGTTTTGGCTCTAGTAGTTTAGTTTTGTTAACATTAATATGCGTGGTTAGTTCATAGTCTTCTCCTTTTTTTCTTAGTTTTTTACTAAGACTCACATCTCCCTACTTTGTATTCAATGTTTTGAGGGGCTATGTTTTGTTTTGTCTGGAAATGTATTTGTACTCTACTATCGTACCCATATGTAATTAATGCTATTTCATATTTTACTATTGAGAAGCACTTTGGTGTACCTCTGGTCTTTAAATGTGCTATATAAATATAGTATTGATTGATTGATATAACATCCTTCATCACTTTTTTTAAATTTCAGTGGTCTACAATAATTACTTTTCAAATTTACAGTTGTATAATGATGCCTTATTCCTCTGCTAATATGCACTTAATACACTACAGACACTACTGGCACACAGGTAAAGTACAGTACAGGTAATGTGACACTTCTCAATGCCTTTATCTCCACTCCAGTACAAGCAATGGCAACAAACAACAAAAAGTTTAACACATAAAAATTCACCAGAACGATGCAGTTCGAAATGCCTGACTGATGAATGTAACAATATTTATGTAGTTTGGCTTGTCAATATTACATCCATATAAGTGTTTAAACCCGAGCTTTTCCCAGTTGAACATTGCATTAAAAAAGCTTTATCTGTTACTTTATCTGTCAGTGGTTTTAATGTTGCACGTGGCTGGCGTAAAAAAGAGACGGGAAGCCTGAGTGATGATGGTACTGGAACAAAAGAAATCCATCTTAAACCCACTTTGTCAGAAGAAAGCTGCTTTCAGTTTGCTTCTCTGAAGACTACATTCTTTAAAATGATGTGCTCATTAAATGTTGGAACATCTCTAGTTGACAAATGTTAGTATGTAATTTCATTTTCATTCCGATCAGTCTGTGTCTAAGCAGGTTATATTACTACCTGTGTGAAACTAATTTGTTGCTAATACATAATTAGCCTAACTGCTGATACTTCTGTTGTAAAAAAAAAAAAAAAGGTAGTTTAATCATTTAGGAACTAAAATGTGGTGTTAGTATCAAAAGTTTTTCCAGTGCTTGTTATGTACGTATTTGCACATAGCTGTAGATATGAGAGTGAGAGCACAACATAAAACATAAATCTCTTAACTCTGCATGCAATATGAGTTAACTTGTGCAGAATAGCACTAACATCCTTAACCTGAGTCTAACCTTAAACTTCTCTGTATATTATAGAAGACTTAAAGTCTTCCTGCTGTCCAAAGACATGCATGGGTTTAGGTTAAGTGGTAATTCTAAATTGGTCATAGGTGTGAATGCAAGTGTGAACAATTGTCTGCCTCTCTGTGTTAGCCCTGCAATAGACTGGCAACCTGTCCAGGGTGTGCTTGCCTGTCTCCCTGCAGCCCTGAATTGGAGAAGTGGAAGAAAATAAGATATCCTAATATGCAGTATAAGTGATAAGTGCAGTAATAAAGCACAGCATTTCCTTGAAAAACATGATGTATATTTGGCAAATTATTTCACAATATGTTTAAATAAAGAATTTCTGAAATGTGGGGGAAATAGCATTTCTTCTCTTAACCTTTCAGTGCTCCAGCTCATATCCTCCAACCCTTTCATAGTCACTTTCCTGCCATCCTTTTTCTTACCCTTTCTTTCTTTTCCCCTCTCCAGCCTCCTCAACCCCTTTCAGCTACTCTTGTTGCACAAATCCTTTTTATCACGCAGCACAAAGAAACAAATAAACAAAAGTGTAGAGAGGAGGAGGAGGCCGGTCATCTCAGCGAGGCAGGTGAAGTCTTAGAAGAAATAGGATTGAGGTCTATACAGGCTGAAGTAAGGGAGGGAGAGTGAATGAGGAAGAAAACAATTCAAAGAGGAAGAGGGAGAGAGCAAGTTATAATATGCATACTCAGAGGGTCGTGGTGTATGCAGCAATGTGTTTGTTTTATTAGTGCCCAACTGGCACTATGGGAAGGGGTTTGAGCGAAGGCCAGTGGCCACAGCTTGCAATGGAGGGTCCAGTGATGAATGTTCATAGGCAATCTAGGACACTGCAGCAGAAACACCATCAATTCAGTATCACAGCACAACTGGGAGGAAATGTAGTGTGGAATGTGTTCTCTGTATACGTGCACAAATGTGAGTACCTACAAATTCCATTGTGATGAAGAAAGTATTTGTGTGTGTTTTTGAAAACTCATATGGGGGAAGGGGTTAAAGGATTACAGCTGTCTCTTGGCTGTGGGAAGTAGCTGAGCAATGCTTCCCATTGGTCATTCCCATGAACCCTTGCTCTTTAAGGGGCACGGTGGGAGGCAATACTGAGGACAGGGGAGTGTATCACCACTGACTGGACCATACACTGGATAACCACCAACCCAACCTTGAGAAAAAAAAATATTTGAGTATGAGTAGTGTTGAGTAGTGTTTTGGATGTATGAATTTCACACTGTCATTATTGTGACATAAATTTTTATTCAAACAAAGATCAAAACATTCTAAATCAATTCACACACACACACACACACACATACACACACACACACACACACACACACACACACACACACACACACACACAATTAAATCTCATACTTTTTATTTGCTTTCTTCTCCAGCTATGGCTGATTCCTGGCATCTGCCCAAGACTCAACTCTTGGCTTCATCCCTGCCACAATACTAGCCGCTTATCAACAGGTTTTGCTGAATGTGAGGTCTGCCAGGCTGTCTCGTGTAGAGGGCATGATTAGGACGAGAGGGGTGGGCATTATGCCTCAAAAACCAGCTGGAAAAAAGACCCACATGGTGATAAGGGCAAAGAATCCCAAGCACATCATGGATTTTACAAGCATGTCATGGTTTTACTCCCATTCCCTGCAGCAGAGCACATTTACTGTGAAGGAAACAGCACAAATAATCACGTTGCCTTTGCTCTAACTGTATCAAAATGCTGTTTGGGGAGCTTCTAGAGACAGCAAAACTTCTCAGTCCCTTGCTGTCACAGAGATAGAAAGGATGACTTCACAGAGCTTTTCCTGAAGGAGAAATATCTTGGCTGTATGCTTTCCTTTCTGGCACCAGCCAGCTGGATGTCTCAGTTAAAGTGTATAGCCCGTGAAGGGAAAAAAAGTGGTTCTGTAATTTATTTGATCACATTAAAATTGGGAGCAGATTTGTTTGCTGTGACAATGTTTGTTGAGTTAGGGGCAGCCAGACTGTCTCACATATTGGTCTGTTGGATTTGTATGTAGCTACAGACAAGTTGTCTGTAGGCCTAAACAAGCAGTGTGCTTTACCTTACCCAGCACTGTTAACAAATCTATGGGCTTAGAAAAACATCATGTATACAGAGTTTTCCTACTACTCTTTTAACTATTAAAATGTTTAATCTGGAGTCTAATTTTGATCTAGTCTAATTTCTCCTAAAATACTGTGATTATAGATGATCAGCAGGGCTTCACATGTTCACACTAATCTTTGAATGCATTTCCTGATTTTGGAACAACTGATGCATTGTCCATAACAAAGGAATCTGTACTGTAATATTAGTGTGATCCTTGCTGAGGTTAGCGCTGTATTTAGATTGATCTCAACACATTAGATAAGGTGATGTTAGCCTCTCATTTGTTATTTCTTGGTATTTTTGAATTCACACCTAACTTCCTCACTTCAGAGGGTGCTTGAAATCGATGACAGATTGCCTGCTGTCCAGAGCACACAGAAGATTCAAATGAGCAACGGTTAACATTCTCACATTCCTTAGATTGCTAGCATCTAAAGGTCATTAGCAAATCAAAGATAAAAGGATCACACGATGCTATACACCTTGGCACAGCCCTTATTAGGAAAGGGGATTGGTAGATGTGATGATGTGACACGCTTCCATGTAAGAAAGCACTGCTTTCCTGGTCATTACTGCTGCAAATGGCATCCCATCATGGTTGTTCTCGTCTTCACCGGCACTGCTGATGAAAATACTAATGGAGTAGCTGACGCAGAGAAAACATTCACTAATGAAGTACTGTATTAGTTTTATTGATCTTCCATTTAGAGATGTATGGTTTGTGTGATCTCAACTAACTTACCAATATGTGATCAGCTATTGTTATAGCAGTGGTATTGCATTGTTGTATTACTCTTACCAGCTTACCTGGAAACTAAGATGAAATGGAACCACTACAATAAAAAAAAATGGATGTCTCTGGGTTTGGATATTATTAGAAATGAAGGACTAATATGAGATATAAAACTGGTCTAGTACTTTTTAAACTTTTTATTGTGTAAATGTTGTACTGTTATGTGTGCCACACCCAAGGTTGCTATCTGTATTAGAGTGACTCAAATCACGTGTCGTGGGATTATTTGTATTTATTTTTCTAGAACAATAGTTTTATTGAATTTATTTGGTGACATTAAAGTTTTGGTATGATCACCACAAAGATGTAAAGACTTGAATCATTAGACAGGATCAAACATCAGACTGAAATTCAAATCTGGTTTAATGTTAAGCAAACACTCTTTTACATTCCACTGAAAGAGAATTTCTATCAGCATACGTGGGCAAATGGACATAAAAGAAAAGAAAAAAAACTGTTAGGTGGGCAAGAAGAGAATCTAGAATAGATGTCTTTTGAAGAGCAAGCTCAAGACCATGGACCTACCTGTCACTGCCAGTCTCACACAGACGGCAGAGAAATATTCTGGCTCTGGCGGAAATTAATTGTGGGCGTAAAGGGTTCCACTGGTAGCACAAGACAACACTGGTGTCAGAGAAGGAACAAGAGCAGCCGCCTCTGGGCACAGGCCCATGCCAAGTAAACATTAGGCATAACCCACCAAAGGAATATTTTGTAAGCTGTCTTTGAGGCCTCACCTAGAGGGTCTTTGGTTCTTATTTAAAAAGGAAAATAAAAGAGTTTTTGATAGTTTTCAAGGAGCTGAAGAGACAAGAATTGGACCTGACAAGAAAAAAACACTCATAAAAATGAATGAGGCCCTAAAAGGCTTTGAACTGGGGCCTCTTTACATTGAACTGTGGATTATGAAATGGGAAAACTTAAAGTGAATTCTTCTCTATTTCAGAGAAGAAAGCCTGCAGGAACATCATTACTTTTCTAAAAATTACTCCTAAAGGTTAAACCATCATCTTTGTCAAAGAGTAAAACCCACTGTTAAGATAGTAGGTCATAGAAATTTCTAAAGCTTTTACTCTCAAAACTCAAATTCCTAAAAGGAAGAGTGTAGGTCACTACTTTCTGATAAGGGGATAACTGGGGCTCTCTGTGGGGTATAAAGCAAGGTCACTGGGTGGTCGAGTGGCCTAAGGGCCTGTGTAGAAAGGCTACTTCACACTGACCACCATTGTAATGGCCTAGCAGAGCAGATATCATTATCATTATCTGTCATTAGGATACAAGTGTCACTTACTGAAATTGCCATATTTGGACATAGGCACCGGCCTGTGTTTGGAATAGAGGTACAGTACCAGCCAAAAGTTTGGTGGCACACACTTGTTCAAGGGATTTTTATTAGACCTTTTTTAGTTGTTTAACAGTAATTAAGTGAAGTTCTGCATATAGAATTATTACGTAAACACAAAGTACGATAAAAAAAACTTTATACTCTTGCATACTCTTGGCATTCTGTCAAACACCTTAATGATGTAGTCACCTCTAACAGTCTTGAAGGAGTTCATGCTCTTAGTTATTCCGTCACTGTAACTGTTTGACCAAGCCATCTGCTTTGGGTTTAGCTGTGGTAAGTGCACAGGCCAGGTTATCTGACGCTGCGCTTCACTCTCCTCACGTAGCCTGGGGGGGTGTTTTTGGTAATAGCCCTGTTAACCCTTTAACCCTTTAAGACCTACCATAGAACCAAGTCCGCCAGAGCTTATATTATATTTTTACATGCTGTAGTGCCATTTTTGGGAGCATTTCAAGTTGCTATACATCAATACAACCATTATAGCCCAAATTTTAATAATATGTATGCATTAAGTGCATAGTAATTACATATATTGCAACAAAGTGCAATAAAGTGCAAAAAAATTGAAAATTGTTTTTGTTTTTTTAACATATATTTCTAGTTAGAGAAATTTAAGAGGCCCTCAAAACTGTAAATACAATAAGTTGCACAAAATAGTTTCCTACCACAGGAAATTTGTTTTGAGTGTCTTCATTTTGGGCAGGGGTAGCTCAATAGGTAGAGTGGTGGCCCCATGATCGGAAGGTCGGGGGTTCGATTCCCCTGAACAGCTACCCTGAGGTACCCATGAGCAAGGCACCGTCCCCACACACTGCTCCCCGGGCGCCCAATGGCTGCCCACTGCTTCACTGAGTGAATGGGTTAAATGCAGAGAGGAATTTCCCCACGGGGATCAATAAAGTACACTTTCTTTCTTTCATAGTTTTATTTTTGAAATACACCAATTTTTATATACTGCAGGAAAAACGAAAATAAATATTATAATGCAAATTTGCAAAAAAACAGCATATGCATCAAAATAAACTATTTTCAGCGGTTCAATTTGACTTCTAAACATCCCAGAAACGACACAGAAAGTCATAAAGTCAAACATAACTTTTAAAAACACCACTATAGGCTTACAAGGCACTGATGGTAAAAAAAAAAAAAACTACATTTCCGCAAAATTACGTCACTTCCGGTTTCGGGCAGGTTATGAACAGCTTATCGGTTTGGCAAAGCGTGTTTCTGGGATATTATGTTTTTGTTGCTGCAAGTGCTTTTTATGCAATTTTTGCAAAGCTATATGTGGAAGGAAACCAGAACCTAGGGCAAGCTGATGGCATAGCATGTAAGTACAACTCCTCCGGTTTCATATGCAAAACAGAGCATGCCCGCTCCGACCGGCTTTAACACTTTCCATAACACTTTAAATATAGTCTTAACTATGTATTTCTGCTCTTTAGCCTTTATGATTGAGCAAGTGACAAACGTAAGCAATGTGTGTCAGATCCATTTAAAAACTGTAACAGGCCTCATGACACAGTGCATGTATTTTTTTTTTTATTCTATTTATAATTTCATTAGCAGACCATCATAAATAAGTGAATTGTGACACAAGTACATTTTAAATAAATGTTTAGTTATCAGTTTTTCTTTGTATTGTTTATCAGAAAGCTTTCAGACAAAGAGAGAGAGATTTTCTGGGGGTGGGATGTGAAGTTGACCTTTAGAGCACAGCCGCCAGATGCAGGGAGAGAGAGAGAAACACCACAGACATGCAGGGTAAACATTGTCAAAGTTACTGGCGAATAATTGCTTATTGCCATAGTGAATTCAGAGTTTGCCAATTCTTAACGGACATTTGAAGGCTTACAGGAGGTAAATACTTTAAATACCAATTTGTGCTGAACTGTTTCAATGAGATTTAGTGTGTTAAAAATGTAGCGGCTAATCACGTTCAGCATATTAGCAGTGTTAGCATGTGTTCAATAGTATGGCTGTGTAAGTTACTGTGTTCATGTTTGCTAATGTTCTACTTGAAAGCTGAAACTAATTTTGTGAAGCTTGTTAAAAGTCTTTTATACGACAATATGGACCACGACAGACCTGGATACAAAGATCAGGTCCAGGACTTTTTCTTACTCCACAGAAGAGCCTAGTTTCAGCGATCCTTGCTGTTTTCTTGATTGCTTTCTCAAAGGCTCACAAAGTTTTAGATCACATAACTGATTCAAAACTGACCTGTTGCAGCATAAACTTGTATTTATCTTAAAAGACTTTAATGTTGGTTGCATTGTGCAGTGTGCGAGTATACTTTTTTTCAAGGTAGAATATGGAGAAACTAATGTTAAGAGTAACCTGGATAGTGTAAAGGTGCATAAATGGAGCATCTTGAACTTTAACTTAACACTAAGTCAGGTGTAAATTTGTGTTACGCTTTTTGTAGTTTATCTGAAGCTTATTTTCAAAATTGTAATTTGAATACTACTTAATCTACTAAAAAAAAATAGTATGACTCTTATTTATTTTAAGGTGTTTTAAGTTATTAACATCTGCTAAACTAGGAAGATAAAATTAAGGAGTACCTAAAACAGTATTTCTTAGAAATGATTACTAATAAATGCACTTTAGAACAGCACTCAGCAACACTACATATGAGCAGGCGGAGGGAGGTTTGGGGTCTTCACTCAACCCCGTTCTGTTAACCGTCGGGGCTGGGGGGCTGGGAGGAGGTGCTGGCCGTCAGATTGGGGTCTGGGATGTCGGGCCTCCCTTGTACTGCAGATAAGGAGGTGGTCCACTTGCCTCCACCCCAGAGAGAAGGGTTACATCTCCTGGGTCCGGGTACGGTTTGCCCCTCTGGGGGCAGGGGTACCTGGACCTGGGATATAGAGTATGTTTCGGGAGTGTGAATGTGTGTACAGTGTCTATTTGTGTCTGTCTCCACGTCGGGTGAGTGCTGAGTATTTGTTTGTGTATATGGGGGTGGGAATGCACGTTTGTGTCTGCGTGTGCCTGTTCGTCTGTGTCTGTATGTCAGCTTGGGTCTTAGACTCCACCTCTCTGGGAACATCTCAGGCTCTCCGAGGTATGGAGGCCTATCTCCCCTCACCACACTCCCTGCCGGTGGCTGATGCCCTCAGATGTTGGTGTGTTGGTGGTTCTTGGTGTCTGCGGCTGGGCGCTCATGGCACTCCTGGTGGCCGATTGGCGGGGCCTGGGGGGTGGGGTGCCCTCAGGCCCAGAGGCCTGAGGGCACAGCTGGCTGCCGGCAGAGTCCGCGGGCACGTCACTGCAACCCCCTCTGGCTGCTGGGTGACCTCTCGTTTGGGGCTCTCCTCAGCTCTTCCCAGGAGGGTGGCACGGTTGCCCCTTTGGTGGTCCTCCTGGTCCTCTGGATGTCTGGGGCTGGATCTCCTCCATACCTGCTTCATGCCCTGGGGGACGAGGCTTTGGCTCCCCACACTCCCTAGCAGATCGTTACATGGAGAAACCTTTTGAATACAAGCGTGCTGATCCACACAGGTGTTCACACAGGTGTTCACAGACACAAACTATGCCTTTCTTGGCTGATACCTCAAAGCACATTGTGCGCTGTCATCTTGCATGCTGCACAATAGCGTTTAATATTTAGTATCTACTGTTATCTACTGTTAGCTAGTTTATTGTGAAGGTGTATTTATTATGTTGCTCTTTTTTCTTTGTTTTCACCTGTTTTTTTTTTTTTATCTCCATACAGGTGATCCAGGTGTTTTGTTTGTTTTTCTTATTTTTCTTTCTCCCTTTCTCACCGTCTCTTTTCCCCTCTGTTTTTATTCAGTCTTTCTCCCTGTCCTATCCCCCAGTCATGTCTGTCCTGTCTGTAACAACAGAAAATCAAATCAAATAAATACATAATTATAATAAAGGTCAATCAAATGGACCAATATGGCAAGGCCATGATGATCCACTTGGTAAAGTAAATCCACTTGGCATCTTTCTTGGCCTTCAGACAACAATTCTGATGGCTAAAGATCCAAACGGGACAGGCAAAAAAAAAAAGAAAAGAAAGAAATGATTACTAATATCACGCACCAAACTTTATTTCCATTCCATTCCTTAAGTTTTAAAGATTAAAGACTCATATTAACATATACTAGAAGCAGATGTTTCTGGAGCCTGAATAACAAACTGCTAAGTGCAGGAATCTGTTCATATTACTCGTCAATGTAATTCATCATCGCTGTTGCTGTTTGAAAATAGTGAAACTTAACACAGTGTTTGGATGACCTCTTTCATCTCATGACGAGGTCATCCAAATGACTGTGGATCTGTTGAATGAATGGCTATGGATGCTTAATGGATCGTGACCACCTTGCCCTTGTAGTTTCTTTTTTCGACATATAGCCATTTTGTTATTCTGAACAAATCCGGGAATCAATATTCCTTGGTAATCAACAGTAATTACTAATGCCAAATACACAGCCTCTCAGTCTGACTGAACTGTGTACTGACTCTAACTTCGAAGGTGAACTCAGATGAAAGAGCTGAATTCAAAACCTGCAAACAATTTAAGTTTCCGAAAAATCTGACAATTACTTGTTAATGCAAACTTTTACAATGTTCTTTGGTGCTGCTCATCTTACCCCGTAATGAGTGTAATTTCACACATCCTCAGCATTACTGCTTCTTTGTGCCACACCTGCACTACTTACAGACTGGTGGTGCTGATTAAAAAACAACTGACATCAGCAGTGGAAAAATGAACAAACGCCTCGTGTCACACTTCCGACCCCAGGGTGAAAGAGTGCAAATGAACGAGTGATCAGTTAGTTCACTATCCAATTGTCTTTGTAATATAACTTCCCTGTTATACACTCACCTGTGTCAGCAGCAAAAGCCTTTTCAAAATGTCAGACAGTGACTGCTCTATTATCCATTTTCTGCCTAGGCTCCCTATGTGACAGGTGTATAATGTAAACCCTGCTGGTGCTTTTGACAGTTAATAAAACACATCAGTTAAGCCAAGTGGCCAAGGTGAAGGAGCCGTACAGTTTCTTTATTGTTGTTATTTCAATGTATTTCAAAGTTAGAATTCTTTTCTTCCAGTTATAGGCAATGCTAAAGTTGAGAGTGAAAAAACAAAGAAATTACTAACTAAATAATTCTCCCATCATCCCTAATCCAATGCTATGACAACTTATTCACTAGCTGCGATAACAAACTGGGAAGACCAGCCACCAAAAAAACCCACTACCTTAAAAAATGTGACCAGCCATTGCAAGCACGCCTCTACTCTGACCAGAGCTAAACTCTCCCACCTCTAAGGAAAATTAGTCACGAGGACTGCAAAGTTTGGCATCTGGTGCTGAGTTTTAGTTTGCTAATGATGCATATTAGCTTTAGTAAAATGTTAGTAACTAGTAAAAGCTGTTATTCTACTTTTAATCTGTGTCAGTTTTGTCTTATTTTTGTCTTATTTTTTTATTATTTTGCAAAAACCAATGAACACCCCTTTAAACCTCCAATGTCACCAAGCCAACTTTGCAGTACTATAGTTCACACACCCACCTCCAAGCTACCTTGAACCCACTACATGAAACTGTTAGATAGGCAAGTCACCAAAACTGATACTTACTGTACAAATTGATATCTACGTTTTTCCTTTGTTTTTGTTTTTTGTTTGTTTTTTTTTTCAGTACCATAGGTTAAAAACTGTCAGATTAGGTCCTCATTTATACCAGTACTGACACCAGTAGTGCCTTCTAATGCTGACAAGCAACTACACAAAACTGGGCTGCAGAAAGGCACACAGTTCCTCTGCTTAGCCATAGCAGCAGCAGCACAACCAGGTTGCTACACGCTATCATTAGCACCATTTAATTATTAGCAGTTTCCAACATTAGATAGCAGGTAACAAATATGGCTAATCATAAAATGATAAAATTAATGTTGCAGCAAATGTTATCAGCCCCACTTATCTGTAACATTATAATAGATAGTGTTAATTTAACAGGATAAAATGATTATTTGTGTCTTAAAAAGTATTTTATTTCTCCCAAAGTAATGGATTGGAGTTGAGAAAAGTGTACCAGCAACTAGACAGAAAAAGTTGCAGTATACATTACCGGCTCTATTTAATCAACAATGAAAATATGAAGCGCAGGAAAAAAAGTAGGCAGGGAGAGAGGCGTTGTAAGCTTTTTACTTCCTGGGAGCGAATTAAGTTAAAAGTATAAGGTTCCTATACTAGCTGCTGGTAGATCATATGGGCTACTACAACAACAGTAGGCTGTAAGCTGAGCTCAAATTAAACAGGTGTAAGTTGGGAAAAGTATAAAATAAACTTTATGCAAAGTGCAGGTCACACTATACTGTGTTTCAAAATATCACATATACTTCACTTAATAAAGTGATTAATCAAGGTCTACAATTCAGCTGCCTTTCACAAATTTTAATTGTTACTCACTCATTTAAAAATAAATCACATTTAAGGGCTTGAACATTTCCATGTTTAGTTTTCAGCACTGCTTACAGTTATACTTCTTGACTTGATCAGCTTTGAGCACATTGCTGTTTTTTTGGTTGAGTAAAAGGTTTCAGAGGTACGTCACACATAATCACTTAGCTCAACTTAGCTTTAGTTAAACATTGCATTCAGTGCATGCAGTTATGCCAAATATAAGGTAGGGAAGAAACAACACCCTCTGCTGTGCTCAGTCACTCACCTTCACCAGGTCAAAAAATGTCAGGTCCATCTCAGTTAACTTTAAAAATGTGCGTTTAATTCCTTTAATGCACTTTAGACTTTATATTTTACTGCTGTGTTGGGTTAGTGACTAGCACACTAGGTTTATAAATGGAATAGAAATGCCCCTGATAACGATACATCCTGTGAAAATGTACAAATTGTCATGTCTCCGAGGATCTAAGCAAGTGGTATCTGAATATTTTCTCACATAAGACACGTCAACCAGTGGCAACCATTTAAAATGCTTCAGCTGATGATGAGCACATGATCTCATATATATTCAGTCCTCAGATCTCATCTCTGTCACCTTGATATCTTGATGGCTTAAATTTGTAAAATACTACATTACCTATATTTACAATGGACTAATGGAAGAGGAATAGCTTTGCTATGGAAATATGGACACAATTATCAGTCTAACCTATCACCTAATAAAATAAGATTCTCATATATTGATGTCAGCTACATCTTTCTTGTAGTCTTTAGAGCTTGGATCTACGGAGCCCCTCTGATGACATGGTCCAAAAAATAAATAAATTGTGGCCACAAAATACTACTTCGTGCCCTCGAAGTAGTATAACGTGCCCACGAAATACTTATTTGTGGCCACGAAATACTATTTCGAGGGCATGAAATAGGTGTAACGTGCGCACGAAATGCTAATTTGTGGGCACGAATTGGGTATAACGTGGCAACGAATTACGCATTTGTGGCAATGAAATAGATAACGTGCGCACATCATATTGATACAATTCCTGGACAGCTGCATAGAGAAATAGCCTAACAGTAGGCTAAACCTATACACCATGGACAGAGACAGTATGATTGAGTTTTATTTTAGGCTAGGAATGAGCTACAAATGCATTTTGAAAAGCCTGGCAATGCAAGGAACCATTATTACGGAGAGACATTTAAACAGGATATTGAGAGCCCAGTTGCTTTACAGACGTAAGTACGACCTGAACACCGGGATAGATTTTATTGTCAACCAACTGCAAGGGCCTGGGAAGGATCACGGTTATCGGTCAAGTTGGCCCACAAATTAGCATTTTTTGCGCACGTTATACCCATTTTGTGCCCATGAAGTAGTATTTTGTGGCCACAATTTATTTATTTTTTTGGACCATGTCATCAGAGGGGCTCCGTATGGATCCAACTAGACTATGAGCTTACTTAATGACTTATTTAACTTTCTGACAGAGCATTATGTCATTCTGGCCAATTACTTTTCAATCATCAAAACTGTAATCCTTTAACATTTTTTCCCTTAAAATGAGATGAAACTGATTTAAATCTACTTAACAAAATAAGTTTGAGTAGATCAGCGCAAATAGTAAGGGTCTGGGTTGCAAAGCAGAACATTTTTTTAAAACCTTTTTGCACATCAGATGTTTCATAGTACTTACTGTTGGAGTCTCAAGGTGAAAAAAATGTAATTATCCCAACATAATTATTTTTGGTGGAGATTTACTGATGGTAGCAAAGAGCATATATTCTGTAATATAGGCTTTGGCGCTGACTCAGGTTTGTAGCCGCTTTCTCCACCTCATCTGCATTCTGCTCTAGTGAGCAACAGTCATCCAAGTGATTCTGACTTAGCTTGACCTAGGACAATATTCACCAGGTCCAGTTCCACCTCACTGGGCGCATATTGCCGCTTATGCACTTAACAGTAGTGTGCTCTTTCTTTTCCACTCTTCATCCTTTCCCGTCTTTCTTTTAGTTGTCTCAACAATTTCTTTTTGCATCTCACACTCTTTCCTTCACTCATCCGTTCTGCGTTCTCCTTTTACTGTCTGTTACGCCAACTCTTTGTCAATTTGTGCTCATAAATTCTTTACCCATCTCCCTAGTCATAATTTAATAATCAGAAAGAAAGAAAGCAGACTAAAGTCATTCTTTTTTTTTTTTTTTTTAGATTTGCACAGTCATGTATGTCATGTCCAATCTCATTGATAAATCTGAAAAAGACTATATCAAGTTCGAAATGTGATACATACGCATCTGTGAGAATCAATAAACCCATGGCAAACGGAGAAAATAAGTACTGTAAGACTGCATGAGCGGTGTAAGTCTGCAAAGCTTATACTAACATGGGCGCATGCACTGAAGCAAGCATGCGCACACACATTAACAGACCACCTTGACCTGATAAAGATGCATCAATACTTCTAGCCCTAGCGGCTTCGGTAAGGACCATGGTGGCAAAGTCATTGTTGTATCACCAGCTAATGGTGCTAATATTTGTGTGGGCCATAAATAATGCTAACAAATAACCACATAAAAAGAATTAATGAAAAGCAAACAGAAGTGGAGCAGAGAGATGCATGGTTATACAGAGTAGGGACAAATTACCCTAGGGGGTGGTGGTGGGATGAGGGGCTTCTGTACAGTCATTACTCTGTACAGCGAGTACGGTCTGGCTAACACCTGTGTTTCCCTCCGATCTGCTTCACCCTAATTAGCCCACACACACCCTGGGGATCCTCTGACACATAAGACCTGGGCTGAGGTGGGAAGGGGAGGGTTAGAAAGGGGGAAAATGAGGAGGGCATATAAAAGTTGAGGAAGAGAAGAAGAAAAAAGGGGGGAGGTAGAAAGGATGGGTTCTTGTCATTTAATTTCAAAGTCCTCTTCTGCTGATATCCGATTAAAATGCTTTCATGAATCAGTGTCAGAGAGAAAGTAGAGAGAGACGGAAAGAGAGCATGACAGCAGGGCTGGCAGAAGTTAACTGACATCTGCTGACAGTGGTGAGAACTAGAGGCTGAGAGGTGGAAAAGTCACACTCACCTCCCAGTTTCATTTGCACTCCCACCACAGTTCAGATGTGTGGAAAGAAATGTTTGTTAATTCAGACGTCGCTTTTATTCTTCTTAGAAACACCTGGAACCCCTGCCCCCTGTATTACTTCCTCCTCCCACTCCCAGTGATAACACGATTCCTTAGCGTTGTATCCTGACAGTCCATCTTGTTGAGGTGGAGGTGTTTCGGTGGTAACTTAATGCTGTCACACAATTAATGACTTTGAATGTCTCAAACTTTTAGCTATCCTAGCTCTACATTTTTTCACCCTATAAGTTTGTTTTCTTATACAAAATGTTCAACTGGCCTGTGACATTGTTTTTGCTCTTCTCTTCCTTTCCATTGTTTTCTCACTGAGGGCAATCAATGGGATAAAGTTACCGCTTGCAAATGCACGGATCCAACTTGATGCCCAGAGGATGAGGAGGATCCAGAAGGGGGAAAGAAAAAGAACTAACAACGTGCACAAGTTATGTCTAGTGTTGCTTCTCAAAACAGAAATAAACACCTGTGTGTAAATAGACAAAGAAAAGTCATCCGATTTAACGGCGTGTTTTTCCTTTCAAGTGAGTGAACGTATTGCTTTATGACCACTTTTGATGCTTTGATTGCTGCAGGTTACATGAGAGTAAAATTCTCATATTGTCTCTACTTTAAAAAAAAAAGCATCATGAAGAAGTCTACACTTTCATACACCTCCTTTTTCTCACTGTCACACTCACTTTGCCACTCTTCACACTGTTGCCTGCATAGCAACACACAAGGCAAACATGCACACACACACACATGCACAACCGCATACTGGACTATGAGTGTCTTCACTTCTGCAAACACACACACACATGCCCCCACACACGCATACACAGGAATTCATTTGAATGGATTAAAGTTGACACTCAAAAATTGTGTTGCTCTACGGCTGATTTTATGCCAGGAATCTCTAGTACAGTGTGGTGTGTGTTTGTGTGTGTGTTCACACTGAGATGGGAGAGTACTGATCCCACACATACATCATATTATTCTATGCCTCAGGATCCCTCCAGCCACATGCGCACACACACACACACTATTAGCACTTATTAATAAAACCAACTATATATCGATATTTAATGTCACTTCATTACATAGAATTACAAGAAAAACAATTTTTAATTTGATATTTAGCTCTCTTATATTTTAATTGCAACTTTGATCTATATTAATTAATTGAAATGTCCTCATGCACTGTGTGTGAAGAAGATTTCTCTGTTTGAAGCATACAAGACGTCAAGTCAGATGAATATAATTAAAATGCATCAACTGAACAAAAAAGTTGGGATTCCCTTGATGTAAGGAAAACACCAACATGGAATTTAAACCAAAAAATATTTGACTGAATTGACATAGTCTTGCAGTTATCGACAGAAACTTGCTTTACTGTGTTTTTATGCTAAATATCCTCGTACTAAGACGCTAAGAGTGAAAATTTTCTCTTCATTTTAAAATCTCCCTATTTTAATACATTACTCCTAGCTTCCACATTTCTCTTTTTGTGATTTTTTTTTTATTCTCCTCTCCTCTCCTCTGCTCTCCTCTCTTCTCCTCTCACAGACACATCTGAGACTCCTCTGGCAGTGACAGAAGTAGGCTGCATACGCCACAGCGCCAGTCCAATCAGTGACGATCTGCATGGTAATGTGTGGCAGGGGCGGGATAATGAAGTTCCCAGCTTGCCGACTAGAAGGCTATCCTCCGGTGTGCTGAGTGATTTATCTCCTCTGTCAAGAGCCAGGACAGCCAGGACTTGTCCTTCCCCATGGTCCCTAAGAACAGGACTTGAGCAGAGCCAGATAAGAGATGGGAGGAGAAGCTTGAAAAACATGAATATGAGCATAGGCATATGATAACAAAGCAAACAAAACCACATATATTAACTGTGAAGCTTTTAAGCAGTAGTCTGCTTACTAGTACTATCTTAAAATGTATTATTTTTGTTGTGGGACAATAGTAGGACCTTTGACTCTGCTCATATTTTTTTTCACTCCTTTGTCCGCTACACTGTAGACTTATCCATCACACTCATCCCGCCCAAAGCCACATGACAAAATGCAAAATAACTCTCATTCATGATTTACAACTCTTTTGTAATGCAGCCACAAACAAAACCCAACAGTGTTGTTGTCTATTATGCAGAATGCAAGCCAAAAACATAGAAAAAACAAACAAACAAAGGCCGTGTTGTCATTTTTTATTTATTTTTTATTAAAATCCAAGTATTTGGAAATGTCTTAGAGGTTTTTTCATAACATGGACTCTTTGATTCTTGAAAGCAGGTATGAATTGATGGACATTTAACATGAAAAATATGTTGTCAGCTTAATAACAATTTACCAAGTAGATTACTTTAGGTAACCACACTAGATTTTCTTCCCTAAGTAGCTTTGCTATAGGTCGCCTTCCCCCACTAAAGTAATTAGCAGTGTGCAAAGCTAAGGTTTTAAAATAGAAACTAACATCTTGGCATGTTAACTGACATTTTTTAGTGATTCATGAAATTAGTTCAGAGGTTTAGTTCCTGCTCATGCCAAAAATAACCACACAACATTGATCAACGTAAATCCTTACTGTACTATTCAATTATGTCCAACCAAACAGTTTACTTGGGCTACATTTTAGTGTTACGTAGTGCTCCTGTTAGTTTCCGAGCCAAACTGAGAGGGCTTTTTTCCCGCTTTTTCCCCATCAGTGTTCAGCAGGCTTTTCTGTGTTTTTGTGATCTGCTGACATAATGCTGGATGATGGATTGGTGAGAAGAATAACCTACAAAAAAGTTTTTGGCAACATCAGCTGTTTCAAACTATGGCTAAAATCATCACTTTCAGCATATTGTGGCATAATGATTGAGTTGATGTAGTCATCCTACAGGCGATGGGCTACACTGTAGGAAGACTGCTGTCATTTCATACTGTTGCTCTTTGTTTCACACTGTGTAGTTTAGACCTAATTACCTGTATTCATCAAAGCACACCACATACTGCAGCCATGATCAGCAACGGCAGATATAACCTGTAACAAAGTCTTTACACCATCGTCTTTATTCTTTTCCATTTCCACATACTTCTTTCTTTTCTCTGGCACTCAACATTGATCCACGTCTCCGAGGCCCACAAGCTTTGGTCAAAATAGTTCAGTGAAATACATAATGAGTTTATTTAGGTAATTAAGCATTCAACTGGAATGACAAAAAAAGCTCAGTGAATATGCCTAAGGGTTTTTTCGTGTTATCAAGGCAAAATTCTCAATATACTTAATATGTCTAATAGCCTAATTTCCTACATATAGAATTATTTCTACTTGTTTTACTGGTTAATTAAATGAAACAAACATGACAGACAGCTGACCTGTCCCTATATTGGGTACGCGGAAGAAAATAGATGGAGATAAAACAAAGCTTTGTAAATCAGATGGCTGGCAAGTCTTTTTTCAATACAGGAAGGAGCACATACATTAGATTATGATATACCACATTATTGTGTCATTAAATGCTTTATTATTACATTTTTACATTTAAAAATGCAATTAGAGCTATATTACTTTTTGATCTATGTCACATCTTTATATGAGATCTATATGTAGGGAAGAAGCTAGCCTTTTTACACAAAGTCAGGACACAGCAGACTGGATATGCTACACGTATGTTAAATCTATATACAGGACCAGTTACACATGGCTCTGAGGAGGTTCTGTATAAAATAGAACACAGCTGGTGTTGCTGACAAAGCTTGTGCCTTGACACTCGCAACATGGTCTGAGATTTAACCAATATCCTAAGAGGAAGATTATATCACTGAATAAATATTTTTTAGTTGTTGAGACCCACGGTGGAGTAATCTTTTCTATTCTTTAAAACTGAGCTTCTAAATTAAACTGCATCTACAATAACTATCTTCATCCACATAACTGCTAATGTTAAATGAATAGAAATTAAAGCACATGTAATGTTTTTTTATTTTGAAGAAAGTAAAATAACCACACTTTTTTTGAAAAAATATTGATATTTCCCCCCCACATTACACACTATTGTATGCACTACTTTGGAATTAATCATTCATTGCACTAACAATGTACCTATGTTTTTTCCTCTCACCTTTCCTCTTCTGGTTAATTAAAACAAATGAACAAAGCCAGGGGTTCTCATAACCTGATTTAGAAAAGATCAACCTCATTTGGAGAGAATTAAAATGTAATGCAGTGGAATTCATTATCTAATTTCCGCTGCGTATTCTACGTGGCAAGGTACAGTATCGATGAACGTTAAGTAAAAAACAAATGTTATCACTGCTAAAAAGAAAGTCACAGCATTTATAAAGGGCGAAAAGCAGCAATTGACAGAATATCCAGAATAATTAAACATACTTAACAGTTCAAAAAGTGTGAAGAGAGCATCCCCCAAAGCTTTTGAAAATGATAGCAAAGTACCTGGTTTAAGGCAGGAGTTGCCACTTTAATTTATCAGCACTTTAATTAGCCACAAGTTGAGAGACTTAAAGGTTTACTACCTTTAAATTGCATTCAAGAGAAAGACTAGAGCTGTGGAGAAAACTTACATAAATTTTGTTGCAATAGAAGAAAATATTGTTCTTGTGTTGTACATTTGCTATTTATAGTTTTCTGGTGAATGTGTCTGCTGTCACTACAAGTTTCTTCACACTTCAGTCGAACTCCTCAACATCACACATGTTGGCCAAAGTGATTATTAAGAAAAAACATATCTATTAACATGATAAATCACAGAGTAATTTTCTCATTTACTTACTACTGCTACCAGTGTTTTCATACATTTCTACATGTAGACAAAATGAGATTTGTAATTTTTCTCAGAGCAGTGAAAACAGAGCCAACGAAAACTCGTCTAGCAGGATGGGCTCCCATTTATCCTGAATATTCTCAAACATTCAGAAAAAGGTTTTTGATTTTGAGCTTTTTAAGTTTAAGCCTTTGTTATAATTTCCTTTCATGAAAAGAAAATTATTTATTCTAGCGGCTCCGGTAAAACAGATTCAAGCTAGCTTTCAAAGGGAATAGCCAATTGCAGCCCAAAGATGGCAATAATTTATTGGATAAATCTTTGCAAACAGGCAGTGGAAGATTCTTTACAAGATGTTTGCTTCGCTGTTTGAGGTGTTAAAAGATAGATTTCTTTCACAATGTTGGGTTTTAATCTGTTTTTAGATTTCACTGGGCAAGCACTGTCTGCCTTGCTTTTCCTAAAAGAACACATCTTGTGTGAGTATAACCTCTTGAGATAGTATTAGTAATTTTTGGTTTTATGATAAATAGCCTTGTGAAACTGGAAGCGGATAGCCTAATGCCTGGTAAAAGCAAGTCTGGTTGAAACCTGCTAATTTTAAAGATCAGGCTAACAGAAACTGGACATATCAAAAGAGTATTGTTTAGCTTTAGTTCATCATGAAACCATGATGAAGAGATCATTTTAGTAAAAGATAAAACATACTCATTAAGAAAGAAAGGTATTTAAAAATTAGTGCATCATTTCCAGTATTTATTAGTTTAGCTCAGCTGTTACCAGGTTCTTACCTTTATGTAAATCCTAAATCCTTCTCCAACAGCAAGGCTATTACTTCTTCAAGCACCCCAACACTCCCCGTTTCTCACATATAAAGTAAGTAAAAGTAGCTCTAAGTGAGTATAATGATGCAGATAAGAGGCTCATTAGGGGTTTTTCTAGCATGAGCTGGCTAAAGATACAGTCCTAGATAAAGACAATGAAGACAACTCACGTGTGAGTCAGGTCTTTTTTGGGTTTTCTAGAACTTCATAGTCTACTTCTATTGGACTCAGTGTACCACTGAAGTAAATGTAATACTATTAAAAAAGACTCATACTGCTAATTTGTTAAGATTTGTTATATCTGACACTGTATCATCAGCAAAAAGCCAGAAAATCTGTACCTTTTTCTTTGTTCATGTTTTTTTTTTTTTATCAGTCATCTGTGATAGGGTTGGGTACAAAGGCACAGCTAGAATGGAAAATGTTTTCCTTTTTCTGAGTCAAAAGGATCTAGTGTTACACTCTTGTTCGCTGTAGCTCATTATTAGGAAGCGTTAACAAGTCTGTGTTCAGGCAGCGGGGGGAATAAGTACACAGTAATTGACTCCTGGCCTCTCTCATCGCATTAGCGACCCAATAAAATGGCTCTGCTTTCACAGGCGTGCAAGATGACTGAGGGAACATGGTTGTCTCATTTGTCATCAGAACTGCCTCAAATAAGGCCTCAGCATATGAACCATGAACTTGATCTTCCATTTTATAATAGACTCATTGGGTGTGCATCTCTCTTTATCCGTATCTTTATTTTTTTCTCTATCATCAGACTCTGTGAATGAAGCCTCAATTGCATGACAGTGTTTCACAGCATAAAACACCAGTTTAACATTCAATTGCACACATAGACTGTATTTATGCACACACAAACTGTGACTTGAATGTCAAAGGCATGTCACTGCAGAGCACAACCACAGTCTGGTAGCAGCTGAGGCTGCCGTGTGTCTGAGCAGACTCCTTAGAAGCAGGCAAGGGTGAGGGTGACAGCGTCAGCTTGGCTTTCCTAATGAATGTCTCACTTCCTGCGGCACACTTCCTTCACTCACCCCTTGCAGGCACCTAGCACCCCACTGCCTACGGGCCCAACATCTCACCGGTCGACAGCTAGTGCCATCGTTGGTATGACCTCATGGCCTCCCAACCTCGCCAGCGGAGCCAGTGTCACTTTGGTTTTGGCAAAGGCTAGGGTTCTGGGGGTGGTGTCAGGCCATTGTGAAGGATAAATAAATTAATAGAAGTTAATGAGAGAAAGAGTAGCAGCACAATGAAAATTTGTGTTTTTACAGTGTCTTTAGAGTTTCAACACAGTAAGACATTAAAGAACACAGACTGGCATTATTAGTATACCATAATTATTCTAATATTTCTATGTGTAAAATCTATCATTAAAAATTATACTGCCATAGTCAAAAGACATGGAGGGAGAGTGAACAATAACTTTAAATTGCCAATATGTTTGTCTGGGCCTTTCTATGTACAGTAGAACATTTCATTATGGATTACTAACATGTCCAAGATATTTCCCACTATGCACCCAGTACAGCCCTAAAAAGATGCAGAAAATAGCTGGATGACAGTATTTTCTTTTTAATGTATATTATCTAAGTTTATTAAGGACATGTAACACGTGCATATCAATAGCGCAGTATCAAACAGTGGACTAAAATCTGAGTATTGAGATATATAACTATTTACTGAGGTATAATCATTAGCACATATATTTTTATCACACAAGACGAAACCAAACATCCTATTTGTTCTTCTTTTTTAAAGTTTCAAGACAATGTGGAGACGTCAGACTTTAATCTTTGCTACTTTGCATAATAATGTGAAAGGACACTACCCGGGTAGTTTAAAAGATCACACATACACACTCTCACGCACAAACAGATATGAGACTTGGTTGAATGCACCCCACACAAATTGCATGTAGTGTTGCAAACATTGCAAAATCACACCAGCACAGCATTTGTTTTATTTGGTCACTGACATGTCATGTAATTGATCAGACCTGCTCTTTTTTTGTCTGCGTGTTCTTCATTGTGTTATATACCTCTCTAACTTTCCTTTTTCTGATTGCTGGTTTTCAGTGTTGTTATTCAATGTGTATTTCTCCCATCTCCCCTACTTGAGCAAGGTGACAATTACAGGGTTTCCAAGCTGAGAGGAGACACTCATCAACAGCTATAATCTGTGGGGACCCCTGTCACACACTCTCTCTCACTCTCACACACACACACACGCACGCATGACCAACCTGCTTGTATAGCATCCGCATTCAAAGCCTGATACAGCACACACGCTTAAACACGCACACATACACACACACATTTTACCACCCCCTCATGTCCCATGCTGTTCCTCACTCACAAGTGGAGCAAGCAAATCCAGAGGCATGACAGACAGACAGACAGACATATCATTATCCAAGCCTTTCCATCAGTTTGGGTGTCTGATGATAGCATGGATGAGGACCACAGTCCCATGATACTCTTAATGCAACTCTGTGGATACTAACAAATACCCAGATACTCACGCCGTCTGTAAAGCCCGTACAGTGTGTGCCTTTCACCTCAGTCCAAAGTTAGGATGTTTTAATGGAAGAAACAGCGGAAAGAGTGGAAGCAGTAAGTTATTTAAGAAACATATAGTCATCTCAGCTTGTACAGCAACCTCGCTGAAGTACAAATCAGAGTCTGTCACCATGAGGAAAACTACTAGTGTTAGTTTGTTCCAGCCTCTCTGAACTAACTCTTCAAATCTTTAGAAATGCAAAACTCCTTCCCATTCCCTGTCTCCCCTTTCCTCTGTCCTCTCCTCTTTTCCTGGTGTGGACCCTGTCTGGACCTAAACAGGAAGGGTGTGGTGCTGAGGTGGCACACCAGGGTCGCGACCTGGCCTCCCTCCCATCATTAGAGCCTCCAGCTGGGCCAGGACTTCCGTTGATGTGGTCCACCGAGGAGGGGAGGCAGGGGAGGGACATCCCTTTAATTGTACCCTAGGTCATAGCAAAAGGAATGTCTGAGGTCTGAGGCCTTGTTACACACTCACACAGACACACACATCTACAGACACTCAAATACACACTCTCTCTCTTGCTCTTTCTCCTCTGTCTCTCGTTGTTCTGTTCTATGTTCTCCACCTCCCATACACCCCTGCGGAGAAGGCCACTAATTGGCACATTGGCTGCCAGTGTGGGTGTGGAGGGAATGTCAGCACGCCACGCCATAGCATGGAACCCACAGATATCTCAAAAGCAATATAGGAACCCTGGGGAGAAACAGAGAAGATAAAAAGCACCTTTGACCACTACATAATAAAAAGCAGGTAAAAAATGATGATGCATTAATTCAGCATAGTTGATACTCAAGTTGCAGCCACGTCTGTAGGAATAGGAACGATACATTATGACAATAATTACAATTGCTTCACATATTATTACTGATATTTAAAATGAAATAAACAACACATCCACAGCTAAGTTCTCATTCTGTGGTAACATTAGAATAAGTAAATATGTCCCAGATCATTAAAAAAAGACTTTGCTTTTATTGCCAGGTAGAAAACGAAAAAATCTTGGGCGCAGATATGAAAATCTGCAGAATTTATCTGTTAGTCTTACCGTTCCACAGCCTATATACCTAAAGTGAAATATAAAATAATGAAGAATAATGAAGAGTATAACATTGGCAGGTGTTAAGGTGTTTTCCACTGCAGATACCCTTTTTTTCATCCTCTATATAATACATGATTATGTATTTTTGTATGACTAACTCAGATTGTGAGTTGTGAACAAACAAAAAACACCAGCTGAAGATCAGCTGAAGATGTAAAACAATGACAGTTCTTCAATTTGAGACCAATAGAAGGAGACTAGGTAGCAGAGCCAGCATAAAGACAAAAATAGAGTGGTGTTGAGGGCTGGTTAGAGTGGGTGGGAGGATAGGAGTGGGTCACTATTGGTGCATTTGAACTTGTGGCAAGCCGAGGTGCAGGGGGCCCAAAAGGAGGGAGGGCAGGTCAAGGACTGATAGCCCACAGGGTTGGTGGAGCCTCAGCCCGTGGAGCATGCAGCCAACTTTCCAGTCAACAGATGAGTCAGTCAGCAGAGATGCGCCTAAAATAAATGGCTTCCCTGTTCCAGGCGGAACCACACCCTCTCGTGGTTTCTTGGAGGGCAGCGTGGGCAGGCTGTGCGACCGCCCCTCTGGGGTTTCTGGGGCTTCTGGGGCTGTGGATGAATCTGAACGGGGGAGGTAACAGAGGTAGAAAAGGGGACCGAGGGAGTGGGTGGTGAGTAGGGCCTGTGAGGACCATGGGGGCGTGTTTGAGGTCCCAACTTGGCAACATTAGGGTGAGGAGCTGGCAACCCCTCAGTCTTTTCATTGTTTATTGTTTACCCACACCGCGGACAGTAAACAATGGCACACCCACTCCTTGGGCAATCTGCGGTGGATGCTGGAGGTGAAGCTCCCAACCTTTCCTATTCCAACACACCACTGGGCCTTTATGGACAGACATAAAATCTCATTTGCTGTCTTTTCCTCTGTCATATTTTGCATAACATTCTCCATTATGTGTATATATATATATATATATATATATATATATATTTTTTTTTTTAACACATATAATGTAAAAAAAAAATTCTTCTATTTCTCTCAGTCTCTTTCTTTCTGTGTGCAGTGTGTGTGCCTCTCTCCCTACTCCTCTCTGTTTTGTGCAGGTCCCTGAGTGATGGTCAGATGCTGACTCTCTAAAACAGTTCAAAGAAAAGGCTAAACCTTAAGTTGGTCCCTGACAGTACACCAAGGTGTTTTGGCCAGTTCAAGGTTAGATGCCCTCTCGACTCTTGCTGTCCATTTGTTTTCTTACGGTTTCTTTCAGAGTCTCACTCTCTGTCTTTCTGTGTGTATGTGGGCATGTCCTCACCCGTGATGGGTCTCGTTAGCTGTCAAGTGTCATCTTTATTAGCGCTCTCGGTGAGTCAGAGGAATGACAAGAGAGAGCTAGGAGTCGGTCTTTCATTACCCCTGGCGACGGAAGTGTCATTCTCTCCATCTATTATTCATATTCTCTTTAATTTAACCAGGTATAAGTAGCCTCACAGCCCAGCATTCACAGATATAGTGAGTCACACTAGCAAGACAAACACGGACATGGACATCTTTTTTTTTTTAAAGCCATTCCCACTGAGACAATCTGCTTACTGACTGCCAGAACACATAGCAATTTTATGTTAGACTCGAGGCTTAAAAAACTGTAAAGATATGAGTGCCATCTGTTACAAAAATGTTGAATATAGTCAGTCAAAAAGTAATCAAAATACTTCTGTATGACAGTACACTCAGTGAAAACTCTGAAATCATGAAAGGCTAGGTGTGATTGTTTATATTATTACAAAGGGCTAAGGTTTTTCTATGTTTCATGCTTGAAAGGAGAAAATGCTAATCATTGCACAATTAATTATGAATATGATAACATATAATAACATTGTTATTTTTTTCTTTTGTTTGTTTGTTTGTTTTTTTCCAGACATTTCTTAAATTTGCTTTGGGAAAAAAAATCTTTAGGGAGTACCTACCTTGCCTACATTAGATAAAAAAGATCAAACTGCAAGCATACACTCTTTAATGCAAACACACACACACACACGCAAGCAAGCAATCATAAACAGATGCTCAAAATCCACTCAAAACCACACAGAACACACACTGACTAAAGCCTTTAGGAGCTCCAACTTCTCAAAGTTGGAATGATAAGAAGAACAAGGAGAGCAGAAAAGAGTGAGACAAAGAAAAAAAAGAAAAGGAGATAGCGGGAGAGAGGGCGAGATAGAGAAAAACATTACATTTGCTAGCCTAGAATTAGAGCGTGAATGTATTGTCACTCAACTGAATGTTGCAAACTCCAGGTTCCCTCAAAAACAGGGACGTTTCCCTCACTGCCTTTTCCCCCTGAGGACTGGGTGCGTTTGGGGAGATAATTGACGAGTCCCTTGGCATGCAGTCAGTGAACGAGCGCCACACTCAGCGACTCACAGCCACACAAAGCTCCCTCAGTGCGCGTATGTCAGTGTGTATGGCGAAACAACAAACTAGAAGGGGAGTGTGCGTATTTTTATGAGTGCATGTATGGCAGTGTGGAAGTGTCCGCGTGTGCCCGTGTGTGGTGTGTGTTTATCAGAGAAGGAGGAGGAGAATGGGATGATTATTCCTTTCTTTGTGTCGCGTAATCCATTTCTGCTAAGCTTGAGAGAGCACCCAGGAGTAATGAGAGATGAACCTGAAACAGCCTGACTCTATGAATACCCTTCCGAGGGAAGGCCTGTGCGTTTTCTTTTTCTTTTCATCCCTCTCTTTCTCCGTGCCTCTGTCTTTCCTTTCCTCCGCCTGTGCAATACTTCTGTTTGACTAGCAACTGTTGTGTCTGAGCTACTTTCTCAAACTATAAGACAGCTATGTCAGACCCGGTGTGATAGATTGAATGCCAGCTTTTTTCCCCCCTCCTTCCTTTCCATCTTTTTGTCACCAAAAAGCTAAATGCTTGCCAGACTAGATAAATTGTAGGTATCAGAGTCATGTTCAAGAGGAAAGTTTTAATTGTTTACAGGGAAAGTTCTGTTGAGGTGCCAAAGTAAAGTTGGAATAAGAAGTCTTCTATTTAAAAAGCTTGGCTGAAGTTTCGTATGACAGACCACAACATGTGATACTGACTGAGTATATGCAACATTACCTATGTTCTCTTGTTTTAAATTTTGGTCATTGAGTAGTCATTAGCATTGCAGCAGATGTTTTAAGATACACTGACAATTAGTCAAGAACAAAATGCAAAATATACATAAATACAAAAAGCGAAATTTACATCTTAATAATTGATTTACTGTTTCATCTCTGTCAACTATGAGAAGGGAAGAGTTGCATTTTCATTCAAACCTTCTGCATTATCAATAAATGTAAAAAAGGGGAAAAAATGCTAATTTATCCTTAATTGCCCTTTCATTTCAACAAAACACTGTATGTTTACTTTAGTCTACATGAATAAATCCAGCTGATGAATTATGTTGAAACAATAAACATAAACTTAAAAAAAGATCCAAAATTTCAGCTTCAGTTTTCACGTAACACTAAATAGAAAAATGCATAAACACGTATCCGTGTTGTTTCAAACTACAGAACACTTTGAAAAGCTGAGCTTCCTCTAACAGCTGCCAAACTGACGCTATAAATACTCACAACTGGCCAGCCTGCTTGTATGTCTGTTTACATGGTCAACATTTCAGCACAGCTTCTATTTATTCAGTTAGTTTGTTTATTAATTTTGAAGTCGTTGTGCAAAATGAAACTGTCTGATGTCGCTTAGCACTTATTTCAATATATGGACATTTAAAGGTGTTTTTTTTCTCCTCTCAATTACAGCTCCAGTCTTCTATCGTCTCAGGCGAAGCGGATTTTCTCCAGAAATGTGATACATTGAAAAACAAAGAGCAACTTATTTTCATGTGCGGTTAAATAAAATTTTTCTGTTTAAAAATCACAGTTCGTACTCGTAAGAGCAAAAGGGAGAATCCAGCCAGACATGACAAGAAACAATGACACAGGGCCAAGTTTCCTAATATTCTGACTGGAACCGTAAACACTTCTGCTAACAGATTGAGGAAGCTGTCATATCCACATTTGCCCGGGGACAAATTAATTCATAGGAAAATAAGAAGAACAGGCCGACACATAAGAGGATGTCTCAGCGTCAGACATACATATTAGAAAGACTATGAGAATCACTGTGTGAATCACTCAACCATCATCTCTTTAAGTGACAACAATAAGATAAATACGAACACCTTTATAACCTTCAGTTTCACATAAAGCCTGTAGATAAGGCTGAATAAACAGAGAGAATATGCGCAAGTGTTTGTGTGATGTTGACTGCTTCGGAGTTTCTGAGTGTGCATGTGTGTGCGCACCGACATATGCGTGTGTATGTGAAAGAGAAAGTGCATGCCAGCAGAAGATTCAGCTGCGAGTGCAGTAGGCTCTTGCACTCAGTCAGTTTGTCCCTGCTGTGCACGCTCCCACCCAACGCCTCCATTCCCGACCCCCTGCAGAGGCCTCTGATTGCCGTGGAAACCGCACTTAAGGAGAAAATTAGGATTGCCTCCTCCCTAATTTAAAAGTACGGCTTAATTGGTTTCATTTATTACAGATGGAAATGCAAAATAAATGTTGTGGTGTCTGATTTCATAGGTGTTCTTTTTTTATTTGCTTAGAGAGATGAGATGAAAATAAACAAATCAAACGACAGCTTAAATGAAGGAGCGCAGCTACTGCCGAACAAGCACAGCAGAAGACATAAAGAAACAGCAATCCAAATGTAGACAAAATACATGCAGAAAACATACGGTGGACACACACAAACACATATAAAACCATGCAGCGCTTCATAGAAACACCCTTTAAGGTACACTCAAGCAGGTGGAGAGGTGGAAAATTACTGCTCTGATCCGACCTCCTCATGCACAATCAAGACTGGATTTGGTGCAGGTATATTTACCTCTTGTGGCATTTAAACAGACATGCAGCCAGAATTGAATAACACAAAAATCATTTTCTTACACTCTGCTGCTTGAACAGCAAAATGTTCAACATGTCTTCACGTACATATCTTTTGCATGAACCCGCTGGTGTGCACGTGCTGTTGAGTACAATTTGACATCAACATCTCTGAGGGGGTCGTAAACACCGCTCTTCCTCTCTGGTCATCTTCATTCCTCTCAAACATTTCCTCGACCAGGGATCTGCACGATCACACCAGAAGGTGACACCAGCCGGTGGTCATTTCTCTCTCACTGACCGGTTCTGTGTTGGAACCACAACCACGCCATCGCCACGCGACGTCCCGGGGCCAGGTGAGCTTACCACTATCCACGGCACAACGCAAATATTACTCCAGTCTTTCTTCTGTACATATGCGCACAGGGGGCAAGCAGCGGGGCACGAGTGGTTAGTTTATTTCTGGATGTATTCATTACACAGTGAAAGGGTTGCAGTTGGGGCTAGGCAATTGTGGCGCCAGCGTGTGATTGTGGCAAGACAGCCTGACCGCTCAAAAATGGCTGAGCTAACAGGGACGGGAGTGGAGACGAGCCGTACACTTGCAGTCTTTGGCAAGTTTAGTCTCCCCGCTACACCCCTCACTCCCCACCAAACACACCTTATGATGATTATTTACCCCACTGAAACCACTATACGCCGAGACGGTTGACAAAAAAGAGCCAGAGAGAGAGAGAGAGCACAAAAGGGCAAGGAGAAGAAAGAGGCTGCGAGATCTAAAGTGGAGAATCTGAGTCTTTTCTGCCTTCGCGTTGAAACAGGCAACTTCAGACGAGACAGCCACCAAGCAATCTTGGCAATCACATACTCTTCCACAAAGAAATAATAAGCAGCAACTGGAGAGCGCGAGAGAGAAATTGTGAGAGAAAGAGAAATGGGAGGGTAAAAAGTGAGAAATGGATAGAGTTAAGAGAAACTACTTCTTTGGAGAAGTAACTATGTTCAACCTCCCAATGTTGAGAGAGCAAGAAGTTTATTTGATGGCTCTGTACGTTTGAAATGGTGAAAAAACCTGCTCCTGTCACCTTTGCCTTTCTGTGGCCTGTGTTGCTGAGGGTGTTTCACTCTGGAGTTGTTGTGGAGCTGTTTTGTGATGAGAACACCCTGAGGGAGACACAGTGGGACACAGGGTGTTAGGGTTCAGCTGTGTTTGCTTGCTTACAACCTGAGGAAGAAGAAGGAAAAAAAAACACAGACATAAAATCAATGATGAGACTGTTAGTGGAGGTTTAAAAGAGAACGTTTAGACAGGATCCCTGGGTGGAAGGTGATGTAGTTGCAGTTTGTAAAAAGCATGTGATCCAACTCTTCGCTGCAAAAGAGTGTGGGGCAAAAAAGCCTCTGTGTGAAATTGTGGTTTTGTGCGAAAACATATAGGAGTGATTGAGCCAGGGGATGAGTGAGCTTGAGAGCATGTGTTGATCTGTTTTTTTAGGTATTTATGTGAGGTGTAAGGGTGAAGGGGTGGGGAGTCGGTGCGCGGATGCGTGTGTGTGCTTGCGTGCGCATATGCGTACAAATGCTAGCGCTCTGGTTATCTTTTCTGTGTGTGGTTTAGAATGATAAATCACATCCCATTCTTTAACAGTGACAGCTCTTCGTGGCAGCAAATCTGATTCTGGCCTCTTAAATGAAGACATGTGGTTGAACGGAGGCTGTGAGATCTGAGGTTTGCGATGCCTCTCAAAGAGAATGTCTGAATGGGCCTTTTGATAAGAAAACAGCTTGAAGCCATCCCACACAGGCATGAAAACAGCATGCACCTCCCGTGCGAGAGCCAAACAGATTGGAGGGGATGTGATGTTGGATCTGTTCCTATTACCCAATGAGCCAAGTGCGCCGAGTGATTGACAATGATTAAGTGTAAGAGGGTATGCTAGTGTCATTCCCTGAAACATATTTCCTATGTGTCAGTGTGTAGGAGGGTTGGGCAGAGCTTGTCCATCAAAAAAGACAGGATGAATACGGCGTCCCTGTCATTTGCGGATCTTATCACTCTGGATCAAATTACTCTCTGTCGGGATACCTGAAGTATTATCTGATGTTTTCCCCCGTGCGATGGTAAAGTGTGCTTTTTTTTCCTTAAGTGCAGTTCAAGCACAACAACAAAGAGGTGTATATCACAGACAAATAAAACTCCTCCAGCTTCGGAATGTGATCGTCCAAGTTTCAACTTGGAATCCGAGATGCAGTCTCTGCCAAGTTTCAGGAAAGCAGCGCTTGTTGACAAATTGGTTGAATCGTGATCAAGGCACCTGCCACATTAAGAACCTGAAACAGGCACCATTTGGCGGTTCACAAGGTCACTCGTTCCGTGTTGAGGAGAGGATGCGCGTGCCAATTTTTTCCTTTCAATCATATCGTGCATGCAGAGATTAACACCTACTTTTGCAGGGTTGGTTTTGGATCAGATGTAACAAAAAACGTATTTATAGGTGGCCCCCTTTCACGGCTGTTCTTTAATTCACTTTCTTTATACGCCACGCAGTTTTTATTACAGCTACATCACCTTGCAGTCTGTGTTTCAGCGCAGACTATAAGGCTAGGACTACAGGAGTACCCACTCTGAGTTACCTGCTTGTCAGTATTAGTGCCCTTCTGAGCTCAGTGTATGCTATATGTTTTTTCTAATTGCAACCACATAGCAAAATATAAACACAAAATAGAAGTGGTTATGGCAATTTCACAGCATAACAATAGTGCTGGCGGTGTAATGCTTTTATTTATTCTTAACGAGCTTCTAAGTGAATCTCGAGATATCATACAGTGGAGTGTCTTCCGAGAAAATACAGGGGTTAATATTCTACTCCTTCCCATAAGTATTATTTGTCTGGTTCGCCAGGTAATTTTCAAACTTCAGTGGAAAAATGTATATTGTATACAAAAATAAACTCTATCTATTGCACTCATTAAAAAAAAAAAAATCAAGCATTACTGGTGTGTGGTTGCAGAACTGCCGTATAAGCTCTATAATCTGCTACAATTATGGCAAGAAAAATCAAATACATAAATGATGACAATATCAACAACATAATGTATTACAGTGGATGGCGGGACAGCACAAAGACGTGTTGAAAAAAGATCCCTGTCTTGCTGATTTCATGCAGACGGCACTTTTTTTGGCTTACCGCACATGTCGTTTTCATGACAAATCACCGAATTGATTTGGAGAAAACATTTGAAGGAAAGTTTAATTTTCTGCTTAGCAAAGATTTAAATGTATGCAATTATGGGAAACCAGAAAATCATCCAGGGAGCTTCAGTAGGAGAGTGAGAAACAATAAAAAAGAAGATGAAGAGGACGATAGTGAAGGAAACAGCAACAGTTGCAGACAGTGCCCTTTCTCTCTCTCTCTCTCTCTCTCTCTCTCTCTCTCTTTTCTCCATGAGCTTTCTCTCAGGTATGTTAAGAGGCAGCATGCTGCTGCTATTGCAGCAGCAGCAACAGCAGCAGTGTGTCTTTGGCTGACCTATTTAGGTAATTGCACTCTTCATTAAAAAAAAAAAAAAAAAAAACTCCATCTGTAAGAGAAATTATACTTCCCCAATGGTATCTAGGTAACATAATCTCCCTACGGCGGACTAATTGCATGGCATGATAACCTCATAGGCTCGGCCTGTTTAATTTTTCATCTCTTTTCAAATAATTATGGATCAGTAGAGAGAGGTATTGATTTGATTCATTAACTTCCTACACTGAGCCAAGGTTAACGATTACACAGATCCCCAATTACTCGGTAAAGATCCACTGGTCTATTTGATTTGATTGGGTTCCACTTTATTATTGGCAAAGGTTGTCCTGAACCAGGAGCAGGGACTAAGGAGCAGACCTACTGTAAATGCACAATCCCTCCCAATTATGAGCACATTATTGACAGGTAAAATGAAGGTCTGCAGCTGAATAATTTGCTTCAGAACAGACTATAGTAGTATTTTCTATGGGGAATTGCATTCCCCTTAAGATGTGCCTTTCCACCACTGGCAACTTTTACAGATTCGTGATCAGGAAGTAGTACACACTAGCCTGAAAGCGTAGTGTATTTTGTTGAGAAATGGAGAACATTTCAATAAATGAGTCTTGCAGCAGCAGTGGGATGCACAATTCCACATTGCACTTTCCTCAAACACCTGCTGTGCTCCACTTGTGAACAAACAGGTCTTTAGAAGACAAAGGGCCTCAGGCAGGGTGAACAAGCAGAGGCAGCAGCTGAAGTTTTGACTCCAGGGTGTCTTAATGTGCAAAAGAAAGGTTGGAGGGCTTTTTCTGGAGACAATTGTAAGGATTCCACATTATATGCATTTACAGTACATTGTTTAGTAAGCCAGAATGTATGCATTTATTTATTTATTTTTAACATGAGGACAGTATAACACCAGTTTCTTTTCAAGTGGCTTGGAGGACATCAAACCATAACTCCACATTCCAAACTGCACTCAGTCTCCAGCATCTCATGTGAATCTGCAATTTCTAAGAATATATTTTGTTATACACAACAACAAAACGTGTGCGTTTAACAGGTTTGCAATAAAGCCCTGTCTATGATAGACTAGTGTGTCCGTACCTTCAAGGATGATTTGAAACAGACATGAGGACATTAAAATGACTGAAAAGTCTAAACGATTTCCTCCCATTAAGTTTCCTTTCCCTTCTCCTTCCATAATCATTTCTCTTATTTCCGACACCTTACGTTAGGGAAGGGGAGGAAGGTTGTCTTCACACATTCACAGATGAATTACATTTCTCCTTCATCACATCCAGAATGAAGGGGGGAAAAAAACATTAATAAGAACGAAAAGAGTTGCATAAAGTCTGGGGTTTCATGCATCTAAGTGGTGGCTATTTCTTGTTGCCCAGTGGGGCCAATTTTGATTCTGCTCTATTACGTCCACAATACATTTTTATTTTCCTTTTTGATCACACTGTGGGTTATGTGCTAATCTACCCCCTGCCATCACCCTTTGCCTCAGTTTCCATATACATGGCCAGTGCCTAAAAACATTCACAGGCACATAGGCTGTCTAGTGAGCTCACCTGCTCTGTATCTGTTTGTCTGCAGGCTCTTCTAACCTTGTTATGTATGACAGACAATAGCCAGCTGAGCATGTGTAGAGGTGTGGCGAAATGCTTGTGTGTCTCTGGAAGTCTGCATTTATGTGTTTTTAGCTTCCATGATGCATGAATAGCATCACAGCGTAAGTGTAAAATGATTTGGTTGGGTGGCCTACCACCAGGGGCGGAGCGTGGGGGTGGCTTACTGGGCTTAAGCCCGGGTTGTTTTGTCAGAAGCCCGGGGTCTTTTGGAGTGTAATTTTTTCATAGTTAGATGCCTGGCTGACAACTGTATAAAACAAAAAGTACACACAATATTCGAAGCACATAGTGCACACTGTGGGAATTTACGACTGTGCGTGAATCCCCCCTGATATTGGTATGATCCGAGCTCAGGCACTAAGCGACTGAGCGAGAGGGCAGGGCAGCTGCTGCCTGTGAGTGCGCTGTTGGAGAAACGGAGCCAGCCATACTAAGGGGAGCTTAAGTTTGACCAGGTACCAAAGCAAATCATTCGTACCGTACAAATAATGTAAATATGACGGTGTATCACGAAAGATTGATATCAAACTGATCACTTGACCCATATTACGTTACTTGCTCTTCAAGTGAATCAACAACTGGCGAAATGAAAAGCCGAACAAATGCTATTTTTTTTAGAGAGTCTTAGCTTACGTGTGTTTATTTCATATTTTCAGTTCTTACCCTCCCCGACTAAATAGGTTTCAGTTATGTACTGAAATATAAGAATGGACATTAGAGGGTTCTTTCAAAGAAAAAACTCAGGTAAATGTTATTTTATATATTATGCTTTGTATGTTGTTCAGTATATTTCTATGCAAAACAAGAGGGATTTCAGTACACAGCAGGATATTCACATTTGTAACCAGATATTTACATACACTTTAGGGAGAAAACATAAAACATTTTTCCTGTACAACATCAATTTAGAGTAAACTTTTGCTTTAGATAAATATTGAAATATATTTTGAATTAGTTAAATGTCAGAATAAAGAGAGAGAGATCTGTCTATTTATTATCACTTTCATCAAATTTAGGAGTACATATACACTAAGTTTATTGTTAATTAATAAGAAAACTCCAGACGATTCCATTCTGAGCTGAAGAAGCTTCTGATAGGTTAGTAGAGTCCATGTGAGTAAATTGGTGGCACACCTGTGGATGCATATAAGGCAAAACGCAGAGCCTGTTTCTTTGAAACGGGAAAATCAAGAGATGTCAACCAAAACACCAGAAAAAGAATTGTGGAGCTCCATAAGTGTGGCTCAAGTTTGAATACAATTTGGTGCCATTTACAATTAAGAAATACAGATAGTTTCTCTCTTTACTCTTAAAGTTAACAAATATGTTTTTATATTTATCAATCTAAAAAAATAAACTTTAGTCTGATTTGATGTTACAATTAAAAAAGTGTTTGTGTTTTTATCTGAAGAGTTTGTAAATATCTGTATATTTGATGATTGTCAGCACAAAGAGGGAGAGAGAGGAACAGAGAGGGAGAGAGAGGAGAATGAGGACAGAACAGAGATGGAACAAGAGCAGGTGAGACAGACATGTTAGTCAAATGGTTGTTTACCAAAAGTATCACCGTATCATAGGTACTCATGTATCTCATACCTAGTGTTAATTTTTAGGTTTGCTATTTTTCAAATTCTACATTTATTAAGTTATGCAGGCTTGTTTGCACAACAAGGCTAAATAATTATATAAACTTTTCTCAATCTAAATAGTGGACTTTGGTAGAATTAAAAAATAAGTGTAGTGCAGGTCTATGATGATTTTTAGTGCTACTATCGTCTAGTTCTGATTCTGGTTCTGTCTTGGTTAAATCCCAAGTAGTCCTGATTTTGAACTGTTGTAGTCCTGTTTTAATTCTGGATCAGTTCTGGGTCTGGTTGAATTGGGGTTTAGTCCTCGTGCCTTGATACAGCCCTGACCTTGTTCTGCCTTGCTGCTTAATTAAAAAACTAGTTTAAGGTGTCCTGCACATGTGATATATATTTTTCCCTATATGAAGTCATTCTTTTTTGAACAAAACTCAAAACAGAGCCAATTAATCTTTCGGTCATTTCTACCCCCCCCCCCCCAAAAAAAAAAAAAAAAAAAAAATCCCACATGCATACTACCCTTTTGGGCTAAGCCCCAGGTGTTTCAAATGTCTGGCTCCGCCTCTGCCTACCACATGTCTTGTTGCCACCAACATTCTCTTAAAAAGAGGAAATCCACTGTGCTATCCCTTTCCTCTGGATGACATGAGAGTAGGATATCAGCGGGGTGGTGGGGCTTACCCAGAGCAGCCTTTAAAATGTTAAATTGTCATCAAAATGCATCCCTTAAGTGGTAGGTTGACAAATTTTCACCTTGGTTCGACGTATATCATCATTCACACTGTTTTGTCACCTCGTGAGTCTTTTGGTTCCTTTTGTTCTTTCAGAATGAGCTTGCATTGGCAAACAACAGAGACTCCTTAGACAGGTTAGACTTTCCATGGGGTATACTAACGTAGACTCTGGGATCTATAGGGTCCAGAAGGGAAACCCGCTAACTATTCCTCCAGTCTCTGCCATGGAGGCTCATGTTGCCTTTCACCATCCATCTGTGGGCAGAGAGAGAGCGAAGACAGGCCAGTCTGCTTTTATTTGCACAGCATTTCCATTCAGGGTGATGAGGCTTGCCAAGGTTTCACAGGTTCTGGTAATTTAAGCCTTGCTCCTAGGGTCTCAGTAGTCTAATTTAGGGGGTTTAGACAGCAGGTCAGGGGCGTAGGAGCATTTTGGTTGAATGGGTCTGAGTTGGGTTGGTCTGTCTCTCAATCAGATCCTTCATGAAGTAGACAGGAGGAGGAGAGCAGGGGCCACCACAGCCACTGCATGGAGTTTTTCATCCATCCATTGCTTTCCTCTCACACACCCTGTCCTTCACCCTTTCCCTCTCTTTTTCCCCTTTTCCCTTTCTGCATTGGGGTTCCACTGTGCATATAGTGCAGTAGCAGCCCCAGAAGGGTCGTTCTCAGGCTGTTGACATTGCAAAACTGTAAGTTTTAACAACTGTTTAAAGAGCACGGCTGGGGACACGGGTCTGTGACTCTGAATGTTTGGAGTGTTAACAGGGCCCTGGGTAGCACGGCCCAGCACAGCTCTTGAAGGGGATTCAGAATGACATGTTTGGAGGACATGTTTGACAAGCCTGGTCATTGTGGCTTAGTGTTTTTCCCACCCATGCCAACAAAGCTGGGACAGTGTTGGGTTCACTACCAGATCCAGGACACTACTCTAACCCCATGACACAAAAGTTAAAAGTGAACTGTGTGTATGTGTCTGTTCATGCGATGATCTACACACTTGACTAGTGCATTGCTGGACATCTAAGGAAGTGAAATGTTGATTTGTGTTATTTTGGTCACACAAAACAAACACACAAAACATAACAACTATAAATAAGAAATATAGATTTCAGGCATGTCCCCAAAGTAATGACATCACTAAATATGCTAATAGGATGTCACAAAAATGGTTGCTACTGGTCAAAGCATGGAATTCCTCAGAATCTCCCCCACATTCCCTATGGCTAAAAAAAAACCCTCACCCATGAACATCTGAAGTTTGAACCTTTGGACAATATTCTCAGTATTCCCCCCTCCCCATTTGCATTTTGTTCCCACCAAAGTAAGTGTATGAATATCAACACATAGGAGATATTCTCTTAGTAATGCTTACTTAAAATGGATTTGCCAAATGTTGCTGCATCGCAGCCAGTAACTTCTGCTCTCATGCTGTCATGATATCATAATGTTATAAGCATACATTAGCTAATTCTGTTATTCAGCTCCTTTAAATGTTCCATTTACTTTGACATCTATGTGTGAGTGAGAAAGATGGCTTAAACAAATGTTTCTACAGCCTGTAAGGCGTTTCAGTTATTCTTTTTGCCCACGCAAACACAAAAACGGCACGCACACCAGCACTGACAAGAATCCATGTAATAGCAATTTTGCATGTTTTGTCAGTCAGTTTGGACCATTTTCCTTTTTTAGAGGACAAGCCATGTGTTGAGGGAATAAGGGTTAACCATCAGCTAATTTAAGTTTTAATTCATTAATTTTTTCAATAAATCCAAATTATCTACACAGTAAGTGTATGTAGTTGAGAAATAAGGGGGAAAAAAACAACCAACTGCTCCCTGGAACAGGAATACAATACTGTGCAAAAGTCTTGAGTCAACACAAATTTCTTTTCATTTTGCCAGGGAAATTGGTATTTTGAAACATACATGGAAATACAGTATATAAGCCAATAAAACTGTGCTATTCCAGTGAGCCTGAAAGTCAATATTTCATATCTCCACCTTTGGTCTTCAACATACCCTTGTAGCTCTTAGGCAAAATTTCTTGTAATTTCTCAAAGTATTTAAGTATTAAAGTCTTCAGGTATAGTTCCCCAGGCTTCTTGAAAGACATTCAAAGCTCTAATTTGGATGTTAGCTGTCTGTTGTTCTCTGTCAAGATGATTTCACACTGGGTCAATAATGTTAAGGTCCAGGCTCTGGGAACATCCGTGAATATCTTATTGATTTTATTGTGTTTCTACCCAGCTATTTGCTTTTACTGCATTGGTGTTTGGGATCATGGTCATGTTGAAGAAGAAAGCTGATGCCAATCAGAAGCTTTCCAGATGGTATTGCATGGTGGTTTGAAATCTGATGACACTTTTCTATGTGCATAATTGCATCAATTTTGACAAGATCCCCACCAGTGACTGAAATTCAGCCACAAACTATAAGAGAACCATTGTAGTCGTCTGTCCTGACCTCTAACAAGGGATGGAAATTGAGAAGAATTGTTTTCCAGAAGTTAAATTCCTTGAAATTGTTAGCCTACCTGACTATCAGTTCCGCTTATCAGTTCCACTTGCACTTGCACTACAATTATCAGTTCATGTGTGGTTCACATGTGCTTGCTAATGCAAAGCTAGCCAAAATTCCAGAATGATGATGAAGCATCATCTCAGATTTTGTAAGGACCAAGACATGTCTAGTTTTCAGCTAATAACTTTTTTAGAATCATATTGTAATGCAAAAATACTATTTCATGCTTGTCAAATGTTATTGTTGGCATTTTTTTGTACATTCAACTAAATATGTTAGCACAAATGAGGTATTTCTGTAATATGCTGCTAGTAACAAAGTTCATAAAGATACACTTTAGAGTTGTATAGACTAGTACAGTAGTGTCTTTACCTTACATTATAAAGCACCTTGAGGCCAAATCACAATCTGTTGTTGTGATTTGGCACTATATAAATAAAATCCAGATGAATTTAGCAGAACTTGTATTTGTGCTAAGCTGTTTGTTATCTGCAGACAAAACACTGATTCTTCCCTAGGTGTTGTATGGTTGAATTACTCAAAATGTGTCAGTATGTAGTGGTTTGACAAATTAAAAAAAACCCACTAAACTATTGCTAAACTAATACAAGAACGTCTGGTTCTTTGGAAGCAAGATAGAAAGAAATTATGAATGACTCAAGACTTTTGTGCAGTAGTGTACATTTTTACTTATGACTCAAAGATGTAAGTGAGACGTCTACTCATCTAGAGTCAATGGCTGGGAAAATCTGGTAAGTTTGCAAACCCTGCGACACCTTTGCCAGTTTCACTGATATGAGTAATAATAATAACAACAGAAGGAAAGCTAAGGAAATAACTCCCTTTTAAAGCAACAATCTAACTGCACCACAGCCATGGAGCAGACCCAGAGAGATATTTGGATGAGGTTAATTTCAATAATGAGTGTAAATACCCTCCATGGCCTACTCACTAACAATCCTCTTTACTGCCCGCTTCACATTTTATTTAATTACTTAAGATTCTCAGTTGCATAAGTGTACGTTTATGGCCTCATTGTTAAACTTTTTTCATTGCCCTTAGTGAGTTCAGTGCTTTATTAATTTTTGTATATTTTAGATTACATAAGTTGATCGTCAGTTAATTAAGTACTTTTAATTTACAGATAAGCTAACTTTATATAAAAATGATCTGTCTAGTACAACCACCACCAAAGCTTGTAGCAGTTTTCACAACAGAGGCTATTTTTGTCCATCCTGTAGGCCTCAAGTTACTCATTGATCTGATTTTGAGTTCTCTCGTTCAGAATCACCGCAGTTATGTCCCTCTCAAGATCTGTACGAATTTGTCTAGGTTACTCACTGCACCCCTAAAACCAACCTCTAAATCATATCTATGACATCTCCCCATCATTGGTTTGTTGCCAGTTTACCTCATGGCAAAATCCCATCTGAGTTATACCCCAACCAACCCCTCTTTATAGTTCCCAACTCAAACATGGACAGCCTCTGGAAAGGTGCAGTTCAAGTTGTTTTCACTCAGATGTCTCTCAAATGAAGTATTAACAGACTAAAAAATACCTCAAAGACATATCAGATTTTAGTTTGGGCTAAAAACAGGGTGTAAGGGAGTAAAACATTAAGAACCCTTTGTGAACTAATATCTTTGAAATTCTCCAGAGATGTGACAGAAATGCTTTTTATTCTTTTCATTAGCATATTCTGAACTTTATTACAGGATAAAGTTTGTTGTCAGCATTTTTTTATTGTCAGAATAATGTTTAGGATTTTTATTTTTTTTTTTTAACAAATACAGAAAGGCTGAGAGGGCCTGGCTGAAAGTTTAACTTAAAGTTTTCTTTAGCTTACTTCTGGATCCACTGAACTGCCTTTTTCCAACACAAACATGCAGTAGCAGGATACGGTACATACCTATTTCACAAAAGAACTTTAACTCCAACCCAGAACACTGTGGTGAACATTTATCAAGTTTCATTTTACATACAGAGGCACAAAGAGCTGAGTGTTATGGGCGCTTACAGTAGGAGACAAACCTCAGAGCCCACATGATCTGCATATATGTGCCTAAAACCCCAACATAGTTATGTCAGGATATTCCTTCTTTACATCTGAGGTACATTGTGGTCAGAGTGATATATTTTGTACTGAGTTGAGGTGAGGTGATGTTAAGTGTAAATAGTGACAAGTAGGGTGAAAGACAATGAAATCCTAAAGTCTGTGTCCTGTTTTCAGATTTGATTGTGGGGAAAAACTACCATGATTACAAAACAAAACTTTTATACTTCCTCATCTGACACCCTTTATGGCACCTCACTCCAGTCCCACACATAAACACACAGCTCGAAATATGCATATTCGACCAACCCATGTACACACAATCTCATGCACAAGAAGTGGGAGACCCTTTTCCTCAAATGGGATACGACAATCCAATCAAGCATGAAATCATGCTAAAACAGAGTAAACACAGCCAATTACAGAGCATTTTGCTGGATGCTGATTAGCGCGTGTCCCCCGCAGGCTATAGTGAGGTAAACAGAAGCAGTGACCAACGGCGTGTTGACGTTCTCCCTTCACTTCACTTGCCCAACTGGATGAAGGATGACAAGTCAGCGTGCGTAATCTGTTGAAGGTAGAATAACAAATACCAAAGTGCCACTTCGGTTCCTCCATCCCCCGGCAGCCGTTTCCACCCCTGGAGGGCAATTTGGACCAAGATTTATTAGACATAATTAACTGACTGTGCTGCTCCTGTCTTAGCCCTGATATTTAATTTGCTCACTTAAACAAAAGACAGTCAAATGGGATGCATGCATTCTCGACAAATGCCTTTTGTTAGACTTACTACGCTGCTATCCTGAAACTTAATGAAGTTTACATTGCTAACAAAAGACACATGTGGCAATACACACAAATGCACACATGCCAGAGATTGACTGCCTGAGAGTAACTCTGATTGTTTTAGCACAATAATAAAAAGATTAGATTAGAATAAAAAGTAATTTTAACAACAACAAAATGCTTCTTCTTTTTTTTTTTTTGAGTTCCAGATGATGATGCCATATTACTGCAGGTAGGTTCATGACTTACACTGTGAACCAGATGTTTATAATGCATTTTGTACATGCATAAAGTAGGATCAAAGCATAGATATATTCTTCATAGCATCCATACATGTATAGGTAGATTACACCAGGTTAGATTTTTCTGATGGAGTTATGTGGAGAATGTCTGAATGTGTGTTTAAAGAAAATATTTAAAAAAATACCTAGACAGCAGTATACTTAATCCTTTTCCTTGAAATAGGCTTTAACATATTTAACAATGTTTATTTAAGGATTAGTTTTGTTTGTGCCAAAGTCTGACAGACTAAGGTTTATTAGAACACAGATGATAAGCCGATTGAATAATTTACGAAATTTCAATTTATGAAATTTATATGTTTTGCATTTACAAACAGTACAATCTTTTTTTTAACAACACTTGTACAGTTTCTCTCTCTGTAGAACTGTTACACCTCCTACAAATGTTTGTTTACCCAAACACCAACAGAGTTCAGCTTTTATCAGTCTACACTCACAATGTTTAAACGGGCAGATCCTCATTCACAAACAAAATTATGTAATTGCAGCAGTGTAAACCTTTATTCCACTCCCGTCCTCATTCTGTCATCATGCACAGTTGTAGGAGTGGTCTGTACACTGTACCTAACCAGTCAAGATAAAAGGCCCCTGAGCTAAGCTTAAACAAATAGTTTGCATCAGACTAGTATGCAATTTTCCAGTGTGCACCAAAAATAGTCAGTTTTTGATAATGTACAGTGTATTAGTAGACAATGCAATGTAAAATAAATTTGTATTTGTGGCTTATGTGTGTATATGGTGTCGCACCAGATATTACTGGTAGATTTGTATTATTTGTATTTTTTTTTAAAAAAAAGGTTGAACGGAGTTCCACCACAGTGTGTAAATGTTTTTATATCATGTTTGAACGGTTGGACGCCACCTCTCAGGCTCGTCCAGCTGCTCTGCATTAAGGCAGAAGTGTGTTTACACTGCATTATCACACGTTCCCTTCTGAATTAAGGAAGGTGAAATAACAAGTCACTGTCAATACATGTATATATTTTTTTTGCATTTGTTTCTTCATATTTTCCATATTATTTCTATCAGTTGTGCAGCATTTTGTCATGCATACTTACTAAACAGGAAAGAAAAGCACGAAGAGCACATCACTTGCGGTATTGCTTTCCTCTACACTTCCTGATTCACTTTTTAATGGAGACAGGGTCTTGGGGTCTTTTAGCATTAAATTTCCACTGTTTGCACTACTGCAGCATGTGCAGCAGTAACAAATGGTGATATAGTAAACCCTGGAGATGAATTTCTTTGAAAAAAAAAAAGTAAATATGTTTGTCTGGTTGCTTTTTTGTGGTGGACTTTGATTAATATTGTGTCTTTTGCAATCAGCATTGAAACATATTCCTTTGCTTTTTTAAAAAACTAAAAACTGTATATGAATACTACTTTGAATAATGTACATTGCTTTGAAGAAATCTGTCGACAGAGTGAGAACAAAAGCATATGCATACAAAATCCACGTGCACAATGTGTATCTGTATATGTGTGCACGTGTCTTTGTGCATATGTGGATGAGTGTGTGGCTGAGCACATGTACATGTGTAATGACAAGACGGAGACAAGGGATGCCCTGAAGCTGCTTGTTCCATCTGATGAGACAGAGTCAAGCTCTGATAGATTTCATCTACCTTGCCTTAACCTTAATTTGCAGGGATGCGGCACGTCAAACAGCCTCAGGACCAATGGAATCTGTCAGCCAACTTCAAAATGTTTCTCCATTTCTTTTTCTCCTGTAACAAAGGGGTTCAAACGTGCATCCACTCAAGCAGGAAAATATGAGGCTTTTGTTGAGAAGCCAGCATTTACACTTGAATTTCAAAAGTACTTCAAGGCATTTACAAACTAACCTGTTAGACAGTTGGAAATGATATGCATACCCTGGAAATGTGTCATATCTTTGCTTAAAGCAGTTCTAAACATTTAAACTTCATGAAATAAATAAGTATGATAATTTAGGAAGACAATATCTGTTTAATTCATCACTGTTATCCTCCATACTGGTAGTATTGTCCTCTTGCCAAATAGCTTAACGTGGTAACTTATTCATATGATCTTTCTATATATGTGAATACATACAATTTACTATGTTTAATGTAATATTCACTGTATTTACCATTCAAGATGCTACTGTCCCAATTTAGTTATTAAGTACAGACAGACGGGCATTGTCATTTTTTCAGTTCAGGACATAAAATTGCCTTTTAGTAGCGGACACTTGTACTCTCAGTAATAATGTAACTACTTAGCAAAAGATGGCTTCCAATCCAAGAAAGTCCAATTTCTTGTAGTTCAATTTTGTACAATTTGGGTGATTTGGCTAACAGCAAAATGTATGTGTGTCCGTGTGTGTAACCATGTTCTGTACGTGCAAGTGTGCATGATTGTGGTTCTTGAGTTCAGCTGTTTGCTTCTTTCCACAGAGTGCCTCTGTGGTTGCTTACTTGGCCCTCAATGCCGGAAGTCCCCCACCAGTCGCATGTGACATTGGTTCCTGACACCCTCGTGTTTACAGCGAGCACAGACGAACACAGCCCCCTCCAGAAGCATTTGTCCTCAGTAAAAGAGGAGGTGTTTGTCCTTCCAAGCCTCTTGGGAAATTGTCCACCGCTCTCGTTAAGCGGCTCCAGACCACACTGAAAACACAGGCCTGTCCACAACAGATGTTTGTTTTGTGTTGACTTTGCTCTGTTGCGCTTGGAGCATAAGAATAGAATCCTTATGGAAGCTGTTGTCCACATGTGCCCCTTTACTGTGGAGACTGTGGTTGGTGGATTATATCAACAGCAAGAATTAGCCCCAGACTTCATGTTCAAAGTCATTTTATTGATTGAATTGTTTATTATATGTAAAGATTTCCCAATTAAAACCCTCTCATATTCACTCCAGAAATTAGCACAACTTACAAATAAAAGAAAATTGAACGTCACTCTCTTAGGAAAAGTAAATGAGGTTTTAGATGTAGATTCTTTCATACTTATGACTTCCTGATATATGTATTACTTCCCATCTGTTTTATGGTGAAAGGTCTGAAAGAAGATTTAAAAGAAAGAAAGCAAAAAGGGGAGAAAAGGGAAATATGACCCAGAACATTACCACCAGCCGGGTCATTAATGAGCATTGCTCATGCTGTCATGGCAACTATTATCACAGTGATGTCGCTAATGGCATCTGAGACAGGGCAGGAGAAATATGTGAAAATTATTGTCAGATTCAATTAGGATCCTTTCGTCTGAACTCAGCTGGTCCTCCTCCAGGCCTCTCATTGATTAGCTATCAAACTGAAAGAAGAATGGGAACGGTGAAACTCAGACACCCTGATGTGAGAGTCATCACAGGATCCTGATGCTCACTGATAGAAGAAGGCTGACCCTATGCAGCAACCTTAATCAGCATCATTGCTGACATATTTATATTAGTACAAACTATCATCTGCACTCAGAATATAATTGTTCTGACAGTGCTTGCAATGGCAGTGTAGAGCATTCCGCCGTATTATTTCTAACAAGAATTAAATCAGTACATAGTAGCCAAAAAAGAAAGAAAAAAGAAAAAGTGGACCTACATGAAGACTTGACTTAATCAAGGGAGTTTGTTATCCATTTTTGCATAAGACCAGAACTGTTGCTGTGAAACTGAAAACAGGGAAACAAGGCTTAAGGAAAGCAGGATGTTGAGAGTGAGTTCATCTTAATGAGAACTGTATTGGCCTGATGGACAGGTGGTTTGCTGAAACAAGTGAAAAACAGTGCGGATGTTTAAGAGCTGGCTGCTGGAACAATCTGGATTGGGGAGTCAACATGTTTGTGTGCTTTGGAATGCATGAGGTTGTGGTGGCGGGCCACATGAGAGCAACCGGCCTGGATGGTCAGATTCCTGTGGTCAGACAACGACAGAGCTTTTGCCCCCATTTCAGAAAAAGAAAAGCAAAACCTCACTCATGTTTGGCCTGCTGTTGACTATGCACTCCAACTTTTAGCTAGCTAAATTGCCTAACTCTCTAACAGAATGGCATATGTATATAGATATATATATATATATACATATATATCAAAGGCTAGCCAGCCATAAAAGACTGAATTATGAACTGGACTCATGTTGAGCTGAATGAAAAATACCTATATAGTTAATAAACCACCTTGTCTGCAACCTTACTGTAAACCACAGACTGCAGCACAACCATGCCAAGACTAACCTTTAAGGTTGTTGGGATTGCATCATGGTGCTGATGCCTTTTGAACTCATGTGACAGCAATAATATTAGGTTATCATATGTAACTCTTCAGGAAATTTAAAGCCAAACAGACAATGCAGCTTTTCTTTCCATACACTGACGTTGTCTATTGAAGAATTTAATATACCTAAAAGAATACTGAAGAATCACTGTTGACTGGTAATAAATCTGGCTTTAAGGCATCAGTCATAGTGGCCAGTCTTACCATAGTAACAGCACTGCTATGTACAAGCAGTGTTGGGGAGTAACGGAATACATGTACCGCCGTTATTTAAAATACATATTTAAAAATATGTATTTTTTGTATTTAAAATACAAAATGAGTAACTGTATTCCGTTACAGTTACCATTTAAAAAGGTGGTATTTAGAATATAGTTACTTTGTTGAAATAAATGGATTACACGGCGGTATTTTCCTGTTTCATATTGTTGCGGATCAGGACTGTTTGAGTTTTGTTTGACAGCTATGTTCCAGGCGGCAGCGTTACGGTTGCCATGGTTACAGGGTGACGCTCTCTGCGACTGTGTGTTTCCTGGGTGAGAGGGGGCCTTTTTGTTGTTGTTGTTGTGCTAAGCTACAGAATGCTACAGGCATAGCCCTAAAGAATGTAGCCTCATGGGCAGTATAGTCCGTGATGCAGGGAGAATGGACCGCCATACCCGTTATGTGTCTTTGAAAAGAGGGAGAAAAAGGAAAAGTACGAGCTGTCATCGAGCAGAAACGGGAGCTGGAAGCATGTAAATATAATAATAACCACTGCAGCCAAGAAGAGTGCCTGACGAGCCCAGTTGTAAGTAAGCTATTAAGACTCAATTGTACACTGTGTTCGTGTTTTCCTCTGAAACAATAAGTTCCGTTGGAGCAGCCTTTCAACGCCTCTCTCTGTCTCTCGCTAGCAAAGTTGACCCAGACAACAAAGTAAAGCTAGTTTTCGGCTATGAGCCCAACACGGAACCGACGTATTAGCCAGAGGTCCCTTTACTACGGTTTGGAGCCGCCAGTAATAGTAATAAATCACACAGCAATAGTACATTCATGTAGTTGTAAAAAGCATGATAATATATTAAGTAATCCAAAGTATTCAGAATACGTTACTCTCATTGAGTAACGTAACGGAATACGTTACAAAATACATTTTGGGGCATGTATTCTGTAATCTGTAGTGGAATACATTTTAAAAGTAACCTTCCCAACACTGTGTACAAGATCGGATCTTGGACTTCACAAGACAACTTTCACAAGATCTACATCAACTCAGACCCTGGGGATTAGTTTAGAATCCCAAACCAATGTTGTTTGGCTCATCTGTGCTTCATTTTTTTCACTCAGTCACCTAGCCAGCTCCTATGGGATTTTCAAGTTTGACTTAGGGTGTGTTGGAGGCGGCCAGTCCTGTGGTGGCGAGAGACACAGTGGTCTGGCTTTGAGAATCATCAGTGATGAATCTCAAAGGAAGAGAAGTAACTAACATGGTTACAGCTTTCTTCCGACGTAAATACAGAGCCTTTGATGTTTGGTTTGTTTTTGAATGCTGGTTTGACATGATGGAGGAGCGCTATATTGTCTATGACGTCTAACCTACTGTGTCAAACCTTTCTTTTCTCTTGGCTTTTTGCTGCCTTCTCTTTCTCAGACACAATTCAGACATCATGGTTTTTTTCAACCCCAACATTATCTTTGCTCGTGATCTTTTAACAGGTGTGGCAGAAATTTTGGTAGCAGTCATTTTATTAAGTTGTTTCGTATTTTGTAATAATGCATAACATTGAATAGCTGGACTCAAATGATGCAGACCAAATAACTGCTATTACTTCACGGAACCATCACACAGCATGACATGCGTGCAGAGAAAGGCTTTGAAAAAGGAGCATGAAAAATAATTTTCAGGCCAAAACCAAAAATTATATGAGATGAAGCAAATCTAGTGCTTTCGTACAAAAGGGAAATTCTTTGAATTCCTGTGGATGTGTTTGAAGGTTTCCCCTTCCTTATTTAAACTGTAACAACTTAGAGAAAGTGGTGATTTTAGAGTAGATGGATAAGGTGAATGAGATCTAATGACCACAACAAATGCACTACCTCATTAGACTGCTCACTAAATACCTCCATTCTTCTATGTTTAGCAGGGCATAAAAGCTGAATCCCAGCAAACACAGTTTTAAGCTCTGTACTTCTCATACTGGCACAAATAAAACTATTTAAACAGACATACAAGAGACTTGCCACTCATAATGAGTGACATCTTTCAAATAAGGCTAATGTTAATACGGATAAATAAAGATAATATATACCAATCCATATATGTCGTTATCCTATTATGAAATTGTAGTCTGTGGTACGGCCCATTGGAAACTTTTAGACCTGCCTGTGTTTGCTCAGAGCCTATTAATAAACTCCAGTTCGAATGACAGAGTGTGTCCCGTGCAGACAACACATGTCAGTGATGAGAGAGTGACACAGAGAGAGGAAAGTCAACTCGACCAGAGAGCTAGCCTACCACAGTCCTATTACTATTTACAGAGTGCAGACTGCTTGTTCAGAGACAGGATCTCTTGCTTGTTCTGGCTGGATGGTGCCAAATCACCTTACCATCTTTCAGCCCCTCTGCCCTGCTGCAGTCACCACCTCTGTTGTTTCTTTTACACCGACTTCTAGCCCACTACCACCTCATTTGCTCTGGCAGTGTTGGCTTCCTCATTACTCTCACAACCCACTTCCCTTTGACTATACGGGCTCTAACCACACTACACCCACTGGTGTATGAGAGAATCATACGTTTGATGTAAGAAAATGAAAAACTTGTTCAAAAGCAAGCAGCCATATTTGTGTAATTTCAGGGTATCGTTCGGGAAAAAGGACAGTTTGAATGTAGTGATATGAAAATAAACAAGCGTTGCTTGTTTGCAAAAGAACATGCTCATCTGAGGACAATCTTTAAACAAATCAAATAGGATAAAATACGTAGAGGACGATATATAATATTTAGAGAGACTTATTTCCTCTTTTGCATATATGGATGCTTTAAATGTGAGCCAAAGTTTACATTCCAGCATACCCTACATACAATTTGACCTCTAGGACAAATGCAACCACCAGACCAGCCTGGCAATAGAAACGCCTTTCCTAGAACAATAAATGGTTTTGTCTCCATGTTTCCAAAACAGATGATACAGAATTTTTTGTGGCCTTTTGAAGACTTGTATCTAGCTTGTTTTCATCCCTCAAAGCTAAACCTTGAACAAAAGGCCATACATCGGGAGGAAAAGGTATTTGGACTTGGTTAAGTATCTTTTGGACCCATGGTAATGATGGGTAAGAGGTCAAAACAGTGGCACAAATGGCATGTGCTTTGCGTGCAACAATCTAGCTTTTGATGCGAGATCAAAAAGAAAGCAAGAATTGTCATGGAGGATGCACTGATCTATTTGGACAAATCCTAGCCGTGTATGGTTCTGAACCTTCTCCCATTCAGTCCAAGTGCTAACAATAGAACACACCTGTTGGCCATTACTGCAGAGACACCAGACACCATGTAGAGACACCAGGCTCTCTCCCACATGGCTGCTGCTGACATATAATGTAGCTTGTGGGGAGAGACTCTTTGAGGGCACATTTATATAGATATAAAAGGACCCACACTTGAACAATCACGACCGACACTAAACATTAGAACAACAGAAAGCCAGGCAGATGCATGAGAGCCATTAAAGTTTTTGTCTCTGTACAGTCTGATAAAAAGTCCCTGTGTATGTGCGTCTATTCGTGTGTGTGTTTGTGGCTAGGCCTGCTACGGTGATACTAGAAGATGACCAGGTTGAAATGATGAATATACAATATATGTGGCAAACTACTACTGTATTTTAAATAAGTTACACAAAATAAAATGTCATTAGGTGGAGAGGAAGTTTAAAGAAAAAAGGAAATGACTGCCCCCATAATGTTGCCCTACTCATAAGAACTTTCCAGTATGAGACCTCAGTGAGTGCTAGGAAATTCAGAGGTTTATAGTCTGGACTTTCTGTGGTCCTTACTGAAGAACCAACTACATTCCCCAGCTCATCATGTTTTTCTTTTTGTTAAATGCCAGGTTCCCAGCATACAGTGGCCCTGGGAGGCCAAACGGACTGAAAATTAAGAATACACCAGCAATAAGAAAAACGCTGCAAAAGCACACAAAACACAACGGAAATAGGAAAAAACACAACAGAAATAGGAAAAACGACAACGGAAATAGGATAAAAGAATACAGAAATAGGATAAAAGAATACAGAAATAGGAAAAATGAAAACAGAAATAGGAAAAAACACAAGGGAAGTGTTTCTGAGGAGACAATAACCCGACGGACCAGTTGCAGGAAACCAAAACATGGTAGGCGTGTTTTATCATGAATCATATAATACTGATGACAGATTTTTAGGCTAATAGTTAGGCTAACACACTTACCTCTCATCTTTTCTTTCCTCACAAAACCGATAGATCCTCCACTTCTTTTAAGTGTCTCCCAGCGCAATTCTTAGCATATTTTGGTTCCTGCAACTGGTCCATCAGATTATTGTCTCCCCAGAAACACTTCCCTTGTGCTTTTAGAAATCATTTTTTTCCTATGTCTGTTTTCTTTTTTTCCTATTTCCGTTGTCGGTTTTCCTATTTCCGTTGTGCTTTGTGTGCTTTTGCAGCATTTTTCTTATTGCTGGTGTTTTCTTAAGTTGCAGTCAATTTGGCCTCTCAGGGCCACCGTACCAGCAAGTACCAGAATGAAAACTGGATAGAAGTATACAAGAGAAGTCTGGCCTAGAGTAAAAAAAACAAAAAAAAACAAAAAACAAAACAAACAAACTGATAAAGGCAAAGAAAAAAAAGCATGATTAAAATCATTAATCACCTAATATAAAGTCCTTCAGTAAAAAAATTTCAAAGTAGAAGAAAATCTTTAAATTAACAGATAAGAGTGTAAAACTTAAGTTATGGTTGGAACGAAAGCTTCAGTACATTTTTGAAATGTATCTGTTATGGGGGCGGGGGTTACCAATAAGATTTATAGCTATTCCCTGTATGGTTACACTTTTGGTAAGGTTACTTAGCCCTGCACTAGCCATAGCTGTAGCGGTGATGTAAGAGAAGCATTACTGCTTTTATAGTAGTGGAGTAGGTGAAATTTTAATGTCTATTATTTCAGCCTGTTTAGTCGAGATGCTTGAAGCTTTTTCTCCACGAATACACAGCGCTGGTGAGTAACTAAAAATTACGGCCCCTAGCCAACTTGCTAAAATGTAGCATAGCTCACTTTTTGTAAGATTAGTGATGAAGAAAGTAAGGTTTTGTGGAACACGGAAAAATTTGAAGAAATTGTGCCAGAATTGTATCAAAGTCTCGAAACAATCTGACATTCATCTCTGCAATGACACCTACTGGCCACTTTTGGTATTGCCACATCTTACTATAATGATCGTAGCATATGTATGTATATACTGTACGTCTGTATGTACCCTTAATGGGTTTTTGACCTAAACTTTGCAAGAAAACTCATCACACATGCTCCAATTATTAATATCTATATGTTTTTTTGTTTTTTAACATCCATTTAAAATCCCAATTCATTTGATTTTTGTGTGTAACGTTGTCTGTTTGGTCGTTCAGCATATGTCAATAGTACATAACTTAGCGGACACCATCCACAGTGGAATTGAGTTTTACTCACTGCTACTGTGAAATGAAGAAGTTGAAAAAATGTTGGGGGCCCGGCAAAAACTGCTCATAGGGCAGATTTGTACTGGTCTTGATAATGCTGTTCTGTTAAATTACCACACAGTCAAGCATTTCACAGTTTTAAAATAAAATATATTTTTAAAAAAAGATTTTAGGTTGATTGTGATAACCACAGGTTTCACCGATTTGATTATTGCCTAGTTTGTGTGTAGGCTAACTGTAACTCAATAATCTTACTGTAGGTTACATTAACCTGGCTGTCTAAAAAGTTCCCACAAGCTGTCTTTTGCTGTGATTGTTTCTGCTGTGCTGGCTGCTGCTGCTGATTCTTAATTCTTAAATTTTTCAGGAATTTGAGGTGTCATCGGATGTGTTCTGAATTCCATCAATCAAACAGCAGGTGAGCCACCTACTGAAAACGGGCTGAAATGCACCAAAACCAATATTGTAGATCATTGTATATCGTGAATTTGGAAATGAAGATAGAACTAACGCTGTAACGTTTATGGTAAAATGTCACCATAAATGTAAAGTAATACTGGGCCTACTCTTAGATCAGGCTTTGTGTTGGAGTTTAGTAGACAGAGCACTTTTCACTGACTTTCCAGATGTTCATAGAAGAATGATAACTTTCTCTTGTTGGAACTTACCCTTACAGTCTGACTACCTGAAGTGCTAGAGGGCAAAGTGTGATAATTGAATATAACCAGAGTATCATTTTAACATTGTTGTGCTTGTATTATGGTTGTCCATCCTCTTGGGTCTTGTTGTTCCTACCCATATGGAAAAAATATATATAAATCTTATAAAGTTTGTATCTGTCTTGTGTGAAACTTGTATGAAAACCATACAAGAGTGAAAACAGATATAAGATCCCTTGAAAAATAATATAAATGAAACTTGTATGTTTTGGATACTTACTAAAACAATATATGAAAGTAATAAGAAAGTGGCCACTTTCATGAGTAAATCATATAAGCCTTATATGATTCACTATATGAAGTAGGCCACATCTTATGCAAGTCTTTTATAAGTTTTTACTATTGGGTAAGATTTACTAAGAGCTTACAGGATTAGAAAAAGCCAAGTAGATTTGGGATATCTGTGGCTCGGGTGGTACAGCAGGTCATCTACCAATCAGAAGGTCAGATCCTAACTCCTCCTGTGTCATACTTTCCTTGGGCAAGGTATGAACTCCAAGTTCCCCCAATGCATCTATTTTGAGTCAAACTTTTGGACAACTGGGCATCAAATGATAGACAGCAGTGAATAGGTTATTGTTTTGGCATACAAAATGTTTTTTCTACAGGGCATGTAATCCTATGGATATGAGGGATTTTATAGGCTGCTTTTGTAAAATGTGTTAATACTAAAACATCAGGGTGTATTAAGACCAAATGTTGTAGACTTTTACCTACTTTATGTTTTGGCTTGAAATGTAACTTTGGAAAAATAAATGTTAACTGCAGTTTAAAACACATAAAAGCATGACAACCATCTTTATACTATGTAATAAACAGTAAAATAATAGATGCCTGCCTCTAACAGCTGGCGCTTTTAGCTTTGTTTTAGCTCCAATTCTTCCAAAAATCTTGTAGCACAAATTCTGACGAGAATAAAAGCACATTTTGTGAACATGCTGGGAATGTGAGTAGCTTACTGAAATCAGAGAAATATGAAAATATTGCTTGATTGTCTATGAACATTTGTCAGCTTAGTGCTCACAATTAATTTACAGTCCATCCACTTACAAAAACCAAACCCCGTCTTCTTTTGTCATCCGCAGAAATCAATTTAGGAACCAGAGAATGGCCTCTTTGGCCCACTCATTATCCTAGCATACGATGTTGCATTTGTAATTCTCATGTAATCAAAATTGTCATTGATGTGTGCTCTCGTCCCTCTGGCAAGGCAATTCATGAAACACAGAGGTAATCACAATAACTGTGTAGTGACAGAATATGCTGATTATGTGATTAAGTGTGCATGTAATTGGCATTATTGTTATTTTTAGCTAGAAGTTAATTGCTAATGGAGATCCTAGTAATTGGATCACCGAATGGCAACACTGCAAATCTATTAGCTCCCAATAATTGCTGCAAAGTGAGAACAGAAAGAGTGGGTGGAAGGTGTTTATGGGGGGATAAGTATCTGTCTCTGTGTGGAAGTGGGGATACAGATAACTTGTTTAAAATTTACAGCAATGCACTTAAAGTGGGAAAGGTGTATAATGAATAATATTAGAAGACAGATACCTTTTTGTTATCATTGTTCAATGTTTGTACTCTCCAGTAATATGTTATTGCGAATATGATCTGTGGCTAACAGCAATAAAAAGAGAAGGACAGAAAAAAAAGCGTATTGCTCAGCATAGGAGAATGAATATGCATATTTCAAGATGGAAAATAGACGGGCTGAAGACAGAGGAAGGAAAAAAGAACTGAATAGAAAACAGAAACAGAGAGAAAGAAAGACAGGAGCCTGTGCTGTATCATTTGACAAGGGACCTCTCCAGTGCTATCAGATGGAGGCGTCAGAACGATCAGTCTCACACACACGCACACACACACACACACACACACACACACCCTGTCTACTTCCAGAGCAGGGACCAGCCGCTTGCTGATAGAACAGGCCCATTAGGATCCTGCTATCGCCCTCCGCAGTGGAGAGATTGAAAGGCCCAGATAGCTGCTCTGCAACCCTCAGTCCCAGGAAAATCATTCTGTATCAGTCATTGGATCCCTAACTTGAGACAGAAGGAAGAGAGGGAAGAAGCTACCACGCAGAAAGGGAAAATGAAAGGCAGGTTATACACCTACTGAGAGTTAAAGAGGGAAAATTCGAAGGAGGGAAAGCAGAGGGGGAATGACAGAAGCTGTCAAAGAGGAAGGAAAATTCAGAGAAAGACAAAAGGAAGAAGAAATGTGCGGGTCTTTGTCTTACTGTCGACATAATGTTTACCAGAGGAGACAGCAGCAGATATCAGTAGTCTTTCTAAAGTCAATGCTTATATTGTCTGACAGAGATGAATCCCATCCTCCAACACAAAGTGCCCAACACACTGTGTCAGGATTTTATGCATCTCACAGTGACACTAAAGATTTCAGATGTAGACAATGGTGTGCTCTCCTCTAGTGCAGTAAGTCAGACTTCTAGTGCACTGGCCATTATCTCCTACTAGCTTCCCATAGGGAAAAACCAGTCATTTAGGCTGCAGGGCAGAGGGTCAGGCCAGAGCAGAGTGGAAGACAGGACAGGGGAATAGGGTACAAAGGCATGTCCTTTAATGGGCAGACACTTGACTGGCATGGCAGAGGCTAAGCTTGTGTGTATGTCCTCCTATCAGCTGGGACTCAGGAGCAGCTAGATACAAGGCACTTAGTAAATGACTTACAGAGAAAAGGAAAAACTTTGTTCATTTGTGTGATGGTGTTAGGCATAAAAGCTATGTATGTACATTCATGTGTGCGTCTGTGAGTGTCAAAACTGCCCAGATACAGCTAAAGTGTGTTTTGCCTTTCTGTTTGTATGCTTCACCTGTGTGTGCGTGCATTAGTGGCAAAGCAGGCAGACTGAGGTTCATCTGAGTCACATTTCTGTCGTCAAGAAATTGGACTGGGAACGAATGACTGATTGACTCATATAAGGTGGAAACCAAAGAGGTCTGGAGGAACTGCCTATCGTGCATCTGATTGAGTGAATGAGTCATGCAGATTGAAATAGGCAGTCTGAGCTGGCGCTGACTTCACTTGAGCTGAGTGACTCTGGACATAAAAACAAAGTTTTAAAGTGCTGTGTGTGCACATATAGTGACTATGAATCTGCTGTCCTCTGTGTGGCAGGATAAGAGGCAAAAAGACAGTCTCTTGGATTTTGGCTGTTCTAATAACACCTTGCCATTGGGAGGCTAATGAAGCATGTCCGCTTTCTTTCCAGTGACAGAGAATGAGAGGGCGGACACAATCATTCACCAAAGCACATGGAGTGATGCAGATTAAGAGCTCTCCTGAGGTCACGACAGCGAGTGTAACTTTTGCGCATCAACAATAGAAAGCAAGGAGGAGAGCCTAATCCTAGTGGTGTTCTTGCTTTGACTGTAAGGGTCGGTGGGTTTGTGGTGCTTAGACCTCAGGATGCCTTCTATTCTGCCCGGGGGGCCTCTTTAAAGAGCAAGAGCTGATGAGGCTTCACTTTGATACCACATAGTGGTTTAACGGTGCAACTAATATGCTCAATTCCCGGAGTCGACCCAGCCAAAGTAGCAATTCCACGGAACGGTAGATTTCTATTAATTAAATCATAATTGGGTTTTATATATTTATTTGGCGGCGACATTGGCAGGGAGTAAGAGTAAGATTAGGCAGAGATTTGCATGTAAAATGTACGAGCTTCATTACACTACCTTGGCAAAGACGAAATAATTCGCCTGCCTGCAGGGCACACAGATGGCTCTGTATGTTTGCTAATTTGCTCTCCTTTCAAGGTCATTAGTTCTGTTTGGGGAACTATCAAAAAAGTTTATTTGAGGTGGGTAAGTTCTTGAAATGCTTGCAATGTGACAGCTCCTTTTGTTGTAGGACTAAAGATTAGAAACAAACTTCGACTTCACCGCAGCCAGCCACAGCGTAATACTTTTTTATGTATACCAGAATGTTGAAGATGAAGCTTTTTTGCACTGCTTTCCATGACTCAGTGGTCATATGCAATATGTTATTTTCTCCGCATTTTGTTCTCACCAACGCTAATGAGTGCTGTACAGACATATTGTGCTACCTGGATGTTATCTAAACAACACCCAGTCATGTCTCTCAAGCTCATTACTCAGCAATGGTCGGGTAAGCTGAATCAATTTTTCAAAATACAATATTTACCATTTTCTCTTCCCTCTTTACAGAGGTCCTGTTTAGTTTTCTTGTGCAGGAAATTAGTTTTGACATAATGGGTTTTTGCCATGCATTATATAAACGCTCAATGCACTGGCACAGACACAGCACATGTTGCTAAGGCTTTGTTTGCCCAAAGACCTAGCGGCCTTCTTGTCACCCTTGAATGGTTGTAAATAATCTAGCATGTGTGCGTGTGTGTAGGTAGGTGTGTTCAATTTATTCAAAAAAAAATGGGGGGGGGGGTATTTTTTCCTCCTTTCCTTTATAGTTTCAGTATAAATCAATGGCAACTTTCTCTCTCCACATTGTCTGAGATATTTAAGTGACTCCACGCTGCAACAGGACCTAAGATAAAACACAATAAAGCAACTTCATCCAAGAAAATCAAAGCTATGTCAGCATATTGTGAATATATGTACATATGTGGCTCTAGATTGGTCACGTCTTGTTAGTGGAACTGATTTATAAACCCAAGAACACAATAGGATTCCTTAACGAGAGAATGAGAGTGATAGTTATAGGCATAGATCTTTTGAGTATATGGCACTACTGTAAGTGTGATAATTCAAAATTAGCATGTCGAATTCTCTGTCTTCTGAGATAGGCAACATCACTGAGTCTTATAACACTGTTTCATTTAATAATGAAGCAGACAAGGGAAAAAGTTTAATCAGCCGGGTATTATTGAGGATATAGTGCAGACAGTCTTGCATAGTAGAATAAAACGAATCACTTTTATTACTATCTAACTGCAATTAGTTTAACCCTTTTATCTCTCACCATTTGTAACGCTATTTGCACCATTTCACAGAGCCTCGAAATTTGGGCAGTAACAGTGAAATTGATATAGTGCGGAAGATACCATCCGCCCAGAGGGAAGGGTCTGATGGGGAGCGGGGGGCCCTGCTTATTTCACAGTCTGTCCTTACAGCTTAACTGCAGCAATCCAGTAGTTGTGGTGGAGTCACTCTTATACTACACCATTTCAACATGCATAGCATTTTTGCGTTATTGAATCAAGGTTGGATGAATAGTATTTTGTATCACCACACACTCGTACTTGCTGTTACAAATTCATAAATAAACTTACAAGCAGGACCATCTCAGTGCCGTATGGATCTTATGTCCTGCAGTCCTACATCTAGCCTAAATGGTGGTCTATGTTTGACAGGCCCTGATCTGAAACACCTCCTGTTCTTCTTCGTGAGACTCAGGAGATGGAAATTAAAATATTCTCTTTCCGAATATTAATATGACTAAGACATCTCATTAGCATACAGTGCAGGGAAGAAGTCTTTAATGAAGGTATCAGAAGGATCTTATTGTCTGGGGATTAACACTTTCTTTTTCTTAAAAGCCATTATTCAACATTGACTAATGAACGTATTGTATTTATTTGTGTTATTTTTGGTCTTTTCTTCATGTTAATTGGCTGTTTTCATATTTCTGCTTTTTGTTTTTTTTTCCTTTTTTTTTTTCAAAATAGGGCATTGCAATTACTTCATTTTTTTTGCTGTATAATTAGAGGTTAGAAATATTTGTTTATTTCACTGCTGCTTTAAACTTGAGATTGACAACAACTGAAAGGAATATATATCGGCGGTGTAGTTATTGATATTGACACTTTAGACCCCCAGTAAAATGAACAATTACAAACAGCACACTCTCCATAAACATATATCAGGTAAGTCACCTGAACGGGAATTTTCTATAAATAATTTCAGACAGTAAAACAATCTGCTTTCATGCTAAAATCAGTTCTAAAACACTGTACACAATCAGTTAGCCTGTTTTACTCCGACATTACCTCTTTCCCTGCTATTGATTAATGATTAGTCATGCATTAGTTTGTTAATATTCATGTTCATCAGCTCAACAGTAGTTCTAACTATTTTACAATCATACAAATAAGTTACCTTTAAACTCCGTTTTTGAAACCAAGCTATCAGGAAAACAGATTAAAAAGAAAATGAAAACAACACAAATACAAAACCAGGTGTCATTGTGACAAAAAAATTTCCAGCAAAGAAACTTTCTTTCTTTTTACTAATTACTATCTACTAATTAGTAATTAACCCACTCAAAAGTTCTGACTTTGAATTTAAAATAATTTACACTTATTCTGTCTTAGCAGTAACAGGAAACTAAGGCAAGGCACAAGCACTGCCCTGATAAAATCGAACTAATTTAAACATCTCCAGACCTCTGCTGTTCAAGAGGAAAAAAGTGTGAGCTTAGATGTTTGGTACACAGATGACAAGATTTGCAATTCTTTCACTAAGTAAGGAGAATGTGTCTTGATCGTTGGCAGAAAAAAATGAGCAAGGCATCGTGCCACATGGCCAAAGACTGTGAGCCCAATGTTGGCAGCCTCGGAGGAGATGGCTACCTTCCAATCAACACTATGGGCTCCGTGGCTCATAAATCTTAAAGCAATATGAATTAGAAAATGTGAATTTGAAATGAAAAAAAACAACAATATTTTTTAATAATTGCATCAGGTTTAAAGACATGTCATTTCTATTTTTTGTTTTGTTTTGATCTGTTAGAAAAATTCAGTGTCTGAAATAATATAGCAGATCTTTTCCAAATGCTACTGTGTTCAGTGCTTGAGATGGATTTTAAAATTACATTTAAGTAATTCAAAAACTACGTAAATTGGGACTAATTACTTTTAGACTTATGGAAGTCAGCTAAAATACCACAAACTCATCTGCCATTATATATATTAGTCTCAAAGCATTCGCGTGGATGCTGAAGCTATATTGAATGAATGTGATCGTACACGTGAACATTACCAACACATAAAGTTTGGATAAAATTAAGGTGTCGTGATTTTAAACGCCAGCTCTATTGCATTCAACTACATTTCATTCCCACCCCCAGCCTCCAGACTCCCAACCTGGCAAACCCTCTTTCGTCTGTTTTTCAGACCACAAAGAATAAAAACGGTGGACTGGATCACTTCCACCCTATACGTCACACAATAAACCACAACTGTCTATTACAAATTATTCTGCTTTTCAAAGGAGATTGTTCAGATACTATTGTGTAATCAGAAATGGCAAGAAATGAGCGAGTCATGTTTGTAAAGAAAAAAAGGGGAGTTTTTGTAACCTTGTACTTCCTAAATATTTTAATTTTCCATTTGAGAAACTCCCCTGACTCTCTGTGACTGGGGAAAATATAGCGCACAATGATTTATTCTTGTCTGGGGTCATATGTTAAAGACTGCACAAACTTCCTGGTTTGCGAGTGAACCAGAAAAAACATAACTCTCACATACTTGTTGCCTCAAAAGGCTTTGGTGCAAATCTGGAAAAACACAGACTTCATTAGTAAAATGTTCATTACGTAAACCTATAGATTTCATACCTTAAACTGTATCATGATAATCTACAGTGTATATATGAGCTGTGCTTTGACGCATTTGTGTGCAGTTTTTCATGCCTTGTGTGTGTGTGTGTGTGTGCTTGTGTGTCTGACCAGCCATGCTCTAATGGGTTTGTGTGTGAGATAGGCTTGACTGTACTGCTCTGAAAGCAAAGAGAGGATAACAAGGAGATGCAGAGCAGAGAGAGAAAGAAACATAGAGAGGGAGAGAGAAAGAGAGAGGTACTCAGACACTCATTAGCCACCAGACGCTATCTGGAGTGTGTCAATAGAGTCATGTTAGTGGGGTGTTAAAGCATTGACCAAGATACGCTAAGAGAGGCTGAGAAAGACAGAAGAGGGGGGCAGAATGGGAAGGATACCAAGCGCTCCCCCACCATTGCAGCACCTGTCACACCTTGAGATAATCATCCATCATGTCTCGCCAGTGACTGGAGAATGTGTGGTCCTTTTTAATGGTTGCCATTGACACAATTCGTCTTCCCACCACCCACAGCCTGTCACCAAATTGCTACTGTTGCAGCGGGGATACATTTTATTGCACCTGTGCTAAGATGAGATGTGTGCATTCTTGTCTCTAAGAAGTTTTGTGTAGGGGTGACCAGATAGCCAGCGGTTGGGGTGCAGATGTCCTGAGCAACGAGTCCTTGATTTGATTCCCAAACTGTGTGGCCCAGTTACTGAATGTTGTTAACTTTTTTACATTTACTAATGCTCTAAAGTGAGAAATAAATAGGACGTTTTGTCTAGAAAGGTGCTGTTTCTGTGAGGGTAAAGAAACAGCACTTTCTGTTGTCAAACCTGAGGCAACTTGGGCATTCCTTAACTGACAAATTCAATGTGTGACATAAGAAAAGTATTTGAGGTTTTCTTCACTCTGCAGGATAAAGCCTGTAGCAATTCTTCATTCAACAAAAAGAGACAGAAAAATGGCATTTTGATGTGACAGCTTTTGATTTTACAGTCTGCTGAAAATGAACGAGTTTGTTCTTTTTATCTAAGTCATTACTTCTATAATGAACTCTTCAAGTAAAAACTAAAGTTACTCTTTTACTGCAAAAATAAATGGCACTTTGATGTGCAAAAACAAGCTCAGGAGACATGTTTGTAACCCTTGAGAGCAAATATATCAGATATCCAGGCTTCACATAAATTCAGCTTCATTTCTTTCAGACAGAGGCCTAAGTCACGCAGGCCTAAGGAGTGGTCTGATAAGTACCAGTCATGAGGGAAAAATATGTATTCCCTGACTGTTTTTATGAAACTTAATTGCGAATTAATTCTAGAAAGGACACCCTGGAAGAGTGTGTACGTCTGGAGGTTGTTGGCAGTGAAATTGGTCACAAAGAGGTATATGGTCCAGCATCACAAACCTTAACTACTTAGGGTTTAGGGTGTCACTGTTTTTTTAAGTTTCACTACGGCTTGGAGAGTAAATGGTGAGCTTTTGCAGGAAAGTCTTCCATGCAAATGGCAAGTAATTGCAAAAATATGCTAGTGACCAACACAATCACAAGCAGGTTTCTGCTGCAACACTTGTTTGCAATCACTTACATTACAGCCAGCAACCTACTCCATAACTACTCCGCAATCAGTTGGGGACTGCACATTTTTCAACAGGAAGTTGCTGACCAGTCTTTAGGCCTGTGTGACTGAGGCCTCATATATGAATTATCACAGAGTTCCTGTAAAAGCACTTGCACATACATGTTACTTGGTTGAGCATGTGTTAAGAAAGCAAATTAGAAGTATTGGTTCACATGTGCACATAATTTTGTGATAGATTGCATGACTTTGAGGATATATACCTCAGCAGGATTTCCCCAGGGGTCCCTCTGCACATGATGGCTGTTCCCAGTAAAACTGTGCAAAGGTGAGCTCAGACACTGGAAGAGTCATTAGTAGTGCATCTGACACTACTGGATGTCCCATGGTGCAGTTGGGCACACGAACGGAAGGGGCCTACCTAATGGGAGGACCTCAGTGGGAGGGTGGCACACACCCAGGGCTTCTGGCGGCCCTTTAATAGAGGACCGCAGAGATGCCTGCCTGCTGTGGTTTCTGGGTTTCAGATGATTCTAGTTTCAGGTGACATGCCTCATGCTCTATTAGCAGACTCTTCCGACCACAGTTTTCTTTGGCAGCCTCACAGGTTTAGACTGCAGCAGCTAGGAGCAGGACTGGCTTTCTACACGCAATCTTTCTCCTCCTCAGTCATATACACACATATGCATAAATAAACGTATGCAGAAACACACACGTGGGCATGCCAGCATATCCAAGTCAAAATCTATCTTTCACTGATATATATATACACATGGAGACGCATAATCAAACATCATGTACAGACACTGACAGACAAGTCCTGCTGCTAGTCTCATTGGTAAATAGTCTGTCGGTGTACATATAGGGAGTCTGACACACAGACATCCATATATTTTGTCTGAGCCAATATTGTAGGTCAGCCTTGACATGGTTGCAGGACAGGATTTAGGCTCCAGTGGTGTTTGTTAAGTACAGAGCTGTGTCCAAACATCCTGCTCATTCCTGTGAAGTGGTCGGATGCCGGCCCCTCTCTCTCTGCCCTTTTTCAGCACCTTGGCATACATTCTGGGTGGCATCAGGTCTCAGGCCTCAGTGAAAGGGCTGTCTCCTTGGCTCATGCTAGTCTTTCTTTCCCTTTGCCTTCTCTGACCATCTCTCTGTCTGCATCTCAGCGGAGTCACACAGACTGTATAACTGTGTCCTCCTTCAGAAGATCCTGTGAGACTCAATAATGCCAAAAGGAAGCAGATCTTTTATCTTCTGTACTTTGCATGGCAATCTACAGAGAAATGTGAAATCGAGTTTTCCCTTCTGTTAGAGTGCTGACTTTTGCCTTTTGTCATTGTGACAAGTGAGTTATAGCCATATTTTTACAGACACAAAGGCGTGCTTTGTACTGCTCAAATCACAGTTCTTAATGTTATTGTTCAGCGATATTACCAAGAGTTTTTCACTAGTTATATGTTAGTTATCATCTCTGTTGGATATTGGCACTCAACCGACTGTTGAAAACCGTATTGTCTTGACTCATTCAAATCATCCTCAGTCTAAATTTGTAAAACACATTTCCATCTGTTTAAATTTTAAAGAGCAACTTTATTAATGAAATCATTGTCACAGACAGACATTTGCACAGTGAGTGCTTTATATCAGTTCGTGTAAGTCTTGCCCCAAGAGGTTTGGCTGATACACCTTATTAAACCAAAGGGTTTAGAACAACCGCTAATGGAAAGTCCTGTTGGTTTTCAAGGTGATTGGTACACTTTTTAGGGGAAAGACGTGAATCTATGTGCTTACACGTGTCAAAACCAAGACTGACTAAGACATATAATGGAAGGAGCAAATGAGTTAACAAGAAATTTGGGCAAAAAGGAAGGTTTCTTAACAACAAGCCATGATGTAAAATGAATAATCTCTAGTTAACACATTTTTCTAAAACCCTTTGAAAGACATTAAGGTCTTTGAATATGACCTGTGCATTAAATCCATGTCAGGCTCTTATTCATAATGGGTTCTGGCGTGCCGTGTATTGAAATCATGTATGTCAAAAGCTGATGAGACATTTATTTAGATTTTTTGATGGGAAAAGAGATCATTTTGACAATGATAAGTGTGTTTATGAATCAGTGCTCTCACATGTGTCTGTTTATGTCTGCCTGCTGTATGTTTGCTGTGTAATCCGCATGGAATCAGATTTTCAACAGAGGATATTTTCATCCGGGATGATCTGATTTTAATGAAAGCTTCTGTCACTCACAAGGCCAACCTGTGTAATTTGTTGCATACACTGTGACTTGAGGGAAAATGGCAGACAAACAAGCCCATAATGTTCAGGTGAGACCTAGCACTCAGAAGAAGCAAACATGTGCACACACAGATTCTGTGTTTGTAAAGACCAGAGCTGACTGGATTCTCATGGCTTTACATGTTACAGTTAAATGCCTAATACCAAGCCTTACTGAAAGAATCCTAAACTGCTAAGCTAAATCTAAGTCTAGTCATGACTCTAAAACCGAAATCGAACAAAATTATATAAGACGGCCATATAGCTGTAGCTATTCGTCTGAAGTGTTTTGAAAGGTCAGTAAGGCAAGAAAAGCATCATATAAATGCCAGTCCACATATTCACTGTGAAACCACCCACTGGTTTGTGGATTCAACATTTTTAAGTCCCAGTTTTAGTTTTATGGACGGTACCATTCTGCTTTTTTTAGATTCAGAAGTGACCTGATTTAGAGCTGACTTATATAGCTAAGCTATCAGCTAATGCTAACAAGATTAGTTAGCAAGGTGCAATACAGCCATATACTGTATGAACAGACACCCTAGTTAATATTAGGTAACACTGAGTTCTTGGTTAGTCTATTAATACAATTAAATACATAGCAAGTTTAATTATTTGTAAGGAAAGTGCATTAAAATGCTCCAAATCAAATGGAAAAGCTCTAGTTGTAAATGCTAGCACGTGTGTCCATGGCTACAAATGTACTCTGTGCACTTGATATAGTTATAATGCCAAAATGCAACAGCTTTACTTGCACAGAGGCCAAAATCTGTTTTGTTTCCTTTGAAACTGGCCACCCTCAGCTGACCAGAGCGGACCAGCACGCTCACGTGACAAACTTTGGCCATGATATTTACATTCAGCTCATGGTGAGCTGTTTGCTGAGAGGGATAATTTGACAGTTAGATAAACAGACAGACAGACAGACGGATAAACAGAGTGTTGGCTATGGACAGAGATCTCACTGTCAGTCTCACTGCCACTCTGTTCCTCTCTCAAGCCCAACAGCCATGGGGCAATATTTGAGCAGACAGTCAGCAAGTCTTCCAAATATTGAACAACATGCAGTATCTGTTTTTTTTCCAAGTGCTTTTTGGACTCGCTTTCTTGGTTGTGTTCTCCTTCTCCTTGTGGCCATGGGTAGCTATGAACAGCTATCTCCTTGTTATTTATTACTTTTTGTCTGCCCTCCTTTTTAGCTTTTGAGCTTTATCATTTACGATTTTTCTTCTGTATTGATAGAAGCTATGCCAAAAGGGGCTTACTTGCTGTCAGAATATGGTGAAAATACATTATATCCACAGTATTTCAGCTGTGCTTTTTCCAATTTAATTAATTCCTCTATATGATAGGATTGACGATCACACATATCTGTCTTACAGCATTTCTAGCGTCTGTTTTGTGTAGGCGTGACAGTTTAGCAATATCAGATGGTCTTAGTGCTTGTCTTTGTCTCTGTCTTCAGAGTCTGCCTATGCGCATGTGTATCCATTGTGTGGACATGTGTGTACTGTAAGGATTTGTGCGTTTGTGCACTTACATGTGTGTTCAGCATTCTACGCCTGCTGCATCCAGTGACGTTGTCACACCTCTCTTGGTGTCCTGCTGTGTTTCCCGCGGCGTCCTGAGGTCCTGGATGCTGTCTCAGTATCACTGCTGAGGATGGTGGGCGTCTGGCACAGATAACACTCTGATAGCTCAGTGATGGACAAGCGGGAAACTTTATTTTCCTGTTGGTCTCCTTTCCCATCCTCCACTGACACTATGACAACCTGCTGTAAATGTAGCTCAGAGGTGTCTGTATACGCCTGCATTTGCGTTTATGAGTGCAGTGAACAAAACACTCTTTCTGAAAGTCGCAGAAAAAAGAAAAAAAAATACCACAAATAAAAAAAACTTTTAATAAAAAATGAGAATAGGAACTTCCTTTTATTCCCCTCTTTTTTCCTTTGTATTAGTAGTTCTCTGTGTTGCTTAATTATACTATAACTTCACATGCTTCTACATAACTTGAAACATAAGTTTTCAGTGGCTGTTTGGTTTTACGCAAATGTCATTGGCATTCTTTGATTCTCCCCTTCTGGTGGCCTGTGGGGGAAAGGCTAATATCTTGTGTGTCAATTCACAGCATGAAACTTTTAGATCTATATAAGGTTACTCACTGCAGAACTTATTTTCTAAGAGAAAAAAGAAATCCATTATTTATGAACATATTCCCAGTCCATGGCTAATTGTTTATTTTCTTCACAATTGCTTTGATGTAACCAGCTAGACACTTATAGAAGTCTGTCGAAAGCTGAATATTTTCCATTACGCTCTCTTAATATATAATTATTGTGTGTCATTGCACTAAAGTTTATTTTAGCTTAGTGTCTCCCATATGTGAATTTGAAAGGATTAAGTAGATATTGTGTGTCTCGTGCTCTAAGATGTGGCACAATGGTCTCTTCCTAAAGATGTTCATTTTTTTTATTCCATCCTGAAAAAAATATTTCTTGTTTTCTTTCACTGGTCCTGCTTGGCAGTATTACACCCATTTATTTCCTTCGGTTGTGCTTGTGAAAAAACATGACACAGTTTTTTTGAGTGCGCTAGACAGACCGTGCTATGTTTTTTTGTTGGGGTTTTACGCACCAAGTTGCCTGATCAGCATTCTTCACTCTAGAGGAATTTAGACATTCATAAAATCAGATTATTACTAATACAAAGTTTATGACCTCTAATAATTATATTAGGGAAGCATAAAACATAAAAGAAGCAGGGTTGTGTATGAGCACCCTGCCAATCAATAAATATCCACATAGTGCCCTGCAGTTGTTTTTGGATAGTAAGGGGAACTGAGCCATTCCAGTGTGCAGTAGTAGTAAATATAAGGTGTTATTGTCTTTATCTATTTATTAATTCCATGTGAGAGTAAAGGAAGTTTTGATTATTTTTGCATATTTGGAAACAATGTAACCAGCATCACATGACACTATTTTTGCAGTGTACCTAATAAAAGCACTTTAACTGATGCCAACCAACTGCCCTGATTACTATCTTATGTTCTACATACAACCTTTTAGGCATGATCAGTTTCATACCAGCCAGCTCCACCTGTCTAGACTTAAAGTTTCCAGCTGGCAGGCTATAGGGGAATGGCCTTCTCGCTGAGGCTTTACACGGAGCAATGTCGTTCAAATGCCAAGGTGCCCAGTGGCGGGATCTGTAGCTCTGTTCTGGATATCAGCTTTCATAGGATCAAAGCACTGGCAGCGATATCCTCCCCCTCATCAGCCGAGCAGCAGTGCATATACCCAAGGGATATGATCGGTGGATGGGAGTGAAGAGAAGGAGTGAGGAGGAGAGACAGACTGATAGACAGAGGGTGGTGGTGGGGGTGCTGCTGAAGAAGGGGAGGGCTTAAGGAATGGGGAGACGAGAGCTAGGTTAACGGCCTGCAGGGCTGGGGAGAAAGGGAGTGGGTGAGAGCGGGTAGGAGGATGGAGAAGATGGTTGTTATGGATGTTTGAAGACAGCGGGGGGAAGTGCTGATGGGAGAGCGATGCAAGCAGGGTGCGTGTTGGGGGGGAGTTCGGTGGGTTGGTGGGTATGAGTTGGTGAAACGAGACAGATACAGCATTCTCATCAACGTATAGGCCCTGAGTCTCTAGATGGAGCCCTAACAGCTGAGTTTCCCCCAGCACAACAGCATCTGTGCACCCCCACCCTCCTCACCCCTTTACCCCATCCCTTGCCTCACCTACCTTCACCACTCTTTAAGCCCATGAGTCTATTTACTCACCTGTTTGTTTGCCGAGAGCGACAGCATGCTACCCCTCCTCCACCAACACCGCCAACCCAGACACCCTCTGCTCCTGCTCCTTTCCCCCCTTCTTCCTATCCCCTCTATCATCTTCCTTAGAGATATGAGGAGCGAGGTGCAACACTTTCCTCTTCCTGCTCTCCTCCCTCTCTCCAGGCGCTTTTTGATTTCTCCTCTCACCTCCTCTTTTTCTCTCCCTTTCATATCCCACAGTGCTTCTTTTCTTCTGTTCGTCTCTTCCGATCGCAAGTTCTCCTCAAGGTATCAGTGTGTGGTATAGAGTTGTGGCGGAGTCTTTTCTTAAAAGTGCTAGCTCATTAAGGAGTGAGAGTGTTTGGATATGCGTAGTTTGTATTTTTAGTGTGTTTGTTTGTGCCGCTGTGCCGGGGCTGTGTTCTCAGTTCACCGTGTGTGTGCCTGTGTGTGCATGTGCGTGGTGTAAAGCAGAGGTAGGAACAGTGCTGAGTCTGATTCTTTCTGTTCCACTGTGGCGTTTGGGAAACAGAAACTTTATTCCTGTACAACAATAACATCTGTTTACAGTGTTGAACATACCGAGCACCAGGCGAGGTGAAACAACAAGATGTTTAAAAATCTTACTGCATAATGTAAGGATGCGATGGTACAGTAGATGGTGTTGGATCAAACTTTGTTGTAAACCCAATTTCCTAATATAGATGTAGGCAACAGTGATAGTGCCGGAATAAAAAAAAAGAAACGTGCTGGCGATATGTTGTTTTTGACAGCGAACAATGAAAGACAGCTTGATTAAAATTAAAAATAATCTGATGGAATTCCTAATTATAATAAAGTAATAAGAAAATGTCAGAAAAAGTTTCATTTATGCAAGTTTGAATATTTACAATTCTTCATACAAACAGGTACATTTAGGGCCATGAAAAGCTATAAAACAAAATGCATAAACAAAAAGTCCACCTAAGCTTAGGTTGAGTAAAAAAAAAAACATTGCATAAACTTTCATTAGTATAAATAATATTTTTGAAATTGTTGACTCTAAATTGCTACATTTTATCTATATTTTAATTTTAAAAAACACTTTAAACAGGCATCCTCCACATAAATACATTTTAATTACTACCGATTGACATCCTGTAAGGGGTTCAGAGAGAAGCTGTAAAATGTGTGGGAGACACAGCTGTAGCCTTATTAAAATGTGCTACAGAGCATATGCAGCATCGTGTGTGAGTATTTCATGTGAAAGTTACCACTCTCTCTCTACTGAAATGCTTTCCTTTTTATCTTTTTAATAAACTGTACATTGGTTTCTATGCATTGAAATTAAAGTTTGGGTGGTGGGTTTGGGGGAGTATACACATTCGACAGTTTGCCCGTGTCCCACACTCTTAGCATTGCTTTTAAATTTCGAGCTAAACCACCCTCCTTTGAGAAAATACCACATGATGACGACTGAAAGTATTTCTGTGGCATGGTGTCATTCTCACGAGCGGATACATTGGAACAGTGTTAGCTAACAAGTGTGCTACTGACGAGCGTGTGAAATTCACTGAACAGGAAAGTGAATTTCTACATTCGAATGGTATAGAATGTTGTTGAGTGAAGACACTAATGTAGGTAATATGTAATTTACGTACGAGATAGACGCAATTCCTCCGCTTTAATATATAAAAAATAGTAAAACCACAGCAGCGATTTTAATAGGAACATCTGATGTTTTGTAAAAAAAAAAAAAAAAAATATATATATATATATATTTATTTATTTAACTCACCCAGTACCTGACTATGTACATGAAAATGGACCTGAACTTACACAGATGCATAAATAACCTTGGGGTCTGTGGGTTAGGGCCGATGGTTTGTAACCATGCATTTGCAAGCAGACCCAAAATGGCCACGTGTGTGGACCCAGTTGCTGTCACCTTACGTCCTGAAAACAGATTATATTACGCACACACACAAACAGACACATACACATATACAAACCAGGAAGTTTAGCTGCTGTTGCAACGCTCAACCCAAGCATCAGGCTGGCACCTCCCAGTTCGGTCCCAGTGTGATTATGTGTGATTTTGTGTCTGTGTCTATGTGTGTGTGATAGTCTACCCCATAAATATTTCAGCCTTGACCCAGTTCCCCAAAGCACTGGGATGTGCTGTCTTCACCAGAGGAGACGTGGTGTCATATATTCCAGGTGGTTAACTGAGTCACTGTGTGCGCTGTGACATTTCAACCCACTGTCACCTAATTCATTTGCAATCACTATTATATTGTGTGTTGACCAATACATGTGCAAATGACTTGAAAGAGTGTTTAAAAAGTCAACGAAAGAAAGTGCAATTATTTTCAAATCATTTTGTAACAAATCAAATGCCCAAAAGGGGAAATTTGGTTGTATGGCTGTAAATCTGATTTAATCTGAAAATTTAGGCTAAGGGATGACAGAACACTGGAAAAGTTGGGAAGTTGTAGGAAATCAAGACTGCTGAGGTTAATAAAACAATTAGGTATAAAAAGAGCATCCAAGAGAGACAAAACTTTTAGAACTAAAGGCGCAAGAGAGAGACTGCATGGGTTCGAAATTTAACAAAAAAAATCTTTCCCCAACATCAGATTGAAAGACATTCTGGTATTTCATCATCTATGGTACATAACATAATTAAAAGACTCAGAAAATCCAGAGAAATGGCAGTAAAAAGGAATGAGACTGTTCCATTAAAACAGCAGAGGAGTGGAAATCACTGCATGGGCTCAGGAACACTTCCAAAAATCATAAACACAGTTCGTCACTGTGCCACGAATGCAAGTTAACTCCACCATGCAAAAAAACCCCCAAATACCCCAAACCAAAAACCCCATACAAACAGATAAACAAGAAACAAGTGACATCACGCAATACCTTTTTATCAGATGCGCTTATGTTCCACTATTATGCACATGATGTCCACCAGCTGCGGTAATATTTTATTGGCTAGAGATAACAGCACCCTTTTAGTCCACAGAGAGGTGGCACTGGTCATAAGTTGCAGAGTTATGAGCCATGAGTCTGTGATTTGCCTGACGTTTGACCGTTGCGTTTCGCACTTAGTTCACTTTTTTTCTCACTCAATTCTGAGTCTCACACGCTTTTTACTTTGATTTTCACCCCCTGGTTAGGTTTAGGCACTAAAAGGTGCTTGGTTACATTTAGGCACTTAGAACCATACACTCGGGAACTTAGTTGAGAGAAGGTTTTGAAAAGAAGAGGGCATGTCCCCCTCTTCTTTTCAAAACCCAGCTTTTTTTTTTTTAATGTGTTGCTGGCATCAAATTCAAATGAGTTTGAGACCCCAGAGTGAAGATGATTTACAAAGTACATATATTGTACTTTGTATACATATATTGTATAGTTAGTATAATATACAGTTTACACAACTTTGTTAACTTGTCCATGAACACACACACAAGCAGGGTACAGTGAGACGCCTTAAGGTATATCCTGTACGTGCAGAGTCTTCCTGGAAAGAGGAAGGTAGCAGTAGCTGGCAGGCTCACTGCTCCAAATCAATACGGGACTGCTTTTACTGCTGTTTGTGGATGCCTCTTCACCATTGTGTTATTTGATCCTTCACTGAGCTCTGTTCATTTGTTGTTCATTTGCTCTGTTGTGTTGGTTCAATAAATCTTATATCATTTTTGTTTTCCCCTATTACAAATAGCCAGCTCTCCTCTGCCAGGTCCTCCACAGTATGTCTGCACGTTATTGTCTTACCAGCATTATAAGGCAGGCCCATCTGTGAGCTGGGAGAACAGATTTGGTGGAAGCATGTCATCTACAAAGAAAATCTAATTTGCACACGCTGAAATCACACATAATATTCACATATTAGGATTGTAGTAAGCAAAATTGGCGTTTCAGACCAAGCCCCTATTTTGTTCGTTTGCAGGCTCTGGCTGTGCAGCAAAGCCAACTAAAACTCAGACTCAGTGTGTAGTGACAGTTAAAACGTTGGTGTTTAATAAAATTACAAACTGGTTTCCGGAGGGCTAAGGCACTGTGTTTACTGCTTTAACATTTTCATCCATCTGTAAATGTGATTTACACTCTGCTAGAGTTGTGCAGCTACACCATGACCTCAGTGACCGATGATGTTAGATAGCTTGCCAGTCAGAGAAATATCTGGCACGTTTTCTTTTAATGTATTGAAATATTATTGGGAGATTAACAGTACATTTGGTTTTGCCAATTCACAGTATCATGTCAGAGTCCTCTGTGTATGACTGACAGAACACAATTTACAGGGAGCAATTCAAAAATAGCAGCTAGGCTAGAAAAGGTGCAAAAGTATGCAACCCAAACAGCCCATAAGAGTCTGTGTAAATGGAATTATTAACGTCATAGATAATACAAACACAAACACACACACATACTGTACAATGGCCGACCTGCCAGCAGCTCCATTTAGGTCACAGTCACGGTTTGCCAGACCACAGGTGGTCTTCCTGTCACAACCAGTGGACCATGACTATGCAGGATTAGTGCAGACAGGTAATCATACTCATAGAACAAGACAGTTTATATTAAACAAGAGACTGAGAAGCATAAGTTTCAATGAAAACAATAAAGGACAGTTGTCTGATGTTTGACTTTATAAGGAGGACAGCAGAAGAGAAGAGAAGAGAAGAGAAGAGAAGAGAAGAGAAGAGACTGAGTTTCTGTGTCCACCAGGTTTTGTGCATAAGACTGTGCCAGCCATGCCAGAAAGCCTGTCACTGCTCTGAAGCCCGAGAACCCTGGTGCCACCCGCCTTTGTTTATGTTTTATTCCACTCCTTCCTTGTCATGGCAACCTTCTATGTTTTCTCCCCCCCCAAACCATGATTCTTCTCTTTGGTCTCCTTTTCTCCACCTCATCACCTCTTTTTCACCATGTAAAGTGATTCTCCAGGTGGAAGTTGGCCGTTTAGGCTTGTGGACTGGCAATTGACTGGTGCGTGGTTTCTCACTGAACCCATGCTCACCCCAGGGACTGAAGCCCGAGGGGCTCTTGAAGCTCTGTGCGGCTGACATCCAGCTTCTCCTCATCCAGAAGGACTGCCGCCTTGGCATACTTAGCGCTCCCAGCTCCAGACAAAGACTGCTATGTCCTGTGAATGCTGTCAGAGTCAGTTAGGATTTACAATGAAGCCTGATTAAACTGTGCAGATTATTTCCCTCCAATACTGGAGCCAAAACCCAAACTTGGATATGGAAAAAAATGCATGACCTTGCTATCATTCACAGTTTTGTGACATCTGTGTCTATACATCAATGTAACAACATGACATTCCAGTCTCTCTGTATGATGCTTTAGTATGTCTGCACACTTACATTGTCTCTGCGTGTGCATGTACCTGTGGTGGTGTCTGTTGCCAAAGAGAAGATCACCTTGACTGTGGTCAGTCAGAGAGAGCCATGGGCAGCAAAACTGAGAAGGTGGGGTTGTACTGGCTCCCAAAAGGCCGTTCTGTTCAGCACAACAGTCTGTAGCCCCCGCCCCTTAAACTCTCTCTCTTTCCTTTCTGTCTCCCCCTCCAGCTGGGAGGTCCCAGGAGATAGTAAGGCTCACTGACTGATTAGGTCCCAGGTAAAGCACTGCCCTGGAGCCTGTTATAAAGCCAAAGTCAATGATGATGTGCACAAGCACACGCACACGCACAGCTACAGTAAACCTCTCTCTATGATTTTTTTTTTTTTTGTAATAGAGTATGCAGACACACATACAGGCACACACATGAGTGCACACCTACTGTCTCAATCAGACAGCTGCTCATGCAGCCTGCTCACCACTGGGATTTCCCTGTGTTGTATATGATATAATGATATTATTCCCTCTATTTGCTGGGTAGTTAGGCACTATGCCAGGCGGCTCTCTTATGAAATTGGGGTACCATTATGATATTATTTCAGGATATGAAATGGCTGTGGAGTGGGTCTGTAGATATAGAGAGTCTTATTTAAAATCTCCACATCATGTTTCTATTTTAATTGCCTCCTTTTCAGTCTTCACATATCTTGGTTACTTTTCTCTCCGTCTCTTCTCGCCTCCAAGCATTCTTTGCACTAGTTTTGCCTTTAACAATAGCTTTCATAGCATTGTACCCACATTTATAAACAAGGCACCACAGTGCAAATAAGGAAGTTAGTGGACAATGGCGGTGCCCCCCTCCAATCCACAGGCAGTAAAACGATAGCAGTCTCTGATTCTATTCTCTGCTCTCTACCATTTTACAGTCTGTCAGCCTGTTAGTAGCTCTGTAGTTTGAAGCTCAGACCGGAACCCTCCAATGCTATTTCCAGCCTGTTTCTGAAAACCCGCTATTGTGGAGGTATAATTACAGGCCTATACGCTGTGCTTAATTCTCAAACAATAGGGTATACTTTTACACAAGGACATGAAATTACGCTCCATTCAGAATGTACTTGACTAGACAACAGAGCTCTTCATGTTCAGGGGGACATTTATGCTTCTCTAACAATACTGTGCAAAAGCCAGACTGTAAGTTTCTTCCTGTTGTTCCCTGTTATTACTTTAATGTTCTCCAACAAAACAATGACAATGGTGTAATCTATCTATCTATCTATCTATCTATCTATCTATCTATCTATCTATCTATCTATCTATCTATCTAGCAGGAAGTCCTATGATTTTTCTCCGTGTGTTGCCCATCTCATAAATCAGCTTGTTGTTTCTGATGGGCTACGGGACAAAGGCCATTGATGGGCTTTTGCGACACAGCGTCAAGCTAATGTTGCATGGAAGTTAGATTTCCCTCTATTTATGTCACCCAGTTCAAATCTGTGCCAGTTTTAAATTTGCTTTTCCATAAATTTTGCAAATTGCCGTTTGGCGTGAACACTATTGCAGCAATGGTGTTGGTTCGCCAATTCTCTGTCAGCCTCCTCTGACAACCACACAACTCCTGACTCTTAATGGGTGGAAATGCTAACAGCATACGATTCTGGTAAGATACTTTTTATTTATTTTTTTTGTCCGCAATATTAGTTATCCACACGTTTGACAGCCATAACGTCATAACCTCAGCAACAGACTGGACCCTGGCACTGTTCTGGAGTTGCTGCCACTCAGCATTACTTGTCAGCCTCACAGAAGAGATGGGGCTTTTCATTTAAAAAAAAGAAGCATTTTCAGAGTCAAATAAGATAATAAGCTTATTTGCGACACCACCAAAACACACCACAGTAAACAGTCCTACTATGGACTAATATTTTAGTGGATGAATTTTGTGGGCTGTTAACTTTCTGTCAATACAATGTCTGTTGTGAAATGTCAGTATGCTATTTCATGTAATGCCATTTGAATTCCCAACATTTCACTGTAGGCTTCTGACAGAGAGTTTTATGTGTCTTATGTTAGTCATCTCCTCCTCCAGTCAGTACTCCTTCAATCCTTTCGTATTTAATGCAGCCATTTTATCATTGTAAATAAATTGAAGAATTCATTTATAATGATAATGATAAAAATTGAGCCCAAATTTATTTAATCATGTAAAGAAATATCATCTTTCTTGGTTTGTGAAATAGTTACTATTTATTTCCATTTGTTTGTTTTTTCTACCCTTTAGTGTAATTTGATTAAATGTTGTAAAAAAATTTTCAGTAATCAGAAAAACAGTGTAGACAAGATATAAATCCACTAGGCGCTCATGGTGATCATTTTTAAACATTTTAAAATGTTTTGATTTAAAATTTACACCGAATAAAATTCCTCTACAAGCGCTTATGTGTTTAATAATAAAGCATTTGAACACACAAATCTCTTAAACTGAATTTTTCATGAGCTGGACAAACATGCACACATGAGAAAAAAAATTGTAGGAATAAAGTAAACACGCATCGTGGTTCCTGCGAGATGGCATTCAGTCCACACATCACTTCGTATTTGCTGCTATTTCATATCCACACCTGAGAAAACACAATGATGGCCATACAGCAGAGGAGGCAGCAGAGGAGTAAACAGCATGAGGGCACCATTTTCAAACTGTGGTGACCAGTGGCTCCTGTCTGCCTCACAGCCTTGCCTCTGCCCCAGTGGTTCAATGCAGGTATTCACAAACTGGATTCCAGTGGCCACCAAACCATCTAACCCAAGTGGACACAGTGACTCTTCTCGGTAAATAGTGGCTTGTGCCAAAGTATAAACCATATAGTCTCCTTTCCTCTGTAAGTATCTCCGTCTCATTTTTTTGTGCTCCGTGGATTCGCTTCTCTCTGAACCCATCACAAGATTAAAAATGAAAATGAACATGCTGTTTAACAGACCTCACAATTCATGTCCTGGAATTAAATGCTCCCAGTCAGTAATAAATGTAAATGCTGTGTTGGCTCTATTTTCTCTCTAGAAAAGGAACTAATGATGGTTTGGGGGGAGGTTTACTTCAAAACTATATTTATAAAAAAGATTAAAATGACATTAAGTTGTAAAAAGAACAAACATGTTAAGCAGTTGAGAGTCATTTTCTATTCTTTATTGAAATTTATGTAATTATTGTTCTGCACTTAATATCTCACCTAAGCAGCTGTGAAACCTGTAAGAGACTTGAGGATTTGGCATGCTCTTGGTAGACACAAAATGCAAATATGGGCCTGCAGAAGAGCTCACTGGAGAACAAACCACACCACTGAGGAAAAATCAAACCAAAAGCACAGCTTTATGAAATCAGAAGGCCGTATCTCTGTGCACACATTGCAGTAGATAGTTTCCTTTTGTTGTTTACTTGCTGTTTGACTGATTTGTTTCTTGGATTCCAGTCAGTCAGACTCTCGGTGACACGAACTGAAATTACATGCAATAGTTTCAAGGAGTCCCTGTCAACCTAAATGTTGGTTTTGAGTTCTGCATTTTGCAGCTTCAGTATTCGGGTTTTTGCTGCTGCCATGCTATGGGGGTTTCTGTTGTTGTTTGTTTGTTTTTTTACCTCATGTGAATGAAAGAGTGCAGTGCTAATTTATCAGCTAAAGCTAGGACACTTGGTTAGCAAGCTACATTCATAAATTTTTTCAGTGAAAGCAACAGACTGTTAAAAAATACAATTTCAATCACCAAAACTCAAGCACACATTCCTTGAATAGTCTGTACTACACAGTAACCCATAATAATAGAAAGATAATCCGTTAAAAATGCTTCACACACAAAGAATAGATCCAGATCCAGTCTAGGAGCTGATTTAGACTTCTCCAGGGATTTAGACTTCTCCAGGGAATCTTTGTAGAGTCTACGATGTAAGTAGCCGATGTTGGCGGCATTTGTGCTTGTGGGTGCTGCATTATGTGTTAATTATCGTGTGGTCATACCCTGGTGTTTTACATACGATACTGCAGGTTTTTTTCCCTCTTGTTCCACCTCTTTGTTGTGGTTAGTTTCTTCAAGGTGGTCATAGCCCATTTCCACTAGTACCTACTCGGGTTAGCTCGGCTCAAGTCATTTTTTAGGGTTTTCCATTAGGTCGACATACCTAATACCAAGCTATCTGAAGCGATCTGAAAATGTGACGTCAACAGACTGCATGCCACCGATTGGCTAATCAGGGGCATCACTCGATGAGTAATGAGAGCATTTCTTTCACAAAAATCAAAACCACAATTTTTAAAACCTGACAACGAGGGAAATGGCTACATAAAAAAAACAAGGCTGTGGTTCCCAAGCCTGATAAACAGCCATTCACCAACCGCCAGGTATATCATCACTTAATGTCCTTCATTTTTGTGGTGTTCGTGTTGCATATGAATGACGTTACTGGACATCCGGCTGCGTTGCCATGATGACCCTACACAATTTAGGTGGTACTCGATTATAATGGAAAACGACCAAAACAAAGTCGAGTCAAGCTGAGTAGGTAGTAGTTGAAAAGCGCTGTCTATCAGCTACAAGGATAAAATGAAACAAAAGACAACACTCACCAGAGATGACAGATCAAGTTTCATGCAGCGAGTTTAATGCGTTTAGCTGTTATTGATGTTTCTTTAAATTTTATGTGATAAATGCAACCAATCATTTTTTTCCTTCCTTTTCTGCTTTTACTAAGTATGTAAAAAGAAAAAATAATAAATGTGAGTAGAGTTAGAACCTCTTCTTGCGTTTGCATTTGTGGAAAATATGACAGGCACTGGGTTGGCTTCTTGTACCTTCTCTTTTAGGGCAGTGCCTTCCCTATTGCTCTGTGTATGTCTTCTTTGGTGGGTGTAGCTGAGCAACTTAAAGGTGCAGTACACCTAAGCAGGTTGAGCACTGTGAGGCAGTGTTGCCAGAGCTTTTTGTCTTCTCTTAGTGTTTCTCTTCTTCCCCAGGCTGGCTGGCTGACAGAACGTTTGGTTTTCTCTTTTTATTTTTTCTTGCACTCACTTACTCATACACTTAGCACACACATGCATATTGAACACATGCTAATTTGATGACATTTCTTCTTGATCTAATTAAAATACCTAACGTCACGTTAAGACTATATGCGGTCTCCTTTTTTAAATTTTTGAGCCACGTTGTGACCAAAAATGACAGTATGGAAAATGACCATAACATATTTTAATGAGCTTATATGCATTGTAATTTTATTACGTGCAAGAAGTAAAATCTGTTATATCAGTATATTGTCATACATATATAGTAACGTAATAGTACATTATAGGCCTATTTTTGATTAAATTGTCTGCTAAAATTTGAAAAAAAAAAACCCCTTATTTATATGCTGGGAGGGTTTAACATTACAAGCTAGTAAAATCCATATTTTTGAACTGTTAAAGAGAGTTTAAACAGAACTCTAGGTGGTGGTATTCATCATTAATTAACTGAATGCCATTGCCAGGACACACAACATCTTTGAAGAACAAACAACGAGAACAAAGTAATTCCTAGAATTTTGATAGGAACTTAAAGACCTGCAGTAGGTCACGAATTGTACTTGAATAAATATTTTTTTTCCTCATTAACCTTTCTACATGATTTATTGGCTGTGACATAAGTAGAGACCGGTGTATTTTTGCAGGAACCTAAGCATCATCTTGCTATGGCAAGCAGTGGTCTAAAGGCTTTCCACATTTATCAAGCATAATTGCTGCTTAAAGTCTTAAATTATTTATTATTGTGAGATCTGACAGTGCTGCTCAGAAGCAAATTGGGATCATCTTCCATGACCACCAAGGATTTGCAGATTGGAGGCAGAACTAAGTTTATTTCCTCAGCTCTGCTTTTATCCCTGCAAACGAAGCGTTTAAAAGGATCACCCGCGACAGATAACCACGTTACTGTACAGACGAATAACGTCGCTGCTCTTAAGATCCTGATTTTGTCTGTGAATTTTTTTCTCTCTTTCCTTCACCCTAGTCTAATTGTGCTGATGCTCTCCCCGTGGGTTTTAATGTTTGACACGGCGAAACGCTCTTAAATCCTCCTCAGTGCTCCCTCCCTTATGAGACCCAGTATCTTAAAAGCAAAAAGGATGTATGTCTAATTCACAAATTTATCACTTTGCAAAATGATGCATTAAATGAGAGGGGACACGCTCTGATTTGAAATGCTGACTTTAGAAAAGAAGTTGTGATTTTCAAAATTAGTTTAGATGGGCTCCCTTTCACCCCTCACCCACCCGGCTGCCTCCTACGTCCTCTTGCTTTCGCAGTTATATCACTCTTGACACTATAGCACACAACACACACTCAGTCTTGCTATGTATACTTGTGATCTACATATATATTCTACATATGTATTCTGTACATGCATTTTTTTGTTTTCATTTTTTAAAGAATATTCTCACAGATTATATTTGTTGTTGAGGACAAGCCATAATCTTGCTTTTCTAAGCCTTGAGTGCTTTTCATGTTTTTGACCTTGAGAAACTGCTCAAATTCTGCTTAAGGCCAGTGTTAATATTTCAGACTTACTGGCAGAGACTTCCCAGCCGATTTTTTACTTATATCGTTCATCACAGACTTTCTTTCATGTGCCCTTCTTCATTCTTTGCTGTAATAATTGAAAAGAATTATTCACTAAAGTGCTACTCCGCAGTCTTAATAAAACAAAAGTGAAGTGATTTCATCAACAAATTAAATCTTAAGGTGATAACTGCTGTGTATTTTTTTCTTTACAATTTTTTATTATTGTATGTTATAAATATATTACCATATTCTCATGTTTGGCATACGTGGAAAAGCTGCTCTCTGGAGTATTTTGAGCTCCCCAGAGGTTGAAACCAGAGAAACCATTTTTGAATGCAGTTCTAACAGCTTTTGAACACAGCTCAACTGGCTGTGAGGCACCCTGGGCTTCCTCTCGACAGGTCAACCTGCCAAGAAACAAGTTTAAAGAGAAGAAGAAAAAAAATCAGTGTAAAAGAGTAAATGTAAATGTCTGCTCAAGAGGGAGTGATCCCTGGAGATGTGTTAAAACAAGGGTGAGGACTAAACTGATGACAAGTTCATCCGCACAGCCTACACTGTGGTGGGAAATGGCATGACAGGCTTCGTTTTAAGAGCTTTTCTTTTGACAGTTACGTTATCACCTATGCTATGTTCTTTGAACGTGAGTTGCTAGTGGGCAAAAAAAGAAATAAAAATGTCTTTGTATGTTGCGTTGTGTCATCATATTAGATTAGTAAATACAAATACAGTAACACAAGAATACATGTAGATTAAAAGTACCAATTGCTGTTGTAATGTGTATATATATATATATATATATATATATGCACACATGCACATTATTCCATATGCATGAAACTGAGGCAATTTTCAGTGTTGCAGTGTTCCTGTCACGAAATAACACATTCTGAAAGATAGCATTTCAGTGAGAAAACCTAGCCATGACACATGCTGCCTTCCTTTTGGTATACTACACAGTGTAGGCGAGTGGGTCTGAAAAATAGTGTTCATTGTAAAGTTACCAGGCAGTCAGAGTTCTTTGGCTACTTACCAGGCATAAAGCTGTAAATCAGAGGGAGTCAGCAGATTACTGAAGCGTGGCGCGTGGTTACAGGCTGACTGCAGGTGTGTGTTCTCAACACGAGAGACGAGAGAGAAGTGCAGGGAAAGCCAGAACAGAACTGAGAGCACATGTGGTCTTTGGTCGCTTCTTCAACTTTCCAGGTGCAGGATGGCATCACTGTTCTACCACCCCCTCCCTCACTTTTTCTTTATTGTGTATATAAGAGATGAAAGAAAAATGCACGTATCCATACATATGCATTGCTTGAACTAATTGGAACAAGGGCCGCTTCAAAATACTGCTGCTCTTGTGTTCTTTTTTATCATTTGATTAAGATGCACAGAGAGAGAGAGAGAGTGCGTGAGTGTGTGTTTGCGGGGACATGAGTACAGTATGTGTCCCAGGGGTGCATCATGCTCTGTGTTACACACTATTCCATCCCTCATCATATGTGACTCAAAGACTGTTGTTCCTTCCATATATATATATATATATATATATATACATATATATATATATATATATGTATACATTTTTAAAATACCACCCTCATTAGAGCACAATGACGCACACAAATGCATGTAAGCACATGTAAGCACTGGTGTAAGCACCAGACGTAACACACGCAGAGTCGAAGGTGAGGTTTGACTAAAGTAGCTGCGAAACTCCAGCCTCTATCAAAGGCCACATATAATGAAATACTCAAAGGAATAAACAGCTCGGACAGTTCTAGACGAATGTTTTACAGTAATGCACACAAAGGCACACAGATACATCCATACATTCACAGGAATTTCACCTGTCCAAGACATTGTTACATCTGCTCATATCTTATAGATTTGCAAGTATACAGACAGCTGGTGTTTTCTCAACTTCATCTGAGACAAGGAGGAGTGCGATAAAAATCTACACAACCATTCTCCATGAACCCACTGGGTATAAAGAAGGGGTGGGGGGAGAGTTTGAAGAGAATGTAAAGGTGAACAGGTGAAAGAGAAAAGCAGAAGAGTGTAGCTTCGCCTGCCACCTCTCCGCCCTTTGTTGCTCCCCCATCCCTGCATCACCTTGCCTCGGGGGGTTGAACAACTGCTCTTGATGGGGGGGCAAGTGTTCTCTCTGTTCTTTCTCAGTGCCTCTGGGTGTACTACCAACTCTCACTACCCTGGCGATCTCCTGCCGCCTCACACTTTCAGAGTTTCACAAACACCGAAATACAAACACACATACGAACACACAAGCCCTGTGCAACATCTGAACCCTCTTCACTCTCTGCTCTCTCTCTCATCTTCCTATGTGGGGCTCTTTGTAGCTGCTGTGCCTGAGCTTGGTGAGGAGAACAGGGAGAACAAAGCAAGGGAAAAAAGAAGGATGGAGAAAAGAGAGTCGTGGTGGTGTTGCAGAAGAGAAGAAGGGAGGGGATGGATGAGAAAGCAAGGGAAAGCATTAATGTTCAGAACCTATTGAGAGTGTTGCCTGTTGTTGCTTGAAGAACGTAGGTCTGTGAGCGTTTGCGCACCACAGCTTGATTTGGGGGTTGTCCCCAGCTGTGCGTGGAGACAGCAGTAAAGAGATGTGGCAGAGACTCTAATTAGATGGGCCTAAGTGTTCTGAACTGAGGGAGAGCCCTGGAGTGCAAGCAAACGCTGCTCAGCCCCCCTGCAAATAGAGCAGGAGGAGACCCCCAGCAGTAATTACAACGTTTCACAAACCAAGCAAGACACATCCAGGAAGTTTTCAATCAGAAAAAAAACCCTCTTGCACTCACTGGGGAGCGGGAAAGGGGTTGTATTTCATTAGCCCTCTCCATAGGATCCTTTAAAAGAGGGTGCGTGGGGTTAAGCTTTGACTGCGGAGGTCATCCTGTTGCGTCTGCTGTAACGTGAATGTGATTTAGCACTGTTAGTGAAAATATATTAGACACAGCATCTCAAGAGACTGCTGCAATATCACAGAAATGCTCACAATGTTTGTATATAGGAAACCTACTTTTTTAGATACACGCTAAAATCTTAAAAAGTCGTATTAGAGTGAAGTCTGTTGAAAAGTTACATGGCTGCCTGGAAATTACCAACCATCCAATTAGTAAATTTTTGAATATGTGTTTTGATGGAATATCGGTGTCATGGGGAAAATAAATAATAATTAGTGTGACTTTGAGTGCGTTCTCTGATTGGTCAACTATGTCACATAGTCTAATTGTATTCAAATCAAACTCAAGCTACATATGCACAAATAAAAGTTGATTCATATGCACAAAGGAAATGAGATGATTATGTCATTTTGTTTTGTTTTAACTAAGCCATATGTGTTACGGTTCTGTGCGTGTAGCGATTGTGTAAGTATGCTTTTCTGTGTGACAAAAACAGCCACAGCAAAGGTGTGAAGGCACTCTCACCTGTCTAAAGCCGGAAGCATCTGAAACCTACACAGACACACACTCGCACACACACATACACACATGCATACACACACTGTGCCATGTGTCACCGAAAAAAAACCAAAAAAAACAGATGCGCTAGGAACAACACTGCATCAATTATCTCACCAACTTCACTCAGTAAATTAGAAAGGGATAATTATGTCGTACTTATTTTCCTACCGTGTCTATCTTTTTCACTTTTTTGGTTTTGGCATGAGAAGTGGCAGTTGTCATAGAGTGCATGTAAAATCATCTGTGCAGGTATAAAATGTCTAATCTATATTTTTCCTGTTGGGATTAGCCAAGGATGTCGTGCTATGGCTGTCACAAAGTATTAGTGAGAAAAAAAGAGGAACAGGAGCAATATGGGACACCTACAACTTTCCTGCCAGACCAAATTTGGTATATATATTTAAAAGAAGAAGAAGAAGAAGAAGAAGAGGAAAGAAAATACATAACATTCAATAACTCTTTGAATGTCATGTTGTTAATTCTTATTATATTAATTATTATACCAATAGCTAAAGACATTATGTGCTACTAAGATAAATGCACAAGTAACCCTCTTTTCACATATGTTTTCCTGTAAAATATTTGCTTACATCAAAAACATAAATATGTATTAGCTTTATTGTGTCTTTCTCTCTAAAATCCACATGCATTTACTTCACTGCAGAGATGGTAATTACAATCACACTAAATAGGCTTCAACCGTATCAAAAATTAATTTATATCAAATTTATTTGGGTTATCCATTGCTAAAACACATGGTTTTTGCATGCTAATGCCATATATTTTGAAACATTCCTGCAATTCAATTACTTGGGAATATCATTAAAGGCAACAAATTTACAGTTTAATTTGTGTGGACTATTTAAGACGCTCCAGAGCTACAGAATCCCCTTCCTCTGTAAGTGGATTAATTAATTTGAATCAATAAAGTCCCTTAGTCGGTTTGCACCACTCCCACAAAAAATAACTAACTCCACACAAAGCCTTATCAGTCGCAGTGGAGGTCCAAACCCTCCCTTTTCGGCTACAAAATGAAGTTTTGCTGAGACAATTACTGGCAGATTTCTGCATTTTATTTTGCTCCTTAAGCTTTTTGAAAAAAAAAAAACTTTTTGAAATGTGTTAATCTGTTTCTAGCGTGAGCTTGTGTTTGCAGCACATTTTTCCTTTTGAATACCAAAAATAACATGTCTGTATATATTTTTTTTTAAAGTTGGTATTTAAATATTTTATCATCTATTTCTTTAAACCCAGGCATTTCAAGCTTTTGTTTTTCTTGGAAATCATAATATAATTCAAAGAAATTATCATTTGAGATTTGAACACTCATGAGTGATGGATATGACCAAGATGCATCTGGAGGAGAAATTCGTCTCAAGTCTTGTAGTTTTATTTTTATTTGTTTATTTATTTATTTATTTGTTTGTAATACGCATATTTAGAAATGTTAGTTAGAAGTGCAGGATATAAGCTTCAACTACCTTCTCCCCTTTCTGTATCCTATTACCAGCTCCACAGCGTGGCTGGAACGTTCAGCTTGTGAGTCTGTGTGTCTTTGTGTGTGTGTGTGTGTGTGTGTGTGTGTGTGTGTGTGTGTGTGTGTGTGTGTGTGTGTGTGTGAGAGAGAGAGAGAGAGAGAGATCCTGGTAAATATTGATCCTGTTATACCTACCATATTAAGGACTACCACAAAGGTACAGTAGGTACTTTACAGGCCTGGTCTGAGAACTAATTACCACTGAATGTGTCCCATTGCAAGATAGAATTTGTAGTTTTACAGCAGCCTGGTTTATTAACAGCCCATGAATAAACAGTAGTTAGTTTTAACTCAAAGAAAGATGAGGATGTTAACTGGAAATAATAGTTAACTAGCATGTCACATACAACCCTGAAATGAAAATCTGCAATCCAAACACAGATGAAAATTCAAAAGTTGTGTTTTGATCGAATAAGAAATGGAATAATCTGGCTACCTAGTGGAAATGTAAGTTAAGCATAAGAATCTGTGGATTTAAAGAAAAAAAATCTCCATTTGACAGGTTTTGTGCAAAACAGCGGGAGACCGAGTTGGTTGATGAGTCACTATGACAACCCTTCAATGTAAAATTCATGTAAAGAACAATATTCAGCCTCCACATGTCAGTGTTAAACATTGGTTTTGCTGTTTTAGTGTCATTTTATATTATTGGAAATGCATAAAAGTGCAGCATGTTGCCTTACCGCAAAAAAGAGAAAAAAAAGAAGCACCTCCAGTGGATTACCTCAATTTCTGTGTGTTTCCTTAAACTTGTAAACAAGATCATTCATGGTACATTTGATTCCTACTTTCAATTAAGGAATTAGTTCAGCTGTCTTCAAACATAAAGATTATAATGTGTGATTTGTGTCAACTTTCACTCCTGGCTTCTAAGAGGAATGCCCAGTTTAGTGTTTAGTTTTGAGAGCGCGTCTGAAAATAGTGCTGACAGATGACTCTTATTCATAGCAAGTTGAGAGTGTCTTGTTTTAAACAGGCTGAGAATAAAATATTCATCAGTGACAGGTAAGAACATTAAGAACATATTGTTCGCACACAAACACACGCCCATACACACACACACACACACAATGTCGGGTTTTCCTCTCATACTCACTTTCTCCCACACTCCTTTCCTCCGTCATGGTGAGGAATCTGTTGCAGAGGTGTTGCATTTCTGTTTGTGTACGTGGCCGTCAAAAGTCCGGTGAGGAAAATATGAACAGCTACACGTATAAAGAAAGCTGTCCAGCAAAGACAGCTTATGTTGCATGTATCAGTGCAAGAAGAACACAATGGTGTGATGCATATGAGAGCGTTACATTTGCATGACTTGCTCAAAATGATCGGTTTGTTAGTGTTTCTGTCTTCAGCTTCTCAGAACCTACTGGTGAAGTTTGCGCAGCTGGTGAAATGTAATATCTTTCCCGTTAATTTTCCTTTTATTTTTATTTTTTTAGCTAACAGTAAAAAGTTTTTTTAATAAAAGTGTTATCAGTTGTTTTAGTAAAAACTCAGACCTTTGCAAAATAAAATGTGTCACTCAACAATATCACAGAAATGAGGAAAATTGAAGACATGAAATATAACATGAAGCACTGGATTAAACTACTCTAAACAGATGGTGACAAAAGATGGTCTCTGTCTTTTAAATTGCCACATCTGTGTTGTAAAGATGAAGCCAACACAGATTCTATCAAAGTCACAAGGAAACACAATTCAGAAAAAAAAGATTTAGAAATATTAGCAATATCTGTTTATTGAAAAAAAAAAAAAAAAAAAAAAAAAACAACTTGATTTTAGTTGTCTGCTGCTGCCCGCACAGTGGTTTGGTACAGATTCAGTTCAGCCAATGATGAGTAACCTGGAAGTGCCAACCTCTTTTTAAGCTTACTGAATGCAAAATAAATTTGTTTATTAATTCCTTTTCTTAAAGTTTTTTAGTTTAAACAGGTGAGATGCATTTGTTTCTAATGTTTATAAATGATGCTGAAGCCATGATGCCCATTAAAATTGAAAGTGTGACTTTGCATGAGGCAAGTATTTGAGCACCTTGTTCTAAAAAAATGTGCCCATAATGTGTATTACACATTATGTGTAATACACATTATGGGCTGGGGTCAACAGAAATCAGGACGTTGACTGCTCACTTGTAGTCGCATGATAAGGTCAGGGTAAATCGGGAATGGAGCTGTAGTGTCTGACAAGATCCATTCAAGCATTGGAAATTGGTGTCTGTGTCATTTTTTCAACAGTGCTAGTTAAAACTGAAAATGTAGAAGATGTCTTGCAAGTGCCAAATGAGATGCATTTATATTTTTGCTTATTTCACTCAGTAAATACCAACTTCAGAATCACCGAGGCTATGCATCACGTGGTAACGAGGCCTGCGAATCAGTATGAACACATAAGCACTCAAAAGATCAGTGCTTACATTGACATCTGAGACCCGCATAGGAAAGGACGAAAGATAGCCCGGTGACAGCAATGGAGATCACGTGGAACACAACTACCATCACCACCGGATATACTCACCATCAAAGGACTCTCAGTCAGAAGTGGACAGGAATGGAAAAGTATAAGAGGAAGTGTGTGTTTCTTGCACACATCTTTTAAAAATTACTGTGGCACTCCTATTTTAGAAGCATTTAAAAAATAATTTTTACATTGTCATTGTCTGGCAATGGCAATATCACCGATTAGATTTTGTATCATTTTGCAAAGTGTAGTTAACTAGTGACATAGTCTTAAAACATTTATTTTTTCCCCTTTGTTTTGAATGTGCCACTAGCAAGTGAAACATGTTATGGAAATGCAGATACTATTGTGAGAGACAGGAAACATGGATGTTATGTTTTCAAGTTCCATAATTCCATGATTCAGGTTCCAAGAAAAAATAAATAAATAAAAAGCACCATTCACTGTCCTTTTAGATGTGTTTTTTTATGTTAGGAGAGTGGGCAGTTGGGCATTTTAACCTAAAACACTGTAATGGGTGACACCTCAGAGTTATACTCGCACTCCATGTCCATCTACTCAGAACAGCACTACCAGAAACTAAGCACAACCAAGAGCTGCCCTTTCAAAATGCTTTTACCCTTTAATGGCTCTACACAAAGGTACTAAGTTCTAGACTCGTAAAATGACAGAAAATCAATACTGAGGAGAATCTGAGCTACAGCAAGCCCAAATAATGTGTTAGACCAGAAAAAGTAGTCAACCTGGGTGATGCTAAACCTCTGTTTAACCTACTAACAATTTAGATGTAGTAGTCATTTTGTTGTGTGAACTGATAGTGCTCTATTTTTTTCCCTTTCTTACAAATGCTCTTCCAGAAACCAAGTAGTTCGGCTTTGCTGTTATTTCAAAGTGGAATGCATTGTTGTTAACAAACAGAAAACAATCACTGGTACTTCCCATAATAATAACTAAAATCCAGCCGGATGTGACCATAATCCACCAGTGGTGCCAGGGCATATGGAAGATCTAGAGGCATGCTTCTCCATCCTGGTGGATCCATCTGTCAGTCTTTGCTGGTGCTTTGCTGCTTTCTCTGGCACATTTGACAGCCCCACGCATCAGCTAGATTAGAAAATTATATAAATGTAAGGTTGGAAAGGTGTAATTGAAGATGGCAAAAGGGCTGATTGGGCGACATTTAAATGATTATTCTTTAGTGTTCAACACGGAGGGTGTGTGGCAGAGGCCGCAGTGAGAAACACTTTGAAATTATTACCGTTCCTGACAGGTGGATGACAAGTCTCGCTCTATCTCTTTCTCCTTCTGTGAACCTATGCAGAGTGTCAGTATGTACATTTATATAAGCTTGTGCTCACAGTGCCTGAGTTTCTGTGCTCCGCTTGTAAGCGTGCGCTTGTAAGCGTGTTGTATAAATGTCTTTGTGTGTCTTTGTCTGCATTCACTCATCAGGATGTGTGAACTTGCATGTGATATTGCTGGCAGGCAAGAGTATAAGCCCTGTGGAGCTTCTTACTCAGAGGCACCACAAAGCAGAAAAGCTTTACATCAGACGCGTTACAGTATCGCTACAATGACAGCATCTAATGGAAGAAATAAGACACCTTGTAATGAAGATGCTAATTTAAGAAATATCACACTGTTCTCTGAAATATAAATCAGAAGGACAAATATAAACCAGACGCAGATGCAGATGCAACAGTGGAAGGACGACTTAGCCTGAGAAAAGGGATGTTCCACCTTAATTAGGTACATTTAATATTAAATATGAAATAAATATTTTTCAATGAAACCTTAACATATAATGCCAAAAAAAAGGAAAATGCGTTTTTTAAAATGAAATTATGATGAAATTACAGAGCTCGACTAATGAGGGGTTTTACAGCTAATACTCATATTTGGAGATTTAAAAATCAGATATTCAGAATCAGCTGGTTGTCGTGACATAGACAAACTATGCAACATCAACACTCATAATGTTGCTGAAGGTTGATTATCTTGTTTGCTGTGACAAATGTTAATAGTGATAAATTAAAATTTTAAATGTTTGAATGTTATTTTTACAAATCTTTTAATAAAGGGTATTTATTGTACTTACAAGAACGTTTTATTGTCATCAGCTGGTTGTTTTGCATAGTATCACATTCAGAGCAGATTGTAGATTATGTAGATTCTCATAGATATTCTGATTCCAATATATATCATAAATCTGTACGCTTTTGATTCTGTAGACCTCTACTTGCAGAAAGGTTTTTTCCTGTCTCCTGTGTCTTGATGATACACACACCCATGTTTACCAAATGGCTGAAACCAACTTACACTAAAATCACGAACTGTGCGTCATAAAATTGCCATTGTTAGTCAATCATGAGTTTTGTGCAACAAAAAAGGACTTTTATCTTGTATGTATGTAAAGAAAATACCCTATGCATTGCATCGTCCGAATCATTGTAGAAGAATAAGGTTCTTACACAGGAAAAATTATTCTTAAAATTAGAGCAGGTTAGGACCTTCACTCTGTTGCATGCGTGGCAATCACACAATGCCACAATGAAACAACTGACATATTATTTTTTCCCCTGACATAGTCAGACGTTTTCTATCTCTGCGGTTTGAGTCAGAGTTGTGCTCTGTCATGTTAAATGCAGTTGACAGAAGGGGCAGGCAACACCCTAAACCTCTGGTCTGAGACTTTGTTTTCCCTAGGCACCAAAGCACAATACTTAATCAGACTTTGGTCTGTGAACTGCAGACTGTGGCTGTTTAACTGTAGTCTCTCATGTCACGTTTGCCATATTCTGAAAGCTCGTAGGAAACACCTTAGCCAGATTACTGGACTTGCTAGAAAAGCTGAAGTAGTATCCGGGACTTTAAGAGTGTTGAACATGAAAAGAGAAGCATTAGTGATTCTGATTTGAATTTAATGATGTAAAAATAGCAAAGACAGCTGTAAACAGTTTGTGTTTAACATTATGACTAAAAAAATTATATGACTCAGTTTGGGTATACCACAGTTCAAATGACCCAAGACTGAGCTCAATAATTAGGTCATGAAGGTTTGGTAATGAAAGAATCTGCATAAGAAGATAAATAGGTTGATTTTGGCTTGTGTTGGTGGTTTGCTAACTAAACCTTAACTTTTGAAAGTGATATATCCCCCCAAATAGGAGAAATAACAGCTTAGAAAACTTGACAAACAGAATGAATTCTTTGAGGTGTTTATATCCGAAAAACAAGATACTTTTTTTGCACACAAAGATCACTAATTCTTTAGTTTACCCTGACCCTAGGTACATAAAGAATGTTAACTTAACTTAAGAAATGATTAGTTCATTTATTTATTTATGTATGCTTTCACACTGATTAAAACCTAAACTTCAGGGTTTAACAAAATGTTATAAAAAATGATGCTATTTTGTATATTGACATCCAGAAAAAGTGAGCATATGTAAATATAGGACATACGCTCATAGAAGCAGAGTCACTTCAAATAATGAGGTATCCTACTTAAAATGCAGTCAGTAAAAAAATAAACAATTAAAGAGACAGTCTTACTGTCTAAAAAAATTTAGAAAACCTATCTTATATTAACTGAAACAGCAGAAGTATGGTATGCACTGCTCTGAATCTACAAGCAAAAGACCTGCTGTTTATGCTCATGCTTAATATAGTCTTAGAAAGATACACTATTCGACGATTTATTTCTTGGCATGTTTTCAAAGAAAGACTGGATCCTGTACTGAGTTAATATGTCAATATTGAATAAGGTGCAGTTAGTTTGGATTTAAATGAATGGCATCAAAAGTTCATTAGGGTTTGTTCTGGTTTGCTTTCTGCCACTGGGGGATGCCCTCTTCCATTGACTTAAATGTGTGAATATTAATCAAGTTTACATTTGTGATACTGTGAGTTTGGTCTGATCGACTGGTCTGAAAGCTTATGAGATCTCCCTAATTAAGAAATAAATCATCCCATTTTCCCGCCTTTCTTACTGCGCTAATATCTATGATGTTATCCCTACATTGTAACTATAGGGCTGATGTCCTATATTGGACCACATGTCACATTAGGCTAATTTAAATCTTCTGCCACTCGCAATCGTCTTACAAGTTCAAAAAGCATATTATATATGTTTATTTTACAAAATGTATTTAGGGTGAATACACTGTACATTGGCTACAGTAACAAGAAAATAGCCTTCCTTCCCAATTTACACTCAGCCCCATGGAAACAGGGTGAAAAACGTGGGGGAGATTGATGTGGAAGTTAAGGCAAATACAGAGCAGTAAGTGCAAGGGAAATTGCTTTGCTTTGTTACCATGGCCACCTGAAAATGCTTTGTGTTTTTCTCCAGCACAAGAGATGATGAACAGAGAGGGGAGCATGCGGAAAAATATGTGTTCATGACAGATCTGAATGTTAGTTGATTACATACAAGATTAACTGTATTATGCGTGAAGATATTTTCATTTATTTCTTTCATACAGATTTAAGTGTATTTGACATTTTTAACTTCTGTGCCTGATTTATTTCACTCATTAAACTGAAGATCATGACTACATGTGATGTATATTTTGAATTCCTTACAGTAGTAACAAGACTCACATTTATTTCATGTACAACTACCCTTTTGGAAAAATGTCAGACTGGAATTACAGAAGGAACAGTGTGGGCTAAAGAGTTAGCCATGGCACTGGGCATAACCCACCTTTCAAAAGAGCCAGATGGAAAGGGTAAGGTTTCAGTCAAAATATTGTTTTTGGATTGAGGTGTGTAAGTGTTCTCTCACTCTTGCACTCTTTCAATCTCCCTACGTCCTTGTCTCTCTCAATCTTTCTCTCTTGTGCTTTCCAGCACTCCTTCAAATCCTCCTCCTGTTGTGTTTTATCTGATCTTGTCAAAGGTCTCCCCTATAAAACCAACAAAAGCTCATCAGGGCAGACCTCTGGAGACCCGGCTCGGTAAGTCCTGGTTAGGTTGCGTTCAGCTAATATTTATCATAGATGCCAGAGTGTCGAATAAAAAGTCAGCACTTCAAATCTTTTTTTTTTCAGAGTGATTCACGATGAAATGTATGGTGAAAGGCACCAGCGGTCTTAAATCAGCAGTTTTACTCTTAGACGCTTGATAAACATGCGGCCCACAGGTTTGTGTCTGGCCTGGTGGGGCTGTGGGGCAGAAAGGTATGTGCTTAGTGGTGATTGTGTGCCATGGCCTCCCCTCATTCTCCAAAGTCGAACACACACAGAGTGACCTTGTGTGGAGCAGAGGGGTGGGCAGACACACTAAAATCAGCTCACACCACGCAGTACTGTTGGCAAAAGAAAAAAATGATCCTTCAGGATTACACACGCACCCACAATTACTCACTAAAAAGCATTAGTTCTACCCGACTCTGCGTTATTATCTTTTTTTTAACTAACGCTAAATACACTTGCACGTATTCCTACATGATTCTCATAATCATCAGCTCCAAGTGAGACTGCAGGGTTGCCCCAGACTACTGTGGACTTGTTATACAAGCACCCATAAATCCACCCAGAGTTACATAAACCTGTCAGTGAGTTCATTACAATAATTATTTTAATTTTCTGTTGATGATTTAATGATAAAGCAACAGAAAAAAATAGAGAAAATAAAAAAACAGTGAAAGCAGTTTTCAGAAGAGAGGCCATGTTTCCTGTTGAACACTTGTCGCCTTTCAGCTGACAGAACACTTTGTGTTTCACTGCTGGCATAGCCCACAGTGCTGTGAGCCATAGCAAAGAAACACCTTCACCCTCACTGGCACGCAGTTAGAAGCATATACAATATATACACAGAATATATGCTTAACAGTCCACATGCATGAAAAAGCTATGAAAACATCATCATCAACCCAGCGGTGATGCAAATTAGGATTACCATACTTTACTGTTAATTTAAAGAAAAATAAAAGCAATACAAAAAAACACATCAGTTCCTGGGTGAGAATACCTAAGTCAGACCAACAAAGAATACCAGCTCAGCACAGACATCTGCAGCCTGTGCATACAACTGATTAGCAATTATAAATAACATTATGAAACCACCTTCGTATAGCCTTACGAGAATTAATCAGAAATATATAATAAAACTCAAACTTAAGCATCCACATGCAAAAAAAACAAAAACAGAACATTGTCATATAGCTGCAGTGTGCAATGCTGTGGGGTTTTTCAGGTTTCCTGATAAAACTAGCAGGAAGTTTGTTAGATTGTTCCAAAGGTATTGATGAGGGCTTGTCAAAATCAGAAGAGAGTTAGTGCAACATCCAATGAAAGTAGAAGTTACTGGAGAGAAACTGCGATACCTAAAGGAGACATGCAACAGCTGCACATCACGAATTATGATTTTATTCACTTAGCATAACTGCTATGATTGAGATATTGCTAATTTTACCCGTTCAAATCTAAGACGACTGTCCTTGACTTCGCTGAATTGTTGTGGGGGATTTTTTTGGTACTTTAATCAGCTGCTTAATCTTTACATATCTCCTGACACTCACTCAGCAAGAATAAACATTTAGCAGAGTATCTTTCCAAAATATCCACCAGTGCAGAGAGGTACCCTCATTCAATCACACACAGCTTCCTCTCTGCCTGAGCAGCTGACACGTCCTCATACAGTTTATTATAGCTTATAAAGTGACTTTTGTTTTTACTCTCCCACAGATATGACTTTAGATAAGGTAAAGCACAAAGCTCAGAGAAAAGTACAAACTGTTTTTTTTTTTTTAAGAAATATAAAAATTTCTAAAATTAAAACTGTCTCATTAGGACAAGATACACATGTAAAGGTTTTGTGATTGTGCTACAGCTTTACTGGTACTTGTGCTCCTTTCTTACCATTTTTCTCCACACTCATAATCAGACAACCAGGATTTGGTCATCTGTAGTGCACTCTATTGATATTGGGGGGGGGGGGACAGACCCACTATTTCCCAACTGGCAAGAAAGAAGTGTACTAAGGGGAAGTCTTTAACCAAAATGCACAATAATACAATACAGCACGGTCATATCATCTTCGATCAAGACACTGAATCCCTCATAGAGGTAGGTCACAATTAAATGAGCTCCCCCCAACAACCCGCTCCCCACCCAATTCCCTTCAAAAAAGATTAGTGAATTCCTGCTCATGATGTCACTGCAAATGTACCAATGTATAGGTACCCTGGATTGGATAGGTGTGCAGGTAGTCATGGTGACAGAAAAACTTCCCCAGATAAACAGATTAGTTGATTATCTGTGCCCAGAAACATGAAAACAATACAACTAGATCAATACAAACCATATTTCACTGTCAGGAGTGTGAACACCTATCATCCAGGGAACACCACTGTTTTATCTCGTGTCTCAGTGGATCCACTCTTTTGGATGTATTCTGGGAAAATACCAATCTATAGTCTACTCATCTTTCCTTTGTGCCATCAGTCTCCACATTAGCAAATTGGTTGACTTAAGAGGGATATATAAAACACTAATTTAGGTGTATTGTTCTGTCATTATCTACATTAGATTTTGGCATCAGGTATGAGAGCGTGACTGGAAAATTTGTGATAAAATTACAATTACCCCTGTGCCACCCCCGCAAAACTCAGCTAATGTACAAACAGTCACAGGGGATGTTATGATTTAAGCTTGTTGATTCCTACACCCTACTGAATGTATCATTTAGAAGGGAAAATGGCTTACAGTCTGGATGCCAGTGGCTTTGGGAAATTCAGAAGTTTTCTTTTGGATGAAGATGTATGATTTTTATCAGGTAGCAATGAAAAGGAGAAACATTTCCTGAGTAATATGTTTCTTTAAAAAAACAAAACAAGACTGTAGGTGGATGTTAGTCATAGATAAACTCAGCTAAATGAGCTTATAATTACGAAATTATAGGTGTATACCACTGCACCTGGTATTTTGACATTGGACAAGATGCTATCAATGCTGACAAATCTCTTCCAGTGGCTCATTTATTTGCACAATTACACAGATTGGTTATGCAAAGAGTAGGAGTATTTGTTATGTAAAGTTATACTGTATATGTATATATACGCATACTTTTAAGAAAGATTAAAAGAGGATATTGAAAGTTTGTGTGCAGCAGAACTGTGGATATGTGAAAGGGCAAAAAGGGGAGTCTTTTTTTGCCACTGTGGAGGTGGCAGCATTCTTGGTAGGGCTTATATGCCAGTGCTGACAAAGGTCTGGGGCATGTGTATGCATCAGGGGAAATGGGGGGTGGGGGGTGACACTGATCCCTCAGAAGGCTATATTTACCCAAGAGTGATAGGGGCAGGTGGATTCAGCTGGGATAGAGGGGTAGGGGTGGTAGAGATGGTTGGAAAGAACCGGACCTGGTTTCAGTTCAGTCAGAGACCGGGGGCAAACAGACAACCCAAATTGGGGGTTCTATTCAAAGCCAGCTGGTCTGGCTTTATTACATGCAGGACATCTATTTAAGGTCATTTGTGGCCTTTTGTTTTCTTTTTATCCATTATCACGTTTGTTTGTTTTTTTCTCTTTTTCAACTTTTTTTTACCTGTTTGATTCAGTCGGGCCTCAGCTGGTGCTGGAGGGTGTAGCTTCCTGGAGAAGCAGAGAAAAGGCACGGGTGAGTTTATAAATTACACCTATTCCACTTTTTTTTCCACCCTCTAGTCTGAATCTCATTCTCTTAGTGGAAAACCTGTCTCTGTCAGAACTTCAAACACTTTGCACAGCAGGTCATGACATGTTTAACAGATTAAGCCATAATTTGGATATTTGAGCTGCACAATTTAAACCATTCTGAAATTTATTTTGCAGCCGCATTGCCTAATTGTTTCATTATAGCTTCGCAGGATTTAGTGAATGATGTCTTTGTCATGTAACCCAACACAGAAGTGCCTATACCAGTATGAACAAGGCTAGAATATCTACTTAACTGCTGTTTACATTTAGATTTTCCTGCTCCTGAAAAAGTAGAAAGACACCAAAAAAAAAAAAAAAGAGAAAAAATCTCAAACAGTGTTGTAGGAGGAGCGAGGTCCCAGCTGGTGCCAATCACCTCTGTTGAGCACTTGGGGAATAGCTGATTGAGGCTCCTGGAAGTGCGTGTGTGTGTTTAGTTTTAAGAGTGTACATTTTTATGTCTCCAAGGCAAGAAAAATGGTTAAAGTCAGTAAAGTGGAACTTTATATTGTGCTGTTTCTCTGTTTCTAATTCTTCACAGTCAGTTTAGGTTACTTGTACCGTTATGGGTAATTGCTCAGAACATCTCATTGCACGATCTGGAATTATCAGTGAAAGAAAGAGCGTGGCCTTAAAGTGTTGTTTGCTTTAGAAATGACTCATTCCCTCAAGGTGGCTGCACTAGATGCAAATACATACTTCAGATGAAACGTGTGTTTCCCATTTTGGTGTCTAATGAAGACATACTGGACAAACTTTTGATTGACAGAAAGGGGACTATTCTTCACCAGGGGATGTAAGAATATGTCATTTGTCCCAAACTGCGTAAAAGGGTTTTATTTTTTAAGTTTGTTTCCACGTTAGATTTAAATTTGTTGATGCTTATAAATTTCATATCTTTAAATTTGAAGTTCAGGGTATTTTAGACTATTTATTAAAACCGTTACTAAGTCAACTGTTGACACAGACAGTGGATATAAAACTTTATTATACTCCTACTTTAAAAGTAAAACAGTTTTATTTTTCATTTTTAATATACATCTAAACTTGAGAATTACACATGCACACATGTCATATTATTCACCCAAAAAGCAGAACAGTAGAAACTTTGACCCAGTTTACAGGAACAGTGCAGTCCTTACTTTACTGCTTCTCTGCCCCTGAATTCCATGGCTTTGATGGTCAGCGGAGTTGAGGAAACGCACTGTTTTCTTTCTCCATAGGGTGGTGAGCGCTCTTGTGCAGTTGCCTCTCTGCCTTTGAAACTCACCTCATCCTGTCTTTCCACCTTCCAAGTCAGCTATTGGTTTCATTGTTGCTTCCAGTTTTTTGTTTTGTTTTGTTTGTTTTTTATGTTGTATGAATAGTAAGTAAATTATAATTATTAATACATTTTTAACTTAAATGGTAATGTCTCAAATGTGAATGTCAAAGTTTGGTCAGTGATAATACGAGCACAAATTTTCCCTAAAAATGTAGCTTTTAGTTTCAGTGTTTCACTTTGTCTGGTGTTAAGTGGAAGGTAATTCAATGCAGATATGCATTTTGTGGTTTCCACTGTGTCACAGTGTCTTTGTATAAATTAGAGGGAACGTTAAGATACACTGTAGAAGTAATTTGCTGATTTGTTGTTACTGTGTAGCTGCTGCTGACAGAAAGCATTGGTAGTATTTAGTTTCCATGGTTATTTTGTGGCACCACTGATCCAGATGCTCCCGAGTTACTGAAACTATGTTACTGTAGAAAGTGCATTTCATTTTTAAAACAAATTAGAACTGAACCAAGACCAATTACACATATGGGAGTGATTTCAATTGTGATGCATGAAGTACCTTGGTTCTGTAATGGCTTACAGTAACAGCGTAGTAATTCTGCTCTTATTTTTTTTCCTTTTCATTCCCCTTTTTATTATCTTTATTATTTAATTTTGGAAGACTTCCAGCAGCGGTCCATCCTTCTGTTTAAAAACTCTGTTTCCTTCTAACCCCCTGAGCACTGTCGAGGCCAGAAAACAGTATGACGCTCCGCCGCCACGATACAATGCTTGTGTGCCGGGGCCGCCTAAATCTACAAAACACGAGCGCTGGCGCTAGGCAGCTCTTTTGATCTGCAGCTAATCTCAGTTGCCTGCCTCTCCTCTGATCATGTCTGAATAAGAATGAGTTGGGGGTGATCCTGGAGGCACAAAGAGCTTTAGACATCGCCGCTCGTCTGCCAAGCTCTACTGTGTAACACAGGTCTGCGCCGATGGTCGGCCTCGCTATCATACATCTGAGCTGGGAAATCCTCGTTTAGATACACAATGTATTCCACTCTAGTTGCTTTTCTTCGCAGTGAGACACTATCAGCTGCTTGGTGAGAGTGTGGGAGAAGTTGCAGAGCCATGCTGAATGATTGTTAATTGTCAAGAGAATTGGCTGAGGTCAACAGCTGCAGGAGGGACTTTTGCTGTGTAATAGTTATTATGGGAAATCAAAACAAAGCTAACTGCAGACTTTCGTGCTATAGTTGGATGCATTGCAGCTGGTTTTTGTTATTCAGGAAGTGTAAGTGCAACTTTTTACAAACGATCATCTTTATATTACTCTTTATATTGTAATATTCTGTTAAAAATAATGTAACTTTACTTATTCTTCAGTATTAAAAACTACTTTTATTGCTCAGCATGTAACTATATTGCATCTGCTGCCTCTAATTAAACCACCAATGCCAGTGATCCGTATTAATGCTTTCTGATTTGCCTCCTTTGTCAGCAGAACAAGTTTTGCCAGTTCTAGTTTCTAAAATGCGCTTAAGTTTAGGGAGCGATCATGGATGTGGTTTAAAGAAACCATAGTTGATGGTTAAATAAGAAAGAAACAGCTGTCTCCCATCACATGTTACGCTCGATATTATTTACAAATACATAACAGAGCCAAACTTCAGCTGTAATTTAAGTCCGCATTTCTTCTTTGACATGTTGATCATGGCACTTTGCTCAGACGTGGGCTCTGTTCCACTGCTGCACATTTAACACTAATAATGTTGTTTCAGAAACAGCTTTTGCACCACTTCAGGAAACACCGGTGGGCACCCCTTGAACTGAGACATAAAAAAAAAGTATCACTGGCATCTCTCTTTTATAGGCACAATTAGAGAAAGGGCAGCAAGAACAATGGAATAACTGTGCCTTTGTTGGAGCAGTTCATAGGGAATTACTTTCCGACCATTCAAAATGAGGAAAAATCATTAGCAGAAAGTGAGTTTCTTTTCCCTCCCTCTCGCGAAGCAATCTGCTGGAGACAAAGAGAACTTTGAGCCCTTGATATACAGACAGTAAGCGTGGCAGTTAAGCACAAAGAAGACACGGGGAGAGGAGGAGGTGGGGGAGAAAAAACCATCAGGGATTAGAATAATGAAGGAAGTAAATTAAAAACAATTAAAATATTTGTGGGATAGCGGTTAGAGATATTTAATATTTGTTTTTTTAAAAAATACTTGGCTAAAATGCCTAAACAGACGACCGTGTTGAAGTAGTTTAGGGTAAAAAGTTGGTTAAACTTTGGGGCACAGAAAACACCTCCAGTTAACCCCTGTGCTAAACCTCTCCATTCCCCTAAGAAGGGTGCAGACCTCCCCTGCAGGCAGCACACTTAATTGCAGTGCCTGTACACTGTGTTGTTCATATATAGCAGATGGCACACACTGATGGCACCTGTCACATTAATGATATATGTGACATTAAAGCATTTTGATTGTAAATAAAATAAGCTGGCAGTCAATTTGCAGGTATCAAGGCTGAATAATCACCTCTGTAGTCGACGTGAGCTATTTTTATTTTCTTCCCAATGTGATCATCTTATTGAAATTGTTTATTATCATCCATTCGACAGGTGGCACGGTTAGTTCTTCGAATTAAATATGTGGAAGACGTGCTTGCTTTGTGGTCTGTGTCTCTGCGTGTCGAAAAGCCCACGTAGATGCGATATAACAAAGCGAAGAAGCAACAGGTCTGATTAACAGCGCGCCCAGCATCGCTGTGTCTCAGTGTGCCAGTGCAGTCACAGACAGGACCATGGAGCTTTTCCTGTGATGTAACCAGAGAATCAAGAAGAACAAAGGGAGAATTTGTTGTTCAGCTTGTGCCTCATCCATAATGCAGGAAAGGTGTACAGACAGAATAGTGTTGGTTAAACGCAACACATGCAAATCACCCGAGCTGTCTCTGACTGACACTGCTTGTTAAGGGCTTGTTATATAGCCATTGCAGTTTTGGATGATAGATATTATTAAAGATGTAGCCACATGGTAGAAAAAAAAAGTGTTATTAAAATGAAAACCGTATACAGTTTCACTGAAATATAGCAGGTCACTTCTCTTGTTATTTATTGCATTTCAAGATATAACAAGTAAAACTACAGGATGTAGAAATATTTGACACAACAGTTTTTAAAAATCTGTTTTCTTGTAAAGTGATACAATAGTGACCTAAAGTTATGATGTAGATGAAATGAATATATGATATGTGTATCTTGATCAAGTCTTTTTACATTTGCATACAACTGATTCTTGCAGAGGCAAAATACCTCGAGGCATGAGTGCCAAGTTAAGGCAGAACTGCGTCGCTGCTTTCTTTCAGAAATAAAATAAACAAGGAGATATTGCCTAATAGCTGAATTGCATGCTCACATATTAAAAAAAAAAAACCATTCGTAAGTGCAAATAAATACTTCCTCATGGTTATATGACTCTCTTTGTTTTATATATATTATAACAAGGAGAAATATGATTTCAGTTAATTAAACCTGATTTTCTAACCTTTGCTCCCTTAATTATAAAGTACTGTAGTACAATTCCTTCGACTATAATTACTGATGATATTGCCCTGTGAGTTTCATTATAATACTTATTAATAACGAGCTTCAAATTATTTATAATACCATGCTTTAGATGACTTACCCAAAGACCAAACACAGATCAGCGGGGGAATGTCTCTCATTTTCTAAAGCAGGTGTGTTTTTCCTGAGAACAGAGCCCAGATGTTGAGGCTGAGTGAGAACTGTATGGCTTAGATACTAGGAGTTCAAATGAACAAAGAATGAATGACGTTATAGTTTAATAATTGTATAAAATAACGGACCATGTTGTGGATTCCTCGATATTTGTGCTCTTGAATGTATACTGTCACGTTACATACACATAGCACGTGAAAATGATTCACAATTATGAATAACGTTTTAATTATTATACAGTTTTTTGTTTTTTTTTTCCAAATTTTTTTAATCAATCTAGGTTTGCCCTAACCCTAACTATAATGATACATAATACGTGATGCATTTCAATAAGGCTGAATAAGAATAATAATAAAAAAAAATCTTTTTTAATAAATATGCATTGAATTTTTAGCATTATATACCGAGTCAAAAAATATTGCTGTGATTGCCCTTGAAACACCCATAAGACATCTCCACCTGCAAAAGTGAGATCTATGGATTCCCAGCTGAGCATGTGAGTTAAATTGGCCTGCAGGTCTTTCTGTGCTTTCTGTGAAGCCTTTGGTCGTCACATCATGTAGCATCAATCTATTGTCAAAAAAACAAACGTGTCTAAAATTCATTAGGGAACGAGTGCAGGAAGAGAAAGCGGTAAATACCAAATAAAGCTGCAAGCATCTTCAGACATATCCGACATACAACAAATACTCTGCGTGTTTCGTAGTGCTTCTGTAATCGCTGGCTAATTCTCAGGAGCAGTGAGGCAGAGCGCTTGACAACATCATCTACTGTGACAGGCAGATTGTGTTTTCACGTGAGCATGATCGACAACAGATTGCACTGAGCCCGGGCTGTTCTTGTTTGCCCTGGAAATGTGTTTGTGTTTATCTTTTGCTTGAGAGAGGCATTTCTTTCTTTCTCCCTCTGTTACCAAAAACAAACGGGCGTGCACGCACACATACATTTTTAGGCAAGCTGTTCTGCACGTGTGCGTTCGGTGCGTGCGTGTGACACATGCTGTGAAGTGGCTGCCAGGAGAGGCTTAAGAAACAATCCAACCAAGATCAATATCAGCAAACCGCACTTATATGTTTGACTTAAGATCCAGTCGCAGTTTCCCCTGTTTCACTTTTTATGCACAGCCGAAGCCAAACCTCACGAAACTGAATTTACCCGAAAGCCTAAAGTGTGTGTTTATGCACACTGTGACATATTTTGAAATTACATAATTGTTTGGCAAACTCCTAAACTGATTTTTTTCCTCCACCAGGCTTTGATGAGACTGTCAACCCACACTCCAACACACTCGCAAACACACTCCTCAGAACACAAGTTCAGGATTGCATGTAGGAGGGAGGGACAATGGCTAATGAGTAGGTCTGGGAAAGTTTCAGATGGCAAGAAACTAATAATTTCGCTCATTTTGATTAATGAGAAAATAGTTTGTCTTAAGATAACACAAATGCCAAAACATATAATATTTAACTTACGACGCGCTCTGCTTATTTGCACACAGTCATTGTGTAACTAACTCTAAATTTATCCGTTTTAATAGCACAATGTGGCACACCTTCAGCTCTGCAATGTGGATTAATATCAGCCTGGTTATAATGCTGTATATAATACATATAGATATAGATATTTAGCCTTAGACCTGTGTTCAGTAGTCTCAAGAGCAAAATATACAGCAGGTCTTCCCTATTTTGCATTAAATGTATGAGAACTGAGGGAGGCTGTTAGTATGGTTTCACCATAGGTTTATCCCCGTAGACAAGTCAGTCATTTATGAATAAGCATGAGCCAGTGTTTGCCTCATTTAATGATTTTTCACCATTCAAATGTATTCCACATCCCCCCATTTTTTTTCTCTGTGTTTCACATGGCTATCATACACACACACACACGTTACACAGATGTTAACATAGATCTTTGCACACTATGTGCAAGTACCTACTCTTACACAGAAGCAGTAAGCACTTCACTGGCAGGTTCACTCTTCTTCTCACCGTGCCTGCCTACTTTGCTTCTCCTCTCAGGTGCTAACCAAATGACAACCTCAAGCACTGGGAACACTGAAAGGACCTCTTCAGTGAACTTCTCGCAAACAGCATAGAAAGCTACAAGAGGGAGGACACGAACAGAAGAAGAAGAAGAAGGAACACTGCATGTGGTATGTACAATCACATAAGCACCCACAGCTATCCATATATTTTGGAGACTTACTGCAACTGTCAGGTGCGAGCACCAGAAGAAGTCTGAAAGGAGGAAATCATGTCTGTTGAAACTGTGACTCTGTGAACTCGCCGTTTCATACATGCTGACATGTAACGCCGTTGATATCTGCCGTGTCGCGTTTATGAACCTGCTGTGTCCAACAGCACCTTATTGATTAGTATGGAGGTCTAGGGACCAGAGGAAATGCTATTAAAGATTAAAGGGTCAGGTGATGTGAAGGTGGCATTCAGAGTCATCAGACACCAGCGGCTTCGGTTACAGGCTGTAATGTTCACCCGTCAAGCAGATTAGCCAGCTTGATTTATTTATTACCTGATGTCTTACCATTTCCTACCCTCACTGACTGAATAACTGATTGACTGGGTGGCTGACGGCTTGCATAGCTTATGCGTCGTAGGTGAACTTCAAAAGGGAAGGGGAAGATTATGGAGTCACTCGGTGTCTATTTACACAACACGCAGTCTGTATTGCTTTTACAGTGCAAAGCTAATAAAGAGAAAGGGGTTTGCTGTTTAACTGTATATAGACCATAAGTGTTTTTCTTTGGTTTTTTTTTTTTTTTGGTTTGTTAAAATATCAGGATGGAAGAAACTTTTGGAAGCCTGTGATAATGTTTTCCCTTTTTTCAATGTTAAATTGATATAAAGTCAACAATGGGGCCTAACGGTGTATTGTAGCGTAACAAGCTCCATTCAGGGCAGCCATTAAAAATCCTAAAACCGTGTTACGGCACCCATATAATGTGAGTATAATAGAACTCTGGTATTATGAGGCCTATCTGGTATACATCTCTGTACAGAGAGCCAATGCACTGCCTGTCTGTGTCTTATCTGAAGTGGCAAACTTGCTGTTCTAATTGTTATCTTCACACTAATAGAGTGGATGTTTTGAAATCATTTGGTTGGACGGATAAAGGCTAGGCAATTCCCCAATGCTTACTGTCTCTGTCAGGGCTTATCTGTAGGAGATAGCTGGGTCCCTAAGAATGATTGGCGGGGTGCAGGATGTGCAAAAGTGTTGCAGCGTCTGAGAAAGGAGGCAGAGCAGACATCCAAGGAATTGTTGAGAATTAGAAAATGGCATTATTCGGGAGTTGCTAAAGTTGCTCCTACTTTTCCAGCGAAATCGCATTGAGGGAAGAATCATGTCATTTAATGTGATAATTAATCTTAAACTCTTATTGTTAAAATAATGAGTGATGTTGGATCATCTGTGAGTGTGTGTTTGTAGAAAATGGTGTCTTTTTTTAAGTATTTTCTAAAAAAAACAAAAAACTAAAGGTGCTGAAACACTTGAAGTGTTTTGCTTCTTGCTACGACAGACTTAAGTTTTGGTGTACTTGGCATCTGATGTGACTCGCATGAAACAAGAGGCTGAAAACTTAGCCTGCCTGAGCGAAACACAACTTTCGCGGTACGGGTTTCATCGCATGCTGTCGCCTGCAGACCTCGGGGTGCTCTCCGTGACATCATTAGTTAAAGAACACATGCCCCATCTTCATCATCCTCCTCCTCCTCTAGCGGTCCTCTCTCAGCACTAATTGTGTCCACTCCGTCGGGCCTGGCGCGATAATAAAGCGTTAAGAGCCTTGCCTCGTTTATTAAAGTGGAGTTGGGAAATGTGAGACCGCCCCCTTTCAGGAGTTTTTTTAAAAAAAGAAAACGGGGTAGAGAGAAAAAAATCGATTATTTCTTCACGCAGGAGAGCAGAAGGTTTAGGGAAAGACTTGGTCGGGATTGTGGGGAGGAACAGAAACAGCTTCGCAACATCACTATTAAGCTTCAGACGTCCAGTACTAATACCGGCACCACCTCCAACACAGCCGCTCCACCGAGTCCCTCGCCGCTCACCGGTACTACGCACTAGCAGACCAGACGGTGCGTCCTCAGCGCCTCCTGAGCGAGCTCTGTTGGATCAGAGAGAGAGAGGAGAGAGAGAGAGAGAGAGAGAGAGAGGGGTAGTTTTCTCTGACATTATAGGGACTCATACCACGTATTGTAGGTTACTTTTTTTTTCCTCTCGGCGCCGTCCTCCTGCTTAGTTGCGCTCCTGGATTTTAAGTGCGTCTCGGCGAACTCCGTCCCCCATCAAGCAGCGGCTCCAACCTTCCTGTCAAACGGCCGGACCAAACACCCGGCGGACCGCTTGTTGTAGCCTTCTCTCGCTTCACTCGGGACAAGATTTCAGATAAAGTAAGTACCGCACTTGCACCACTTGGCACTCACTGGCAAACACCTCACTCCATCGTATGGTTCTTAAAAAAAATATTATTTATTTTATTTGAAATGTTCCGTAAGGGAAAACTTGAGGGTCTAGTTTGATGCGCGTTGTCTCCCCTGACAAAGTACAGCAACTGCGTGTATTGATTTGTTGTGACCCCCTTTCGACTCGTGCCGGTAACAGCAATGTAATATAGTTACCGAGCGACATCAAATCACTGGTTATGGTGTATTAGGAGATCCGTGTGGTGATTTTAGGTGTCACTGCTGTGTCGACCTTGTGCAGCTTTCTCGCGTCCACATGCAGGCGCACAGTCCCGAAGCCAATGAACAGGATGGTCACATTAACACTATACTTTATGCCCTCTTTTTGCGCCTTTGGGCAGGGTGGCATATGAAAAGTTACATTTGGGTTGTAAAATGTAGCGTTCAGTCTACCTCAAACAAAATTATAAAGGCAAAAGGAGATGCACAAGTTTTTACATTTCAGATTTCCATCAAAGCAACAGATTAGGGAAACAGTGATCCTAGTTTGTGGATATTCTTTGCGCACGAAATAAACGTTCTAAACTGAGGTGAACTGATGGCAATTATGCCGTGCTAAACTTTAAACCGGTATATTATGTAGGAAGCTTTGATAATTATTAAATAAATAGCTAATCATATCATCGCTGCAATACAGGGGAAAACATTTTTTTAGACTTATTTGGATGTAAATTTATGTAGATGAGCGACACGGCGGACTGTGCTGTAAATCAGTGTTTTAGAGGAGGTTTGGCTGTTCAGGCTCAACTATAATTTCTTCTCTGTTCCTTTGTGACTGAGACTGACTTATTACAAGAGAGCAAGTATGATTAAATTCATATTGTGAGTTTGGTTAAGCCTCACGTTGCTCAGCTAAACCTGTTGCGATGAGAGGAAAAATCACGAGGCTACAATTAACTTGTGGCAACTTTTCTCAGGTTTCAGCTTTGGAGCTAAAAATGGATTCTTTGTTTTACACTTAAAGTGTGCGGACACGAGGCCCACCATGTAATGTGCAGAGAAACTCGGGCTTGCAGTGACATTTAAAATTACTATTATACATTTCATTTTCATTTAGATAGATTTTGGGATTGAGTTGGCTGTGGACAAAAAAACGTATGCTTAATGTGAGGATAAACGTTTATCTCTTTACTTATATTGGGCTGAATTAGTTCTTAAGCTGAAACACAGTTTTGTCTGTGAAATAAATTATATAAAAAAGTAAGAAATGAACAGGGCTTTAATATAGTGATAACTGCTTCAAATTAAATATAATTAATGTAACTTTTAGAGAATATTTTGAGATTCATTAAACTATTAAATTAATTTTAAAATAACAGCTATGTAAATGAGGTATCTTAAGGCACTTACAGAATGGTAAAAGTGTTTCTGTGTGTAGCTGTATACCAGCTTATTTAATGTGTGCGTTTAAAACACACTGCGTACCGCTTGACTGCATTTCTCAGTTCACTTTCAGAAAAAAAGAGAGATGCTCCATGTTTTAAGGCGTATGTAATTTTTAAGATTTTTAAGAACTTCTGAAGGGAACGTGGTGTCCAGTAACCCTTTATTAAACTTTTATGTGAACTTTTTAGTCTTAAAAAAGTCAGAGTGCATTAATTTATATTTTTTTTTAGAAAACAACATCATAAGTGTGGCTTTCCTTTTCTGACTATCGTCAATGAAGTTGTTCTGTGTGGCCTGTCTGGCCTGTTGCTCTCTTGGGATTTAGCGATAGGTTAATCCGCTCAGAGGAAGGTGAGCACTTGCATGTGGACCCACGATTACACACTGAGAAGTCTGTCAGCCAAGCTCTGTAATCTAAGAGACCCTCTACACACACACGGACACACACACACACACACACACACACACACACACTTGTATGCAGTCGTGCACAAACACACACAGGTGCACAAAAGCATGTTCTGTCTCCTTTCTCTCTCTCTCTCTCCCTCCTTACACACACACTTTTACACACATGCATCAACACCCACACTATTTGGCCTGCGCTGCTTTTGTTTCTCTTATTCTCTTAAGACCTCTCCATCTTGACAAATCATTTGGGATTTTAGGCGCTGATTCACAAAACCAACAGCGACAACACACTCTTACCCTTCTCACAGAGAGGGATTAGAAGGTCACGTGTCTCTGTGATTGGCCAGGGCATTGAGCCGATTGTCAGGGCACTTTGCTGTACGCCAGGGGCTCAGTAAAGCTTTAGTTAAGTGAAGGAAGGGAACACATTGTATGCCACGGTCAGGGTAATGCCATGTGTTTTCAAGGCACTGCAACAAAATCAGCATAATTAGCAAATATTTATCATTTGAAATGCCTAATATATTGCTTATAAATGTGTCATTTAACACCCATAAATTAGTTTTACTGGTGGTAACTTCTATTCCTGCTACCAAGTTTCCATCTTCAGGGGGGGGGGGGGGAGGTGTAAACTATACCACTGTGCTCCCTGATCTCTGCTCACATAGACATTTAATACTGTACAAGAGTCACATTTCAAAGATCCCCACCTTATGGAAAACCAGATCTATGAAAACATTTTTCCTTAATGGAGACAACCAATGTATTTATGTTTAAGCAAACAGTTTAAAAGCCCCTTTAGCTGTGCTTTAAAGTTTTTGTTTTTTTTCACTAATGGCTTCAAATATTTTGGAAGAAGTTTGCAGAGTTTACTCAGTTAAACATCAGTAAAACATTCATTTGCAGATTGCCGGTTGGCAAGATCGTGAGGTAGATATTGAAGAACTCTTAAGTGGACTTCATGCCCTTTGGCTCAAATGAGAGGCTGATATAAGACTCAGATGTAGACATTTGTATTTGCCTCACATGCAATGCTTCATAACGTAAGAAAATGTCTTAAAATGCTGAGAGACGACCTTGTGTATCCCGCATGTGAAAACGTTTAATTGGTTTAGCAGCATATGTAACGCAATAAAGTGCAGGCTGTGTGTGTAGTAAAATTTGCCTCGCATAAATAACAGAAATATTAAGGCATTTGTTGAGAAAACAATTCTTCTTGCCAATTTATAAGCAGATGAAAATGCTTATGTTTTATAATAACTTAAAGGCTTCTTGCATTCCTGTTTATTGCACATGGCAGGTGTTCTCTAGTTGCTGCATGGGAGGAATAGTCTCCTTTTTTTCTCTTTTTTCTTTCTTTTTTTTCCTCTTTTCATACGTTTTATAGTACCAGTGAAATACGCAGGGCTCAACCTCACCATGTGTTTATTTACTCGTCTTCAGCAGATCTCGCTTTCATTGTCCTAACTGTTGTGCGTGTTAGAAATGTTTATCCAAATGCATCTTTGCCTTAGGAGCACTGTCTGTGTATCTTCTCATAAGAGCTGCAATTACTCATAAAACTTACCACACGCACACACACACACGCACACACACACACACACACAAAAATCAAAAAGTAAATAATGCAGTCCTTGAATGGTTTTTTGGTGGATTGAATGCATATATTTGAATATGTCCTGGTTTTTGCATAATGATGCAAAGTATTCTTCTGTCTCTATCTAGTAATTAGCAGTGACGTTCAGCAACTTTCTCTGTATGCTGTAAGTGGATGGGGGTGTGTGGGGTTTGTTCACTGGGGTGTTAAAGATCACAGAGGAATATATCAGCCTTTGATGTTTAATTGTATTGTAAAACACACTTTAGAATATTTCTGCATAAAGTAGACTTCTGGCTGTGCTGTGCTTTGTGTTTGCTGTTTCTTTTGTGTGTTTGTCTGTCAGTGTGTGCTGTGTGTCTGGGAGGTGTGTGTGTGTGCGTTTTCAACTTTGCGTCTTGTCTCTGTGTATTCGTGCGCTGGAATCTTTGTGCTTTTGTGTGCGTACGTGTTTTTTTTTTTTCCCTTCGTCTGAGTTTTGTGAGGTTGTTGCTGGTGTATATTCAAATGAAAATGCTTGTTTTTCTTTTTCTCCTTTATTCTCACACTGAAGAGGGTAGGATTTGATGTCTGCGATGATGGAGCAGTCTGGAAAACAGTGTCAGTGTGAGGGCTGAAAAGGCAAACTGAGAAGACAGATGCACATGAAAACAGAGAGAGATCCGCACGCAGAGAGAACGCAGATGGAAATTTATTTGAGCAGAGGTTAGTTAAGAGCACGCCGACAAAGTGTTCGGCCTCCGCTCAGGTAACCCTCTGTTAAGATCTCGATGCGTTCGTGATGTCATGTTTAACACAGTGATCTAGATGAACAGGATGTCCTGCCCTTCTTCATCCTGTTTCCTGTTTCCTGCCTGGCCTGTTGGCCATTATTACGGCAGCAGCCTGCTGGGTGGTCTGTGCTCGGCAGTGCTGACCGCACAATCATATCATCAGCTGCAGCCCACCTAAAGAGACACCCAAAACACCTCACCATACTTGAGGCCTGCTGTCTGAAATATTTGGACAGGGAGAGAGAGAGAGAGAGGCCCGGGAGGTGAGAAGGCTGGAGGAGTGCAGGAGCAGGAGTCTGAATGATAAGACAAAGAGAAACATTTAGAGCAGAGTTTGGGTTTCTTTGTCCAAACATGAGATCATTCCAATTAGGTTGAAAGCCTCCAACATCAAGACTTAAATGTTCAAATGAGAGTTAAATGAGAGTTTTCAGGCTTATAAACTGGCACATTAACTTCCCAAGACTTACCCAACTTTCAATCCTGAGATAATTTTTCTTCTTCTTTTCCTGCACAGCGCAGACAGTTTTAGAGGTAACGCAAACATGACATCTGTAATGCTGACTTGAACCGTTACGTGGCGAAACCAGAATTTATCTGACAGATTTTTTAGAAGCCAGTTTGTCAGAGAAGTGTTTCCTGTCTGTTTATGGAAATGTAGCAGCCAAAGGCATTTTCTTTGATTAAACCCTGCTCCTGACCCGTAAATAGTTAGGAGCAACTTCTTACGCCCTAATATTATTTCAGAGAGAGATGCCCCCACCCGCCTTCACCATATTCCTTTGGTGTGGGACGCATTTGGAATCCACCCAATGCCAAGAAAAAAAAAGAAAAAAGGGAAAAAAAAGAAGGTGTAGGGATGGGGAGAGTGAGGAAAAAAAATGTAGAAATGTTTTCCAGTCGCTGTAATTTATCTTTGTCACAACTGCAACATAGCCGAGTCATTGTGCAACAGAGTCCTGTGAGACGCACAGAGGTAGCTCTGTGCCTTGGCTTCACACAAGCTCGCATCCATCTGAAACCCCCTGCTCGCTCGGCTGCCACAATCCGCGCCGCTGCCGCCACCGCTCCCCATCCGCGCTGCCGCTGAGCGTCACACCGCGATCGGATATTTATAACAGATCTTGTGTTCACACCGAATTCAGAGGAATTAGGACTTGAATTCTACCCCGTCAGGCTTTTTATGTGATGTTGCTGTTTTTTTTTTCAATACAACAACGCAACAGTAAATATCCAATAATAGATGGCACGACTGATACGTCTGTCTCTCTTTTTGTGCTCCAAGGAAGAATATCGTAGACTTTTTTCAAATTTTGTGCTTGTTTTTTTTTCACCACAGCTTTAGAAATCTGGACAACCTGTGTAAAATCAGGAGATCCTCTGTGTCGCTGAAAATGCTGTTAACACTTTCTAAGTTGGGGAACAACAAAAAAAAAAGAATCCATGCTCTCAGTGCTCTCCCTTTTCTGCAGAGCACACTGCTTAACCAGCCAGTGTCCTGCCAAAGCCCACACCAGTGTTTCTTTCCACTGTCATCTGTGCCATTCCCACACCAAAGGCCAGCCTATGAAATAATGTGCTACACGGGACTGTTTTGACCAAAGAATTAAGGAGAAAGCGGGACAAAGAAATGCAGAAAAAGCCGAACAATAATAAAAGTGTTTAAACTTTTTCAGCTAATGTGCATCTGAAGTCAAACTTAATAAGACACTATAGCACACAGTAGGAAAGGCCCTGGAGGCGGTGAAGAGTGAAATAGCGTAGACCTCACGCACTCTTTTCTCTCTCTGTCTTTCTCTGTCTTCTTCTTCTTTCAGCCCAGTTCCTTCTGCACTGTGATGTATGGCTTTTTCCTACAGTGGCTCTTCCAAAGTGCAGCTTGTGATGTCATTAATTTTATTCATACTTTATGGATGCTCTGTCTGGAAAAAATGAGAGAAAACGAAGAGGGCCGATGTGAGAAGAGAGGGAAGAAGATAGAGGGAAAGAGAGAGAGAGGCCTGGAGAGGCAAAGTGAGAGAGAGAGAAAGAGAGAGAGATGGGAAGAAGATGGCATTGCGGAAGGAGATTTTCAGTGCAGTTGCATGTATAATGAATGAGGGGGCACTTTGTTTGAAACTCCAGCCCGGCGCTTCACTTCAAGGTTTGCTGGGCAGAGTGAGGCCTTGTGCTCTCACACCAGCCACTCTCTTTATCTTGCCAATAGATGCTTTCACCTGCCACTGTGGTTCGACCCAGTGGAAAAACAAATAACCTTGGTGTGTGTGTGTGTGTGTGTGTGTGTGTGTGCGTGTGTGTATATAAGAACAACAGAGAGAGAGCGAGAGAGCAGTGACAATGGAACAAGGGGTTGGGTGGAAAGGGTGAGGAGCGGGCGAGAGAGGAAAGAGGTGAGTTTGTATAACTGCAATGACAGCCAGACGATACTGAGGAGAATACTGGCACTTTGCCCGCACTTCCTAAATAGTGCTCTCTACAGAAATAGCTCAGCCTTGATATTGACTTTTGTCTGTTGTGTATGTGCGGATGTGCACATCTGTGTATGCTCAATAGCAGGACATATAGTTTCATTGTCAGGTGAAGACCTTTTTCACTTCTTATCTGTTGTTGTTTGTTGGCGGTGTGCGTGGATACTTTTCTGTTCCTCATATTCTGCGCTGGTGCGCGCGCGTGTGCGTTAAAGTGTGCGAGTGAGGGATCTTTATTTGCTTTTATTGTCATGGGCCAAAATGGCCTCTGTTTTATTTTTGGCCCAGCTCCGGACTCGTGGTTTTAAAAATAGCTGAGGAAGTGCGGGGGATACCTGCCGTGGCTCCAGCCTCCCCACAGCAGAGTCCCAGTTCCTCCACGTCACATCCATCCACCGCCGGCCCACTCCAGGCTATGACAGAGCAGCCCCTCTGGGGCCCGTGCAAACAGGATTGGACTCAGAATGAGGGTGTGAGAAAATCAGCCTCTGGAGTAAAGCGCAGAAAGGGCTCGCAGTTTAGTGTGAGAAGTCTTAGCCGACACTGTCAGATTTTGTAACGTACAGATTAGAAACCCTACAAGCTAATTCCCCTTTTTTTTCTTTTCAAATGTAGTCGAGAGTAAAAGATTTTAAGGGGAGTGTGTGAGAACTGGGTTTTTCCACAGTTAGTTCATGTGTGGAAGGGCACGGGCTGGCTTGCTCTCTTATCTGTCATCTGAATGCCGAGTTGTCTTGTTGATTTCATTTCTATGTCTTGCCTATGGGGCCTAACTTTGAGTCTGATCCTCACTCCCCTCTCATTGTACTCTCAATTTCTTGACTGCAGATTTGCGAAGGCAACGAGAGCATTTAATAAATAGGGTTAGCTATAGAAGCAGAACTGGATGTTATTTAGATTTTACCATTTGACATTCATTTATTTTTTTTCAAAGACTCACATTTTCCAGGGTCAAACTCGTTTTTACTGTCTCACTTCTGTGGGTGGATGACTACATTTATTTTTGATTAATTCGGGTATTCTTTACAGGGCATCGTGCTCCTCAAGCCCATATCTAATTGTTTGCTTTTGAAACGGCATTATTATCCCGAGATGCTCTTTCATCTGTAATTCTTTTAAACACGAGTGTCATCACTGCTACACTCTAACCCAAGATATTGTTCACCCTTTAAATGAGTGACACTCTGCATCTTGGCCCCTCATAATAGGGACCCCATAATCATATTATAAGTGGGACAAAAAAAGAGAGAGGGAGAAATCTTTGAAAAGCTCCACTGCCCTTGGTTGACTGTCTCTTTACACAGCGAATGAGAAATCTTTTTTTTCCCCGAATGCGCTTTCACCCCCCACCCCACCCCCCACCCCACCCACCCCTTTCTCTGTGAAGAGAATTGTGCTGCCTGTTATTAATGTGCTTTTGACAGCTTAATTTGATAAGCGGGGTACTTGTTAAAGAAACCTTGGATTGTTCTCACAGCAAGAACGTGTTTTTTTTTTTTTTCCCCTCCCATGTTCTTCAAAATGGTGCCGCACAATCTGTCGATGACCCAGTTCTGAGAGATGGTCGAAAACAAGGAAGAGCAATGCAAAATCCACAGGGAGAAGAACGGAGAGAAGGCGAGAGGGTAGCAGGAGACAGAGAGAGAGAGAGGGAGAAAGGATACTATAACTAAGAAAGGCACTTGTGGGAAGTTAACTCAAATGATTTTCTTTCTTCTCTTCTCCTCTCGCTCTTCCTCCTCCTGCACCGACCAAGCAACCTACCTTCTTGGGCTCCACTTCCCTGTAGCCTAATCAGAAAAGGAACGCTGGGAACGATGACGGGGATTAGCCTCCACTACTCGCCAGTTCCCCTTGGTTAAATACACGTGTAATGAGTTGTTTATTTGGGATAATGCACAGTAGGTGCTGCAGAAGGCCAGAACTGCCCTCGCCTCCCTCCTCCGCCGCTTACGTGCACGCACGCGGGCCCGCAGCAGATAATACATAGATATAGTGAACATATAGCCCAGCCAGTTATGCAGAAATATAGACGCAGCATATGTGGTGTGAACACTGACGTGTCCAGGTATGTGCTCATACATACATTCACACACTCAATCCTCCTACAAACACACCCTCCTACTCAGATTCCCACACACAGCTGTGATGCAGGTCACTCGCTGTGGCAATTTGTACAGAGGGAGAAAAATGGGCAGTTGCAGTTAAAGGGTTCATCTAAGTGTGTGTGTGTATCTGTGTGTGCTTTCTTGTGCATGTTCTCAGGCCTTCATTGGGTCATAAGGCTGGGGGATTTTTCTCAGGGCAGAGAAGGAGTGGAGGGGTGGAGGGTGGGGGGAATTGAATGATATGAGAAAAAAAAAATCAAGGGAAAAACCTTAAGAAGGAAAAAGGGGCATGTCGTGCCCGTTGGTCTGTGCATGCATGTGTCCAGCGCTCTTGAGGGAGTGCACAGCAGAATATGTGTGTATGTACGTGAAGTGGAAAAAGCTGTTGCCTTGCGGAGGGGACGTGCTCTGCTATCATTAGCGGAGGGGGTGAGGGGCAGGGGTAGGGTGGGAGGGGGACATGCGAGGTTATGTGAACGGTGCAGCTGTGCTCACAGCAGAGGGATTTGAGTGCAGGGAGTGGGTGGAGGGGTGGGGGTGGTGGTTTCTCCAGGCGGCCAGGTCCTTCACTGATCCACCAGCTCGCGAAGCCGATGAGAGGAGAAAAATTCAACCAAGAAACAAGCCCAGCGAAGCAAAACACAAACCCGCCTCTGCCCCCTCTGTTCACTGTCCCTCCATCCCACACTCCTCTGCTCCTCCGCTCCGCCACTTTAGCCCATTATTTCCCCAAATAGGAAAAAATAAATAAATAACGACTGATGGTCGATGGCAAGGATAAGAGTGCAAAAGAGAGAAAGAAGAGAGGGGGGAGCAAGTCACGATTTATATAGAATGCCTGTTGTGCTTTTCTGCCATCCGTTTATGCATTTTCATTTCTGATTTTCAATTGAAAAACGAGATAATAATGATGAAGATGATGATGATAAAAAATAATTTATAATTAAATGTTCTCAAGTAACTATACAAGGAATAAAGAATTGTTTTCTGTCTTTTTTTTATTCAGGGGATTTCCCCAACAACTTAACATTCAAATTTGTTTAAAGCTAACTCCACACTTCTCTTCCTTTCCCCGGTGGAAAACGAAAAGACAAAAAACAAAAAAAACTTGAAGCCCACGTAGAGAAAAAGATGGCGACGCAGACGACGACCCAAACTCGCTTGTCAAGATGTGTGATCAGTCGCCGCAGAGAGCGAGACAAGGCAGAGGTGGCTGAAAGACGACAGAACACAGAATGGCATCAGCGCGCGCTGCTAATGCATTCAGCATGCCACCGTATCCAACAACAAGGCAGAATATCACACAGCTCACTTCACAAGACATCCCCACAACAACAACAACAACAGACGCATAAACGCGCGCGCGCGTGCGCTCGCCGAGGCGCAGTCATGCAGCCGCACACAGGCATTCACACATGCATAAATATCGGCGCGCTGCACGTTTTAAAACCAACCATGAGGAACAAGAATTTGAAAGCAAACAAACAAGTCAGAATGTAAGCAACTTGTATGAGACTTTGTGACAGAAAAAGAAGAAAAAAATATAAATGAAAAATGAAATAACAGCTTTCGTTTCATGGGAAGACAAAGAGTTAAAAAGGACAAAAAAAAATTCCTGGCAGAATCTAGCGTAAGTGTGAGCTACGTCAAAGACAATGGTGAGCGCTGAGCTAAAAATAGAGTGTGGTCAAACGGCAGTGGCGCTTTGGCGGGAGTGGTCAGCTCTGTGTGATAGAGCGGCCTTCGCAGTCGGCCACATATTGAGAGCAGAGGCACTCTGCCAAAGCTTGTAGATTCACAGCAGTAATTTAATATTTGTTTGTCTCTATTATTTCATTCTTCCCCTTTCTCCTTGTCCCTCTCTCTCGCTCTTGCTTATGAGGCTTAAGTAACAGTATGCTTTATCAGATTACTGGGTCTGAGGTCTCTTTCAAACCTCACTTTGCCATCTTGATGTTGTGCAGCTGTGCAGACTCTTTAATCACACGCTATCTTTTTTCACTCACCCTCTCCTCCCTTCTCCTAGTCCTCCCTCCTCCCTTAACATATGTTAATTGGCTGCTTTCTGTGACAAATTACGAGCGCTCACTTTGATGAGGTCGGTTTGTGATGGTGCTGGGAGTGGAGTACAGTGGAACAGCCAGACCCTCACCAGTTCCCCCTTAACCACTCCAAAAAGGAGCGCGGCACCCAGCCGATGACTAATGAGAGGCTTGGACTGGGTCTGGCCTGGCTCGAGCCTTGGTGGGGCCACTCCCCTAAACAGAGGCTGATCTGTAGGTACCGTATGCCGCCACACGCCCTCCACACTCCATACAACCTTTTGCCTCATGCACCCCACCGCCACCACCCTTCCCCTGGGAACTGTAACGCTCTGTGAGAGCAGAAGAGTTCAGGCTGTGTGGTGGAAAAGACTTGCGTTACGCAGTTGTGCACGTTACATGTTATATATATGTATGTATTGTTTCTCTTTTCTTTATGAGGCTGGACACATTTTCAGTGCTTTGTTTCGCTTTTGCGTTTACGGCTTTCTTTACGTTCGAGGCTTAAAACAAAAGCCCAGTAGTAGCATAAATTATAGATGCGGCACATACAGCTTGTGTCTCAGGTTTACATTGAGCGGCATGTGTGTGTGTGTGTGTGTGTGTGTGTCTGTGGTGAAAAGGCAGTGCCTGGAAACATTAAACCAGCCATGCTTAAACAAACACTTACAATGGAACAATCTCTGTTTAATGATGCTCAGCATCAACAGGGAAACAATGCTCACCAATAATCAGCACAATCAGCTTGCGGTAACAAAAAGAAAGAAAGAAAGAAAAAAATGACATCATCCAAGTAGTGTGTTCTGTATTCTTTTTTTTTTGTGTGTGTGTTCTTAAGTGTTGTTAGTGGTAGGGTGTAATAATGTGGCTGTCTCCTGCCAGTCTGTCATGCAGTTTCGTGTTCTCGGTCTCTTTTTCTACCTCTGTCTCTCATTCTTACTCACTCTTTTTCTCCCTACTTTATGATCTAGGTTACTTGGTTTCCTAGCAGAGCACAGGGACCGGAGGAAGAGAAAAAGAAAAAAGAAAAACAGAAGGTCGAATCTATGAAGGACATGCTTGTTGAAGTGTGCAACCTTCTACTTCTCTGCAAATTACCCACACACTGTGCATAGAGTCAAAGCGGAGCTGTGGCTCCCATTTCAGCTCCGCAAGGCTGTGACCATGACATGTAACGCTGCTGGGAGCATCGCAGCTACGGGAGAGGTGCCGATGTACCGTCAGCTCCGGCGCTCGTTCGTCGCGGAGGACAAAAATATAATCGTTTTATATAATGGTATCGTTGTGGACTCTAAATTTGCTGATGAAGTGAGAAAAGGAAAAATAGTAAATTCCACAACTTCCTCATAGGTCTGCCTGTCTGTACATGCTGACTTAGTTCCAACAACCTCAAAAAGGGAAATTGTTCTATTTATCTCTTCCCATCAACAAAATGCAAAAGAGATAACAGCCCATAAGCGACTTCTCATTGCCATAGCTACCAAACTGAAGCACACACACACACACACACATATATATTTATATATATATATATGTAGACACAAACAAACTGGGTGACAGTATGAAGTTGGTGAACAAAAACTGCACTTGGCCCCTTGCAGTTGCGTGAGGGTTAGCCATGTTAGCATTAGCCTGAAGGCCTTAATTGAGGCCAGGAGGGAGCATTTAATAATTGCTGTCACAAGATCAAATTTAATTCTCCTCTCTTCACAGCCACCACTGCTGTAGGGTAGAGTGAAACAAATTGTCATCAGAGATTTCTAAATGAACAAAGCTTTTAATTAGGGTGATTAGAATACTGTGGCATAGAGGAAGACTAAAGGGTGGGGGGTGTGATGAAATCATCAGTGGATTGTCTTCACCGTGATGTGTGGCTTTGATACAGTGCGGGGTGAAGAGTTGGGGCACGCGACTGCTATGGGAAGTTGTCTGTATCTTATAAGTCAGCAACTCGTTTCGCCCTAGAAATTATATCCTATTGGAGCAAATTCTTTTATCGCTTTCAATGTGGAGCGAATTAAATCTAGCAGTTCAAGAGCTGTATTTTTTAATTTGTGCTGCAAGAGCTCCTAACCGGCGCTGACATTTTTTCTGTTCAACCAGATCGATACGTTTTGCTAGTATCTAAAAACACACATAAAAAATTATTAATGTAATATTTCCTCAATTAAAAGAGGATGCTCTATTTAAAGCCGTGCCTCTGTGTCTGCTGAGCGGGCACCGCCGCAGACAGGAACAAAGGCCGAACCCAGAATGTTGGCCGGCCGTCTCTCACCTTAATCTTGTTGCATGTTCACAATAAAAGCCTCAGTTAAACAAAGTAAATAAATAATAGGTTGTTTCTATTAAAAGAACTTTTAATTTGAAATGGCTGCATGATGTGTTTAAAATTAAGCTGGCTGCTCTGTGTCGTATACAGTTCAGCTACAGCTGTTGTGTGAGTGTTTTAGGTCCCTTGGTTGATGACCGTCTCCGTGTTGGTAGAGATAAGCGAGTGCCAAGTACTCAACTGTTTTTCTGAGTTTTATCCAGAATGAGTCACTGTCCTCTAACAGACTGATGAAGTAACTTTAACGTAGTCAAGGGAAACGAAGGTTTGTCTCTATAACAAGCCTGCTTCAGACAAAGACCTGTTACATTCTGCGGCTGAGATAAATAAAGGAACTGGGTTAACTTTCAAATCTTTACTGACATGTCCAGCCAAACAGACACTATTTCTTTCTTATGATTGGGGCTAAATTTTCTTCAAAATGTATTCACTATTAGAAATTACTTGTATATATAAACCTCAATCCTAGGAGACAGGGTTGGAGTAAGCATAGCCCCTACAGTAATGAGGCCTTAGCTTCAGTTTGAAACCTCTTGACTCAAAACACACATACACACACTTTCTGCCCTTCTCCCCTCCCCTCCAACTGGAGAACATTGCTAACATCCCGAGACATTGTCATACTCGGCAGAGTACATAATTGGGTGAATATGTCAGTGCTTTGTGTTCTTAGTGACATGACTCCCGGCTGTTCCTGTGGGGGGCTGGGTGTGCTCACTAAAGGGTTTCTACTGCAATTTTGTTACATTTGGCTTATTGTTCATTATGGTTTTGCTTGTATTCTTCTAAATCCAGATAAGCATGTAACTCCTGATCCGTGCACGCAGACCTTGTCCTGTGATGTGACAGTGTGGTCATTTAAGCACGTGTGTGCATTAATTTTCTGTTCCTGTACCTTTGGTGTCAGCAGTTGGTCGCACCTGGGTCCTTCGGTAAACGTGGAAACATGCGAGTTGAGACAGTGGTTAATGCTGACTGAAGGGTGAGAGAGGGGGAGAGAGAGATGAAGAAGAAGTGAAAGAAACTGTGGTGGTGATGATAAAGTGAAACCTAGTGAAGTTATTTGTGTTTAAACATCAGATGTGTGTATCGCCACAATCAGCACCACTTCCATATTCAAAACCATTTTGATACCTCTAATTTCAGCCTCTCACACTGTACACTGATCTGTCGGGTACTTTGTCACCTCTGTTAAGCTAATCGTTCTTTTTTTTTTAAATATATAACTTCTATCTATGCATTATGCTTTAATTCAGCCATTGTCACTTCTTATGCTCGAGCCATGGAAAGACTGAATGTACGAAATGGTGATTCACTCCAGTCTTTCCGGGGCCTCTCCAAAATGTGGCTTGCCTATGCTTCTGCTTTTTCTTCTCTTCTCCTTTTTTCACTGATACCATTTTTTCCAGTTTGGTTCAAGAGTATGTTTGTGGCGAGCCGCGGTCCTCAAAATGTATTTATATATCTCTCATGTTCGTAAGTCACAGTCACAAAAAACAAAAAGCTGCAGAGAATTGAGCCACAACAGCCAGTCCTTCTCCCTGTTGTTGTCGAGCTAGCTTTACCTAGCTTTAGCGTGGGCATGTTTGCTCATCTACCTTTGGCCTAGCAGCTGCTGCTTACAGCCCTTGGCCTCCTTTCAAACAGAGGGGTTGACGCATCGTGTCAAATCATTTTGTCCTTGGGGCAGGCAGCATTAGGTTATGGAAAGATGGCTCTCACCTGTCTCCATACTGGCTCTGACGGATGGCTACCTATCTGCGTTGCAGCTCTGATGGCCCAAGGCCTGCATTTCCTGGTGCTGAGTGAGACGTACAGCTGCCCAAACGAAGGGCAGACCTCTGTACACTGTCGCCTCCATTTCTATTCACTCATCATATCAATGTGATACTTTAAAATTTTAGAAAAATGCAAAAGTGATTATATAGACACATTACTTGTGGGAGCGTCCGTAAACGCTTTCACAATTAAACGTAAATTAAATGTCTGTAAGCTTTCTTGTAGTTTACACGAAAAACAGACACATCATCATTTATGCATTAGTCCTCCAATTCACATTTACTCTCTAAATTATTTTATAATCCTAATGCCTTAATTTAATTTGAAAATGTTTGGTAAAGTTTGCTGCTGTGATGAAAGCCACAGCAAAGTAAACAGAGAATGAATAAAGAAGAAGAATGACGTTCACGGCATCAAGGTACTTTTCTTCATGGGGATATTTTGACACTCCCCTCACAGGTATGCATTTACCACAAAAGATGCTCAGATGTGTTCAAAAGTAAAAAAATAAATAAAAGTTTAGGGGGGTGTGCAACCAAGAACAACTAAAAATGCACTCATAACAAACCTGACAAATTCTTTTGTTCAAAAATGTTGAAACCAGTGAGTGTTTTCGTCTGATGCGTCACAGAAAGGTTATGATTTCAACATTTATCTTTTTGCCTTTTGCTTTGATTCATGAGTTCCTGCATAACCCCCCACCCTACCCCGCCCCCACACGCCTTCAAGATATGTCATAGCCTTACAAAACCAAGAGACACGTTTTGAGGAACTAGAAGTAACTGAGGCCTGAAGTATTTCGTATTGAGAAAAACATGTTCATTTGTCCTCATTGTCGACCTCTGGAAATGAGAGGGGAGCGTAGCAGTTGAGTTTTGAACCCTAATTCTTACCCTGCGATTTGGGGAAGGAAAGACCTTCAGCACCTTTGATTGTCTATGTCTGCTGATGTCACATCCTTCCCCCTCCCCGCGTATCTGTTTACTTCCCGTCTTTCCGTCGTTCAAGACCAGGCAGTGCTGCTGTTGTAAAAATCAGTTTGAAGTTTGAAATTCAGGTATGAAGTTTTAAGTTAAAGCAGGGTTGGTAAGGAATTGAGACCTTGAGGACTTATTAAAATATATTTATAAATATTTATTTACTTTGTTCTATAATGTCTCTCACACTATAAGTTGCTGGGAGAGTGTCTAAAACTTGTGCCAATCAGAGACTACTGGCTCACTTTGCTCCTCATCAATAGACGGGTGTCTCAGTTCTAAGGCACCTAGAGATTGAAAATAGAATACATGAGAAAGCGTCCCTGTCTCGGTAATGATACAACTAAACCATGATCTAATAGAGAGAGACAGGTGAAGACATATCCTCCAACACACATATACGTGCACACTTACACAGCAGCCTCTCAGTTTCAAGTTTAGCTCGAATGCTCACTGGGAAAAAAAAGAAGAAAAAAAAAAAAGGAATGAACACATTATAAGATGATCCACCGCTATCACTCTAATCCCCAGATGTACATGTTGCTAATCTCTTTAGCTGCTAACATGTTAAATTAGCCCTAATATCTGCTGAGATTCAAAACCATAGAGGCCCACCTACGTGTGGGCTACCGCCCAGGTTTAGGTCACTCGCCTCCCCCTTCACTCAAAAAAAGATACAGACTCTGGAGGGAGGGAGGGGGGGTGGCAGTGATAGCCATTCGTCACCCTGCCTATCTTGCTCTGACAGATGGGGAGTGTGGCGTGCCACATAGAGGAGTCACTGCCTGTAATGACATTAGAGGCACAATGAGACCTGATACACATTTTTTTTCCATCCTGCCTAGCCATCAACTTGCTCCTTTGCTTGATTCTTCCCCGCCTCTCATTTCTGCTGCTGTTATGCCTTCTTCTCGCCTTACAGAAGATAAAGTGTTGTCTGCTGCTATTTCCAAATCAAAAGTACAAATGCACAAAGTGCACATTTAACATGCAAACATGCACATAGCTGCAGCAAAAACACAAGAAAGAAACCTCCGAAAAATCTACACTGAAAAAATGAAAAACAGTTTCTGAGCCAAAGAGTTTCCTACATAACAGAAAAACTCGCGTACAAATCGAGCACTGCGAGTGTGTACTACTGACGTTGAGATTGTTTTGTGTAAAATGGTATTAAAACATTTTTTTTCTATCCTCGTCTTCCAGGAAATGGGAGTTTATTTAAAAATGAGAGCGTTTATTTAAATGTACCATACACCTCCTAAAAGGTTTACTTACTGCAGTGTAAGATGTTATTTCAAATTCTCACAACCACATTTCCCATGAGGGACGGAGGACACTGGCATTGCACTTGTGCACACAGTTCATTTACAGTTGCCCCAGTTTTGTTTTTACGTTTCCCACAGAAATTCTCTGAATGCAGAAATAATCTCAACAGATGGTTGTGCACAACTTTAGTTCTTGGAAGTGGATCGTGTGTTCATTTCTCCTTATTTATTGCCACGTCCATCCACCTCATTCACAGAAAAAGGGGGGAAAAAAAACACAAACTGAAACTGTCTTTCAAAATGATGAATTAGCCCTGAGCATGAGTTAAAGTAAAGTTCCTGTTTTTTGTTGCCCCCTGATTCAAAGAAGTCAGTGTATGTCCTCAATAACAAAGCCACATTAACAAGCACCCTACAGACGTCTATTAGAATGTGAAAAAGTGCCATGTGCTGTATATTAGTTTTTAGTGACTAAACACTTGGGAGAGGCGACCTAGAATCAAGCCTTGTGGTGCACTGAGTGTATATGTTCTCATTGTCCTCTCAGCTACACTTCTGAGACACAGAGAGAAAATGCTCATTAGATCTATGTGCTGAATTGCTCCTCTCTCTCCATCTCTCCCATCCTCCCCCAACCTTCATATCTCCCTCTCTGGCTCTCTCCCTCTCTCTCTCTCTCTCCATCCGTCTGCTTAACAGATGGGAGGGTCGTGGGCACAGCTCTTCCCCTCCCCCTGGAGAGGCCTGGTGCCTGTTCAAAAGATCCCTCTTTATGCTTCTCTCCATTTCTCTGTTTTTCTCCCAGCGCTCTTCTTCTCTTTTTATTGTCACCTTTAAAGCTCGAAGATACGATAAAACCGGCAGAGGCATAACCGTCGTCCTTCAGCACGCTCGATGCCGGCGTGCCCTCTGACCTTAGCATTTGCCCACCCCGGCCTCCTTCCAGTTACCACACATTAGTGTGAATACAGGCATACCGCTAGTCAACAAGTCTACAGAGTATAACGGAGCTCTTTTGTTTATTCTTCATCTCCCACAGATTCATTCCCTCCTTGCCTGCTTCGGGATTAGTAAATTGGCTTAATGTGCAAGTTTGCTAGGTTGGTTTTTTTTTCTGCTGTCTTGCACCACGTGTCTTCATTTTTTTGTTTTGTTTCTTTCTCATCCGCTTTGCCCTGTCAAGGTCAGATGTCAGTGTCGCTGCCTTGCAAGACATTCCTGCCAAGGACAACTGTGCTGTGCCACTTGACCACGTTCACTAAGCAGTGCTTATTTCCTGCTTTCCCCTCCACTTCACTGTCTTGGCGTCACGAGGCTAAATTGGATTTAGTGATTCACTGCTAATCTGTTAAGTTAACCGATGATCTCTACGGCGCTGGGGAAGGGAACGCAATGGGGAAGTGGGCACTTGTTCTTTTTTTTGTTTTGTTTTTTGTTTTTTTTACCCAGGAGCTGCCTGGCACCCATAAGGGACGGGGGTGGGTGTGAGGAAAAGTGAGGGGTGGTGGCAGGAGTGGGGAGGGAAAGTGGGGGGGGGGGGCAACTTGAGTTGTTGTTGTTGTTGTGTAGGAGGAGGTAAAGGAAGCAGGAAAAAGATGGGATGGGGAAGGAGGCTGGGTGAAGTTAAGAGGCACCAACATGGGGGTAAGCAGCAGCAGAGCTTCACCTCAGGGAGCGTTGGCTGGTACTCAGAGCCAAAAGCGGGGATTAAATGTTCAGGACACGGGCTTAATCTTAGTGTTAATGTTACGTAAGGCCTAAGGTGTTGCCCCAGCGGGTGTTGACATTGAGAGGTTCAACTCTACTCAGCGTGCTGTGGGAGGAACACGGAGGAGGTGCAGGCCAGGAGGCAGGGATCATGAAGGTAACGCCTCCTTGTTTGGAGCGATGCCCGGGCTGGGTAGTGTTGAGTACAAAGACTGGGAGGGGATGATGCTGTCAGCCTGTGATTGAGGTACGCTGGCTTGATTGATATCCTTGTCTGGCTGTCTTGTGCCAAGCGCCTTAGTGTTGGCTTGTAATCCTAGTTTGTCTGACAACATCCTTTTTTGTTTTCTTCCACAGGGCAGCTCTTTGTGTGTCTGTCTACGGATGGGTGTGTTTGCACAGAGCAATGCTAAAATGTTTTGGATAGCCTCTTCAGAGCTGCCACAGAGTTATTTTAGATCTTGTTATTATTATGATGGTGCAGTCCGGCTGTTGTCCTAACTGCCAAATGACGCATTTATGTTCGTATCTCAGTTCTTCCATGAGTGGGTGTATTCCAAACCATCATCTCAGGAAGTTTTTTGTCATGCATTTCATTATTGTTGAGACTGTATTGTCTCACTTTTTTCAGTTTTTGTGTGATGGACATTTTTGGCAGGCAATCTTATAAAATCCATAAAAATCAATGCAATGCTGTTTCTTTAATACAATGTAATATACTTACTAAATCCGTGTTTCGCATACATACACTGAGAAGGCCTTAATTATAATGCAGGATTCTAAATTTTGAGTCGTGAATAAAGCACAGAGCCTGCATTTCATGCTGCAAATGGAAAAGATAGCTACAGCCTTGCTTGCGCTACAGGCCTTGGTCTGTCATTAAGAGCCACTGCATCCCTGGATGTCTCTATTATGAGTTTTCATTATCAATGTCCTACTCTCTAGCACAAAAAGGTCAAGTGCATAGCAATGTGCTGCATTCACCTGAGGGGTTCATATCTTTCTTGTGCTTCCTCATGCATGTTACTCAATAAATACATGGATTCAGGTTAGCAGGAGGTAAAAAAAAAAAAAAAGGAAAGGAAGTGCATTACAATGTGCAGGTATGTGTGCAGGAGTGCGCAAAGGAGAGAATATGAGAGAGTGAGGAAAAGAGCAAGGGTGTTTGAGAAAAAGGAGAGAGAGAGAGAATGATAGAGAAAGAGACTGAGACTGACATGTCTTTTGGTGAAGCGGTGTCGTCTTCCACATCAATGTCTGATGCTTGTGCTGCCAGGTGCCGGAAATCTGGTTCAGAAAGGAGAGAAGAGAGAAGAAGGGGAAAGTAGAGAAAAAAAGGCAGGGTAGATGGAGGATTTTTTTTTTTTTTTTCATGTGACGGCGTTGACAGCTCCCCTGCATTGCACTGAGCTTAAATAATGGGATGCTCATTTGCATAACGAGGGACGTTATCACCTCTACTGTCAAAAGAAAACACAACAACAGTTCTTCTGCTCCTCCCTGAGATAGATTGGGTTGGCCTACTTTAGCACTCTGGAGAGATGCACTGGAGCTCTGGCTTAGCCAAGCTCACACAAGAGCACACAGTTATGCGCACGCACACACACAGATGTACATGCACACGTGTACACACACACGCAGTCACTCAGTCATGCAAACTTTTCGGAGCGCAACTCTGCTCTTCCGCCCATTCAGTCCAGCGCTTCAGCTGCTGGCCTGCACCTCTGGAACACAGGTACACACACATTAAACTGTGCACGCGTTTATTGGCTACTCAGATATCTTCTGGACATGCAAGGTTTTTTTTCTCCAAGAAACCATCGTGTATCAAACTGTTAAGTTGCCACATTTTACTTATTTTTACAAAGGCTTTGTTTTACCAGAACATGGCAGCACTCTTAGGTCCTCGTTTTTTACATCTGTATACTATCCTAGCATATCGCATCTGCCATTTTGGAGATGAGCTGCAGATAGAGTAGAAAAAAGTTGCGGCTGGCAGCTCCACTGTCAATACAGTGCAGTTTCATGGGAAGAAACAAAATGTATTTCTCAGTGTGGAGGTAATGTTACAGTGTTGGTGATTAGAGCGTTTAAGTTAGCGGCACTTCCAAAACACTGTCAAACTCTCTGTGAACGAGGCGAGATCCTGACAGTGCTGTCTCCTCTCATAGTCGGTGCCTAGGAAGAAAAAAAAATGCAAAAACTGATTTGCATGATATCGACAGTGAAAAACACAGCGGTTCTCACAACATTGTTGACAGATTCTTTGTCTTTCTTCACCCTCCCTTGTGGCTGCCACGATGCCACTTTTATTATTTTTTTTTCCCTCTCAGTATTTTGCCATATTTCATTTCATTTAATGCTTATTCTCCCCGACCCCTCCCTTCTGTCTTGCAGGTACAGATGCTGGAATCTTTGAGTTGATTGAAACAAATAGAAAGCAGGAAAAAAAAAAAGAAGAAAAGACAAAGCAAAGGAAGAGCGGAAACGTGAAGAGAAACGGGAGAGAGAGAAGAGAAGAAGAAAGAGAAGAGAGAAGAAAGCTTGAAGTTCTTTAGAAAGAGGAGAGAAAGAAAGAGACGGGGACGATGGGGAGGAAAAAGATTCAGATCACGCGGATTATGGATGAACGCAACAGACAGGTAAGTCCCGGGGGGATGGGAGGATGGATGAGTATGAGGATGGGGGAGAAAAGGGTGGAGGAGGGAGGAAGGAGAAACACCCTACACCCCATATAGCTCTTAACAATGAAGGCTTCTGGGAGTCTGGGCAATATGCGAGCTGGGAGACAGAGCAGTCCTTGCAGGGAAAGTACAGATATTGCTTTTGGTGGAGGAGTTCCATCGGCTTAGAATAGCAATGTTTGTTTCCCTTCAATCTAACAATCCAGTGTGAGGACACGAGGAGTGTACAGTGTTTCCTAAAATGGATTTTGCTTTAAAACTGTTGGGATTTTTAAAGCACATTCTGCATATCACAGAGAAGTCTGAGGGGTGCAGCCTACGCTCAACTGAAGCACCCTTCACACACCCAAGCCCTCACACCATGCCACCCTGTTTAGCTCCCTGCCAGTGGAATATTACCGGGCAGAGGGTGGTACCACCAGTGAGGCAGGGTGGAGGAAAATATAAACAAACAACCAAACAGAGGGTTTGGGATGGTCTGAAATGACACACTGGGACGCAAACACTGAAATGCTATTTTTCTCGAGCTAAATCAGTAACAGTGGAAGTGCTGTAGCTTTCCTCTGCTTAGAATAATACACATTAATTTAAAACAAAATGTCAACAACCAATGTTAAGAGTCAAAGAATCCTCTTAACGACAGCTGGCATCACTTGAGACTTGGGATAATAAATTGTGGACACTACTGTCTCAGGCAGGAGACAGAGCTCTCTCACTGCCCTTGAGGCCCACAATCGATCACTTCCTGTGGCATAGCTGACCACTGACACTTTGTCAGCTTCCTGGCAGCCCAATTGGATCCATACGTTGCTAATGTGCCCCCCGGATCACAGGTCAAACACACACACACACCAGCACACACACAGTTCTGAACACAATCTGTTTCAATGCTGCTTGAGACTTCTACACCGCGTGACATTCTTAATAATATTTCTGAGCCATTTCACAATGTGCTTTTATCAAACACAGTCATATGTGGCCAGAGCAAAGGCTCTGTGAATTGATTGGAGTGTGCCGGGGGAGTAATTGAAGTAGATGTTGGCCCTTGTCGTGACTAAGCTCAAGTGTGTTTGCAAGAAACAAGAAGATAATAGGAAGTGTGTAAGAAAGTTTGCGTGTTGGACTCGAAGAAGGTCACATCAGAAATGTTGTTTCTCAGAATCACAGATGCAGCATAAAAAGAAAGAGTGTAACCAAGAGTCATGTATAGAGACAGTTTTTGAAAAGTATGGAGGATGTGAGATGGTATATCTTTGTTTGTTATTGAGAGAGCCAGACGGACAGACAGGCAGAGAAACAAAGAAAGAGCAAGGAAGAGGTCACAGAGTTTTAGATGAGGACTAAAACTATCGTGTTTCAGCAGCACCCACACTTCCTCCTTGCTGTTATCTCAGCCCTCCTCTCTTATCCCACCTAAGAATGGGCCCGGGCTCTTCGACTCCTGAGGAAAAGGAGAGAAAGAGGGAGACAGGAAGGACACCTGAGGGAAATCGATGCCTGAGATATCCGGGCTTCACTTACAGGGAGAGAAGAAGGAGGCAGGAGAAGAGACTGAGGAGAGAGAAAGGGTTCATTGGGAAAAGAAAATCAATATATCGCAGGATTTTGTTGTTTTGATCCTTAAAACCATAGAGTGCTCGTTGATATTATGTACTCGTTGTTGCTTTTAAGCGATTTTGATTCGTCCTGATATTATATCATCGAGTCATGTGGAAAGCACCACATGTTCTGTGGAGCATAATGTCATAAAACCTACAGCCTAAAATAAAAATGACATCACCGTGTTTTGAAGAGGCGGATATCACAAGACAGGGACAGAGACAGACACAGAAACTTAAATTTTCTTTTTTAAAGAAAAAAAACCAGAAGCTTAAGCTTTACATATTTTCACTTCCTTTTTGAGGAAATGTCCCAGAGCCTGAGCCAAATAAACACCAGAGGACTTTTTGCAGTGTTGCTTTTGACCTCACATTCTTCACATACTTTCAGTGTTTTACGTGTTTCTGAAAGCCCTTCTACAGCCTTAGCAGGTTACGATCTTCTTTGAATATTGTTATAAAATAAAATATATTGTTATTTTCCATAATATTCATTTCCAAAAGTTTTGGGAGTTGCATAAAAAACAAAACAGGATATGGCGCAATTCCTGCATTGTCCTTCAATACAATATATAGAGAGACTGTAACATTTCCTTGGTTATGACACTCTTTCTAACGCAGCCCTCTTTGGAGTGGCACCACTCTGTGTAGCTGTCAACGCTACCTTTCCACCTACAGGGCTTTAGTGCCTCCTCACCCCTGCCCTCCATGCAGCTGCACCATCATATTGGGCACAGGGCCTGGCTCTCTCTGGGCGGCCACTTTGGGCTGCCACCTCCAGGCCCCGAAACACTTCCCAAGAGCAGTGGCAGAGGGGCCAGGCCTCCCTGGCGTTGACTGGCTGCCCGGAGTGCTGGACAGTGGGTAGCAGTGTGTGAGCCCTGGCTCCAAGCCGCCCGACCACTCAGACCCTCTCCTAGCCTCGGGCACATGAAAGAACCCCCTGTGTCATAAACTCATGGGCTGTTCACAAAGAGCAGACTCTTGAGCCAGCTTGCAAACGCACACAGATGGGCAGGCGCACACAAGTTAAACGTACAGGTGTGCGCACGCGCCCGCACGCGTCGATACCGTGGGCGTAGACCGATCGTAGCACACACCTTAGACGGTTCATTTGGAGCCTTTGTTAACGCAGCAGTGACAAACGCATATGTGTATGCACATGTACACATCTAAAAACACATCTATCTCTCTGGAGCCCGTGTTGTGCATCGACTAATTTGCTGCAATTGGCTCTAATTAGTGTTACCTCTCCAGCCAGTCTGCTCAGTGGGCTTAATTTAGGATGACTTGTTTGTGTGAATCATTGTGTTTGTGTGTGTGCGTCTTTGTGTCGGACATATGGGTTTCATGGGGGAAGGGACCCGAGGCCAAAGGTTAAACATGTATCAGGTCATCAGTGACAGGAAGTAAAACATGAGGATCTCCCAACTCCCCCAAACAACAGCCATACCAGCACACACTCGGCCAAAAGAAGCTTTAAAAATGCTGTGACTTTGTTTTTTGGTGTGTTTTAAAAAAAATTTTCTCTCTGGTGAAGAGAGCCACGTTAACTGCACCGCTGTCGCTGTAGTAAGAGGGTCTTTTTGTTTCTACGACAAAGCGTTCTTCCCTCCAATCAACAGTACCGGGGTGAGAAAATGTGCGAGTGACATTAACAGCAGGAAAATAATGAGGCCCACAGGGTAGCTCCTCACCCCTGCACCCCTCCTCTAATTCCCTGTTTCCCACCTTTTACCATCTCGTTCATTTACCACACCGAGTGGCACTCCTTTCTATTGTATGTTCAGCTAACCTGTGGGCTCGCTAAGCTCTCACCTTCACTTTGTTTCCCCCATTTTTTCCGCTCTTTTTTTTTTTTGTCTCATCCGCCAGTTCGTCACTTCACTCTAACCACTCTCCCCACTACAAAGCATCAATGTTATAGCTTTCAATAGTTCCTTTCCTTTGTGTGCGCTGGAATTCATCCCTTTTTGATCTATTAAAAGAAATCTGTGTATTAATGAAAGCATATTTTGCTGGATAAGTAAAAAAAATTAAAAATAGAGGGCATACCATAAAAAGTTTGTTGCTAATGACACCAGCCTTTTTATTTGGCCTTGGTTTTATTCATTTTTTTTTTCATCTATAACTTTCAGATGAGCTCGTAATCTGCAGATCATTTGCACTCTCACCAAAATGTTCTCATGTATTAATAAAAAAAAATAAAAAATGGGGTAATGTGGTTTTCTTCCGAACTGATTACCGGAACAATCAGACACACATGTAGATAAAGTGAAATGAGTTTAAACCAATTAGTTCCTTGTTTTTACTTATTTTCCTATTGCGAAAATCTGCTAAAAGTAAAAATAGCATCCCTTGCATAAAGTATACAGCCTCGGCCTCAGTGCCACACTGACAGTTTATACCCTTCAAATGGATGACAGCAAAGTTATTTTTGTCTTTCTGACCACTAACTTGGGCCTTGCAAATGTGACATCCCCTTTTTTTAGTCAGCGGGTATATCCTTTTCCAGTTGCGGTTTTTCAGCATAAACAAGAACATGCTGAGATGTAATTACTTGCTCGGCTAAGAAAAACAATCTAAACTGGCGTGGACTTGAAGACATCTATGGTTGTACCTGCCATTATTAAGCTATCACCATTAACTTTCACACGCAATTTTTTAACTAACGTGGGATTAAGATACAAAACGTTTGGACCACACTCTCTCCTGCTCTTCAGTGTACAGTGCACCCTGTGATAGGATGACGAGTGGGGTTTTTGAGGAGAGAGAAGAGCACGGCATATATTAGAGGTGGGACAAAGCCTCTTTTGTCGTAATGCCTCTCTTAACAGCGTCTTGGCTGTGAGGCAAAGTTCAAGCCAAGGTCTTCGGCTCCTCTTATTCCTTTTGCGTAAGCTCGTGTCTTCCTGCTCGGCCCCTGACAATGGGATAAGTGTTTGTTTCAAGTCAAATCTCGCTGCTCCATAGGTGACTGACATCTATGTGTGTGTGTGTGCATGTGTGTGTCTTCACATGGCCATGTTTGGTTTGCTAACCAGCAGTTTTTTGGTGCCTGTCTCCCCACTCCTCCTCTTCCTTCGCCTCCTCCTCCCCCAGGGAAGCAGGCAGGAGGTGGGAAGCAGAAGCGAAGCCATTGTGAAGGGGAAGCCACTGGCCTCTTCCTGTTATGAGAGGAAATGCATACAAATGTGCTTCCTGTGCGTCCGCCCCCTCTTTTCTCCTCCGTCTTTCCCCTCGTCTTTCTCTCACCCATGTGGCAGAGATTCAGCCTCTCTCCCCTCCTTTCTCTGTGTCCCTCTGCTTTTCCTGGGTGTTTCTCTCCATGTGCGCCAGATCAAATGCAGCAAGCGGAGAAGAAATTATTAAATTTTTATACAGTAGTTTGAATTACATTTTTTTTTGTTTTTTTTCACCAGTCATTTTCTGGTGATAGCACACCAACTCACAAGCTGACAGAAATAAAGAAAGAAAAACAAAAACAAATTAACTCAAATTTGTTCAATAAAAATTTACAAAAGAGAGACTTTAACAGGGCAGCTAATGGTAACGCAGCTGAGTGGTTGCTGGGTTGTCTGTTTGTGTGTGTGCATTAGTCTAAAGCTCTCCTGGGATGGGGTTTGTGGAGGAGGATAGGGGTGAGTGAATAAGATGTGTGTTGCAGCGAGTGTACAGTTTACGAATAGTTTAGTTCATGTAAATAAATGCCCAGAGTAGTACTTAATAATTGTTTGTAGATGCTGTGGAAGTGTGGGGATGATTTAGTGTCCTTCACAGGGTCTTTTGAAGGTAGTCGTTGCCAAGATCTCTTCTATAACTGAGTAATCTCTTAGGAGCTTAAGCTTGTTGAAGTAACATTTGGACTTTCTGATACTTGCGAGGTTCCCCTGCACATGCATTCATTCAACCTTTGCAAGGTTCAGGCCAAACTTCCTAATTCTGTCTTTTTTTTTTATTGAAGAATGAAAATCAGAAAGCATAACGTTGAGACATCACTGAGATTTGAGTTCTGATAAACTCGTTTTTTGCATATTTTATGGGAAGAATTTATGTGTCAGGGTTAGAATTTAAATATGGTTAGACGAGCATGCCAAGACATCTGTAAAGTAATGTGTCCCATTCCAATAAGTTTAGGTCTTTACCTTTAACGATGACCAAAAATAGTCAACGCATTTTTCCTGCGTACTTGTATGTGTGCTTTTATGTGTGTGAAGATAGGTTTCACACTCTTGTTACCAATATACTGTGAAAAGACACAGTTGGGTTCACACTCACACACTCGCACTGTTCCCTTTTACCAGCATGCACGGCACTGTAATGTCATTCTCTCTGTTATTAACATAGTGATGTGACTAACAGCACCCACTGACCAAGGAAACAAAGATTACACCCACACTGACATATGGGTGGTTTACAAAATGTTTTGTGTTTTAACAACAAAGACAGAGGACTCATTCAGTAAAAGAAATGTATCAGATTTCAGATTCATCCATTTGCATGTATAGCAAATGTAAATGTTTATGTTTTTTTGAAAGTGATGATTTGTTCAGTCCCTACAAACTTAGAAATAGTAACACAAGGTAAGGTACATTAGTGTTTGGGTTACAAATTAAGCTTATTGTCCTGATCCTTATGAATATAGCATGTAAGTGTTTAAATATTGCAAAACTTCATCTTTTTTATCAAGTTTCTTCAAAAGACTGTAGACCAACGACACCTCACATGGATTTAGTTTTAAGAACTTGGAAAACAGGTTCATAGTACCTGTTAACCGCTTCTGTTTGGGCCTAGTGAGATGTTTTAAGCCTGCACAGAAAAGACTGGAGGTGACATAAGCAAATTGGACGTTGATGGGCTAAAAGTATTGCAAGATGACATCATATGATGCCAGGAAGTCACAACAGAGTTATCTTGAAAAGTCAACTATTGAGCTTCAAAACCTGCATTGATGCGGTGCAAATCAGCATGTCCTCCATGCCTTGTAAGATCTTTGCGGACTTTAAGCATTCACTCTGTTTACTTGCGTGCATTTCTCTTATATTCGTGGATGTATGCACACAGCGTAGTAGTATGTGTTTTAGAGGTAGCATGTTGTACGTGTCAGGTTGAGATAAGGCGCGGGGGGGTGTGATGTGATATTTATGTAGGTGTTATAGTTTGGTCAGTTAAAACTTTTCATAATCGCACCCATTCTCTTCCCTGTGGTGCTGTTGAAGCCAGACTATGTGTAAATTATAATATGTGCGAAATGCTTCTGCACGTAGTTCCTCATTTAAAGCATGAGGCTAAAGACAACTTTGATTGAATTCCGCTCTTTGTTTTCTGCATTTTGAGCTGAGAAGCCGAGAATGCGTGTCTCTGAAAAGTACATTGAAGCATTTGTATGCGTGCGGTGAAGCTCGCGGCAGTCCTCACCTTTGAGACCGGCTGATCTGGACCTCTGAGACCCACGCCCTTTCCAACTGTGCGTCCCATGTGCACACTTTTTTTTTTTTTTTGAAACATTAATGGCCCCAGCAGAGCGAGTGACTGAGTGAGTGGCTGATAACGGAGCTTGGCCGCCAGCTAGCTGTGTCCTGCGTCTGCCCCCGGTGCCCCATGCATCAAAACACCAAGGGAAGACAACACTCTGCTTGTCCTGTCCCTGAAAAGCACGCCTTGACCTTATGTTCTGCAGTCCTGTCATCTTATTTACCTGCACAACTTGTACTTCAGCCTCACTCTTGTAGGGCTTGCAGACCCTCTTTTGGGGTGCTCACTTTTCAGTTGTGAATAAGGAGCGCAGAGTGATTTGAATATGACAATTAATCCTATTGTCACAAGATGCCATTTGATCTTAGACTATAAAAGTGAGGCTTGTTTTTTTGTTTTTTTTTTGTCACTTTTCAGCATGCCTGTATAAATGTCAGCATGGTATTTAGAGCCCAGGGGAGCGTTTTTCTACACATTTCGTCAGTGAGTCACACGTGTGTGTACCGAGGTATAGAACCTGACACAGTGCTTTGTAAGGAGGTAGCACGCCGCATGTCCGTGTCTTTGGTTTCAGCCTCTGTTGTCTGACAAGATAGTTTGGCATGAGGCGGTGACATCAGTGGAAAACTTTAAGATGGGGTGGGGTGAGGTAATGGGGTGGCAGCGAGAGGGTCCAGGATAAGACGGTCCAGTCCTGGTAGAAAGGTAGAGCAAGAGAAAGTCAGGGTGGAGGTTAGGGATGGTTTGATGTTCCGTTCCCCTGGTGCATCCTGGGAGATATTGTTTCAAGAAATTCAAAACTATCTATCAATATCTATTCAAGCCTATCTCCTCTTTCAGTTGTAAAAAGAAAATGTGAAGGGCAAGGCATGATAGGTAAATGCCAAAAAAATCTATTCAGGATCTATCACAAGCAAGGCTTTCTTTATAAGGGCCTTATAACTGTATTCGGAGCTTGTATTTGTTCTGCATTCATCTGGTATCTTTGGCCCACTTAAGTGCTAGAGGAGAATGGGCAAAAATGCAGTTAATCAACAAACTGAGATTGTTAGTTACCAGCTGGGCTCATTTTTGGCAGAATTTCCTCTTTATTAAAACAAAAAAAAAAAAAAATATTTTGTCAGTACAAGTCTCCAATGTAAATAATACACACAGTCACAGAGGAACACAAGAGACAGTTCTATTAAAAAAATGGGGAGGAAAAAAACATGCTGCTGTGTTAAGAGAGGCAAGCTGGCAGTGGAGCATTTTCTCTTTTTTTCCCATTCAACTAAAGAGTGCGCACACATGGCTTGGAAAAGAAACCAGGTGCAGCTCACTGGCATTAACTCACTTTCACTGTTCTAGTTTTGATTCAAACAATAGAGGAATAAGGCTGTTCTATTTTGACAGTGTTGGTCCTTGTGTGCCTGTATTACTAAAGGTACTTGTCTTGGGCTTCACACACATACACACACAGATATATATATATATGAAGGAACAGTAAGAGAGAGGGGAAAGAGACACTTTTTGTGGTTCATGTTAAGCACGTTATCACGATCTGTGCGCTGACTAAGTGCTTTAAGTATGGTCGAGGAAGCTATCTGTTATTTATATCACTGCTTGTTATTTGCTATGAGACTCGGTTAATTGGGCAAGACAATAACCGAGCTAGTGTTAATGTCGCTACATGGAAAACGGTTAATCTCAGCTCATTTTTAGATGAAAATAGCGTGTGTTTCTTTTGTGCAGAAGCACACATTCGGACCATCTGAAAAAAAGACAATTTAACTTGACATATGTTCCAGGATGAGACTCTGTGTGCTTTGATGTACAAGCAATAACTGACCTTCTTTACCGTTATCTGACTGAGACAGAGTATTTTCAGTTCCTTAAATGCAAGCCCAGCTTCTTTTTTTCCTTTTTCCTGGTATAGTGGATAGACTGTTACAGTCAGTGGGTGTTAAACCATTAGCAGACTTCACTTTCCTTTAATGCCATTTCCCTGAAAACTCAAAATTTTTAAAGAGGAAAGTTGCTGTGTCAAATTCCTATTTATTCTCTCATTGCAAGCGAAGCGGTTGAGGGTGGGGGATTTTTTTTTTTGTTGTCATAATCAAATTCTTATAACAAGTCAGATAAAACAGCTTAGTTTGATTGTAAGTGTGCCACAAAAGTAAACTAAACACAAATCCCTCTTCTCCCTTCTTCTCTCCTTTCACTCAGGTGACATTTACAAAGAGAAAGTTTGGCCTGATGAAGAAGGCGTATGAGCTGAGCGTGCTGTGTGACTGTGAGATTGCCCTGATCATCTTCAACAGCACCAACAAGCTGTTCCAGTATGCCAGCACAGACATGGACAAGGTCCTGCTTAAATACACTGAGTACAATGAGCCCCATGAGAGCAGGACCAACTCTGATATTGTGGAGGTAAGCTACGAGAAAACACAGACGGCACACACACGCGTGCACGCGCACAGCCACACAGGAGCGCACGCTCGGGCGCAGACATGGACGCTCATGCAAACGCACAAGCAGACAGATGGTTACAGCATTTGTGACTCATTCAGCAACCCTTACTTCTCTCTTTTAGTCTTCACACCTAACATAGTGTACAAAATAATTGCTCCCATAGTTTGTCACTTTTCCCCAAGGGTTCAGTACCACTATCAATCACTGTTAGAAAAACTTATTTTAAGACTCACAATAAGTCATTAATTTCAAGACAGCGTGTTTATTCAAATTGCCTTCTTGTGTCGCCTGCACTTTGCAGCATAAAAGAAGTAGCCTATCATTGATCTGGGCCTTTTAGACTGTCACCTGTGGTGTGTAATCACCACGCTGTGCCCTTGGTGTCTTGTCACCATTGATGTGCCTGTGAGAGGAGGATGTTGATCGGACTTGCTTTGGACACATGTCGCTAGAGTGGCTCAAGGCGATGTTAAACAGCGCTGTCAGCCAAGCCAGTAGGCAGGTAGATAAAGCAGGAAATGACGCTAGCACCCTCCTGGATCCTTAAGCTTTCAACGTGTACCTGTTATGCAACATTCACTCTGGAGCTCTGACCTCGTGGGCCACACACAAACATGAATGCAGTCATGTGAAGTTTATCCCTTTCCCCTGCTCTCTCTCTTAATTACGCTCACACTGTGCTTTGCAAATGTATGTGTGCCTGCCCCACAAAGCAATCCTGAATGGATATTACATATATGTATATATATAAACATTAGAATCCCTGCTCTTTGTCTTTATTGTTACACAGAATCCTTAAATATATAAATCCAGATTTAATTAGACTCAATTTACTACAACATTTGCTAATTCCATACATTTGCCTGTTAACCAGAATTAAAATCCTCTTTATGTTTGATGTTTCCAATTCTACCCACCGACCAACACAATAGCACAAGTAGAATAATATGTATCCCATTTTAATTTTAGAGCAATCTATTGTGACAGTAAATACTACATAAATACTGTTTAGGACTTTGAGGTTAAGAAACGAGTCCGTGTCCATATATAATCCCCTATTTTTAAATCAATTGTTATTGTAGAATACAACTGATTCACAACACATTTTTCTTGCAAACGATAGGTCACCTGGTTATGTTCATGGAAGATACACAAAATAAATAAATAAAAACATTAACATTATGAAGCGGTTGGCCACTCTAACACAGGACAGAACAGTATGAGACTTTTTTTTCCATATGGCTGTTACTGGGCTTCATGCCCATCTAACATCAACTGGTGTTCACATGTACATGTACATATTGCCCACGTTTTCTACATGTCATGTTTGGAGTTAGCCAAAATAAATGATGTGGTAAGAAATGCTGTACTACTGTTGTACATTAAGTGCATTAGGCATTAGCTAATGATGATCTTTGTCAAACACTGTGTAGATTTATGTGTAACCACAGCTTATTTTTTAATGTTACTAGAAATACTTATCAATTGCCGGAGTTTCATACTCCTTAATTGTATGCCTTTAGTAATTTTTGCATACTTTTATCACCAGTTTGCCTCTCAGTACAGGTGTCCTTTGCTCACCAAGTCTTTCACTCACTCTGTAGTCAGTTTATTATCCTTCCCCAGCTGAACCCATGAAGAGAGTGATGTATAACTAGTGCTTGTGACAAGAGCTCCCTGCTTTGAAGCTCTTTCTCTAACTGTCTCCATTAGAGAGCAGAGGATAGCTAACGTGTAAACAGCCATGTCAGGGGGAGATGCTAAAGAGCCTGGTGGGGGGGAGAGTGCTATAAAGCACTACATATAATGTGATCCCTGGAGAACGGAAGCTCTGCCATCTCTGAGAGACTCACAGCGGGAGAAATCGACCTGAAGAGGCCTTTAGCCTGAGCTGCGGTGTGCTAAAGGGATTGGCCACAGGGTTGACACTAGCACGTTTAGCGTGGGTGGGAGGGAGGGGGGGTGTGTGGGTGATGGGGGGGTACAGAGAGGGAGGGGGAACAAAGGGGAACAGCATGGTCAGATCTTTTCCTACAAGCCATGTGTGCCGACGTCAAAGCTGCAGTAACATGGGTGGCGTGTTGAGTTTTAAGTAAGGAGCAGAGCAGACTTCCTCTTGAGATGGCAGGATGATGAAAAGGAAAAGAGGAGGTTCTTAACAAGATGAGGCGCTGATTTTAAAGTGTAACAAAACAAAGCAAAAAAAAATAAAAATCTTAAATATGAAGTCTTATATATGTCAGATTTAATTTCAAATTTGTAGAAAGCTCTTGTCTTTGCCACTATGCTCAAATGCATGCATCTCTCTTCCTCTGTTGCTGCTGTGCCTGAAGGTGTAGTGGGAGGAGAGGCAGAGGTAGGGGAGCGGAGCTCAGAGTGTGGGCGGCTGGCATAGAGGCCCGCTACATTAGCAATAAAGCTCTATGTAATTAGCATGTCTTTGGTTGATAATTAGCGTTGTTGAGAGAGTGGCACTGAGTACGTTGCACAGCCTCTCTAGCAACAGCATGTTTACAAGAGGCTGGAGGGCTTTTCTCTCTACCTCTCTCACTCTAGTCTGCCTTTCTCTTCTGTATCTATTTTCTCATTGGAGTCGCTAGGCTTTTCTTTTTTTTTTCATTATTATTATTATATAGAATTTATGTTTGGGTCAATGGGTTTATTTATTTGAAAGACAGAAATAGGAAATAGAAAAAGGAAAGAGAGGAGTAGTAAAGAAGGTCTGATGACTCACCGCAAAACCGTTTCATCTAGGAACGACACTTGTTCAAATATATGAGAAAGCAAAAGAACAATAAACCAAAGCTAACCCTCCTGTGAGAGAAGTGGTGAAACAAAAGAGACATCACTAATGGAAATTATGTTCACAGTGCACAGTGTATTTTATTCTGTCTTTCTCCCATCACCCCCAACCTGCTCCTCCCTCCCTGGCTCTGACAGAGGTTTCTTCCTGTTAAAAGGGAGTTTTTCCTTCCCACTGTCACCAAGTGCTTGCTCAAAGGGTTTCTTAGACTGTTTGGGCCTTTCTTTCTATTATTGTAGTCTTTATCTTATAATATAAAGGCGACTTGAGGCGACTGGCGCTATATAAATAAAATTGAATGAACTGAAAGACATATACTAATCAATAGAGTAGCAATTAGAAACAAAGTGAGCATTTTTTTTTTGTTAGTCTTATACACTCTTCAATTTAATCCTATTTCATGTAGGACCTGTTAGCCCACTCAGACTCCAGTGACTGGATTAAATAAAAACATAATATGTAGCTCTTCCATAAAAATACGGAGAAGTCCACTTAATTAATGCTAAGTGTTCAAAAACACATCCAAGCTGATCTCTCTCTAGTAGCTCGATGAAAGCAAACACAGAGGCAGACCCTCCATCATCTGATGTCCGTGCAGGTTCCAAGTGTGCCGTCCTGGCAGGTCTACAGCACACTCTGAGTCTGGCTCCGGATAAAACAGTCAAACATGCAGATAGATTTCCTATACTCTCTGTCTGCCAGGCCAGTTTCCTGTACATGTGAACAGCATTAGAGGAGAAATGGTAAGCTGTGTTGGGAAATGACAATAGAATAGATTCATCACTCGCTTTTTCGCTGGTTTTATTCATGCTTAAGAACAATCACTTTGAGCCGTTACTGGTGATTTATATTCCGGTATGGGGGTTGTTAATTGCAATAGCACATGAAAGAGTCCTTTCTTCCCCTCCTGATGATTGCAGATCTATCCCAAACCTAAGAAGCATTGGCTGGGTCTTGCCGTGATCGAACAGCCCCAAATCCAACAACGCACTTCGGCTTTGCCAAATCCCTCTTCTACAATGTGCTTGTTTTCCCTCGCTGTTGAAACAAAGAACACAGGTTTTTGAAACAACTGAAGGGTTAGTGAGTGTGTGGTGATCTGAAGCTATATCGCCTCGATACCTAAAAAAAGAACCCAAAAAAACCCGCAAATGAAAAAGTGTTTGTGTGCCTGTATGCACACTTATAGCATATATGTGCTTAAACACACAAATACACTAATGTGTTTGCTGTGTAGGTGTGCTCTCACAGTGGCCTCACTGCATGGGTATGTGTGTGTACATACACAGTGACAATTGGCTCAAACCCTGCAGCACTAATGGCATTGTGATGACCTCAGCCAGGGTCACACGCTCCGATGCCATTGGCTCAAGTATCACATGGAATAGCACATGGCTCTTGGTACTGAAGTGACCTGCATGCTTGCCTACCTGCCAGAGGATGGCCACTGGCCAATCCCATTTCCAGCAGATTAACCTAATCTGAAAGTTCAGCTCACCCTGTAATCTTAAACAGCAGCAGCAGGGATCTGACTCCCTGCCTATCCTCAACTCTTTTTTTTTTCACTTTCCCTCCCTCTGTCCTTACCCAGAAAAAAAAGCTATTGAATGAGAGGGGGACGGGAGGGACAGAGGGATGGATGAGTGTGAGAAGAGAAGGAGGGAGGGAAAGAGGGATGGCAGGAGGAAGGCTGGTAATTATTTCCAAAGGTCATTCTGTTAATGACTACCTGCTTGGCTAATGAGATTCAGCAAAGCTCCCTCACCATGTTTCACCCTGCGTATGTTTCACCCGTGTGCCGAGATGTGCGAGAAGCACAGGTGTGATTTCAGCCCAGTGACAGTACACTTGAGGGAGGGAGAGTGTGAGAGAGGGGGTGGTGTGTGCTGCTGGAGGGGTGTAAATGAAGAAACATAAAGAGAAAGTACATCAAGCAGGTATATGCATACCAGCTCAACGCTCAGCCATTTGGAAAGAACATCACATTACCATACATTCTAAGCACTGCTTAGCCGATTTCGCCATCTCCTCAAAAAATTACTTACTTTCTCAAGTTCTCCAAGCCAACCAGACCTGAGCTCCCTCTCTGAAGTGCTAGTATGCTCGAGTTCTGCCTCGCTCTTATGAAAATATTTTCCAGCATCTGTGCTATTCTGCGTGCTTATTTGGTTTCTAAACAGCAACGAGAACATTAGCCTTGAGCGGTTTTTCGATGCTGATCGGCTCACTGAATGGCTTCTTCTCATAGCTCTTAAAACTGTATTAATTGCTCCAACAAGAATGCAATTTATACCCTATTGCTTTTGCGTTGGTCGCCTCCAAGAGAAATAAGGCCGTCGTATCATATCTTGTGCTTTGGTTGTCCACGGTAATTGAGTGTGCAGTCATTTTGTGTGTTTTGGAAGAGGTTGCATGTGGTATGACATGGGAAGGGGTTGTCGGCACGAGGCCTCGGTGTTTACCGGGGATGAAGCGATTGACATCAAGGCTTGTTTGTCCTGATGAGCTAAGGATTAAGTTCTGAAACTGCTTTGAGGGACTAAGTAAATTAACCTTGTGACACTGACGAGCTCGTAGTAAAGCGGTTTGTTAAAACAAAGGCTCCCGATGACAGACTGTTTACATGCTGTAGCAGGTTGTCAAAAATTCCTTGTATATGGGGTTGAGTGCATGTTAATTAACGTTGAAAAGCAGGAAAGAGAAATTGTACCACTTTCAATACTGCTTCACACATCTCTATCATCAGTGCATAATTCATATTTACAGTGTTAGCAACAATTCATCTATTAATTTACAAGAATACTGGACTAGTGTAATAGTCTGTTGCCAGATGTCTCTGGCCTCCTTTGAAATCAACTAAACACATTGCCTCTTTATTCATTCAGTTACGCAAGACGTTTTTTCAACCCGAAGCTTGAGATACAAAAAAATATTGATCATTAAATGTACGTACTTTCAGCTACTCCACTCCTCTAAAATGTATCGAGCTCACCACTTAAAGCAACAGCCTAAAAACAACCCACCATTTTCTTTAAAATACCCATTTCTTAATAAATTCCTCAAAAAGTAGTTGCTTTCTAAAAATAGTCTACGGTGAAACTAAATATAGACGTCTAGCTGGCGGTTCTTGCTGTGAAAGAATAGAAGAATAAGACTGTCTCTGTCCCCCCCCCACCCTTGTGTTTTAAACAAGGCTGGGTGGGGGTTGTTTCTGAAACAGAGGAGTGAGTAAGCAAAGTGTCAGGATATTCATCCAGTTTCTCTCTCTCTCTCTCTGTTCTTGTTGATCAGTTATGAAGAGTTGCCCTCGGCGACCACATTCATAAGACCACTGGTGTGAGACCCTGAGCTGCCTACAAACATTTGGTCCTTTGAATGAAATAGTCTGTTTTTTGTTTTGTTTTTTAGTGCAATTCTCTTGTTGATCCCCCGCCTCATTCCACCAAACAGAGCCTTCCTGTCTGCTTTTCAAAAACTTTTCCATTACAGAAAAAGGAAATTCATTTCTCTGAATTGCTATCATATGTTTGGGCCGATCTGAGTACGTTTTGATCAGCAGATCTGCTTTACATACAATTGATCAGCCCGGAGAACCCATATGTCTGTGGCTTCCACCCTGCATCAAGGCACAAAGAGAACAAATTCATGCCCACCCACCCCTTTTTTGAAAAAGTGGTTAAGAACAAGATTTCAGATAATACAGCATATGTGATCCACGGGCGCGGCACTTTATTCCACATCACATGCCCGCTGACCAGAAAAGCAAAAGCTAAGGCAAGAAACTATACCTCTTAGATCGCTGTCAGAGGTGTTTTTTTTAAGGTCAATACTAAAACGGAAGTCTGAAGTACTCACACAACAACAAAAGGTTTTTAAAAATAGACTGTTTGAAATGTGCCAATATGTGGTCCCCGTGGTGAGGAGCAGTGAAAAAGGCAGGCCACTTCTGAGGCCACGCTGCCAAAAGGCAAGACTTTTCCACTACACACAGCCCAAAACAATTCACGCCAGCCATTAGGATGAAATGATGCCTTGTTCTTTGAAACTATTTGTGGAAAATTCAGAATAAAGATCTATTTTTACATATGGCATTCCCTTCCCTGCCTAGAGCTTCCTCTTGGCCCTACCTCCTCCACCCCCACCATGGTTACTGCTTTGGGCAGGGTGTGGAAACTCAAGGTCACTGTATAGAGGTCAGCCGGCTGGTCATTGTTACTGAAGGCCTCCCCCCGGCTCCCTTTTCCTGCTTTGGCACCACGCGATAAGAGACAGAGAGACAAAAGACGATAAGTGACGATTTGTAGTGGTTGTGTTTTTTTGTTGTTGTTGTTGCTAAAGGGTTGGGGGTTAGGTGGAGTTTCAAGAAATGAAAAAGAGGTTGGGCGAAGGAGGCTTGAGGTTTGTTATCTGATGCTAATTTAAAAGTATGTTCATTTTTGATATGATTCATGGTGTAGTACAGTCACATGATGACTGTGGCATAAACAGACCACGTGCAGTTTCGCTGTACAAAGTATGCAAAGCTAAATTACGCGTGGAAAACACACAATTTAACCATTGCGAATCGATTTCTACGTTGCACCAGAAATACATATAGACCCGCACTCATTTCTCTCATTTGAATAGAGAAGCGTTATTCAACTGCAGTGTAGATGGGGATGAAAGATGGCTAGGTTAAGGGCGCAGACATAAGTGCCCTCTTTATCCAGTTTCACTGAGCTGGCATTGTGTCTCATTATGTCTATCTGGCTAATTATACAGTGTGGTGACAAGTCTGAATGACCACTTTGTTCCCAGGGCCAGGATGCTGCTGTAACAAACAGTGTTGGATTCTGACATGTGCTTAGTGTGTGTCTCTTCCATATGGGAAACACTGCACCATCTGGTATTCTGATGTGTACTGGCTAGCTAAGATTGTGTGTCTGTGAGTGGGCTCTCGTCTGCAGTGGGCTCTTCTTAATAGTGATTTTAGCACATGCACCATCAAAGTGGCACAGTTTGGAGAAATGTGGAGGAACCTTGTTGCACACAGTGCCCTTTCCCTCTGTCTTCTTTTCTGCCTCTCTCACTTGCCTTAACACTTTCTCTCTGTTTGTTGCTATATATCTCACTCCCTTTTGTAATGTTGAGTAAACTCTGTAGTCTCTAGAAAGCTAATAATCACATGTTTAGGCGGTGTTATTACAGAATTTACCACCAGGGATGATGGATCCCAGGTGCCAACGTCTGGTTACTTATTACAGTGCAGCAGTGCAGCGGGGGTAAGGGGCATCAAAGCTGCTAAAGCACTGAAAGGCCAATGATGCGATAGTTTCTTAAACAGTGAATAAGGATACAGAGATAATGACTTAAAAAAAGAAGCAGGCAGGGACATTAGATGGGACATTAGGGATTAGAGGTCCTATTCCTCAGATTGGTAACCTACAAAATAAACCATCTCCCCCAAATCGCTCACACACATACACACTCCATGTAGCCATCATCCATGGGCATGCCCCTCGACATGGTCCTGGCATGTTCAAACCACGCTTCATGAAACTGTGGCCCTCTTGCCTTTGGTCTGCCATCTGCTTCCAATAAACTAAGCCAGCCTGATCCCTCTGATGTTCCCTCCACTCTGAAAGGCAGACAGAAAGGACAGGCGAGCGAGAGAGACAGCGAGCGAGGAAGAAAGACAAAAATGGGAGCAAGTTAGATTGAGCCAAACGAACCCAAAAAAAGGAAAAAAAAAAAAAAAAAAAAAAAAACGAAAAAAAGAGGAAAAAACTTAGAAGAAGAAACAAAATAAGAAGAATAAGATCACATCTCAGACATGCTATTACCTCTTCCCTGCCGCCAGGAAGACCACCCTGCTGGTGCTTATTGTGAATTGGTGCTGGGAGGTCTTAATCCACAGTAGGTCCACTTCATGACTACCTCCATCTTATTTTTGATAAGAAAGACAATGTTTCTATTCGTCTGTGCGCCCCTATGGACACAAAACCCCTTTGCTTCTCACCAATGTGACAAGAGATGGTTTTCTAAACTAGATACACACCCCAGCCTACATTGACTCCTCACACTTTGCAAAGTACGATATATACAGTCTGCTTACTGAGAATGTTTGATAGCTGGAATAAAGTAAAGCCATTTTTAATAGTGCAACAATGGCAAGCTTGGAGCCTTCTAGACAAAAGATTTCATTTGAGTGCCGTTTTATTTTAGTTTAACAGCACAGCAATCATGATTAACCATAAGTGGCGCTGTTACTGATGTTTTTATATTGCACTTGTCTATCACAGACTTGTTTCCCACCCACTGCTGAAATATGCCGCAAACCCCATAAACTGGGTCCATTTATGGTGGGAAACATTCCCGCTATTATGTATTATTTTCTTTCTGGGTTTAGCTTACCGTAGTGCATGTGCGCTGAAGATCACACAGTGTTGACAGAGATATAAATGGCCTGTAATACACTGGCTGTTTGGTGGAGCGCCTTTGTGCCGATGCTCCCTGTTATTGGGTTGAAGACACTGAGGAACATTCGCTGGCCTGACCGTCGCCAATAGCTATAAACACAATATTGAATGTGTCGTAGCCTTCAGCCACTGCCAGCATAACTACAGAGGGAAAATGGTCAACAATGGAGCTCTTTCCAAACACAAATCCTCAACTGCCCAGAGTCTATCAGAAATAAAGATGTACCCGTCAAGTCAACAGTGTTTGACTGAGCTTCTGTCGAGATGTGGTGGTTTTGCAGAAAATTAGGGGACTAGCGCAGAGGTGGTGAGACAGAGACAGACTGAGCAACAGACTGAGACAGAAATATGGGGGCAGAAAGACGGATTGAGGGATAGAGAGGGTGAGCAGGGTGGCAGAATGCCGAGCAGACGGATCCTGGTATGGCAGGAGCTCTGGGCAGGCGTCAGCTGTCCCTAGCAGACTCCCTGGGGCCACCCGGGATTCACACCCAAATACTCTCCGCTGTTTTTCTCAGGAGCTAAATGAAGTTATCGCTCACACCCCCAACCTATGAAGTGAATATAGAGCAAGCGTTTTCCTGCAATTAAAACATTAGGGAACGGCAAGCGTGTTAGAATGTGAATCAGTTTCTTTGTAGCTCAAGCCGGCCTCGGTCTCAGCTCGGGTTACCTCCGTTAGGTTTTTACAGCGGCGTCCTGCCGTTCCTCTTACACCAGCCCCAGTCTAGGCCAGCTTAGCTGAGGGTGTAAAAACTGAAGGGTACCAATGAGACGGGCGTCTCAAGTATGTAGGACACCTTGTCTATGCTGTGCCTGCCTCACACAGGCCCTGTGAGTCAAGTCATGAGGGAGCATCATGAAGAAGGAGTTTAATTAGGAGCAAGCCTCCAAAGGGGCCAGAGAGAGAAACACAGAGCCAAGCAAGAAGACACAGCTTTTTTGCTGTCTTTGCTCCTCGCCATACTTTATATCCCACCTTCCTCTTTCTCACGTTTACAGCACGAACTCTCTATAGCATTCTGCGTGACTCTTTACATCGCCGTAGCATTTTGCTGTCTTCTAACCTCCTTCCTCTCACACTTTCTCCTCATAATCTGGTGTCCCCGTTTGGCCGTTTTTTTCTTGTGATTCACAACACGGCAGCAGAGGGTAATATTTAATGTGAAAAAAATGTCAGTCATCGCAAACCGGGGTAATAAAAATGCTATAAACTTAAATAATGCTCATTTATGCCAGCAGCCAAAAGATTAGCTTCTTTTTTAAGAATACAGAAAGAAAATGAAGTTACTTAGAATATTGAATAATTTTAATTTAGGCATGAGAATGTGGGGGAATTCTTTGTGCATAAAATTATTGCCACAAGTGAACTGCACCAAAGTGTTTTTGTTTAATCCTCATCCTATTACCGTATTCCCCAAAGACTCCATTTTCATGCCAAGTCTTCATTCCTGTACTCCTGTTTCTCTCAATATTACAACAGCAACCTTTTTTTTCACTGATCATTATTCTCCCCATTATTTTGAAATATAAGTCTTGGATGTGCCTTATATAATGGTGATGTTGCTGTATAACAGACTGAAAGTTTGGAGCAGCACTCAGTGGCATATTCAAGGAGCAGATAAAGCAATGGGCTATTAGAGGAGGGTAAAACACATAGGATGGCTTGAAAGTAGGGCAGCAGGATGGTGAGGTGGAAGGCTGAAGAGGGAGAAGTCCTTCTAAGGCTACATGAGCTCTTCAGCAGTTCTGATTGGTTACTGGGTTGTATGCTAGGCCTTTGGCAACAGGTGTGATGCCTTTAAACAGGTGGGCATAACTGAGATGAATGGCATAACATCTTTGTACTGCACCCTAAATAAACCGAGGCCTGCTGGAAAGCTAAGCCTGGGTCAGTCATGCAATACTCACACCCTGGCTAAATGCACCTCCATAAACACACAGAGCAACTATTGCCCAACTACTGCTACACCGCCAGCTCAATTACCCCATATGGGTGTCACCTTTAACTCGGCCCCCGTTCTCCTCTCTCAGCAATGCTCCACAGCTATTCTTCCAAGAATGGAAGTAACTCTCTCATGGACTCATGTGCTGGTGGCAGTAGGTGGAAATCTATGCAAGTAGGAAGAAAAGTTGTTTTGTTTTTTCTTCTTCTTTTTTTTTTTGTTTGTTGTTTTTTTTTCCTTGCATGCATTCTCATGTGAGCGGAAAAAGGCCAGTGGTTCAGCTCTTGTCAGTTCGATATGATACATCGCCAAGGCCAGATTGAAACTACGCAAAAGAAATAGCAAAGTTTTACATCTCACGCCTTTGCCAAAAAAGACAGCATGCTAAACCTCTGTGCCCCTTTTGTTCTCTTGACTCATCCTCCTCAGATAGAGCAAGAGTGCCTGATTCACTGTAGGTCTATTGGAAGTCAGATCTCCTGCATCGCCTAGCGTGATTTGTTTGGTGTGATTTCCTGAAGACTGTCAAAGATGTGAGAGATGCTTTCAAATTCAGAATTCCAGATTTCCACTCCAGGGGCCAAGTGAGGATTCAGAGAGAGAAAAAGGAGAGCCAGCAAATGTTGACACACTTACAGTAGCTGCCTCGCCACGAGACGCCTCAGGAATCAAACAGTTATCACACAACACACAAAAGAAGCCCTCTAAGTTCACTAAAACCACACTCAAAACAGGCCTTTGTTGTGCTGACATGAGAGATGACTGGATTTTTATTTGTTTTCTAAGCAGGCAGATCGCTCCTTGTCACTTCTGCTGCTGGTTGTGATGGAGTAGCTAGCACTCGTATCTCTTCTGTGAGTGAGTACTGACAGAGACAAACAAATGAGAGGAAGAAGTTCACCGAGATTAACTTATCTTAGCATCTATCTTCCTCCTTTCTCCTGCTCAGTCGCTCTTTCTTTTTTCTTGACTCTAACACCCACTCTCACACACCCACACATGCACACACACACACAGACTCATTCCCCTCTTTCCCCACCCACACACACACACACACACACACACTATACAACATATACAGAGAAGCACACACTCTCACACACTTGATCAGCATCAAATACAAGGTGTGCTAAAGTAAATTTAATTACGTCTGTCTGATATGGAGCTTCAGATGAAAGTAGGAGAGCGCAGTGTGAAGCGATGACTGCACAGACAGGAGCAGGCCCGTGATATTCCTCCCGTAGACTAATCTCCCTTTATTAAAGCCAGGAGGAGAGAGGCAAGGGGGAGTGAGGGGGGGGGGGGGTGGAGGAGGAGGAGGAAGAGGTGGTGTCTTTGATGAGATCTCTCTAACTGTCAGCTACTGTACTTTTCTTCTCTGCCGCTCGGTCTTTGTCTCTCTCACTTTTGCGAGGCAAATGAACACAGCACCTATCGTTACATGCCCACTTGCTCAAGCAAACATACCCTCGTGCTATCACACACAGTAATGCGCTCTGAAACTTATCCCTGTTGTTAAGGTTGTCAACAATATCTAAAAAAGGACAGAGACAGCTACAGATACAGCCTCCCCGCGCCAACCACCACCACCACCTCTCATTTTCTTATTTATTCCAATGCTCTCTTTGTCTGTCTCTCTCCTCCAGTGAGAGGGAGTGGTGATCGTGTGGAGAGTGTGTGTGCGCTTTTTTCCCCCTTCTTCTTTCAGCGTGCTATTTTCTGTCCACTCTAATGGGGGCAGGTGGCCATCAGGTGGCCAGAACAGAAACTGCCACATTTAATAGCACATACACCACACTCATAAACTTGTGCACCTCGGCTGTATTTTAATTCTATTTCACGGCCCGCTGATAATTATGGTTGTAAAATATGTTTTACTTTTATGACTGTTCCCTTTTCTGTGCAATTATGAGGTTTTAAGGTCCCCCCTTGATTTGTCATTCTGTTATGTCTTGTTATTGAATGTGATTGAATCATTTGTGCCTTTTTTTTCTGTGTTTAGCGGCATGTTTACTTGTTCATAAAAATAGGCCGTGTGTCCTCACCCCATACCATCTTGTTAGAGTTCATACCGTGAGCGTTTTTTTTTTTTGTTAAAGCTTTTTTAAAAATTAAGATAATTTGTAGCAAAGATCTCATTACTCTACGCAGTAAGCCAGATTTGTTCTTTGTTTTTTAATTTGATATAAAACCACATCAGTTTAAGAACTTTTCCAAAGTGTTTCTTTTTTTTCAAGATGTCCTTTAATCAGACTTGCATTCGTAAATGAACCTCCTCACACTTCATTACCATTATGTCCCTCCGAAGCTGTTCACCTGGGTTTCTCTTCCTTACCCCAAAGCCCTTCAACTATGTTGTGCAACTGCTCTGTTTGCAGACATTGAGAAAGAAGGGCCTAAACGGCTGTGACAGCCCAGATCCCGACGCAGATGACTCGGTTGGCCACAGCCCCGAGTCTGAGGACAAGTACAGGAAAATAAATGAGGACATTGATCTGATGATCAGCAGACAGAGACTGTGTGTAAGTACTTCTTGTTAAACCCAGAGCCTTCTTCTCACCTTTTCTTTCCTCTCTCTCCCTCCCCCCACATGCTTTCTGTTGCTTCATCCCTGTCATCGTCATCTGTTCCTACCGTCCATCTCTCCGTCCCTTCATGTGTGTGTCTCCCCTCCATCCTTCTCTGTGGTTGTGGGACCTGGCAGGCATTGAGCAAGAAGGAGAACAAAGGTGGCGAGAGCCCCGAGCTCGAGTCTGCGCTCATCCTCACCCCGCACACTGAGGAGAAATACAAACAGATTAACGAAGAGTTTGATCACATGATTAAAACTCATAAGATACCTGTAAGTACTGGGTTATACTCAGCAGGCTGACAAAATGCTGACTGGCAAGTAACTGTTGCGCTAACCCAGCTAACCACCATTGTTTGGAAGCAGACTAATTACACAAAGTGAGAGTGAGAGTAAGATCGGGGTAAAATTGCACTCTGCAAAATTACAGATCTTTGAATTTTCCTGTTTACAGTAGAGGAATGGTCCTTTAATTTGACATGTCTGCAACCATAACTAGTAGGCACGTTTGCTGATTTAACAGCATAGTTTCTTTTATGACAAATTTTAACCTCACCCGGTTCCCACCTTGAACCCGCTCTACCCATAATGCCTTGCCTGGCTCTCAGGAGAGGTGTGGTCTGCATGCGCTTTTCCTTTTCCTGCACCAAAACCCAGTGGTCTGTGACCTGCAACAACAGGGACAGACAGTGTTGGCAGTGAAACAGCTGCAGGCATTCGAACACTCTTAATAAGCACGTCTTCCTAACTCAAAAAACTTGCTTATCTCTCCTCAGGCAAACGCCTTTGTAGCTTTGTATATGCCTAGATGTGTTATCTGCTGGATTTATATTATGTAGTGTCAACTTTACAGAAGACTTTAACCTATAGCTTGTTGCCAGAAACCACAAAATTGAGGCCTTCTTTCTATATAAACTGAGCTTGCCACTCATTCAGAGAGCACATTATAGAATGGTTAGCGCTTCGGCCATACGGAGCAAAGAGATAATTCCACGGTAAATCACTCAGAGAAGAAGAGTAGTGTCTGAGCCGCGTGGAGTAGGAGGAGATGTGGTTAGAAGCGAGGCAGTGGTTGGTGAGCTGGGGTGGTGCGTCGGGGTGAGGTGGGGTGTGTTTGGGATCGGAGAATGGGTGGGGTTGAGTGGTGGTGGGGGAGATGGAGGGGGTGGGGTGGGGTTCTGCAAACAACAAGTGGCAGTTCAGTGTGTGGTCAGAGTGGCTGCCAAGCACTGGGCCTCTGGATTGCAGGGGACTGTTGAGGGGACTGCGGAGAGAGGCAAAGGAGGAAGATGAGTGAAAACAGGAAGGATGGCACCAGTTAAAGGACAGCTCAGAAACGGGGCCCTTACACCCAGCAGTAGAGTGTGTGTGTGTACACATGCAGAAATGTGCATGTACGGCGACAGCTCACACATTTTTAAATAATAGTTCACCGGGACCAATTAGGTCAAAAACGTCCACCAAAGAGTCAGAGATGGAATAAGTAATAGGGTGGGTGGGAATAAATAAAACAGAACCAGAGACAGACCCTCAAAAAAAAAATAGCATATATAGGTTTTGGCTAGCCACTCCCGTGCAAAGTCGCAGTTAAAGCGAAACGTGGAGAGGCCCATAATGAAATATGGTTAGAGTAATCATCTTTGTACATTGAAATAATATTTGGCCTGCCAACAGAACATTAGCAGAGGGGAGAAAATTAAAGAAGCTGAGGCACATCGCCCACTTCCACATGAGCCAGGCTGATGATCTCCCTGATGCACTCCCTCCATGGCTCTGAGACACATGGCAGTAATTTAGGGCGCTATTTTCTACTTCCTAAAACTAACAATGCAGGATCAACCACTTCCAGGGCACTCCCAAGGTTAAACCCTTATGCCAAGTGACACAATAAAAATGACAAACTAGATGCCGGAGGCTTTTCATGTTCCTGGTGAGACTATTGACTGATCTGAGTGCGTCACTTAAAACACTTTACATAAGCTCCATATGATCTGAAAATAAGTGATCCCCCATTGTGTTCTCTTGTGCCGTTTTACTTTTGCAAGATATTCTGCAGGCTTGTTAGTGAGGTGAAGATAGACTGAATTATCTTAAGCACTGGGACAGTGGAAAACGATTGGCTTTGTTCCCTGTGAACCACAGCCTTCCATTTTTTTATGTGTGACTGTAATGACTTCAGCATAATATTTCCTTTGGTCAGCCTTTTGACTTTACAATGGCAAATGTTACAAGATGTCAGGGCCAGCACTTGACTCCTGCGTAAAGACATTAGTAGCCTCCAAAGTAACTCGATCACACTGAAATGAAAAAGTACCGCCAGTCCATTTATATAATCACTGAGGCAATTTGAGTAACTCTGAAAGGAGTTTTCCTTTTGTCTTTCATGCAATGCTGCTTTTGCCCAACTCTGCTATCTTGTATTTTTATTCTTTGCTGTAAGGAGTCCTGTACAGTTCATCTGTCCATTAGTCCTATTGAACTTCACTCTTTAAGTTTCTTTGTGTTCCTGGACTATTTCTGACCTGTCATGCTTTTTTCCTCTCTCTTTCTTTCTGTTTGTCTCATACTTCGAAAACCTTGTTTTATAACAATTCAAGCATCAGAATCATTGCAATCTTTAGTCTAATCACACCCATGTTTATGTCTCTCTATCTTCTCAGCAGGCCGTGCCCCCATCGAACTACGACATGCCCGTGTCCATTCCTGTTAGCAACCAGAACAATCTCATTTACAGCCATCCCGGTGGATCCCTAGGCAACCACAATCTGTTGCCACTGGCACACCACGGCCTACAGAGAAACAGCATGTCTCCTGGAGTTACACACAGACCCCCCAGTGCAGGTAATACAGGTCGGGTCTCGCACGCACTCATGCACCCATGTACATGCTGTTATCCCATCTGTCTATCTTCTCAACTGTGTGTACCTGTCTGTCATGTTAATAGAGGCGCACATAGAAATGTGCAATTTATTTTATGACAGCTACCCACAATTTTCCACCTAAAGGCAGTTAATGATTCCTAAGTCGTCCCCTCCCACATATATTCACATATTGCCTGCTCAGTATTCTGTTCAAAGTGAGCTGATGATTTAATGCAATATAAAATCCCAAGCCACAGGCCTGCTGATTTAGTGTTCTGTTGTACACACAGGACGTCTGGCCTTATATATAGGCACCGAGTTGCTGGTGACATAAGCAAATTGGGCCTGTTGGTTTGTTATTGTTGTCCAAAGTCCTTTTTTTGTCCCTTTGGTCTGAAGGCTGCTGCCCACACCCTCACCCTGTCATTACAACTGGATGCTAGAAATGCCAGCGCAAACTAAATATGAGTTTTGGCGCTTGCAGCATCCATGCCAAACCGCACACGCTCTGGACCCTCCCACTCATCCACCTCTTATGCCTTAAAAATAATAATGTGTCATTTTTCTTGGACGGCAGCTTAATGCATCCGCTCGTAGTGTCCAGTTGCTAAGCGTGTTCAAGTTGGAGCGGGAAGCTGCGCCGCTTCTGGTGTCAGTGCACATATGACGGCCTGACACGCGCGCACACACACACACACACAGCACATTGTGATTAAACCGAGCGAGAGACAGAAGGTGCAGTGGAGCCAGTGTGGGTGTCTATCCTCTAATGGGTTTCTCTCGTTTTGCTGCGCTCTCTATTTCATCTTACAGGTGGCCTCATGGGTGCCGACCTTACCACTGGCGCAGGCACCAGTGCTGGTAAGAAAGCCCTCCTCTTCTCACACACAGATGTCTGCTAACATGCACACACACATACACCCACTCACACACATACATGGCACCCACTCACCCACTTGGGGCCATAAAATGCATGACTAACACTAACCCAAACCCAAGTGGAGATTTTGTCCATGATGTGTTGAAGTTAGTGGTCGTGGAGTTCATCTGGGAATGTTTGCTCAGTGCCTGGGCTGTGACACATCCTGCCTGTGTTCATCTATAAAATGGTAGAGCAAGTGGGGGGAAGAGAAGTAAAATGGCATTATATCCTGAGGCAGCAGATATAACAGAGATATTGCTAGATTCTTTAATGTACACATACAAATTTGTCTTGTTGTTTCTGTCACCTCTCGGATTTCTGTCTAGAACCAAATTAATTCAGTGTTTAGAGAGTGTCACGGTGGGATAATGATCCTGCCGGTAGCTCAGCAACACACATTTGGGAAACACGTGTAAAGCATCTTATGTGTTAACTTCTGTTTGTACATGGGTTTGTCCCTGAGGACATGTGAGGCCCGCGTTTATAACAAAGAGACTCCCTTTTAAAGGGTTGAATTTTTACGACTTCAGCGTACGGTGCAGAGTGTAAAAAAGAGAGAATTGGGGGCGTCAGTGGGTCACAGCTGGGCAGCCTTGTCTGGCCCCCGAGGCTCTATCACAAGGGGTCAGTGCCTGGTTTCTCTGTCTGGACAGTCATCGCACACACAAACACATACGCGCGCACAACAGGCCCATTTGTTGTGGCGTGTGTTCCATTGACTGCGTTTTGCAGTGCATCCTTCAAAAGTAGCCTTTGTGTCACTGCGCTGAAGGAACAGAGGCACTCTGTGAGCGCTGCGCGTCGCTCAGCAGCGGCGAAAAACACAACGTGGAGAGAGAGTCATGTGGGAGCTGAAAGATTCCATTCAGTGCTCTCTTAAATCTCATCTGGGGTGGAGTGGGGGGGGGGGGCACAGTGATGAATATCCACCAATGGTGGAAGCATGTGTGCAAAGGAGAAACAGAGGGGGGAACACAGATGGAAGTGTTCTGCGAACTCGGTCAGCCATTTTAATGATGTTCCTCTAAAATCATCAGTATGAAGTGGCACAGCCACTGTGGCACCTCGAGGACTGTTTTAACACTCCTCTTCTCCCCAGTGTAAGTTTTGATAAGATGATTGTACGAGTGGCCGTCTGCCCCGTGTATGTGTCATCAGTCATGTGCCCTAAGTAACATAAGAGGAGCCTTAAGACACACAGAAACACACAACTTCTTTTGTGCTTCTATGAAAGAAATAAAAGAAATACCTCGGCTGTTTCTCTCAGTGCACAAAGATATGCTGCGTTGAGTCATATCTGTACATAATCCAGTGGATCATGCCTGTATATTCAACTGAAACAGATCTGCAAATCAGCCACATGAAACCCAGATGTGGGGGGTATATTCAAATCACAAAAGTTCCCCTGGTGATTCTAGTCCAGGTGTAAATAGGACATGTTACTGAAGGGCTGAGTCATCGTAGCTTTCCTATGGAAAGTTTTCATGCCTACATCTAAGCATATGTTTTGATCTGTCAATTTGCATGATGAGAGACAGAATGTGAGTTGAAAGAAAAAAAGAGCACTCAGGAAAGAAGTCCGGATGGAGGCCTCGGCTTGTGAAAACCTTTCCACCTGAATGCGCGCAATTAAGCAAGTGTCATCTGTCCACACGCTTCTCACCAAAGCACAGCGAGGAATTAACAAGAATCTCCTCTCACCTCTCACTCTGCTCGTGCCTCGATTCCTCCTTTAAATGAGTTGCATAGAAGGTACATCTCGAGGACATCTCTGATCGCATTCATTCAAGTTTTTTTAAAAAAAGGGAACACACGCGCTCACATATAGTAACTGACAAAAGGTCAAGCTGATGACTGTCTGCTTCAGTTTCGGCACCATCCTACACCAACTGAACAAGTGTGACACCTTTGTTCAGTTGGAGAATTCAGGGTTGAATGCGCGTTTGGCCAAACCGCAACGGAAGAGTGTGTGTATGGGGAATAGAATGGAGCGCGCCTGTTAGACCACAACAGGACATCAGAAATTTGTTCAGTAACAGTAAAATCTACATGAGTTTAACCACACCTCTCCTTTGTGTGTGCGCTTTGTGTGTGTGTAAGATGGAAAAACACAGAGAGAACACTCTGATGGGGGGATGGATGGGGGGGAGTCTTGTCTGTCACATGTATCTCGAAGTGCCCTAGCTAACCATGGAGCCAGATTGTAATCATTCAGCTCTGACCTTAGCTATCCCCCCCAACCACACACACACAACTCAGCAATAGCAAAAAAAAAAACCCTTATTTATCTGAATCTGAGATCAGATATTGTTCTCCCTATATCGAGTTTAACGCAACAGCCAAAAAGACTCCCTGCTGGGCCGTGTTTAATTTTGGTACTTCCTCTAAACAGTTGACGCCAGCCTGCGCCGCACTTCGACTGCGCAAAATAGTAATAGAGGAGGAGAGTGGAAATGAACTCTGGTTATCATCTGTCTCTTTTGAATGCGTGCGCCCTAAAATCAGGTTGATCACGCTGCAGAATAGAACGATTTGAGTCACAGTTCTCGCTTCATTAGCTTAATTGGCTTGTGATTCTACTTTTGAAGTGCTAAAGGACTGGCCTGTGCCACTCATGATTAAAGTCATCCAGCATATAATTGACTGGACTGCAGCCATCTCCACAGGGTAGCAATACACAGATGTCTGAGTGACTGTCACCAAGATGAAGTCCGTGTCATCTTGACCAAAGTGTGTATTAATGTCTCTCCATTGCTCACTGTCTTTTTGATTCATCTGTACAGAAACAGTGATGTACTTCCTGCTGGGTTATTTACTAAAGTATGTGTATGTGTGCTGGGAGGGTGTGTGTTATGTGTGTGTGAGATCTCATTCATCTGTCTCCACATGCACCCACTCGATCTCACAAAGGGCCAGCCATGAGAATGAGAGAGCGGGAAAACTGAAGAGGCAGCTGCCTCTTTGCTAATGTGAGACTGACATTGGAACTAAGAGGGTCCAATACAAAACACACATGTGCATCCATATACGCGTGGCTCGTGCAGAAGCAACGTTTCTCACAGAGCCTCAAGTCATACGGCGCCTATAGCGTGAAACATTGCATAGAGCAAAACATACAGTGACACACAAAGTCTGCGCTAATACCAGGCCTCACGCGTCGGCACACACATCAGCGCCAACAGTAACACAACACTATTTTTCTCGTTTTCTGTCAGGCGGCCTCATTTTCTCTCGCTGCTAGCGGTCGTTTACTCTTCAGATTGTTCAAATTGAGCTTTTGAGACTTTTCATTTCAAAACAACAAAAACCTCGCTCTCAAATTAAACAAAGATCAGCAGGGGAAATTGCCCAGGAAGACATCTGTGACTCATTTTCCCCTGAAGTATATGATTAGGAAATTCATTTATGTCTAACGTATAATTCCTGCCCGTCTTTCAAGTGGGAACGTCCACACAGTGCCCTGTGTTCTACCCCTAGGAAGAGGGAAGGAATGGAAGGGGGGGGGAAGCAGTCTGTGGGATTGGGTTAGAAACAAAGACCATGTTGCTTGCAATAAGTCTCCACTTTCAATTTTTTAATGATGTTGCTAGGACTACCTTTCTTCTTCTTTTTTTTTTTTTTGAGGGAGAAACTGGTGCTGTATGCTTGACCTTCCATGTTTAGAGGAATCCAGGTCTAGTGACAAGAGAAAGGCACGACTTTTGTCTAGAAGAGCCTCAGAACTGTGTTTAACTACGATTTACCCAATCCCTCTGTGGTCTCGCTACCCAAAATTAGATGTTTCGGCAAGATTCGCTGGCTGAAACGGGAACAATATAGCCTTCAGTGACGGTAGCAGAGTTTTAGGGTGAGGTGCTGTCGTGTGGGCACTAAAAACTGGTAATGAAGACGAAAACTGCACATCTGCTCCGCCAGCAGTGTGCACCGCTTCCATGAAGCACCATTTACAAGTCTTCTTTTCAGGACGGTGCGCTAATAAATTTCCTACCACAGGAAGTGAAGATGAGGCAGAAACACTGAAAGGGAGTACAAGGTGAAAATGGATTCCTGTAGTTCATAATTAGGTCACACCGTCACGGACAGCAGGAGTTTTGAGATTCATTAAACTTTTGACACAGGTTTAATAACATGTAAGTGCGCCTTCCTAGAAATACCAAAGGAGAACACTGGTGTATTAAATGTTTCTCTGCCTTTTTCCTGTGCTCTCTCTTAGGAAATGGATATGGGAACCACCGCAACTCGCCTGGTCTGCTGGTTTCTCCAGGTGGCATGAACAAGAACATGCAGACTAAGTCTCCCCCACCCATGAACCTGGGCATGAACAACCGCAAACCTGACCTACGTGTGCTCATCCCCCCTGGTGCCAAGAACAACATGCCGTCCATTGTGAGTAGCGGTTGCATCCCTCTCTCAACCTGCTTCCTTTCCTCATCCACTTTCCCTCCTGCATATCCTGCTACCTTTCTAGGGGTGGGGGTATCCTGTCAGGTTTGGCTGTTATTGTTTATTTCCTTTCATGTCCTCTCTGCTGCTTTCATCCTATCGTATCAGACTTGGGTTGATGAGGTTATGCTTGTGATAATTGTGACTTAAGGTACACATTTCTCTGATTAGTCTTGGCAGCTTGTTAAACCAAAGCCTTTCTTTAAAATGTACTTTTGGCCCAAGGCTGATATTCTGGCAGTTACAGTGTATCACTTCTGCTGTGTCTGTTTGCGAATGCTGATGCTTCTTCCAAAGGTCCCCCTTATTTCTTTTTCTTCCCTCCTATAAATGAGTGTGTTAGTAGAGTTACAATAGCTGTTAGCATCCTCTTTTCACATTAGCTCTGCTTCCGTTGGCTCAATTCCAATGCAGCTCCATCCCTAGATCCACGCCTAGCCACCACCACTTGTGTGTGCTCACCTACACTCACTAATTTGAATGTATTACCCTCCCCTTTCAATGCCATCAGTCTGAGGATGTCGATCTGCTATTGGTAAGTCAGACTGCAACTCAAAATTAGAGATTAAAAAAAAAAAAAAGAACAACCCTGAAACAGTCGAAACATTCTGAAGCTGTCGAGTTTTCCAGTAAAAAAAAAAAAACCCTCTAAGAAGCATAATGATCCTAGAGCGATGCAGTCCCCTGATACTAACCTCTTAATTTGAATCCAGTTTTGCTTTGACTAAAGGGCTTATTACTGCAAGAAAACCCATCCTGACTGCAGAGAAACTTTCACCTTTATTGCTGCTGACTCTGCTGAAGGCCTCAGTGTCGCCTCGTGCGATGTTTTTTGAGGGCACATGGTGCCATCCAGTGGTGTGCCAGAGTAAAAGCAACCTGGCCTTTTTATTTGTATGTGTGCGTGTGTGTATCCATTCCTCCCTTTCTTCCTCATATTTTTTCACCTGCATGGAGAATTGTGCGTTGCACATGTGCAACTCACAGGACTGCTCAGAGTGTAGAAATGAAAGGCAACAAAAGAGTACACTTTCATGTTGCATCAAACCTCCATGATTTTCTGACAAACCCTCCCCTCTGCCTCACTAAAGTGCCTTTCCTTTGCCTTTGCTACCCCGCGTTGCCGTGGAAACCGGCGGTGTTACTATAGCGACAGTAGGCCCTCGGAAAAAGGGTGGTAAATGATAGGGTTGGCAGGGTTCAGCCTTGCCGCATGTCAAGTGATTAATTTCTCCAGAAGTTGGCATCACATTCATTCTTTCAGCATCTGTTGAGTGAAAGAAAGAAATGAAAGAAAGAAAAAAAAACTTTCTCGGTTTATTACTTTTTTTGTTTGTTTTGTCTGGAAGTAGATTTTATGTTCTCAAACCTCTCCCATCTTCCCCTTTTTTCTCTCTGTCTTCTCTTCCTCTGCCACAGAACCAGAGAATAAACAACTCTCAGTCTGCTCAGTCACTGGCCACCCCAGTGGTATCAGTAGCAACTCCTACTCTACCAGGACAAGGCATGGGCGGTTACCCATCTGCCATTTCTACTTCTTATGGTACCGGTACGTTGCCCAGTGTGTCTGTAAACATAGAGTTATTTTGTGCAGTTTGTATAATTTTGCATTACACGCAAAATGACCCATCAAATCCAAATTTATTTTTAAACTCTGTATTGTGTATACCAAGCTTTTCTTTTCTGGGTGCAAATGGGTGTTATACAGCAATCTAACAGCAGAGGGTGATATTGTCCCACCCAGTGACTTGAACACATTCATGTCACAGCAGGATTTACCAGAGCTCCAACTTTGTCTTTTTTTCACTTCATTGAACAAACCATAATGTGAATCTTCCTCTTCTTTTTCATATGTGTTTGCACACAGAGTACTCCCTGAATAGCACAGACCTGTCCTCCCTGTCTGGCTTCAACAGTGGCAGCTCTCTACACCTTGGTTCAATGAGTGGGTGGCAACAGCAACACCTTCAGAACATGCAGCATTCAGCGCTGGGCCAGCTAGGGTGAGTGCACAGAGCTTACTCTGAGGTGTTGTTGGGAAGTGCATGAAGTAACACATGAATTACTCCCAGAGATTTTTTATTTTTTGAAATGCCACACTCATAAATCTACTTTACTGTTCTCAATCTTCACTTGCAAGATCGAACACAAGTGACACCTCACTTTTTTTTTTCACGAGTGTGTATGTATGCATGCCGGCATGTGTGTATGTGTGCGTGTTACGAGCTGACTTTTAAAATCACTTTGTTTCTTGCTCTGTAACTCTGTAACCCCTTTGCGTTTCCTTTCCTTCCAACAGAAATTGTTCTAGCTCTCACTTATGTCAGGGTTCAAATCTGTCCCTGCCCTCTGCTCAAAGCCTCCACATCAAGTCCGAACCTGTTTCTCCTCCTAGAGATCGCACCAGCAGCACACCGGGGGGCTACGGTGGCGGGGTGCCACCTCCCCAGAACCCCTCGTCCCGCCAGGACTCGGGACGCTCCCCTGTTGATAGCCTGAGCAGTTGTAGCAGCTCCCATGAGGGCAGCGACCGCGATGAGCACAGGAATGAGTTCCACTCACCTCTGGGACTGGCCCGGCCCGCCATGGATGAGCGTGAGAGCCCCTCCATCAAACGGGTACGCCTGTCAGAAGGATGGGCGACATGATTGCACTGTCCACTCCTCTGCAGTGCCCCAAGTTGCCCCGAGCTCCCGACAATGCAGCATTACGATGCCCCACAGTCAGCTCCCTCCTCTTCCTCCTCGCACTCGATCTCATGAGTCACTCACCGCCCAACCCCATGGCCTCTCTCCTTTTTTCTCTTTATTGAAGGAAAGCAAAGGGACAACCCTTTCCAAAAATCTGTTTGTAATTTCTTTTCCTTATTTTTTGTTCCTTGTTTTGATTTTGCTGAGTGTGCGTGTGTGTGCGTGTTATACATATTGACATTATATAAAGCAGTTGGGTGTTGTAATGGGGGCTTGGGAGGGTAGTTGTTGTTTGGGATGGGATCTGGGGGTATTTTTGTTGGGGAACTATGCATAAATTGTATTGTGGAAAAAAAAAAGAATCATGTATGCATATATCTTAACGCGTGTAACACGTGTCTACAGATGTGCATATCAACAAATACAAAAAAAAAGGTCAGGTACTCTGTTTCATAAAACGTACTTACAATTTGCCCCAGTGCTATATCAGTGAATAGAGACAAAAAAAAACAACAAAAAAACAACAAAAAAAACCAAGATGAGCGTGATTGTGTCCAGTGAAAAACACCTTAGCACTTGAGTTGGACAAACAATACATGTGTACAGTATCAGTTTCATTGCTATAGACCTTCTCTGCAGTTTTACCTTGCAAAAATGTGTGTTAACATTAGATGATGTCATGTTGCAGGTTCAACGTATTTATGTAAATAGCGGGTCAAAGGGGTAAAAGGGCCTTGGGTCAAAAGTCGCCAGACATTACAAGATTTATTTACTCACTAAATGAAAAAGCTATTATGCAACATTTGAAGGATTGTACAGGTAAACGAGAAAACCCGATGCTAGATGTGTGGAACCCTTGATCGTTTTCGTGCTCCCCTTAAAGAACGGAGTGAGGACCACTCTTTGATCTAAGAGCTATGTCGGCGTAATCAAGAAAATCTCTGGATCTAGTATTAACTATTCAGTATTGATAAACAAAAAAAAGAGAAAAAAACAATTGTACAATACACTTGCTTATATTTTCATATGAAAGGAATAAAATGCAAAGCATTTTTGTGGCTTTTTGTAGTTTCTATAAGCCAGAATGTGTTTTTTGATAGCTTTGCCAATAAGAGATGGATAGTTCACCCAGAGGGGAAATGACAGGGCTTCAAGCCCCAAGCCATGAAAAACAGACTGAGATCCAATGCTTTGCTGAACTGTTTAATCTTTGTAGAGGTTTGTTTTTAAACGTGTATTTCTTATTATATATAATAATGGTAATATTAAGAATCTTTTAAAAAAAAATCTGTGAAATTAACATGCTTGTGTATAGCTTTCTAATATATAAATATATATAATAATGATTTTTTTGTTGGTTTCTTAGTGAAGTTTCTATGTGCTGTTGCACATGTTGTCTGGTTTGTTTCATTTTAACTCTGAACAGGGCTGTTTGGGTGGGGTGTTTAGACTAACCTTAAAAACCAGCTGGAAAGCATTGCCAGGGTTGAAGCCTGAATGCTGAAAAACCTCATTTCTAGTGGAAAATGTCACGAGGCTGAATCTGGAGACCACACAGAAATAAATGTTGACACGTAACGTACACGATTGTCACACTGATGAGGAAATATGACAAAGCCGGAGTCTCCGAATACATTTTTATGCATCCGGATATTTCGTTAGGAGTCCAAATTATTATAATTTAATAATCGCAGTCATAAAACAGAGATTTGACCTCATCGATTTTGAATATCACCTTCAATTTTCGACCCAGTCTACCTTGTGTTGGAGATGTCGCTCAGACGCAAACTGTAAAATCTTCCTTTGAATCGCATTAACGTAATGCGATTTATGCATCGTGATTAAGTACTCTTGTTTTCAAACCTAATTTAATTCTGTGTCGCTCCAGTCTCGAAAACAGGGTTCCACATCCTTTACCACACTGTCACAGACAGTTCAGCGTAAGACACAAAAAAGAACAAACTGATCATGCTGGTATGGGAGAAGCACAATTGTTTATTCTTGATGAATAGCTTTGATTTTCTCTTTTTTAAACAATGAAACTAGCCACATATCTCTCCGCCTCCCACACCCGTATCTGCTGTCACTTAAGTGTTATGATATTTCTATGTGCATATTTCATGCAGGATCACTAGGTTGTTACTGTATACAGTCTGTGTAGTCAAATGGGGCAGAGCCTCTATAACAGTGTTTTTCTTCTTCTTTTTTTTAAACTTCAATAGAAAAAAAAAAGGTTGGGAAAAAAATAAATATGATGTTTCAGGCAGCATAAGTGTGGAGAAACCAAAGCCAGTGGCATTTCTGTGTTGTAAAGTCAGCTTTTATTTTCACATTCATATATGGGGGGTTTTTTGGGGTTTTTTTTGCAAGCATTGAAACAAGATAATAAAAGATTCTGCTTAAATTCAACTGTTTTCACATTTCACTTTCAGTTAGTTATTGTAGCTTTAGCCATCAAACTGCATTGTCCATAGGAATCGTATTAATTTACCTGTTTTCTTGTTCATTTGTCTCCCTGTGCAGCGTATCGAAAAAGGTTACATGGGGAAAAAAACAAAAAGAAAAGGAAAAACGCATTTTCTATTTACAATTTGTTACTTAACTCGGAATCATTCAGGCCCGTGTGAAAGCTGTACTTGTTTTTCACTTCATCAATCAACATTACACACTGCTTGCTCGCTGAATAAAATAATGCCAACATGTCCTGACAGTTAATTAGAGTGCTATAGTTTTGACAGTATTTTTAACCAAAGACATGGAGAAAGCTTGTCTTTATATCTTTGATGTTGTTTTTTCTTCTTCTTCTTTCTACGTTTGTTCAATTTGAAGCCAATTTTTTTTCTTCATCTGTTGATCAGTTGTTCTTTGTCATTACTATATCAGACTAAATGTTGGTACCTCAAAATTGACCCAAGCAGTACCTCAGCTGATTTTTTGATAAGTCACTTAACGTGCAAAGGGGAGACCATTCACCTGTACAGCCATGTGTAATAACAATCGCTTAAGGTCCCAACATTCACATGCTACGGGATTCTTTGTTGCTCCTCTGTGTTTGTGGTTTATTTAAGTTGTACTCAAAAGCTGAAATTAAAAAAAAAAGAGTAATATGTTAAAATACTTAAAAAGTCAGTCTGTAGTATCAATGTAGCTTGTATAAACCTGATGATGGGGGCGGACGTTTGTAACTAAGGTTTTTTGGAATGCAGGAGCGGCTTTCAGCGGCATAAGCTGGCCTTTGTCGCCACTTGAGACTAAGATGGTATTAAATTAAAATCACATCTCTGTAACTCAAGGGACTTGATTCAGCTGTATGTAGTGAAAACGTATGGGGATGAAATAAAAGTCTCCTCTGCAGGAGGGAAAGGCTATTTGTATTTTGCAGAGATTTCAGTAAAGTTACTGGCTTTCTTAGTTATCCTGATGTGACTTGGTGTGATTTCATTGTGTTTGACTTGTTTCTACATGCATCCCATACAGCGATTGCTTTCATACCATGCAGACTCATATCAACACAAAGAGCTTCCATGAGGAAATGGAGAAGGGACATGGTGCCATAGCAACTTCACTCGCAGATAATGTGACATCCACATTTTTTTCAATAGATGCATTTTTATATTTATAATGACAAATAAATAATAATTGAAAAAAAGCAACAGCAACAACATTTATTTAATATTTTAAACAGGTTTTTTTTAACAGTTGGCCTCACAATTACAGTGGCATGTCTTTCTGAGTAGTAAATCAAACTACATTTAAACATGAGAGCACATAGATCCTAAACAATGCAATCACAGTTGTATGCTCCCACACGACAAGAAACAAGGTAAAGGTTTAGGCCTACTCCTGTCCTACTCGCTTTTTCTTCAATAAAAAAAAGTGGGAAAAAACCAAAACAACTCAGAAGTGTGAATCAAAGAAAGAGTGGACAGCTTATTCTATAAAATCCATGACAGTCTTTATTTTTTTCAGCTTTTCTTATAACAGTTATTTCGCAATGACTGACCCCCCAAAATATAGCTTAACTTTGTTGTAACAATTATTGGGTTGTGTTGTTATCAAAACGCAAAAAGATGAAGAAATTTTCCTGACTGTTCATGCATTTTTCTGCAGGCAGTACAGGTCCGTATAGCTTACCTGAAAGAATCACTTTTTTCGAATGAAAATGTAATAACATTAGTGAATACCCATATAGACAGGCACACACACACACACACACAGAAAAAAACAAACGAATTACAGTTTTACAAAAATAAAAAATAAATCCATCGCGAGATTTCGAACATTTTGTAATGCCAAAGAAAACCTTTTGATAGCGTTTTTCTTTTCATTTTTTTCTTCTATATAAATCTCTATTTTTTTTTAGATATATATAATATATGTCTACCGTCTATATTTTCTAAAGGCCCCTTTTCTATCTTTTCTTGTTAGTCTGAAGTCATTGTTCCTTGAAGTTATCGCTTCTTAACGTTAGCGTTATTTATTTATTTACTTAGCACATGCAGAAAAATTGTGAATCGATATGAATAAATATATTTTCCAGGAAGAGAAACGTTGCAGTGGGTTGCTGTGAACATAGGCCTACCTGTAGGATGGTTTCAGAATTATCGAGAAACTAATTGCATTTAGGTTTCGTTTGCTTTTCTACCGTTTTTCCTCCCTACTCGGTTTGTAGTCTACAATTTGGCCGTCGTTTCTTTCGCTGAGAAATATGTGTTTTTTTTTATTTAATAGGTAACAAGAAATGATACAAAAACTTGTCACACGTCATCTATTAATTGCACGTATTTAAAGGTGGCAAATCGAAGAAACAGATTCAACACGTTTTGGATATTGTTTTATTTCACAAGTAATTGCTACATCAGCAACATGTCTACATGCATCGCTTTAAATATGCTTTAAACAATTATGCACGATCTAAAAGTAAAGGAGTTACTCTTTTAAAATTATAGATAACAATGAGGCTAATGCTCCGATGTATTGTACTGACTGCTTCACTTGTGCAGACTGGAGCAGGAGTGTGCAGATGCCGGCAAGTAACAGTTTTAATGTTTACAGCATCTTTATTGACACTGTTTCCTAAACTGTCTAAATGTTCACATTTTCTTTCGCCATTACATTAATACCAGACACACTGAAGTGATTTTGAAGAGTTTTCTACAAGTAACGTGTGAAAGAAGGTTTGTAAGGTCACTGCAGACCAACCATAATGAATTATCTATCAAAAATAATATACTGTGACAGCAGTTTTCACAGTTTTCAAACTGATGCAATAAACCTGAATCTGCAAACGGGCTGCCACTTTTTTGATAAAAAAAAAACAAAAAAAAAAAAAACCTATAGAAATGAAAAAAGGGGAAAAAAAACGAATTGTAAAAAATCAGCGCCTTCAGGGTGAATAAATTCAAATAAATAAATTAAAATCAAGACAGCACTTGTACATTTACAGGGTGGGGGAAACAATATCTAAAATACATTCTTAGCTTAAAGCCCAGTTAGGGCTTCAGTTGCTGCTTTTGTAACATTAAAAGCGAAAGAGTTCTGAGGGCATGTGTGTTTCCAGCATCAGGCTTATTTTAAGATCATGAATGTACATTAAATTGCACGCATGACGTTGGATTGCGCAAGTTCAGTGTGGCGTTGGTAGGAACAGGTACTCGTTCACCCTTGTAGGCTGCCCACTCGTTCACCGTGAGTACTCAAACTAGAAATCACCACTAGATGTCACCGTTTAGCTGTTTAGTCGATGCCCTCACAACCTGGATCTTCCTCACCGTCTTTCTCCAAAAGAAGCTGTAGACCAGACCCTGAATGGTCCCGTGTACTCCACCAGCTGCTTCATCCATTTTTCTTTGAGGTAAGTGTAAATACATAATACACTATTTATTATCATTTAATTCTAACAATTACTGCTTAATATCCGATTGTGAAAACAATGATAATGTGTACTGTGTTGCAAAGAAAAGAAAAAAAACAACAACAACTGTGACATAATAATAATAATAATAATAATAATAATAATAATAATAATGCAGTTTTTCTTGTTACTATAAGAGAAAAAAAAGTTTTTATTTTTGAACACAGCTGCAAGAGAGACCTCGCACTTTTACAGTTTCAGGTATTCAGTTTAAAAATAGCTTGGCTGGTTCTTTACCTTGGAGGTGTTTCATTACGCCAGTTTCTGAATACCGTTTTCATGTGCCAGACAAAGCGCCCCGGGTCCTCTTACAAACTGCATCGTAGGCTGACGTCTACCCTGGCCTCAAATGGGAAAATATGCAATATTTTTATTTTATTTTGTTTATTTATTTATTTTTGTCTTTTCGAAGATCAGTTAATGTTATCTGATCCAAACTGGTTTCGCTCATTGATTTGCTCCCTTTTAAACGAGGATTAAATTCAGCATGTTGAGAACCGAATCACTGCTTCATCTCTCAATAATATATATATATATATTTTTATTCCTAAAAACGACATGCCTTTCGATTTTCTGTGCCCCTACTTGAAATCACATTGTCTCATTTGCTGGGGATCTGTTGTCCTGATAAGACCCGAGATAAAGGCTGTATTATCCACGCAAACAAGTGATTTTACCATGAGGAACAGTGGGAATCCACCATGAAGGTGTCTCTTCTATATACAATTCAAATGAGGATGACGGAACAGCGAATTGATCTCCTCCCCAACTCCGATTACAGAACTGGAAAGTGTAAATGTAAGTTCGTGCTCAGAAACGTAGTGGTCTCCCAATTAAAACGTATAACATCATAAGCTCTTTCTTTTGCTTTGTCGAATTGCGCAGATCCATTTCTTTTTTTTTCTTTTGCCGTTTTGGTTACACTAAAAGGATAACAAGTAAAATAATAAAAGGTTACATTTGTTTAAAAAAAAGAGAAAGCCTCCTTTCCAGACCCTTTACTATAAAAACCTTTCTTCACATTGTCATCATTAAATCACAACATAACTATTACCGCAAGAATCGTTCATTTTGTTCAGGCTATAGCACCTGAGTGAACACTAAACATTCTTAAAATTGACCACTAATCAATATGCTATGTTATTTATCATTTCCAACGATAAAGGCCTACGCGTTACATTTTGGTTTTTGGTGATGGTGATGAATACGTGTGTGATGCAACAAAGGATGATGAATGGACTCCCAAATATTCTAAGATTTTTTTTATAACAAGTAATGTTAGGCTGCTTTCTAGTTAGAAGCCACGCATAGGTGGGGTGACGGACTCTTGTGGCTTTGAATATCTTTACGTGAGCCAGCCTGACCATTGGTGTTGAGTCACGAGCAATTTAAGAATAAGGTTCAATGACAAGGGGAGTAGCCATAGGGGCTGCATCTGCTGTGGCTGCTAGAAGAAAGTTTGACCTCCCAGAAAACGTCCTAGCAACTTGATCGAAAAGTGACCTATAACCAAACACAAATTAACAGCAGCAGCAGCAACAGCAGCGCTGGATTATAACTTGGAGGTAAGTGGTCAGATTTTTCATTTAAGACCCGTGCGGAAACACAATGAATCAGAAAAAGAGGGAAAGGGAGGAGAAAAAAGGTGAAAACTGCGATGTTTTAACGCATTTCTACTTGGTTTCATATAAACATGTGATCATGTTTGTGGATATTTTTCTCCAAGAGCACTTGCATTCGCGCTCTCGTCCCTGGCATCAGCTCTGTGCGCGTGCACGGACACTAAGGAGACAGGCTGAGCAATTGCAACCTAAATGTCAGCGCTGCGTCACTGTTTTTTTTTCCTCACAAACGGGACAGCAGACTTTTTAGTTATTACTTTTCGACACTGTCATTTTCTTGCTCTGAGACAGTCGTATCAGTATCACCTCTAAGCTATCACCTATGCTGAGTGCCCATTGTTTGCCCACTAGAGAGCTCTTTGTTCATGCATGGTGCATTTACGTATTCAAAAGACATCGCCGATTTACATTAAGATCCAGTGTTTTATTTAATTCTTAAGCACACAGTGACGTCGCTATCTTCGCTGTCGGCTTAATATAAGCCAGAATTAGTCAAATAATTTGATTACTGCATTTGAAAAATAAAGGAAATCATCGCTAGGTGCACAGGAGCTCTGCACAGATCTAAACGGTCAAAACATGAGGAAATGCGTCGCAATAAACAGCAAGCAAGAAGTGTGTAATGCAAATCTACCCTCTGAATATGCATCAATATTAAAAATAATACGCACACCAGAGCCAACGGCGTCGGAGAATTGAGAATGGCGGAGCGGGTCGTCTCATTACGCATGGGCGGTTTTCCACGCAGGAGCCTGGGTTCTCCTTCTCTTCATGTTTCCCTTTAATTCTGTCCTGCTCACATTAGGGAAGCTTCTTTGGAAGACAAAACAAAGCTATGTTGGCTTTCAATACGGCAAAGCACCAAGAACAGGCTGAGGGGAAATACTCCGACTGCGGCCGGGCGGACTATGTAGTAAGAGGGATTTGCATATTTTGATGCGCTAATTGCCTTGATGTATTTAAATATGGCTGCACGTAGCTGATATGCTTGTCTACGTCATTGAACGTGCCCTCGCTGTTAAACTAAAACGTGAATCCGGTTGAATCTAATGGATACGCCTGCAATTAGGCAAGGGATGGGGCTGGGGTAAGGGGGGTAAATGAGAGAGGATGCTTGGAGCCCCCCCCCCCCGCCAACCTTTTTTTCCTTTCCTTTTTTTTTTTTTTTTTTTTGCATTTTCCGTGTTTCGGTCACATGATGATTTGCTAAAAGAAATGAAAAATAGGCTACGTGGAAATTGTGGCCGGTGGAAATAACAGAGCGGGAAGCCCGAGGCGTTTGCCTGGAAGAAATGGTGTTCTGGCAGGAGGAAAGCCTTTTAACTAGTTTTACTGGGAAATATCGAACAGTATAATATATCCCCCCCACCCCCCACCCACCCCCAAAAAAGAAAAAGAAAAAAGTACGTCTTCACCGAGAGAATTATATAAAGACACTGGCTACTTGTAGGCTACTGACAAGTGGGTCACTTCATTCTAACTTTTTTTTTGTGGTGTAAAAAAAATCTCTCATCTTTCTTTTCTTTTCACTCTCTCTCCAAGCTGTGTATACGTGCGTACGTGTGTGTGTGTCCAATTTGGGAGGGGCGGTCTGTGTGTTATGAGATTAGCCTACCTCTTATTAGGCAACTGGGACCAAGGTGGATTTATAAGTCTTAGTATGGGCCTGTGCTGTACACCGAGATTGAATCAAAAGATTCTGAGTGAAGTTTAAAAGTGTGTTTCTCCCCTTTCTTTTCATTATTGACCCCATTCTAGACTTAGTTTGGGAATTGCATGTAGCAAATCATTTCCCCTCTGTCTGGAAACCGGTAAATGCGTTCCGTTTGTCAAAGCGTGTTAGCGAAGCGCCTGCAGCAAATTCATTACCACCCAACTGCGAGGCTCACTTCGCAACCTGGTCAGGCAAGAGGAGGGAGTTGTCCACGCCAAACCGCGAACAATGCTGCCTTAGTTCGTGCGTGCAACAAAAGAACCGAGGGAACTTGTTTGAATTTCAGAGCACGTCCTCTGCTCACACAGAAGGATGGACTTTACACCCCCCCCCCCCCCAAACCCACAACCCCTCCTCATCATCATCATCACCCCCTCCCTCCTCATCCGAACCCACCATCAACAGGGGGAGAAAAAAACTTGCACACTCTGAGGAGCTCAACTGTGCATGCACTTTTTTTTTATTTGGTGCTTGTAGACGTTATGGGAAAGTTGTGTCTCTCCCTCTCCCCATCCCTCCCTCTTTCTCCTTCTCTTCGTCTGTCATGTGCGTGGGATGCTCATGCTTTGCACAGAGCAGCTGTAGCACGCCGAATACAGGCTAGAGTGTTAGCGGCAATTTTAAAGTCCCCCCTCCCCTCCGCCCCCCCACCCACCAAATAATACGGCTGGGATATTTGAAGGGAACATACACCATATCACGGTACACTCGGACCCCGTTGTTCTTCACCGGGTTGGGACGGCTTCTGGTCTGATTGTGACTCGCCATTAGGAAGTAAGTGCAACTTGTGTGTCTGATTTAAATATTTCCTTGTGCGCAAAAGTTGAATCTAGAATATCGTTTAAAAACATGCTCGCGTGCGCTGCTGTTTTCTTAAAATACGTCGCTGAATGATGTCTCGCAATTGCGTTACACTTTCAGGAAAGAAATGTGAAGTTTGTGGCTTTTAACCTTTTTTGCACAGTTTGGAAATAAGACACTGATTGGCACCCTTTAGATGCATTCAGATCCTAAGTTAGGCTTTATTCTCACAAAGAATAGTTTAATGCTATTAACTTTAAGAGCGTCTTCACTCTTTCATTTCAGCCTTCTGCAATTAAGTCATCTTTAAAGATTGTCAGCAGTGTTACTAGAGTAAAAGGTGCGTCAGAGATAATCTTCTTTCGTCCTCTTTGGTTATGAAAAACAGCCGAGTATAAAAAGAAGTGCTGTCCAAAATTTGACATTATTATTACACCTACATAAAGCATACTTCAGCGCCATTGAATCCACCGTGTTTGGGTTTTGTTTGTGTGGACTGGATGCAGTGAGAGAAGTGTGATTTCGAGAGCGATGTGTTTGAAAAAAGAAAGGAGAACAAGGACGGACTCATTTAGGAACAGAAACAGATCCAATCGCATATTTTTTCATGTTTGTTGAAGGACCTGAAATGTCTTGGTACAAAAGACACAAAAAAGACAAAAAAGTTTGACTTTACTCTGAATGAATAACGTCACCAAAATCGTCACACACCGTCTTAAAAACAAAGCGTTCGTTGTACAGTTTTACTTATGTAGGTGTTATTACGCATGAATGCGTCGTATGCTCGAATAAAGCTAATACTGCAAAGAGAACTGCACCCTTCTGAAATGTTTGGCTTCTCGGCATTGTGTCTTTAACTTTCGCGGAAATGCAGCTTCTTGTAATTGCACAAGGATCAGCAGGTCTTACCTCTGAAAAACGGTGAGCTGTAATGAGAGCGTGGTCTCTGTGTGGAGGCCCATTCTGAACCCCTCTTTACCTTAATCAGGTGTGCTTTATAATGAAAACCGCAATGATATGAAGTTAGTCACCCAACAGATCAACAGAAGGACAGGATGATTTTTGGATGTGGTGAAGCTTACGGTGCATTAAAAGAAATAAAGACATTAACAATGTGTGCGTAAATTATATAATTTGGGGCATTTTCCATTGTGCGGAGATGGCATTTGGGCAAATTCGGATATATCACGTTGCGAGTGGAATATGTTGTTTGGAAATGGACAGCTGAGATTTGCAAATATGAATTTACTAGATGTGACTGTGAACGTTTGAAGGAGCAAAGTGTGTAGAGTAATCCCCCATTGAAATGCACAGGCCCTGTGACTCATATTTGCTCATTAAAACACCTCTGCTTTGCCCCTCCCATCCACGAAACGAGAGTACACTTGAGGGCCAGGTCTAAAACTGTAGCAAGTGAATGGAACACCTGAAGAAGAGGAGAAAAAAAAGTTAATGTGCCATTGACAAATAACTGGATGTTAATTTATCACTGATATGCACGCATGAACCGACTCAGCCAAGGTGTGAGATTGACTTTTTTAATTTTATTTTGTGAGCTGAGAGCCTTTCGCAGTTCGAACAGAATCAAAGTTCTGCACAGGATACAAGAAATACACTCGATAACCTGCAGCTGCATGCTCCTGCGCATGATCCATCACATGTTCCATGTGCGTGTTATTGTTGACACACTTACAGAGCCACTATATTTTTGACCTATTTGTGCCGAGCTATCAGTTAACTACTTACATTTCTACGGAAAAAGTGAGCGGGTTAACATCCTCGCGGAAAAGCGCTGGGGTCTCATTCCGCGGGAGGCGACACCGGCAGCCTACCTGAATGCCATTGTAGTCTGCCCATCTGATTGCGACGATGGCAAAAAGACAAAAACAACAACAACAACACACAAGCGGCTATTAAGGATTTCGACGCAAAGATCGAGCACGTGAGAGCAATTTGACTCCTGTTGTACAGATGTGTCTCGTGTGAGGAGCAGAGCAGTGAGCAAACGGGTACCGTGTTATTGCGAATAGAAAAATACAGCCTAGACAGGAAGACGCTGGCGCTCAAGCAGCGCAGCGATGCTCTCCTCACAAAGTTGTTTCGTTTTTATTGTTTAATAGCTGCAATTTCTGCTCGCGTCTCCCACTAAAAGCAGTAGAATCGCTTTCATTCTGTGTAAAAAAAACCCCACATATGGTTCCCTCTGCCATCCATTTTCATCCCTGTGTGAGAGAGGGTGTGCAGACTGCTCGCTGCAAGGCGGACTTACTCCAACGCGCTCTGTGTAATGGATGAAGATTGAGCATTGATATGAGGCTGCATTTGCGATTTTTTTATGACATCACCGGAGTTACTTTGTCGTGGTCTGAGGCCTTTGACCTCACTGGGGTTGGTCCATATTTTGGCCACCCCCAGCCCCCTATCCTTTGGGGATGGCCCTTATCCCCCCCCCTTTTCAGACTGATCGACCATGCAAGCCTGCAGAACGGACCCTTTGGCTCAGAGTCATCGGTTTTTATCTTTCCTTAAGTACACGTTGGATGCGAGCGGACAACTTGACACTGTGGCCAAAAAAAAAAGAAAGAAAGAAAGAAAAAAAAATAACAAGCTCCTGTCTTCATAATCCGAAACATTTGCGTCGTAATTCCCTCTGCTGTTATTGCACTTTCCACAGGAAACAGGATTTCCCACCTTCTCTGCCGCGTTTCTTCTCCACTGGCCTCGCAGGATATCTATTGCCACTGCCACAACGACTTAATAGAGGCGAAAGAGCCTTTTGTGGGATTGAAGCTATTTGCATTGCAAATGATGGCCCCCGTGCAAGGATGACTACACCTTACCGCGATTTTGAAGGCCCTCTTCAACTCAGTAATACTGGTTAATGTCAAGTGAATATGACATTAACACTGGGAATATATATCTTTTTTTTTTCTTTTACACCAGGTGTCTAACAGTTCGGGCTGTACTATGGTCCCCTCAACGACAAAAATAAGGGAATATAAGGGATATAATGCACAATGTGACTTGAAACAGGAAACTGATGACTTTTTTCCCCCACCGCTATGTATATTTGAGTTCTGAGAGATGGAAACTTGGAGACCAGAAGATGAAATACACATGTGGATTATTGCTGAAGATTGGGAAGTGGGTTGTTATCTTTGGTTATCTAGCTGTATGAGTGTTCTGCTCGTCATAAAGCTAGATAACCGAAAGTAAAAACTACTTCCAGACTCGTCGAGGACTTTTGGACCACCTATTCCTACTCAGTTTCCCCATGGACCTGAGACTGTAGATGTGATTCATCTAAATGGGTTTATTTTTGTTCTTTTATTTATTATTATTTTTGTATCCCTCCCTCCCCTTACACACGTGCAAGCTTATCCACATTTAACCACACACACACACACACACACACACACACACACACACACACACACACACACACACACACACACACACACACGCTGAACTTTTCCTTAGACTGAAACACTTATGTTAAATTGTTTCATACTTTCTACAAATTGTTTTCAATCTAAATGTAGTTTTTAAGCTTATGGGTAGCATTAAAGATTGGCATTAAGAGCTTCTGTAGTAATCCACGTGTACGACTCCATGCTTCTTATTCCAGCATGATCGAGTCCGGCCAGGAAACGGCGCTGGCATCCCAAACAGTAATAATTAGGACATATACTGGAGTGACAAAAATGGAGAGCGAGAGAGAGAGAGAGAGGTGGGGAATAGGGGTAAAAGCAGGAGGGAGGTGGCAGAAGAGGGAGGACAGGAGGGAGGGAGGGGATTGGGGAGATGTTGGGGTGGGCGGGGGTGGGGGATCGGGCCCGCTTAATTGATTCCGTTAACCGCAGTGCAGGAGATGTGAACGACTGGACGATCCCATTCCCACGCTCGGTGGGGCAAGTGGCAATGCCATGCCCAGGCCCAGTATGACAGACAGCGCCGTGAGGACCTGGAGGGGCTGGGTGGGGGGATGGGGGACGACAGGGGTCATGAAAAGACGTCAAGTGCAACAGACTCATCTGCATCCCCAAAGAAAGAGGCGACGTTTCCCAGCCCCAGCCGACGCGGCGCTACTAAACTTGGAGTAGTAACGGTCCTGAATGCGTTAATGTCTCCACAATTGTAGCAAGTGATAATGAGGACTTGGTGGAGGGGGTGTCATTATTTTAAAACTGTGCGGTTTATGGCCGCATGTGCCCTGTGTGCGCGCGTATCCGGGCATTTTCCTCGAGAATAATTTTGCAAATGAGTCTTGGAGCAGCTGAATGGATCACAGCTCAGCACTTTGTATTTGAACTTGACCGCGAACGTCCTAATTGAGATTAAGAAAACAATGTCGGGGGTAGAAAATTAGCTGGCACAGATAAAACTGTGGGGTGACACATGGGACCAAGCGTTGTAACGCACATTTAACTGCCTCCCTCAGACGGGCCTTTAAAAAAAGAAAACACATTTCCTCCAGTAAAAGAAGTTTATCACTCACGGTGCTGTAGATTCGAGCTTTTAACGCCTGTAAGCTTGCGAAGATTCCTGCTAGCCTTCTCGATGATTGCCTGATCTTAAAAATGAGAGGTTGTTTCCATTGCAACCCACGTGTTTCCAGCTTGCCTGTTTATTTTGAATATTTACAGATTTAACTTCATTTTCATTCTTTGTACTCCCATTCACAGTGTATGTTTTTCCTTTCTTTTTTTCCCTTTCTTTTTTAAAAAAAGTTCAGATTAAAAAACCCCATCTGATTAAGTCCTATTTCAAGTTCAGCATATGTTCAGAGTCTTTTGCAACAGAGGATTATTTAGGTGCCGTGTTAAACAGAGGCACAGTGGCTGAATTCAACACCGGCTTTGCTGAAAAGGTCTCTTGCAGACTTTCTCACACCGTCAGACAAAACTAGTGTCTCTTGTTCCCGACCCCTGTCAAAGACGGCATACAATACCGGGTCGTTTGGCCGAAAGAAATTTGAGAACACAATTTGGGCCGAGCTGCGGTGAATAAAACAAGTCTTATTGTCCTCGGTTAAGTCGATTGAAATCCTTGTCTAGCGTTATGAAAGAGAACAGTGTTTTTAAGTCTGGGGGGCACACCAAATGTCAACTCGGAGTCAGGAATATAAAAAAAAAAAAAAATGCCTCCGTCACTAAGGCAACATCTCATAGCCTGTCATTAGCCAAATTTTCGACTGTGGCATATTCAGCCTGTCCTTATTACAAATTATGCTATATATATATTTTGGTTTTCTTAAAAAAAAGAAGAAGAAAAAGAAAGAAAAAGAAAAAGCATATATGCTGAATTTGTGTATGCTGCTGCTCTATCCTAGTAGTCACTAATGGACCTTAGTTCAAGGCTTGTGAATAGAATTTGAAATGTAATGCTTGGTTGTGCTATTACCAGGAGAGAGCAGCATCAGGTCTCAAACAGTTGCAAATCACACTTGCATGTCTCTCCTACTTAATAACCTCCTTTGCTGCATGCAGGGAAGATGCAGTATGATTGGCAGCTAGCATTTGTGTAGTTTTTGGGCTTTTAAATTCTAATTCGGTTCAAAATGCTGGTTTTATATGAAGTGGAAGCCACTGCTGCCATAAGTCCAAAAAATAATCAATAGCATTCTCTACATGTGATGATTACTTGGCCCCATCTGAAACTTACATTTAACTGATCCTGAAAATGTGCATCTTCTGTTGTGCATGGTCTCTAAAATATGCCTTAAATTAGTTAAGTGTCCTCCAGTCTGTGAGGAAGCTTTTATATTATTCACGGAGGTGTTCCTAGTACAGTATAGTATACAAACAAGGCTCTCATTCTCGTATCTATAGCTATATATATAGCTATATATATATATATATATATATATATATATATATATATATATATATATATATATATATATTTTTTTTTTTTTTTTTTTTAAATATATATATAATCGGTTAGCCTTCCATCCATGTTCACACATGCAGTCCACTGCTGCCACACCACTGTTGTCACCTGATTTGTTGAGTAACATAACCATGACGACCATCAAAGAAGGTGTTTTCATATTCATTGGATGTGCAATCAGCATATTTTATGTGAGTGTGTCTGGGCGCTTTATGTGATTCCTCTGTGCCTCTGTGCTGTGTAAGGCAGGTGCAATAGCAGGTTTATAGTATGTACCAGACTTGGATAATTTGTGCGCCACACAAAGGATGTGAATATAGTATATAGTTCTCATACAGGTAACACACACACACACACACACACACACACACACACACACACACACACGTATATATATATATATATATATATATATATATATATATATATATATATATATATATATATATATATATATTCCTGTGCAGCTAGAAAAGCTGGCAGATTGTGGGTATACAGAGTTATACACGTTACTTAGTTAGTTACAGCCACTTAGTTTAAAAAAAAAGACATCATGTGTATCTACATAGTGGCGTTTATGCCCTACCATGCATCGTGGATAGCTAGTGAGACTACCACAGTCATGTTGATGAAAGGGAACAATAGCTGTGTCTCAGTCAACAACGTCTGTCTGGCTTGGGCCATGTCTCACTCTTTTTGTGTATATCTGTGTGTGTGTGTGTGTATGTGTGTGTGTGTCCCCTGGACATGAACTTGAACTTGAGACAGGCGGCCAGACACCATCTGTGCACCAGGGGTAATGAATTCAGTGCATTCATGGCTGTGGAGCAAGCCTAGGCCACCACCACCCATTGATGAGCAGATGACTCCTATAGTCTGAGTTAGCTCTTCATCACTAATAGAATTCAACATTACCAGCTGGTAGTAGGGGGGATTGTTTTGTCTGTTTCCCTAAATGAGTAGCGCTGTGCAAGTGTGGTGGACCTTACATGTATGCCTGCAGTGTGCATCCTTGTATGCGTCTGCATGCCTGTCAGTGTGTGAGCATGTATGCATGAAGGCCTCCATGTTTTCCTGTTTATCTTTGTCTCTCCATATAGCATATGCAAATTAATTGACACGGTCCTCTTTTCCTCCCCATATGTTGGTCTTTTCTCCAATAAAGCGCTGGCCTGCTATTTTAACAACACGACTGTGCTGAATTTATTGCCTTGATAATTGAATGAGCCAGTTCAGTATTTCCCCTGATAAAGGGTAGTAAGTGAATGAGGCATAAACCTTAAACAAGCCAGGCACAATGTGAATTCCTGCAGGCCCTCCTTCTCCTACTCCTCCCTCTCTTCTTCCAGCACAAGCTTCTGTCACAATCACAAGCACATACACATACACACATACGCATGCGCACACACAATAAGCTTTTCCCTCTGGTTGGTGTCGCCCTGGCAACGGTAGGTGAGATCACCTTGCGCATGGCAGCATCAGTCCCTGCCAATGCAGGACAGGTTCCTAGTTTCAGCGTGTGTGTTTGTGTGCGTGTCTGGGTGCGCAGGTGAATACAGAGTGTTTTATGCAAGAAACTAGAATGCCACCCACCCCTGTCTCAGCTTTTTGTGTAAGGTTACATCTTTTTGCTTAAATCCCTTACATTTGTTAATTGATTAGCTTCAGGTTTCTTCTTGTTTCCTCCTTTTTTTTAATTCATAAACTGAAGTCATTATGGTAATCTAGCTCGTGAAAAATTCATAAGCGTCTCGATATATAATACAAAACAGAGTCTGAGATAGCAAATTCGTGTTTTACAGACACGCACGCTTAAAAGTGTCACTAACTTCACTAAGGGTGTCACTGCTGATTAACAGGGATCTGATCAGCCACTCTCCATAACAGACCAGCCAACCATAACTTGCCAATAATCCACTAAAGAATGTCATGGCCCAGCCCTTTTTAATGACATCATGCATGGCCACTTGAATGTCTTGTGGGGAGCAGCGGGAATGCTGTGCTCTACCACACTGTATGCCCCCCCTCCTTCAACTAACTGTGTGGATATGCATGACCGACATGTTAGTCAGTCACTTAACTGTCAAATGTCTGTTATGCAACATAATGGGATTGAGTTTGAAAGCAACACATTTTTGTTGTTTGTATGGTGTAATCCTGCCTTTGTCAGCAACTATGAGCTCTGTTAATATTACCATTAATCTGTTTTAGTATGATGTTAGAAATAAAATGTAAGTAGACTGTCAAATTTTTTGACTACGTTTAAAAATTTCATCTTCAAAACTTAAAAACTGGAACCAAAATGAGTTTACATTCATCATTTAAAACTATCTTATGATAACCTGAAAATGTTCTGAGCATGCGTAAAACTCTGAACTTTATTCCATTAACTGAACATTAAGGAAAGGCAAAAGTGAAGCTGAAATTTGGTAATTCCAAGACTGACACTTCTAACCCCCTCACTTAACCCAAACCCAAATCTTATTAATCTGCAACGCCAGTATGCATGCTAGTATGCTCTCAAAGCACCCTACATTTCCCCCCATATTTTATGCATCCCCTTTAAAGTTAATCACAGTGTAAAAAATATTCCACAAAAAGCTCAATTTTGAGACAATTTTAAAAAAACAGACATAGGAGGGAATTTTGAGGAAATACAAACCAGCCTTTTTTAATGCATAACAAAAAAACAGAAAAAGAATTTCCCACCTTATTGTCTAAAAATCAATCAATAAATAAATAATTGAAATCCAAGTTGATATATAGCTTATCTTACTATTTATCTGCACCTCCTGTTGAAGTTTTTAATGGAGTGTTTTTTTAAGCTGATAAGATGTTTGTAATTCCCCAAAATCTAACATTACAACAACTTACTAGTAAAATATGCTTTCAGCTTCGTGGCTGTACGATAAGATATCAGCACTGTGGCAGCAGCAGTGCAGACTAAGGCTGTACGCACAAGTGCTATTTTTGCTAAAGTCTGAATCTGGCTGTCTGCCTGTCTATATCTGTGCTCTGCTGGCTTTTGATTATGCAAATACTATGCACTATAAATTAATTAGTACACTTGCATCTGAAACCTGCTTCAAAGCGTGTAAATAATACATTTGGTGTCACTGCATAATTCATTCTCTATTAATTACATACACAAGACTGCGTGCTATACTCATTGCGTGCATTTAGATGGTGTTAGGGTGTTAGGGCAACACACACTCAGATGTTGTTTTCTTAAATATAGAACACATTGTGTACACAACCGCAATCTGTGCAAAAAGTGCAGTTTTAATTCAAATTGCCTCTCATTGTTTTCAGTCTTTCAGTCATCATTTCCTATTATAAAACTATCTCTGCATTGTCATCCTAACGCAATTTCCAAAACTCTACTGGCTTTAATCGTTGAATTAGTAATTCATTTTTGAGCGGGCTCTGATTGTGTAAAACACAACGCCCTTTTTCATTGTTTTTTCCCCCCTTTTTCATATCAAGTGCCTCTGTAATTATGTATGAGAGGAGGGGCTTCGCAAAAAAATTAAATAAGCGCAAATATTTTAAACGCGCATCCCCTACAATTAAAATATGCCCATCTTCGCGTGCTTTGTAAGGCATGTGGTATTGAGGCCGGGCTACAAATTTGAATACGGAGAATCGTTTGAAAAATATATGCTGTTCGGCAATTAAATTATATGAGCACTTGGATGAGGAAGCACTACCACTGCATATAGAATGGTGAGCAGTAGTTGCTACGCTCGCATTAGCATCTGGCCCTTTTATGTAAATTTGATGAGAAAGGACTCATGCATATACGCCAGGGCTGGGGTGTACTCGCCTAATATCCTTATTAGAGAGGGATGAATTAAATATTTATTAGGGGGGCTAAGGGTTAGGAAGGGGGGGTGGGGGTGGGGGGGCTGTCCTGTGTTGTCATGAGGACCTGAGGAGAAAGAAGGGGGGGAAAGGGAGGAGGAGACTGGCTTTCTGTAAGAGTGTCTCTCTCTGCCTCAAGGTGCCACCATCTTAAGGCGTTTGGCGGTAGTGAGATTGTGGGGAGGGTAGACCTAAAATGTCCGCTGGCATAGACACACGCACGCATACACATTAATGCATACAAATTTCCGTGAAGCATGTGGATAGCACAGAGATCTGAGAGTCAATTATTCAGATACTGTCGTCGGCAGCTATGCATGCCGAGCATTTCATTTGCATCTATTAATTCCTTCGATTACTGTCACTTAGCAGATCGACCTGTGTTTAGCTTTCTGTTGCTCGCCGCTTATTGTGTACGAACGCTAATACCGGCACTGCGGCTATCACATTTGCTAATATTTTGGGAATTTCAATTTGGCACGTCAGTGTATTTTTATCCCTGGAAACAATTTTCAGCGGAGCCTTCGTTAAGGCCCCGATGAAAGCACTGTAATGAGACACTCCAACTATTTCTTTATATATATCTATATCTATATAGATATATATATGAAAAAAGAACTAAATTGTGTGCATTTACCATCTTTTTAAAACATTAAGCAGTTCTTTAAGTTGTTTGATTGCTATGATTTTCAAACACTTGCCAATTTAAAAGTACTTTTTGTATATAATATAAATACATGGCTTTGCTTACTTAAACATTATAGATAAAAGATGCAGCATTTTACCTTAAGTGAGAATTTAGGGAATTTTTTGAGAATTTCAATTATACTTTTTTTAAGGAAGCTTTGCCAAAAATGACAATACGAACGCTACAGAGCAGGGTAAGAAAGGCACTGACAATATTGTAAGTTTATGTAAATGAACGCTTTACTGTTCTCCCTATCATTTTCTGTCTCCTTCTCTCTTACTCACTCTCGCTGTCACATACACACACTTTAGCTGACCTCTCCTATCTGTTAATTATCATAAATGTGCTTAGTGAGCTGGCACACACGGGCACAAACGGGCCCGCACACACACACACACGCACTCACATCCCCAGTGCACAAACACACATTGTGCAGTCAGATACAGACGCAGCATTAGCATTCCCTTTCATCGTGAAGTGCTCCTGAGCATGAAAAAGAATGTGCAGGAAATTATTCAAGATGAATTATGCCACACATCATCCCGAGGATTCAGGCAAAGACACACACACACACACATACAATGACAAATACACACACACAGCTTACACGCCAAAAAATATGGGGCTCACCAATCTGGGGAAAGTATGTTATCGAAGGAAATTTGGCTCTTGCTACAATTTCAAGATTTAGCTTAAAATGGCCGTTAACTCCCGTACGTGGATGTGCATTGCTGTTAGTCTATTCATTTGTGAGTTGCCATCCTTATACGTTGAAACTGTCTCAAAGATTACGTGTAATTATTCCCATGTGAATTCTGCGTCCTTGCACACTTGCCTGTTGTCCCATTTTTCCATGCATAAAGTATATACACAATATCAGCTGATCCCCTTCCCTACCTCCCGGTTTCCTCTGATGAGTGGTATGCCCTGGCGCATTGCCAAAGATGTGAGAATAATTAAAAGGCTGTGAGTTTGAATCTCGCGTTGGCTAATGGATTGTTACTGAGAGGAAATGAGACAGGCAGCATGGGGGAGCTGGGTGGCAAAGCAGACCTTGACTTTGGATAATGAAACACTGTAAGCCACGGTGGTGGAGAGAAGACACACCTCTCATAAAGCAAATGCTTTTGTTCTGCGACTACTCCCTTTTGTCATATAGGCAGGTGCAATTGGAAGGTGTCGCACAATGTGGGAAAGACACCGTCAATCCTGCGTCACTTCAGTCAAAATAGACATAATTTTTTCCCCATTTTAATTTACAATCTCTTCCAAATCTCTGCAGCTCACTTAAATGGGCTTTTTTTAAAAAAAAAATGTTTCTCCACACAAGATAATCATTTTATGGCTCGTGTACATTACCCTTTATGTTCTCTTTTATTGCCTCGGTGCACGATTGCCTGTGATATGTATACGTCTGCAATTTGCATTATATTTAGCATCCAATGCATCGCCACAGTGCCGCTTAAAAGAAAGCCAGCTTGAATTTTTTTTTTTTTGGTAGAGTGTAGCACCTCTACCAGCCCCCCCCATCCACCCAACACACATGTAGGCTCAAAGCGTGGTGGTGGGGAGAGCAAGGGGAGCAGAGCGAAGCGGGGAGATAGAGGAGCAGGAGGGAGATGGGATGAGACAAGTCACACAAGCCGCAAAGGGAACAGGGTGAAGGTGGAGGGGGAATGCTGTATAGTTACCCTAAACTCTGCCGTAGGGCTAGAAACACACATAGACACAGCAACACACAAATGCAGACACTTACACACGCACACTGGTTTGCCACACGACCGCAAGACACACTCAGAAATATGTGGAACATTGCAGTGGGGAGTATGAGAATATGCACCGATATCTCAGTGATTTATTTATTTATTTAGGTTCTTTTTTTTTTTTTGTTCTTTTTTTACTCCCGAAGTCTTGATTGAATTTAGAGATGCAAGACTTCCACGTTTCTTTCAGGGTGCTTGATATCAATGCGCTTGTAAAACCTGTATTTGATGAAATAAAAAGGCAAGTAAATGGGAAAAATAAGAAGATGTCGTAGATGCATTATTAATTACTTCTTACAGCACGCACTGCAAGGGTGAATGTGTTGTTTTGCACATGCGCGAGAGCTTTAATACAGGGCTCTAATAAAATGTGGCACCTGTCAGTTTGACACTGACTCGCTAAAAGAGTCTCGCAATCACTTGGGAACACAGGAGGAAAGAAAGCCAGTCTAAAGTGACTACATAGTAGCCTACAGTATATTTCTGTACATAGCCTCCTAATGAGTCATAAGCACCACATGAGAGCGGCGAAACCTAAAGAAGTGTTATGTCTAAAGTGCACGCTTTGTCATCCATGTTCAACTTTCTGACATCGGGCCAATTTTTTAACTGACTTCTGTCTCAAGGTGAGGAGAGTTCCACCGGTCATATTTCATATACAGGGGGCAAAAGGACAGAAAATGAGAAGCTAAAATTAAATACTCCTGATTGTTTAAGGATGTGTTCAGGTTCACATGGTGGCTCGCTGGATAAAGTCACAAATTAAGTCTCAAACTATCCTTATAGGCTGCTGCAGTCTGTAATGACCATCTCTGACCTCAAATGCACTACTCAAACAACATGGCTGCAGAAACTGTGTTGACATACACCAGAGATAATCAGGCAGTTTACAAGAAATATCAGACTCTTTTAATATTATAGCGTTAAACGCCGCAGCAAAAACTTTAACATTTGAGCAAAGATTTATAATGATATTTTGAAGTATGCAAAACTGCTTGCCATGACCTTCAAGTGATACGCAAGTCAGCCGTTCATGTTCTGTAAGGTCCCAGGTTTGGCGTACTATTTGTGGCAAAGAGTAAAGGTTGAGAAGACATTTGCACAAAGTTATTGCCAATTTGAATTCCTCCAAGCAAACTTAGCTATGGTAGCTATTTCCCTCCTTAACCATATAACTGTGTGTTTGCTGTCATTCCGATGTTTTTTTTGGTGAAAACCCGTTAATTGTGATTTGCTCGGGAAGAGTTGTTCAACAAGTAAAGGTTACCGCTTGGTAAACACTCCCTGCTTGTGTTGTGTATGTCTTTCATTGCTGCAGTGCTGGAGAAAGGGAGCTGAGAGAGGAACTGCTTGCAGCAGGAAGTAGAGGTCAACACAAGATTTCGGGGGTTTTGCTCTCTAATGGACCCACACGAGGTGAGCTTTGGTTAATAAACCAAGTGTGTGTTTGTGTGTGTGTTGTTGGTCTAAACTGTTCGAAATGAACGTGTATGAACATTTAGTTTTAGTGCATTTTGTGTATCTATCAGAAACATGAGTTTACTGTGACCTCTGGTAGTTCAAGGACAAAACATTTCGATAAAACACTCGGTACCAATTTCTTGCTTGGCTTTTTATTAATAATTGTTTTATTCTATAAAACATAATTGAATTATCGATTTGCCAGACACATGTTGCGGTCTTATTATGCATTTGAAACTCATTTGGATGTTTTGAATACAAAATAATAAAGAATTTTGTTGAAACATCCAAATTTCTTTGTTGCCAGTTGTTTTGACTGATTTTTTTCCCCCCTCCATGCCTATCTCCACCGATGTGTGTGTGTGCGTGTGTGCGTGTGTGTGTTTGCCTGCAGCAAAGTTAGCCCGTGTGTGTTGGATAAAGGCATAGATGTTAGCAGTGGTCCAGAGGACACAGTAAACAGAATAACAGCGGTTTGAAGGGAGCTCAGGCAACGTGATCGTGGGCAATATCAAATCCCATGACCCATTCTTTGCCCTGTGGTCGATACCAAAGACAACAAGCACGGGGGAAACAGAAGTTACTGCTCACTATTCATCATCACAACAATGCACACACAAACACTAACTACAACCAGGAAGTGATTGCAAAAGAAACATCTCCTCTAGCTACCAGAACCCGCACATTAACACTAATTATGTGCAAGGCATCTTGCTGTTCACATGCAACATTTTTATGCAATCGTAGGCAGACAAAAATTTTAATGATTAGTTTAATGAATGGTTCTCATAAGAATGAAATTCTTTCTAAATTAGCTGACAGCAAGAGCAAATATTCCTCATAATATTCCATATATATATCATATATTCTCATATATTCTTAGTTTGATTCTTGCTGATGCTGAAAAAATGAAAAAAAAAAAAAAAAGAAGCGCCGGTATGGTGGCATATTAGCACCCTTAGGTCACAGTGCCCTGTGGCATTACTGTTCTTAATTACTCCCAGTACTCGTACACATTCGGTGGACTTCTCAGAAGAGCCAATTAGAAGGTCAGGGCAAGTCACTTGGTAGGAGCAGTCACTGCAAAAGTCTGTAGAAGTCTTAAATTTCACCCTCATTCTCTTTCCCTCTCTCACACAACTTAATTCAATTCAATTCAATTCAATTTTATTTATATAGCGCCAAATCACAACAAAAGTCGCCTCAAGGCAACTTAGACAACACAAAAACATTTACACTGTAAATCTTCCTTTAGTCATATCTGTCGACCATTAAAACAAGTACTAATAAAAAATAAAGGATGTCTGCTACACAGTATTGTTTGTTTATATTCCATCACCTCATTTGTTATGCTATAGTCATAATCATCTATCAGTCATGCAGATTTGAAGTACAGCTGCTTACTATTAGGGTGCCAGCGGGAGTAAGTATTTATAATGTGCCGCCTGCATTCAGCGAAGCCCTCGAGTCTTTGCAGGCCGGCTTCTGTATCATCAGTGCTATCCCACAGCGATTAATGAAGTCATCTGCATGTGTCTGTATGATTAAGGAGCACTAAAGTGTCATTGTGTGTATGTGTGTGCGAGTGCGTGCGTGCGCGAGCGCGCATGTTGTCTGGTCTTCGTAGATAAAACAACAGCACAGAACAAAAGATGCCAGCATACGAGAAAGCATCGCATTCGTCCAATCCCAAAGAGCAAAATAACAATTTTGCACAGTATTAACAGCACAGTAAATATGAAGGCTTCATTCTTCATGATCAGGTTATACAAGAAGAGACAATTAAAAAAAAATAAAAGGATGAATAAAATCAAAGTGGAAATTAAGGGAGAAAAAGTGAATTATTTAAAAAACACACTGTAAAATACTGAAAGTTTTTTTTCTCCCTCTCTCTTTCTCTTCAATGATTTAGTTTCCATCTATAATTTTCCTATTTCCTATTTGTCAAGTAATTCCATATTTCATGCTTGGGTGCAATCCTTTCCCCATGCTATATATTGCAGATGCTCATGCCTCTTAGCGATAGCATAATATGTCTTTTCCATGCTTGTTCAAAAATTCCACAAAACTAGAACATCCTCATCTCTTTTTTTCCCCACTCCCACCCCCAACACCCTTCATTCTAATCACGGATGCACCAGAGGATGAGTTTGGTATTTGTGCACATCTCATCTTATCAAGTCATAATTAAAATATATAAAGCTACAGTTCTTTTTTCCCCCTTTTCATATAATATCTAAGTAGCTTTCAGTGGGCTGTGTAATAGCGCTGCTTAGGGAGGCTTTCTTCTGCATCACCATACAGTCAGAACAAAGGATATGCACATCGTAAAAATCATGCAAATACATGCAAATTGCTGGCAGCAAGAGAAAGCGTAGTAGCAGGAGGGGGGGAGTTTGTATAAGCAGAGAGGGATGCCAAGGACTTTGTATACAACACTCACGCACACAGTCTTTCTTTAAGTTGTGTCATATAACTGAAGAATACTGCTTTTGAATCTCATTGTAAATCTCTTCTCAAGACTTTCTCCTTATAAATTCCTCTTTATTTCTGTTTACCCACAATGCATAAACGATATATGGATTTGTATTATGTGCGGAGAATCGCGTTCCATTTTTATGATGCAACAAAATGTATAGTGCTCATTGAGGACGCTATTGTAAATGCAGTGAATGCAAATGTGATTCACTGGCTGCAAAAAGCATGCATGTGTCTGTGTGAGCGTGCGAGCTGGGATGATGCAATCTTTTGGCTGCACCACCTCAGAAAAATGCAGAGCAGATATTAGTGGCACCATGCTAATAACGGTCACACCCCTCCTCCTTGCCATCACAGTGAAAACTTTATCTTACGTGATACAGAAACTATAGGGATTAGGTAAAGACAGCCAGGCCCTTTTCCCTCTACCTCTAAAAAGCAATATGCTTGCATTATATTTCTTGATATTAGAATTGGCTGTTAATATGGATATTCAGAGCCATGACAGGGTTACTGCATCATCATGGTTTCATCAGCATAGAATTCCTTAAAGAATAATTTGTGGTCTACTAAACTCAGTCACATTACTTACATCCTAAATTACATAGCATTTTTTTTTTAGATGAAATGTTTTTTGTTTTGTTTTTGCTTGAAATGTATTTATGGGTTTAGATTTCCCTGCTTGTATTTCATTTTCATACCTTATTTGAATATAAATCCTGCAGTTACCCAATAAAATCCTTATCAAAAACTGAACATTTTGCACAATATAATTATGCATGTGAAATTAATTCCCGTAGCATCTCACCCCGATGACCAAAGCTGATCAAGACAACAGTCAACAGTCAGTAATGCCTTCTGCTCGCATGCAAACAATCATATTTAAATAACACCGCCCTCTTTCAGACACACACGTGCACACATACACACATACACACACGGACCAACCCGCAGACACAATATGGCAGGGGAGGAAAAAAAGGGGGAGGGCACACACAGAAACACACTCACAATTGTGCATAATGATGTTAACATTCCTGCATGTCTAATGCAGGGGATATTGAGACAGACACTAGCTGGTCTGCAGTCTCGCTGCACATTGTGTGTGTTCACGGGTATAAACGGTAGCAGGGCATAATGATGTATTAACTGTGGCTTGCTCTCTCTCTGTGTTTGTGCTCCTTGCTGAGGTTACTACAAGACTATGTTAATCTTATGCAAGATCATGCTGCGCTTTATTTTCTAGTCTGCTGCGTTAAATTTTAGGTGCGCTGCTAAAGAAACATCCGTGTTTGCTTTGGTTTTTGCACAGAATTGCAACCAATAGACCGTTTATTGCTTTTTGCTTTCTTAAACGCTTATTCATTTTGGAGTGATTAACCAGATTTGCAAAGCTATTTAAATATTGCATGTAAACGAAAGAATAGCAGCGGGTGTAGCATTCCAAGGTTTTAGCAGATAACAGCTAAATTTAAAAAAAAAAAAAAAAGCCAAGTTGAAACAAATTAAAACATCATCATCCTTCATCATATTTATTCACAAAGAATATCTTAGAGGGTGTGGCTGATTTGAAATGCAAGCAACATCAAGTGTGGCACATATTTTTCAAGTTCCTTCCAAATAAAATCTGCACGAATATGGATATGAAAATGGAGCGGCTAGATCATAAAAGATGGAAACAAAGAAGGACAGACAGCATATACTGGCAAGGACAGGCAAAAGATGAAGCTCATTTTTCCATGGGCACCCAGTGGCGTCTGCATTGCAGATCGCTAAAATCCCCCTCGAATGCATCCCTGGGCTTAAGGAGGGTGGAGTGGGGAAGGGTGAACAAGGGCTGGGTTTATGCTATCCCTGCTTTGGTACACTTTGTTTTTTTTTTCTTCCTTCCCCCACCAAAATATATTTTTTTCTGTCTGCATCAAATGTCAAGTTAATTTCCTGGGCGCTATGAGGGATGTGTCCTCCCCTTCGGTATGTGTGGCAGGGTGGTGGATTGTGTCAGGGTGCTTTGCGTGCCGGTGTGTTTATGTGTGCGTGTCTCTGTGTGTGTGTGCGTGTTTGTGTCTATATGGGTGAATGGGGAAAGGAAAAGGGGCATGGCAAGGCAAAGAGAGAGATGAGAGGTGGTGGTGGGGGGTTCAGTACAGTATGTATAAATTGGTTCTCTCTGAAGAGCTAGAGAGGTGTGTTGAAAGTGTGCATGCTTGTGTGTGTATGCAAGTGTGCCTGGTTGTATAAGAATATGATCCAATTATTAATAGATACTTTTGGCAATGTACCCCTGGCCATGTACCTGTCATTTTCTTTTTTCTTTTTTTTTGTGAATTCATATGTTCCGGTCTTTTGAAATTTCATCTGAATTGAATACTAATGCAAAAAGGAGAGAAAAACACACACAAGGTATACAATAACAGGCATAACAGCATAACTCAATGACATTGTAAAAAAATCTAGAAAAAAAGCAGAAAATCTTACCTTGCATACATTTCCTAACAATATCGTTTCGATTGGGGTTGTCTTAGAGGATTTTTTTGTGGTTTAAACAATAAAAGCTCATTATCAAAGCATATGTAGCTCTGTTAAACACATTGACGTATCAGCCCTCTGTTAACCTTCCTGCTGGACTCTTGGCATCCTTTAAGTCCTTTTGAGACACATTTAATTTGACTTTTTGTATTGATTTGCGCTTTTCATTATTATCATGAAGTAATTGTGATGCCCTCGTGTCCGCTACCTTTAAAAGCAACTAGGCCTTCATTTATTGCTGCTGTTTTTTTTTGTCTAAACACAAATGTACTGTGCTTACCTGTCTCTGTGTTGTTAAAATGGAGTGTGATTGAGAGTTTGTGCTCAAATGCACAAGCTGTGCTGTGTTCTCAAGGCGCTTTTTTAGTGTCTTTATTATGTTTATGCATGCAAAGTGTAAACGTGCACCTGTGTATGTTTTTTGTTTTTTTGCATACAGCTATTAGGTGAATAAAAGCAAAGTGGATATTTTGTATTGCAAAGTGTAAAAAGGCTTATTGCAGAGAAAGGGATTTGCATTTGTCAGTTGGGCTTGCACTGATGTATGCTCCTGCCCCACAAATGTCACATCCCATAACCCAGAAAAATTACACTAGTCCCACCTAATTACGCATATTCATGATGCTGTTTTGCATAGTGCTGGTAGCATACTTCTGTTACAAGCCACAGAGCTGAGGGATGTGGCTGAGTGAAAAGGCTTTCAATCCACTGATTCAGCGTGTCTTCGCCACAAGCATCAGCTTGATAACAGTACCTCCATGCCATTTTTTTATTATCTCAGACCATTATGGAAAGAGAGCTTTCTCTTATTTCTTGCAGTCAGTCATGCTGCCACTGCCTGCAGCATGTTCAACCCCGGTGGGAATTTTTAATAAAGAAATTAGCTTTGTCCTAGTTTATGAAGGTCATTTTGAAAATAGATCAGATTCAACAAATGATTTTTTGAAATACTTTATCATTTATAACCCATCTCGTCTCTGTTTTGCTTTCTCTGCTTGTTTATCCGTCTTATTCTCCTCCTGTAGTAAATGCGGTTCTGTTGGTCATTGGTAATGAATATGCAAATCAAAAGGAGACTAAGGCTAGCAACTGGGAGCAGCTGAAGTTATGACTGAAAAGATGGGAAAGTGGATGAGTCGTAGTGGCGGGCTCAGTGGTGTATTCTAGCACTTGCAGAACAGAAGTAATCAGACTTGGCCCAGCTATAATGAAGGAGAGAGTCTAGGCTGTGCCACCGCTTGGGTAAACAGCGATTGTTTCAGTCCAGGATTCCAAACATGGGCAACAGTGGTACTATTGTCCAGTCGGCTCTAATTAAGAAGTGAACCAAAGATGGGGGAGAGGGAAATGGGAATGAGAGGTGGGTAAAAAAGGGGCAAGAGGGGGAAAAGGGGGGGTGGGGGTGTTGAGAAGAGAGCAGGAGCAGGTGGGAACCTGGCAGTAACAGAAGCTGGGACGGGCGGGGGAAGTGAAGAAAAAGAGAGGTATGGAGGAAGGTAGTGAGAGGTCCTTCTCTGATCCTCGTTTTTTTTTTCACACTATCATTGTGTCTTTTTTCTCACCATCTCCCTCTTGTTTCCATATCCTCCTCTCTTCCAACACACCTCTCTACCCCGTCTTTCCCTCTCAGCCTTTCATCGATACTTCCATCCTTCATCATTCTAAAAGTCATCTACTCTATTCCTTCCACCTGCCCTTTGTTCCCTTTTTTTTTTTTTTCTTTTTGCATTTGGGATGGTGAGGGATGTTTTGCCTGTCATACCACCTTTGTATCACCTTTCCCATCCAGTGCCGGAGAGAGAGAGGGGGGGGGGGGGGGGGGGAGGCAGAGAAGAGGAGGGAGAAAAAGAAAAAGAGGAGCGGGAGTGGGGGGAGGTGGATGAGAGGAGCAGGAGAGAGTAAAAGAGGCAGGACCGAGACAAAAAGAAAAGATCACACTGCTTCCTGGCTTAATGAACATGGGCAAAGGATGATCACAATAGAATACATTATGCTCTTGTTAGCAGAGGCAATCAATTAGCAGAGAGCACACACCACTGGCACACCATCTTTCCTGCCTGGGCACTGGCTCATTCAAAGCCCAAACGAGTGACTGAAGGGACCCCCTCGAATCTCTGTTTTTCCCACCCTCAATGCCCAGTGGCCACAAAAGATCTTCTTTGATACATCAATGTGAAAGGGGACAGTTTTGAATTTGCATGTCCACCACATTCACGCCACATGGGTTGAATTATTACTCAGGTTTTACTGCAGTCAAAGGTCACATGTGTGTGTGACTGAATAAACAGAAACAAAAGCGTTCATTAAATCGGAATTAGAAAACAAGTTCCCAAACCCCATTTAGTCCCATTTATCTAAACTAATAAAAACAATACGAAGTTTATTAGACATTTGAAAGCTGTCCACTGACGACACACTGTACCCACTAAAGCTTAGCTTGAGAAGATGGGAATCAGACATGACAACGTATCCGTGAGTGACACTGACAATTGCATATGAAATTGTCAGTCAAGTTTCCATCAGCAGTTCATACAGTGGTTGGATGAAATTCCTTCATCCTCTTACCCCCATGTTTTCTTCTTCTTTTTTGTGTCATCTAGAGGAATAGCTCCAGATAATGGCAGCAATCTTTATTGTGAAAAAGGCAAGGAGTAGTTCTGCCTTAACACAGGCACAAATCACAACTGTCTGGCTGAGGATCTGTAGAAGTGTCTGTGATGAGTAGAATAGACTGCTTTCACCGAGGAACTTTGCTGTGATTCGAGGTAGAGGCTGGAGATAGAGGAAACAAAAGGAAATGAAGGAACATGAGAGAGAGGAAAAATTGTATTATGAGTGAGGATTCAGGACTTGTTTTTTTTTTTTTTCCCCTGAAGACAGAGCTCACTGAGAGAAAAATGGCCACGGGTTTGGGTTCAGCGAATCAGCTTTTCCTGTTTTTGTCAGGGCATTCACACTTTTCAATATGGCCATCTAGAGATTGTGCCCGTGTGTGTGTGTGTATTTCAGTCACCTTTCCCATTGTGGCATGGGGCATAATACACTCTAACACTGAATACAATTTCTTAAACAAACGGTGTACAAATGTCCTTCAGAATGAACTTTGATGCTTGACATGATTTTAAATTTTCTCATTTAAAAGGATTAATGTCTCAAAGGTCAAATTAGCGAAAATACAGAACAATCCTTCAGTTTTCTTGGAAAATTAATTTTTCTAGTTTTACCACAAAAAAGCATTTGTTTTCTAATGATGTTGCAATATATTTAATTCACAACGCACAGCAGATTCAAAGACTATAAACTATGAACGTTATGGGCTTTACTACAAAGCTGTTAAGTAAGTAAAGTCTATACTTATTTCATACTTACATACAATGTTCCCTCTAATTTTTCATGTGTCTCAGCGAACACACAAACTCCCTGAGCGGTCCTTTGGACCACTGTGAGCAACAGCAGACGTGTGCACTGTGGTCACGCCAGCATCGAATCCATCCAAGTTACATGGTTTATTAAAATAATCAAATTACAGCATTTACATTTATGTTAGACTACTTTTAATTAACTGCTTTAGCCCACTTACAATGAAAATGTAAAAAAAAAAATCTTGTATTAGGAGTCTGTGGTCTGGGAGAGAGTCCTGTAGCTGTCTGTCTGCAAAATACAGTATACAATGACCAATGTAATGTAATTACATAGTTACTTTTTCAAAAAAGTAACCGAGTTATGCAAACAACAACGTTTTTTGCAGCTGTTTACCTAAAAATGCAGCTAAGGCGTTTTTTTAAATAAACATTTCAAACTATTTACAGAACAATCAGCTGTTCTGCATCAAATTTGATGCCACACAAATTATTTGTGCCACTCCAAAAAATAATCTCTGTCCACTATGAGATAAAGGAGAACAACACCCTGATACCTGCAGGCCTGACAACAGGAGATGTATCACTCCTGTAACACCCGTAACATTCAGCAGTGGCCTCATTGTTCTGACACACACAACAAAACTATCGACTACACTACACACTAACTACACAAGATTTGCGCTAAACGTCACAAATCTCTCACATCTCAAAACACCGCTGTCACTCCTAAAACTTCCCCCTTCCTAAACAACTAAATGCCATGTTGCCATATCATTTTTTGATTGGTCGACATGGTACATTTTTCGACCAATAGGAAAGGCTGGGTTTTTTTGGTGGAGAGTGCTTTCGAACGTTTTCCTTATAAAACACAGTTTTTACCATTTCTTCCCGCAGTAAATATAAACAACGATAGTATTCAGGAAGAAAACCAAACATTGCTAATATTTTTATCATAACTCTGGTTTTACGTGGCCTATCAACACAATTTAAAAACTGGTATAAAGTCCACGCTTTTTCCGTCAATTGTTCCGTCTGTCCTGCTCACATCTCCAATGGTTGTACACGTTGTCATTGACGTGGCTTCACTCCACATCAGTCACGCCGCTTTGCTAGCTAAGGGCGCTGCCATAGCCTGTCAACGACGTTGATTAGCTGCATATATACGAATGTGAATCGCATTATTGGCTGGACTATGGAATAAGGTGGCATCGTTCTAATCCCATACGGGAGCAGCCAGTCACTTACTGACTCACACAGCAAAACAGAATTGTTAAAGTATTAATTTTAATTTCAATTCAGGTTAGATTTTTTTTGTGCACAACGCAGATTTTCTGTGCGCAGAGACCGTGCCAGCAGTGCGCAATTGCGCACGTGCGCAGCTTGGAGGGAACATTGCATACATACATATATACATACTTATAAGTCTGTTTTTAATTAATTAATTATTTAAAAAGACATACAAGACATACTCATCTCTTATCACTTCAGTCCACTTCAGACTCATATGGTGGAAAAATGAATGAGTAACATGAAAAATTATATTTCTTTCCATACAAGTAGGAGAACGTAATTTGGCAGATTTCTGAAAGTCCATGCCTACATAGGTCAACAGAAAGGCAGGACAGCTGGTACCTATGGTACTGGCAAATATTGCATATCAGATTCAGGTTCTGAAGCCTTACTAAAGTGTTGCTCATGCTTGTGCCACAGCGTAACTTACTGGAAGGAAGTTAACTGAATCAGCCAATCAAGGAGACTGTGTGCTTGTTACTGCGTTATTAGTGGCCAATCACAGGAGCCAGTTCCACCCCCAAAACGGTCAAAAAGCAGGTCAATTTGCAGCAGCAGAATTTCACTTTGAAGGCAGAGTCACCTGCCATGTTGTGTATGCCAAGAAACTCGTGCATGCATGGCGGCTGCTTTGTGTGCCTGGCTGCTTAGTTTTATACAGGTGGTTGTTAAATTAATCTTCAGGACTCAAGCGTCAGTGAATACCTGTGTGTGTGAACTGCTATTACTGGCTATTCAGTATGTTTTATTGAGCTTGCTATGAGAGAAATTTGACACCACACCTAATGGAGCTTAAGTCAACACCACAATTAGTCCAGATCTTATCCTTTCTCAATAGAATATGCAAATAATTATTGATTAATTATGATATCTTTGTTTTTTGTCTGTTTGCTTGTGTGTAACTGGATCAGCTTTTGTGTCTTTGTGTTTATATTTCTTGTCTTCTGAGTTCTTGGAAACACTGTAGTGTTGTGTTTCGACATTTCATACTGTATGTGTGCTATGGACGATGATTGAATCACCTGGAATATTCAAATGTGTGTAATGTATTCATTGTTTAAAGCTTCAGTGGGCATTTTGTTCCTCCTGCACTTGAAAAGGTGAAATGTTCACCAGTGCTGGTGAGCTGTTCACTTGCAAAGAAAGAGATGGAAAGAGGTTGCCTTTGCTGTCATTTGAAAACACACAAAAGACAAAACATAAAAAAATAACACGGCTTGTATCTTCTTTCCTAAAGCCTCAACTCAAATTACTTTATACATTTTAAGAGCTTCTCTTTACCTTATATATACCTCTGCCTTGGTTTCATTGCCAGCTCTTTTTATCTATTTCTCCTCCTTGATCATATCCTGTACTCTCTCATTGTGGGTTCCTGTGTACAGGTCATCATGCTGCTGACATTTGTGTCCAAGCAGGGCCTAGTGGTATGGCCTTTACCACCCCTCGCTGGGTCTCCCTTCACCATCAGCACCCCCTACTGTGATTCTTAACCCACCAAGTCCTCTTCATCTGCGTGCACATCAATGAGTGTGTGTGTTTTCTTGTGTGTGTTGGTGTGCTTTGGGACCATCCTCTGTGTACAGTGTCTGTGTGTTTAAGCCATGTCCAGATCAGCCACGTTCATGCTTGCCTTTAGCCTGTGAGCACAGTAGGGAACATGGTATGGAGCAAGCTTCTTTCTCTGCTGGATACAGGGTGAGCAAATACAGTTGCTGTGGGCTGGCGGGGGTACTGGAGTATGTTACAGTGGATAGCTCACTATGATGTGATAAGCTCAACTCACAAGGTCTTTTCTGTGACAGTAACTTGAAAATATGTCTAAATATGTCTTTCTTATTAAAGAAATATCTAAAAATTCAATTATCAAAGGGAAAAACTGCTTCTGCTTTTTTTTTTTTTTAAATATATATACGTAGATTACTTGGAATTCTTTTATCCCTGACTTTCTGGAATGAAGAATTTTGGAAGAGCTGATGTGTTTTAAAAAAGAAAGTGCAAAGCCTCATTGTTCTGCTTCTCAAACACACACTCTTACACACACACACACACACATAGGCATACTCACCGTCCCTGCAGTCATGGGAATGGAGAATACCGAGGTTCAAGGTCATTTCAAGTATTCTGCACCCCGGGGCTCTCCATTGTCAGTGCACCACATCCTTTTGCTCACGCATCCACTCGGATTCACATACGAGACATTGTATGCAGGGATTCATTCTACACACAGCTATTCAAAAATGCACAAACATCTGAGGGAGGAAAGTGTCTGTCAGGTGTGAACATGACACTTTGTAAGTCCATCCACATATACAAGCAGCTGCATGTGTGACTCTCTGGTGAAGGCACAATTATCCACGTTTGCTTCTGTAGCAGAAAAGAATAAAAAAGTATCGTTAGCTGACAACTGCTGGTTTTTGGCATCATTTAACTGTTGGAATAATCATTGTTTGGGATCATCAGATTATATATTTTTTGGTTTTCTATTAAGTAAAGGAGTCGTACTGCTTGGAAATGATAGAGGCATTTTTTTTTAGAATCAAACTGAAGGTAAGGAAAAGAGAGCGGGAGCAGCAGTGGGTGTGATTAGCTCCTTTGTTGGAGGTCTGTTGAGCTTCATTGGTTCCAGAGAATAGGTTCCTAATGAACCCAGCCAAGCTTGGACCAAACTTTGTGCTGAAGACAAACTAAGTTATGGTGGTCTGGCAGAGCGCTGGGGGTGAGCCGACTGATATACAACGTCTGGACATATGGTCCCCCCCCCATCAGTGCCTCTCCCAGCCACTTTCCCATGTCCTGGCTTCTGTGCATGACTGTCCTTTTGTGTGTGTACACGCAGAGTTGGACGTAGCGTGAGGAAGAATATTTATAGTGTGCATTTTTGTATTTCATTGGTAACTCATCAGAAAAGGGAAACAGGAGAGAAGAAACAGAAGGATTCAGGGGCACGGGTGTGTGTGTGTGTGTGAGAGGGGGGTGCTGGAGAGAGAGGCTGGTTGATGCTTACTGAAAGCGACAGAGGAGAGAGGGCTGCAGGCTTTGTCTTTCCAGCTGACCCCAATACAGAATCCTTTCTGACACGTCTTACAAGACATGGAGTAACTGAGTAAATCAGGCCAACCTGGCTTTTGTGTAGCAGCAGCTACACCATAACAGATGTGTGTTTATCCATGCATGTGTAGGAACATGTAAGGAGGAGGTGCAGGTGAGCCTCGTGGTGGTTTGAGCCTAATTGTTTGGGTCAGGGTGGGAGTGTGGGGACGGATGTCTTCCGTGTCCCACCAACCAGGCTCTCGGTAACTGAGCCAGCGAAGGGGAGAATGGGCCCACTACAGGGCCACACAGCAGGCTCAAACAACACTTATTCTGCTGGCCAAACTGTCAGCCAGAACAACTTCATTGTGCCCAAAATTGGAGTTGAAGGCAAGGCAAAGACTAGAGATGGGAGGGGGGAGGCTTGGGAAGGTGGTGAGAAAGAAGAGGAGGATGCAAAGAGAGAGAAAGCATGCAAGAGAGAGAGAGAGAGAGGGAGAGAGAAGAGTGAGGGGGTCTGTGGGAAACGGGGGACTGGAAAAGGGGGAGTCCCAGAGAAAGTGCAGTCTTGGCGATGAATAAGGTCAGACGGTGTGAGTTCATTTCAGTAGGAAGAATTCTCATAGATCCTCCATGAGGGGCACACGGCCAGAAGCAAGGCTTGAATGGAAATTTATTAAAATGTATTCTGGGAGAAGGGGAGGAACTGCACTATTTTTGTGTTCCAGTGTTTGTTTTGTCACCACATATAATCATGCTGTTCAGCCACAAAAAACACAGTTTTTAAACAACAGCACAACAGCAGATTGGAGGTGCACGTTTAACAAATTCTGGCCATTATTATTCTCTTGTAGTCAAATTGTGCACATCCACTTCCCCATTAACTCATATTAGATCACATACTTGAGAAATTTCTCAAGCATATATAATACATAATATATGTATATATATACATATACACACACACATATATATATATATATATATATATATATATATATATATATATATATATATATATATATATATATATACACAGGTAACCCATTAGCATTAGACACTTCCCTACAGACTTTTCCTGCCTTGCACCCGCACGCGTGGGGTGCAAGGCAGCACAGCAGCAAGCTTTGAACTGTGATTTAAATACAGTACATCAGAAAGCCTCTTTAGACTGACACTAAACCTGTTTAAATCAGTACAACACTAGCTTGCGTCACAATTCTCATCTTTTGTCTCACCTCTCCTGCTGGTGATTTCAGGTAACGGCTATAAGAGGGTGAAGAAGTTTACTTAGTCACACTGAGTTTAGGGAGATGAGGAGAGTCTGTGATTCTGTGTGTGGGCAAAGGTGTGTGCGTGTGCACAAAATGAAGAAATGTACACACACGCATGCACAGATACACACACACACATACACTCCTGTTTGATCCAGAGCTAGCCCTGCAGCTCCCAGAGACTCAACAAAAGACCTCCTCTATCCATTGTATGAGCTGTGTGTTTCCCAGGAGAGCTCGGGCTCAGTTAGAGAAGGGCCCCGGATCGCTTTCTCCTGACATGGATGTTTATTCGCTCTATGGTCCAGCAGAACACCCTCAAAAGGGCTGGCCTTCGCATTTTGACGTGCATGACACATAGTTTTTGAAAAGAAAAGAGTGGCTAGAGGGTGCGAGAAAGAAAAAGGGAGAGTGAGTGTCTTGACAGATGAGCAGACATATAAGACAGACAGATAGAGAACAGGCCTGTCTGTGAAAGTGTTCTCAGTGCACTCGTATGAAAAAGAATATTCAGCGCGTTCGCCGCCATCTTATTTGCTCCTTGTCTTTACACTAGTCAGCTTTCTTGTCAACCTTGTTCATGAATGTAGAGCTACCCGGTGGGTGGGTAGAGATTTCTTCCTGATCTTGACAAGCCCTCCCATCCCTAACTGCATACTAATTTCTTCCGAACTACTGAGCCAATGCAAAACAAATACAGTCTGCCAGGGCTTCTATTCAGCTTGGTCTTAGCAGGTTAGCAGATATTATTCTGTCTATTCTGGGTGTGTGATTAATGAGCTGCAAGTTGTATCTTTAGGACTCTGTCAGTGTGTGTTGAGTATAAAATCCTGAGCTAATGAAGGAAAGTGTACGAAAAGCTTGAAAATGAATTCACAATTCCTCAAATATTTAATGCAACCAGTTAACGGTTACTTATTCTCACAATCGCAGGTTTTTAGCTGTCAGTGCATTTCACATTATATATTTAATGATCCTTCCTGCTACCATTTCACAGCTGTCTCTATCTCAGAGTTTTGAATGCTATCTGTCAGTGTTCTTCACTTTCCCTGACAGTATCTAAAGGTTTCCTTGAGAGGGAGAGTGCCTGCAGGGTTGACCATACATCTCAGTCGAGAGGCAGGAGTCGACCGGTGAAAACAAACACAGTATGGCGGATACCATCTAATCTGCTGAGCGCCATTATCATTTAAGATATAAGTATACATACCCACATGAACCCACCCTCTAAACCAGACGCACTCTCTCCCTTTGCTCTCTTTGAGGTAAAAAAAAAAAAAAGAAGCTTGTGTGTTGAAACTGAGAGTGAATGTAAGCTATTGTTGTGGTGTAACCGGACTCTATAGCAGGTTGTTTGATCCTGTTTTGGGCCTGAAAAGCTTTTTTCTTACTTGAGCTGCCAGATCAGCTGAGAGGGTCAGACAACAGAGTCTATTTGTAAAGTCCTCAGTCTGTCCGCTTCTGGGTTTTGGGGGAGTTTTTTGTCCTTTTTTTCATCCTCACTTTGTCAGCTCAACTTCCTCATCCAGATTCAAGCTAGAGTCCAAAGTTTTAATTATAATGCAGAGGAGCATGCACTCATTCACATACTCTACTTAGACACAGATGTGTGCTTTTAGGTGCATGGCGCTGCTCTCAAAACTCCATTTATTCCTTTTTCTTTAAACTAGATCTTCCTGTGCCTCTCTCTCTCTACTGTGGAGACACTGGGATTATATTCCTCGCTTTGCACCTCTGGTGTGGCAGTGGCAGAAGGGAGAATGTTACTGGAAAGTGTTTAGATGACAAAAGCTTTCGCAAATTGTTTTGTTAAACCACAATACTTCCCGTGATACATCCAAGCTCTCGTTGTATTCCTGTTTACCTGACATCATTTCATTATTTACATTACATGCCTCTGTATTGTTGACTGTTTTGGGAGCTGACTTGCACTTCTATGCCTTTGTTACTGTTTTGACATTGCACTCTCAATTTATGATCTGTTTAGCGTTCAGCGTGGACAATGTGCATGCAAATATACTCATCCCATTATACTGTCTCTCTTTGTATGTCAGCTTTCTTGCCTAAGAGGTATAGATGTAGAGTTGGTTGGGGGGGAAGGGTTTGATAGTGCTGTATGGTTTTTTTGTTTTTTTTTTTGGAAGGAGATTTGCGCGCGCACACACACACACACACGCATCTGTGCTGCCAAACCCGTTTCAGACGTGAGAAACTGTACCTTAATTTGCATAAGAATAATTGACACTTCAAATTAGCCTTCCAATCAAAGAGGATTATTTTTTCAGCATATGTGCAGCTACTGAGCACTGCCATGGTGGAGAATATGAAAGGGAGGGCAAAGAGTGTAGGAACGGGAGGGGGCACGTCATAAAAGATTAACCCTTTCACTTCCTCATCTCAGACAGGAGGAGGTGGCGTGCCATTTTATTGCATATATAACTTGATATGCAGTTTAAAAAAGAAAAAAAGACTTTTGCAGGAGGAAAAAATGATTTCTCCTATAAGTCAGAGGATACTGTAAGACTCTGGAAGGGCAAAATGGTGCATCTGATTGATAGGTGTTTTACGTTTGAAAGCCTTAGGTGCACTGACTGTGTTATGTGCACGATAATACATCTATATTCACCTTGGTGGCACTGGGTACAGGCCAAGAGAGCGAGCGCTATTAGGCAGAGCATGTGAGCGTGTGCGTATGTGTGTGTGTGTCATAGTGAATGTGTGCAGATTGAGGGTTTGCCCACATTAAACCATTAAAGCAAGTGCAATGTTGAATTATTGATAATGGCTAATGAAAAGGATCAGTTCAGGATGAACTACAGGCTTAACCACAGCCCTGAGGCTAACACACACACACACACACACACACAAGTACATGCATATACACCCATTCTCCAGGTGCAGCATTGATTTCAGCTTTTCTCCAACTGGAGTCAAATCGGTACCAATGTGTTTTTTTCCCTGTTTATAGCTTACTCGTCATCATTCCATCATCTTTAAAGGCCCATAATGATCCATTCCAGTGAGGAGCAAAGGAGGCCACAGCAAAAAACATAACTCCGGCTTTCTTCCAGGCCTCCGCGTTTGACAAGCAGAGAGCCTTTTTTAAGGTTGAGCCAGTTTTCAGGGAGAATAGGGACAGAATTCATTTTGGGGGAAGGGGTAGAGAATGGGGACTGAGGGTTTGGCGCCAGCCCCTCTGAAGCGCTCAGCATCCCCCCGCTTATGGGATGGCGGATGTGTCTGGGTGTATCCATGACAACCTCACTGCATGCAGGGATATACCACGGCAACATAGCCAAGGAAAGTTAAGAGAGTACATGTGTGCGTGTGTGTGTACGTGTCGGTGCAGATCCATTAAGGTCCACATACTGTATCTCAGAGAAAGTATTCTCTCAGTTAGACCGGGAAGCCTCAGTTTGCTGATAGACACATATCTTTAGCCTTTGACTCAGAAGCTAAACATAAATAGATGTGCTCTTTTGTAAGCCAGTTTTTTACTTTGACACAGTTGTAAGTGAAAGCGTCTTCTTGCTAATGGTTCAGCATTTCCTCCTATGTGCTGTGTGTTTTATGCTTTCGCGGATACAGACAGGTGCACCCTCATGTGCACTCAGGTCGCTGCCTAACAAACATTAAAACACAGACTAACACATTCTCCGACACAAAGTCACACAATCACTCTCATGAGTCTTGCATAGCTCAAGCTGTGTTATAATAATCCCATCTGGGATGGCCTGGATTCTCATTCAGAAAGTACCTCATAAAGTAGCACATATATGTGTTTCAGTGTGTGTGTGTGTGTGTGTGTGTGTGAGAGAGAGAGAGAGAGCACAAGGGAGACAGTGCACTAGAGAGAGACAGAGGAAGATGCTTTCTGTGACATGGAATATATACTGTTTTATATTTTAAATTCACCTTTCTGTCCATACTCAAGCACAAATGCACACAAGCACACACTCACAGATGTAGAGTCAAACTCAGATCCTGCCGGAGTGTATTTTTAACCCCAACTGCCTGTGCTTTTGCTGAGGGGTTAAAGGGCCGAATGGAGAATCAAGTAAATAATTCACAATAGCTGAAACTCTTTCGATGTAACCTCAGAATGAACGGGGGAGGGATACCAAAGAGACTTAGTTATGTAGTGGCACAATAAAGTCTTGCAAAATCCTGCTTTGACTTAACGGTAAAAAGAAACAAGTAGGTCAATAAGTGAAAAGGCCCCTCACCTTCTGATTAAGTCTAGTTACATGGAACAACTGTGAAATGTCTTTATATATACAGCGCTAAACAATATACTTGTCCTGTTATTTCAGGTTTGATGGTCCATCATGATCCACAAACATCTGGAATAAGACTCCGACTAAGGACGTGGAATACATTCTGCTGATCTCAGAGGTAACCGAACTCGCTCCATTGTTACATAGCCTGCTCTGTGCATCCTTTTTCTCAGAACATTTGATATGGAGGTGTCTGTAAGACACTTTTGAGTGACATTGCCTCTGTCAAATGGCTGATTGAAGGAGACACAGAGAGAAATGCTGTGCTAATGAAATCATCTGACCCACATCCTTTCGTGCTATCCATTTCTCCAAAGACACAGAAAGGGCATTTATACAGGTAAACCATGACTGGTCCCTGAAGTGAAAGAGGGGGTTTTTCAGAAGGAAGAGGAGCATCCATTATTTACTATACTGAGGTTGCTAGACACTTAAGAGATAATGCAGTGCTTCAAGCATACAAAACATAGAGCCTCCTTGGTGCTGGTGAGGCCATTGTTGTGTGTTTTGAACATGTCTGTTTCCATCCATACTGACAGATGAAAAAGAATGTGTCTCCCAAAGGTTCAGAAGCTTGGACAGAGATAGACAGAGAACGGAGGAGAGGCAGGCAATGGGATGGTGGAGAGATGTGTTTGTGTGTGTGTTACATCTCTGTAGATGTTCGTTTTTGTGTCTGTGCATCTGTGCATATGTATGTCTGTTTATTACCCCCAGTTTGTTTTTCGGTATCTGCTCATGCACTTATATGTTGAAAAACGTATCCAGTCATAGACTGCATAATGCAAAATAAATAGTCTTATTTAGTGCATGTGCCTGTCTATACATACATCATGTTCCTGCTGACTTTGTATAAATATTGTCTTCCAGTTCTAATAGACTTCAGTCAGGTCTTATTCTCTATAGATTAGCAGCATCACTTTCTCCCTCCTGGAGACTGGAAGCATCTGACTGTTGTCTACTGGGAGTAGTTAGCAGAAGGAGACTAAGGCATACAACTCCTTCCACCCTGTTACCAGACTTGGGGCAACACCAGATACTACTTTCTGCCTTTGTCAATTTCCTGGGGGACACTTTGACAAGAAATCCTTTTTATTTTTTTGTGGATGAGGAGAGAGCACTCCCCAAAATTCCAGTGTTTTTCTGCATAAATGCGCATTGTGATGGAGAGCACGACAACTATACATGTTTACAGATCCGCTCAGGGAAATTCCAAGTCACTGAACAATATCCGTAATCTAAAATATAGATGTGTGCATGTGTGTGTATTTTATAACATAAATGATGAAAATAGTGACAAGGGGACCTATTATGCTCATATTTCAATGCTTATGCTATTATAATCTACTAGTGTTTATGGCTAAAACATATCGGTTCAGTACCTGAATTCAACCTCTGTATAATAAAAAAGAAAAAACATTTTTTTGAACTCCTCTCCCTTTAAGGCCAACCTCCTTTTAAATAAACTGTCTTCTGATTGGCTACTCCTCACAAGCAGAAAGCAGGCCAGGCTGCTGTGCTAACAGCCAGAGATGTTGGACTGAGGTGACCGCATTAAGGATGATATCATTGTCTTTGACATTATATAGATCCAAGACTGCAACAAAACTTGCACTTTCACTGTTTGAGACTTTGGCCATCAACCTCTCTCTGAATTTTACAGTCAATGAAATGTTACGACAACCAAGAAAACGAAGGCTAAAACTATTAAAAATGCCCTAGTTCGTAAAAGATGCAAAACTCTCTTTGGGACATTTGAAATAATAAAGTTATAAGAACATATTACAATATTTTACCCTTTAAGTATTCATCTTGAAGCACAAGTTTTCACAGTGTGCTTCATCTCAGTCTTTCTGTTTTTTCTTTAAATATTTTACACTTTGGTTGGAAGTTTTTGAAAGAGGCAAATACAGCGGATCTTCCTTATAGGCATAAAACTGCAGTGTCAGCAGAGGACATCAGGAGGATGCATAGAAAGGCACATGTAGTTTTGACTGCGATCAGCTGCCACAAATAGACAGGCAGGCAGTGTTTGCCCTTGAAGAGTTGTGAACAGACAGGGTGGTGTGTTTGAGTTGTCTGAATCCACCTCCCTTCATCTTTTGGAGTCAGGCTGAGTTGGACTGCTGATGGCCCAGGGACCCCATGCCCTGAACTATTTTGTACTGTCAGCCAAACATCAGACAAACTTGTTCAAGGAAACATGTCTGGCCAAAACACTACATCCATAAATTCTTGTTTTCTCTGAAAAAAAAACTTTGGGGAGTTACTGATTTATTGCAGCTTGTAAAGGTGTAGTGCACTCTTACAGCTATTTCAAGTGGTCAGTTAAATCAGCAAACAGCAGTCACAGGTTCGTAAAATGACATGCTTTGTTGTCTTTGTAGTCTGATGCAGCTGACGAGACACTCAGCCACCCTTACTGTCTCAAATGACCCCAGCTGTTCTGTACAGCCTATACATTTGTATTGGGCCCCTTAATACCTTCCATGCTTGTCAACGAGCTCTATGGTTTCAAGGAAATTTAATACCATAATGTCTTTTTGGAGGAAGGGAGTGTCGGGTATGGCAGGAGTAATGGAGGAAGGGCTGGAAATGCAGGTAACCCAGGTTAGGCTGAGGGTACAGGGATCCGGTAAGGCGTTCCCCAGACCTTAGAGTCTTCTAGGCTTCTCTATTAGAGAATAATAAGCAGCTGTAACCCTGAGACACTCCCAGGCCTGTGTCCTCAGCTACAAAAACCTCCACTGGGCTTCTTATCAGGTTCTAAGGATATCATGTAAGACAATACATGTGAGAAGTGCAGGGAGAACAATAGGAGGAAAGTGCAGTGTGATATGAGGGGGACTAATGTCAGCGGATATTGCTGAGGCCTTTGTCGCCTTCAAGTACACTGGGAACTCGCAGCTCACTGAGCTCCTTTCATTCAAGGCTCATGCTCTGGGATGTGACGAACCTCTACAACAAATGCCGTCCCTCACGCTTGATGGAAAACTGTAAACACGGAGGTTATGTGTTTGTTGTGTATGAAGCATAACTCATTCTTTCCCCAATCTTGGTGGAAAAATTGTGTTTACTGAAAGCTAAAGAGTATTTCCTAAACGTTGTGTGCTGTACATTTGTTTCCACGCAGCATCAATATTTTTCTTTAAAAATGTAATTAATAAACTCCTGTGATAAAATCTAACACTGTTGTAATGATAAACTCATATTTCTCTTCTATTTCTTTTTCTTTGTATTTCTCTTTTTTTTTTTTAGGTAAATAAGTTATCCTGATTAAGAAGAACGGAGCCAAACTTTCAGCAATACAGAGTCTTACAACAGCCTGAAAATAGTACTTACTGTGCCTTTGTTCTGATGGGTATCATATTTTCTTTTCTTTTTTTAAATGGAAAAACACTTCTTAAAATAAGATGAAAATATTCTACACATTAAAACATGTATTTATTTCATGTCAGTGATTGAATTTAACAAGTATATTTTCTGACAGCTAAATAAAGACTTTTTTCCCCCATAAGTGATGTTTTAAGTGTGAGTTATTTCTTCCTTTCTGTTCAGTGCTGTGGCACTCCAGGTAAAGAACAATGTGCTTGACATAATTGGGTCCTATGTGGTTATGAAAAGAGCATGCACACTGATAAAAGCTGGCAGTGTGATCAAAGCACTATGTGTCCTGATCAAATCACACACTTGACACAGTTGTAGTTTTTCCAGACAAACTTACGAAATGTAGAGGAAAGAAATTTCAGTCGGCACCAAGAAGCCTTCCTCTTGAAAATCTCTTTCATTCAACACTGTGAACCATTTTGACACGCTGCTCATTGTCTGTCAAATCAAGCGTAAGTGCATGTGCAATAATTAAGAATTACAATAATTATTATTTTTTTCTATATCTCCTTTTTTGGGGGGGGATGTACAGTCTGACTTCTGTTTGTGCTGTCAAGGTGTCTACATAATTATATCCACACACTAAATTACAAAGACAAATTAGGATCACGGTGTCTTACAAATTGTTCAGTATAGAAACAATTTGGTTTTATCTTTTATTACTCAGTTTTTATGTCCTTCCTGTTGCACAACTACCAGTATACAGCACACCAGGCTACGAACCAATAACATCATAACACTTCATGAGGTAAGTAGAAAGCTAATGTTTGACACTGGAAAATGCAAACTGGACATATAAAGGACACACACATACAGACAAACTCATACTGACGTCCTGCGTTTTTCCACACTATCCAAACACCAGCGTCTGGTGAAGTACTTTTTAAAAATACCACTAAGTGTAAAAACCAACTTTATTTTTCATTTCAGTGCAGCTCTCTAGTCTATTAAGTTGTCATTTTAAGGGCTTTCCTGGCTTCCCAGTTAGCAGCATCAATTGAAACTGCTGTAAACTGTAATTGATTAAGTGATGGCTCGAGCTCACTTGTAGCATTTGTGTAAAGAAAATAATATGACATAGAAACCTGCGTATATTCCTCGATTATTCTATTTTAGCGTTGTCTAGATCTTAACTAGTTTAATATTCGGTTTCATTTATAGTTTTAAGCACCTCTAGTTAAAACACAGCACAGAATAAACACCAAATTAACCACAATTCAATGTCAAAATATTCCAGTAGTCTTTCTTTCTTAAAGAAAGAATAAAATTGAGTAAATTTGAGGCTTAAATGTTCTCCGCCTGAATACATGCCTCTACCCTCAAAGATATCAACTGTACAACAACTGCCAAACTCGCTTTCAAGTATCAGCAATATAACTGCAATGCACTGCAGTACAAAAAGAAGTTACACCAAAAGATAGAAGTCACAAGCGTAATTCCACCTCTTTGGAAATGTTTTTGTTTCAGAAGAAGGAGCATATAAAAACTGTGGTATGTAAACTTTCCCTTGAAAAGCCGCTGATTAAAATTCAGCTAACTCACAAGGGACATCACCCAGCAGGGGCCGTAAGTTAAACAACCTTGGAACAACTTTAATTTTGTATATTTTTATCAAACAAGCCTAAAGGCCAGTGCAAAACCTTCTTTTTATGTTAAATTTGATGTTATTTAACAACTGAGAGGACACAGTTATGTTTGTAGCTGGATTCTTTGTACACGCATTTGTAGGAGTGCAAAATTTGGAGAGGAGCTTATTTAAATGAATCATGCAAACTTAATTTACAAAGATTTTCACAAGGAATCTACTGCAAAGTACATTGACTGCAACGCTGAAAAAAAAACCCATCATATTTTGAGCCTGATTTGGGTCTGATATTTGCTGCTAGGAGTGGTAATTTTTGTCGAATGGAATCGAAGAGAATATTTTAAGCACAAGATACTGACACAGGTGAATGGCTCAATGTCGTGAGTGCAGAGCTTTTTACTGACTCCCAATATTTGATTTGTCAAACTACAGAGATTACAGTGATTTAGGCAGGTCAAAGGTGTGTTTTTGATTAATTCCTGACTCTCACAATATGCACTTTAATAAATACTTGCAACCCTGTATGGCAAAAACAAGAGTAATACAAGCAATTATGCATAATCACTCAATCAAAATGCTTAAGGTAATTTTCTGTGTTACCCTACACACCCTACAGGACAGCTGTCACACAAGATTTACCGGTGAAATAGTTTTCACCAAAGCACACTATTTAGTTTCTTAGAACTTTAAAGTTTGCCCTTACTTAATCTTAAGAAACTGCTCCCTCATCAGGTCTGTTCATTAGTGACACTAATTTCAAGTACTACTGTTGGCTTGTGTTGGTCACTATTACAAGGAACTCTGTGAAAGCCATCTTATCTTTTTAAGTCGCTCAGTAGATTGTTCGCACACTTCCCACTGCCCAGTCTCACATTACTTTGATCTGCATAGTAACTCTGGTCCTTCATGGCTAAAAGGGAGGATCACTTAATAATTACTCCGCAATTAAATATTTATTTTTCACCCTGACTACTCATTATTTGCTGATTATGTATGTAATATGTGAGATAAATACATTCCATTTGGACCAAATCATTGTCTCTGTGATTCTGCACAGAATTGGGGGTCAATAAAATTAAGGCTTTTCTTATGAATTAGACTGATACATTTATTTTAATTGGTTCAATTCATTAATATGAATCTGGTGTCACTGAAAATCCAAAGTGCCACACTCTTCATTCTTCCCTCTCCTATTCTAATCACATTAATTTTCTCTGCTTCTCCCTACTTAACATTCATTGTCACTATTTTTCTCACACTTACCCCATTTTCATTTCCTTTACCAGCATTATTCTTCCCTTCTTTCCTTCACCCATCTTTCAGGCTCATCTGTCGTCACTTGTCCTCTCCCACACTAAACCATTCTTTTACCGCCCCTCTCATTCTTTTCCTCCCTCTCTCTCTCTTTTCCTCTCTCTCACTTCTATTTTTCTCCCTCTCAGATGTCAGATCACAGTCTAGTCTTCCGCTTGCCCTGTCATCACATTTTTCACACAGCCCCATCCCTTAATTGGGCCTGTATCATCATATCATATCATGTAGAATACCTGATCACAGCAAGAGATGAAAGATGGCCTCCAACTATCCCCACACAGACAGACTGACACACATAAAAACATACACATTACACACAGCCGCGCTCACACGGATGCACGTCAGTGGTCATATGGGACATGAATCTAAGCTGAGGGTTGTGTCTGTGTAAATTTTTGCTCCTCGTGTTTGCAGCACATTGTCGATGTGATCGTTACAGTGTGACAGGTGAGATGGTGTGTATTCCACGAGTGTCCAATGATGTTTGTATCAACTGCTAGTGGCTTTTGTGATGAGACAAAGGATGCCCTGGAGCCAGCGGTGTCACATCTGCAGGTAACTATGGCAAAATAAAGGAAGCCTCAACAACAACTGTCAGAGGAGTGTTAAAATAGCTCAAACATGTCTTGGTGTCAGTTTGAAAGATGCAACATGAAATCTTGTGCAAGCTCCCCTGTCATTCCTGCAGCTGGTAAAAACGACTTAGTACTGTAGCCGTTAACTATATAATGAGCTTCTCATTCACTTTATGTTCTTCCAGATAACAAAGGTAACATATTTATAAATTAAGTTTATTTAAGTCTTAATTATGTTTATGACTTAACTGATAAGCATATTATATCCTCATTTAGGTCCATGGTAATAAATAAGAAAAGAATGGGAAATGGAACTGGGCAAAACTTTGTTAGCTTTTGCATGCATTGGGCATTCACTGTTATAACACAGTCCAACTCATGTTGTTTCTAAGGGTATAACTATTATTATTACAGAGAGGCAGAACTGATAGCATTTGTTGCTCAGGTTCCACATTAACAGGGTTGTTGTTAGCCATAGCTGCTAGCTGCTACCTTAATGATAATACACAGTTAATGTGACTATGAGATAATTGCTAACAGTTAAACGTCTAATATAAACATCTGCACCAGCAATGGTAACACTTATGATAACTTTTTAACATGTAAATGTTGAAATGGGAACTGTACTGACCTCTCCAAAGTCCTCAGGAAGAGTTCCTCAATATTGTGAACACAGCTAGCGCTAGAACAGTTAGTTAGTGTATGGGCTGTGCGTCTGTCTGTAAAGTTCTGAATTAGCTGGAGGAGGTGAAGTTGACATCAATACTACTGCAAATGCATATCTAATCCAAAATTCTTTACTATCAACTACTATCTTTTTCTTCTTCTGTCAGCTGCTACTTTCAGTGGTCACCACATCTGCCTCCATTTTATCCTATCTTACATTGCACGTGATTTCTTAGTTTGGTGTATATTATTCAGACCATCAAACAAATGGTAATATTAAAAAAGAGTAAATGAAAAATGTGGGTCATAAATTATGCCAGAATTTATAAAGGGGAGAAAAAAAAACTACCAAAATGCACCTGAGCCTGAGTTAAATAATTAATTAACTGTGTTTATCACATTCAAAACTTTCCACTTTCCAAAAAGGCAAGTTCAGGTCAATTTGAAACAAGAGATCACTTAAATAGAACCTGACAAAGTAAAAATGGGCTAAAAGGTCTCAATAAGCAACAAATCATGCCACCAGTGTTGGACGTGTTACTCAAAAATATGAATGTATTATGTACTACTTTTCATAAAATTAGTGTAACCTATTAACTTACGTTACTTAAATTCCTCGCCAGAAAAAGTATTTTTTTACAATGTTTGTTACATTAATTTCACGTTACTCTGTGAAAAGACCAGAAACCGCTGGTACCTAATTACCAGTTAACAATAAAAACCCGAGGCAGCATTTCCACACATCAACACAAAACCCTATACTAGTTTAAGACACATAAACAATTTCTTTTTAGTTTATTTTTAGTATTGTTTAGTGTTCATGTATGAACACAAAACCAACAAAGCAAAGATGAAAAATAGCCCTAAAGAGACTTTAAAGCCACAGTAATTCTACTGCAGAAACATGTACAGGTGAAAATGGAGGCTGAAAATGTTGAAACCCTAATGGGTCATCACTACCTGTTGTAGTTCACGGTCTGGTTCCTGACCTGGTTCCTGGGCTGCAGTCACGATCCACTCAGCTTAAACATCACTCTGGATTCTTGGCTAGCTTTGTGTTAGCATGTGGTATGTACGGATGCTTGCTGGGAGCCAAAGTTGTATGTCTGTGTGTAGTAGTCTGCATCTCACCAATCGCACCGTCTTGTCTTGTTGTGCAATTAAAAAAAAAGAAAAGAAAAAAAGATCTCCACTCCTCAAAAACTGTAGAGCACCTCATCATTTCCCTCCTCCCGCAAGAACTGAATTCAGCTAACTGTAGCAAAAGTGTTCAGGAAGAAAGTATGTTTGCTTGAACAATGATGAGAGCCATCGTTCACAAATGGAAAAAAATCTGAAACAAAGGTGAAATTTCCCGGGACTGACTGGCCTAGTAAGAGCACATTGACTACTCACCTAAGAGGTCACAAAAGAGCCCAGAATAACATCTGAAGAACTGCAGGCCTCAATTGCCTCAGTTACGGTCAGAGTTCATGATTCAGCAATAAAAAAAAAGGACTGGGCAAAAACTGTATCATTGGGAACGTTTCATGGCAAAAACCACTGCTGACCGAAAAAGAACACAAGGGTTCATCTCACATTTGCCCACAAACATGTTGATCCCCAAGACTTTTGGGGAAATAATCTCTGGAATCATGAGACAAAGGTTGAACTTTTTGGATGGTTTGAGTCTCGTTACATCTGCCACAGCATTTCCTTTAAAAAAAACAACAACAAAAAAACATACCCACTGTCAAACAAGGTGGTGGCTGGGTGTGTCTGGGACTGCTTTGCTGCTTCGGGACCTGGGCGACTTGCAGTAATTGATGGAACCATGAATTCTGCTCTGTACCAGAAAATTTGAAGCAGAATGGCATCAGTTTGTGCCCTGAAGCTCAAGTGCACTTAGGGTATGCAGCAAGACGATGATCCAAAACACACCAGCAAGTGCTCTACTGAATGGTTAAAAAAACAAGCAAGGTTTTAGAGTGACATAGTCTGGTCTTAAATCTGAGCAAGATGCTTTGGCGTTACTTAAAAAAGACCCTTCATGTGGGAAAGCCTTTAAATGTGGCTGAATTAAAACAATTATGGAAAACAGAGCGGGCCAAAGTTCCTGAAAAGTGAAATAAAAGACTCATCGCCAGTTATCACAAATACTTGTTTGCAATTCTTGTTCCCAAGGATGGCACACCCAGTTATTAAGTTTAGGGCACAAATTCTTTTGCACATAGGGGCATGTAGGTTTGGTAACTTTTTCTTTATTAAATGAGGTCATCATTTAAAAACAGCATTTTGTATTTACTTGGTTGTATTTTTATAGTATTAAAATTTGATGATTTGAATCAAATAAACGTTAAAAGCTAAGAAATTACAAATACTTATTTGTGGCACCATATTTACTGTTCCCCCTCTTCACATTTCCAACCAATTTCCATTAACTTTACATTTCCAACTGTCAACATAATGGAACAAACGTATAAGAACTCCATAACTGACTCCTGCAAAGGCAGAACTTACCCAACACTATGAACGCTTCAGAAGAAAAATGTTACTTTAATCGTTAAAAAAGGTATTCTGTAATTATACTTCTGTTTACAGCTTCATTAAAAGCAAAACTGGCTCAAATTAATCCAAAATGATCTGTTTCATTGAATCAAATAGAAAGGAAATGTCATGGAAACTCAAAATATTTGTTAATGGAATTTTAAAATGAATTAAAATAAATTAAATGTAAACTATTGAATGTAATTTACTTGCAGTAATTTGGTTTACAGGGAGTCGGTTAACCTTTAGAAGTAAAAAAAAAAACAAAACAAACAAACAGACAAACTGTACACACTACCTCATTGCAAAGTCATAGGCTCTCATATTTCACTAACATGGGTAACTTCCAGTAGATAATGATGCAATCATGTGCAACGTGTGTGGATAAACACAAGCACCTGGGTTTGCTCAGAGACCCAAAAAGGACACACACCTCTTCATTCCATGGGTCTTGTCAGTAAACAACCACACATACATTACTTGTTCTTGTAGAAGACGTTAACGTTTTAAAGAATATATATGAAGGTCATGTTCTGAAAAACTAAAACTAATGGAAACTGAGTTACAAGCCCATTTTTATGTTGTTCTCCTGTTATGACAAAGTATATCCAGTAACTGGGTTGGTGCCTCAATTATATGCAATGTGTGTATTGTGTACAGACACACAAGGTGCGTTTGTATCACAACAAATACTTTGTCAATAGCCTGGCGCTATCCATGAAAGAGAACACAGATAATACTGTACTGCAGTAGTTCATGAATGAATGTGAAATCCAAAGAACACAAACTCAGTCATGTGAAGATGTGAATCTCGGTTTTTGTAGAATCATAAGACACCTGTCTACATCTTTCAGTACTGTTGAATGGAACCTGGAGAATTTGGGAAACACAAAGACCTCAGATGACTTTAACTGGCACTTACTCAGGAAGAATTCTGCTATTGATGCAGAGCAATGAAAAAAAGCCTTTCTACATTTAGGTGGGGGTGTTTTAGCCCATGAACATGACCTTGGTAACTACTGGTGAGGAAAAGTAAAGAATAGAACTTCTAAACTCTATTATGTGATAGAACTTTTTGGCTCCGTTCTTTGTCTCCCTCTTGTTTTTTTTTCCACTAGACGGCACAGTATTTCACTTTTATCTGCAAATAGCAGGACTTTGTGTTATCTTATTTTGTTTGGGGGAAGATTCACAAGTACTATCCGCCGCATGATCCCAGCAGACGACAAGATACAGAACTCCAAGTCTGGAAACTTCACAGAGAGAAAAATGAGGTCTTACTGAAACTATCTTTGGTTTGTGTTTACCTCTGGTAATTCCCGCTGAAGATCTCCAAACCATGGTATCTGCTGGTGTTTTAGTATACAATGAAATAGTTTGTTTGCATTTTAAACCAGTTTTTGCTTATGCGTTCATTCCTTCTTTTTTTTTTTGTAGATCACAGCTGTAGACTGGAAGAGCAAAAAGGATGACTCATTATTTAAGGTTGTCGAGGTTACTCAGCCTACTTTTTAAAGGCTTTTTAAAATGAGAATGTTGCGATAGACTTGATTTGATCATCATTTTACAGACGTGATCAGTTCTCATCATTGATCTGTTTAGTCATGTTTGCTTTTGTAAAGTACTGTGCAAAAGTCCTAAGTCAACCCTCATTTCTTTATCATTTGCTAGGAAAATGGGAAGTAGATTCAGCTATTTATTGAAATATGTACAAACATACACGGAAATGCAGCATGTAAGACAAACACAGAGTCTGTACAATTCTAACAAGGTTCAAAGTCAGCATTTGGTATGCCCACCTTTATTCTTCAACAGAGCCTGAACTCTCTTGTAAGCTTTCTTTTAATTTCTTAAAGTAATTTCTTAAAGTAGTCTTCGAGAATGGTTCTTCAGCCTTCTTGAAGGATATCTTAAAGCTCTTCTTTGGATGTTGGCTGCCTTTTGTTCCATTGTCTGCCAACACATTTGCACACTGCTTTAATTATCTTGAGGTCCAGGTTCTGTGGAGGCCAATCCATGACTTATAGTCCGATTGTGTAAAAGAAAAACAAATAAACAAAAATTGGAGAAACTGGACAACTGGGAAAAAAAACTATCTACAGCAGATGGATGATATCTGATAATCAGGTTCTTAAGAAATAGAAAAAAAAATCCCTCAAAGATCTGAGAGATTCTTCTGGATCTTCAGTTGATTTTAGGCCATCCATGTTTTGTTTTTCCTCTAGTTACCTGTTTCTCTATTTTTTAAGGACACATTGTACACAGTGCTGAGATATGGTAAGTGTTCAGTTAATGGCTATTTGGGAATCACCATGTTGGTGCAAAATATACTATTTTATGTCTGTCAAATTGTGTTGTGTTTTTTGTAGACATAATTAAAGACATGAGAACAAATTATTTTTGATATGTTATCTGTTTTGTCTAGAAACAACACTGGGTGATCACTTGAGTATTAACCAAAAAATACATACCTCTGAAAATTGACAGGTACAAAGACTGGACTGGAAATGAGTAAAAAAAAAAAAAAAAGAGCCTGAAGAACTATATCTGAAGACCACCCAGTTTAAAAAATGACAGGGAAGCAAAATGTAAATACTGTAAATGAGGACTGGCTCAAAACTTTTGCACAGCACTGTAGCACTACTACTTGGAGATAAAGAATTGTGATCATCACCAGTACAGAGGATGCCTTTCACTCTGTCACATCACATGATAACTGTCAGGTGTTAAACGCTGTCTCGACATCCTAAGTCTGCCCTGTTGAAGCTGGACAAGGGCAAAAATCATTGCCTGTAATATGGTGTGTGAACATGTGCATGTTTGAGTGTATGAGCTTGCATGTGTGTCTTTCTCTTTTTGTCCAGTGGAGAGTGATTGGGTTTGAAGTGTACGATGTTGACAGTGTTCAGCCATCTCTGGAGGCACGAAACCACAGGGCCGAAACTGTTTCTTCTCTTTCTGTCTTTCTTCTAGCTCACACTCACTCTCCTTTTTTTCCTCTCAATTTGCGACTCTCATCTTCCTCATCTTTTCCCTGCTCAATCTAACCTCTTTTCCTCCTGGCTATTTTTACCCTCCTCTCTGATGAATTTATTGATATCCAACATTGATATTTATTGCTGCCGAAAATGGTCGTCCGTCTTCTGAGAGGTAGGCAGGGATTCCTTATATGGGTCAATAAGAGACACACATGCCTGCTGCTTTGAGGGAATTCACAACTGCTATAGCAGAGATATACCTCATGGTCCCATATATTGAAAGAAAAAAAATATAAAAGAGATTGGAAATGGGATAATCAGAGATTTTCAATATTGTCTAGGTCACTTATTTGCATTCTGTGCATTCACCTATAACTTCCTGGTTATAAATGTGTATTTACAGTGTACAGGGTACCTAGGCTCTAGGTTACATGTGCTTCTTCTGAGCACTTCTTCTGTGTTTCTTGCAGCTGCCTGAAAACTCTTTTAAAAGTAAAAACAACATCATAATAAGAATGAATAATTTCTTTATGTTTTTTTTTTAAATTGCACATATGTCATGATACATTTCCATAAAAAGTTCAATAAATGAACTTTGAAGCCAGCTTCCTGGTGAGCCCTTGGTGGACTGACTCAATTCATCTGTGCAAACTTCAGGTTTGAATTCTTGAACTGTTCATTGCCGTATCTCAGACCTGCTGGTTGTCACGAGGACTAAGGGTAACACAACAGAAGCAGTGATCCTCTCTGCTCCGCCATTATTGATGTCGTGTCACCCACTCCTGGGGCTCCGGCTTTGTTTTCCCATCATGCCCTCGCTGCCTGCTGGTTGGTTTAAACAAGCAGTATTCTTGTTCAGCCTTTCAATTATACCATACCCTGTAGCAGCACCCTGCACCCTCCATATACACCAAGACAGGAGCTAAGAGAGTGGGAGGAATTGATTTGAATTTGGCATCTAATAGATGTTTTGGTGTTCCTATGGTTTTTCTGTTTATTAGTATTGTGACTCCTTATGAGCAGCTATTTTATGTTTTAGGTATGATTTTGAGTGATGCACGAGGAAAAAAGTACTTAGCCTTGAAGGAAAACCTAAAGCAGTGGACCCCAGGTGCTGAAAAAAATAAATAACTTAAGAGTTCAAGAGCCCTAATAGTTTTTGATAGTAGCAGAGTTAAACAAGTTACAAAGAACACTGAAAAGAAAATGAGAAATGCAGTTTCACACCAGCTGTTTCACTTAGACGTTTATCACACTAAAACATATTTAAAAGTCAGGCCCTCCATAACTTAAAATACCAAAAACTTATTATTTCCACTGCTTTCCCACTGTCTCATCACCCTATAACTCCCTGTCTCCTTGTCTGCGAGTCCCACAACAACTAGACACGGGTCAAGTTCTTCTATTGAAAAGGTTACATAGAGGCTGAAACCCGGCAACCGCAAAAGGAGACCGTCTAGACAAGGCCCCACAGTCCTGACCCCAGTTACAGCCTGTCCCTCAAGGGGCCTATAACACCTTTGTTTTCATGTTGATAAATTCCATTTCCTGTCATACTAGCAGCACAACAAACCCTGTGATATAAAAACTTTGAAACCTGGACTACAGGCATGTACAGAGCAAGTGACAGAGTGTAGTATAGAGCAAAATTAAAGTGTATTTTTTATGTCAGTAACTATTTGTTTACAACAAATTACCCAACAAGTCCTGCTTGCATAGTGTAGAAATTGTTTTTGTAAAATATTCTACAATTATTGATGAGAATAAAACAATCTGCAGAAAAATAATACTTTTTTCACTTACATTTACTTTGGTTACCTGGGTAAATTTTGATGAGAATATGTCTGGCACAAAGTCCTCAGTTCCCATAGACACATGTCTGGATTTGGGGGAAGTCTGTTGATTTAAGCTTGCATTATCATCTAGTCACACAGCATATATTAACATACAGAGCACACACGACCAGTCTACATCTATTCAATAAGGGAACGTGGTTTGCTGGCTGACACGTCAAAGGGTCGTTTTAAGGCCTGCTCGTGGCTAAGCGTTATGCTAATTACTGCTTACACATGCACTTTAATTAATATGTAAAACATTAAAAATGCATGCTATATTTCAAGTGCTGTCAATAAAAAACAGCTTGTATAAAATATATTTAGTTTTTATAATTAGTCTTGCATAAAATGTACTTATGTAACCCCAGCCAATTGTAGGTACACTTCATGATTCAGTTTCAGTCGCCGTTTCAGAGAATAATTGAAGTGGAGACGTCTCTGATTTCAAGATATTATAATCTGATTTTTTCCTCATCTCTAATTGTAACAGCAATAGAGTGATAGAGTGTATAACAGTTTACTCTATCTTATTATATAAATATAGTACATCCCTGTAGTCTCCTAGATAATAACCACTTTGCTTCTGTTAAGCTGTTTTTCTGTACGTTCACTAATGTCAAAATTGCAAAAACCTAATTGGACTTACTGGACTATTACTTCCCTCTCTTCCCTTTAAGCTATTAACTAACTGTACATTTAAACTTTATGTATACCATATTTCTTAAAATAACAATCAGAAGTCAATTAAAAGCTGGGCCTATGAAAGTGCTGTAAGTGTGCCATAATAAAAGCCCTGTTAAATCATGTGTGTCTGCCGAATTTGCTAACGTTAAAAGCTCAATGTTACGCATGTTCTGCTATAGTGAGCGTTTCTCTGTCGTTCTATTATATTAGGGGTTCGGTTGCACATAATGTTTTTTATTTACCTTTTCACGAGATTAACTAAGCCGTGAAACCACGAGTGCATTGGGTTGCTGGGTTTATGACCATTCCCATGTTGGCTCAGTTTAGGATGTTTAAAGTGAGGGGCTTCAGATTTTAAAATGAATGGCACAGAGAAACTCAAGTTTATGTCTATGAAAAGTCACTACTCGGATCTGTTTTAACCTTGTATGGCAGTAATTGTAACAGGACGTGAGAGCAGATTAAAACAAAGCTGTCTACCAACATAGTGTACAACTTTGTGTAATTAAGCAATCCTGTGCAAAATTTCAGTGAATGTAACTGCAAACACTAGCACAAAAAAAAGCAATATGGGCATGTAAACAATTAAATGCATTTAATAAATGAATAATTACATGCATTAAAATAATTAAAATGAACACTAACCAAAAGTGACCAAAGAGCAGATAGATATTGATTAGACAGCTGTATTTTAAGCACACCAAACTAGGTTTCCCTCATCTTTTCATAGAAATTAAGCAGCATTTTTTTCAGTATATATGTGGAACAAGATGGTTACAGGAAATATTGACATGAGCAGAAATGTTAATTTCTGTAACCACATTGTGTTGTTAGATCAACTCCACATTTTTCTAGAAATAAAATGAACAATTATTGCAATATCTATAGTTTATTTTTTTCATGTTGGCACACATAGAAGAATCCCTTGTTTTGCAGACACAATATTTAACAAAGCAGATAATGATATTATATAATTGTTTATAAATACAACACTCCAGTGACTAGCTTTATATGATATCGTTTGTTTTAGGGTTTTTTTTTTTTAATTTTTATAACTGATATTTTAGTCATCTATCTTGATTTCAGTATATAACTAGTATTCATGGGCAAGACTGTGATAGCTATATTTCATTCTGATTCAAAACAACCCTTAAAAGCATCACCTAGTGTTTCAGTACTTCATGTAGAAAAACCCTACTTCCTGTTCTTTGTCTTCCATTTTCTACCACCAAGCCAGCTGAGAGCTTTCAAGTCTAAAGTATACACTAACCCTACCAATGCAGGGTTTTGCTTGCTTGCTTCCATTGTTCCGAGACTCCTTGTCCACCCCTTTCCATCTTCTGCCTCCCCATGGAGAGCCATGAAGTGTCTGAGTCATTGTCGATTACAGTTTGTATTTATAGATGAGAGTCAGGACCCGGGCCTTGCATGCAAGTATGCATGTGCATGTGTGGGTGGATAGGTCTTTCCAACTCACACTGCCTAAAACCAGTGCCCATGACTCACCTTAGCTACTGGACGCTGCCACAGGAGAGCTGACGTCACCTTTCCTGAGACAGAGTTACTGCTTGCAGTGACCTCACTCTGATCCAGGTTAGAGAAGAGTGCCAGAGGATGTCTGGTATGTCAGTGCTTTAAGGCACCTTCTCATATCCTCCTTTCTTAAGCACATGTCAAAGTAAACATGTAGCATTTCACTTTGTGACAACAAAGACTGTCGAGCCACCACTGTTTCAGCGGTCACGAACAGTCAGGTGAAGCTGTGCAAGAATTTTGTCTCTTTGTTTATCTGGTCTCTTTTTCATATCCGGATATTGAAATGTTCTAACACGCTTCAACACTCAAATTTGGAAATTTCAGTTAAATGAGCAGCCCATAATCGTATATTTGCACTCAAATGCACACACATAGGGCCTTCGGGTGATTGATGTAGGAAAATTTCTGATGTGTAGACTGGAGATGCCTGTCTTTTCCACTTGAATAGGAGGGACTTTTTTCTAGACGGAAAGGCGGGAAGGCAAGAAGGTGGTGAATGCTTTCCCAATGAGAGGTGAGGCATATTGAAAACTATATTAAATTACCCTGATTAACAATTTAACCACGATCAGGAAAGCCATGGGGGTGCTCTGTAGGGAGGCCCAAAGACTATTCATCCCCACAGCGCCAGGGTCGTAAGGTGCCCCAAGTTCACAGGCTCGGGCTTTTTGTTATGCTAACACCTTATCCCAAATCAGCTGCCTCCTCCATGGTCAGACACAAGCATTTCCCTGAGAACTTTCAATGATTTGTCATTCCACCGTTCATCTCACCCCCACCCCAACACACATATATGCACGCTCAGGCACTTCCATGCACAAGTCTGCATTTTTGCAAGTAAGGAGAAAAGAGATGTGGGTTTTTGAACCTGTGCGTCCTTGAGAAAGCCATTAAAAGATGTCTTTTTATCTTTTGTATAATGCTAAAATATTCCACGTACAATCACATTTTTTTTAATTTCGAGAAATCAAGCGTAGTGATCAGCATAACCTTACTGTGCACTCAACATACTAAACATAAAACTGAAGATGTAAAAGAAAAAAGAAACAAGACAGAGGATAACATGTTTCAGCATTTCTGTCTCATGGGAGAGCTAATCAATACACATTAAGAGGGGAGTTGATAACACATGTATTAGAGGTCAGGAGTCAAACTCTGGTCAAATACCCTTGACCTAAGGTCAAAGTCTTTAGCATGAACGTGCCTTTGGTGCATCATCACATAGGTCCCAAATCTGTGTAATCACAAAAATCTATTTAGCCAGATAAGCATTTCTACAAGAAGATGTCTTAAAAAAGGGTTTTTTGTTTTTTCACTTCACATTTTGAATTCATAAAATTGTTTTGTCATTAACAAATTCAAATTTATGAAAAGGCTTGAACTGTATTACAGTTTCAATAATAAAAGCATATATCATGCACAAATACACAAAATGCACAATACAGTCCCTTATTTTAAATTTTTTTAGACATTGCCAACAATCACAGCAATTCACATAAAATAAAAGAAAAGAAAAACGCATGCAATATAATGATATACCACTGATTGGAAGACAGTTATTTGTGTACAGCCATGGTCCTGAGTTGTAGGCGTGTATGACTGCCCTCATCTCACACTCAGCCAAAACTCAACCAGGAGAGAAGGAAAAAAATCTCATCAATGCAAATTAGAGCCCACAACCTGAGGAGCCTTGCAGGACCCACCAGTTATCAAAAAAAAAAAAAAAATCACAGGCTTTCATTTCCAAATCTTGTTGTCACAGATTCTCCATATTAACACAGGATAGTCAGTCATATCCATGGATTAGTCTGCAGTTACTTAAAAAGCCGTATCCACACTCAGGCTGCCACAAGAGAAAATAAGGATGCTTCTAATTCTGCCAGCATAATTGCCTGATTATAATGAGCTTCTCTCTCTCTCTCTCGCTCATTCGCTCTCTCTCTCTCCAGCACTGCCTTTATTTCTCAGTGTCTGCACACACACACACACACACACACACACTGCAGCCTAATTCTGATATAAATCAGTCTTCAATTGAATAGAGGGGGAAAAAAAATCAGCATTATTATTTTCTGGTGTTGTAATAGTGCTGTGCACAGTGAAACCTGGCATGAAACCTAACATTTTCCTGCGATTTCAATAGATAATAGAGTTTTGAGCAAAAATAAAAAATAAAGCGCACAATAAAAACAACAATTTATGTTCAAATGAGGTGTGCTGACATACCGCCTGACATTCAGTTAATTAATTTTGTGGAATCCAGACACAGTGCCAGTAAAGCAGGCTAATGTCATATCAATACGCTATAGTGCCTTATGTTTCGACTTTCTTTGTTTGAGATGCATTACAAGAAAAAATACTGAACATTTAGCTATGGCTTGAAATTATATATATGTATATTTTACCAGAGTTTGTAGCTTAGTATAATTTAAGTATGAAATATCAGTATTCTGATATTTTTTTATATTAAGCCACAAAAAAAAAATTATTTATTTAACTTATATCTGACTGCTTGGCTTAATAGCATTCACCTCACAGGTTACATGTCACCTCAAACATAATAATGACTTAATCTTGAGATTTTATTAGTCAGTTATTTTCAAATGACACCACTGCTTTAAGCTGTGTATTTATTTATTCTTTTCATAGTGTTGTGCACTATAACCTCATCCCAAATCAACACCAAGAGCAGTCTAAGCTGTCAGTTCACTCTGCACCAAAGTGACACTTTTAGTAAGAGCAGTAATAAAAATACATGCATCATTTTATACCTTTAGGTGTAAAAGTAAGTAAGAAGGATTAGGCCACACACACACACACACAAACACACACACACACACAAACACACAGAAAGACACGCACCAGTACAGACAAAAAAAATGATATTCAATTAAAAACAATTAGAGAAGGCATTATAATCTAATATTTCCTTTCAAAGTAAATATAATGTTACTGCTCTTCTACTGTCGACAGAAAACTGCATTTGTCAATCATTAAAACACATGCACTCCCCATGATAGAATAGACGGAGAGGAGAAGAGGATATGGTGCAGACAATATAATGTCACTAACTTTTCGAGTCGTTGTTATTCTGCCCGCAGTGTTTTCGCTTTGGCAATAGCATACATCGCCTTGTTCCACCAGGATTTGTTCTTCCATCCCTTTAAAGCTGTCTAAACCCAAATGCAGGCTAAATGAGCATGCCCACTCATGAATGCTTTTGCTTAATTACAATCCCTGATGGAAAAACTGCTGAGGGAGAAGCCTGAACACATCCACGTGTTAGGATGGAGACAGAAGCTTTTTTTTTTTTCTTTTTTCTTTAAAGAAGACAAAACGTATGTGTTCAAGTGTGTATGAATGTCATTAATTATAATAGGGGTATTTTTCCCCCCCTGCCTCGACACAAAAGACAAAGGCAAGCTGTATGTGCTTGAATTTCATTTAGCGAAATTATATTGATGTTTTGAATAGAGATCTTGAAAGGCCTTTTTCCTTTGTGGACTGGATGTGAGTTTTTACTTATCGGAGAACAGGATCTGACATCTAACTTGCAAAATGTGTGAGTTATTTAAATATTAGCTGCCTTAGTTATTATGGTTAGAAAAAAATATCATTGGACAGTTACTGGCTGTAACAGACTAACAGTAAATAATATGTCTACTATTCCTGTTTTGTGAAGTCATAACGAGCCAAAAATAAACTAAAGAGGGATGATGGGTGAAAATTTATATTCATGTTTTTTAACCAATAAGATAAAATGTTTCAAATCTGTGGTTGACTCTGTCCTGGATTCAGTAGTGTGGAGAACAGAGAGCACTGTGTTACATGATCCCAAAAAAAAGGAGACTCCATCTCAGATATTAAATCCTGATTCGTGCAAACCTTGACAAAAATGTTGAACAGAATTTTACATAGTAAATTCCTGTGGTATATTCTGTGGTTAACCAAATGTGTGCTTCGAATGTCACATTATTCTAGTTAAGCAGAAAGCGCCCGGTTTCTGTAAAGGAAGTCTACACTACATATAAATTATTCAGGAGTATTTGCATTTGCATTATAATTTGCATTCATGTAGATTACAGAGAATGAAGAAGGAGGTGCTGCACCAAAGAGAATTACATTCTGAACCATTTTCAGTCCTACTGGTGAGGAGTTGACATGGATTTTTGTTCTATTTTCCTCCTCTGCTTCGAGGTGTACTGCCGAGATCAGGGACACACATTTCAAACTGTTGTTTGATTAATAAAAGAAGGAAATGATGTAAAATGCTCGCCAGATCTCATGCACAAGAAGCCCTGCCATTAAAAATGAATCTTGACATTCAACAATGAGTCTATTTGATTGACTAGGCTGAGATTTTTACTGTAATATTCTCATCATCTTTATTTATACTGTCAGGATTGTGAGTTGAAACTCAAAAGAACCAGTAGGCATAGAGGAGATGTCATATGGATTAAACACTAGGAAAATGTGTGAAACTCTCACAGTACACTGAAGATCCTGGCTATTATGTTTCATCTAAAAATAACAAGCCTGACTAAAAAGAACAGACAACACTGAATAAGAAAAGAAGAAGAAGAAAAAACACAAGCTCCAGAGAGAACAGAGTTCAAACAGCAGGAGCGATAGTGCTGAGTGTGATATGGAATACAACAGGGAGAATGTACAGTACGAGACTCCCTTCAATTATAAATGAAAAGGAAATCAGTGTGAAATGTATGGAATAACCCAGATTCTGAAAACCCCCAACCCTATTTAAAGCTGCTTTAGCTGCTTTTGTGAAATGCTGATGATGAATTTCATGGGCATATATATGTGCCATCATATGACTTCCTACTGCTTTAACGTGATTGTATTCATTTATATCACTATTAGTTTAGCAGCAATTATAACACCAATTATCAGAGAGACATTTCGGGGCCTTGGCCGAATGGAAAACGTGCCACAGAGTAGGCTGAGCCAGTGTGCCTGTACACTACTGGATTGTGTGTATCCATGCGTCGTGCCACGAGGGGCTAGCACAATGCATCAAGGGGGTGGGGTATGTATCCCTGCAATAAGAGAGGAGGGCTTAGTCAATATATGCGCATGTGCAAATACACCCTAGCTCTAATATACCCACATGTTGTCATACACGGCATTCCATATGTAAAGGTGCGCAAATGCACAGTTGTGTTATGTCTGATCATGCTACGACTCATGCCGTAAATAGAAAGTACCAAGTGTGTTTTATTTAATGATTAGAGCAACATAATTACATTTTGCACGTGGTATGTCTTGCTTATACCTAAATACTGTATGTGAAAGAAAAAAACTTAAACAAAACGTTAAAAATAATAAAGAAAAAGGCTCTTTTTGTTTGATTTGACAGGACTGACAGTCTGCACCTGATTCAATTGTTTTTTATTTATTTATTAATATTTTAATTTTTTATTGGGATCTATGCTATTTACCACCTTGGAGGACTGTCAGCATTAATTATGAGACCAAATATATTTAATGTTGAAAAAGCACTCTTTAAAAAATTCTGCAGTATACTTTAAGTCCTGCATTTACAGGTGACCATGTAAGTTTATCAGCAGTGAGCTACAATTTAAGAGTGATATTGTGATCCATGGAGGTGAAGTAATGGCAGGACAACAACAACACCACAGCAGAAGAGACCTGTGGAGAAAAAAAGTGTGATATCTACTTGCACCATCCAGAAGAAATCCCCACCAAAAGAAAAAGAAATACAAACAGTTAGAAAACTTTGAGGGTAAACTTTCATTACAATTAAGTAAGTTAAGTATAATATTCACCTGTGCTTCATTTGAGACCAGAGAATTCTCTTTTCACCCATTATAAGTATTGCACAACAAGAGACTGTGACTTGTCCAGGCTGTACCCCGCATTTTGTCCTGTGACAGGTGGGATGGGCTTCAGCCTCGCCAGGACACTGAATCTGGAGCTGAAGAAAATGGATGAATGGATGTATAGATAGTCCCACCTTCCCAGATTAAGATAGCCAACTAATTGAGAACTCTAAAATGGCCTGGAAAACTTTTCAATAAATACACATATGTTGCTGTGTAGAAAAAATGGTGCAATTCATAGATTAAAAATTCATCATAAACTATATTTTGTTACTGAGGGCTTGCCCTCATTTGCAGTTTGGAAGTATTGTACAAAATGTATGAGTACTCTTTATTATTTAATCTTACCTATATTTAACTTCATCACGCAGCCACTATTCAATCAAATTTCAGAGCCTGCCAACTCACAGAACTCATTAAAAATTTGCTTTTGAGGTCTTAAAGCACAAGATTACCCAAACTTCAGACAGGTGAAGGGCGACATAATTAATCTCTGATATGTTTTAACTTAAGAAATTAACTTATGTAAAGTTATTTTTTTTAATTAATATGTGATCAATATTCACTGCCTAGAGATGGTACTTTTTATTTTTAAGTTATGAAAAGCACAATTTCTGAAAATGTTCCCTTTTTAAATGTTTTATTATTTATAACAAACTTTATACACAGATGGGGTCAAGCAGGAGTTTGCAGATGATAAAGTGATATGTAGTGAGAATAAGGAGCCGGTGGAAGACAGCCTGAAGAAGTGGAGGTAGGCACCAGAGAGAAGAGGAATGAAAGTTGCAGAAACAAGACAGAATACATGTGAGTGAATGAGAGGGAGAGAGTCAACACACAAGGAGCAGAGGTGGGTGAGTTTAAATACCTGAGGTCAACCATCCAAAGCAATGGACAGTGCACAAAAGAGTTGGAGAAGAGAGTCGTGTCAGGGGTGATTTGTCACAAAAGTGTAGCGGCAAGAGTAAAGGGTAAGATTTAAAAGATGGTAGTGAAACCCGCTATGATACATGGTTTGGAACAATGGCAATGACACACAAAAAAAGACTGGAGTCAGAGCTGAAGACGCTAAAGTTTTTACTGGAACTGAACAGAATGAACAACATTTGAAATATATACATCAGGGCGACAGCTCAGGTCGAGCACTGTTCCTGCCAGGCACGAGAAAAGGAGGAACATGGATGTAGTAAAAAAGACATGCAGACATGTTGGTGTGACAGAGGAGGATGCTAGGGATAGGGTGAGATGGAGGCAGATAATCTGCTGTGGCAGATACAATTTTCGCTGAAAAGAAAGACCCATACACACGACACACATATTAATTATGAGTTTTATGATGTAGTTTAGCAAAAAATGCCAGCATAACTAAAAGGCGTGTTGATAATCTGTTGCATTATTTACCCCTCCTTTCATTCACTCATTTATATTTATGTAAAAGTAATAGGTGTAGTCTGCGAAGCTGTAAACGTTCCTCTGTTAACCTTAAACACAAACACGCTGTCCTCGGTTTCTTCTGTCCCGTGTACTACTGATTCTTTGCGCTTTTCCGGTTGGGGCGGTCCTGATATGTACGTATAGTCGCCTTGTCGAATCCTACAAAAAAGTACGGACTTTTTGTAGTGCTTTAGCGAAAGCTAAAATTTTAATTCACAATTATATCTTAACACTTTTATAATTTCGTTTTTATTTCAGTTTGTGATTATGTGAATAATTTCAGTTTTCCTACTTTACGTTCGGCACACAGGCACATCTGTGGACACCTCCTTACCCAGAGTTTTAATGTGACCTCTACTGCAGTTGAAAATACTTGGGAGCGGAGGCAGAATCCATTGATTTTTCTTGACAATGTAGGGGTGTATGAAAAGATACGGTGACAAATTGAATGAGAAACCTCTTCTTTTTGTGTATTAGAATCGTAGGAAGCGCTTATGTGCTCCTCGCCGCTTGATTTCCGAGTCGGAGAGCTCAGTGTTGCCGGGGTAGAGTTCGTTTTAGCTGCACTGCATCAACATGGTGAGTATGACAGCGAGCACCTGAACGCAACGCTATATATGTTTTGTCTCACTTCTTTGATAGGTCTCCAGCCTCTAACATCAGCTTTCATGTAAATGTTTACCTTGACTCTGAAGCGTTTTTCTTTTTGTGCCGTTTGCTATTGTGACTGCAGTGGGATGTTAGCTTAGCTTGCTAGCCAGAGCAAATGCTTGTAGTCGGCAGGTCAGTGTAGCTTGTAAGCTAAAACGGTGACAGCAGACTAGTGAATGGGGCAGTACATATTATATAGTATATACATATATGTTGTGCTGTTAAGTAGGGTCCACTCACATACACTGTTTGCAGTTATTGTCATTTACTAGTTTTGCATATGGGACTTTGAAGTTAGGTCGTATATACCATATAATTAGCAGTTAGCTTACCATTCAGCTGGCAAGATCATTTCGGGAAGGAGATGAAACCTACCCCCCAAAACATTTTTATCACATTAAATTATAAATTATAAATTCAACCCCGCTGCACGTACAATTGTAATGACATTTATATTTATATAAGTCAAGCGATTGGGCAGTCCTTATTGGATCAATAGCCGTGGATTTATTTATAAAAGTATCTCAAGTTCTAACACAGCATCACCTAAGTAAAAATAAGATGGAGTGTCAAACATGAAAATGTATTTCCTATTGAAAGCTATTGAAAGGATTTTGCCTTTCTTTAAAAAAGAAACAGAGTAAAGGAAAGGTTTTTAAAATAATAGAGATAGAATTTGCATAACCTCCTGCAGGTACAATTTGTATCTTCATTGGTTAATGCAGCTGACTGTATCTGCTGTGATGTGCCTTAAAGGCACAGAACTGAGTCTGAACTTCTTGAACTAACCGTTAACAAGTGACTGACTCATTAAGTATTAACATGCTTATTAACAGTTCTATAACTATGTTTATCTATATTTGGTTAGTTGATAAGTTGTAGTAACCTTCAAAATACTTTCAAAGGTTGGCTCAAGGTTAAGAGCTGAATTGACTTTTACGCCCCCCCTCACCACACCAATTTGACTTACAAGAGTCAACTTCCCGTCTCTTCATGATGGTACTTACTGATAAGGGGAGGTAAACGTAATGGAAGTTGACTTACATGAGTAAAATGATGGACACCAGCATACAGGAATAATTAAATGGACGCATAATTAAAATTGAATATAATGACAACACAATGCAGCAAATATTGAAATTCACAAATATATTGCAGTGTATTATAGGTAATCATCATGTAGTGCATCAAATATTGTGGATTTGCTGTGTTGACACAATAAATAGGCATTGTACCGTTATTGTATATTGCACAGTATATTGCATTTTGTAATTCGCACCCTGATTCATTCATCAAGTATCTTACTACAGTGTTACTATTAGACTTGTTTTTATAATCAACGTATGGAACATCTCTATCATATGCTGCAATGTTTATATTACAAACTTTGTTCTTGGACCTCTGGAACCCTCAGTAGCTGAAGATTTTAAATACACCCAGCAGTATATAGTGAAGATGAATGACACTGGAGAAGTGCTGGTCAGTACAGGGTTTCACTGCTTCAAAGTTAGCTTCATCTGTAAAATAGTAGTGAGGTTTTTGAGCTCTTACAGATAGTGTTTATCGCTGCAGTTCCCACTCCCCACCCCCTACAGATTTCATTTGGTTGTTCTGTGGAGGGGGTCAAGCGGACTGGGCAAGATAAGGGAGTCCATGCTGGCTCAATTTCCCTCAGGCCTGAGATCCTTGCAGGTCTCCCACAGAGTGTGGTCAGCATCCACCAAACTAAGAGTGTGTGCTTTTGACCTATATAGCATGACCATTACTCACATGAAAAAAAATGTCCCGAGTGAGAGAGGTTGTGTTTGGTCACGCGTCACATCTAAGTGAGAATAATTGCCAAATAAATGGCACCCACTCTCCTCTATGTGAGTCCAGAAGAGGTATTGACTTCAGCTTTTGAAGCTTACCCCATGCTGGGTGACACTAGGGATTCCCATGACCAATATAAAATCTAGGTCCAATGTATATGTCTGCCAGTATCACTTGTCCTGTCAAGGTGTTATTCATTTCCTCCTTACACACCAAGTTCAGCCTGACATGGGTTTAACCATCACTCAGAGACAGGTGTGTTGCTATTTAGTCCAGTCCTGCTTGGCGATACATTTACTAGTAATATGTGTTGCTTTTTGTCATTGTGATAAATGTTTGTCGTCCAAACTTGGAAGCAGATGTCGGTTTAACACTTTCAGCTAGCTGTAAACAAAGCTCATCAAATGCTATTTATTTTCAGATACTTACATTGAGTTGTAACATTGCAGAAATTGCATGTTTGCATGTTTTGAACAGTTTGTTTAAGGTTAAAATATAAAGAGAATCGGTTTGTTGTCATTGTTGCGGCTAAAACACTTTGACCATTAGTATGTTAAAATAATCTTTACGGCTTTATGTAAATTTTAAGTGGATTCCAATCAGGGCACAGGGTTATGTTTAGCCTTAAGTTGTTGATAATGTAAACTCAGATGACTTTAAAATATTTGAGGATTACAGTGTAAGCCCAAATGTGAATTCTTTGTCATTCTTAATCTCTGGTTGTCTAGCTATCAATTTCTAGTTGTTTTTCAGCATGCAGTTTTGTAAGTGAAACCTATTTCAAATTTAGTTTGAGCTCATAACATTTTATGATTTGGTGTATTTGATACCTACAGGCCATTATAAGTGTATATAACGCATTTTTCTTTCTTGCTAATATTCCAAGTACATTTATTAGAAACTTTATTAATTAAAATATTTGAATGCATCCTTGCAATAATGAGCCAGACAAAAACATTTTGGTGGGGAACCCCCTTTATGCTGCATCAT